>NC_088778.1:6989362-9389362 GCF_954871325.1 Gordionus sp. m RMFG-2023 | reverse complement strand
ACGCTTGATAGCGGGAGTATTTATTTTTTTAAAAAATCTCATGTTAATTATTATGCAGATGAGCAAAAATTATTAAAATTATCGAATTTAAAAAAAATTAAACGATAAAAATTATAAAAGGATTTGAAAAATAAAAAGCTAGGGAAGGGTCAAAAATATTTTTTCAGCAGATTTCGGACATTATTCTTTTTTCTCCCCTTTATACATAATCTGTAAAAAAAAATGTTAATTTTATACATATGTTATGCTCATGTTGTCCAGTTCTTTCCTAAAATAAGCGACGAGGGCATGTTAATTGGTCGATGCGACTCCTTGGACAACTTAAAAATAATTTTAATGGTCAAACAGAGAAAATTAATTTAAAGACCGGGCTATGCTAACATTTAATGCTAATATTCCAAAAAGAAAGGTGGAGATTAAGTTTAATACAAAAATATGCAATTTTGATATTAAAATATCTTACCAAATTATAAAAAATTAATAATAATTTTGAAAAAAAATGGAAATAATTGGCGCAGAATTTCAAAAATATTATCGAATAAATAATAATAAAATATAATTATGAATTCTTTTTCACTCTTTTTGATGACTTATCTATTTTTTTATTAAATGTCACTATTCGTTTTTTTAATAAATTAGGTTAGGGCAACATTTTTGTTTAAGGTTAGAATAAAAGGGGGGAGGGGGGGAAAGTTAAGCGATGCCGGAGATTTTACATGCGAAAAATTTTACTGCTAAAGATGTTAGGATATTCAAAATGGTGTCAGGTAGTTAAGAAATGGAAGATTTGGGGGAGGGGGAGTGCACTAAACAAACATCAAGTGCCAAAGAAACATACAAGAAGCAAAGAGAGATAGCCAAGAATAGGCCTTAAACTCTGCAAATAGATAGGTGAAGTGAAAATACTTCATTTGGGTTTATAAAGGCGCAAATAGTAATAGGTGAAAAATGCAAATTTTTGATATATTTGAAGGAGAGGAATATTCGAGAATGATTATTTTCTTATTTTGAGAATAATGAGCAGAACTATAGAGGAAAGGGGAGAGGAGGAGTAGAATGATAATCTGGTGGAGAGTATTATCTAAATTTGTCAAAATCGAAAAACTTCATGCATGGTGGATAGGAAAAATCCCTGCATTCATTCTATGGGATCTTCCTTTGTTATTTGTTGGAACATAAGTGATTTGGTTCGTGGATATACATTTATAACAGCTTATTTTTAACTTTTTTGAAATGAGGAATGGAATTATTGATATTATGCCTTGAAAAAAATCTCCATGGATATTATGTCTTATCCTGCATAGTGTTGATAAACGGCTCGTTTTGAGCTGATTTTTAAAAACGGCTAACTAACTCAATATTTTGGCCAGAAAAATATTGTCTAAAGCCTCGAGATTTCGCTAATAGATGTCTAGATCTTTATTCCTTTTATGAGCAAAATCTTCAGGCTTGCTAAATATTGTTCTGGATAAAGTATTGAGTTAGCCGTTTGCCGTTTAACAACACTATCCTGCACCCTACCCATCCACATACTTCTTAACTACGAAATTATGGTCTAACAGATTTTATTTAATCATCGTGACAAATTACTCCCCCTGCCTATCCTTTCAATCTCCCCCACATGTTATCTTTATTTTATCTTGTATGTTGATCCCACAATATCCTTTTTTCCATTTTGTTAAAAAACGAATTTAAAACAAAAATGTACATAAACAAATAATGATTAAAATTTAAAAAAAAACAATCATTGACAATTAATTAGGAGAGATGGGTATTTTTGCGAAATTCGCCAAATTATAAAAAAAAGGCATTTTATTTTTAAAAACCTAACTGATGCTATAATTTTTGGTGATATCTTTTACCCGATTCTTAGTGATCAAGGAATTATTTTTTACTTTTTTTTTAGTTTTAGGAGATTTTATAGCTCATTTTCCTTCAGAATATTTCTTAAAGAGGAATTGGCATTTTAAAAAGCTATATTTAAAGGACCATTTGATTATGCATATATAGGTTATTTTATTTTGGTGGCATCTTTGTAAAAATAATTGTGGGGGTGGGAAAGGACTTGAACATATTTTTTTAGCCACTGGAACAATTTTTAATCAATTTACTTTTACGAAATAATCAATGATATTATTTTCATTGACCAAAATTAAGTGACACGTGATAAAAAACCTTTCGTCCTCTAGTTAGGATTGGTGCACAACCAAGGGGTGGGGAACATTTAATCGCAAATTTGCTTATTCTCGTCAATACCCCCCCCCCCCCCAACTTCGTCAAAAATATATAAAATTATATTAGAATAAATAAGAATTTGTAAGAAAAATTAGTAAAAGTTATAACTTTTTAAATGATGACAATTCAAAATTTTTAGAAAAAAAATAATTTTATAAAAAAAAATAAGTAAAACCTCAAAATTATTTTTATAAAAATATAATATAGCCAAAGGGTCTACAATAAGAGGATCTAAAAACCTCCAATACAATTTATGAAGTTATTCCCCACATGATAGTGCTCCACTTCTTAATAAAATCCTGGATAGGCCTATGAGTTGTGAATACAAAAGAGCTACAGGTATTCTTCATTTCCATCAAACAATGAAACAATTTTAAGGAAAAATTGTAGATGTAAAACCCATTACACGTTTGGAGACAAGCCTTATTTATATGCGCAAAAGTCAGCAGACTCTCATTTGAAACTCTATGAGCCGAGATAAAAAGAGCTAGCTAAAGTAAGAGCTTATACCCGAGAATTGCACATTTATTTAATTTAATTATTTTATGGGATGAGTTAAGCAATTGTTACTTTCAGTCAATTTATTTTTGCGTTTTAAATGATCAATGGTATTATTCTCGCAGACCATAATTCAATTTATAATCACTTATAGACTCTCGAATAAAAATCATTTGCTCCAGTAATGATTAACTTTTCTCAATAATATACTTCGTCATTTATCTATGCCAAATTTTCTAAATCCCATTGTTTACAAATATAGTTAAGCAGCTATAAACTTTGGGGAAAAAGAAGGAAATTTTTTAAATACAAAGATAATATACAAATCTAATATATATCTAATATATATAATCTCCATAATCAAAACATGATCGTTTTCGTATCTTCCTAAATTTAAAATTTATGGAGACTATATAGTGTAATGTTATTTTTTGCTCTCTACGAGAGTCGAACACAAGCCTCCCGTTTCAAAGTCGTATGTTTTAAGTATGCACCAACTTGAATATAATTAAATTTAAAATATATTAATTAAAAGCTAATATTTTTAAATTTCTGCCGTTTATTACCATAAGCTGACGGGGTTGAAGGGTAATTATTTAGTTTGTGTGTATGGTACTAATACACTTTATTAATAAATTTTATATAAATATTAAAATTTAGGAAAGAAAGAGGTAAAATGCAATGTACCGTGAGTGTATTAGAAATATCAAAATTTAAATTTGTGATGGAAATCATATTGGATAAAATTTAAAATAGAGATGCTTTAAGATTTTTGAATTTTATATGGGTTATACATTGGCCGAAAATTTTTTTTTTGCAGACATAGCCAGGCCAGGCCTGATCAAAAAACCAAGTCCCATGCAACTTTCATAAAATTTTGCCATTTATTTTTTATTGTAATTTAATAAAAATGTCTTAATTTTAATTTTATATTTAGAATAAAATTTAGATTTGTGATAGAAATTATATTGTGTAAAATATAAAATAGAAATGCTTGAAAAATTTTTAATTTTAAATATGGGCTAGACATTGGCTTCAAATTTTTTTTTGCAGAAATCGTCAGGTCTGATTAAAAAACCAAGCCCATGCAACTTTCATATTCTGATTTTATATTTAAATGAATTGACTTTTATATATTTTATTTCAGTTCTCAACTAACAAAATTATTATGGTCTTTGGCGGGCTTGAGAAAATTTTCCCAACAATATGGTTTTCAGTGATTTACCTATCTCCAGGCTTGGGAAAAAATAACAAAATTATTATGGGTTAGCCATTGAGAAAAAAAATTTCAGGCCAATGTGTGGTCCATATTTAAAATTAAAAAATTTTCAAAATTTTACCCAACATGATTTCTATCTCAAATTTAAATTTTATTCTAGATATAAAATTAAATTTAAGATATTGTTATTAAATTACAATAGAACTAAATGTGATATAAAAGTTAAATTTAAGACATTGTTATTAAATTACAATAGAAATAAATGGCAAAATTTTATGAAAGTTGCATGGGATTTGGTTTTTTGATCAGGCCTGGCTATGTCTGCAAAAAAAATTCAATGACTACCCCATATTTAAAATTAAAAAATTTCCAAGCATCTCTTTTTTAAATTTTATTCAGATTTCTATCACAAATTTAAATTTTATTCTAAATATAAAATTAAATTTAAGACATTATTATTAATTTACAATAGAAATAAATGGCAAAATTTTGGGAAAGTTGTATGGGACGTGGTTTTTTGATCAGGCCTAGCTGTGTCTGCAAAACAAAATTTTGAGGCCAATGTCTAGCCTATATTTAAAATTCAAAAATTTTGAAGAATCTCTATTTTTTATTTTACCCAATATGATTCCTATCACAAATTTAAATTTTTATATTTCTAATACCCTTGATGCTCACGGGTTACATTTCAACAATTTTACCTCTTTTTCTCCTAAATTTTAATATAAAACATATTTAGTACCATATACACAAATTAACTAATTACCCCTCAACCCCGTCATTCTTGACGGGTTATTAGCTAGTAAAGTATATTGTTAGATCATTTTTTGGCTTAATTAAACAAGTCGTAAGGCTGTGTTTTGGTTCGACTTATTACTAATCAGCCATTTCTAGCCGGCTATTCAGCTTCGACTAAACAAAACAGCCTAAAAATAAAAGAAATTTAAAAAAAAAACGGAAAAAACAAAAAGATGAGAAAAAAATAGGAAAAATAACAATGCCATCAAAAACTTAAAACAAACCAAAATAGGATGTTCTGTTTCAAAAGCTATTTAGCAGTATTAAGTTTCAAAAATAAGTCAAACCAGTAAATGCAAAAAAAATTGATATCAGGTTTGTGACTCGAAATTTATTTTTTTAGGAGGCTCAATAATATTAGACCAATAATATTTATATCTGTATTTTATTTAATATATTAACTCCCAATATGACGAAGAATATTATGAATTGTTCAAAATTTATAGTAAGTATTCTACCGTGACAGACCATTTCCGGAAAAATTAGATTATTTAAATTTAAAAAACTAATTAATACACAAATTAGTGAAATATTCTTTATAACTTCAAATCCTCTTTCGAAGTTCTTGGGTTTAAAATTATAGAGGAAAGGGAAATAAGTCTTATTATTTCACAATTAAGGGATTCACCTCTGTGAAAAAGTTTTTTTAAAGGCTTATCAGGATTGTAAGATATTTTAGAGGAAATACTTTCACTCCAATATTCATTTTTACCAAAAAAATATTTTAAATAAGAAATTTGGGAGATTTTAAATAAGTATTTCTCACAATTACCTCCATTATATTCATTAAACCTTATCTCTTTTTTCATTTTTTGGCATCACGTTTGATAGACAACACAATATTCCTCCTTTATCCTAAAAGAACCTTTTAAATTTGAGCCTGACTGCTTGAAAACTCTGGAGGCTACAAATTTATTATCAGATGATGGCATAACTTTAGTATCTTGGTCTTTAGTCAAATCCATAATTTGAAAATTTGCGTGCGCCTCTTCCTTTCCAGAAATGCTAATTCTAATCCGGCTGATATTGCCGAGAAAAGGAAAATAAATAAAACTCTAAATTAATAAATTATGTTTGTATCTTTTCCCCTGAACGCCAAGCGGAACTTTAAGTTTTTAAAAAAATATAACCTGTAAAATCAGAACATTTTTCTAGAACAAAAATACAGATTTTTGGGGAATTATCCATTCTTATATAATATATTTTTTATTTTCCAAATTATCATAATGTAAGTACAATATATTTTAAAATAAAAGAAGAAAAAGTTCAATAGACTATCAACTTATATTCATTAATCTATTGTTATGATTAATAGTAGATTTGGATTTTAAAAAATGTTGAAAATTACTAAAATATTATAATAATTAATATTCACCCAACTTTTAAAATTTCCAATTGCATATAAATTACATAAAATTAAATTAATTCTTCGCTGCTAAAATTAGTAAAGTAAGGTGTTAGGAATTAGGATTATTATTTTTATGTTCTAAGAATATCACCATAAGCATACCTAAATAAAAAACTCATGAAGGAATGAAAACAAAAAAATAGGCATGAGTGAAAAGAAAATTTCTCTAATTTACAAACAGTTTTACTTCGATAAAAAGATTTTCGGAATAGTGATTTTTTGTTGAAATTAGAATATCTATAAGAAATGATAATAAGATGATTTTATAAGAATGACTTTCCCATATGCATGTTTCAATCCACAATTTAAAAATTTTATTATTACCGTTATATACTTTTATAATAATTATATTTCTTTTTTTTAATGTGTATGACAATTGTCAAAATACACACAGATATATTTATTTTAAATTGAAATCTTCTTACAAAACAAAACAAATATCCCTATCTCAGCATCATTTATGTTATCTTGTTTTGTTATTTATGAATTATAAAAATTAATAAAAACAAAAGCCACCAATAGATACTTTTTTTTTGATTTTTGAACACTTTTATAAATTAAATATGACAAATACCCCTATTATTAAGTAATTTTAGTTTTACTATTTTTATATTAATATTTTTATTATTAATTTATTTTTTATAAATAATAGAATGATGATATTGTCATGTTTTTTTTTAAAAAAAAATATATAAATTAAATATAATATTTATTTTTTTCTTACCTGCATGTAACCGAGTTTACTTATTTATTTTTTTACCTTAAAGGCATTTTTCTTATTTTTGATAACAATAAAAAGAATATATAAAAATTGCAAGACAATAAATAAATAAAAGTATTATAAAGTTATAAAAGAAAATAGAAAATCTTGTGAAAAAAAAATTATTAAAAAATATTGTATGTAAATGTATTTATATTATTATTATGGTTTTTATAAAAGAAAAGAATGGAATAATAAATAATATGATTTTAAAAAGAAGAAAGAAAAAATAAATAACCTTATCTTTTTTCAAGCTATATATTACAGTAGGGAAGGGGATATCTAGAAATTCCCCTAGGCGGAGGCAAAACTGTAAATTCAAATATTTTTTTTTACTTGTAAAATTTATTTCTGAAATTTTGCAAAAGTACCAATACAATAGCATCGTGAGACAAGGATTAAAAAAAAGTTTTTTTATCCGGCACAGTGTATACAAATTTTTGATAAAATGCTTTTGTATTGATATAGAAAATATGAGAAAAAATCATTTTATTATATCCAACGTTTTGATAACATTTTAGTTATCATTTTCAAGGAAACTTGGTGGTAAATTTTTAAATTTTAAAACCTTCAAGAATAACATTGAATTTTTATCTGCTCAAAAAATTCATATCGGGACGGAATTTACTAATTGTTTGATAGTAAAATAAAATTTTAGCTCTGTAATAAATCCCTTCAATAATTAAACCATAAATTTCCAATTGCCGATCTTCAAGTATTTTTAAATGCATAAATTAGTTGTTTTTTAAACATTTCTTCGTTAAATTTTTATTATACTAAGGTATTAAAGGACTTTTGGATCTACATTTTTAGTTCATAAACATAGTAAATCACCCTCGTTTGCAAAATTAAAATTGGAGAATATGTGGAATTACCCCTCCCCCCCCCCATTTTAACCTTTAGTAGATGTCTGACAAGTTTCGCCCACCCCCTTTCATCAGCTTGTTAGGGGGTTAGGGGTCATTAAATTTTTCTTCTTGTGCAATTATGTGCATTGTTTTTGATTTCCTTTATTTGCTATTTAAATTTTATTTTTGCTAATTTTAACATTATTTCTTTCTTTGAAATTTTTTTGCTAATCTGGATTTCCTTCTTCTTTTTTCCCTGCCTTTATCTGGATTTTTTTTTGGGCTTAGGCAATTGAATTTCTTATAAAAGCCATTATTTAATTTTATAAGTTACGATTAATTTTAAATAATCAGGATTATAGGAATATTTTGAAAATTGCATTGAAATATAGATACAAATACTTTTCAACAATTTATTTCTTAGAAACTCACCTCTATAATTAATATATTTTTAAATACATCCGCCCCTAGTCAATTCCCAGGATTTTTTCTGTTTTTCCCTTCTTCGCTTTTAAGTCTATCTACAGTTAAGTGAACATTTTTATCGTTATAAGCAATGGAATCATATATTTAATTTCTAAAGTATTTATTAATATATATATAGTTGTTTTTTTTTAAAATGAAATATACCGAATTAACTGTAAAAAAGACGGGGTTTTTGATGCAATATATAAAGTAGATGATTAGCGCTCAAAAAAAATTCTGAAATAATTTTTAATAAACTTAGCAGGTTCCAGAAGTGGTCATTAATCTATGAATCTTTTTTTTTGGCAAATAATTTTAGAAATAATCTTGAAGTATAAAGAAAGACCGCCATGAATTTCTTTTTGGCACAAAATTTATCAAAATAAAAATATATCAAATTTTAATGAGCCTTTAGGATATTATACAAAATAAAATCCTTTATCAAAATAAAATATTTTATTTTTCTTCAGCCATTTAAGAATTATGACAGATTTTTTTTTAAAAAAGTGGAGCATTTATTTGATTTAAAAAAAAAATGGCCACATTGAAAATCGAAACAAATCTCTTTTAAATTTTAGAAGAAAAAATCTTTAAATATTAATTATTATAGTTTCTAATGGTATACGGATAATTTAAAATTAAGGGCTCGAACACGGTGAAAGTACACTTACACCGACTGGCTCTTACAACAAGGTGAGTAAGGGCTCTATTAAATTTGAAAAATGGCTTCAATTAGAAAATTCTGTATCCAATCCCCCCCTATCATATTGGGTATTTTTTTAAATACATTTATTTTATCCATTCAATATTTAAACAAAATATTTATAACATATTTATGTTTTCCATTTTTAAAATGTCCGAAAATACTCAAAAAAGGATAAATCTTGGATCATTGTACATCCCTTTTCCATAGAAGAAATGACAAATTAATTGATCATATACAGATAAAACAGAAATCTTCGTGATCTGGAGACAACTCAAAATATTCATGATATAAAATTTTTTTGAATTAGTGACAATCTCAAGATTGCTTTGTAGAAGAAAGAAAGAAAAGCTTCCTAAAAAAATGTTTATACCCCCTCCCCCACTAAGAAAACTTTTTTTGAGCCCGGTGATGTTGTAAAGGCTAATAATGTTCCTGCCTAGAGACGTTTGAAAATAACGCGCTACGGCTACTTGTTTAAAAAGGAAGTGGCATGTGTGCTATAAATATCATTTTCATAGTAACTTTACTTTATAAAAAAAAATTATAATTGGATTTACTATGTTTTTTAAATAATTGTCGGCAAAGGATTGTAGTGCCATATTCATTCTTTCAATATTATAGTAAACAAGGGATTCTTAAAATCTTCTCATATTTTCAATAGATGAAAAAGTTCTATTTATAATCGATTTGACTATGTAAACTAGCTCTTGTACTTCTTAAATACTAAAATTATGGGAAACAATATGAATCACTTGTATTTTAATAATTTAGATAAATATATAGACCAAATTTAGAAATCCTTTGGCTATCGGGCTTGGCTAGACATATCATATCTCCCCCCTTTAAAAGATATAGGGTAATAGTTGATTTTAAAGCTAGACATCGACAATGTCATGTGAACAAATACAAATATGTAAGGCACGGCACGAAAGAATTAATATTAATCCAAGATTCATTATTCAAAGCCGATGTTCTTTCATATCTCGAACCACGGGATACTTCTGTTATTAATAACTCGCGGCCCGATGGGAATATGTTAATCCCTTGGGATATAGTGAAACACTTATATTGGGACTTCACATGTATAGACATTTTCGCCTCATCAAATAATAATTACGATTCCTTAGTTATAATGTAAAAATGGAAATCCCAAAAATATTTACATCTAGTTGACAATATATTTATATATATATATACCCATTGCTATTTCAACAAACTGCTCATTTGGGAAAGAGATCCCTAATCAAACTAATTAGCCAAAAGAGCCATAATACAACAATCTCAAAGGCCTGATTAAACAAAAAATCATTTATGAAATATTACGTTATAATTTTAAATAATTTAAAAATTCATGGCCGTCACCAGAGGAGGATGACTATTTTTAACAAAAATAATTTTTTTCTTCTTCTAAATATGTTGTCATATAAGTGTTTACATGTTATTCCTAATTACTTTATATAATTTCAATTACTAAATGAATAAAAAAATATCAATCAAGGGAAAATCAAACTTTGTATATATCACATTTTAAGATTTTTTAAAACTTTTAATGAATAATTGATAAAAATTAAGCTTATCTCTTAAGTAATGGAACTGGTATATTTGATTTATGAATTTTTGAAAAGCAAATGAGTACAGCAAGATTAGGCATTAATATCTTTTTACAATTTGCAGAAATAAAGGATTTTTTAATGATAAAATTTCCTAATTATTTTTAAAATAGTATTTACTTAATCTTTTCCATTAATTATTTATAAATAATATAATTTATATTTCGAAATATATTTAATCATCAAAATTATATGAATATATTTTTAGGTGTAATTATGAAATTATAAATTAATTTACATTTAAGTAAATATTTTTTTTTAATTGAAGCGACTTCGTCATCCTCATAAATAGAAGCGCGCTACTGTCACCACCATTTTTCAAAAAAAATGTGCTTTTTGAAATAAATTTCGGATCAATTGGAGAAATATATCGAATTGGGTCGGACTGAAGGATAGGTCCGAAGCATGCCTTTAAAAACGATCTATTTATATTAATATAAAATCATTTGAATATTTAAGTTTAAAAATATAAACTAAATCGTTTCATAAATGTAAAATGTTAAATAAATAAACTAAATGGTATAATAAAAGTTGAAGTTTTCTAGGTTTACTGGTAATAGGAATAACAAATTTAGGTGATTTTATTTATCAATTCAAATTACAATCGTATAAGAAATTTATAAAATTACTAAAAATGTAATATATTTTCATTTATTAGCTTGTAAAAATCAATTTATATAATGGAAAAATCAATTTAATAATTTATATAAACGAAAAATCAATTTAAATCAAAAGGTTAGTATTAAGTTAATAACAAAAAAGAAATGTATAAAAAAGATTGATCAGGTCATCTCAACATTCCACCCTTTAAGAAATGAACTCCACTCAGGTTCTTCTTGTATGTGAATCTTATAAACTCATGATCTTCATATAGCGCAGGCAACGTTTTATTTCTATTCGACCTCTAAACATCATATGTTTTCAAATGTTTCGTTTCATTATTAAGAGGTATGATACTCGTTGATCTTTTTTTGATTTGGTCTAAATGTCTTTTAATAATTCTCCAATATCTACTTCATATAATAAATTCCCATTTTTGCTTTTACCGTTCCTTTGTCCCATATACTATCCTTGAAAGTTTTATACCAAACTTTTCACCATTAATGATATTTCTATTTGACGATATATTACGATTAAATTCATTCACTTTATCTTCTTGTGGTTTAATTAAATCCCATCTCTTATAGTTCTGTTAAGCATCACTTCGCTTGGTACAGCGTCTACATGAGCGGGGGGGGGGGAGGGTAGGAACAGTTTGCATTATATTTTTTGAGGGGGTAGGCTGCTTGAATCGGGGTAGGATAAATTTTTTGAGGGGTTATCTATTAAATTTTGAGATGAATATAAATGATAAATAAATCTATTCGAAAATCTGAAATATTTAATGAAATTATCACCATCCCCACGGGCAAAATCTGCTACCTCGGCATCGATATCGACTTCGAGGAAAAGACAGCAGCCGTGGATAAAAACACAATTTATTGCTGTAAAAGTTAATACTTTTATTATAAAATTATTATCTATATATTGCAAACAATCATACACATTGTTTTCCAAATAAAACCTTCTGCTATCCTTTTAAATGTAATTTAAAAAGTTTAGATATATCAGCGCTCATAATGCCATAATAATTAATTCATTTGTAAATAATGGAGGTTTTAATTGAAATTATTATCTAAAAAATAAATTCTTTATATTCACAAAATATCGAAAGTTGGTAGAGATAGATTAATTTCAGTTACCCTTATAATTTCTCTGAAAAGAGTATTAATATAATTATAAAGGTGAAAATTATAATAGCTGGCTTGGTATCTTGTTGGTTATTGCGTTTGGTGTATTACGATAATTAAATAAGAATTTTTCTAAAGCTATATCTAAGTCTATTTTATTATTTATTTCCATATTACTTTTCATGCTTATTTTCATTGATCTTATCATTCGCTCACACAAGACCATTGAACTTTTGGTGGTTATGCACGGTGAGAATGTGTTCAATTCCATGATTTTCGCAAAATTTCTTGAATAAGTTACTTGTAAAGTTAGTACCATAATCACTGACTATTAAATTAGGTATACCTTTTTATTAATTCTTTAATTGTTGACTCAGTGGTTATGTTTCTCATTCTTCTAATAATAGGGAATTTGCTAAGTGCGTCAACACATACCATAAAATTGCGCAAAGTCGATGTGCATGCGTTTGAATACTTTTGTTGTTGTTTACCAAGGGTTTTGTATATTATGAGGATTATCTGCATATTTATTACATGTATCACAATTTTTCAGCTCCTGATCTATTTCAGAGTTTAAACCAGGCTACCACAAATAATCTCTCGTCAATGATTGTTAATTAAGCTCAGTTCCATTTACATATTTTATTCTTTATCTGTTCATTTTTTTTTATTGTTAATTACTTCCATTAATTCTATATCAATACTAGTTTCTTGAACTATTCTTTTGAAATTTATTGGAAAGTCCCAAAATTTTTCATTAATTATTTCACCATTTATTGTACTATCTCTTCTGTGTTCATTTGGGGTAATCTTGACAAACAATCCGGTACTTTGGCGAAAGATTATTTGTGGTGCCCTTTTAAACGCTGAAATAGATCAGGAGGTGAAAAATTGTGATACATGTTAAATATGCAGATAATCCTCATAGTCATAATATACAAAACTCTTGGGAAACAACAACAAAAGTATTCGAACGCGTGCACATCGACTTTGTCCAATTTAAAGATAGAAATTTTATGGTATGTGTTGAAGCACTTAGCAAACTCCCTATTATTAGAAGAATGAGAAACATAACCACTGAGTTTTGATGAAAATAATCAGTTTATTTGGTATACCCAATAAAATAGTCAGTGATAATGGTATTAACCTTACTAAATTTTACGAAGATCATAGAATTGAACACATCCCACCGCTGCCACCATGAAGTTTTCTAGGTTTACTGGTAATAGGTAACAAATTTAGGTGATTTTATTTATCAATTCATATTACAATCATATAAGAAATTTTAATATATTTTCATGCTTATATGGCTTGTAAAAATCAATTTATATAAAAGAAAAATAAATTTAACGAAAAATTAATTTAGCAATTTATATAAACGAAAGATCAATTTAAATCAAAAGGTTAATATTAAGTTAATAACGAAAAAGAAATATATAAAAAAGATTAATCAGGTCATCTCAACAAAAATCGACATTAATTGTAATCAAGATTAGAATTCTATAAAATGTGTAAACTGTTGGATATAAATGGGCTCTAAAATGTTTTAATTGTATATATATTATATAATTTAAATATTTAATAATTGCATATTAATTTAAATATTATAAACATTATTAATCACGAATATAAATTTGTCTACTTTTTAGTTAATATAAAATTATTTATAATATTTGATAATTGATTTATAGTTTTTGCTTCAAATGTTTGATATTATATTAAAATATAAATAAATAAAGTTTTTACTTATTTAACTTCAAGAACAAAATTATATTTTATACAGTTGATTTTGAAAAATAGCTCTAAATCTTTTAGATTAATATATATACTAATTTAGACAGTAAAATATTTTGTGGTTTAAATTTGAGCCATTCTACCCTGTATTTGCCAATTTATCCTGCGTATAATAATAGCAAAAAAAGGTTAACTTTCATAAAATCTTAAATAGCCTTAAACTATGAAAGGCATGAAGTAAGGCTTTCCGATTCGCAACTTTTTAGCTAATAAGTTTCGATATTAAATAATCACCGATCTGATACTAACTTGATAGTTAAAAAATTATTTGTTAATATTAATATTTTAATTGAGTTTATTTTAAAAATATAATCAGAATATTTCCATTAACTTTTCTTAAAAAATAAATATTCCAAAGCGGCTTTCTATTTTATTTTAAAATGAACTCTACTTAAATTCTGGTAGGTCAAGGCTTATGCCCAGAAGAAAGAAAATTCATTTCATAATGTATGGAAAAAATAATCTGCCAATATTATTGCAAATTTTAATTTTTGAATTCATTTTAAAATGATAATAAGCATTTTTGTTCTTGTACATCTCTTTCATGTCTCTTTCTTATAAAAATTCAAAAATCAGCTTTAAAATGATATAGCAGATCCAATCTTTCTTTATAATAACTAATATCGATGCCAATATATCGAATAGCCCTAGCAGGAAGCTTAGATTTATATAAATTAACCTTTTTTTATAACCTGATATCCCTAGTAAATATACATTTAGACCTAACCAAGTTATTTATAAAGCATAAATCAAAACGATTTAAATCTAAATACTACGTATTTATTATCAACGAATCATATTATCCTAAGATATGTTATCATAATCTGCATCAGGTCAAAAAATTAAAATCCTTTCATAAAGATAATAATATCATGAAGTTAGTATATATATAAATATATGCATATTTTCATCTATCCAAATTTATAAATCTAGGGGTTAGCGATATTAGTCGACATTTTTCAGCAGGAGATATATAAGGCCGAGAATTTAAATTATTGTAATAGGCTATAAGCAAATTTTTCCGCTTGTATTGCATCCTTTTTTGGAGCGCCATATAATTTTTGTACCTTTTGTCCTTTTTATCCATATCTGCGAACTTGTTCGTGGCACTAAAAGAAATAAATAAATTTCCAAGAAGGAAATTGATTTAGACATAAGATATTTAAAAAAATATATATACTCTATAAATAATTAAAAGTTAACATATATTTAATTCGTTATTGTTATCTATTAATTGAAATTTGTATTATAAGCATATAATCACAAACATCATCAAACAAGCCTTGCACATTGCAATAATGGGGAAAAAAATCTCTAAATAAATTGAGGCAAAAAGAAGAGATTCATGATAACAAGTAACTCAACGCTATTTATTTCATTACAAACAAAATATTCCATTGCTATATTTGAATCGCATTTAAAATCCTATCAACAAGTTGTAGGCTAATCCCATAGCAAATAGACCAATGATCATATCAACCATCTTAAAAATGAATGAAACTTGGCATGATAGTTATTTAAGTTTTAGATGTCAATAAAATCAAAATTTCAAAGCGTATCTCAACCAGATCCAAAGATAGATATACGCCTTCAAAGTCGAAAATCGCGCAATGCTTCATTTTATTAAATCTTGTTTTTTAAAAAAAATATTAAGACGGAGTTACAAATTATATATCATCTTATAGCCCTTAAAAGTAAAAAATTTCAAATGTTTTCTTATTTCAGGTAAAAAATAAAAATTAACATTGTTAGGAAGGGATTTTTTTGGGGTGTTGATATTATCTAAAAATGTTGATTACCTTTATATTAGGCTATTTGATAAAAAGTCTCGATAACATTTTTGTTTTTTTAATTTTTATTATTTTTATAAATAGAAAAGATAATATAGATGGCGTTATATTAAAAAATTATTATAACATTATATATTTAAAAAAAATATTAATGATTAGTATTAAAATAAAAAAAATCCATTGAGTATAACCAATATGATGTCTTGGGGAGACATGTAAAAAGGTAGCCCATACAGATAGAATTATTATTTGGAAACTATATTGTAAAATAAACATCTCTTAAAATTTTAAATACAAACTATTAGAAAAAAAAATATTTTAATTATCTTTATCATATTCCATTTTGTGCTAATTAATGGAATCACCTGAGGCCATAATTTATAGGCATATCTTGTTGCTGATGAGATCTACTACCGTTATTATTTAATGTCACTTGTGGGGTAAAAGAAGATTGTCGGTCCACGGGGTTGTAAAAAAGAAATATATCAGGAATTTCATTCTTTATTAGTACTGTGGCTAACCACCAAAAATCGTCATAAAAAAATGTTTAAAAAAAAGACTGGTTCAACATGTAAATAAAAGACCGATTATGTATATTTAAACGATTTTTGGTGGCTAGCCACATAATAAAAAATAATATATTTCTTTTTTACATTCCTATGGACTATCACCATCCTTTTTTTACCCCAAGATTAAGAAAAATGCCCGCTAATCAAATACAGTGTTATGCAAATTTAATGGAAAACATTTCCATATTTTTTAATTCGTTTGTAAATAAAATTATTTAATTTGCAAAAATTGATAAGAATAAATAAATATGTTATTGTAAAAATCCTTTGCAACTCAAATAATTTTATTTGCAAATAAATTAAAAAATATCTGCATAACACTGTAATAACGATAGTAGATTCCAACAGCGTCAGGACGTAGGAATTATCGCCTCATGAAATTCAACAATTTTTTTTATAATAATTTATAAATATAAAATATGTTTATTTAACAATATAAGGTCCTTATAATAATCATATCTATATGGGCTGCTTGCTTACATATTGTCTCAGGAAATCATATTGGTTATACTCAATGGATTTTTTTTATTTTAATACCAATAAAATTCCTATTTTTAAATATTATTATTATAACGCCATCTATATTATCTTTTTATTTATATAAATATTAAAAATTTTAATAAAATTTTTTTAAAAAAATGATCGAGATTTTAAATAGTTTAATATAAAGATATAAACATTTTTAGAAAATATCAACACCCAAAAATAATCCCATCCTTACATTGTTAATTTTTTATTTTTACCAGAAATAAGAAAACACTTGAAATTTTAAAATATATTTTCGATATTTTCAAATGTAAAATTTTAAGGGCTATAAAATGATATATAATTTGTAATTCTATCATAAGTATTTTTCAAAAAAACAAGATTTAATAAGGCATAGCGCGATTTTCGACTATGAAGGCGTATATATTTGGATCTGGTTAACTTAGCACTCTAAATTTTGATTTTATTAAAATTTACAACATAAATAATTAACATGCCAAGTTTCATTCATTTATAAGATGGTTGTCCGATAATCTCGTTTTTTGGTCGATTTGAAGTGGAATGATCCTTGCAATTTCTTATATCATATTCATTCGTCGGTTATTTAGGAATTCTGAAAACTTAGTCCGGCTTTTTTTTGGAGGCCAGATACAATGTATATTGTAAGGAATTCTATCAAAATTCATAAAGGGTTATTATAAAAGTTGTTTCCAATTTCAAGCATCTTAGAACTTACTGATAGGAAGGTTTAAGCTCGTTCACCAGCCCTCCACTAGAGCCACTATCCGAGGTTAGCTTATCATATATGCGTATTGGTGGGAGAGGTCTTATTTTACGTCCACAGGTTCCGTCTTTCCTATGCCAGAGTCCACTCCTTGGCCTATAACCTAGATATCTTATTTTTACAGGTTTTAATATATATATAAATTATAAATTTCAATCAAAATAAAGTACGCTATAGTGAATATTACTTTAATTGTTTAAAAGATTGCGAAAATCATGGTCGAAAAAAAAACTTTTCCAAATTGATCATTGAATAATTAATATTTAACCTCTTTTGCAAAGGACCTCCTATGACCATGTGCTTGTGTTCTGGATTAGAACATCTGCCAACAGTAGCTATGCATTCTCGGCTCAGGTTTACCTCTTGCTTGGAAGGGAGTCTTAGAATTACATGATCATTTACTTTTAAATGGAAAAAGAGAAATATTTAATTAGAAGAGGTTAATTACATGTTTTTTGAATTATTAATATTTTAACTGAAAAGATGACCTGAATTTAAAATTTCTCAAAATAAAAGTTATTAAGATACAACGAGTGTGTAAAATTCATTGGTAGACATCCATTTCAGTTGAGAATACGCCCAAAACAAGGAATGCCTATAACCAGGAAGTTAAATATGTGGATAATATTCTTTGTTACAGCATATCAATTTAATTCATAATGACAGTCAATTTTTAAGGCAAATAGTTTTTCTTATTGTTTATTTTTATTAGACATGCGATTTTTGACAGAAAATTAGTTCCAACTATAGTTGGGTAGTGGCTACGGCTAATTCATCCCAATCTACAGGCGCTAAAGAGTTTTAAATTATATTAGTTTCTTCCAAATTTGAGCTGCTATACTTTAAGAAAAACTTCAAGGCTAAAGTGATAGTTTTCGATTAAAAACTCGGTAGACAATTTTTTAGCCAGTTAAAAATTGGCTTAAATGTCTTAAAATATAGTAATTACACACCTATAGTTCCAACAATTGATTAATAAATACCACCTATCAGAAATGATTAAATTTTATTTTAAAAAAAATTAATAATTATTTCGAAAAATTTGATTTAAATCTAACATATTAATCAAATATTTTGTCCAATAAACAAATTATTCAAATAATTCGTTTAAAATTGTTAGTTAGCATTCGTTTTTAGATAGGTCGAATTAAAGGTAACATTGATGCTAGTCTATTAAATAATGGGTGTTTTTGAATTATAATAAATATATTATTATTTTATAAAATGTTACAACTTACAAGATTAAAAATTTAAATTTTTCATGTCTCGTCCAATAAAAATAAATGAATGATTATAGGCATTCCAGGTTTTAGGCCTAAATCGCCGTTAATGCATTATGCAACATCAAGGTAGGTAGGCCTATTAAGACGTGCTTATAGGTGGATTTTCCACCTATAACAATGTTTTTTTTCGAGATATTTAGGCAAATTGTTTTTTTTTAAACCTAAACAGTTTAAATAAATTTCAAATATTAGTTATATTTTTTAATTCATATTTTATCAGCATTCAATTTATAGAAAATTGAAAGGAATTAGGTTAAAACTATGACATGGAATCACTCCATTTTTTAATATGAAGAGGTTCATTCATATTAACAGGTTCTAATGATTTCCATTTTACCAAGAAAAAGAAATTTCAAAGTATTTCTGGTTTGCCTATAGTTTATAGTTAGTTATTTTTTTTGCATAGGCTAAAAGGTAAAGAAATTCACAAGTTAAAGAAGCTACTACACCCAAGAGTTGATTGAAGATTATAATTTTATCTGTATTATCACCAATAAAAATTCTATTTTATCTTCACCACTCAAGATTTAAGCCATTATTGGAAGGCGGAAACATTATTTTACTAAACACTTCTGATTTGTGTTGTTATTAAATTATTTATATTAGATGTTTCACTCATTGTTCGACACAATTTGATGCAATATATTCAAAGATTTTGCGATTGAAATTATATCTTTAAAAGATCGTTTGTTGATATTTATGACTTATCTGGTAAATTATGTTGAATATTTTCGGGTGTCTTCACAAATTATAAGAAGTATTGGGCATTGACTAAAAGTTCTCCGAGATAGATAAAATGGTTTATTTAAATCTCACAATATAAGAGAGGAACTACAAATAAATATAAACAATATTATAAGTATGCTTGGATACTAACTGGTATTACGCTGTCTACCCTCACTATGATCCTTTGGAGCGCAAAATTCAATCTAAAATATTTAATTTCGTTCTTCTAAACATTTTACAAATTACTAAAGAAGAGCTATGGTTTTCTTTATAAAGAAAACGGTTTGAAGATCTATTAATGGACTTTGGCATATGAGAAGCGCATTTAGGATATAAAACAGAATTCACAATAAGTTCCTTATCTAACATGTATTCCATAACTATGCTTATTCTGTGAAATTAAAATTATTTTTATATTTTATAATAAGACTATCTTTTTAAATTATAAATTTAATTTTCTTATATTTATAAAATGTACTTTTCCTTCTATTTAAATAAAATATAAAGGTATTCCTCATTAATATGAATAAAGATTTCACAAACATGATGGCATAAAAACTTTAACATAAATCCCTACGTTCAAGCTTTTAACATATATAATCTAGTGTTGTTAAAGTAGCGCGCTATATTTTTCAGTAGCCGTATCTTTAGCCCGCTACTTTTAAAAAAAGAGCAATTTTATATAATAAATGCACATAAGCATCATTAAAATATATTTATAATTAATTATAAAAATAATCTTGTTATTTAATTTTGAAATTTATATTTTAAAATCTACTTTATAATAGTTTTTAAAATAATATAAAATGTCGACGATATAAATTGATATTGAAAATAATTTTGTTTAATAATTTCCATGAAAAATGATAATAATATAGAATTTCCTTTTCCTAAATTCACAAAATATTTTAATTTTGATAAAAAAATTACCACAAGGTATAAATTTCATTGTAAGATGTACCAGAAGGTTTTATCATCAAACAAGACTTCTAGCTTCAACGAGGAAACATTTAAAAGTAATATATCAAACAAATTTAATAGTCCATTCCTTAATCTTTAAAAAATTTGAACCAAAGCTGTATTTATAATAGTTTTTGAATTAGATGAGTTTATGTGAAAGTTGGTTTTTTCTGGCTCAGTCCAAACAAAGTTTGCTTCAACTGGCCATAAGATTATTCAAGAATGATATTATAAATTAAAAATTATGAAAAATAATAATATTAAAATTTTATTTTATAATTAAACTCATCTATTTAATGATAATTTTCTCATTTATTATATGAATGTTAGATATGCTTTTAATTAACCATTCATCGTTTTATAAATTTATAAAAATTTATTAAAACATGCTAAAAAATACTTATTTCAATCCTTTCAAATTATAACCAATTTTGAAAGAAATTGGTTCAAAAGATAAAAAGTTAAAGGATGGTGGCCTGGCAAGGCAAACATTGTCATTCACTTATCTCCTGCATAATTTTTAATCTAACTAATATTATTATAATTTTAAACTGACCCTAGCAAAATCAAAAACGCCACTCACTATAGATGATTTTTTTGAAATATATATTAATACTATTGAAAATCCTTTAAACGCATTTTTTAAATCTAAAAATAATCAAATAAATATTTTTGATGATTTTCTTATATACAAAATATGTATATTAAATTTAATATTGGATTACGTGCTAATTTTGAACGATTATTTAGCCATAACTTATACTGATCGTCGCTCTAGACTTGGAGATGACAGTATGTAAACAATGATTGAGATGCAATAAAAAATAAATAAATTATATATATTTGAAATTTTATTCATAATTTATATTACGTAAAAAATATTTTATAAAAAATTCTAAAGTAGTGAGTAGCTAATAGCACGCTACTTTTTTGAAAATGGTAGGGGTAGAGATAATGCGCTACTTTTTTTGTGATAGCGGTAGCAATAGTGCGCTACTTTTAAAAGTAGCTTTTAATAACACTGATATATTCCAAACTTCTCTTTTTTTTAAAAAAATCAGATTTAAATTTAAAACATCTACATTTATGAGTTTAAAAAAATTATTGATTTTAAATACAATTTAATGAAAGATAGATGTCAAAATCAATTCAATCATTTTGGTATCGGTTTTGTTCAAATATAGAAAATCATCAGTTCAGATAGATGAAAAATATAATACACTAAATTTCTTACCTGAATCCTGGACCGAAGCTTGTCTAATAATCTGGCAAGCTGTGCCAGCAGCCATAGCCCAGTTGGATCCCCAGCCAGGTCGCATTTCAACACTGTTCACTAGTGTGCCCACAGGCAAGGCACCAAGTGGGTGAGCTTCACCTTCTATAGCTCTCACTGAATATAAATAAATAATATTCATGAAGCAATTTAAATAAGTTTATGATGTGATGCAAACTAATTACAGAAATATCTAAAATTGTTATTTTACCAAATTATTGCTAATAATTGGTAGTTTACAATGATCTTTAAAGACAAACATTGCATTAATGCAAGGCTAAACAATATCACAAACAATTTATATTATTTTTCAAATTTGGTGAATGAATGCATATTAGAGCCTTGCATGGGCTATCCAGGATCTTGTGAGTGAGGGGAGAGGGGGACTATTAGTTTGGCCTTTCCCCAGTAAAGTTTATTGAAGGTTTTAAGTCCACATATTGCAGGATTTTAGTTATGTTATATTTATTAAATAAAAACTAAGATTTTCACTTTTTTTCTAAAAATTTTGAATTATAGTTATTAGTTTAAAAAAATATTAACTTTACTTATTTTATTTTAAAAAATGCCCAGTAAGGCCTATGGAGTTGTGCATAAAACTATTTTTTAAGGCCTGACCCAATTCAAATTTTTTTTTTCCAACTAATTTTTTTTCAAAATCTGAGTCCAGTCTAAAATTTTATTTTATTTATTGCACAAAATATTTGGAATAAGATTGTTTTTAGTGAATTATTAATTAAAACATTAAATTTAAATTTTTACTTCTGATGTTCATTTTTTCAAGACCTATGAAATTTTATATTTATTTTTTGATTAACAATGGAGATAGATGGTTTTGAGTAGATAATAATTACTATTTTGATACTTGCCTATTTGTCATTAATGGGTTAGTATATAGATTGTGAAAAAAACTGTTAAGGCAAAATTACAAATTAATTCACAATTCCATATTTAATAAATTTTTAATTTAAATAAATGACAAAATATAAATAAATTTTTTTGTTTTATTTACCAGGCATTCTTGGTATAATCCCAGATGATTTTAAGACATCACCAACTTTCATGTTTTCTGTACAAATTATCCATCGTTTTTTGGTTCCACCAGCTAGCAATGCCAAGTTTGAACTATGTAAGGGGTAATTATTTATAATTTGAATCACCTATAATATTATTAAATTGGTTGGCTACATAAAAAAATACATTTTCAATTTAGGTTTTTCCAAATTAAGTATTAGTATTTAAGACAAAAAATTGCTAAATTTACCTTTTCAAACATAGGACTTTGATTAAATAAAATCCTGTATCTATCAACTAAAACAAAATGTCTTTTACCACCTCCTCCTCTTCTACATATTCGCTGCCCTGCAATATAAAAAATGAAAAAATAAACAAAAAAAAATATACCAGATTCTTTATCTCTCCCACCGAGCTTTCTGAATTCTAAAGGTTCATGTGTGTAACCATTACATGCTTTTAAAATGTTTTCAAAATTAGGTACAAAGCCTTCTCTACAGCGAGTATGATCAGGTTTTGTGCCTCTCTTTAGAAAGATATTTGTAGAAAGATGGATTGATCGTGATATTATAAATAATATTTTATTCATTTATCGTAAAACTTAAATTTTATTCAAGATTTGCAATAATGCAACGAGTCGAAATACACATATCATATGTTATTGATATATTGTATAATTACGAAAAAAAATAGAAAAAAAATAAAATAAAAATTGTGAATAATAGTGTCAATTGGCAGGCTTGTTAATCGATCCTTTTAAAAAGATCGAAATCCAGGATAGACCTTTTTTCAAAAGAAGGATCGCGATCACGATCCTTTTCTTATTTAAATTATTGATCGATCCAAAATTAACTAATATAAAAAATCAACAAATATGGTATAAATTAATTGTAATTGAATAATATAATATAAGTATAACAATTAGAATATATTTATTTATAATTAAATTAGCCTTTAATAACAAAATTTTTTCTAAATTATTATCATTTAAATAACCACGTTTTTCATTAAGTACATGTTTAGCTTTACTATGGTAAAGGTGTGTTATATTTAATAAATGTTTTTTATTAAATTAACATAATTATTAAAAATATTCAGTGAATCATCATTAGAATAAAAAAATTTATTAATGTAAAGCATTTTGTGACGAGTTTTTATCAAAAAAGGTATCGATCCATGCATTCATTTGAAGGATCTGCATATGGTTGACCCTGTATTTTCTAAATGGGCAATTAACCTATCTTTTAGTAACAAATTTTGCGGCAGATTAATAAAAGGCCAAGAGCTTAAATTTTGGTTGAATTATTGACACCAATATATTACAGTCATCATAGTGAAGAAAATCTATAATTTTTATTATATGCGTATTGTTATGATCTTCACAAATAATAAAGATTGTATTTTTGAAAGAATTAATTACTTCTAAATGCTTCTTGGTTTGAACTACTAATCTTTGAAGAAGATATTTTGTTTTTGCATAAAGAGCATTTTTCGTAGATCATTGTATGGTTACTTCCATCCGTTTCACATAAAGTAAAATACTTACGTAAATTATGAAATGGTTAAAGACTCTCATTCTCACTTATATCTGCTGTCACATCAATAGAAGTAGATGTATCATCTTCTAAATATATAATGGAGGACATTATTAAAACCTATAATTTATATTATAATATAATTAATAAATAAATATAACTTGTTCTTACAATAAATTTTGGAAATTGTTGAAATATAAAATCTGGTGGAATGGTGTGTGATAAAATATGATGTAGTTAGATATTTTTTTTAAAATAATATTAAAATTTAATTTTCAAAATTTTTATTTTATTTATTGCTTTTTAAGTAAAAAACATAATTTTTATAAGGATCAGGATCGAATATTTAAAGAAATGATATCAATCACGATCCACAATTTAAGATCAGGATCTTAATCCGAGAAAATTAACAAATTTAGGAACGAGTCCAGGATCGGCGATCTTATGATTCAATCCTTTAACAACTCTGTCAATTGGTCACTTTACATTAGTCACAATAAGCTTATCCATATTCTTCAAAACATGTGTAAAATTTGTGAATGGTAATATAATTTTATTATTTTGATAAAATGAACCATGAGATAACTCAAAATTTAATTAATTTTTACCCGCTGAAAAAATTAAAATTTGCTTGGTTCGGTTTCCGGTGAAATGAAATAAAATTTGTTATCCTCAATCACAATATAAAATACCAAGATTCAATACTATATTAGAAGTTATTATTATAATGTATATTTATTTTTTAGATCAAACTATAACATCGGTGGCGGGTATGCCATGTAAACACTAATTGATGTCCTATGAAGAATATTCAAAGTTATGGAATTATTTTCAAGAAGCTTTACATTTATCAGAAGATCCTCATGATAAGATATTGTGTTAATTATGTACTTCCAGCTTATACAATCTATATTATAATTTTTCGATGTCCTCATTACGTCGTCGTGACGTCATTTCATCGCTACGTCATGTCATTGGTATTTTTTATTTGTTTATTTTATTTATTTATTTTATAAAAACAGATGAATGGAATTTCGAGAATTGATGGTGTACACATACCTAACATGGTTGAGAGATTTGAAAAATCGTCTTTGAATTGATATAAACAATATTCCCTCAACTTTCTAAATATGAATGAAATAAATGATGTGAATAAAAAGATTCAGGCTAATACTTCACTTAATCCTTTCTTTATTTTTTAGATTACCTTATCAATTTTCATCTCATATTATCAATTACACATTAATGAAATCTCTACAAGATACTCAACTTGTATATTTATTTTGAACATACTCACAATTTTTGTCAGTACTTACATTACAATTTTTTATACTCATATTTTTCATTCATAATCAATAATAAAAAGATAATCAAGTATATTTAAATATTTAAATATTCTTATCCTAACTTATTTATAATCTCCAATCCTTATAAATAACTCTTTCTTTATTTTTTCCCCTCCCTTAATGAATTTATTTATCACTAAATTTTATTATCTCATTCTTTTCTTTCTAAGTCTATTATCTATTAACCACTATTTCTCAAAACCTTATCAATTCCTTTAATTTAATTTTTATTATTTTTATAATATAATAATTTATACCCTCCTTTTTCCCCCCTTTTTTAATCTTATTTTTTAATTACCTTACAATTAATTAACCTTAATCTTTATAACATTACAATCATCATGTTATTTTTTAACTTTTAGAATATCATAATAGGCTTGATAAGTCCCCCAAAAATTTTTTTTGATGATAGCCCTCCAACTACTAGAAATATGCATATTATATTGACCCATCCACCGGTTTTACATTATTTTAATATTTGTTTAATTTCAACAATATTTTATTTATATTTTTGCCTGATTTCTTTATTTGCCTAGGCTAACCCTAATCCCTCACATTGCTACAAAACATGATGAATCTATATTAAAGATAAGTAAAGAAAATAATGATGATTGAACAAACACCTTACCCGTTCTAGAGTTACTAGTAGACAAAATAATAATGAACTACGCTTGAAATGAACTCATCGGGAGGTTTATTTTGTTTTTTTTAATCTTATGTTTTATATTTATGTTTATTTTATTTTCACCCTCTCCAAATGATATTTCTATCACCACTACCACAATCCCTATGTCTTTAACAAATATAAACATATAATTCTGTACTATCATTCACTTAACTAGGAGTTATTATAAATATTACTTTATCCGATTCTCTGAGAAACTTTCATGATTATTTAGAGAAATATTCAAACTTGAATGTACAGTAAGGCCAATTTCATCAACTTTATTAATGGAAAAATATGCAGTATTTCTGTCGTGGCCTTTATAACAATACTTATGACCGTTTTATGGTTAAGTTAACATTGTCGTTCATGATTCTATTTTAGAGGGGGATACCAATGCTGACATTGACAGAAATATCGTTTTGCGTTCTTCTTTTACCAGTATCTCAATGCATAGGCATATCATCTTTATCAGGACGTATTGTGTTTTGTACACTGCTTTGGTAATCCATCATTTCTTTCATCTACAACCCTAAATGATATAATATTATACATTAATTATTTCCTCTCCAGACGACCGCCCAGATTTATTTTGTCACTTTTTCCATCAAAAATTAAAATGTCAACAAGGATTTGCTTTTAATTTTATTAAATAAAAAATAAATATTCCTCATTATTTTTTAAAAAAATTATCCTAAATTTATATGTCAATAAAAAAAATATCTTAAAAAATATATAAATAATTTGCATATAAGTTTCATTAGTGTTTAATGGCATTTTTGTAATTTAAATAGACAGCATTTTTTTTTACTTAACATAAAAAAATATATATCTTATCAAATTCTTTGACAAATAATTTCAGAAATGCAAGACATACATTAAATTTATCTGAAAAACAACAATAACCTTATATAATAAACAACATATTTTTTAGATATAATTTTAACTGATTATATTACAAAAAAGTATAAGAGTCGGTTATTTTTATCTTATTTGTCATAATTCTCTAATAAGTGGTTGCCCAGGCCTTCCCAATTTCCCATAATACGGAATTTACATGTTTTTTTTCCATATTAGACTAATTGGTAAATCAGATTATTCCCGTATATTTCCAGCTTATGTGATGATAAAAAAATTAACTATCTCCGAGGCGGGAAAAAATTTTCAAAATTATAATGGGTAGGACTGGGTTTGGAACCTCAAAATTAATATTAGCTTGCACCTGACTTGGGAATATCTTTTACAAATTATTAAAGGTTGAGCTGGGCTTGATAAACTTTTTTATAATTAAAAGATCTTGGATGCTTCCTAATATTGTAAGCTTGAACCTGGCATGACATCAAACGTAAAAAATGAATAAGGAATCTCATTCCTTTTCACTTTTGACGGGCTTTCTACTAGTTTATAATTATAACATGAATTTTCTTATCTTATATACATTTGAATCATGGTCAGTACATAGATAGTTACATTTAAAAAAAGATTTTGGTACTTGTGGAACCCTAATTATGGACATATATAGAACTGTAATGATCTTTCATTCGTAAAGAAAGGTTTTGGTACCTGTGGTACCCTAATTATGGACATGTTTTTAGAACTGTGATGATATTGCATCTATAAATCCCTTTTAAGGAAATAGCATTTATTAACTATAATGTAGATAAATATATCATTTTTTTTACACATATATCTTTAAACGGGAATGGTTACATTTAATCTATTTTAAATTTGTTGTGTACATCAGATTGATCTAAAAGACCACACAATTTGGTTATTGAACATTTCATTCCACTCTTGATTGTATATATCTACATTATTTTGTAATTTATAAGTTTACACAATTAGATATATAGAATATCTTTATTCTTTATAAGGATTAAAAGACATGCAATTTTATATTGAATATTTTTATTTCACTTAGTAAGTATAAAATAACCATACAATTAGATTTATTATAATATTCTACACTTACTTTTGCAATTATAAGTTTACTTACACATATACGTTCTAAACTGGAATGGTTACATTTGATCTATTTTAATTTGTTGAGTATATCAGATCCAAAGTTAAGTGAAGGGTCACACAATTAGATATTTTGAATTCCTTATTCTTGTAAATATAAGAACCAAAAGATCACACAATTAGGTTATTGAACAATTCATTCCCCTCTTGATTGTATATATCTACATCCTTTTGCAATTTATAAGAGCAAAGGATCATCCAATTTTATACTAAATATTTATCCCACTCAATTCCCTTTGAAGCTGAAATGGTAACATTAAAAACAGAGACTATGATTACTGTATTCATGGGTATAACATTTTCCGATTTCTATTATTTCTTATATTTTTTTCTTATATTTTTTTCAAATTCTTTTCTTCTTTTTATCATAATAAATTTTTCTTCTGAAAAATCGATAATCAAAAAATAATATATATAATTCCGAGAAAAAATAAATTCCATGAAAAATATTGATAAATTTCAAAAATCGATAATCAAAAGTAATATTGATAATTCCGAGAAAAAAAAATAAATAAATAAAAAAAAATGATGAACATAACATCTCTCCTCTTAGAGAATGTCTGTTCTCTTCCGCATTTGATCTTGGTGTCTTCTCCATCGGCCCTTGGAGGTATCCACAACGTATATGCACCTCCCAGCACGAGCCACTATTGTTCCTTTTATCCATTTTACCTTGTCGTTGTACATTTTGGCCCACACCGGTTGTCCTATCCTAAATTGACCTCTCTGTTCCGTTTGTGTATCGTTTGATCGGCTTTCTTGGGTGGTCTCTTTAATCATCTCCAGATGATTTCGAACATTTCGTCCCAACATCAGTTTTGCTGGTGTCTGTCCCGTCGCTGCATGTTGCGTGTTCCTATAAGCTAATAAGAATTCGTTTAATCCTTCGTACTTGTTTGGGGTTGTATTTTTTCCCATAGCTGTTTTAACCGTTCTTACCATGCGTTCTGCTTCTCCGTTTGAGCTCGGATGGTATGGAGGTGTCAGCACATGGTTTATTCGGTGTTTCAAGCAATATTCTTTAAATCGATAGCTGGTGAACTGTGGACCGTTGTCCGATACCAAGGATTCTGGATATCCCCATCTAGAAAATATTTCGCCTAGTACCCCCATAGTTCTTTCAGATGTGGTGGTGGTCATTCCTTTTACCTCCACCCATTTGGTAAAGGTGTCTACCAATATGAGCCACATTGTGTTTTTGAACGGTCCTGCGAAATCTATGTGAACTCTTTGCCAAGGTCTTGTCGGTTTCTCCCAATGATGATCTTGCATTCTTGGAGGATTGTTTGCCCATGTGTTACATGATTCGCATTGACGACATAATTCTTCTATTTCATGGTCGATTCCGGGCCACCATACATATTGTCTAGCTAAACTTTTCATTCTGACGATTCCTTGATGACCATTATGTAATTCGTTTAGTATTTTTTTTCGCAATTCTGTTGGAATTATTATTCTGTCTCCTTTGTATAAACAACCGTCCTTTTCCCATAAATTGTTTTTGCACATTTCGTATTGTCTTAGTACACTGTCATCTTTTGACTTGAATTGTGTTTTTATACTCTCCTTTACCTTTTTTAACATGTCGTCGTTTTTAAGTTTATCCCGAATTTCGTCTATCGATATTGGATGTTCGTTTATAAAATATACTTCATCATTATGGTCTTTGGTTTTGTTTTCCATTGGGCATCTTGAAAGTCCGTCTGCCACTTTGTTTTCCTTGCCAGCTTTATACTTTATTTCGCAATTGTACCCTTCTAATATTAGAGACCATTTGAGCAATCGTGGTGACGTTATATTTGCCAAACTTTTGTTGCCAAATATATATATAAGAGGTTTGTGATCGGTCCATATTGTAAAAGTTTGACCCACTAAATATTCATAAAATTTCTTTACTCCAAATACAAGCGCTAATGCCTCTCTTACGATAGTTGAGTAGTTTTTTTCTGCCGCAGATAGTGTCCGTAAAGCAAAACCTATGGGATTCTCGGATCCGTCTTTCTCGATATGAGACAATACGGCTCCTACGCCCTTCATAGACGCATCCGTAGTGAGTTGGATATCTTTACCTGGATCAAAATGCAACAAATATGATAACAATGAAAAAAATATAATAAAAATATAAGACGTAATAGAAAAAGGAAAATATTATAATGGCGACTATGTATACGGAAGAACCCGCGCGGAAATATATAGAAAAAAAAAAGAGAAAATTTAAATTTGATATAAAATTGTCTAAAATGCCAGCAGCAATTCCTGTTAAAGAAAATAATGACTCATTTACTACTTTTCGAATAAAACTAGAAGCCTACTTTACACTAAATGATATATCGGACAACGAGAAAAAGAGAGCAGCATTGATATCTGCACTATCAACCTATGACTTAAATAAGGTTATTTTAAAATTCGCTCCGAAGTCAATTAATAAAATAAAATACGACGATATGCTAGATTCGCTAATAGACAACGAAAAAAAAATTGCACCATTGGAAAGTTTTCAATTTTATAAACGTACCCAAAGGGACGGGGAAACCAATTTAGAATTTCTAAATTCTCTAAAATCTTTGGCACTTAAATGCAACTTCAATGAAAAATATGAAGAGAACTTAAAAATGCAAATAATTAATGGTTTAGAAAGCAAAGATATCACGACAAAGTGATTACTCGAAGAAGATATGGGTATAGAGGAAATTGAAAAACTCCTTCGAACCATGGACTTGATAGACGAAAAGGAAAAAACAAAAGATATATTTTATTGTCAAGCCGGAAAGGAACAAGAGGAAGACAAAATAGAAAATAAGGAAATAAACTATATACAAGACAATAAAAGGTATAATAGTAATAATAATAATAACAGAGTTCAGGAACGCTACAGTGACAATTATTATCCCCACCAAACGAGATTCGATAACAGATTTACTAGATATAATAATTATGACAACTCGAGTTATGGAAGATATAATAACGTTAATCCGCGGTACAAATATGATAACGATAACAAATATTATAATAATGATAACAAATATAATAATAATGACAACAAATATAATAACAATGATAACTACCGACATAAAAATTGGTACGACAACAATAATTATTATCATAAAAATAAGTATCAATATTCTTACGATAAGACAAGGGGAAATTACAACACCAACAATAATAACTTTAAATACAACGACAATCAATATTACAGTCAGACAAAAAAAACTTGCTTCAAATGCGGTAGCGATAAACATCTGATTAAATATTGCGATCAAAGAGACAAAGAGGAAGATATATCGTATATATACTCGATGGATATCAAATCTTGTAAAGAAAAATTCAAAATCAATTTAAATATAGAAGGTAAGAAAACAAACATGATCCTAGATACAGGAGCATCAGTATCAATCATTTCATTAAAGACATGGAATAAAATCAACTCCAATAAAACAATTCATGATTCGGACACAAAATTAAAGACGTACGAAGGTAACGAAATCGCCATCATAGGCAGCGTGGACGTAAAAGTTCAAATAAAAGAAACCATAAAATATCTACCCTTAATAATAGTGAAAGCTGATGGACCCTCATTGGTAGGTATAAACTGGATAAAGGAATTCAGAGAATTGGTATGGAAAGAATCAATATTAGCAGGAACAGAAAACACATACGATAATAATAACAAAATATATTATGTGGAACAAGAATTAAAAGCCCTAACGGAGAAGTACGTAACAATATTCGATAAACGGGAAAAAGCACCCCACTCAAAAAAATTACCAGATTTTATGCCTTGTCATATGACTTCCATTAACGATTCTGTAAATTCTTACAGTTTAGCACTTGTATCAAGTATCGAGAAAAAAGAGCAAGTCCCGTCAAAACGAAAGATATGTTCTAAGTATTTATTAAAGGATAAATTATACGTTAAAACCACTAAAATTTTACATAAGTGTAATAAAATTGATGTAATACCCAAGTCTTCAACTAGACATTATCAAGATATAAAAAATATTTTAAAAGATAAAAATAGTGAAAAAATCAAATTAAATAATGACAATATAAAAGTGAAAAATATTTTAAAGGACAAAAATAAGGGAAAATATTTACCCAAAATCAAAAAATACAAATTCGATATATGTAAATTAAAAATATTTCAATATAACATCTGGGACGACGATGTATCAGCATCTCAGATAAAATTAGGAGAAATCGGCAACAAAAAGATTAAGAGACTCACGATCAGAATAATTCAACAAATAGAGCTACCGAAGAGGGAAAAATATACGAATTCCAACAAGACTAAACTCACATCCAAGATCAACAACTTCGACTTCGGAAGGGGAAGGAAATGGAAGCAGGATACGAAAATAAAAAAGATACTAAACGAATTCTTATTAGCTTATAGAAACACCCAGCATACGACTACAGGAGAAACCCCAGCACAGATGATGTTCGGACAGAATGCTCGGAATCATCTTGAAATGATTAAGGAGACCACCCAAGAAAGCCGATCAAACGATACACAAACGGAACAGAGAGGTCAATTTAGGATAGGACAACCGGTGTGGGCCAAAATGTACAACGACAAGGTAAAATGGATAAAAGGAACAATAGTGGCTCGTGCTGGGAGGTGCATATACGTTGTGGATACCTCCAAGGGCCGATGGAGAAGACACCAAGATCAAATGCGGAAGAGAACAGACATTCTCTAAGAGGAGAGATGTTATGTTCATCATTTTTTTTATTTATTTATTTATTTTTTTCTCGGAATTATCAATATTATTTTTGATTATCGATTTTTGAAATTTATCAATATTTTTCATGGAATTTATTTTTTCTCGGAATTATAAATATTATTTTTTTTGATTATCGATTTTTCAGAAAAATTTATTATGATGTAAAAAAAAGAAAAGAATTTGAAAAAAATATAATAAAAATATAAGACATAATAGAAATCGGAAAATATTATTAGCTATTAACACCCAGCATACGACTACAGGAGAAAACCCAGCACAGATGATGTTCGGACGGAATGCTCGGAATCATCTGGAAATGATTAAAGAGACCACCCAAGAAAGCCGATCAAACGATACACAAACGGAACAGAGAGGTCAATTTAGGATAGGACAACCGGTGTGGGCCAAAATGTACAACGACAAGGTAAAATGGATAAAAGGAACAATAGTGGCTCGTGCTGGGAGGTGCATATACGTTGTGGATACCTCCAAGGGCCGATGGAGAAGACATCAAGATCAAATGCGGAAGAGAACAGACATTCTCTAAGAGGAGAGATGTTATGTTCATCATTTTTTTTTATTTATTTATTTTTTTTTCTCGGAATTTTCAATATTATTTTTTTGAAATTTATCAATATTTTTCATGGAATTTATTTTTTCTCGGAATTATATATATTATTTTTTGATTATCGATTTTCAGAAGAAAAATTTATTATGATAAAAAGAAGAAAAGAATTTGAAAAAAATATAATAAAAAAATATTATAATTCGTCGCCATTATAATATTTTCCGATTTCTATTATTTCTTATATTTTTTTATTATATTTTTTTCAAATTCTTTTCTTCTTTTTATCATAATAAGTTTTTCTTCTGAAAAATCGATAATCAAAAAATAATATATATAATTCCGAGAAAAAATAAATTCCATGAAAAATATTGATAAATTTCAAAAATTGATAATCAAAAATAATATTGATAATTCCGAGAAAAAAAAATAAATAAATAAAAAAAGATGATGAACATAACAATGGGTTGAATCATTAATAAAAAAAATACACTATATCTACTCAGGCAAATTTTTTTATTTTAATCATATTTATTTACAGATTCTATGAACATTAAATCTCAATAGTGATAGTAATCATCAAAACTTACATTAACTTAGAATCAGCCATCACCCACCTTTAAAGTAATTAAATTATACTGTCGTTCTCGGGTATAGGCTCTTTTTTTACCACTCTCCTTTTTACTAAGCCTATAGAGGTTTAAGCAACTTTTTTCGAAATGTTGCGCCTACAAGTACGTGCGGCTTGCCTACAAAGGTGTGAAGGGCTCCTCATTTTTCTTCCCCTAATTAACTATCCAGTTTGATGGATTTTGAGGAAAACCTAGCGTAGCTCTGTTGTACCCACAACCAGAGGGAGAAAACGCTTTTATCACGTATCACGTATATTGTTAATTAACAACCCATGATCGTTATCCTAATAGATGAATCTCCAGCATATTCAAATAAAACAGCCTTCGTTATTTAAGTAAAAGCGGTATTAGGTTCCACTTTTCACGAACCTATTTTTATATTTCTAGACTTGGTCGAGCAGGTGCGATAATAATAAAAGTAATAAATGCCCAATGAAATATTATTATTATATATCATTGTAAATGCCCCAGTTATTAGAAAGTTTTAAAATTGTATTAACATAATTCCGTATTGCTAGTGAGCATTTTCTTCTTATGAATGTCATTATGACGGATTTGCGTGCAGGTCTTATGATAAAACATATTTCCATTTTAAAGGATAAAGGTAAATGGGCCTCCTCTCAGTGGAATTCTCCATATATTAAAAAGTGGCTGATAAATTATATATCGACAAATAAGAACTAATCAAGTAAGCAAGTTAATATTTTTAAATTGGAAAAAATTTATTATAGCAAATATAATTTTTTTCGCCTTTGTTAAATCTATTTCGATTTATGCATTATAATATAATAATTCAATGATTTTATATAGTTATGAAATGCATTCTAAACAATGACCACAAAATTTTATGCAATATATTTCAATTTTTATATAACTTTCTAAATAACCATTTAATATAATATAGATATAATGTATTTTATATGAAATGCTCTTTTATAAACTATTCGAAAAATAAATTAAGTTTTCCAGAAAAAATGTTTGCCTTAAATTCTTGGGAAAACAAAAATCCGCCTCTATTTTTTGTCTATTGTAGCGTGCCCCTTACTATTTTTAGAGTAATAGAGTACACCCGTTGTTAATTTTAGGATTACAATATTGCTAAAAACATTATGGTTTCTCTTTCTAATTCAAAATATTTGAATTCATGATTCCATGATCTTTATAGACATCATTTGTTCTTTTCGGTAAATTTAATAGAAATATGATAATTCAATCCTCTGGATGAAGTTTGCCAAACTTTTGAAGGAACTAATTCCAAAGCGTAGGCCAATATGTGTAATGCTTAAGCTTAACTAATATACATCTTAGTTTAATGTGTATCAATCAGTTTGGTAGGGTAGAATTAGAAATATAAAAGCACTTAAAAATTTATAATAAATAAAATAAAATTAAAAAAAATACTATTTTAAAATCTTATATTAAAATATGGGACTCGATATATTTGTTTGTACTTAATTTAATTTTCCTCTAAATTTTAGATCCTTTCCTGTTAGAAATGATAGCATGATGTATCTTATTAATTGGATTTAAATTAAGCGCTCCTAAAAAAACTTTTAAATAAAAATTAAAGGTGTATATTATAAGACAATTGAGAGTAACTAATTTTTATTAAAATATAGGGATCTGCCGATTTTTTAAATATCGAATCTGCCAGATCATTCTTTTTTTAAAAAAATATCGGTTATCAGTCTATATGGTTTACTTAGTCGATTTGGTACATAAAAACAAAGGAAAATTTTGATACAATATTAATATCAGAGTTTGAAAAGTATCTTAAAAAAATCTTTGAAGAACTGATTTTTGATCAAATTTTACCTTAAAATGCCAAAATTTTTTGTAATTTTTATGCATGATCTTTTAAGATGAACTTAAAAAAAATTTTTTTAAACTGGCTTAGAAAAAATATTGATTAGTTTGTTATTAAAATAGTTCATTAACTTAAGATGCAATCAGTGGCCCCTACACTTTCTGAGGGATGGAAGCAGAATACCCCCTGAGGATAATTACTTTTAGACACCCATAAATTTTAAAAATAATTTTTATTGCATCAATCTATATAATATAAATAAATTGTAAAAAAATATTATTTTAAAATTAATAATTTAGATAAATCGTGGGAAGAGAAAGCTAAAGAATTTATAATTTCATCAATATTTAATTGTTTAAATAAATTTTTTCCATTGATAAAATTGATTTCCCTCCTTCATAAAATCTTGTGCCTTTGGAAAAACATCCAAAAATTCAGTGTTATTATCTATTAGGATTAAAAAATAATTAAATACAATAATTTAAATTATACTTCTCAAATTAATCAGGCAGTCTTTTACCAATTGAATTTGAATTATTGCAAACCCTATATTCTTCGAAATGTTTTGAAATTTTGTACAAGTCAAACTTGTTATCAACAATATTTTATCCACACAAATTGATTAAATAAAATCAAATTTTTCTATTCTAAAGATTATAGCCCTAGCCATAGTCAAAGTGGCAGGATCTTCAGAATTCTTTAAATTTGTTAAAGCTGCCCACAAGGCATCATAAAGCATAAAAAATTTACAAAAGCTTTATATCACGATAGCCAGTTTCTATCTAAACAAATAAAATAATATTACCGAGTGGTATTCTTGATGCGTAGAAATCGTTGTGATTTTGTCAGTGCATTACTCTGACATGTTTTGAGCACCTCATATCTTTTAACACCATTAAAATATATATAAATCTCGTCTAATATTAATCGATGACAATAGTACCAAATAAAAGCTGCCTTTGGCGCCTCCGTTCTAATCAAAGCCTGCACACCACTGATTCTTCCACTCGTTTGAGACGCCATCATAACTTTACCCAAATAGGAATTCAATAGGTAAATTCATGGAGCCAAGTTTGGATATTATATTCTTTATAATATCGAGACTAGTTGAATTTCCTGTACAATATATGTCTTTTAATCTTTCAATGAGCTTAGGCGTCTCACTAATTTCAATATATCTTACTATCAAAGCTATTGTTTTTGATTTCGAAACATCATATGTGCCATCAACTATAATTGAAAATCACCTGTTAAATTCAATCTCATTTTGAATTTTTTTTATAACCATATTCTTCATGGTTTCAATGAAACTATTTATGTTATTGTATGATAATAGATATGAATATAATTTCGTTTTTAATCCCTTATTTTTTTTTCCTTCATCATTTGTTGAATATACAATTTGAGTACTGGTTCAGAATCAATGAGTTTAATAATGTCCATCATATTGCCTTCTTGTTGTCTGTTCCCCCAGAAGGCTTGGTTACAAGATATTAATACCTAGATATCTTATTATTATTCTTATGATAGAACGGTTATTATCCACACAATCTTTCTGGGGTATTATAATTGTAATATGGAATTTTTGTTGTGCGAATGCCTTCCATAATCATCCATCATATGTGCCTGTGAAGATACATGCACAATAATATCAGGATTAAATTTCATGATCATTATCAGAGTCAGATACTATATTTTCATCTTACTCATTTTCGTTATTATTAGTACACTTTTAAAAAATAATTACATTAATAAAAATATTTATTATATCAACAGCATTGAACCCACTTTTTACTTTTTTTCTTAAATTGTGATTTAATACCCTTTATAAGATAAGTATAAACAATTATATATTTAATAAAAAAATTACTTTGCTATTTGTCCAATTTTGAGTAATATTCTAAAAGCTACTATTTCAAAGCTTTTCTTTATATCATTGAAATCAAGCCCACCATGTCTTTTTCTAATGTGGTCTGTCCATTTATCATCTCTTATATTATGCGATGTGGAATTTTTAATTAAGCATTTGTATTATTTTTGGGCATATTTTGAAATTGGAAAAATAATTTATGACAAGAAATCTCGGATAACAGCCTAATTTACAAAACATAGACCAAAATTTCCAGCAAACCATATTATATTAAATAATAAGTGGGGGGGGGGCTCTTATTATTACATACATAAACTAGAAATCATTGGTTATGGATGGATGTAGCAAAACAATAAAAGAATTAAATTTTTAAAAAAAGTACCCAAACTCAAATTTTTAGAAACAATTGCTTTGGATCCCCCCCCCTTCCACCGTTGTAGGGGCCACTGGATGCTATATTTTTGGCTTATTTTATTCCCTATTTACATTTTTCCCATAATTTTATTCCAGATTGGATCGACTCATATCGGCGATGTCGAATATCGATTTGATATTAAATTGGCTTCTAAAAACTGGATCGGCACATTAATCCATTTATTAAGTGATTAATTACTTTTTAATAAAAATATGTAGTTTAAATTGTAATTATTTAAATTTACTGTCACATTAAATATTTATTTGTTCCTAAATTATATTTTGTTATGTTATTTAATTATATATATTATGTTACATATATAATATTGCATGTAATAAAACCAAATATTATATTTATAATTACAAAATTTAAGATAAAATTATAACATTCTGAAATATTTACCATAAAAACATTTCAACGAAATAATAAATAATTTAAATAACAAATATTAATAATTTAATAATTTTTTGGTTTAAAAAATGGACAAAAAGATAACATAAATTAGTTGGCAAAGACTTGTTAAAACAGATAAGATTATTTGTATTAAAATTACATTATATAACACGATTAAAATTCATTATTCTATTTTTAATTTTACAGAAATGATTAGTAGTGATAGTAACAAAAATAAAAGTTAATGAAAGATAGAACAATATAATTCTCAAAACACTTGATCATTATAATACGAAGAAAGCCATTTCTTAATATAACATAGGTGTTTTCATAATCATTTTATATATATACAAAATAAATTCATTCATATAAAAGTAATAAAGAAATTTAATGAGGTGGTTGAGGGCTTGTCAAAATTCAAAAAATATATCAATAAATTTCAGGAGTCTTTTTTAAGTATGTTTAATTTTTTAATAATCTGAGATGAAATAATAAAAAGCTATAAAATATATGATCATCATAATTTCGCCTCTTTTGTATAAAAATATATATGGTATTAGTGTAATATTGTCATTTATATTTCTTAGCTCCAGCTTGTGCATTATTATTCAAATTATGATTCGATGCTAAAGTCTGTGGATTCTGATGTGCGTTCGACGAATTTTTAGGCAAGGTTAAAATTGGAATTTTTAGGGTTTGCGATATTTGCAAACATATGCAAATCGAGTAACGCGTTATGTCGAAAGCAGTAAATATGAACGCGAACCATAGAACAAACCTTTAAAAAATAAACAAAACAATTTAAATTTGAAAATAAATTTCTTACTCATAAATTAGTTCAAAATTTTACTAGTACGAAAAAATAATTAATTAAATCAACGTTTTTTAACTAAATCATTTAAAGAACAAACCAACCTCTCGTCGAATAGATGGTTGTAGTATTGATTAAGCGCCAAAAGGGCTGGCCCCCCGAAAATTCGATCCATCATACTCAATTCGCTTTTTGTCATGTGAGCTAGGACCAAGAGAATGGTGAGTTTAGCTATCACCAAACCGAACGTTAGAATGTATAAGCATAAGTGACGGCGTAGAGCTAACGATTTGTCGAATATGGCCAAAGCGGCTACGGCAGCGCCGGCAAACGGTATCGCAGGGGAAAGGACACTGGTATCAGCTACAGTTGACTTATTTCGACCCGCTCCCCCACTAAACACGATTGTTACGTATGAGTAGATTATGTATGCAGAACCCATGCCTAAAAATATTGCCCATTTGTAAACATCAATTTTTTATATATTATTATCAATAAATAAAAAAGAATGTAGCTTGAATAGGCCTGTGCACCACAGGCTGACCGCGACCGTTGGCAATTTTCTTCATGTCAGAAAACCAGCCGATTGAGATAAGACATACCGCAAAGTCCCCACCTACGACGGCGGCCGTGGAATTGTTTTTAATAAAATATTATTTTAATTTGAATTTTAAAATTAAGAAAATATAGTTAAAATTTGTAATGTGAAATTATGGGAGATCATCGTATATGCCTGCAATCAATTTTTGAGCCTGTCTAGATTTTGGATATTGATTATTCTTTCAAACCTTGATTTTATGTATATATTGATATCTCTGTCACATATAAAAATTCATCAACAGATCGAATTAATATGAAACATTAGATACGATTACTAAATCCAATCAGAGAGTCTGTAGAATTTTTTTCCTCCGAAAAGGGATGAACAATTAGGCTAGGTTTATTATTTAGCAGCAAAATAGAAAAAAATATACACAATAAATCTGATATAGTTATCATTTACCTAAAAGAAAATATGCAAAAAAAGCTTGATCATTGGTTTCCAATTTCCGAATTACAAGTTATTATATAAAATAATTTTTTTAAATATTTTTATTATAAAATTTATAAAATATTTTGAACATTAGATAATAGCGAGATTTTCAAAATTCAAATTTTATAGAATTGCAATTTCTAATTGGACATTTAAAATTTATAGAGCATGCTAGAAATGCAGTTAGATTCAAGTTGAAGATAATGGGTAAGCATCCAATTCATATATGGTTAAAATAGCTGATACTTTCCCTTTGAATCAACGAATAACTAACCATCTAGAATATCATATTTTACTTGGCCAACACTCTACCAGAACAGGACATATTAAATGGATGGAAAAAGCGACTGGAACTTCCTATATTTGCTAGTTTAGCTTGGAAAGTACTTTGTATATCTACAACCAATACACCTAGCGAAAGAACTTTTTTCATCGCTTGATTAATACTCTATGCCAAAAGAACTTTTTTTTATATCTCATCAAACTCGATAAAATATTATTTATTTGCCACAATTATAAATTTAACTAAATTTGATCTCCAATTTATTTATATTTTGTTTGCTTTCAAATTTATATATAAATTTGTTTTAATAAAAATCGATAGAGTATTGATGTGATTGATGTGTGTGACTATGATCTAAGTAAAAACGCAATTCCTAAATATATTTCGGAAAATGAGAAGTGCATAAATTTATAAAGAGGTGGGGCAAAATTATAAATCGTTGTAATACAATAAATTTTAACTATTCATTCTTAAGATATGTAGCACTGTAAACGCCGCCGCCAAATTATCAGACGGCGACTGATTTGACGCGCCGATGAAAAATGAAAATAAACCGCCGCCGCTTGAGACTTCGGTGCACAGGTCTAGGTTTGAATCATATTCGTAATAATGATATTATATGTAAGTGTGTTATGAAATGCGGCTTATTAAAAAAATTTATAACCTGATATAACGGCGATAACCAGTCTCAGATAAGGAACCGTGTCCCAAACGGGAGTTCCAGCCAATGCAGATATAAGTAAGACGGCCGCTACGCCAGCCTGTGCTTCGGTAACGTTCAAGGATGTGAATAGGAGTCTACCCGATACATAGGTGTGCCAGTGGGCCGTATAGAAGGCAAAAAGAGTGAGTAAAGCGATAAAAAGGGCAGGACCAGGCCACACGCCCAGCTTAGCGCTGATACAGACAGAAAGAACGGCGAAAACGGCCGAGATGGCATCACAGCCTGAAATAAAAAGTTTATTTTGGTATATAATTTTAATTAATGAATAAAAGGAATGAACAAAAAAACTTATAAAAATAAAGTAACCATAAATGATAAAAATAATGTTAATAATTCCATGTGTATGCACTATATTATAAATAAAGAAATCGCTCAATTAAATCAATAAAAATAGGAGAAAACAAACCGTGATCAAATAACTCCCCCAGAGGCGAACTACTGGACGTCCTGCGAGCTTGTTTTCCGTCCAAGGCGTCGAGAGACTGGTATATAAACAGGCCCAGGGCGCAAAGAGCGCATGCCCATCTAGGCACATCCCTGGCTGCATCCGGACTGTATACCATCAAGATCAGAGTAGTGAAAACATTGCAACTGAGCCCTAGAAGGGTTAGCACATTTGGGGCTATATAAAGGGGTATGTAATTTAGTTGACGTTCCCACAGACCCTGCATGCTCTTTTCTAACAGGGATTGCCCCGAAGCAGAATACTTGTGCTCTTGCAGGTGTTTAATTTGTTTGGGTTTCAGGATCGTAGTTGAAGGAAGGAAGAAAGATGAGGAATGGTGTGGCATGGTGATGTGATGATTACTCGATACTATATTGCAGAAATTAATTTTAAAAAAAATCTTTTAAAAAGAATACATAAAATGAAGATCTTAAACATTGGTTAAAATTTTTAATTTTTTTTACAAGGTTTCCAATTTTTCAATCAAAAAACATTTCGAAAGAAAAAAGTCACTTGTATCATGTTTTCAATAAAAAAAGAAAATCGGCCATTTTACACAAAATTTTAATTAATTTTATTAAAATAGCAATTTAAAGAACCAAAAAATTTAGTGATTTTAATATGTTTTATTTACCAAATTTGATCAAAATTAGTGAAATTTAATGGCCCTGTCGGTTTGATCTTTAGAATCCGTTTGGATTTTGTAATCGGTCTTTGACTCGGAATATAATCAAATATAAAGAATTTTCAGAATCTTATCAAGTTTTATATATAAGTTCCTATTTTTAATAATATATTATTCTTAGTTAGGTATATTAGATAAATATGTAAATAAAATATATATAATACTCTACAATAGTCCATAATAATATTAATGGTTATCTTCTATAATTATCAGTGACTTAGACACGGGATCCCTCCTCCCACCCCCTGAAAAATAGATAAAATTTAATGTTTATTGATAAAAAACCCTCTACTTAATTTTTATAATTATATAAATCATAATGAACTTCCTATTTAAAAAAAGTGCGCGTATCTTTTAGATTATATTAAATGCCAAGATCATATAATAACTCAATGTCAATGTCTAAAAGAAATAGTGAATAAAGATATCAAAAAATAATAATATATTGAACAAATGCAGACAAACATTGCATACATCCGTTTATGAATAATGATAGTCATCAAAATCACATACTAGACTATACAATCTTATGTGACATCAGATTTAAGCAAAATATAGATTTTTGTATGCCATTAGTTATAGAAATATATTTATATTTACATTTTTTTTTATTAATTAAAAATTTAATAATATAATTTTATTTATAAAATGATCATATATTTTTTTTTAACTGATATGTTAGGCAATAATATAAATAATATGATGTTCAATACGAAGATTACGTCATTATGATATAAAATATTTTTGATTAAAATTCATTTTTATAAAAACTTCAGGAAATTCTCTAATGAACCAATTTATTTATTATTCTAGTCTAGCTCTATAAAAGTGTCAAATAAAAATAAACTTAACAAAAAGGGGAATAGTTCTAGGCTCATTGTCATTATAAAGGAGGGAGGAGGAAAAGTGTCATTATCTAATATATTTTATAATACTCGTTTATTTTTGATAGAGCTGTCGGCGTTACTCAACGACATTACTTTTTAAAGTAACGCCATTACGTTGATTTCCAAAAATAACGCTTACTTTACTTTTTTTAAAGGGTTTCTATGAAAAAAGATTCAATAAATTTATGAATCAATATATATTTACACTATTTATAAAAATAAATACCTGGCCCGTAGAATGGGTGCTGATGTATTATATTTTATAAATAGTGTTTTAAAGAATTTTAATGTTCATTAGTCGACAAAAATCACTTTTTCTTATCTTGGGAATGAGTCTTGACACTGATTTCTTGTCTTATTTTATAAATATCTTTCCTCAAAAAAATGAAACAAATAATTTCCTTCGATTCATTTGGCTTTTAAAATTTTGAGATAGTATACAATTAATATTATCCACTAATCTCTAACACAATAGAAAACATCCAATAACAATAAAATAACGGCTGACAAAAGAATAAAGTGGCACCCTTTTAATTTATATAATTATCTAATTTTTTGAACATTTTTAACGCGTTATTGACAATGAATGGTAATAAAAAATACCATATTCTATACAATTAAGATTATAAGGCAAATCAAATTTAAAATTGTAAATTTATATATAATTTATTTGTCATTCAGGACACAATAAAATAAATTAATGAACAAACTTATTATCATTGACAGTGACAAGATTTTTTTTTTTTCTCTTTAGCTTTCACCTTTTCTGGTGGTAAGCTCAGTGACAAGATAAAATATGTTATAAATAACCCTTTATATCGAAAATTACTAGGAGTATCAAAAATTCTTTGGTAGTCATCGAGGAAGTATAGATTTTTTTAAATATCGTAGAAGCCTGAATATCGGTCAATATTTTTTTAAAGTATGTCAATAATCGGATTATTTGATATATGAGGTCTGTAAAGCCGGACCCGCGGGAAATTTTTAAAAATATTATATCGAGCCGGGTAATAAAAAAATACAACGGGCCGGGTAGAGCAATTCAAGCATATTTTTTGGACCGAGCTGGACTATTTATATTTAAAAAAAATCTCTGATTTTTAGCAAAATTTTAATAGGCCAGCCTGGGGATTGAAATGTTGAAACCATTTTGAAAATGAATACAATATGCTTATTTCTTTGTTTTTAAGAGCTGTCTAACTAAAATACATGGAAACTGGGCTTGAAAATGGGAAAAAAATCCACAACAGGTTTAAAAATTCGATTTATGCAGGTCTCTGAGTTAAAAAGTATAAAATATTGATTGAGATGTTGTCACATGAAGTTAATGTAGAAAATACTAGCATCTATTTAAAATAATAGAGGTAGAGGTTCAATAAATAAAAAATAATAAACAGGCATTTCTAAGACATAGTTTAGTTGGATAATAAAAATCAATTTAATCAAAATCGTGATTACTTTAATTATTTTAATTCTCGTTATTCATTTTCATACATATAATGTATTTTGTTCATTCTTATCTCCTTATATAGTGAGAAATCATTTAATATTCAATTTTAAAACCTAAACTAATATTAAGCTAAAAAAATGGTTTAAAAATTTTTATTAGAGATTTCTCTCAATAAATAAAAAAAATTAATTTGTAAAATTAAAAAATAACTTACCTAATTTAATAGACTAACAATCACCATGAAGGACTTTCGAAACAAAAAATAAATTAAAACGATTTTAAATAATATTTATATACTTTAAATTGATGAGTATAACTTTAATTAATATAAAATGATAGTTTTATTAGATAATATCATATAAATGACTTATGTTATGGTTATGGATGTTATATAATCAAATGATGATGTGATTAGAGATCTGCAAAAGTAGGCCCGGCCCAAACGGGCTTCAGGCTGGGCTTATTTTTAAAAAAAAATCAGGTTGGGGCTGGGTCTTATATTTTTAAAAATGGCCGGGTCGGGTCTTGGAGTTTTTTTTTAATATATTGAAATTTATCAATTTTATGTTCAATATTTAATGTAAAATAAAAATATTTGATTTTATTTATGGAAACTAGATTTGACACCACATAACATATATCTTTTATTTTGAGTAATTATAAAAATTAATTTCTATATTTAAATAAATTCGGGCCGGGCCAGCAAAACTTTTTAAAAATTTTTTAGGGTCGGGCTTGAAAATTAGAGATTCAGATCACTAGAGATACATACAATTAAAATATTTTTAATAATCAGATATGTAATATCGGATCTGTAATTAGCAGATGTCAATTTAATAACGGATCGACCTCTAATAATATCGTTATACTCTATCAAAAATATTGAATCGATTTTCTTATAACTAGGCCCGATTATGCCCCGATCCGGCATACCCCTAAAAATTAGCCACGTGGCATTGAAAATTTGATCTCATTGGTTGTATAATTTGAAACGTAATTCGGACTTAGAAGATAGGATAAGAATTGTGTCAGTAAAAGTAATATAATAATTTTATATATTTTAAAGGATGCAAAAAAAAAACCAAAAAGCAATAAACCAAATTATATATAATTTAATGTTATCAATATAAATATTTAAAAAATAATTACCTTTACTTATTTTATTTGTAAATATTTTGTTATAAACAATTGTTGAGCCGTCAGAATTTTTTTTTGTTTAAAATATTTATCATAATATAATTTAAAAGCGAAACCCAAATAGAAAAATGGAGGATTCTAAAATTTCTTGATTTTGTGGATACAATTACCACAAAACTCATAATGAAGATTTTTAAAAATGACTGGTATTCATGGATAGCCAGTTATAACAGTATCTAAGATTAAAGATATTAAAACAATTTTAAAAAATTTCAATTTGGTTTAAGGGTTTTATTTGAATTAGTGTTGATATTTCATCCATAAAACTATTACGCAAGCCTGAAGACTTAGTTTGTAGAAGGAACAGGTTTGCACATCTCGAGCAGTTTAACAACACTAATAACGATTATTCGTTTTAGAAAAAAAAGGTAGATAACGATAACCAACAAATTTTTATTTGACAGTTGACTTTCTATTTGAAATATCGAATTAAATCAAGTTCAATAATTTCCTGTGTGGACCTCTGGAAGCATTAACCCTTAACTTGCCAGCTTATATTATATCGCAGTAAAAAAATTATGATATAAGATATTTTATCAACTAAATTTATAATTAATCAGCATTTGATTAAATTCACAATTTAAATTTTAAAAAAAATTAAAAATTTTGCTTATAAGACATCACTCAAAACAAATTAAAAATGGAATTACGTTTGTCATTAAAGCTAATCCATATTGCATAGTATCAAAGATTAAAAATAATTTCAAAAAATAAATTACATATTCTTGTGAATTTCTTAAAAAACCTAAAAAATGGAAATGGGTTTGTCATTTAAAGCTGATTTAGAAAATTTGAGGTGAATACTATTTATTCATGCAAATTACATATTATTATAAAAATAAAATATAGTATTGAGTTAGTCAGGATCATATCTAGAAAGAGTTAACATAAATTTAATTCTTTGTTACTCTTTAATAATGTAATTTCAAACTTATTTTAGCATTTTTTGGATTAGCTTTATCACAAATCCATTTTTATTTTATTAGATTCTGAGTGATATAATTTATTGATCCTATACCTGCATGATTTCAAATGGGTACTAGCATTTTATATATCAGTTTCACAAAACAAACTCATTTCCATACTTTATATATACTTTTTTTAATAAATATGTTTTACTTTTTGGAAAAGTTTACCTGTATAATTAATAATTTTATGTAATTATCTATGTTATGAAAAACCAATTTCTATTTTTAATTTGTTATATTTAAGGAAATTTACCTAAATGTGTAGTCTAGTTTTTTTTCTCTTATTTTCTATTTCCCCCCCTTACCTATATAATTTCCAGATGTTAACATTTTCATTTTTCTATTTAAACAGATAGATTTTTGGTTATTTCTCATGAATGCCTAATAATGTGCATTCTAGTTTTTCTTAGATTTTTCTGTTTCTAAATTTATTAGCATTTTCTGGTAAGAATTACAAAGTAAACCCATTTCTATATTTATTGTTTTGAATATTATGCATATTTTTATGGATGTGTAGTACTCTTTTTTTATTTTTTATAGGTTTTAAGATTTTTAACTATGAACTGTAGGGTCACTAGAGAGGGTTGTGCACACAGGGAAAAAATATCTTTAAAAAGAAGGTCATTCTGAAAATATTTGCTTAAATAAAGGTCATTTTAAAAGTATTAGCTAAAGGTAATTTAAAAAAAAAAAGAATGTTAGACTAGTGACACCACTGCCTATGCATTTACAAAATTAACCTTATGTGACAAACATATTTTCACTTAATCTTTTTCGTGCTTTGTATGGATCAAAACAAATAAAATATCATTTTCGATTTTAATAACTCTGATGCTTATCACATATCTACTTATTTTTGATATATGAATTACTTTTAGAATAAAAATTAAAATTCTCAGAATTTTTTTCCTTAATTGCTATTAATTAAAAAATACTTAAAGAGATTTTTTATTGAATTTCACAAATTTTTTTTTTATATTAAAGATAATTTTTGGAAATTTGTTTTTTAATCTAAGCATCACAGTTTTAACCTGAGCAATTAGTATTCTTTTTAGGCAATTATTATTTTTATTTGAACATTCAATATTTGTTCTGAACATTAAATATTTATTCTGAGCATTTAATGAATTTGTTTAAAAATTCCTGTTTCTATTGTGAGAATAGGAAATGCATAGTTAATCACCACCCCCTTCCCTGATATGGTACAGGCCCAGATTAAAATTAAAATGTTAATTAATTTAGGTTATAGAAATTTCTTAGATCATTAAGAATGAATAAAATAAAGTATTCAGAATAAGCAAAATAATATTTTAATTGAAAAACTATTTGCTCCAAAATATTAAACCATGATATGTTATATATTATTTTTAAAAAAAAATTCAAATAATCTGATTATGTTTCAATTTTTGTTTAAACTTTGACATAATACTCCAATAATCCAGCAAGTCAAAATATAATATATTTAGTTTTAAAAATTTGACAATATTTTTTTAAAATTATTATATGTTAAAATAACTTTTGTTTCAATATTATAAATCAATAATTGTTAAAAATTAAATATATTGATTAGTTGTAACTTATAAAAATAAATTGCAAGCCTTAATATTTTAACTAAAGATAAAGATTTAAATCTTTGTATAAAACAAATTTGAAGAAAATTAGATGTTACTTTATATATATATTCTTATTTCCTATTTCTTCATTTATATAGCTACAAATTGTGGGTATGATTCTCGAGTTTTCATATGCAAACGTAATAAAGAAGCGCTAATAAAAAATAATAACATGACATCTTTCATTGTCATATGATCTATATGATCGATACTCTCATGTAGTGTTGTTTCAAGAAGCCCGATTCAGGTATATTAACATCCCTATTAAAATTTTAGGTGAAGTAATATTATGTTAGCCTCGAGATTATGTAAAAATAAGTCCAATTTCCACCATCTATTAGCAAATTCTTCAGGCTTCCAGAGTTATTATTTTGGCAAAAATATTAATGGGCATTTTATAATTCGACAAATATCGGGCTTTTTAACAACACAACCACAGGGTTGGAAAAAATTTCAGAATATTTATTTGAATATAAATACAAATACACTTCACAAAAAAGGTTTATGCATGTAAATATACATACGTTTTTAAAAAATGTATTTCAATTATAAATACTAAATTTCTACAAAATATTTTCACAAAAGTATTTAAATGAAACTACTTTGACGAATTTTTTTTATATAACTAAATATTTTAACGAATACTTTTTGTAAGTGGATTATTTTTATTACTACATTATAAATTTTTTTAAAATATTTTATTATTAAATGAGTGACGAAGGTTCTATAGAGGCAAGGGCTTAAGTTACGGTAAAAAATAAATATGTACCATTCTTTTTGCGTACGTAAAAATATTACTATTCTCAATGATATACTATTCTATAAGGCCATTATTTTTTTAAAATTGCAAATTAGTCATAATCATGGATCCTATTTTAAAATATTACAATCAATGTTTTTAAGAAACTATCTTAGTTTTCTAGAATCTCAATGAAAGCATAATTCCCCCCCCCCCATATATATGTTTTAAAAAGAACATTCCTTATTTTTGACTTTTTTAAATTGTTTACTTAGTTATTTTTTTACAGGTTAATATAGTTTTATATATTATGCATATTTTTAAATGCAAATTAAGATTTTTAAATATAAAAATTTATATTTTTATATTAAAGTCATTTTCTTTTAACTTACAATTATAAAGTTTTGTTTTAAAGGTTATTTGAATATAAATTTTGAAAAAAAATGTTTAACTTTTTGTTCTTTTCTTAATTTAATGTTTAACCTTAAAATAATTTGTTCTTTTCTTACTTTCGTAAAAAATGTTATATGTAAATAATCATATGTATATATATATCCGACAATTTTTAGTAGAATTAAGAGATTTTGAAAAGATAAAATGTTTTTATAATAAAGAATTAAAAAAATAAAGTATAACAATTTTTTATATAATCTTCTGCCTTCTATAATTTTTTAAAAATATTATATTCTTAAAAAAAATTTTTAATTGTGTTTTCGAAAGTTTATCAAAAATATCATTTAGCTCAAGATAATGTTTTTATAATATCTCATCTCATGGATATTTTGATATATTAAATGATATAAATTTTCTAATTTTGTTATAATTTTTCCATAAATGTCCAGAAACGGATATATTATTTAATATATTTCAAACTATAATTAACGATTATTGACTAGAAAATATTTTAGATTACAGAAATTTAGTTAATTCAAAAAAAACATATTTGATATTGTCGTAGCTTAAGATAATTTATTTATTGAAGCAAATAATCAAATGTATATAAAATCAAAAAGAAAACGTGGTGATTCAAAAGGTGATTCTCGGCATAGTATTTTGAAGATAAAATAAATAATCTGTTAACTGATAATATCATATAGTCTTATATATATTGTAACAACTTAGTATAATTAACTATTTAACAAAAAGAAAGTTACAAAATAAATTTTCCATTATATTAACTGTTGTAATATTTAAATAAAAACGAAAAATTATTATGGAAATTAAAAGAATTATAATGATATTATTTAAAATTACAGACTATGTAAATGATTATTAAAGAAAGGATATATTATTGAGATTTTGTGAATATCAAACCACTTTCTAAATGTTGGAATTTTATTTTGTTTAACCCTTTTTCTTTTAAAGCTTTTTATTTTTCTCATATAATTTGTTAATTTTTAATCTTTTTATTTTTATTTTTCGTTCTATCTTTTGTTACTTTTTCCTTTTATGTTAATTTAAAATGGATTAATTTATAATTAATAGAATTTTTTAAAGGAATTAGAATTTATAATATGTATTTTATTTCTAGGCTCTAATACCCAACTTATACATTAACTTTACATTTAGCAATATTTAAAATATTTGATTTATAGCCGCAAAAAAATATATAAATAGATAATATAATATTATTAACAAAAACATTATTAGAATTATAATATTAATATAGATATTTTTGGGGAGAATTTATATGTATGAAGACAATTAAATAAAAGTTAATAGATCCGATCTGGATGCCCAATATATAAAAATTTCATAAAATTCTAATAATTAAAAAAGACATGACCTTTTGTCAATGTAAGTTGCTAAGAATTATATTATATTATGTGGTTTTTAAAAACCATTAATTGAAGCATATTTATGAATTAATTAACCTTTTTAATCACTTGTAATTCTTTAGACGCAATTTTTTTTAAGCAGTCGAAATTATTTATACTGTAATAGATTTTGTATTAAAAAATATCATTTTTAGAAATGGCATGTATTGTTTTAATTATTTATATGCAAGTTTATTTTGTATGCATAATATAATAAATGACAAAATATGAAATTCAGAATAATTGTACATTAGCAAATTTAAAAAAAGTATTATATTGCAAATTTTGGATGAGGTCTTCGCTCACCATAAATTTTTTTTTAGTTAAGCCCCCTGAGATTGTAGACTTGTGACTCCCCTGAATTATAGATGTATAACCCAACCGAGTTCGACAAACTTGCATTTCTCAAATCCGCAAGGACATATTGAATATGAAAATTTTCGGATATAGTCCAAAGCCGAGCTATTTGAAAAGATAGGACGCGCCAACTATATTTTAGGGGTTAGCATGAAAGAGAAAATTTAGCATTCACAAATAAACAAAATATGCTCTATTTTTCACCGCGTATTCGCTCTAATGTGAATGAGAGGTTATCACTTCTAACAAATATCAACAGCAACACACTTACATAAGCCGAAACAAAACATTGGGTAACTTTATTATTACTCCAATGGCCACATTCATCCGTTGAGATTTTAAAATTAACTGTTAACACTTCACCTCTTTTCTAAAAATCTTGGGCACATAAAATACGAATCCACACATTGGAAGCCAAAGAATTCCTCTTCTAAAGACAAAAAAATACAAAGAAATATTTATATATAATTATAATTACTACACATTTTTTGAGTTACATTTATGTTTTCATAATTGTATCCCCTATCCTCTATTTAACCTTATTTTTTATTATATAAAGTTTTTATATGTCTAGTCCCTTAATGTTAAAATTGTGATAAATAATTTGGTTTAAAAAATTAATTCATGCATACGACTGGACATGGAAATCTTTGAAAAACTCTTGTATGCTTGTTATGTAGGATAACCATTTTATTTTTATATTTCAGGTAAAATAAAATATAAAATTTTAACTATTGTGTTGATTTTTAAGCGTTTAGTAGAAAAAAAATTTTGTATCACATAATTATTTCTTCTCTAAATATTATGAACTATATATTAAAGAAAATGTAGGATGATAATCAATTTCTTATGAAAAATAAAATAAATATTATTTTACCTTAATTATACATAATATATCTCATAAGTTTAAATATTATTTTATCATAAATACCTCATAAGTTATTTAACCTTATTATTTTTATAGCTTTCACAAAAATGGAATTTCTTTATTTTGACTATAATGCTACGACACCCTTGGAAGAATCTGTTCATAAAGTCATAAGCCATCATTTAAAACACTCCTGGGCTAATCCTAGTAGTAATAATATCTTAGGGAAAGTAGCTAAAAGTGTTATTGAAGAGGCTCGAGCTCATTTAGCAAAACTCATAGATTGTAATGATCAATCCAATATAATATTCACTAGTGGGGGTACAGAATCCAATAACACTATTGTTTATTCTGTGCTAAAGAACTTTCAAAAGACTAAAGATAAAATCTACAAAGCTCAAGCTGGTGTTGAAAGCAATCATCTGAACAGTCCAAATGGGTTTAATGAAGTATATTGTGCAAATGGTAACCATAATACTCAAATTTTTAATGAAAACATGAACATACCACATGTTATTACATCATGTATTGAGCATGATTCCATTCTTTTGCTACTTCAAGATCTTCAAAATAAAGGTAGATCAATATGGTTTTTAATAAATGTTTTCTTCTAAATTTATTATCATCAAATAGTTTGTATTAGTGCTGTACATTAGACCTGATATTTAGGTTCTATTAGTGTTGTTAAATAGTTGAGTTTTATTGACTCTGAACTCGAGCCATAGTTGTATAATACGGCTCAGACTAGAGCGGCTCAATAAGCCATTTGAGCCGACTCCTGAGCCGATTTTATATTTAAAAGTATTTTATATATAAAAGAAAGTAGTGTTGTTAAATAGTTAAGTTTTATTGACTCTGAACTTGAGCCGTACGTATAATACGGCTCAGACTAGAGTGGCTCAATAAGCCATTTGAGCCGACTCCTGAGCCGATTTTATATTAAAAATTATATTATATATAAAAGATATAAAATTTATAAAGAATTATTCAAACTATTATTTTATATATATAATAGAGTTGTTAAAAGTTATTTTTTAAATGGATCTAGGTGCAGATACAAATACATCGTCTAAAAATGGATCTAGATGCAGAAATATACAATTTTAAAGATACATCTAGATACAGATACAAATTTTTGCATGCTAATATACAGGGTTCGCCGTTGTTCTCAAACAGATACAGCAGATATAATCTTGATCTGTAAATATATTTGGGTTTATTTAGGGGATATATTATATGCCACAAGCTAAGAATCCGTTTAATATATTATTTGGTGTTACTGTAATTATATATTTTAACCGACCCATAACAGCTTTATTACCCCAAGGCGACATATATTATAAACATCGTTATTGCGTGGTGACTTCTCTATAGATTTCAGATAAATTTTATTTTATAACAAATACATTAAGGAACATATGTGCCAAATTTGAATCCTGAGGATATTTATATTTTAGTAAAAGCAAAATATACTAGAGAATGATTTTTATATTTTTTGGGTAAAAAACAGTTTTTTGACAAAATAGGAAAATCAGGTAAGTTTTTAAAAAGATGAACATAGGTATGAAATTAGATATAAAAATACATCTTCACACCAAATTTAAAATCTTTGTGCTCAAGGGTTAAAAAATTATTCGCGTTAACATTGTTACCCCGTCAATCGCTTTACCCAGGTCTCCCCTACATAGAGAAAATTTTTTAAGAGATATATAATATAATATAACATGATATTGCATCAAACTTTAAAATTTATTTAAAATTTTTTACATTATTATTTATCTCATAAGAATTCAAGTAAAATTTCTTTTACCTGAGATTATACCTATATAAATCCTGCATAATAATTTAATTGTATGATAAATCAATTGAAATTGACGCAATAATTTGTTTTTTATTAATATATTTTCGAATATTATAATTTTATATATGTATAAATAATGTAAAAAATATTATATAAACAATTTAAATAGTATAATACATAAATTATTTATTCCCAAATATTATCGGTAATAGTAAAAAGATTCACATCCCACGAATTTAACGACAGCGTCTGTTTAAGAACGGATGAAGACATCCTATTTCTCTTCTTAGTCATTGTATCGACAGCTCTAGAGAAAGTTCTTTCACTTGATACGGATGTAGTTTTTTGTGCCATAAAATCTTTAGCTATTTTGGACAACCTTGGAAAACGATGAGTATACCGAGACCACCATCCCAAAACATTCTCAGTGGTCTGTGCAACTGGGTCTGATAAATAATCCTCTATTTCCCCCATAGCAGGATTCACGGCTTCTTGGGCACAGCTAAAAATGAATATATAATTTATATATAAGTTAATAAATACTTACGTTCGCAATTCATTAAGTATATTTACTGACATTAAATGAGATTCATTTTCTTCATTAGTAAAATTATATCTATCCAAATTATTATTATCATCATTATATTGAATAAATAAATCTTTCATAATATTCCGATGTATTCAAAATCGGCGGCAAATATTTTTTCTTAATCCTTGGATCAAGTATACCGCAAACGTAATTAGGAAAATTTTTCCAGCATTTTTGTAGCCCCACTTTTAATACAATTATTTGTACTAAATCTACATACAGACTCCAAATTAGTCTGTATTTTATCCATGTATAACATGGCCATACCGATATTTCTGTGGCTCTCCTCACTTATTTCGCAGGTTATTTTATAAAATGGAAACAAAAATTGTTCTAAAAGCACCAAAAATTTAGATTCCTCGGTGTTTAAGCTAAAGTCTTTATCACCACTGTAATCTTTAGCTAGCTGGATATTCTATTAAAAATTAAAATATGTTAAATGTTATAATTAAAAATACCTTATTAATGGCTGTAATCATGATGTACTTGCTGTTCCACCTTGTGGCAACATCCATCGGTATTCTAATACCCCCACTTATCTTCATGAATCCTTGCATTAATTTGGGGCTTCTGTGAATACTTTTTACGAAGCCCTCAATTTTTTCTAATGATGGGGAAAAATAATCCAGCCCGTATTTCACGATAAGATTTATAGTATGGGCTAAGCATCGGTGATTATACATTTTTTTTTTATAATTTTTTTCTATATATTCTATCAATAAATTAACTCCATGGATAACATTAGCCCCATTATCATTCGTTATGCTTATTACTTTGCTAATAATTTCATATTCCTCTAAAGTTGTTTTTATTATTTCAAAAATATCCTGACCACCATGGGGGTGTGGGAATTCAAGAATATCTAATAAGAAATTCTTTATCATCCATGTTTTATCTATATAGTGGATTGTTAATGAACAAAACGTCATTTTATTTAATCCGGTCCAAATATCGGTTGTTAAGGAGACTTCACTACGAAGCTCGTGAAGATTGGTAATAATGTTTTTTTTGCAGAGATGTATATTGTAATTATGGAATCATTTCCTAATTACGTTTGCGGTATACTTGATCCAAGGATTAAGAAAAAATATTTGCCGCCGATTTTGAATACATCGGAATATTATGAAAGATTTATTTATTCAATATAATGATGATAATTAGGGATGTACCGATATTTTATATCGGATCGGGCCGATATTTCGCTCATTTTAAAATATCGGTTATCGGCAAATATTATAAAATTTTCCGATCCAATATAAAATGGCGCTTTTAACAAAATTTAAAAAAAGTTATATCTATAAAATCGAAATACATTTTTATGTTTAATTTTTTTAATAGAAATCATTAGTTAATAAACATTCTGCAATATAGTTATTTTTTTCGCATTCTGTTTAAAAAAGTGTTCATTAATCTCTTCAGTATCTGTTTTTAGTGATGCTAGTGATATTAACAGTCCCCATCACCGCCGACATATCTCTGATAAAAAGAAATCTTCGATATATTAATTTTAAATATTAATTTCAAATTTCATAATATATTTTTTTATTACTAATTATGTAAATAGATTAATGTTATTACTTATTATATAAATAATAGCAATTGAATTGAATATAAACTATAACTGACCATTATAATATATTTAAATGACATATGTTATGGTATAGTAAAATTATAGATGTTGTACTAATAAAAAGTATATTAAAAATTAAAACCGGTATCTTTGCAGAATACAAAATTAGATATGATATCGGATTGGTTATCGGCCGATATCAATTTAATATCTGAAATATCGGATCGGATCGGCCTCCAAAAAGTGGTATCGGTACACCCCTAATGATAATAATAATTTAGATAGATATAATTTTACTAATGAAGAAAATGAATCTCATTTAATGTCAGTAAATATACTTAATGAATTGCGAACGTAAGTATTTATTAACTTATACATAAATTATATATTCATTTTTAGCTGTGCCCAAGAAGCCGTGAATCCTGCTATGGGGGAAATAGAGGATTATTTATCAGACCCAGTTGCACAGACCACCGAGAATGTTTTGGGATGGTGGTCTCGGTATACTCATCGTTTTCCAAGGTTGTCCAAATTAGCTAAAGATTTTATGGCACAAAAAACTACATCCGTATCAAGTGAAAGAACTTTCTCTAGAGCTGTCGATACAATGACTAAGAAGAGAAATAGGATGTCTTCATCCGTTCTTACAGACGCTGTCGTTAAATTCGTGGGATGTGAATCTTTTTACTATTACCGATAATATTTGGGAATAAATAATTTATGTATTATACTATTTAAATTGTTTATATAATATTTTTTACATTATTTATACATATATAAAATTATAATATTCGAAAATATATTAATAAAAAACAAATTATTGCGTCAATTTCAATTGATTTATCATACAATTAAATTATTATGCAGGATTTATTATTATGCAGGATTTATATAGGTATAATCTCAGGTAAAAGAAATTTTACTTGAATTCTTGAGATAAATAATAATGTAAAAAATTTTAAATAAATTTTAAAGTTTGATGCAATATCATGTTATATATATCTTAAAAAAATTTCTCTATGTAGGGGAGACCTGAGTAAAGCGATTGACGGGGTAACAATGTTAACGCGAATAATTTTTTAGACCCTTGAGCACAAAGATTTTAAATTTGGTGTGAAGATGTATTTTTATATCTAATTTCATACCTATGTTCATCTTTTTAAAAACTTACCTGGTTTTTCTATTTTGTCAAAAAACTGTTTTTTACCCAAAAAATATAAAAATCATTCTCTAGTATATTTTGCTTTTACTAAAATATACATATCCTCAGGATTCAAATTTGGCACATATGTTCCTTAATGTATTTGTTATAAAATAAAATTTATCTGAAATCTATAGAGAAGTCACCACGCAATAACGATGTTTATAATATATGTCACCTTGATGTTATGGGTCGGTTAAAATATATAATTACAGTAACACCAAATAATATATTAAACGGATTCTTAGCTTGGGGCATATAATATATCCCCTAAATAAACCCAAATATATTTACAGATCAAGATTATATCTGCTGTATCTGTTCGAGAACAACGGCGAACCCTGTATATTAGTATGCAAAAATTTGTATCTGTATCTAGATGTATCTTTAAAATTGTATATTTCTGCATCTAGATCCATTTTTAGACAATGTATTTGTATCTGCACCTAGATCCATTTAAAAAATAACTTTTAACAACTCTATTATATATATATAATAATAGTTTGTATAATTCTTTATAAATTTGATATCTTTTATATATAATATAATTTTTAATATAAAATCAGCTCGGGAGTCGGCTCAAATGGCTTATTGAGCCGAGTCTGAGCCGTATTATACGACTACGGCTCGAGTTCAGAGTCGATAAAACTTAACTATTTAACAACACTACTTTCTTTTATATATAAAATATTTTTAAATATAAAATCGGCTCAGGAGTCAGCTCGGGTGTCGGCTCAAACAGCTGATTGAGCCGATCAATGCTGAGCCGTTTATTACGACTAAAAACTCGACTCGAGTGGCGGCTTAGCCGCATCGGCTTAGCCGTTTAACAACACTAGGTTTTATTGGCTTATTTACATTTTTCGCAGAGATGCACCACATTTAGCTAATACTCAACTCAATACTAACACAACATCTACCAATACCAGATGCTTAATACCAATATCAAAACTAATAATTATTTATTGAAAAATGTAGAGATGTAATTAACCATATCATTTTTAATTAATTTGTAAAAATAAATTAAAAGTTAAATAAGTAATAACATTCCATTTTTAATCACTTCGAATTTTAAAATAATTTTTTTTATATAATTGTAATTATCATTTTTGGCATTGGTTAAGAATATTACATATTCAAATAATAATAAATTAATAATAGGAATCTAAATTCAATTTATTTATAATGAAGGCCTAAAAAAATAGAATTATTTTAAAAGAAAACAACAAAAAATGATTTAAAATATTTAACAAGCCACATTCAGCCTTGCCCATATTTTAAATGAGACTTTTGGGGAATAAAAAACAAAATACACTCTTAATCATTAATCATAATGCACTAAATATTGCTTTGGCAACTATTAAGATATGCAACCCTTAATAAAAACTTAAAAATAATAGTGAAATTTCAAATAATCATACATACCAAAAATAAATAAATTCTAAAAGATATTAACTATTTTATACCTATTATACTATATAATATTTATTCAATTATAATATTCATAATTTAATAATGAAATAGCAATCTAAAATAAATTATTAACAGGAAACTTATAGTTATATTAATAAAATAATAAATATTGCAATCAAGTATCTTTAAATTAGAACCTAAAGATTTTATATATTTTTTAGACACATTTTACATTTGGTAAGGATAGAATTATTTTATTGAAGATATTATTCTACTGTAGAGTATTTATTATATTTGGGCCATGGTAATTCAGAATGTTGATGATATCGATGCTTACTCTAATCTATAAATAATATTCAAATAAAAATAGTGACTTGTTAAAAAATTCAACTGATATAGGAAACAGTTAATTAAAAAAAAACTTTTTTCATGAAAAATTTGGATCAATATTAAATTAAAATTTTTATTTTCAAATGAAGATTTTTTAAATTGAATGAATGCATTCGTCAAAAAAGGAACCGCGTTCACATTCAAAGTTCGTAATAAATAAAAGGAACGTCGTTCATTATCTTTTCAAAAAAACCAACTTAATTCATGAACGCATTCAATAGAGATCTGCAAAGTTAAACCCGGCCCGAACGCGCTTTGGGCCGGGCCTAATTCTATTTAAAATAATCGGGGCCGGGCCTAATATTTTTAAAAAAAAATCAAGCCGGGTCAGGTCGGACCTTGGTATTTTTTTAAATATATCTAAATTTATCAATTTTATTTGAATTTTTTATGTAAAATAAAAAAATTTGATTCTATTTATTGGAAAACGCCATATAACATATGTCTTTTATTTTGAGTAATTATATAAATTAATTTCTATATTTAAAAAAAAATTGCCGGGCCGGGCATGAATAATTAGGCCCGATGCAGATCACTAATTCATTTTGCATTATTTGAAATGAAACTCAAAACTAATGTTATTTTGATTGAAGTTATAATCCAGTGCAATAAATTGTTCCCGTGTGGTCTGAATAAAATTTTATTAATAGATCGGTCAGCTCCTTATAGTTATAATTATAATAATATTTTATTATCAACTTAATTTTTTATTATTGATAAAAATAAAAGGTAAACTCTCAGTAACCTATCTTCCAATATCCCCTATCAGTGGCAAAATACTTATATCTGATCTTGTATCAGCACTACAGCACAACACTCGCTTGATAACCATCATGTTAGCCAACAATGAGACAGGAGTTATACAACCTATCAAAGAACTCAGTCAAACTTTAAATGATTTTTGCCACAATCCGAATAGTCAGTGTTCTATCAATCGAAGTGATATAATAATCCATACGGATGCTTCTCAAGCTATTGGTAAAATACCCATTTCTATCATAGAGCTAGGGGTTGATTCCCTTACTCTCACGGGCCATAAATTTTATGGTCCCCGCATTGGTGCACTATATTATTCTTCACATTTAAAATTCCATAATAATCTTAACCCATTATTGTTAGGTGGCGGTCAAGAGGGTGGCCTGAGAGCCGGGACAGAAAATACGGCTCTTATAGCAGGGCTAGGAGAAGCCGCTCGTCTGGCCTATATGAGTAATCAAGCTTTAAATCCTACAGGAAAGGATTTCTCATACAGTCTAGAGACCATCACAGCTTATTTGATAAAGCGTTTATTTAATACCTTTGGACCTGTTATAAATTTTAATAATTTGCAATTTTTGTCGACAGACTTTGACTATTCAAAAGAAAAAGAGAACAATTTTATAGATTTCGAGCAATTATACTTAGACAATCACCGGGGTCATTTACTACCTAATACTTTGTCCGTTTCCTTCGAATCTGATTCCGTGAAGCATGAATGGGGATGCATGATACTGGAAAAGTGTTCTAAGTTAATGGCCAGTACGGGCGCTGCTTGCCATGCAGGCAAATATGAACCCTCAAAGGTTTTACTTAATAGTGGTATGAATGTTAGTACGGCTAAGAAATCAATTAGATTGAGTACTGGTAGGTTCACTACACAGCAACAAGTAGATGACGCCATTGAAGATCTGAGATTGGCCCTAAATTTTTAGACATTCTTCACGTTAGGTATTGGCTTTAAGCAAACAGTATTATTGATTATAAAGCTTTTCCTGATTAGTCCTTTTTCCTAGTCTTTAGATATTAATTCGCTCTATTTTGTTTTTGGTTATTATATTTTGTAGTCAATTTATATGTATATATATCGCGAAGAACTTTTTGAAAATTTATAGCTAATTTAAAAAAAACATATTCCAATTTTTTGTATTTTGGTGTTAATTACCTCAAATTTTATATTTAATATAATGCCGATATTCATTTTATTTAGTCAATTATTCATTATACAGGTTTACGAATAAATTTATAAAATATGCACTGCTTGAAAATAATATATGGTAAAAAAAAAGAAATTTCATCATAAAACAATTATTTGTTGAATCGACTTAAAAAAATTACTGATAGATTTGTAAATTAAATTGTAAAATTCGCTTCACCAGAAAATGAATGTAAAGAAAGAAATTAAAATACATTGTTAAATAAATGTTTTGATAAATCTAATAATCCTTGATTAGCTTTTTCATGATATTGATAGAAGGCGAGCGATAACTACCACCAAAATGATTCCTATTTAAACATTTATGTTTACTTTTTATAAAAATTGCAATTTATAATAAATATTCAATTCAAAGCCGGCTCTAGGCTCTATTTGACTTTATTCTGTATAGACAACTCCGTAATGATATTATTAAAAATTGGGTTGGCTATTTCGATTCAGGAGCGATTAGGAAATTGTTGGGAAAAAAATATATATAAACTATGAAATTTGATAATTTTTAAATAAACAATATAATCAGTATTTTCGTCGAAAAGGAGTCAATTTTTTTTTTGCTAAATTAAATATTTTTGTCGAATTCCCTGATTAAAATAAAAATAAAGCTATTTTTTTTATGGTATCCGGAAGGCCTAATTTAAAATCCTTGTGGGAATATTTTTTTCACTTATTAATTAACTACACGTCATTTAAAAATTATTGATTCCGAGTTTGTGGCTATCGTTTATAATAAAATAAGTATATACTGATCATTTTTTAAATATATGGATGTTGATTTCACAAAATAAAAGATTATTGATTCCAGAAAATATTAATTCATTATTATTTTTGCATTATAATTAGAAATAATATCAATAAATATTTTATGATCAAATAAATTTCTTATCCGTAATCTAAATTGAATTTTTTTAATCTTTAATATAGCAATTTCCTAAATTATAAAACATTTTTTTTGTAGGGGAAATTGCATCAATTTTTTATTAGATTTTAAAAAAATTGAAAGAATGCTCATTTAAATTTTATGGGTGGCGTGTAGTGTTGTTAAACGGCTCGTTTTGAGCCGATTCTTAAAAACGGCTAACTCAATATATTAGTCAGAAAAATATTCCTTAAGCCTCGAGATTTCGCTAATAGATGTCCAAACCTTTGTTCCTTCTACAAACAAAATCTTCAGACTTGCGCAATACTATTCTGGATGATGTTACATTTGAATATTTATTATTGTAAGATATATTTAAAGGTCACCTTATATTTGTATATTATATTATTCCGACATGTAATATTATATTATCGAGGTTAATCAAATTGCATATTATTACAAGTTAAATTGGATAATTATATAAATGTATATATACCATAAGAATTACAGTTTTTTTATAAAACATAATCGATATAATATTTGGCGACGAGGAAAAAGGTCGCGCGGTTTTCGGTCAAATTAAATATATAGAATTATAATTTTTTTTTGTTAAAAAAAATAATAAATTGATTTAGCAATTATGGATAAAAGATGAATGAGATAAATGGGCTACTGACGACTATAGACACATAAAATATCCTCAAAATTTTCTATTGATAGGAGCAATTAATTTCATTAGATTAAGTCACGCCCTACTGAATCCATAATAAGAATTAAGAATTCGCGATAAATTAATCGCCGGAGAACTATGTTTACGATACCCAGATACTAAAGACGAAGACCAATCGTGAAACTTAAACAAAATTATAGAATTTATGATAAAGGCACGATGCAGCCTATTTAGATTTCCATCGATTATAGAATTTATGATAATGATAAAGGGCACTATCAAAATGATTGATGCAGCCTATTTAGATTTCCATGGATTATAAAATTTATATCAAAATATTGATACAGCCTATTTAGATTTCCATGGATTATAGAATTTATGATAATGATAAAGGGCACTATCAAAATGAATTATAGAATTTATATCAAAATATTGATACAGCCTATTTAGATTTCCATGGATTATAGAATTTATGATCTATCAAAATATTGATAAGCCTATTTGGATTTCCGTGGATTATAAAATTTTACACAGCCTATTTGGATTTCAGGAATTATAGAATTGACTTATCGTTACCAACATATGTAGAAATTAACATGATCAACATTATAATGATAATGGTAACGTGAATATTGACAAACTATATAGAGTAACCTGGAGTACTCCAATGGTAGTGGTACGTAAAACTTCAGGTGAACTACGATTGAGAATATTTCTACCAACGAATCGCAAAAATCGCTATAGATCTACAGATAAATGATGTTAAAATAACAAGCGAAAATAAAACAGTGATGGTGGGAACAATTGGTCGAAAAACTAGAATCGCCATCACAATCCTGGAAAAGGGAAGAAGAAAAAGAAGAAACAAAACCTATTTAAAACATCCCGACCAACTACGCGAAATCAAATCAATAATAACAATTAAACCAAGTCAAAAAGGAAGGCAAACGGGTTATCTAACAAAGCCAACAAAAAAAAAATATAGATGAACTTAAACGCTATTTTATCCAAAGCCTTTTGATTTTTGTTAGATTGGCTATATAAATTATTTATCGTGTAATAAAGACTTTAAAGTGATTAACGTCAGTAACCATTTTTACGACATCTGATACCGCTAATTCTAAAAGGTGATTCAAACGAAACCAGTATATAATCGTTGAATATAGTGAGCAAAAGGGCATTGCGACAACAGATTTCTTCCCAGTCCGCCATCGCTAACGAAAAAAAATCCTTTTTATAAAAATTCTTTTGAAACGCGTCGGATTTAGGAAATAAACACGGCTAGTCAAAACGGATATAATCTTATTTCACAATTTATTGGATTTTCTGTTTTTTTATATTAAATTAGAAAAGGGTTTTGGAATTAAAAATACAAAATTACATTAATATAATTCAGAATAAAAAAAAATTAATTATATGCGAAAATACCAATATAAAAAAAATATATTTTGGAAAAGGCAAATCGTGTTTCCTTTGAATAGGGGTAGGGGAGGCTTAAAATTTATTAAATTGGTCTCGCTTTGATAATATGGAAATATATTTTAATAATAAAACAAAAAATAATAACATAGAAAAATGATTTTGTGGTATTATTTAATTAAGGCGGGAGGGGGGGGGGATAAAATTGAAATATTTTTTAAATATTCATATGGTGCTCCTAATCAATTATTTGTGCCCATACAAGGTTTTTTTGTCCTGTAATGCACCCAGAGCCGGCCATTGAATTATTCTTGCTTTATCATTAAATGATAAGCAAATCTATAATTTGTTTAATGTTTATAATCTATTTTACTGTAATATTTATTGCAGTTACATTATTATTGGTAGCACTAAAATTTTATCAAAAATTATTCTGTTAGAAATATTTTTGACAAATTTTGGTCAAAAATTTGAATAACTTTCTCTCTTTGTTAAATGAAAAACTTGAGATGCCATTTTTTAGCAGCAAAATATATAATGATATTCTTATGCAACATAATATCTAATTATTACAATTCTAATGCAATTATTTTAGATGTCATTCTTATGCAATCAATATTAATGAAAGAAATAACTTAACATTACATTCTTATTCAACTACATATGTAATTATATAATCACAATATTAATAATTTTAATGAAATAACTTTATATCATTTTGTGTGCATATAAGAGGTGGAATCAGAGACCTGTCGGCCCGGCTCTAAGCTCGGGTACACGGGCTGGGCCGTACTTATTTTTTAAAAGTACCCGGGCCGGCCTGGGCCTAAATTTTTTTTTACCCGAGATAGGCATAAATTAAAAAAAAAAAAATCCGGGCCGGGTCGTGTGAGCAAATGTTAATTTAAGTGCAAAATTCGATGAGTATATATTCTACATTTTATTAGATACGAGCCATTATCTTTTAGTTTTTACTGAAATACAGGACTGCGCTCTTGGACCAAGTTAATTGTTAGCTTAGGGGTATGAAACAAAGATAATGGTTAGCATTTGTATAAGATGAGAAGAAATGTTGATTAAATTAGACAACAAATCCATTACATTTGATAAAATCTAAAAAAAAGAATAATTGAAATGTTTAATGTGCCTTAAATGGGCAAATTCAAAATGGATATTGTTGATATAATTTTTTACATTTCGGACTAATTGTTATTAGCATATCAAAATTTACAGGAAATAAACGAAATAAAACCCAATGATTTCATAATGTTATACGTATAATTGGCCAAAAACACCGGATTTTTAGAATTAGAATTGATTATAATGTCTAAATTCTTTTTATATACGTTATTTCTTCGATCTAATATTCAAATTTTATTAAAATTTTCTAAAAATGCATAATGATCTCATTTTATACATCAAAATTAATGCATAAAAATTATAATTATGCTTTCGAATTTGACAAAAGTCCTTCATGGTTTCTTCCTTCAAAGACATTCTATCATTATCATATTTATCCCCAATGAGAATAGCCGCTCACATGAAGCCGAAGATCCCTATTGGACATATGTCAGTTGCTATTTTCGACAAAACGGGAAAATAATCCCCATGCGGTCTCCACGATTCTTAATTCATAAAGATATGTTTCAACCTCAAATTGATGAGATGATATTTTATTCGAATATTTTATCCGTGTTTGCCTGGACTATTGTTTCATCAGATGATGTATTAATATTATATTTAACTTTGTATTCATTATATATTTCCTTAAATTTTTCTAATAAAGTTGTTGTATTTATATTATATGAGGTAGGTAATTGTTAAAAGAATTCCATTATAAGTAATTTCGAATAATTCAAATCGAATAATAAAAAGCTTACTATTTCACTAATACTTTTCCTCATTCATATTCGATTCCAATAATTGTGTTATTCTTATTCGTAAAATATATAAAATAACAAATAATTTGTTTTAGACCTAATGACATCAAATTTTTCATTAAGATTGTTTGTTCTTTTAATAAAAGTAAGTTATTCAAATTTTTGAAGAAAATTTGCCAAAAATATTTCTAGCATTTAAAGAATAGCTGATAAATAATTTTTGATAAAACTCCAGTACTACCTGTTTTTCTAATGAAATTATTTTGTTAAAAACTAACCAATGGTTTAAATAATGAAACAGCTGATACAATTGGTGACGTTCATCAAAACCAGGCATTTTGGGAAATACTTTGTGGTATGCTTTATAAAACTGTTCATTAAACCCTCCAAAGATACCAGCTATTCCCAAATCATATTCGTGATGTCCGTAAAAAGAAGCTGGGTCAAATATAACTTTATTTTTAATTTAAATATTTAGAATGGAAAGTATATTGTCATCTTTACTATTATTAAATTTTGGATGATTATACCTAAATTGATAATTAGCATAAATCTTTAATATTTAGGACTAGTGCCGAAATTAAAAATTACCTTTTATTATCTTATTTCAAACATTATAGTGCACACAAATTGAGCTTTTCAAAGCGGTGTTCCAAACGCAAATAACGCATTTCCAATAGTATAATGCAAATTGTTCAAATTATCACCTGGCGTTAGTTACATCTGGTTTGCTTTTTCAATACATTTTTATATATTATTTTGCAAGTTAGCTATGATCATTCTCAAAAATTTTCCGCAAAAAAGACGACTAAACCTTGGAACCCAGGTAAGATTAATGGGGGGGGGGGCACTACTTTCAAGTTATTTAAAATGAAAATTGAATTTAATATTATATAAGATGTAAAAAATAACGTATCTTTTAAAATAGAATATTTCGAAATTAATAAAATAAAAGGCATACGATAATATAATTTACAAAAATCAATTCTTTTTTATAACTTGTTAAAAATGAGTCGATGCTTGATATTAATAATAAAAAAGGCAAACTTAGTTTAAACAAGAGATGCATTACGACTTTTATATTTAAAAAAGCATGGCATAACACAAACACTCAATTTGTGTGCACTATTAAGAATGAAAGAAACATTTCAATAATCTTTCTTTGATAGTATGATATTTATCTACATAATATCTACATACTTGAAATCGGCAAATTATTTAAATAAAGATTTTAAAAATAATCAGGAGAAAATAAAAATCGAAGCACAAAATTTGACCTGGATCTCCATCAGGTGTTTGCCCTATATTTCCAGACCACAGATCCCCATGTAAAAGGGATGGTTCTATAATTATACCATCAAAATATTTTGGTATACATTCTTTCAATTGACTCCAAATAGAAATGCATTCTTTATCATTGTGCTAAAGTTTAAAAAAGTTTTGCTACGTTAAATTTATTAATTATGAACCTTATCATCTATCATATTGATTTGGTATTCTAATTTTTGCTGAATAAAAAATTCCTGGATATAATTAAAAAAAGGAATAAAATCTATAGGGAATATTAATATCAATAAAAATTATTTATTAACCCATTAATGGTCATACCATAATCTGCAACAGTTGTTATTTATTGATTTTTCAAATATAAATTTGAATTAAAATAATTTCACATATGATTCTTATAGCTCGAAGATTGTACTATAACATAAAAAACACCTTTTAAAAAATATTTATTTTTGAATGCGATTGCTGCCATTTAAATTCGACAATTTTGGACTATTAAAATGCCATATGTTCTAGCCTCCCTCGTTAAAAGAGTATCTTTTTAATGCAATTGACATAAATTTATTTATTATAGATGACTTAATCTATTCTAATTAATTTGGCCCATCATTATATTTATTCTCGAATTAATAATCATATGTTTTTTTACTGTACCATTTATGCAATGTTGACCACATAAGGGTTCAAAAAAAAGTAATTTATATAAAAAATAATATATAAAAAAAATTTGGCATAATATTTTATTATAAATTTTTCTTTATATTCTTATTAAACAAAAATACTATTTTTTAATCATAATATTTTTATTATTTATAAAAGAAAAAATTCCAGAAAATTCATATAATTATATTTTTTCATTTGAATATAAAAATTATTTATTTAGAATATTATTATGACAAAATAATTTCTAACAGTTGATGAAGCCCTATCCATGCTTTCGATGAAGGCCCTGGTGATGAAGCAGATGTTGTAATTATACTTCCTAATGCTGCTTTAGTTAGTGATGAAGAAGATTTCGATAAAAACGATTTAACCGACTATTGCAGGGGAGATCGAAATCCATAATCCAGCAGATATTGATATTGTCTCAGAATCCTCAATATATATAAATCAAGAAAGTAATTAAATTTTCGTAATAATTTAAAATGGAGAAAAATTGATCCAATTTACACATCTTGACCTACTGATAATGATAAAGAATTATTATCAATTTGATTTGATCGGAAAAATTCCAATAAATATTGGAATTATTTTTGATCAAAAAATTTATTCACTGCTTATGGATCAAACGCATATTTATTCCATACAAAAAAATCGATGAAAAGATTTATAAGAATTCTTTTGCTGACTGGCATTCCTTACCGCAAGAAAGAATATATTGTTCGAATGACAATGAAATTACTATTCTAATCGTTAGAAATTCAATGACACCACTTACATTTCGAGATATCAAAATGAATCTATATTTATCTAATAACTCAACTCTTGTTGAAGAGGATAATCTTTATAAAGTCCGCGCATATTTAAATTTACTAAATAAAAAGTTTCAACAATTTGGTAAATTTTTACATAAGTTAGGCATAGATGAGCAATACCTTATTGAGTAAGTCATTCCTATAAAATGTTTATCAAAGGTAAACATATTTTGGATATAATCATGGACCCTTGCTTCCTCCTATGGATATATAATTTCATTTAATATATATCAAGGTAAAAATAAAAGCCCAATGGCTTCGAATCTTGGATTAGTAGGAACGGTTGTTAGAAATTTACTCAAAGTGGTCCAAGTACCTTCGGCTTATAGCATTTGAGGCATCTTGGATTTTTCACAACTGTGACTATAAGAGAAAATATGAAAATTCTCCTCTAGAAACAATTAAAGTTATGCCAAAAAAGAGAGTAATTATTACGACTACTGATTTGAAAAGACATATAGAATATTTGTAGTTCGATGGAATGATAGTTCAGTGATGACTGGTAAAGCTCTTACCATTTATGCAGCGTATCAAGATTCTCTCGAAAGATTTTCTCAAAAATAAAAATTACAACCTAATCTTATAAATTCATATAATTCCAATATGGGTGGAGTTGATCTGTGCGATAACCGAGTATCTATAGAATTATTATATAATGTAAAAAAATGTGGTAGCCTATTTTTAGTAATTTTATTGATGTAGCAGCAGTAAATTCATGGAAGTTATGGAATCTAGTGAATCCTGATGATAAAAAATCATAACTAACATTTCGGAGGGAAATAACTAATGACACTTTTGAAAACTCCCTCTGTAAATAAAAAGATGATTACAAGTAGAGGCCATCCTAGAAAAACTTGAAAATTCTTATGGTGTAAATTTCCCGGGAAACTATATTTCGGGGAAATTTGGGGAAAAAACGGGAAATAATGGGAAAATAGGGAAATAACGGGAAACTATCTTTTTTATAATACTTTACAGGTCAATATTGATTTTTTTTTTATGTTTTATTGAAAATATATAGATTATAAACATTATAATTAAACAAATATAAATTATTTTCAACTAATTTGCAATTACTTTACATGTTTTATTTGAAATATTATATATAGACTAAATAATATTTAAACAATTAATTTTGAATAGTTAATTATCTTCGTTTGAAGATGAAAATGATTCCAGATCAGAGCTTGAAATTCTGGAATCAAGCAATTTGTCATTTTCAGAATCCTTTCCCATAAAATGTAGATTGGCTCTTATATAAACTAATTTTTTTTATTCTATTTCTAGATTTAGAATGAATATTTCCAAAGGAGGACCATATTCTTTCGGATGCTGCACTTGTTGGTGATACTGATAAAATTCGTATGGCTAGGGTCGATATGTATTGATTGCAACATAGACCTAATAAAATATTGAATAACACTATTTTAAGATTAGAAAAAGAGTTAAGTTATTGTTTACAGAAATATAAAAGTATTTAACCTTTCCACCAACTCACTGGATCTGTAAATGATGCGCCTTGCCAAAGACTTGCTATATTAAAAAAATCTTCCCTTGCACGATATTTGGATAGGTTTCCTATTACTCTTGCAATATCTAAATCTAGATATCCAGAAAATCGGTTAATAATATCCAACCCCTTTACAACTTCATTGTCTCTTAAATTAAATCCGCAAAACCTTGGGTCAAATATATGAGCAGCATAATGAATGTCCCGACAACAAAAATTTTTTCGGCTTTCGATAAACAGCTCTATTTCTAAAATCTAGCTCTGCCACAATATATTTGATATTGTTTTATAAGCGTTAAATGTCTCCCTGATATGAATAAACGCTTGAGGGACATCAGATAATTAACATAACTTAAAATTTCATATATTATTTATAAATTTCATCGGTATTTATTTATAATATAAATATACTTTTCAGACTAGCTATTTAATTTTAACAAGTATCTTCTAAAATTTTGCAAATGTAAATAGGGAAATTGACATAATTCAAAAACAAAACACAATTATAATTTATGATATGAACCACGAGGAAAAAATGATTTTATAAAATCTAATAAAAATCGTATTTATTTTATCATAAGATCATTTTCAAAATTGGGAAACTGTTAATATTATAAAAATCATGTTGATTTAGGCAAAAAAACCTATTATAAAAATTGGGGAAACTATAGGGGAAATTTCCGGGAAATATAGGAAATTTCCCCTGTCTTACATCCCTACTTATGGTCACATTATGTTATAGCTATTATCGATAACAAAAGCTGATGTTGCAAGCTTTGTCATAGTCAGACAAGATACACATGTAACAATACATAATTATTGTTTTAAAAAATACCATAAAATATAAAAATTACAAAATTGTATCTTATATGAAAAATATATAATAAATTTTGAAATTATCTATTGTATTTTGATTTTTTGCAATAATATAATTTTATTTTTATAACTCTAATGGTCAATGTTGCAGATATGCAACAGTTGAATATTTTGGATGATTTTTTCATGCTGATTTTTTTTATGATTTCTTAGTTAACTAAAATAGATAAAATTTAAAATCAAGAATTTTTATTAGCTGGAAAAAGTGTGACCATTAATGGGTTAATTTAAATATACACTGAATTTATAAACTTATAAATAAAAACCAGGGACCTGGAACAACAATATTTGAGTTCCTGTTTGGGACAAAAAAGTGTTTTTCTGGGCTTTGTTTGTTAGCATTGTAATTTTATTTTATTAATGATAATTGATATTTAAAATAATTATAAAGAAAACTAAAAATAATTTATATAGGTACTGGCTAAATGGATATAAAATTTCTATCTTTTTCCAAATTTTTTATCTCTTATTATCAATTAAATTATATATCCATTATATATTGATTAATAAATTTTATTAATAATTATTAAGAAAACTAAATATAATAATGAAATCAAACATTTATTTATTTCCATATTATAATTTTAATAGTTTATAGGAACATTCTGGACTGTTCTGTAATATACCATCTGGTTATGTTAATTTACTCAACTTTCCATTCTTGGTCCCTGATAATAAAAATCTGATTATAATTATTTTAGAATATGTACAATCCAATCTGAAGACCAGTGATTGTTTTGGGGCAAAAATCCACAGCATGTTGGTATAGAAAAACCAAATTCCTTAACATATTCTTTAGAATTATTTTCTTTCATTGTTTTATTATAAATATGAAGTCTATATAATATTAATAAAACAATATATAATAAAAAAGGTATATACTTTGCTAATTTTGAACCAAGTTCTTTCTGATTTTTGCATCTTTCAATATCAATGTATTCCATTATTAAAAAAATATCATTTCCATTTAAATTTTTGATAATCTTCATTTATTATAAATTTATTGAAATCATAAATAATAAACTTTTATAGGTTTTGGAACTTTAACTGTATTAGTTTCCATAATTGCTAATAAGCTCTTAAATTCACCTTGAAACATTATATCAGACTTTAAAATAATGCTTGATGTGGAAATTACATATATATTCTACCTTTTCTTTATCGTTTGATTTAATGAATATTTTCCCTATATCGGTTATATAAGATTCTCCTGTGTTAATACATCCTCCTCCTCCTTTGTTTAAACATTCAAATTTTTTGACATTTAATTCACTAGTAACTAGGTTTTTCAAATCTTCAAATTTCATAACATATGATTTAATGCTCTAATGACTTATAAATTCAAAAACAGTGTTCTAAATTTAAACAGTGCCAGAATTATATTAGCATTAATAAATAGACTAACAAATTATTCAGGATCTCCATAATCAAATTAAAATGACCCTATATGTTCAGACTATAATAAAATGACTACCACAAATTATTGGCTGATCTAATAAATATACCGTTTTATTATTTTTAAAATTATCTTTATCAATTCTATTAATTCGAATGTTCCATTCTTTTTTATAAAATATAAAATAAATAACATTTAATACAATTTATTACAGAGACTAGATGCTGACTCTATCCAATATAAAATTTTAATTAAGTTTGAAACATTACATATTACAGTCTATGCAAGCCAAAAGCCAAATAGTATGTTTGCATTTATTGTTTTTTATAGTTTTTATGATATTAGTATATAAGTTTAATAATTAGATTCTTTTTACTAATGTTGTTAAAAAGTCGAGTTTTAACGATTCTGTTGAGTTGGAGTCTCAAAACTCATTTCGAATTGAGCAGCTCAATGAGCAGAATAAATCGACTCGAAAAATTTTAAATCAGCATGCTATTATTATTTACTCCTGGAGGAAAATTTTAAATTTTTTTTAACTACTTTGGTTTGGATGATTTAAATGTTCAAGCAAAATTCTAGGATTTACCTGTATTGTTGTAGTAAGAATATGACTATGCTATTATTTCTGACCATGCTATTATAATAATCATAAGATTTGAACTGAATTAAAGGTTTTGATACTCTTCCTTGTTTATTATTTTAAATACTTAATTTTCTGTGTGATAATATATTATTTAAACTATATAGATATGGAGCGAGTTCAAGTAAAAATAATGTATCAATATTATCAAAATATGGAATCTGGATGATTCATAAATTTTTTTTCTATCCAAATAATTTTTCCAGAACTTTTAAAACTGTGTTTTTAAATTTTATCTTCTAAATAAATAATATTTTATATTAAGGTTTCTAAAAAAATGTAAAATGAAATATTCAAGAACTAAACACTTTTTTCAAAATAATTTTTACTATTCCCTCTTTCCTTTGTAAAAGTTGCGATAAAATTTTTGACAATGCCTTTAGATGGTGCAAAGTTTATTTAAAATATTTATCAAGATTTTATTGTCGAAGGGTATATATTTATAATACAGTAGGGGGGGGGGGTTGAGGTAAGCTCGTCATTGAAATATGATAAGGAGAAATAGGAGAGGAAGTGTGGTTTTTTAAGATTATCATCAGGTTTAGTTTTTTTTTGCTAAAGGTATTAAGGAGGGTAGAAGGGAGGGCAAGGGAGTAGGGGATTAATTTTTTTTTTAGTAAAGCCTAGCATTTTTGGGCCATTTAGAATTGTTGTAAATGTTTCCCAGCATGGCCCGTAAAATTTTGCACGGCTCATGTTATAACTATTTAATAGGGTTCGGCATGTTAAAATTTATGAATAGTCTGGCCAGGATCGATTAACTCTCTTTTTTAAATTTTTCGACCACACAATTTTATCAATATCTAATTTTTTTCTCAATGACAATTGGGACTCATATTTCTTTTCTATGGCTACTCATTTCTAGAACACGGTTTAATAAATCAATTGTGTTTGTTATCTGTATTTGCATTGAGTCATATCATAAATAACTTGTTAAAATTTTCTGAATTCTATATTTTTAGATATTTATTATTTTAGTCCCCTCCCTCACCTCCAATCTTTATACAATTCCTTTTTATTATATCTTAAACTTTTTTAAAATCATTTTACCAGATTAAAAACTATATTTATTTTCCATTAAAAATAAACATTTAATTTTATAACTAACCCTACCCACTTTTCTATAAAGAAATATTATAATTAATGAGTAAAGTATAATATTTATCGTAGTCGGCATATGACAAACGAATTATCAAAGAAATATAATCAAATAAAAAACGGCACCTTTTTTCTAAGATTTTTAGAACATTATTGTTGTATTATTCACATATATCAAATCTAGGTTAATAAAAAATAAAAAATACTATTAGGATTTTATCATTTATACTTTGAATCAAATCTCCAAGCCACAAAATAAAATATTACAAATCTTGGCAATGGAATGTGTTTTATTCTAGCCTTTCAAATGAATTCAATAGATATTTTATACATTCTTTCTAACGATTTCGATAGATTTTGGAATCGCTTCATGAATTATGACTAAAAACATATTTTTTATAAAAAACATATCAATATTAAAATAATGAGTCCTTTCTTTTGACACAAATCATAAATAAGAGTTTGATATAAAATATGTTTTCATTAAAACTTTTTAAATAAAATTTATCTTTCTTGTGCATGAGCATGAGCCAATGTCAAAAATATTACCACAACCTGAACTAGGAAAAGGGGAGACTTAGAATAAGTAAACTATTTTAAAACAACACTTTTAATCTACTTTGTTGAATATCTAATTCGATATTATTTTTGTTAGCGAAAAACTTACCCAGTCAATTTATAAAAATTTTTGTAGATGTCCTTAAACTTTTAGTCATATTCACATAAAAAAAATTGAAACTAAATTTTATTTATCATTATCTTTAAATATTAATAAATATGAGTATGAAGGCAATGATTGATTAAGGTTTAGGTAGCCATAATAATCTTAATGTAAAATCTTATAAACATAAGATTATATTATAAAGGTTATTATTCCTTTTTTATATATAATATTCTAAATAATTGTATAATTATAGGTTTATAATATTTACAGATTTGAACCGAAACGAATACTTGTTCGGGTATAAATAATAGTTCAGGTTTGGACTTTGGAGGATATTTGTATTAATATATTCTATATCACTATAAGATATTAATAGTAAACACAAAAAATTTAGATTATATTAATTTTATTAAAGTTAATCTTTGAATCTTTTAATAATCACGAGAAATAAATATTGCCACTAATCCTTGGTCTCATTTACTCATAAAATCCGAAAGATAAATTAACATGATTTTAAAAATAAAAAAAATTATAGTTTTAAGTTTTAGAAATCCGCTTTTATGATGATATAATATAAATAAAAAACGTAGTATATATTATTTAATTAAATTTTGTTTATAAATTAATTTGGTATATGCCTATTACAATTAATATTATATTCTACTTATTTATTATAATACTTATAAAGGACTGAATGAAAAATAGGGGGAAGGGAGGGGGGCTAATAATCGTAATCTAAATTTTTATCTTAAGACTTTTACATAAACTGGAACGAATGTAAAGTAAAAGTAATAAAAACTGCTTTGGACGTCTTAGGTTAATGAAAGATATTCAAAATATAAACTGGAAACAAATTGATAACGATAAAGAAAAATCAAATATGAATATTAAACTTAAACACATTTTTTAATAAAATAATACACCCCAGAACCACCCTTTTAGATGATGCAACCGCATCAAAAAATCGGACAAATCGAAACTACCTATCCACTGTTTTGGGTCATTGACCTTATTCACTCTATATGGTAAATGGCAAAAATTTGTTGGAGGCAAATCCGGCTCTAAAACTAACCAGTGAGTATTATTAAAATACTATTGGGTCTGTATGGAAGCAAACTGAACGAGGTTTGAGTCCAAAAACAAGACCTCAAGCCTAACTCAACCATTGATCTATGGACCGACGAATTAATGGGCATCATGAGCAGATCATATCGACCCGCATGGTAACCCAATGTATCAAAATAAAACTACTTTGTTTTAAGTCGATTTCAAGATTTATTATATTAGAAGGATGTTCCAAGACTTTTGGGTTAAAAATTGGCTCTGCCATCTATTTTATTAATATACACTGAAAATGAAAAAAATATGAAATCAAATATTCTGTTTAAATTCAGTTAAAGATAACTTTGGTTTTCTAAAAAAAAATAGATTTTGGAATATGTTATTTTTCAAATTTGTAGATTTTTGTACTCTTCAGTATACTTTTTATTTTACATAATTTCACTTTATAACTTAATTTTTTTTTCCGGTTACCTTTATATAATTCTACCGATTTTTATTTTTTAAAACATTTTCTCATTTTTGTCAACTTTTATCTGTCGTATTTTAAATATTTTATTATATTTAAATTTTATCATTTTTTGGATCTTTATTGTTTTTGTATTTTTAAAAATTTTAAAAATTTTAAATTTAATTTTTTCTATTCATTCTTAAGTGTTTTATCATGTTTTTAAAGCTTATATTTTCAATTTTCTGTAGGTTACAATGTTTAGCCATACTAATTAATTTACTTGTCTCTCTTAGTATTATCTTTTTTAAATAGATCACATAAATCCGTTTCTTGTAAACTTGTTTTTTTAGAAAACTTTTAATCATTTCCAAGAGAACAAAATTCGACTTTTTTCCCATAAAATTACTTTCAACGCATTTCGTGGTCATCTCTTTTATGAGTAAAAAAGGAATCAAGATTCAAACTGATTCTTCAAAGATTTTCCAAAAGTGAAAACTTTTAAATTTATTATGGAGTTAGTGCCTAAATTTAAAATAATAATTCCATTTCCAGTAAAACAAATTTTTTATTATCCAATATTTGATATATTTATAGTAAAATCATAGCATTTTATTATAAACTCTGTTTGCGCATGTTCGTTCTTCCGGCGAGTTGCTAATATTAAGATAACCAGGGCAATCGGCAAATCCATCGCACACGAAATCTTTATCGATACAAGCTCCCGGACATTTAAATCCGCACGATGAATCGTCACTAGAATCCTTATTTGTTTTAGACTGTGGCTTTTTATATATTTTTTCGTAATATTTTTCATTCCAAACTTTTATGGGTTGAGGTTTCTTTATCAATATCCAATTGGCCAGTATTTTATAACTGTATTCATTTTTTGCATTCAATATGTTAGTCCGATCGATAATCATTTCAACCACAATTGAGTTTTTTTCGACTATAATTTGTGGAGCTTTTCGTGCTGTTTCATTATTATCGACAAGTTTATGTTTGGAAATAAAATTTGAGGATTGATGAGAAGACCAACTGTACCAACCAAGTGAAAAAAGGTCCAACAAAGTCTTCCTATTGTTATCATGACAAATACGTTTAAAGGGAAACGGCGACCCTAATGAATAAATTAATAAACTTTCCTTCCCGCAATCTTCCAACAGATCCAATCTGATTAATTTCAAGTAGACATAATATTTAGGATCGTTTACTACAATTATCCAATGGCACGATAAAGTATTAGTTTGAAATTGATTGAATTCCGTAAAATCGTTATTACCGGTTGTGTCGTAATGAGTGGAATTGTAGGACGAGTTATTATAATTGTTTGTCTGATTTAAGGGAAAATGAAACTGTCCCCGATTTCCATTCGTTTTTTGTGCGAAAAATGTAAACGGTGGGCAAAAAGTAGACTTTAAAAAACTGTATTCGAGTAGAAATCCTATCGAGCTTTTTCCCTCCCAATATTCGATGTTATTGATAACAAATATTAGATTAAATACTGGCAATCTACGAAAAAGGCGTAACCCGATATCCCTATACTCTACATTATCACAAAAACACCCTAGCTCCCTTCCTTCTTCAGAAAATATTTTAAAATATCTTGAAGGATTTTGGAGCAGGCATTGATAAGTCATGGATGTTCTATTGAAATAACTTGTGCATTGTGTACTAGATCCGTTTTTATCAAATTTGAAACTTTTTAAAATTAATGCTACTTGATATCCGGGATTCGCTCGCAATACATACCGACACCTTAGATCGTTGTTAAAACCCAACCCATATAACAACTCGTTCCTGGGACTAATTAGTGGTACATTAAACAATGATACATTATGTTTACCTACATAAATATTTATTTATTTGAAAGTATATTCATAAAACACATTAGGCCCAATTTTGAGCTAAAATTAAAAACTTAAATATTTATCTCAAAAATTATATATATAATTAAAATTTTAATTACCATGGTGTGTGTTTTGTTGATCGATAATAAATTCGCAAACGGTTCCTTGTTTGCGTCGACTACCAATTGGGTCCGAAACGTCAACAAATATAAAAGATCCTACAAAATTTATATTCATGCCGTCAAAATCCCCATGGCTATCAGAATAATATATGTAGGAATCTTGTTTTTCGGATAAATAACTAAAGAGGATGGCTGAATTTTCGATAGAATCTACATTATTTCGTGTAACATGATTATCTGGGATTTCCCCTGGACAAATTAATATGGCCTTATCTGAGTTGAATGCTGAATCACGGGTCAAGTTGAATGGAATGTTTTGCATGTATAAAATCACTTTTCTATCACAAAAATTACTATTACTACTCGATAAAGTAGTTGAATTTCCATCTAAGGTCTTATAAATGTCTAGTTTCATGATAAAAATATTAAATAGTAAAAGTACTCTGTGTTTATCTTTAACACCTTCAAATTTTAAAATACAAGCCATTCGAGGTTTCACCCAATGTCTTAAACTCGAAAACTTACCGCTTTCCGTTTTAGAGGCATCTATAACGAAATAACAATCATTAATAGACGGCACCGGTAGAAGCGAACCAATAGCTGGGTTATATTTTATAGTTTGAACGATCAGTTCAAACCCGGTATATCCAAATTTTTCTTCAAACGCACTTTTAAACACGATTAATATATCGGTCGTCCGAGTTATGATGTCTGGAAATTTGATATTTCCGCATAAAACAACAATCAAGTTCGACATTATGGGTGTTAAGCCATCATAAATTTCCAATCGATCAGAACGACAATTCGTAAATCTTCTTCGTTCAAGGCTTTGGATAATGCTAGAATTAGTATAATATAAATCAGGTCTGGGCAAAATAATTTTGGACTTGATTCCATTTCCACCTGATATCAGAAGGTGAGATGACTTTGAAGGGTCCCGATTACCTAGTATGTAATATTTGCAGGTGATGTTCCTTAAATAAGTCCCAGGCCACCCCGGAGATTGAACTCTACAATTTTGACTTGGTTCGCAACCGACAAATAATTTATCGCAATAAGTGTAAGGAATATGTTTTCCCCGAAATTTCGGAAATTCGTAACTTCCATGCCTAACCTGGGCTCGGCTATTGCTTACAAATCGGTAGATAAATTGAAATTTAAAATAAGATGACGAAGCAGCCGTTTTATCGATGTCGAAGAGATCTCTCTTTAATGTTATTTTTACGGTGTCATACTCTGAATAGTAATACATTTTACCCCCATTTATAAACGAACAAAATTTTCCTTCCTCATTTCCCCCTATCCTTGTAGTATTCATATGGTAATTATTAGTTGTGCCATCGTTATGTCTAGTACGCTTATAATCTTTTATAGAAAGGAATTCATAGTCGCACGATTTTCCAGCTCTCCTAAATTCGACATCTTTAAAGAACAGATGGATGATTTGATCAGGTTCTGCTTCCAACAGTATTAAACAAACAAAAGATAAATGTGCGTTATTGGAGGTATCGACGAGTATTTGGATCCTCTTCAAATTACCTTCTACACTTGTCAAAGTTATGTTACAATTATCTGTCGAGAATACAGTTGTGTGAATTGATATAAAAAATATCACATAAAATAACAAAGTAATATTTAAAATTATGGAATTGAGTTTTCTGTTTATATACGCTCTATATTTTTATAAACTTGTTAGCTAGTGGAGACCATGGCTAGTTGTGGCAATTTTTGTCAAAATCATCATAGGTACGAAAATAATTGTTGTATTTGAATTTACAAAATACCACGAGATAGCCAAAACATTTATCTAACCTTATCCATTGACAAATTTTTCAAATATTTTTTAATATTTTCTCAAGATTGATTCTGGTAAAGGTTTTTTTTGCGCCAACCCAAACCCGGGGCTTGCAGATTCAATTATTTTATTAAGTTTTCCCATAAGATATTTAATAATGTATAAAGTTTTTAATAATTTTTTTTATTTTTTAATTATATAATAGAAGCCAATGAATTTTTATTTTATATTATTACATAAATTATTTTAATATATGGTTTGTAAGCATAATTTGATTGATCCGAGTAACCCTGAGTCTACTAACCCCTAGTTACTAATATAATTAAACCTCTTTATATATGATTATAAAACTTTCTTAAATGAGAAAAGAGGGGATTAAAATTTCATATGTCAATTTTATTATTTTCAAACTCTTAATAATTTAATGCCGCCTAATATTGTGGTGTAAAAACAATTTAATTTTTACATAAAAAATATATTTTATCATAAAATTTTTTAATAACCTAGTGGTATAAAATATTTTTCGCCTCAAATATATATATATTATACAAGACTATTACATTATGTAATTTGAATTTCTAAACATGTCTGGTTTTTAAATAAAATCCGCTGAACCGAAGCCTCTTGGGCCGACGAGCCCTGGTCTCCTCTAATCATGGACGATTATAGACGGGGGAGGGGCGGTGTCATATATATTATAAATATAAGAGTATCCTAATGGGAGTGAGCATATGCCATTTGGCCAGGTAATGTGGACTTCTATAAAAAGTTGTAACTATTTTTGAATTCATAATAATATTTAGAAGTTAAACGATTTGATTTTTTATGTTTTCATAATAGAAAATATTATGCTCATTAAAAAATGTTAATTTTGAAAAATAAAGGTAAATAAAACATTTTTTACATTATAAAGTTTTTCAATTCCATTTTATGAAAAACCATGATAACCTGGGGTGTAGACTTGATCCAAAATAGCCGTTATAGTCTGTACAAATATACATATGACAATAAATCGAATATAGAAAATTAAGACGAATAGCATTCAAGAAATATATTTTTTATAAAAATGAGTTCAAAATATAATTTAAAAAAAATATGTATTATTACAATTTTATAAAACAAGATAAAATTTTGATCTACCATTACGCGTTTTAACATGAGAAATTTTAATTAAATTTAAAAATAAATAAATTAAATTGATGAATTAGTATGTGTGCTGGATGTATTTTTTAAAATATAAAGAGTATAAAATAACGTCTTTGAAAGTAACGCTGTTATTAATGGCGTTACTTTTATAATAACAAATTTTAAAGAGATCGTAAATCAATATAAATTATGCAAATATGAGAGTTTAAATTTTTTTTAAAAAATGATATTATTTTATGTAATTATGAATTTTTTTTTTGAAATAAAACATTCATTGACGTGAAAATAGCAAGAACATTAATTTATAATAACTAGTTAATTTGGCGCGATAAATTGGGCCCATGATGATTCGAGGTAGTCATTTCGGCTAGCGTCAATTTACTCGGCTCATGATAATTCTGGGTAATCAATTAAGTGCAAATATAATTAGACGTGGACTCAAATTTTTTAAATATAAATGTATATAATCTTTATTATTTTTTAAAAAAATTACTAAGGAATCTCCAATACAGGGTGTTTCCCTATAATTTATTTATTTAAAAAAAAATTAACTAAGCGCATGTATTTAATCTAAATAAATAACTTCAAAAACTCTTTTTTTTAAAAAACTTAAAACCATATTTATTATCAATGTTTTTTATTGCCAATCTAATAATAGTATAACATAGTTTATCTATAGCTCCAGCTTGACGCGCTTCAAGAATTTACAGCTAATTTTCACAAATTATCTAAAAAATTAACATTAAATGGCTTATATGCTCCAATTTAACATGCCTAAATAATTAATAAAATATTAATTCGTGTGCTTCCCGAAGACAAATCATTGTCTTCAAACGTGGGTAAATGAACCGCATGAATTGTCTAAGGAGCTGGTGTTCAGTTAGATACGGTTAAACAGTTATAAGGTTTATTTATGAAAACATATGTTGGGACGGAGAAAAATATTAGCCGTTTTTTATAAAATTATTGTATATTTCTTGGAAAAACTGGCGAATCTATATTTGGAGACCAAAAACTAGAGACAGGTGGACACCGGCACAACTTATATATTTTGAAAGTTGCTTAATATTATACGAAAGTGCTCTATAATAGACGATATGATAAAAAAATGATTATCATGCGTTTAATACCCGATTAAATCTACTATTAGTTTGAGTGGTGTATTAATCTCGCAAGAAAAGTCTACATGGTTTGAAATGCCTATATCATTTCCCGCAATAAGCCGTCGGAATAGAATGAACAGTTGATTATGCTTCAAATACTTATGATAAATAAGCATTAGCAGGGTACAATCCAAGGTACATGGCAAAACCCTGAATTGCCTACAACTAAAAAGAGCGGGGTTACACTATTTAAGGTGCCGTTGAACATTCCTATCCATCTCAAAGCAGAAACAAAAAAAAGATCAATAAATTCATAAATCTTAACTTTCTTTTTTATTCTGGCATTTCTATTAAAAGTTTAAAAAAAATCTTGGCAGTAAAATTAGACATTTCAAACGAGGCCAAATATTTTTTTATATATTCATCAAAAAAATCAAATAGAAATCTTTAGATAAAAACATAATTTTTTTTTACATAAAATCAGAGATTCAAACAGAATCTAAACTAGCTTTGTTAAACAACTAGATTAGAGATTTTTAAAAACGGCTTACTCAATATTTTATCCAGAAAAATATTAGACAAGCCTGTAGTTTTGCTCATAGATGGCACAAAGTTCTAGACATCTATTCTCGAAATCTCGAGGCTTAGGCAATATTCTGGCTAAATTATTGAATCAGCCCTTTTTAAAGATAGGTTGCCCTCTAACACTTCGTTAAACCTATATTATTTACGGAACCTAAACCGAATCGTTAAAAAACACTCGACCCTGAACCGAACCTCTAAATATCCCTATGAACCTAATTAAAATTTATACTCTCTTAGAGATGATAAAAATCAGTTGACTGATTAGGATCAGTATATCTTTAGATATTTTTCTATATTGCTATTTGATGGTGCCAGCTACTCAATTTGTTAGCATATAGAAGTGTTCTCAACATTAGAATTTATTCTACCACCTTATGGATATAATTTGACTGGTGAGAATCTTGAAAATATTTTTATTGTATTCGGCTCAATAATAGTTTTTTGAGAATAGTTATAAAATTTTAAAAAAATGTTCTTTTCTTTACATATTAATAAGTTTATATGTGAAAAAAGCTTAAACCGGTTTTAAACGTTCAAACCGAACCTATATTACTATTTTTACGAACCGAACCTGAGCCGTTATTTTCCTTGAAACCTAAACTTGAATCGATATTCGTTATGGTTTGGATCCCTGCATAAAATCTTTTTAAAAAATCTTGATTGGGATTTCCCAGGAGGTAGTGATTGTGGAACTTTTCCCGATTAAAAAGGAATAGAAAACAATTTTTTTGAAAAAAATAATTACCCTCCCAAAACGAAAAGGGATGAAACTCAATGACGTGAATCTATATATTTCTGCATCGGGCCTAATTTTTCAAGACCGTCCCGGCCTGAAATTTTTTTTTAAAAGTTTTGTAAGCCCGACCCGAACCCGAAATTTTTTTAAAAAATTTTGCCGGCACGGCCCGAACCCGAATTTATTTAAATATATAAATTAATTTTTATAATTACTCAAAATAAAAGACATATGTATGTTATATGTCGTTTAGTTTCAATAAATAAATCAAATATTTTTATTTTACATAAAGATTCAATATAAAATTGATAAATTTAGATATATTTAAAAAATTTCCAAGGTTCGACCCATCCCGGCCTAAAATTTTTTTTAAATATTAGACCCGGCCCGAATCCATTATTTTAAATAAAATTAGGCCCGAGTCCGGCCTGAAACCCGTTCGGGCCAAGCTCAGGCCGAGCCTATCTTTGCAGATCTCTATATATAACACTAGTCTGACAATCACAATAAAAAAATGAGAACGGGAATCATCCTAGTTAACTCATATCATTTAAAAAAAATTATACATCATATATTATAGTAATAAAATATATTTTAATTCGATTTAACAATTCAAAAAGAGCATTTTCGTGAAATTTACTAATATTTTTAACAGATACCTATAGACACGAATAGTATTTTAATTTTTTTTATAATACACCGGAGCCGGGCCTATAAATTTTCTTTTAAATACTCGGGCCAGGCCTAAGATTTTTTTTAAAAATACCCGGGTCGGGCTGAAAATCTAAAACCTGGTAGGGCAGAAAATTTTTTTGAAAATAATCCAAGCCGGGCCATGCAAATAGTACTTCTGCAGGTATCTGATTTTTTAAATATATTTATCTCTTGTTTCATCTTATTCACAAGGTACTAAAAAATAAGAGATCAAGTGACTTCAATTATTTTCATCTCATATTAACCTAGTCTTAGTAAATTCCTACAGACCAATTCCAGCTTACATCAAGAGTCCTACAAGATGAGATATTTACATCCTCAATCCCAAGATATTTAATGTTTATATTTAAATTTGCGAAAAAACTGATGATGGCATCAAAATTAGAAAGAGTTGTTTATCAATAAAATTATGTTTTTGTGGGAATTAATTTTGCTTATTAAATTAGTTTTTTTATATATATTCATTACAGATACCCCCCCCCCCTATCATATTAATCAAGTTTCAAGTATTAAATCGAAATAAAAACATTTTATTAAATATAAAGTTCTGATTAACTTATTACTGCCAGTCGGGCTCGAAAAACTGGTAGTCTATAATATCTTTTTGAGGAATGAGCGGGTTAACACTAAGATCATAGTAAAAACAAACTTTTAAATAAAAGGCCAATTTTATTCGTTTTATTCATATCTTCTCCGAACAATTTATATCATTTAAAAATTATTTTCCTGCTTGGCTGGGAAAAAAATTTAATGAATAGACTTAATTTGTTAATTAAATATGATTTTATTTATTTAAGAATTTTATTAAAAGCTTAGAAGTATAAGACAGGCCTGCTACCCGCAATTTATAAAAAAAGACATTTTTATTTGTATATTCGTTATATTTATCTTATAAATTATGGTCTATATTATATAATAAATACTATATTAATTATAATAAATTATGTGTTGTTTGTATGTTGTTTCATTTGAATGGCAAAATCAAATGTTGTTTTATTAAATGGCAGTTGAATAACCGGATGTTCATATTTTTTCGCTTTGCTTAAATGTAGTTTCTAAAAGTTTGTTTGGTATAAAACGAAAAGATTAATTCACATGCATCATAATATATTTTACGAGAATATTTACTAAAATGAGTTGGAGCAAAAAGAGAAATGAAGGATATATATGAGAAAAATAAATTATTGAATATTTTCTTAAAAAAGCTCGATCTTAGGTAGGGCTAGGGGAGGGTGGCTTAAGATATAGCACATTTAGTTTGTTTAAAAAATAATTAAAAATTTGGCAGAAAGTTATGTAAGTACATCTTCCTTATTGTTAAAATTAATGTAGTTCTGAAAAATGTTTTAACTACTATATACCTCTTCCAACTGGTGCCTATTTTAAAACCATAACAATTGGGGAAATGACGACCGTAAAAATTTTTGTTTAACGACCCTCAGACGAGCGAGGCTCGAAGTTTAACTCCGAGCCGCAAAGTGCATTCGAAATATCGATGTTCAGTGTGCCCTGTAATTCACACTAACTCTCTCCGACTATGTGAAGACACGTGAAGGGTGTAGGATAAGTGGGAGGGCAACCGCCAGTGAAATACCACTACCTTCATCGTTTCTTTACTTATTCGGTTGCGCGAAAAATCAGTAATCTCCTTACGATAAGTATTATCGTTTTGGCCTTAACGGACCGCTAGGGATGTACTGATATTTTTTATCGGATCGGATAGGGCCAATATTTCGCCTATTATAAAATATCGGTCATCAGCCAATATTATAAAATTTGCCGATCCGATCCGATATAAAATGGCGTCCTTAACAAAAATAAAATGTTATAAATTTTTTTTAAAAAGTTATATCTAAAATCATTTTTTTTATAAATAAAATCGAAATCCATATTTTTTTAATAATAATAATTAATTAATAAACATTCTGCCATATTGTTATTTTTTTGCGCATTCTGTTTATAAAAGTGTGCGATAATCTCTTCAGAATCTGTTTTTAGTGAAGCTGGTGATATTGACAGTTACTATCGTCGCAGGCTGATTTCTGATAAATTGGAAATTTTGATATTTTTAAAAAGAAATCTTCGATATAATAATGTTAAATATTATTTTAAATATTTATTCAAATTTCATAATATATTTGTTTATTACTTATTATGTATAGATTAATGTTGTTACTTATATATAAAAGTGATTTATAATAATATATTTTATATACTTTTAGGCAATAGAATTGAATATAAACTATAACTGATCATTATAATATATTTAAATGACATAAGTTATGGTTAAATTATAGATGTTATACTAATAAAAAGTATATTACAAATTAAAACCATTGGTATCTTTACAAAATACAAAATTAGATATGATATCGGATCGGTTATCGGCCGATATCAATTTAATATCTGGAATATCGGATCGAATCGGCCTCCAAAAAGTGGTATCGGTACACCCCTATTGGCAACTAAATGAGAAAAATTGTGCATTATTAGCGTTTAGCCATAAAATGACAGGCCAATCCTTATGTTGGTTACCCCTTGTTTAGCCTCATACATTACTGATATAGGTTCTTAATATATGAGTGAATCTAACAAAGGGTTCTCCATCATGGGTGAATATTATTCTGTCTGGGTGTTAAAATTTTAGTGAAGAAAGTAAAAAAAATAAGAATCAGTTATATCTTTATTTCTGGTGTAGATATAGGAATTGTTAGTGCATCCACAATCGTTTTTTAACATCCCAAAAATTCTTTATGCCTTATTTATTTCTTTGTGGTGGCAGATCAGTTTTTATAACATGACTATTTATTTATTCAATAAATCTGTTCTAATTTAATTTATCAAAATTTTTACATCTCTTGATAGAATAGTTAAATGGGAATAATATTTCTACAATAAATATTATCATAAATAGAGACAATATGAATAAAATGTTGAGGCATTTTCTTAAGACATCTCTAGAAAGTCAAAAATATGCATATCCTTGGTACATTAGTAAATATGTTATCAATTTTTTTTAATAGTTATGTATTATTTATAATTGTTTTCTTTTAAGTTATTTTAAGTTTTACATTTTTAAAATATATTAAAGCATTGTTTTACATTTTTACACTGAACTGAACAGTATAGAGTTTAAGATCTTTATCATTAAATATATCTTCAAAATTGTTCCATATTTTATTTTACTACTACCTAGCTTTAATTGTGTATTTACTATTTAGTAATATACTTATAGCTGTTAACCGTACTCTAAAAATTAAACAGTCACATTTTGCATTACTTTGTAAAAATAATAATATAATTAGATTTATGATAGAAATTGGTGCAGCCCAACAAACTGTTTTTAAAGTTGATAACTAGGCAAATTCATTTTGTCTATTTTCCTAAAAAATCATTAGCAAGATAGGCCAAACAACTTGTACAAAATATATTTAACGGGCCAGGTAAAAAAAAATTAATAGAAAATTTCCCAAGCCAGTTCAGGCCTAGCTGACCTCATTATGTTACCTAAAAATAGGGCTGTGCCGATATTAAATATCGGATCGGTACCGATATTTAGCGTTTTCCGAAAATATAGGATCGGGCCGATACCTGTAAAAATCGATCCAATCCTTTAATTTTCTTTTTTTGTTATTTTATTTTATTTTATGTATATTTATTTTACATTATTATATTTTCTAACTAATTGTTTTAAATTTTATTTCTTTTTTAAGATAGATTTATAGTATTTAAATTTTTTTTTTATAAAAATAACAAGGAACACCCAAAGTTTTATTTATTTTAAATCTTTTTAAATAACGTCAATTTTTTTATTTATACTTTAAATAAAAGAATTTTTTTAAATATGGTATCTGAATTATGAAAATATTTAAAGAAAAAGATAATTTTGCAAAATGTGTTATCTGCAGAATCATCTGAGTCTGTCTTCAGTATGGCAGGAGATATAGATAGTCCATATTGTAGAAGCTTATTCCCAGAAAATCTCGAGGCTCTTATTAAAAAAAATCTAATATATTATAGTTTTATATATTAAATATTACAATTTTATAATTCATACCAACATAAAATGGATATATTATTAAATATATTTTTTATTATAATCTTAATTGCATAAATAAAAAAATTAAATTAAATTCATAATTCGATTTTTTGCAAAAAAAATATTGATTTCTTAATTACATTTGGTTCAAACGGGGGTGATTAAAAATCAGTATAAATATCTGATTGGTTTTGAAGCAATATCAGAAAATATCGGATTGGATAAAAATATGTGTGGATCAGCACAGCCCTACTTGAAAATATAATGTCATAACTTTAAATGCCTTTTTAAAGTTCAGAAACAGTTTCTATGAAAGTGGATTGCATAAATCAAATAATATTTATTAAACAAATCCCAAAATTAAAATGAATAACAGAATTTATTATTATTATTATATTATGTAAATATACTGCCCTTTTTAACAATATTATATTAATTTATTTTCAAAGTTTTTATGCTTATCACTCACTTTCAGAACCAAGTTTGCTCTTTTAAAGCTCATATAATAGATGTTGAGAACAGTAGAGGTTATTAACCAAAGATTTAAAGTTGGAAAAGTAATAAAGGTGTATACTATTACTATAAAATTAAAAATAATTTTTAAAATAAAATATTTTGATTTCCCTGTTGCTTCCTGTTCCCAAAATTTTACAGATTAAGTAGTTTTTCTGGTATAAGAAAGACAAAGTTATTTTGATTTCTACTGGATATAATATTTTAAAAATTTTAATTGTGAGGGTTTAAACAAATTATTTTCTTAAATTTTTTCTTTTAACAAATTGTCTAATAGCATAACCTAATTGAGCATTTTCAGTTTTGCATTTTTATGCTTATAAATTGTGATCATTATGCACAATATTATATAAAATGCATTGTTTTCATTTTGCATAACAAATGATCAATTAGGTTGCACTAAAATTCACATTAAAATTTCAATATAAAACTAATTGCAATCTTGAGTAGTGTGAAAGACAGAGTAAATTTATTTGATATTAATGGGATTAAATTTAAAAAAAATGCATTATGAGAAAAAAATTCATCAGTTAAAATTTGTTAACCTAATTGCTTGCTATAATCTTGTAGTTTAAAGACAATATTTTCTAAAGCGATGATATTTGTTTCTAAAGTATCAATTTGTTGTAATAGGGGCATGACATTTTTATCTTCAATCAAAAAAAATATTTATAATAATCACAAGATTGATTACATTTTTTTAATAATTCATGTGAAAAATCATTAATTTTCGAAAGTGATGCTTCCATTTGATTATACTTTTGAGATAATAAATTGTTTGCTTTCTTAAGAACGTCAGTCTCTTTATTAGCTACTAAATGTTTCAGGATTACAAAAAATTTAATTGTTAATTACGTAAAATTTCGCTCTCTATACAACTCTTTATCTTTGAAAAAGTTTGCTCTGAATATAATTTAATTTTATCTTTTTCAGAATTATTATCCATTGTAACCAACCACTATATTGAAGATACTATAAAATGACCTGTATGATTGGACTCAGTAGTTCGAAATAATTTTGACATAAATATATTTTTTAAGTATTTGTCAGATAAATTCAAAAAATTAGATAAAATCAGATATTGTAAAATTAATAAATATGTTGTATGTTTTTTTACAGATAGATATTTCATATATTTTAAATTGATATTGTAGCATGTCAATATTAAACTTGTGTTACATTTCATAAGATGCCACTTTTTATGGAATTTTCTGTATATTCCTAAAATTTCGTTAAAATATAAGCGAATGGATATAAAGAATGATTTATATAGAGTATGAATAATTAATCACATATATATATCATTTAATAGCATTTAGGAAATTAAACTATATAATAGCCCCAGAGAAAGAGAAAAGTATGTTTTAAATACTTTTATTACTAACAAAATATTTATTTATAATATTTATATTTTATTGATTATTTTAAAAAAATGTATAGTTTTAAATTAAGAATGGGCAGTTTTATTATAAATTATTATAAGATAGAAATTTTAATTATAAATTTTTATCGTAATATATATGACTAAAATACCCTTGAAACTAAGAATCCCCTATTAAACAAGCAAAAAATAATATGAATTCCTGTTTAGCACTTCAATATGATTAGAAAATGTTTTTTTTAAAAAGTAAATTATTAGAAAACATTTTTTTTCATAACTAAAATAAGAATTCTCACTAATTATGGACTATTATAAATAAATCAAAATTGATTTAAGTTTATCCCTTCAATGTGATTCAGAAAATGTAAAAATTATTTTTAAATAAGTGGGACATTGAAAAAACACTATTTTTTTGACCAAACTAAGAATTGCCAATTAAAATGCCTAAAATTTACAAAATATTCTGAAAAAATTAATATTTTTTTGACTAAACTAAGATCCCTATTTAAAAGGCTCAAATTTAAAATAATATAAATAAAATACTGTATAAATGTTAACTTTGACTAAACTAAGAATCTCCTATTAAAAGGCTTTAATTTAAAAAAATGATTATAAGTCTTATCACTTCAAGAAGATTCAGAAGATGTTTTTTAATTTAATAAATTGTAAATTAGTAAAAAAAATTTTTTAATGAATTAACTAAGACCTTATTAAATGATATTTATATGATTTTTATTTACCATCTATCTTTGTATTACTATCATAAATATATCAATATCTACTTTTAAATAAAACCAAAACTTTCAGGAATGATTATGATTAAGTGCATTTTATTATTATTATTTTTCATAAGTTAATACTCATTTAAAATATTTGCAATGTTTATGAGTGAATGTAGTGTTGTTAAACAGCCCCATTTAGTCGATTTTAAAAAAAAGGCCAAATCAAAATTTTAACCAAAATATTGCCTATGCCTCGAAATTTAGCCAATACAAGTCCAAACTTTTCTGATATTTGTGGGAAACATCGGCAATATTCTTGGCTAGAATTTTTCATTAATTTATTATTTGAAATTATTAATGAAATAAAAAAATGATTATATATACAATTATAAAATAACCAAAAACAATAAAAAATATCAGATTGGGGTTTTAAAAAAGATAGGCCCAACCGGATATTTTTTGAAAAAGCTAGATATAGTTGCCAATCCGACAGTAAATATTGGCATAGCCTTAAGAATATCATCTCTTCAAAAGGATTAAGTAAATATTAATATTAACTTTTTTTTGACTAAACTAAGAATACCCTATTAAAAAGTTTTAAATTTAAAAAAATAAATATAGAATGTATTCTTCAGGAAAATTTAGAAGATGTTTTTTTGTAAATTTGTAAAAAATTTTAAAAACAGCCTATTTTTTTGTTGACTTATCATTTTCTGAATATATTTATAATTTTTTATACTAATTTACCAATTTTTATTAAATTATAAAAACATCTTCTGAATCCTCTTGAAGAGTTATACATGATTCTATAGTTATTTTTTAAAATTTAAACCTTTTAATATGGGATTAGTTTATTTGGTCAAAAAAAATTAATTTTTTCAAAATTTTAAGATATTAATATTAACATTTTCTTAATCCTTCAGAAGCTTTTTACATGTTTCTATATTTTATTTTTCAAATTTGAGGTTAATAGGGGATTCTTAGTTTAGTCAAAAAAATAATAGTGTTTTTCAATATCCCACTAGATTAAAGATAATTTTTTTTTAAATTGATTTCTACTTCTGAATCACATTGAAGAGTAAACTTGAATCTATTTTAATTTTTTTTATAATAGTTCATAATTATGGACAATTTTTATTTTAGTCATGGAAAAAAATGTTTTTTTTACTTATTCACTTAAAAAACGTTTTCAAAATCTTATTGAAGAGCTGAACAGGAATCATTCTATTTTTATATATGTGCTTGTTTAATAGGGGATTGTTAGTTTCCTTTCCAGGGTAGTGTATTTTAGTTACATCTCCAATTTCTATTTTGTATTTCTGCAATTTACCTTTTTTTGTCATTTTAGTTATATTTTAAGATTATTCATTAATAATAATAAATTTATTCTAAAGATTGGATAATGAAGCAGAATTGTTTTCAGTTATTTGTACCTTACAAAATTTAGAAAAAGCATATATTAAAGATGCAGTACCACCAAAAGAGTAATATATAATATTATATTAAACATTTAATAAATTTGTGTACATCTCTTTAAATTCATGTTTACAATAGATATACAGCTTCATGTTCTAAATTACTAGTCCAATATAAAGCTGCTTTTAAATTAGTGCAAGGTTCAGAATTTAAGACTGTTGAAGATTTTCTTAAACATTATAGAGTAATTAAACAATCATAATTTGTAGATATAAAAAAACATAATATTTTAGTGTACATTCCCTGCTGCTATGGAGAGAATTAGAGAGGAGAGACCTATTACCATCAAAGATGATAAAGGCAATACCAGTAAATGCATAGCCGATATTGTGTCGGTAAATAATTTGATAGCAATATATATCTAAGCCATGAATAATTTTTTTTAGTTATTCATAACTATTATGGATAAGCTGCGTTTAGAAATCAAAGCAATGGACGAAATTCAACCAGACCTGAAGGAACTTCTAGAGGTTATGAATAGATTAAGAAATCTTCCTAATGATTTTGATGGCAAACGAACCATTCAAACATGGTAAAATTATTTTTTAAATTTTATTGAGATGATGTTTTAAAACATTGTATAATTAGTTTATAAAAAATTTTGAATTAAGATTAAACTGTATAACTTCTCACACAGCTTACTTTAAATTTTGAGAACCGTTTTTATTTGTTAGATAGAATAGATAAGTTCTCTTGGAACTTCTTCGATGGCATAAAACAGTCACATATTCAAATTATCAATCATAGGTTTAATTAGGAACAATAATTAAACGTTTTACTTTATTTGCTAATGTTGATAGTATTTGGAATGAAATCTTACTTTCCAACACCAAATAAAAATATGAAATTTATTTATTTATATGGGTTATTTTAAAAAAAATGTTTAGTGAGTCATCTTCCTCTGTTTTTCTTATTTAATCTATTTCCTCAGAAGCCTATAAATCATTAAAGATTTTTTGGGCTAAATTATACACTTTTTTGTGCTGGAAATTTATCTTTTTATTTTTGTGGATTTAATAATATTGCAAATCTATTTTTCACTATTTTATTATTTTGCTAAAATAATCAAACGCGTCAAACATGGATATAATTTTTAACAGAGAATAAAAATATTCTAACATAAATAGAAATAAATTATAATTATTTGTCCATAAACAAAACAAAAATACAAACAAATTATACATTTTTAACCTAATATGACATGTCCCCTCTTTAAAAAAACACCAAATTGACCATCCACGAATCACTCCAATCTTGCCTCAAGGAAATCATCCATAAGCACCTTGGCTGTCGGTTCCGCATTTAAACCTTTGGGATTCTCCGTATTCGTCACAACGCCGATAAAATCAAATTGGAGCTTAAAGATGCACATGATATATCAAAAACAATTCCACAATAAGGAATTGAATTCGGTGAACATCGGCAGTTTTACTAGCGACTTATGAACCAGGGAATGGAGGATTTAATAGGGAACGCCCTTGGTTGACGGGCAGGATAGCAATGGGAACTTGAGTGCTCACTGGGTAAGAAAGATTAGTGTCTGGTAGGAGGAGCCATATGGCGATCACCTGTTATGGTTGTGGTGGTATTGGTCACATATCAAGGCATTGTCCGACGGTCACAACTTTTGGACCAAGGGGAAGAGGGGTTTCAGAAACTCGACTGTTGGCAGCGGACCATGTTCCTTTTCCCAGATGGAGTGACTCATGTGATGCGAAGGAGTGTAACGACGGTGATACGTTCGGCTGCAGATTGTGTCAGAAAGGAGCTTAGACCGAGGACGGAACGTGGGTCCAATGTGGATCATACGGTAAGAGATGCTAATGTGGAGTCAGCTGGAAGAGTGGTGATCCCGGTAGTAGCGATTCCGGGAAGCGACGGTTATGACGAGTACAAAGAATCCTAATGGTTTGGAGGAACCGACAGTAGAAGCGCTTATGGATGACCTCCTATAGGGCAAGATTGAGGCGATTCATGGATGATCAATTTGGTGTTTTTTTCAGAGGGGGCATTGCATACATATTTGGTTAAAATGTATATTTTGTTTGTATTTTTGTTGAAGGACAATTAATTATTATTTATTTTTATTTGTGCTCAAATATTTTTTATTATATACTTATTTGATAATTTAATTTTTGGTCCCTTCAACAAAAATCTACCATTTTAACCTAATGTGACACTTATAAAATAAATTGTTTTTCATATCCATTTTATCATCTCTATAAATTCCCAATTGAATTTGAATGCAGCATGGAAAATTTGCCATAAAGCTATTGAATCTTTTATTATTACCAATACAAAATTCTAAATCCACAAAATAATTTAATTTTGAAGTGGATTCTCCATGTATAGAATAGAGATCTGCAAAGTAGATCCGAATTGAGCATACTTTTAAAAAAAATGTACAAGCTGGGGCGGGCCTAATATTTTTAAAATAAATTGAAGCGGGCGACAAATATTGTACAAAAAAAATTCGATTGGGATTAAAAAATAAGGTCCGATGCAAATCACTAGCATAGAGTACCGGCTCAAAATTTCATACAATTTTACCGTGAATTGGACTATCAATTTATATTAATTATTATCATAGTCCTGCAGAGGTCTAAATTTTCAAGTCCATCCTGGATTTGAATAATGAAATCATTTGTAAACACAACCCCAGCTTGGAATTTTTAAAAGGAAATTAAAAATAAGAGCATTATTGTATATTTTCCAATTGAGATAATTTTAAATACATATTTTTTAGAACCTGCCTGGCCTCGATTATTAATTTTTTTTTAAATTCTTAAGCCCAGCTCGATTTTAAAATCATTATTTTTTGCCCCGTTCCAGGCAGGACTTGCAAGTATTCCGGCAAGATAAGACTTCTCGCTCTTTTATAAATATTTTACCAATTTGCTAAAAATCTGGGTCAATAAAGTATTGAACTCAATTTGCTAAATTACTACAACACATATAGTATTAATGTATTCGAATGTTTACCATTATTTTTAAAAAATTTATGCAATAAAATTAAAGTAGCTAATGCCCACTCCCAAGTTTTCTAAGGTAGCAGCTCTAGCGTTTTTTGAAACGAAGCGGTACTACTTAACTTTAAAATAAGAGTATTGTAACTATTGATTTACAAATTCAGAAAAAATTTGTCAAAAAAACACCGTCCAAGCTTAGAAGTAGGAAAAATATTTAAATTAAAGCCGGAACTCGAAAATCTATCATTCACATCTTTCATAATTCTTAACTTAAATTATATATAAAAAATACAAGGCTTCAAAAATTAAACACTATGAGCGTGTCCGAAGAATTAACCCACGATCAAGTTAGACAAATGCTTTTCGATCTTGAATCGGCTTACAATGCCTTCAACAGATCTTTACATAATTTATAAAATATTCTTATACATATTCATTTATTATATTGGCACAAAAAATTTAATGACTCATTTTATAAATATATATTAAAATATACAACAATTTTCATTATTATAATAACATATATATTTTTTTAAATAATTTCCTACTTTATTTATTTTCACTTCAAAATAATCATACAATAAAAAATTTAAACGTTTAAATTCACTATTACGGCCTTCATAAAGGCAGCGGCGGTTAGGGCTGAATAAGGGGCCCATTCATTAGCATTCATGTTACTTCCTTTATTCCCAACACTTGAACCACCACAATGGTCATTTATCCCCCTTACGCACACGTAATTCTCCACTCTATTCCCTTCTAAAGCATCTAAAACCAGGTCAAAATCTTGGTCGAATGCTAGAATACCGTATTTAGAGGATATATTGTCTAATAATGATGCATTGTTATTTTCTAGTTTTTCTAAAGTATCACACCCCGGGGTATGAAAAGATCCAACCGCACCCAAATGAATAGATATTTCGTTGTTGCTATTAATATAAGTGTCTGGATCTAGATATAGGAAATCGTTACCGCCTATTGATATGGGGATTTCTGAAGAAACTGTAGTTGGTTTGTTAAAGTTGACATCGGTTTGGTCTAATAAAATTATTAGGAAAGAGGGTAAATAATAGATAATAAAATTAAACAAAAATAAAATAAATGGATTTTTTAAAAAATTGATACCTTTAAGCTTAACTAGCGCATCTTGAAGATATATATTCCATGGGCAAAAATCAGGATTTCTCAAATGTTCCCCAATTATAACATGAATCAAATTGTCAAGTCCTGAATTTTTTTTAAAATATATGCGATATAAACTACGGCTCCACCATTATTAACATGGCCAGACACAAATATCACTAGGGGTAAGTCGCCCCCCCCCTTAAAAACCTATATCTACCCCCCTAAAAATATTCCACCACATTTAATTACAAGTTTTTATTTATAGTGTTAATCCCTTCATATATTTTAAAAAGATTAACCTAAATTATAAATATTATATTAAAACTATCAAAAAAAATTGTGAATGTGAAAGAATTATATTTTAGAAAACGAATTGAATCTCTCATTTACGTTGAATGAATTAATAGTGTATTGTTTGGCATAAATATGAATTTGCTGATAGAATGTCTAACCCTTTCAAATTACATTTAAAAATACAGCAAAAAATTATTCAGAAATAAGTTTTATTTGAAAATATGACTAATTATATGATAGAATCAGTCGTTATTTTTCATATAAAGCATAAAGTTGGTCGATGTTTATCAATATATATTATAATATAACAGTTATATAATAAGTATTAAATAATTTTTTGCAATAATATATTTGCCCTATTTCATCCAAAAATTTAATTGATAACCCCCAATAAATTTACTCATCGATAGACTACCAAAACAAAAATTTACTGAATATTCAAAAAAGAACCTAAACAGAAAAGTATAAAATAAACTTAATTCGATAACAAAATAAAAGCATAAACCAAGAGCAATTATAAATATATTGAGTTCATAACACTACTCTTTATTTATCAAGTTATATTTACAAGAGCTGAGATTTAAAAAATATATTTTTATAAATTGAAAATTTATTTATCTACTATTCAGGTATAATTAGAAAGGAATGAGTGATTATTAAATCCAATAAATTAAAATTTATAAAATTTAGAACAAAAAACGATGCGGGCTTAGCTTCTGTGGGAATTTTAATCATATCTATTTTACTCTCCAAGAGATAATAAATAATTTTAAAAAAATTATCTTGCAAAACGAATAAAACATGGCATTTTAAATTATTCATAAATTATTTTCTTTCATTATTTACTAGGTGATGTAGGTTTCCATGTTTTTACATTAAATTCATGGTCCCTCTTAAGTTCTTTATTTGTATCCGAGGTTGGCTCGATCCAGGAATAATCGCACCTAACATATATGTAATCGCAGCCAGGATTTTTGGTTGACACAACGATATCCCCTAATTTAAACTTTTTTCTTATGATTTAAAAAAAAATCAATTAAATAAAATTTAGTAAAAAGTGTAAATTTTACCTATAATCGCGAAATTTATTTATCGCGGTACCAATTCCCACTAACATGATGTATTTGATGGATGAAAATGTACCTTTGAGTAAATGCAGTATAAATAAATGCGTTACTATAAAAAATTTATTTCATAATGAGTCAAGACCAAACTTATCAATCCAACTAATACCATATTTTATAATCATTCAAGGCATATTTCGACTTTTACAGGGCTGCCCATATAAATACATTTTAAAAATTTTAATCTCTATCATTTAAGATTTTAGGAGACCCCCATATTATTCATCAGTTTCAGAGCGCTGTTCTGTATATTTTACAGTTGGAGCTAGAATTTGGCGATAATTCTCAAAAAAATTTTATTCGTGTATTTATACAGAATAGCTGGAATAAGAGCATGGCAAATAATTAAGATCTTATCAAGGAATTATGAGAGTGAAAAACCTAATAATCGTGTTATAGTATTGGTGGCAGATATCATAGCGTGCCTCGTTTGGCCCAATGTGGATAACTTTATGGATACTACTTTATAATTACCAATATCCCCGATAGTGTATAAATGGTGAGAACCTTAAAAATTTGATATATTTTTTTAAAATAATCAAATGATTGTAAATTAAATATAAAAAACGATTTTTTGATTTTAAACAATATTGATTTCCGATCGTAAATCTACCACATTCATAATTGTGCCCGATTCTGAAACCAAATAATATTTAACTATCAAGGCGTTATTATTAATTATTATGAAAAGTTGATTTCTTTTATTATGTTTCTAATGCCATCTAATTATTTGGAAGAAAAAATGTACGTTATATTATGGCTATGTCCAAGACTTTAAAGACAAAATTGGAGAACTTTAACAAATTTAAATAAAAATTTTAATAAACTTCTCTAAAATTAAAAAATATAGAGTAGATAAGTGTTGTGGACGGTAAGTAGAAAATAATTCCCCTGGAAGATAATTGCTCGGAAAATAATTTCCCTAAAAAAAAATTCCAGGGAAATAATTTCCCGAAAATAAATTTTCCATTTTTTAAAGTTTAAAAATATAAAGTGGAAAATAATTCCCCGGAAAAAAAACCATAAAATAAAATTCTCGCAACCATTTTTTTTCCCCTAGATTCGTTAATACTATATTCCGATAGAAAAAAATAATCGCATTTTCTTTATTTTAATTATTGTTCTCGAATTTTATCAATTTTTTTATTAAATTTTGGGTACCGTCAAGAAAAATATTTTTTTAAAAACAGCATAATTATGAGTCATGCAGAGGTACTATTTACACGACCCAGCCCGGATTTTTTAAAATATATTTATTTTTTATTTTTATAGCTAATGGCGATTTAAAATATTTGGTTTTAAAATATAAAGCCTGGCCTGGGTATTTTTTTTTTAAATTTCAGGCCTAAGGTATTTTTTTTAAAAAAAATTCAGGCCCGGCCCTTGTATATTTAAATAAAATATTGCCGGGCTTAGAGCCCATGCAGGTCTCTAATTATTATCCTAAATATCTTAAAATAGAATGTAACCTTGTTTTTTATACTTGACTAAAGTAAAGGCGTTTTCCATCATCGCATCGACGGCTAATTTTTCGCAATAATTCGATGTTATTATGGCAATAACCGGGTTATAATTATTATAATCTAATAATGAAAAATTATGAATATCGATTCAAGTAAAAAAAAATACAATTTATATTTAGACTGTGTCCAAAACTTAAATATAACAAAATTAGAAAACTTTACAAATTTAACTAAAAAAATAAATATCTATAGAATTTTTTAAATTAATAGGAAGAAAATTATAGAAAAATGTTGAATGAGAAAACAATGGAAGCGACGCGATTTACCTTAAGTTTATATAATCGTTTAATGAGATCAATTTTCTTTATTAATCCACTGTGAATTCAGCATTATATCCGAGATTGATAATTATGAGGTAAGATAGTATACTCCATGTCCAAATATATTATTTTTTAAACCTATATTTGATAGGCAAATAAATAGCCGAAAATTTAAGACCAATAAATTTCTGAAAATTTATAAAAATTCTATTTCCCTTTTATTATATACAATATTTTCTATTGCGAATAATTTTGACTATTCAAAATATAATTATATAGGACTTTTTTATACTAAATTATAGCCTATAATTTATGTATAAGGTTAATTTTTAAATTCATAATATTTCTGAAATAAGGAATATATTTCGATTATACATAAAATGCAATATATTTTAACTTATATAAGAATTTTGCTAACGAAATGATATTTCCTGAATTTGTTTATCAAAATTCACGCAAATTTTACATTTTGTAATTGGACTTAAGTTGCCCGAAAATAACATGGTAATCATCTAATCTTATTTGCTTATTTTACATAGTTAATGTTAATAGAGACGGGTTTGGATTAAAGGTTTGATCTAAAAAAATATTCATACAAAATAAACAAGGTTAGTATAATTGCCAATCACTTCATTTTCGAATAGTCCAGTTAATTCTATATATACTATACCTGTCGATCTTTTTTTCAAGATAGTATCTTCTATATTGTCAAATGAAACGTCATCAATTATCGTTTCAACGGTAGTAAAATCATTTATCCGAATCCAGGATTGATCTTCAAGCTGGCGAATTTTGTTGAGCTTGGAGAATAAGAATAAAATTTTTTTGATACTTTCCTCGAGTGCTTTTATGATGTAAGGGTCTTCCAAATATTCATATTTTTGTTTGATATGCCTAATATAAGAGGGTTAGTTTAAATATAGATATTTTTTTAATAACATCGATAAATAGAGTTGTGGGTACGATTTTGATTATTGTTTCACCTTAAATAACAGTATTGTTAAACGCTACCGCTAATATTACTTGGCAATCGCTAACAATTTTTTTTGGAAAAAACTTACTTTCAAAAAAGTAGAGCATTATTAACTTTTTAAATTTACATGTCTAATGTATGTCCATAAAATTAAATTTTAAATTCAAACATGTAAAAGATATTGACATAAAAATATGATTAAAAAGTAAAATATGTATACGCTATTTTTTTTTGGTTGCAATTTAATAATAATATAATCCCTGTATTATCATTCCCTAGTTTAGAAACGCTATTTTGCAGGTCCGGCTCAGAGAAAAATTTTAAAAAAAATTTGTCAGACCGATCCCATTCTATATTCTTTTAAATATGGGAGCCCGATTCAAATTTATTTTAGAAATAGGCCACTTACAATTTTGTCGAGCTTCGAGTCCGTAAAAATCAAGGGCCCGTCTGACCGAATATGAGAAAAAGTCTACCCAATAGTGACCAATTCGACAGGTCTAATTTAAAAAGGTCCGTGCAGAGTTCTATTATATTATATGCTTTTTAGTCAGAGTCCTTTTTCAGAAAAATAGTGATTTTTTTTCCAAAAACATAATATCCGTGTGTCTTAGAACATTGCTAAGTTAACATCTTTATTGATTTAAAATTTTAGCTTTTCATCTTTAACCATTGAAAATAATAGGGGGGGGGGGGGGGTGATAAAACATATAACATGTATTTATATTTTATGGTCTTAAATAATTTGAATTTCCCGATACAATACACACCATTTTACTGGACTGGGTTATATTATAATTGATTAAAAGAAAAGTTATTATGATTTATATTTGTTCTTCTATCGATAGAGGATGTATTATTATTACTTAAAAATAGAGGGATACATGATTGAAGACGGGTATACAGATTCTATTATTTCTAATAGCTTGCTTTCCAAAAAATTTGAATCGATTTCCGGCTTGGATTTGTCATCTTTTATTGAGAATATATTGCAAAATAACAACATTATTATTATAAACATTTGCGTTACAATCCGTAGCCACCATAATTTTTAACCACGCCGACACTAGAAAAAAAAGTATCTCATCAAGCCACCACCGATGTAAAAATTTGGCGAGTGGTGACGTGATATATATTTTTGATTATATTAAATAATATATTAAAATATTTAAAGATATATTCGGCGTCGCCCCCGATTTTCATGTTGGCGTGAAATTAAATGCGCTGCCGCTAATCAATCTTTTAAAGAAAGAAACGCTGCCGTTGATAAAACTATCCGCGTACATGTCTAATAATATGACAATTCAAATGTACTAGATAAATCGAAATATTGTCAATTATGTAAATAATTTTTTTTTAAAGTCCGCAAGAATCAGAAATTAAGAACAACAGCAGCGCGAAGCCGATATAATATCCTTATCTGCATCCGAAACTGATGTGTATGCCAAAATTTAAAACAGAACGAACAGGCCAGTCCCTAGAATCAGTTTTGTTTTGTTTCGTCGGTTAAATTTTTATGATCGTTACAGCCAATAAATGAATAAATTCCGAAAAAACAGTTTAAATAATGGTTAGGATCACTAATTCTTGTTAGAATATAAAATTCCTGTCCAGCCTTCCACTGACGAAGACACAAAAAACTCAACCATATACATTTAAATTAATCTAAATCAAATCGTTTGCCACTTTTAATAATTACATACTTAATGGTATCTCATGGCACGCATGTGGTTCAACCTTGAACTTAATTTGAATGGTGTCAATTTCTACCGATTTCTGCATAAGCTTCATGACCTTTATCAAAAATCCGATATAATCTGAAATAAATCGAAAAAAGAGATATATATAAATATTAAATAATATCACCACCCCCCCTTCTGAAAATACAACTTATCAAAATAGGATCAACTGCTTATCGCGTTAGAAGAGTTTCAATTTAAAATTTAGGCGTATCCATGGCGACTTCGCCATCGGAGTTAACTAATAATATAGAACAGACAATAAACTAAATATTGATATAAGTGTAAAATTTTTACTACTAATAAAAGGACAGTAAAACTGATATTTAAAAAATATATATTGTTAGGTATAAATTAAATTATAAAATATTGTAACATTTTGAAATTTTTGAAAGGATTGAGAGATTATAACCGTTGTCAAATAAGAAAGGTTAAAATAAAATGATACTAAATCAGACTAATATCCTCGTTAGAACTAATTTGATACTAAATCAGACTAATATCCTCGATTATATATATTTTTCTATAATATTCGTCAAATCAGAAAAGTTAGAACTAAAATGATACTAAATCTTTATTAAATAATAAGTTAAAAATATAATCAACTAAATTAAAAAAAATTAAAATAATCAAAAATTAAAATTAAAAATTATAATTAAGTTCGTAAAATCATGATCTCTGTTTATACAAATATCCTCGAATATATATATACTTTTCTATATTTCATTTACATAATGTTTTACAAACAAACTGAAAAAATCTTGAACTTATTCGAAATTTAATTCTTTTTTCTTGAGTAGATTTGAATATCCTTCGGCTTTGTAATTTGGTTTAACAATTACAACACCATTCCACTTAGATTAGTCCCACCATTCTGCGAGTAAGGCATGGTTCCCGATACATTCTTCTAGCTCCTTTAATTATATCTCGTTTTACTCCCACATTATCCTAGTCTTTGCTTGTTTCTAACGGTTTCTAGTAACTAATGACGGTAAACCACTGACGATAATTTGTCTGCGAGTAACGATGGTTTCCACGACTTCTTGTTCGATTTTTTATCTTATACTAAATTTTTGATAAGCAATTGGCTATAATTTGTCCGATAGCATCCTGGTCTTCTTGTCAATATATCCACTTTGCCGTAAGATCTCTTATACGATAATGATTTCTTGTATCTTTTGATCCAAAATAAAAATCCGATCTCTAATTGAGCTCGATTGCGGCATAAATTTTCTAATGACGAAAAGCCGTTTCTCTTTATGAAGATTTTTAGGTTAATCAACAACCTGATATTTTGCTAAATATTATCAACTTAAATAACAGTCAACCATATATCTTTAATAAAAATTTATAACGAATTTCTTTTAGCTACATCGATCACTTGTACGTATAACGATCTCTTGTGAAGCATTCTTTTTAGCTAAACGACTAATTCTCCGAAATACGACCATTAATATTGATACCATTGTTTTTTTGCTCTCATTCTTTGTCTTAGTGTCGATAGTCATCTCATACATCCCCTTCCCCCTTTATTTAGAATCTCTTTTCAGAGTTAATTAGACTGACTTTTGATCTTCTAAAGCCTGGATCAATCGCTGTAAGGCACCTCTGTACCCATATGGTATTGATATTTATATTGCTGAGGCTAGTGTGAGAGTTAATTAGACTGAATTGTTGAAATTGCCCTGTCGCCTCGCCTCCACTCTCCAACATCATTGTAACATTTTGAAAAATTAGAATAAGAATTGGAAGATTATAATCGTTGTTAAATAAGAAAGGTTAGAATAAAATGATACTAACTCTTTATTAAATAATAAGTTAAAAATATAATCAAACTAAATTAATTAAAAAAAAATTAAAATAATAAAAAATTAAAATTAAAAATTATAATTAAGTTCGTAAAATCATGATCTGTCTTATACAAATATCCTCGAATATATATATACTTTTTTATAATTCATTTACATAATGTTTTACAAACAAACTGAAAAAAATCTTGAACTTTCTTTAATTTGAATAATCATTCTTTTTTATTCCTCTTTCTTTAAATCATTTGCATTAGAAATTTAATTCTTTTTTCTTGAGTAGATTTGAATATCCTTCGGCTTTGTAATTTGGTTTAACAATTACAACACCCTTCCACTTAGATTAGTCCCACCATTCTGCGAGTAAGGCATGGTTCCTGATACATTCTTCTAGCTCCTTTAATTATATCTCGTTTTACTCCCACATTATCCTAGTCTTTGCTTGTTTCTAACGGTTTCTAGTAACTAATGACGGTAAACCACTGACGATCATTTGTCTGCGAGTAACGATGGTTTCCACGACTTCTTGTTCGATTTTTTATCTTATACTAAATTTTTGATAAGCAATTGGCTATAATTTGTCAACGATTAACGATAGCATCCTGGTCTTCTTGTCAATATATCCACTTGCCTTAAGATCTCTTATACGATAATGATTTCTTGTATCTTTTGATCCAAAATAAAAATCCGATCTCTAATTGAGCTCGATTGCGGCCTAAATTTTCTAATGACGAAAAGCCGTTTCTCTTTATGAAGATTTTTTGGTTAATCAACAACCTGATATTTTGCTAAATATTATCAACTTAAACAGTCAACCGTATATCTTTAATAAAAATTTATAACGAAATTCTTTTAGCTACATCGATCACTTGTACGTATAACGATCTCTTGTGAAGCATTCTTTTTAGCTAAACGACTAATTCTCCGAAATACGACCATTAATATTGATACCATTGTTTTATTGCTCTCATTCTTTGTCTTAGTGTCGATAGTCATCTAATCATTCTTTTTTATTCCTCTTTCTTTAAATCATTTGCATTCGAATTCTTTTTTCTTGAGTAGATTTGAATATCCTTCGGCTTTGTAATTTGGTTTAACAATTACAACAAATATAAAGATTTCCCAACTCACACAACGTTGAATAAATTGGAAGTGGCGATTCTTTTTAAATTTTTGGGCCAATGATAATGAAGATATTTTAAGCAGAGAGAACCTGACCCCTTTGGATCTATATATACCTGAATCCTTTTTTAAATGTAAGGTTAGGGTTAAAGAATTGCTCTTATATTTATTTATATTATTCACTTCACATCATTCCATTGAAATAACATATATATGAAAGCTGTCGTAAAGGAATAACAATCGCTATTCTCTATCATAGGAACCCTTCCTTCACCGTTGAGCTAAATGTAGATAATTCCATATCCGAATCAAACTCTGTAATTAAATATCCAACCTGAACCAGTCTGAGATATTAATAATGGGAATTAAATACCCAGCTCTAATCCAAGCCTCCTAGTAATTAATGAAGAATCAAAAATATCCATCATTTCGATTAGTCTGCCACTACAACTCCCAATCTCCCATTTGTTTTGATCATCAAGCTCTTCGTTGTCGTCAATAGATGGCTTCTAACTTTTCTGGAAATAGGCCAGGAGTGAGTCAACTCGTTGGTCAAATTTTATATATTTGACTAAAAATATTTGGCATTAATTTGAATCTTTTTTCCACTAGAAAAAAAATATTAAATTATTAACCTATTTTTATTCATCTTTAAAAAAAACTTATTATTTATTATTAAATTTTTCAACCTGGTATTACAAATATAAAGATAAGGAAAAAAATAAGCAGCTTATAGTATTTTTAATGATGAATATCGATTTTAATGAAGAAAAAAAAAATATTAACTTAAAAAAATGAATCATTGATTATAACTATTTATTTTAATTTCATTTATATACGAAGAAAACATTTATTATTTTTACAAAAATGCTTTGGTTCTTTCTTTTTTTGTAAAGGGGGTGTAGGGAATCAGAAAAAGAGAATTATAATAAATTAACTCAATAATAACGGTCCTACCTACGCTCGTATAAAACTTTTTTAAAATTATTTTTATTTAGCGACCTTGTGTTTTTAAACATCCTCGTATAAATTTTATTAATATTATTATTTATGCGAGGAGATAATTTTTAACGGCCTCGTATAAAAAATAAAGATATGCGAGCTTTTGCTTTAAAACATCCTTGTATAAAACTTTTATTTTTTAATATTTTTTTAAAAAAATTATATAGTTTGTAAAAAAACGTGTGTCATTTGGGCACTAATTTGGAATCAATTTTTTTTAAATAAAAAAAAATAAAAGTTTTATACGAGGATGTTAAAAACACAAGATCGCATAAATCCTTTGATAATCGTTTATATACGAGGTATTGCACTATTATAATAACTCCATAGAAATAATTTTCAGTTATAACATCTGATTCTAAGAGCGTTTAATATTACGGTATCAATTTTCTTTTTAAATATAATTTATTTATCGGTCAAAATTTATGTTTTTCTCATGTATTTCTTAAAAAAAAATATATAAAATATAGCTTCTTTTTCAACTTTAAACTACATGCTCAAATCAAGAACCGGAAACCTTTTTAAATTTTTAGGAACCGGAACTGAAACCGGTGCTAATAAAAATGCGCATTATTATTATGCAAATATTGTTTTGGAAGGATTCATTAAAACTGGAACTAACCTAGAGGTGTCGCGATATTTATAATATCGGTCAGTATTAGCTGATACTTTCAATTTTAAACGAAAAACACTCGAAACTGGGTCAAATTTAAAAACCGGGGCCTCTATCTTAAAATACCTGAACTGAAATCAGAACCCATTTTTAAGATAAATATTTAGAAATATAACTCTTTTTAAGTTCAGATTTCATATAGTTTAATACAACATCGATATTAGATCAAGGATTAAAACATTTTATAAATTTTTTAAAATAATTTTATAAAATGGAAAATATATACCTCTAGGAAATTCGTTGGGGGAAAATAATTGTCGCAAAAAGACATTGGTCGATTGGTACATTGCATTTTGGGAAGATATGTGCGATTCGTCAAACCAAAAGCTTAACGTCCTATTTTCCTAAGATATATATTTTTTTAAATTCTTTTAGTTAGCAGGGCATTTTCAATAATATCGAGTGTTGTTGAAAAAAATAAAATAGTTAGAATAATTATCCGATTCATATCCACTAAAATAGTATTAAAAAAATTCTGATTTTGCTTAAAAAAAATATACATATTACAATTATATCTGGCTCTATTTTTAAAAGATTTAAATTAAACAATTAACCAATGAAATTATCATATATTCAATTTTCCTTTGAAACCATTTGCAAGCCAAAATTATTTAAAATGAGCAAATTTTTAAAATGCGGGCTGGACCGTAATACGATAAAAATAATTTTTTTTAATTTAGGGCTGGGAAATAATATTTAATAATTCAAGTCGAATCATTTAGCTAAAATAATTTCTTTCTTTTTTTCTTTCCTTCCTTTCTTTCAATTATTAGACTAATTTCAATTAATGTCTCATGTTAAAATAACATAATCACTGTTATAAAAAAACGAAAAGATAATAATAATTTAGACCTTAGGCTTAAATCCTTCAAAAATATTTTATTCAAACTGAGTCAAATTATGAAATCACTTTAAATTCAAAAAATATTATATATAAAAAATAACCTTAATTATATAAATTATTTTAAAAAATATATTTTATTTAATTAGACATGTTACATGTCTAAAATCGACTTATTTTTATAAACTTTCGAACAATTTGTATTTTAAGTATATATATATATATAATTTTGACTATTTGATGAATAAGGATATAACATTGAAACAAATTAATTTTTATATCAGGCAGGTGTTATACGATATTATAAATAAAGTAATTAATTGGTGTTGTGATGAACGACAAAAAAAAATGAGAAAAGGGTTTTGTTTCCCTACACCTCTGTCAGAAACAAAATAATCGATAGTTTTCTATTTAGTTTTTAGACAATATCACCAAAAGCATTTATAAATTGTGATAATGTGGCTATAAAATTTTAATACAATATTATATTCTTTTTGTTTTGTAAATCAATTTTTTAATATGATGTCGTTTTCAACATTTACAATTCTAAGTTGATAGAAAATTTGTATTTTTTGTTATTAATATTTATCAATTGTATTATGATTCATAAAATGATATTATAATAGGCGATATATATTTCAGCAGATATGAAATATTATAGATACATTTTATTTTTCGTGGTAATAAAAGTAAAAATCGTTTTCTGTTATTTTAATTGATATTTAAAAGATAATTTGTAAAGAATATAACGAAAAATGAATAATAAAAGTAACTAGATTAACATTCGAAAATGATTAATAAATATAATCACAACCAGACAAACTCCGTAAATCACAAAAGTTCCTCAAAACTCCATGAAGATAAGATCCTTTGTGCACCGTGGTTTCACCCCCTTTGATTCTGAGAAACCCTAGGTAGATCTAATAGGAAGAGTTACATCTAAGTCTACACTATGGAAAGTGAAGTTTTATTCAAAAGATTAACTATAATTAATCTATTAAATTCATGTCCATGCGTAAATTTTTATATAGTCAAACTTATTTTCTTTATTTAGGATATAGTCTCGCTATAGCGTTTGAGTCGACTTCGTAATAGGGCGGCAAATTTAATGTATTCGTAATTTCTTTTTAAATACATCGCTAATTAAAATAAACTAATTCGACTCATCCCTGGGGGCGCTGGCGGAAACAAATCAAATATGCCTTGAGGCGCGAGCGTGAATCTCAGATGCTTATCCTCAACGTTGAAACGTTTTCCAGAACTTCAAAGCCCAGTTGTTTTTTTGGGTTAAAAAAATATTAACACAATTTGGAGTAGAAATCAACATTTTAGTGGCGATTATAATATATGCACATATATTAATAAAATAAAAAGGTTTAATTTATACATTTAGAAGGTTATTCTATTGGCTATAATAAATAAGCCAAAATAAATGATATGGGTATACGATAAATCGGTTAAATAATGAATTACTCTTTATAATTCTGGCAATTCCCCAATTTATTCAAAATTTTGAGTCGAAATAAATTCCTTTTATTACTTTAAAGTATAAAAGGTCTTGATAAATTGGGCAACTGTCAAGTTGGGGAAAAATCTTGTTCCCAACGGTATCAATTAGGGGTTTACTATATATATACCTAAATGTTGAACTCAAAATTTGACTTAATTTATATTTGAATCTTTTAATATAGGACACGAATAAAAAAAAATAAATATAAAAATTATCAATCACTATGTAAGTCTTGCTTGAGGTTGTAAACCCTCAAAGTAACTTTCTAGAAAAGAAAATTTAAATTGAAAAATTTGATATTCTTTAAAATTTCCCAAGCCTAGTAATTGTTATATTTAACACACATAGTAGCGTTGATGGATCTAAAAAATCATCTATTTTTAATGCGGCCTCCCTTGTTTTATAGAAAATAGAGAATTTGATATCATAACAATCTTAAATTATTTTGATCAGTGTTTATTTTTTTTATAATGTTTTAATAATTTTTTTAAAATATATATAATAAATTGAAAACTTTTGTATATTCGATAGCTTGAGTCTCGCTTCCAACATTAGCACGCGATAAAAATACATTGAATCTGAAATCGATATCCGGCATTTTGATTATACCGTTACCTAGAGGAGAAAAAGAAGTTTACATTTCAATAATTATTTAATATTATCAGTGAAATTTTTGATTGATTTTCGTCAATCTTTGAATTTTCACATTAAATTAATATTATCAATACCATACTTTAATACACTATACCTATACTAATAAAATTTAACTAAGATTATTTTTATCTTTTATTATTCGCACCATATAAGAATATTAAATTATCGATTTAAATAAAATTTGAATAGAACATTTAATTATTCGATTCGTTATTTGGATTAATCTATTTTTGTCTAGTGATAATACCCGCCAAACATGCCAAACAACGACCAAATTTTACTAAAATGTAATATGATCCATTTTTTTTTAATTTAAAGAGTATATATCAACCCCCCCCCCCCGACGGAACAACTTAGTTGGTTTCAGAAAAATAATATGGTCCTTTCTGAATTCGAACCCAGATTTATGCGATTAGTGATCTATCTCCTCTTAATAGGCCTTAAACGATATACGAAATTTGATAAATGGCCTTGATTAGAGCTTAGACTTAATAAAGCGCTAACTCAATATTTTGAAAAATATAATTCAAGCCTGACTATTTTGCTCAAGAATGGCACAAAAGTTTAGACATATATTACCGAAATCTCAGGCTGCAATATTATTTTGGCAAAAAAAATTGAGTTAGCCGTTTTTAAATCGGCTCCAATTGAGCCATTTAACAACAATATACGAAATCATTAATTTTTTTCGTAATGACAAATAAATGACGTGTTTAGATATCTTACGAAAAATACATAAATAATAAAACCCGTCTGACGGAAAAAATCATTACTCTTAATCTGGCTAGGCCTATTCAAAAACGAATATTAATCGAATAATGTAATAATACTAATCGAATAATTTCCGATTTATTCAAAAGAATCAAATATGAATAAATTTTTAATCAATTTTTTTTCTAGGCATTGTGTATATTAAGATTATTATTTATAAATAAATATAAAAACAAAAGTTGAGATAATCTAAACCAATGATAAACGCAAATGTGTAGTAATGTAAGCAAGGAACTATGTGGTTGCAAAAATGAATACAAATAAAACATTTTATAACATGAAGATTATACACATAAGAACAAGTGAATAAAACATTGGTAATAATTTAAAAAATCAATATGCTAATCAGAAATGAAGCCTAAATAACCCTTTATATTCTCTAGATTTTCTACAATTCTACCACACAAAACTATAATTTATATTCAATTCTTATTCGTACGAATAGTAAAAGAATTCTTCGATTCGAAAATTAAATTTATTAAAAATATTTTCAAAAGTATTAAAGTTTAAAAAAAAAAGATTAATAATAAAAATAAAAATAATAAAAGTTCCACAAGGAACATGTTATATATTGAGAAATAATAAGAATAATTTCAAATATTTTAGAATGATTTGATCTAATAATGAAGAGACTATAATTCGATCGATTAATGAAAAGTTTCCACTATTGAAATTCGATTTTTAGAATCAAATAACGATTCGTTTTATTTTAAGTATACTTTACACTTGTAATATTCCTGTAAAAAAAAATTAAGATAAATCCATTAAATTCCTAAATACTAATACCTTTCCTAATTAATATAAAATTGATTAAATCATTAATTACTTATATGTATTTAATTTTAATTTAAGATAAATCCATTAAATTCCTAAATACTAATACCTTTCCTAATTAATATAAAATTGATTAAATCAATTACTTATATGTATTTAATTTTAATTTTTTTTCTTCCCTATCTTTCAGAAAGGAGTCCTTTTTAATTTATATGTCATCTTATATTTATTTATAGATTAGACTTCTAAAAAATGTACTTTTTAATTTGTATTTTCTAATAACGATTAATCCCTCATGAGCACCTTTACCGTAATATATTGATTGTTTTGCAGAAGAAAGGTCATGTTCATTTTCAGATATTTTAAAAATTCTTAACTGTAATTTGAGATGTAAATTGTTTATAATGTCTTCTTCTTTTTCGTAAGCATCACTCTTTTTAACATCTAATTTACTCAATAAAACAGCTTGAACCTGATCCTCCATCAATATGGGTATCAAAACTATCTTGATAACTAAATCAAAGCAAAAAAATGATAAGTAATTATTTTAATAAATATTTTGATAATACCCTTAAACTTAATTAGCATGTGTAAATTATTGGCTCTATAATTGTCCTACATTTATATCGTTTAAGTTACACGCTTTTTGTATATATATAATATAGATATTCATGCAAAAAAATTTTTAAAAACATCAGATATGAGGGCTTGCAGAGCATCTGATGACATTTTTTAAATAATTCCAGCAAACTGTGCAGGGGCTAATTTTTTAAGGTTGGTACAGATTTTTAAAAAACTGGATTTAAAAAAATAGGAGTATTTTATGGCCTGGTCCAGATTTTAAAAAATTTTGATTTGGGTGCATTTTATGGTTTTAAGGGTTATAATAAATATAAGATATAAATAAATGTTATATCTTTATAATATACTTTTCCAATTAATTGATCAAATTCAATAAAATATCAGCTTAGCTTAAGCTCTGTAAAAAAAAAATAGGACCAACCTAGTTAAAAATTTAAGGTGATTTAGTCTGGGACAGGTTTCAAGTGTTATATACCTCAAAGCAATTAAATACTGCATCCTATGTTTCAATTTAAAAAAGAAACATAATAAAATAATCATTAGAGGTCAGCTCAGAACAAAATCAACTTGTAAAACTCTATTTTATGGGCTGGGTAAAAATATTTGCAGGACCACACCAAAACATCCCCCAAATATAATATTCTCTACCATAAATATAAAAAATTTATATAAAAAAAAACAGAATAACCTTTAAAGATTTACCAATGTCTTAATTTTTATTTTATCAATTGTTTAAAATTTAAAGAGTATATTCATATAAAAATTACCCATAATTGTAAAATAAAATATTATCCTGATAATAATTGCATTCTATGTCATGGGATAGGTTAAAAAAATTAATTATATTATATTTTTTAAAATATCTTTTTTTATCCAGCGTTAAATTTAAATAAACATATGAATTATATAAATCAGCGTGGCATAGAAATTTAGAAAAACGAATAAAACATCAACGGCATAATGTCATTGCAAAACTAATATTCTGAAAGAAAACTCAATTATGATCTAGCATTGTTCAAACAAAGATACAATAAATATCAATAAAAATAATATAGGGAGAAGTGTATTTATAAAATCGTGAAATGAGTTCGTACTTCATAGTCAAGAAGCTTAAGATGGTTGTTAAAAGACCTGATTTAGGTCGATTAAATAACACAGTTAGGATTTAGCCAAAATATTATTATGTAAGCTAAAAAATTTCGCTCTTAGGTGTCAGAATGGTTTGGACCTCTATTCACTAAATCTCGAGGTTAACTTTGGCTATTCTTGATAATATTTTTAAAAATCAACCCAAATTGGGGTTTTAACAACACTAGACTCATAAAACAAAAGAAATTTGATTTTAGAACTTCAATCATAGTTTATGACAGGAATAAAAGCCTAGTATGAATCTTAGATTTTAAGGTATCATAGTTTACTAATTTTTAAAATAAGATTTGGGTTTGTGTCCTGAATTTTGCCATCGTGGAATAAATGAGATAGAAAGCTGCAGTTGAAATTTAGAGATATATAATGCATATATTTTAATACCATTAATAAACACAAATAATATCAATATATGTTAATCCTTTTATATATAAAATAAAATGAAACACTATACTCAGTGGCGTAGTTAGGAATTTTCCTTAGAGGGGGTCCATACTTTAAAAATCATATTTGTTTTTTTATAATATAAAATTCCTAGAATTATTGATCATTTTAATTAGTGTTGTATGACTTAATAATATTACTATCCAGAATAATTTCGATAGTAATATTATCCTTCCATAAACATCAAAACCAGAAAATTATAAATATTCACGGTATTCATTTGATATAGAGTCACTTTTGAGTCTTTTAAACTTATAATCTAAAAAAATTTAGTTCTGGGGGGGGGGGGGGTCCAAACCCGACCCCCTCTCCCCTAGCTACGTCACTGATACTTTTCATATATGCTAATCTTTTTTTATATAAAATAAAACACTTTACTATTCATATAGTTATGATTGCAAATATTACACAGCATACCAGGAATTACAGAGTTATGGCATGGAAGTTATTACTTCAAAACATATTTTTGCTTCGAGATATCCCGGATTGTAAAATTTAATGAGCATTTTAACAAAAAAGCTGAAGTAAATATCTCCTAAATAAAATTTTATTGGCCCTGAGCGATAACCTTGTGGCATAAGAACTAAAGGGTAAGGTTAGGGTATAGCTTAGGGTTAGGGTATAGGTTAGGGCATAGATTAAAGTATAGGTTAGGGCTATGGTTTGAGTTAGTTTAAGGTTAGGGTATAGGTTAAGTTATAGGTTATGGATAGCGGTAGGGTTGGGTTAGGGTTATGATATAGGTTAGGGTATAGGGAGTATAGGTTAGAGCTACGTTTAGAATTAGGTTAGGGTTTCGGGTCCTCTATACCTAAGCCCTATAGTTGTATAAAAGCCTGACTTAGGTTGATTTTTGTAAACGGTCCGATTAAGATTTTAGCCATAATAATATCGTGTAAAACTCGAGATTTAAGAAATTGTTGTAATTTACCCCCATCAATTAACAAAATTTTTAAGCTAGCATAATATTATTTTGGCTAAATTTTTAATCGGGTCGTTTTAAACAATATCCAAATCGGGCTTTTGACAACATTATTAAGCACTAACCATATTAAATCTAAATCAAAATAGGTAAAAATAGAAATATAAATCCAAATCCAATTAGAAAAAAACGAATGAATCTAACTTGCAATATATGTATAATTCTATATTTGCGATAATTATGATTCTATATTTAATTAAATGTACAATTTTGAAAATAAAATGTGATATATATTTTCCAACTAATCTATTCTTTGTTAAAATATTGATTCAATGGCTTAATTATGCCCAAAAATGGGGGGGGGGGGGGGAAATCAGCAAAGGTAATCTAAAAATTATTTTTATTTCAGAAAATAATAACATTTATTTTATAATTAAATTTAAATATACAATTGGAAGAATATTATTAAGAAATTAATATTATTTGGGAATAAATAAGAATTTACTTGTTTTAATTATTTTTCTGGAATAATTTATAGAATTGTTTTTCAATTTTGTTTTTTGAATGATTCATTTCAATAAATTAATTTTGTTGGTTATCTTGATTTAGGCCCGTTAACATATTTAAATTCGATTAAATAATTTGCAATTTAATTTTGATTCGTTAAAAATAATTTTTAAACTCAATAAAAGAAGAGTATAGTAAATTTAAACAAAATTGCATTTCTCATGAGAGGGCAGACACCGCTCCGTAGTTACATTACTGTGATCGCTGAAATATTATTTTTAACCCATTATTTTGAACATATTTTTTGGAAAATATATAAGTTGTCAATAAATAAGAATAAACCTTTGTAGAAAACCCGAAAGAAGGTCGGGCAAAATAGGAAAGAATGGGGTAAAGCCCCCATAAAAATGAGGCCACTAAATGATCTCATGAGGCCAAATTGCACCTGTTCGAGATGGCTTTTATTTGTCCTCATCTAAATAATTCTAACTACAGACTGTATCTGATTATGCATAAGAGCTATCCCATCCCCACAAAACTTTTTAAAATCTCCTTCCATAGGAATATCCTAAATAACCTATGAATAATGAAATTAGGGGGAAAATTATGAGATCTTTTTCCATAGTAACGAGCTTTTGTTAAAGATAAAGTGTTACTTGGTAAAGATATTACTCTTGTAAAATGTGACTTAAATGGATTTTTTTATTTTTTAGAGTGGTAGGTCTCTACTACTCTCACCACATAATTACTAAAAATTTATATTTTATTTATAATTTTGTCATTATAAAAATTTAAGAAAACTTGGATCATATGCAATTCAAGATTGTGACAATTAATTTTTATACCTAGCGCTCAAAACTTAATTCAAAAATTTGGAAAGTTATTTTTATTTTAAGGAAATCAAATATAAAATTTTTGAATTCATTACAAATTTGTTTTGACCATATTTTTAATTTTTCTAAAAGAAAGAGATTATTTCCACAGACTCGAACCGTAACAAATATCGCATCGGTTTAGTTTTAGTTTCGGATAAAAATAACGGTTCAAGGTTCAAGTTCGATTAGTAAATAGGTTCAGTCGAACCTCTAAAAACCGGTATGAACACTTTTGTATATAAAACTACATTCGATTTATATATTTCATTTGTGGGATATTTTGTAAAATTTATTGAATCCAAGAGGGCGTTTCATTTTATGTGATGCTCAAGATTTGCTTCCCCTTATTTTGATATGTTATTTATAATAGTATAGGCAAATAATTTATATATTAGATTCGATTATTTCTAAGCATTATGGCAGTTTCCTAAGGCTTAATACTAAACAGCCAATAATACAAAAGATGAAATTTAAATAAGAAAAAACAAAAAAAAACGAGAATAAAATACAAAAAATAACAATGCCACTAAATATTTAAAATAAATTAAATTAGGGTGTTTTAGTTCAAAAGTTTTTTATCCTAGACTAAAAAGCAATTAAATATAAAAATTAAGTCGACCCAGGACATATAAAATTAAAATTTTATCAATATACTAATAATAACTTTCACATAATTTTATAAGCACAAAATCATGAGGCTCGAAAGGGTTCACAGGCATTTTAGCGGTTCGGTTCAGGTTTGGGTAGAAAATTATATAATGGTATAAGTTCGGTTCAGGTTCGATAAAAATACAGATTAATATCGGTTTAACTGTTTTGTTCAGGTTCGGGTTGGATCCCTGCTTATTTCCTTTATTTCGATATTTGAAAGTTTTGGATTGTATATTTATGTTTTGAATACAACCTAATTTAATTTTAAAAAATTTCATCTTTATTTAGGGTAGTGCGACCTTACAGGGTAAATATTATTTTTAATAAGTATAATATTTTGTTTACAGTGTTTTAATTTGACAAAAATTAAGGTAATATGGAAATGTATATCGAACATCAGATGCCGAAGATTTTAAATTCATGATTTGTAGGCAAAAAAAAATTTAAAGATAATTAAATATTTTTCATGGAAATTTGTATGTTCAAAAATATTTATTTATCTGTATATCTACGATCACCTTGGGGGAAAATAACATAGAAGAATTCTACATTAAGGAAAAAGAAGTGGGCGAAAATTCTAGATAATGACTCCGTTGATGGATTTTAATCCACAGAAAACTTTAGGATGGAATTATCTAAACCACAGTTGACGTTTATAAGAATTTCAAGTTTTATCTGGAATATTCTTTGAGATGATTTTTTTTTATATTTAAAATATTACCTATATTTTTATAAATGTCAGAGACCTGCAGGCCTAACCTGACCCTAAGCCCGGTATTTTAATTTTTTTATCTATAATTGTTTTATTTCCCGTTTATTTTAAAAACAATTTTTTTAAATAGCCATTATTATCAATAAAAATTAAAAATAAATGTAATATATTTTAATAAAATCCGGGCAGGGCAGAAAAATTAAAAATAAATCATCCGGCCGTGCAAATAGTATACCTCTGCAGTTCTCTTATAGATATTATGTGACAAAATTGTTAAAAAAAATTAATAATTTCAAATATTTCAGAAATCCATTCTATTTTAAATAAATTATACAGTAAAAAATATCAAACAAAAAATATATTTAAAAAAATATATATATTAAAAAATATATAAATCAAAAAATATATTAAAAAAAAATATATATATTAAAAAAAATATCAATCAAAAAATATATATTAATTAGCAACTACTCCATCTTTCTAGGTTGATAGAAATAAAATTTTAATTTTAATTGTTCTTCTTCCTTTATTTTGTAAAAAAAAAACTTATAGGGGCAGGTCTGCCTTTTTGCTCGGTTGATCGGCTGAAAGGATCATATTGTTAATAGAGGTCGCATGCGCGTACAAACCTTTGAAAAAGCTAATCTAAATATAAATTGATCATGTTAAATTTCTACAATCTTGCTTTTAAGCTTTGAATTCTGATGCCTAGAAACAGACGTTTGCCTATTTTGGAATAATTGATGGATCAAGATTCTTACTATTAAATAAACTCTACGCTGAAAAACCGCCATAAAAAACGTATATTTGTATTTACCGATAATTTTGAGTACTGGCTCTATCCGCATATAGTATTCTTTAAAGAAAAGTATGAAGTATTAGAGAGTTTAATATTTTAATTTTTTCTCTTTTTTTTCTAAACAAAACAATATATACAAATGAAAATAATTAGATTTTCAAGTATTTTTAAAAAAAATGAAACTTAATATAGTTATTAATACTTTACCTACCCTCTCATTTAAAAAAACTATTTGAAGAAATAAAATATTTAAAATGACAAGCGAAAGATAATTCCCCAGGGGAAAACCCCCTGAATTTTATTTTTCTGATGGGGGGGGGGGAGGATTATTTTGATCATTTTTAAAAAATACCGGGGATTTTTTTTTCAGGAATCTTTCCCGATTCTTTTAAAATAATAAAAATTCCTTTAGGTTGTGCCCCAAAACCTGTTTCAAATTTTCCAAAGTCTTAAAACTTTAAGAAAAAATGATATCGCAAATATGTTATATTGTGGTCATATCTTTATTTTATTAAAAATGGCATTTTCAGGTTCTTCAAAGTGTGCGAATTAAATTTATATTTTGAAAATTGATATTTTGAAATAGCCCTTCCAGAGATTTTTTTTAAAAAATTAATTGAGGTAATGTCCTAAATCGATTTATTACTTAATAGCTGGTTATTTAGAATTGACTAAATAGCCAAAAAAGCAAAAGAAAATTTAAACAAAATAAATGCCACAAATTACTAAAAACAAACCAATCAAAAGCTTTTTAGCTTATACTAAAAAGCAATTAAGCATCTAAATTAAGTCGACACACAGGACAATAGCCTGAAAGCTATTATTATATGGCACTATTTAGTTGATTTCATTCATTTTCAAAATCCAATAAATGAACAAGAACAGTCTTTGCCTTTTATTTAAGGGTTCGATTTTTAATTTATCTATTGTCATCAAAATTAGTCGCCTGTGATTCTGCTCTTCAGGTTTAATAAAACCTTTAAAATTAATCTCTTAGGCCTCATTTATAAATTATGCTATCATTTAGCGATAATATACCCATCGCTTGAGTGACATCAATATTTTGCACTTAATCGAAACCTTAGTTAAGGCTTTTAGATGAACTAATTCTGATCGAACTATATTTTGGAAAATAAAACGGAACTTATTTATATTTTTTTTATCTCATTTTAAAGTTGAAATTTCGTCCTTATATTAATATTTTTAATATTTAAAACTTTTTTTTTCTCACTCTATAATTATTATAATTTTTTATTTTTAAATAGATATTAATTTTTTAAAAAAATTTGAATTTATAATTAAGATTAGGTTTCGTTACAATGTTTCATCCGATTATGTCTTACACCAGAATTAATGTGTCAACCCCGCCAAGAAGTTGTAAATTTATGATTATGAAAATCAAATATGTATCAGTTAATTATCCAGGGTACTTTTCTTTTAGTTGAAATAATTGTAGGAAAGAGGGATGCTTTTAATTGAAATAATTGTGAGAAGTTTTAAAGATCATATAATTTTAATAAAAATATGAGAAATATGGTATATTTTTAATATATTGCTACAAAAAAACGTGATATTTTGCGGCAGCTTCTTCAATAGTCTCATATTTTATGCTCGACTATGTTTGTAATAATTTAATACTACATTCACCAATCTCAAAGAATTTTGAATAGGTAGATATATGCATATAATGTATCAAAACATTCAGTAACTATAAGAATTACAATTACAATCATATAAAAACTTAGAAGTGCTCAATTTATCTGCTGCTTCTAAAAAAAATACTTTAATATCAAAATTTTTATACCAAATTTAGTGATTCGGATGTTAGATAGATGGCATTTTGCATATTCAAGAAAATCGACAAAAAATATTTGTATGTCTGTAAAAAATACATATATCCCCTTCTTGGCTTTATCACGAAATATCTCGAATTTTTTAGAAATTATGATATCCTGTGATATCTTACCAAGGTAGAACGAATTGGTTTATTTTAATATGCAAAAAAGAAATATTCTGATGTTTATTGAATTAAGCCCGCTCCCTGATTTAAAAAACTATGATTAAATTGTATTTCAAATCTTTTCATGGTTAATACTTAATTCACAAAATAAAAGTCCTTAACATTTTTTTTAATTAAAATGATTATCTGGAATTAAGTTCTGAATACATTAACTTATTATATTATTTATAACATTCATTTCAAAATCATTAATCTAATTATAAATATTTTACCTTCTTCTTTTTAAATTGCAAAATATAATTATAATTATAACAAAACTACTACGTGATTTTGATCTATAAATTTAAATTATTAAAACTAATAATAAAAAAAATCTACCAAACGTGCAAATTTTAATAAGCAGAAACGGGTGTTTTCTTAAAAATCAAATTGTTATTATCAAATTTCAATTTATTTTAGTAAAAATCCAATACTCTGGCGCCTCTTAAACTATATGAGGAACGATTTGCAATTTTTTATATAACATTTGGATAAATTATATAGATTATGTTATTCACATAAGATCAAGAATGAGTTGTGTAGCATTTTTGTAGCACACATAAATATATATATTGTATTTTCTAGTTCATCTTCATATAATAATGTAATATAAATATTAACATTATATATAAAAGAATAAATGTAAATATCATATATGAATTTGAATCCCCCTTACATCCGTCTTTATATCCTTTCTAATATTTCCATGGAAAACAAAAATATAAAATAAATGTCCTAATATCTATACAAGTTTTTTTCTAAGAATTAAAAACATTCTCTCATTGAAACCCTATTGTTGGGGTAAACTATCGAAGTCATTTATAACTACTATATTTTTTAGAAAGTATCATTTGATTTAAAATTGTTAAAAGTATAGAACAAGTATAAAAATATATATTATAAGAACAAAATAAAATTAAAAACTAAATAAAATATGTAATTGTGCTTTTAAAAATACTGTGAATCAACAAATGTTAAATATTTATTGATTAATATTAAAAAGATAGGATGCAAAATAGCATCACCGGCAGCACGAATATATCTACAAAGTTCCTACTCTCAATAGGGCCATCCGTCATATCGAGTTTTAAAATGCTTTTATCAGCTTATTTGGTGAAAATTTTTTAAAATATTTCTATAAAACTTACTAATTATTTTAAGTTCTTAGACACTCGTATCCAGCTAACACATCATAACCTTTGTTGATAGTATCCAATTGAGCGATCTCTTCGTACCCTTCCTTTTTTTGATTAGGCAAGATATACATGACCAAGTCCAGTAATTTGGCATATTAATGAAGGCACTGTTAACTGACCTCTACTTAAAGTTATAAACAAATTTAAAACAATTAGGCCCGACTTTAACAAGACTTAGACATAAATCTGTCTGGATAATAACAACATTTTCAGCTTAGAAACGGTCCTAAACATCCACCCTTAACATCGGAGCCTTCAAATAATTTATACTTATATGTTCCTTAAATATTAGATCTCTTTTGCGCATCCTTATTATTTTTACTTGAATAATTTATCAAGTGTTTAGAGTCTTTATTTTAAACCATCTTGTATTTTAATCTTAATTTTTCTCCGTTTATTTGAAAGTTAGTCCAACTTCCTGATATATGTGGCATCGACTTAATATTTCTACATATCTTGTCACCATTATCTTTTCTATTTTCCCGCTTAATAAACATTTGGTTAATAAGTAACCTAATCTCTCCTAATGATAACTTGCTAGATTAAGTGCTTACTATATGGCAGAACAATATTTCGGGAAATACATTTTTTTTCTGATATAATAACTCGCAAAATTATTTTTTCTCCATTCATTTTAAAATTCTATTCTAAATTATACACCTCGTCATCTAATAAAAATTTAGAGAGTCTCAGTCAATGAACAACTGGTAAGTGTTAATGACACATTCGCAAAATTTTATTTAAAATCAAAGTTATCAACAGCTCCATCGTCTCTAGATAAACTATTCAGACTAATAAAAAAGGCTTAAATTTTAAATATCTTTGAACCTCGCAATTTTACCTAAGATCTTATGGTATCACAAAACCTCTTAAATTCTATGTAAATCTCTCAGAACTAATATACTTACTTTGCCGCTTTCTCAACACACATTATTAGTGAAACACTTAAAAACCAGTAACTAGAACCCACGAAACGAGGCAGTCTAAAACCCGAAACCATTTAGAGAACTTATTGCTTTGAATTTTAAAAACCCGTCCTAGAAAACTGTTTACAATAGGAACTCTTTCTACAGACAATGATCAATCTAGACTAGTAAATCTATGTTTATTTTATTTTTGAAAATTTTTGGATCATACTCAACCCTTACTTCTTAAAATTGTTTAGTATATGATGTCCTATTTTAAAAAAATAAAAATTTAAATAACTTTATTTCAATAATATTAAATCTTCTGCTTTTCTGAAGTAATATTTAATTATTTATTTTTTTATTCATTAGAACTTTTAATACAGATATTTTTTTCAAATATTTGAATGAAAAATGTAATATTTATATTTCTAAAAAATCATTTTATAGGTAAAAAAAAATCTCCTAAAGAATTGAAATTGATGAAGATAGATTAATAGATTAACTTAATTTCATTTTAACCACGAACAATTCTTAATTTGGCATTCTAAAAAAATGATTATTTTCATTTCATTAAATTATTTATGAATTGATTCCTTGTTTATATAGCATTATGGCATTAAGCAACTAGTAACATCAATACAATACCGAAATATATTATAGTAATATTTTTAAAATACAGGATAATCATAAGATGTTCATTATTTTAATGATGTTTTGAATTTTTGAAAGGCATTAAAAGACAAAAAAACGAAATAAAACTTATTATAATTTGGAATTTACGCAAAGTTTCAAATAAATATATTGATATGTTTACCAGCAGTAGTAAAAAAATTTTTTTTTAATATTTACAATAATAAAAAAGAGTTCATGTGCAATTCATTACTAGACCCAAGCAATTTCACTTTTTTCTTCACCCAATTTTGTTCTGAATCCACCCCGGTTTATATTTGAAATATATAAATTAAATGCAATGTTTTTAAATAAAATTTAAAGGAAAATATAAAGCATACTATCACTTTGTCCTAATCCCAGAGATATATCCAATTCCTAATTTTATGCCAACTTTTTCAATTTTTTGGAATCATATCATCGTCAAAGCAAGTTTAAAATCCTGATTTATAAATTCCTTATTATTCGAATGAAAAATCTAAAAATAAATTTCCCAAAATAATGAATGCATCATGAATACTCCTGTTTTATATTCATATAATAACTCCTTATATATTAAATATATAATGCTTCATTTAACTAGTACAGTTAATGGCATTTTTGTTTTTGAAATATATTAATTTTAATTTATATAACCAATGAATATAGCCATCTAAACAATCTATTATTGTTCGTTCCAGCATTTTTAAGATACATGTGGGTCATTTTGGCATCAAGTCCTAACATTATTTAAAACAATAGGGCAAATGTTACGTTTAATCGCAGGTGATCTATAAGTGGGTTTCAATTGTGGCAATCGACCAAAATTTGCCGACCCAACGGCATATCACTATACAAGGGTCATTAAGCCCTACCGATTCTAACCTAAATAGTTGTTTTTAAAGCGTTTTCATAAATAAAAAATTGTTTTATTTTTATAGATATGGCTTTAATTTTTAGTTATATACATTTTTCAGTATTTATAACTCTTATTCTTATTATTGAATTTGAAAATAAAGATTTTAATATTTTATATGTAATATACTAAATAAATATAAAAAATTGGTAAATTCTACTTAAACATCAACAATCTTTCTAAATGGTTTAATTTTTATGAAACTCGGTGTCAACAGGAGTCGCAATTTCCCCCAATTGCATTGGCATATACATAAAATAAGGTGACGAATCATAAGCTGATTCCGTTATATAATATTGATTTACCATTTGGTAGCTCAATGTGAACATCTGGGCAACGATTTGCTTAATCGAATCTTATTAATGTTATATATATTAATTTTCATAATTTTTTTTAAAAAAATTTAAACACAAAAGATAAATTTTTAATCAATTATTAAAAACAAACGAGTCAATCGAAATTTCAACATTATCATTTTGTATTCAGATTTACAAATTATTATTTTTTTTATATTTGTATAATTATCGATTGATTTTGATTTCTAATTCAATCATTATGAGTATGACAACTTAAGCTTTTTTTTAATAATTCTCTTAAGATTTCAAATTATCCCTAATTTATCTCTCGTTTATTAAAAAAAGTTTTAACCAATAGTCAATTTAATGATCATTATTTAAATATCACTCATATTTCGTCGAGTTTCATAATAATTAAATTATACATAAATTATTATATAAAAATATCCTTTATAAAAATAAATTTTTAATTATTTTAAAAAAAGTTAGCATAGAAGAAATAATAGTGAGAATAGTTGAGACATGAGTATAAGACATCAGGAATAAATATTAAATATAATGAAACCTCTTTATTCACACAGATTAATAACTGTTTCCATGGTAATATTTTATCTTGCACATTATATGCCTACCACATCTAATTCGGAATTGTCTATTTCCTCCAATGTTACAGTTATAAATTATTCTCACATAAACTTCAAGAAACTGATAAAACGATTAAGTAGTCGGGTCCCATTGAATAACTCTGAAATCGATTTGCGTTTGAATAATTCTATATCGAATTGGCTCCAGAAATGGTATGGTGATCTGAATTCCACGATCCAAAAATTATCCCACTCTACTTCTCTTTCCAATCCCGAGAGCTTTGACAGAGCTTCTCAGATGATCAAAAATTTACTAAAAAGTTATGACGTTCGATTGAGACCCGATTTTGGAGGTAATATATAAAATTATAGTAAATTATTTACAATGAAATCAAATTTATAGAATAAATGTTTTCATTTATAAATATAATTATCATTTTTTTTCAAACTAATTTATTTTACTAAAAGCAATGGAAAGAGATTTGTTGAGTTCTCTTAATAATAAACACTAACCAAGGTATTCTCGCGAGAAATAAATAAAAAATATATTAATTTTGTTATTAATAAAGTATCATATTACTCAAAACTCAAATAATGAACGCTAAACAATGATTGAATTAGAAAATGTGCTAAGACAAGGGTAAAATATATGGGCAGGTGATTAACATTATCTTCATCATAAGAATGGAGGCTCAAAGTACATAATCACCATGTCATATAAACTAATCTTAGTTCATGGCGTATTTAATCCACCCGTTTGGAGAATAAGACGGATTCCGAAGTAAAAAAAATGTTTGCAGTGATTTTTCAATTAGTCTTATATTCGTTTTATTTATAAGTTATGCTTAAACATAATCCCACTTATTTTTTATGAACATAAACATTGATATGATTCCCTCTTGCATAAAAAGTAGGTTCATGTTACATTTTCATATCAGGCCAATCATTATCATTTATTTTAGCAGGTCTGTTTAGGATCTTAGCGAAACTATAAAAAAAATCCTCGACAAATGTTAAGGAGTAAAATCAAATATTTCGTTTTGAATATGATTGAACAAATTGGAAACTAAGCTAAGAATAATATTATACCAACCTAAGCATAGGTGATATTATATTTAAGTGTCATTTTATTCTAGTCTAGCTTAGAAGAGGAGAGAGAAATTAATATAACTTTGGCTATGCCGGTTAGCACAGCCCCTGCCGTGCTTTAGAGGGTTTCCTTATGAAATCATAGATACTACGAGCCCATATCGCTCATCCCATATCCAACATGATCAAAAATATAAAATTATGATGGTCACTTCTCCTTTTATTTTACATATTTGACATAAAGTGATTTTATCTACTTATTTTAAAACAAATTTAAAAAGTAAGTTAATTAATTTTTTTCCCCAAAAAATAAGATAACTTCTGTATCGTGATATAATTTTTGGCTATCATTGATGAATGTAACTTAAAAGTATATAAGGCACTATCATTATAACTACTTTTACCCCAAAAAAGTTGGTCATTACTAATAGTTGCTTTCTAAAAAAAAAAAAATTTGAGAGTATAAAAAAAAAATTTTCTGACTCGGTCGTAGAGAAAGAAAGAGTTGATAAAATAATTACCGCATCTTCAATTATGTATATTTATTGTATAATCGTAAATCTAATTGTTATTAATTTGAAATATAAATAATCTACACAAAATGGAAGATGCTCATAATCAAATTAACCATCTATAAATTTTATTTTGCCGTTAATTTTTCTTCACTCTTAATTTTTGTTAAGTATTACATAAAATTTCTATATACATATTTTCCTATGGGGGGGGGAGGAGTAGAAGGAGAGGGATTAGGTGGGCTCTTCCCCCATAATTTTAGGAGCTATTTAGGTTACTTATTATAAGCCTTTGGCTATGTTATATTTTGTAAAAATAATTTTAGGTTTCCACTTTTTTTAATATAAATTCGAATTAAATATAAAGTTATTTTAAAAAATTATTAATTTTTACTTTATCACTATTGTTTATTTTGTTATATTTTAGGGGAAATTGGTGTAAAACGATTCTTATTTTGCATTTTTGTCCATAAAATTTTAAACAAGAAAAACCAGATTAAATTCTATATTTTTATGTCGTCCGATCTAGTATCGTTTATTTCAATGAAAATTTTAGCTAAAATAGTATTAACAAGCCTCGAGATTTCACTATGAGATGTCCAACCTTTCTGCTTTCTACGAGATAAATTTCTAAGCTTACCTAATTTTTTGGTTAAAATTCTGTGTTAGCAGTTTTTAAAAATCTAGTCGTTTAACAACTCAAGCACAATCCCTCACCTATAAAATCAAATTAAAAAATGTAAATCTCTAACTAAAATACTTTAGGAGCTATGATTAATTATATGAAGTGTGCCATTTTCGCCATCTTACCCCTTGTCCAGGGTAAAGTGGCTTTAATAAATTTGAACATAATTTTATTGTTTTATTGAACAAAATATTAGCAACAATTAGAATATAAATAAATTATCAAAAATAGCAAATTATGAATGGGCCAATTTTTGGCATATCGTGAATTTCAATTATTCTTCACCTTTACGACAGTTTTTTTAAAATTTATTTCCTATAATACATAAATATTGATTAATGTTCCTTTTTACTCAAAAATATTTTTTTTATATGTTGTAGATGTTAATATTTTAAAATCTCTTTTTGCAGCTTAATTAGACGATTTTAACCGTTTTATGACAATTTTTACTTCAAAATGATATATATACTATACAAATCCTCATTATGTGATTTCTAGTTAAGTCATAAATTTCATATAATATATTTCATAACTCTTACTTTAAGAAATATATATAAAATTTTTGAATTATGATGATTAATATATTTTATTAAACACAAATTATACTAGAGGAAATAGGCATAGACAGGGGTGGTAAACGAAACCCTCCGTCCCTTCGGAAATTTGTCTGTTCTTCTCGTAAATCATGTTAAGCTCATAAACCCCTCCCCCACCCCCCTCTAAAAATGTGTATATGTTGCTATAAATAAAAATGAAGAAAAAATTAGCAAAGATTGAGAACTTTTTAAAATAAGGACTATAATTGAAAATTTTTCGAAAAATATAAAAAAATAATAAGAAACCAAAATTATTTTAACAAAAATCAAATATAGCCAAAGGCGTGCATATTAGTGAACCTAAACTCCTCCGATAATATTTTGGGAAAGTTCTCCTATTAGTGTCCCCTCCCTCTTATAAAACTGGCCACACCTATGCTTGAGAGTGATTTTTATCATTTTGAATGAAATAATATGAGCGGGTTTTTTTTAAAAATTTTTATTAAGATGTTTTTCCATCATCATTTAAATTTTTTTAAATTTAGTATAGCATTAGCAAATTCGGGCTTCCTCCAATTAGACCTTTAAAGGTGATTTTAAAGTGTAAGAAGATGTTTGAATTAATCTTATTTTTATATTTTTAAGCATGCATACACAGAACCCACAAATTTTTAATATCTTTTCTTCTTTACCTTCTAATCCCAAATATTTTTCATGAAATAAATATATTGCATGATCTACTATTTGATTTCTATTTCAAGTTCCCCAGTTTTGTTTTGTTTTTTATAAAATACATAAATTTTGTAATCAACACATTTTTTTAATCATTTTCAATGGCTTAGGATATATGTTTAGGTTTAGCCATTAAATATATATAGAAGAGGTAAAAGAATTTGAACAAATTTTTTTTTTCGATATATAAATAATTTTATCTATTCAATATATAAATAATTTTATCTATTCAATATATAAATAATTTTATCTATTCAATACAAATTACAAAGAATTATAATTATATTAATTATTTTAAAAAGTCAATTTAAATTTTTTAGATTGATTATAATGTACCTTATTAGGTTCTGCACCAATTTAAATTTCTATAATGCTTTAATAAAAAGTTATCAGTAGAAAATATGTTTTAAATAAAAAAATGTATATATAAAATATCAATTTTGCTATTGTATTTTATTAATTTTTAAAATACAAACTAAACTCACACCCCTCTTATTTTTATTAATTGCTACATTATAGAAGAATAAATATAATTCATTACAATTATTTTAGATCAATTTAACCAGATTTTAATTCTCCGATTAGCATGATTTGCTTTGAATGATTAAAGAAATGATAAGCTTTAATATTAGAAATATAATTATTAGCAATTTCTTCATTGTATCACTAAATAAATCTGATGAATCCATTACCAGCAGTCAAAAAGAGTTCCCTTTATGAAAGAGTTGTATAGGACATGATATATTTCCAAAAATTCTGAACATTTATAAAAAGTCCTGGTTAATTGAATTATAATATAATATAAAACTATCAAAATAACTTTTTTAAAAGTTTAAAAAAATTATATGATTAATTTTAATATACACAATACATCAATTATTATAAATACTACGGTATCTCCCACTTTCAAAGATTGAAACTATCATAATTAGTCACGTATTGAGAGTAGAGAATTTGTTAGGATTTCAATTATTTCATTAAAAGGTATGTACAAAATAATGAATTCGAAATTAACCAAACATTAATTATTTTTAGAAAAATGGGAAGTATAATACTATTTATACATTTAAATTATTAAAAAATAGTTGTTTGATTATTAGGGAACATAACCGCCAAGTTTTTTTTAGTTTTACTATATATTATTGATTTTTCAAGAAAAAGAATATAGAGAATTAGCAATATTATAACCAAATTTATCATTTATAATTTCGATGAAATTGTAATAATGAATTTCTTATCTATTTAATAGTTGATTTTAAAAAAAAATATACGATATTTAATTACTATATTGATGATTTATATAATTCTTGTTATGGTTAACCGTTATTGTATGTTTTGTTGCTTGTTTAAATTTTTGATAAGAGTATAAACTTGAAAAATGATCTATATATAGTTTTATTTTATTCTATACTTTAATCAATAAAATTGACATTTAATTAAACGGCCATAATTTGTTATTGCACGGCATATTTAGGAGGCCCACTGGAAATTTTGTAAAATCGTAGGAGTGGTCTTACATACCTCTCATTTGTAGGTCTTCGGCCCGCTTTTGCCCGGTCTCCAGCAAGTTTCTTTTGCTGTTTATTCATATTGAATAGTTTTTATGATATATTTCTTATATTATTAACAAAACTTGACCAAGACGATAATAAAAAATAGATGAAAAGAAATAATTATCAAAAAATAATAAGACCATTATTTTTTTAACTGTATAATAATAAATAATACCTCTAAAAAGATCAATTTCTTTACCTTCCATAAAAAACAAATTTTTTTATATAACTACATTTACCATCAGTATAGTAATACCCACTAGGCTTATTGGTCACCCCGTCCCTTTGCATGTGTATAATAACGTCAAATTTAAATTAGTAATAAAACATAGTAATTCGTTCCTATCTGAGACAAATAACTAATGAAATTTCCTATAAAAGTTTTATCAAAAATTAATAATGCTTTTATTAAAACACTGATTGAATGATCGATTACTAAGGTGAAACATGATTTAAAACCTACACCCTCCTCCTCCCCACATATGTTAATTAAAACAAAAATGTGCATACCCACTCTACTCGCTGACCTACATGAATTATTAATACCAGGGGCAAGGTGATCATTTTCTTATTGTCAAATCCAAATATAATTTTTTTTATAAATAAATTCAGAGAAACAGATAACGAATAATAATAGATAATATAAGAGAGTTATTATGAAACAATTGTATAAACTTATTTAGTTTCAATTTGATATTACATCTAAAGATTATATCTACATAAAATATTTATAAAAGCATAATATATATATGTTGAAGGGAAACAAAATTTTATTTATTATTATGATCAACATGACCGAATAATAATCAATATCTGCATAAAACATCAAAAAAAAATATTTAAATTAATTTACATTTATTGAAATGATCTTTTCGAGCGTAAACAGGTAATCAGAATTTTTCACTTAAAAATTAAATTCAAACTTTGGTTGAACGGCTATGTCTAAGCCAACCATGAGAATAGCGGAGGGAATATTCCGCTCCCATTGGAAATTTGTCAGTTCTTGTAAATAATCATTACGCTAATAAAAAAAATTCCTACACCCCCCCCCCTCTATATCTTCCAAATGTAATATAATAATAATTTAAAAGAAAAATAAATAAAAGTTAATAATTTTTTAAAATAATAATTATAATTGGACATTTTTAGAAAAAATGTAAAAAGTGACAAACTAATATTATTTTATATAAATGTAACATAGTCAAAGGCCGAAAAACTTCCAGTAAAATTTATAAAAAAAAGCCAAATAGTAACTCTCTTAGGAAAATTTAGCTACACCTAGGAGGCCCACGTACATTAACCCCCCCCTCCCCCTGAAAAAAACTTGCTTTAAATCATCCCCGCTAAACATCCATAGGACAATAACTATAATAGGTAAAATTGGGATATTTTAAACCAGTTATTTTTGTAAAGGAACGCGTTTAAGAAGTTAATTTTTGAAAAATCCTTATATTTTTGACGAACTTTGACGAATGCGTTCGTTTTTTTACCGTTCAATTTCAAAAATTCTTCTTATTTTTATTCTTTTGAAAATAAAAAATATTGAATCTTTTTTTTTAAAAAAAAAGGATTATTCTTTAATCAGCTCTTTCCTTTTTTTATCACATTTAAATTTTTTTAACCAGCCACTATTTCTGTCATATAATATAGTTTATTAAATTGAATATTATTCCCATAGTTCTGCATTAAGGTTTTAACAACTTTTTTATAATAACATTTTTAATAAGGAACTCACCAAATCCTTTTTAAAGCACGTCTAATCGCTTTACCAAGCTATATGGTAGTTTCCGTTTTATTGTAGTAGGCTCCTTTTTCAGAATATTAATAGCCAAAATCATAATCGAACGTATAAAACACAATGCTATCAACATTTTAAACTCTTATTAACTAGGTTTCGGGATTAGGGGAGGATGTGAAATTGCTAATCATACTTGAAGAATATACATAGAAAACACACCACCAGCCTCATTAATATGTAAACTATATTTCAATAGCCATTCACAGAGTTTAACTATATTTATTAACATAAAATGTGTAAAGATAATGTTTATAACAATTTATATGCAAATGTCTTATGATATTGTATTATATTTTTCAAATATAGAAAAATTTTAATAAAAAATAAAATATTATTATAATTATATTACATGCTATTTTATAAAATTTCTCATTATTTTTTATTTTTAATGAAATCCAACTTTAATTTTTATTTTACTAGAATTTTTGACATGCGGTTTCCATGATTACATTTAACATGGGTATACGATTTTTGGCTTGAAGTTCATGTTTGAATTTCATTTTTTCTTAATCTTTATTATAGAATAAAATGGTAGTTACTAACTATCATCTCTTCCTTTTAACAAATTATCGATTTCAAGTTATATGTCTAATCTAGTGTTTTTTATATTTTATTTCTTTTCCATACTCTTTTTGTTTCTAACACATTTAAGCATAATACATTTCTGATTAACTCGAGTAATGATGTGAAGTTCCTTTTCCAACATAAAAAAAATTTCCTCTGTGGATTGATTACCCCTTGACATTTAATTAGACAAAATCTGAGGGTATCTTCTAAATTCCTATTAATTTAAAACTGTAATAACAAATGAATAAATAAAGAGTATCATTTCTTGTTTAAACCTTTACTTCTGCTTGCGCATTATTTTAACCGTTCTTTTCTTAAAACTATCTTATTCCTTCTTTATTCTACTATATTTTAAACAATTTCTATAAGTTTGTGGGACATTATTCCAAAGCCAGGAGGGTTCCCAAATAGTTATTCGAAAATTCATATTTTATTTTTAAAAATATTATTTATCGTTTCCGTGTATAAAAAATATATTGGATAACAAAAAAAATTTAAAAATATATATACTATTTTTTTTATATTATGTTTGTGTTTCTGTCAAAATAATACGGTTCTTGGTCAAAATAAAAAATTAAATAAAACATGTTTTCGACTCTCTTTATGATCTTTTATGGTTCATAGCTATTATCGGCAAATTTAAAATTAGGAAAGTTCCAGAGTATATTACGTCTATCCTATCATTTGAAATAACGCTGAAATAAGTGTTAAAACACCTACAGATATTTATTATTAAATTCCTCCTTATAATAATCAAAATTTATTCTAAATGGAGCAGGTGCCATATATTGACAATCAACCAATAAATAAAATTTAGAAGAATTAAATTATTAGGCCATATATTAGGTCCTATATTGTTGAATATGGTTTATAAGGTCTTATGTTGACAACAAATTAGAGGTAGACATAAAAGATACACGATTTATCAAGATATTGGTTATTTAAATTTTGACAATATCTCCATATATTGGGTGTCTCCTTGAGATTAGTTTTTTAGGAAAAAAATATTCTTAAGAAATTATAAAATAAACTAGTTTTTGTCTGAGAGAGAATCCTGCCCGAGGTGCTTCTATAAATTTACGAATGTCTGAGCTTAGTTCTTTGAAGAAAGATAATGCGAGGTCACTATGGGTGGCCAAAGTAGTGGAGATAATGCCATAAAAATTTGATCGTCGAATGTTTCTGAGTATTTTGTTCTAACTGTTCTTCGTGATCTATGATATATAATTTAGAATTTAAATCATTATAGATTTGTTCAATAAAATATTTCTGTGCAATTGATATTTTGTAACTGGTATGTTTGTTTTCTGAAATTAACATTTTAATGACTAATAGTTTCAAGAACTGGGAGGTAGTTGACAGTTTACTATAAATAAAATATATTGGTTTTGGGTATCTTTGGTGACATCCAAGAACCTCTGATGCTTCATAATAGAGGTGCTGTTTTCTCTCGGAAATTAACATATAGATATTCGGAAAAATTACAAGCCTCACTAAAGGAGGTTCTATCTACGATATGCCATTTTAAGTTATTGATTTTTATGCTTAATTATTATAAATATTTATCATTTATTTATATATATATATATTTATTTATTAAATAAACAACAGGAAGCCCGGTTTATGTTGGTATATCTATGAGAATATCCAATTTTAACAGCATGTCAGAAGTTAATATGGTAAAAAAAAAAATTAATCCTATTCAAACTTAGTCTTTTAATACAATTTATTCTGGTTGCTTTTTGGGAACTCATCTTACAAATATTCCATGCATATTATCTTTTAAAATTTAATTTTTTCTTAAATTTAATTTAACAATATATTATAAAGACATATATATTTGTTTAGACTTATACTAATAATATATTCAAAATTTTAGGTTTTCAATTTAAAGTCAATCAATAAGCCAATTTTCTTAGTATAATTTTATTTATTTTTCAAACAGAGATTAAAAAAATTTAACAATTTTAATATAATTTTATTCAAACTTTACTATTCTATGCAACCATTATGTCCCGATTGGCTGTATATCTTTAATGTAAAAATTACGAATCATATATGCAATATTCGTATTCCTTCAAACAATCGAATATTAATTATTTACTATTTATATTCGATTTGAATCATTCAAATAATTCGTTTTTTAAATATATTATAATATAATATGCGATCAAGCTATTAAAAAAATTAAAATGCATATTAATTTAATTTATAATGCAGGCCATTTTTAAGGCAAAGTTTCTGTTATTATATTTTCTTTAAAAAACATGCAATAAAAAATTAGTTCCAACTAAGAAAAGTGTTTCGCAAGAAGCAGATGTGTATATTGTCACTCCACCTGTCATTGATAGGTTATCAATAAATGTGGCGATTAAATTTTATTAGAAAAATAAAAATAAATTCAAATAATTCATTATTATTCGAATTTATTCGTATTCGAACAAAACGTATAACTTATTATTCTTATTTATTATAATTCAATTCGAATTATTTGAAATGAATCGATTAGTTTTTTAATAGGCCCAATCACTTTTAAAGATTTAAAATAATTTATTAATAACTTAATTTAATTTTTTGCTCATTGTAAATTAAAACTAAAGGACTACACTATAACCGTGCTATTGTATCAGTATTGGAAAGACGAAAGATTAAATTGGGGAGGCCTGAATTACCAAAAATTTGCTATTCCTGGCAGCTTCTCCGATTCTATCTGGGTCCCAGACACATTCATAGCCAATGACAAATATTCTTATATTCACGACGTGACTGAAAAAAATAAGATGACTTGGTTGTATGGTGATGGAAGCATAGCTTATGGGATCAGGTTTTTTATACAAAAAAAGCATTATTTTTATTGTATTTTTATTTTTTGATAAGTGTGATTAATATTCCTTTGGTATGTTTAATTTATTTCACCGGTATATCGGAATTATGTAGTATCTATCATATATCATACATACCAGATTATTACCGTTAGGAAAAGGAGGTCGGGAATAAGAACTCAAGTCCCCTTGAAAATTTAAAATTTTAGATAGGGGTTTTTTTGGCTAATTTTTGATAGATTTTTTTTTTCTTGCTCTTTTGGAAATTATTTAAAAAGTGATTTCACTCACGTTGAAAAGGCTAGAGACGACTGACACATATGCTCATAGTATTCTTCTATTTACAAAAGTAGATATATTTTATTTATCTTAATATTTAATCTAATCATTCATATCTCTTTAAGATTCACGACAACGTTGGCGTGCATGATGAATTTGAAAAATTATCCCTTAGATGAACAAAATTGCACGGTGGAGATTGAGAGTTGTAAGCAAACATTAATACAAAATTTTTGTAATTGTCAAAACGAATAGATAAGAAAACTCTTGTAGAATTCATCAGAGAACGAGGGCTATTTTATTTCATTCTAAATTTAGGAGTACCACCACTGATGGCGATATCTCTTAAAAAATTTGCTAATATACTCTTTTTATCTTTTTATTTTTTTAAAGTAAATTAAAGCATATACATTCACGAATAATAAATTAAATGATTTTTACAATTTATTTTAAACGTATTAAATGTAATCCATCCGCTCGAAATTAATTCATATGTTAAAATAAATCATTTTATCAAATACAATATATGTAAAATGGGAACTACAACAGAAATGATTAGTCCGATTATGATAATCTTTTTTCTTGCCATTTTTAAAATATGTAACGTATATGCATAACGAGAGAGTTGAAAGAGGGTGGGAGAGGGGAACTTCAACTTATACATTTTCTTTATAAATTGAAATTAGGCCTTTAGAAATATTAATTTGCAATTATTATTTATAGCATAAAGATATTATTTGCCATTTGACTATAAAATATTCTCTAATAATCAATTTATAGAATGTTGAACCTTTCTGGGACAGGACAGGGTTCTGTTCAATTTAGAATACTTAAAATGTGTCCCATCTAATCATAACGTTTTTGGGACGCGTCCCATCTTAAATAAATATTAAATTTGTGATTATATATTTTTTTTCAGTGCAAATAAATATTACATTGCCATGTATTTATTTTCAGTGAAATTATTTCTTTATTTTAAAAATTTTGCATTACTTATTTATATATTATTTTATTAAATATAAAATTATTTTATGTTAGCTAATTGTATTTTAAATTCCTTTGATTAAAATTTATAAATCAAAATTTTCCTCCGGACAACTTGTGTAAAATATTGCGGTATTAAGGTTAGGCCGGAATTAATCGAGGGCCGATTCTAGTTCGGCCGATAAAAATTTTTCTTACATAAGTATTACAATTTTGGTAAATATTAAATTCTGATATTGTATTTACAAACACAAATATTGAAGACGGTTATACGACATCTGACGTCATAATGTACTGGAAAGAGAAGAACGCTGTTAAAGGACTGGACGAAATGGAGCTGCCTCAGTTTAATCTCCTTGAATATCGAATAGTTACAACCTTGGAAACCTTACCAACAGGTAACAATATAATCTGTCTTTTATTGTGGAAGAGGGTAGATACTTGCTAAAGGGTCAACCATTGTAAAATGTTTAACTTCGTAAAGCAATGATCATAGTTTGATTTTAAAAATAACCTGAAATATTATTTTTTCTACCAATATAATGATTATTTATATAAAAAAACAAAAAAAAAATTGGGTTTATTATAAAAAACGGAGGAAAACAGAACATAAAACATGTTTTTAAAATAATCATTATAAACTAATTTTGAAACACTCAAAAATTAAATTTTCAAAAATAAACTCCATTTAACAAAATGAGCGAATAATAAATGGTTGTAAAAATGAAAAATAATTCCAGCAAAATATTGGTTGAATTAAAATATTGTATGATGATACTGATATTAAAAATTTTTTAATAAAATATTGGTAGAATTATATTTTCCATAAGGTTTGTAGTAGTAATAAATAATTTGAAAAATTTTTTTTAACAAAATTAATTTTGTATAGAAATAAACAGCTTTTATTATCCCTATGATATTTTAATACCAAAAAAATGCTTTAATTTAATATATACATTTTAACAACTCAAAATTATAGGTGTTTACCAGAGGCTATCCTTGAGTTTTCGTTTACAAAGAAACATAGGATATTTTATCTTCCAAACGTACCTTCCTTGCCTGCTTATAGTCATGCTTTCATGGGTCTCTTTTTGGATTAATCACGAAGCAACATCGGCTCGAATAGCTTTAGGTTTTTCCATTTTAAAATTTTATTATTGAAATTAGACTCTGGATCATCGGGGTTCAAAATATATATTGATTTACAAAAAAAATGAAATGTGGCGAGATCTTGTATATGTAAGAGTAATAGGCTAAGGACGTGGCTAGCATTCATTTTCATTCTCATAATAGAAAATTTTTAGTGCCTAATTGAAATATAAATGAAATTTGTATTATTATTTACTCAATATCTACAACATTTAGAAAATAAATGTAATTAAAAACTTTATATGTTCTTTAAAAGAAAATATAGACAGGATAAAATCTTATATAGTTCTTCATCCTTTTTTATAATATTAAATATTAAATGTGTGAGTTTTAGTTTATAATTCCTTTTCTTAATTCTTAACTTGAAACATACACACCCGTTAACTTAATATAGGTATAACAACGGTTCTTACTATGACAACGATCAGTAGTGGCGTCAGATTAACGTTACCTAGAATTTCCTACGTGAAAGCTTTAGATATTTATCTAGTAATATGTTTCATGTTCGTATTTGCGGCCCTTCTAGAATATGCTGCAGTAAACTATACCTATTGGGGATCGAAAGTTAAGAGACGATCTCGTAAGCCGGTTATATTACCTTGCCAAAATCATATGAAGTTTTTTAGAAATTTTGTTGTGGGCAAAAAAGATAGGAGGGATGACTCAAAAACAGAAAATAATCAAATTGTGAAAAAATTAGATTTGGTAATGATAATTTATTTCATTTTTCGTATAACATAAAGTAAGAGTTCCTTAAAGTTTTTAATAAAAATTCTTCTCATTTTTTAGGCGAAAATGAAAAAATAAGAATCTGATGAGTCACAGTTATATGTAGAATTTACTTAGTAAGTATGGTAAACTGATATCATTAAGTCAATATTGTTAAAAATATTTTTTTTTGAGGATATAGATGTGAAAATCATAACCAGAGAGTTTTTATGATATCTTATCATTTATAATATAACAATTGTATTAGTTTGAAGTTCAGTTTTTATAAAGGTTATATCTATATTCAATAAAAAATTCAAAACGTGAAAGCCCGAAAATGATATAGATATCAAGGATAATCACTTTCACCTGCCTATCAAGCCTAAGATTCCTCAAAAATTTTGTAAGTCGTTATATTAATTTCAATATTCCATGCGTTTTAGCTTTGGGCTAAGAATTCGAAATTTTTACTTATTTTGATTGGAAATATTAACATAGTAAATAAAAATTAGCATTACTTACTTATAATCTATGCATATTTCTTAATAAAAAAATAGACGACAACAATGTTTTCAAAAATTTAAGATTCCGATCCCGAGGTGCTACAAATAACTCAAATGATATGTCGATCCCTAGCGTTTCTCTCGCATCATATGCGTTCTCCCCTATACAAAAATCATACAATAAAAAAGATAATGATAGTAAAAATTATCAACTCGCTGAAAACCTTTCATTTCTTTCCCAAACCGATTACGATAAAGAAGGCACGATTGATTTTGTGGCTTCCCCCGGTGATTACAACAAAAATTCGGACGAATCTGATGCTAATAATCTGCTCAAGCCACAAAAATCAATAAAATCGTCACTGGTAAAAAGGGCAAAATATGTTAAAAATTCAGCTATCAAATCTACAGAATTGGTTGCTGACGATAATATGCTATACATGTTACGCCTAAAGCCTATACCTATGATAGTCCGAGGAACCAACAACTTTTACATGTCATCGAGCTCCGCTCGTCCGGATATCTCGCTGAATAATAATGCCATTGATTCCACAATGATTGATATGAGTTCGGCCAGTGATATTAATAAGCACGAAAATTCATATTACGATTTGAACGTGGCAGGAAATAGCGAAATGTTTAAACCTTGCCATGAGTATTCGAAGAGTTGTAGCGAGTTTTTTCCTCTTTCTAATCTCGGTCAAACTAAAATAATCAAAGATAAAAATAAAAACTTTAGTAAAAGCAAATCGAACGCGAATATGCGTAAAGATTATTCCAAAATACTAAATAGAAAAGGTAAGACCATCGTTGTAAATTTTAAAAATCAAGCCAGACGCTTAAAACATCTGATTCCGTTAATTAAAAATGTCAATATAATCGATAAATATTCTCGTGTTATATTTCCCTTTATATTCTTCTTATTTAACATTTTTTATTGGTTTTATTACTTATGTTTGTCGAGGGGAAAATATTTATGTATAAAATTTCGTTAATTGCTCAAACAAAAAAAATAAATAGTTATTATTTTATATGGGGAAAGAAGCTCAGAATATATTATTAATATTTTTTTTAAAATTGGCTTTTCCTCTGAAGCCTTGGCTAGAACTCTTAACTTATTTAGATCATCTTAAAGTCATTACCAGCCCTGTAATCACGGGGAGAGGGGCCCCTAATTATTTTCCCGATCTCTTAATCTGGTTTCTAACTTTGTTTCTTATGGCTTATGAAAAAAATATTAGTCCCAAAGCGACTTCTCCCTTAATTGATTGGCTATGCCTGGCTATTACTGCCATTTATATTCTAGATTTCATTATATGATTTAATTTTATAATCCCCCCCCCCGTTTTAAATTAGTACAAATTAAAAGTTCGTATAACTAAAACATTTTTGTAAAAATTTTCTATTTGAAATATGGGCAGATCACCAAACAAAGCAGCTTTTAATATGTTTATTAATATTCAAATAGTGTCATTAATTTTAATACCTAAATTAGCTATGTCACTCCAAATTATAATCTCAAGGGGGTAGGAGGTAGTTTAAATTTATGAGATTCTAGAGGGGATTAAAAAAACATTTTAAAAAAAATTTTTTTATATAAAATTATCTGTAAGTATATTTCTTACTAATTTAATTTTAAATAAATATTAGCTATAAATAATAAAAAATATGAATTACTTTTTTATTTTATTTTGTCGAGCAATGCGGTCCAAAAGAAGAAACCTAAAAGAAGGGTACCTGCTAAATTGGCGGAAGCAAGTCCAAGAATATAAGGTTTGATAAATGGATCAAAAAATTAAAAACAATAAGGCATTCAAGCCTAAATATTGATATTATTAATAATTAATTCAGCATTGTTTGCATCAAGAGCATAGCCAATCAAAAGCTTGGCTGTATGTTTTCGATTTATTAATTATTGTCAATGTCTACATAATAGAAAATTCTTTGGAGGCAAACTTCCCTAAAACTTATCACTTAAGAAATAAGTGGGAGCCTTTATACAATTATTATATTATAGCAAAGCTATGATATTCTTAAAAATAATTTTGCTCATTTATAAACAAAAGTTATAAGTTTCATAATTTATGATAATCTGATAAACGTTGATCTATGATAATATCTAAAAGATCGTCCAAACCTCTAAACATTTTTTGCTTGTTAGTCATTCTCATTTGGGTCCGATCTTTTTTTTCTAAGACAGGGCGGAACCGTCGGATCGTTAAGTAGGATGGAGCCAAACTGTGAGACCGTCAGTTCAGTCCAGTCCCTATTAATTTTTTTTTTCTCTTTAGCTTTCACCTTTTCTGGTGGTAAGCTCCTTCAACATCTCTCTCCACACTTTATGTTATTAATACAATCTCTTTTATCTAATTTATACTTCTTTATATTGGCTCTAACTTTATGGCCCCATTGAAGTTTTGGCCTTCCTCTTTTACGTTTGCCCATCACTTCCAAACTCTTAACTTTATTTCCTATGTAGTTCATAGGCCTTCTCATTGTGTGCCCATACCACCTAAGTCTATTTACCAATAACTTAGTCTTAATGGGCATTACCTTTAAACTACTTAGTATTCTTGTACTGCGCACTTTATCCTTTCTTGTTACCCCAGCAATGATCCTCAGCATTCTCATTGGTTGGCCATGTTTCCGAACTATATAGAATAGTTGGTTGTATTATGGAACTGTAAATTTTTCCCTTTAATTTGTGTGGGATTCTTTTATCAAATAGCATGATTAATCTTACTCTTTATCTCTTTTTCTATTGTGCCGTTTGTTTGTATAGTGGAGTCCAAATATTTGCAGCTTTCAATTGCCGATATCTGCCATTCATTTATATCAATACTCTCTGTTTCATCTCCTCCTATCACCATATACTCCGTCTTTTCTCTATTTACTTTTAATCCGTGCGTTGATATTTATCCAATTCAGTCTTTCTTTCATTTCATCCTTAGATTCGACATCCTGTATTATTCTTATATATTTTTCGGGAATATTTTTGTGGCGTAGCGCCCACCAGATAAGTTTTCTTGGGATTCTATCAAAGGCCTTTTCTAGATCGAGAAAGACCATGTGTAGCTTTTTGTTCTTTTATGCCCCTGTAATTTTGACAATTATGTGGATCCCCTTTATTTTTGAAAATAGGAACTAGATAGCTCTGCCTCCATTTTTGGGGAACCTCTTCATTTCCAAGTATCATTGTATAGATTTGTGAGGAGATGTATTCCATCATCTCCTAGTGCTTTAAGGCTTTCTATTGGAATATCGTCTGGATCCCTAGCTTTGTTGTTTTTCATATGCTTGAGGCATGTGATTATTTCTTGTTCTGTTATAGGTTGTACAAGGTTTTGACATGGGGAGTGTTCGTCTAGATGTAGTGTGTGGGGATTAAAGTTGAGAAGCTCCTGAAAATATTCTTTCCATCTTTTCATTATTTCTTTTTCCTTTATTATCAATTTCCCATCTTTATTTTTGATTACTTTCGGAGCTCCGTTTATATCCCTAGAGTTTTTTTCTCGCTGTTTGGCTAATCTGTATATTTTATTTTTTGCCCTTCTTTGGTATGTAGATCTTCGTACATGTCATCGTATGCCATAGATTTGGCTCTAGCCACCGATCTTGTCTTGTCATCTGCGTTTTTGGATTTGTACCATATTTTATAAAGGGCTTTTGTCTCCTGTATAGTGTATAGTGGTTTGTACCTCTTCATTCCACCAACATAGTTCTTTATATGATTTGTTGCCTCCTCTTGTCAAGCCTAGTGTCGATTTGGCAGTGTCTATTAATCAAGATGAAAGGTGTGTCCACATTTTTTCACTGACTTGTGAGGAATCTATTTTTTCAATGTTTGCATTGATTGCAAAGGCATCTGTCATTGTTTTTAATTTGCCCCATTTGATGCATGGTTCCACAGTTTTATCTTGTTTTGAGTGGATTTATTTGAGATGTGTAAATCCATGACTAGTAGCTTGTGTTAGTATGTAATCTATCTGTGTTTTCCTTGTACCACTTTCGTATGTTATTAAATGACTATCCTTTTTCCTATAGTAGGTGTTGGTTAAGGCAAGGTCGAAGGCTTGCGCTTTCAGTATATGCTCTCCTTCATCATTTCTTTCTCCATATCCAAAACCACCATGATGCCTTTTGTAGCTATCTCTTGCTTTCCCCACATGCGCATTTAAGTCACCACCAATTATGACTAGGTCATCCTGGATTTCCATTACAGCTTCATCCAGGATAGCTCTAAAATCATCTTTCTCTTCTTCCTTGCAACTCGTTTGAGGAGCATATAATGAAAGGATGTGTAGTATTGATTGACCAATTCAGAGTTTTATCTTCATTAGTCTATCAGAGATCCTGTTGACTTCTACAACTGAGGAGGTTAGATCTTGACTGAGGATGATGCCGACACCGTTCCTATTGCTAACAAGTCCATTATAGTACAATTTATACCCATCTCCAATCATCAAAGTCTTCTGTCCTTTCCATTTCGTCTCTTATATGCACGCTATATCAACTTTTCTCTTGTTCAACATTGATGCCAATTCTCTCGTCTTACCTTTAAGCGTCCCAATATTCAAACTTGCTAATCTTGTTTTCTTTGCTTTGACCTTTACTTTAATTTTCACAGGATGGAGGTCTACACCCTGCGCGTCGCATGGAGGGAACGCCCTAGCTTTCATAATATTTTCATTTGTGTCCTTCAATTTGTTTATTGGACAGGTATCCTTAGCACCCGGCTGTCCAGGCCTGTCGGTGACCGGGGTGTCATCTCTAAGCTCCGAAATTCATCATACCATATGTCTTTACACTACCAGGATTGAACCTGCGTCCTTGTTCATACTCGTGTTTCCAAGCGTACATCTTACCCATTAGGCCAACCCGGCGATAGCCCCTATTAATATATGCTACGATAAAATTTAACGTTTCTTTATACGAATTTCATCAAGGTGTTACACAACTGTTAAAAAAAACATTTCCTTTTACTCTTCTCATCTTTATATGGTGATGCTGATGAAGATTAAATTAAAGTAAAATAGGACAAAGATCAGGAAGGAGCTAACAGCTACAAACAAAACTAGCTTACTCTCTAAAAAAAAGGATGCGAATAGATTGGATATCATTTATTCAAACAATATAAAGTTAAAATATATTTTATTATTACATATATTTTAGATCAAGATTTGATGAATATCCAATCTTTATATATTATATAAATTGTTTTCATATTATATTTTTTTTAATAGATTAATCTAAATATAGAATAAAAAATATCATTTATGCGAAAGTTATATATTTAAATTAATGGATTATTCTATAAAAACAAAAGTCATATAATATAAAAATAAATAATAAAAAAATAAATCTTTAAAATTAATGGATACTTAAACAAAAAAAAATACAAATTTTATAACTTTAACATGAAATGTCTTATGGATATATAAAGAACAAAAACTAATCGAAGAACAAAAAATCTATTACTTCATCACTCTCCTGATGTCATGCCTAATATATTAAGAAGCACATAAATTTATGATAAAATACCAAATAAACCTATGAATTCCCAGACCAAAATATATATAAATTTAAAAACTAAAATTATCAAATTCAAATCTCTATTCCCTTATTTATCCTATAGATTAAAATGTAAGAGAACAAGAAATCTATAATAATTTTAAAAATTATATGGAAATCAATAACTTGTAATTAGAAAATAAGTGGAAAAAGCAAGAGTAATTATATCATCATCTTAAATTTAATATTTTAAAATATTTTACAATAGTTTAATGGCAATAATTAAATTTTTATTAATGAACTAAAGTAATAAATTTCATATGATTTTAAATAATTAATGTAATTCTAATAAAATAATTTATAATATCTATTAATGAAGATTAGTATTGTTAAAAACCTTAGCCAAAAAAAAACGAAATCAAGATTTTACGTGATACGTGATATATAGCGCATCGCCCTCTAACGTTGAATACGCAACAGAGCTACGCTAGGTTTTCCTCATTTCCATCTAATTGGAACAATTTAATTTGGGTATAAAAGTAAAAATATGAGGAGCCCTCCACCCGTTTGTGGGCAAGCCGCACGTACTTGTAGGCACAACATTTCGAAAATGTTGCTTAAACCTCTATAGGCTATAATTTAAAAGGAGTGGGACAAAGAAAAAGCCTATACCCGAGAACTACAGTATAATTTAATTACTTTAAAGGTGGGTGATGGCTGATTTTAAGCTTAATTTCTTTAGTGTAAGTTATAATTACTATCAATATTGAGATATAATGTTCATAGAATCTGTAAATAAATATGATTAAAATAAAATAATATTTACCGTTTTCAAATTTTCCACCGGAAGTTTGTTTCAAAATTTTGTATAGTTTCTTGAAAATTTTGTAAATCTCATTCAGAAATATAAAAATTCAAATTTTTCAAAAATTTAAATTTTAACTTTAAAAAAAATAATAGAGCTAGTAGGCGCTATTTTTGTTAAAACGATAGTTACTAAGATAAATATCGTCTTATTCTTTAAGATACAAACTATCATGAGATATCTCAAATATCTAACAAAAATTATACGTTGTCAATTTCTTTTAATATTTAATAGAGCTTTCTCAAAATTGGTTTTAGTAAAATTGAATTATTTTTTTCAACAAATCCCAATCAAGGGCTTCCAAATGGTTTATTATCTCCTTTGAGATATTTATTATTTATATTCCTTTATTTTAATGCATAATGTTTTTTGTTATAATATTACCATATACTTATAAATAATTTATATAAAAATGACAAAATATAACATTATAATATTTTAAAGATGTATAATAATTTAAAAAGGCAATATTTTTTCCAAATTCTATTGATTATCATATAGAATTTATTTAAATCTATAATATAGCTAATATATATCTATATTATTATATAAATATATTATAATATACAATGTTATTAAATATAATTTGATTGAATCCACTAGTCTCTAGATTACTAATATCACTAATACTAAAAATATATTTAAAGTTATATTATCTAAGTGCTGTGATTTAATTCGGCAAGTAATGGTAGGTTCTTATTTAGCGGCTGCTAATTTAACCCTTCAATACTCCGGTGAAAAAAATGACGTTAGTACTCGGGTGGGGTTTAATAGACACCAATTTCAAATGTATATATCTCCAGTAATATTCAATATTTCCATTTGATATTTGAATATAAGATAGATCTAATCTAACCTTAACCTTGATAAAATATATAAATATTTTTATTTCTTAAGCCTATATTAAAGATGATGAGGATAATTATAATTTGCGCCAAAAAATTTTTTAAAAAAGCTTATTTATTTTTAAATACTCTGGTGGGGTCTCACAAACTCCAATTAGTCACAAAATACTTATATCTTAAAAACTACTCAACCGAAATATTTGAAATTTGGAATATAGATTCTAAGATATATTTGATGAAGCTACTGAAGAATCCAGATCATAATATTTAACCGTTTTATGAAATATCATTTCTAGCATGTCTAGGGTTTCATATACCCCATCAGAGTATTGAAGTGTTAAAACCTTTATAAATAAAATTAAATATGCAATTCTGCGTTAAATGACGTAACGCTTGAAGATAACACTTTTACTATCAATACAGTCTCTTATCACGAATAATAGAAAAATAATTATTGTCTGACATTATATATCAGTGGCGTCGCTAGGAGGGGGTGCGCAGGGGCTCGAGCCCCCTGAAAAATTTGAATAGCCCCCTGAAGCAAAAAATATTTTTTTAAATTGCTCCTTAATATCCTCTTGAACTTAAAAATTTTTTTAATTGCCCCCTGAACGATTTCTTTTATAATTCTATTGAGTAATATATAGATTTAATTCTATTATTTAAAAATTAATAAAACTATCTAAATTTTTATCAAAAGAATACTATTTTAATTATTAGTGTTCACTCTGTCAGCTTGCAATCAAATTCTGTGTTAGAAATATATCAATATCACTCACTAAATATTAATTTAGCATTAACAGTTGAAGCTTAATTGACTATTATTATTTAAATTATTATATAACCTTATTGAATAACTATAATCATTTATTAATTGAAAATTAACAAATTTAATATTGTAATTAGCTGAGTTCAAAATCATTTATCAACTACATTTTGATTTTTAAATTTAATTATCATGTCTCTTCCTAAAATGATTTTCAAGGTACAAATCCAAATGAGTATAAGATATTTATTTATAAAAAGTAAGTAGATAAATAGTTTATGATCCCTTATAATATATAATTATTTATTAAATATTAGGTAAAATGCCACTTTTACAGACATATTTAACAGTTATATAATAATTACAGTTAATAATTTTAAAATTTTAATAATAAATGCTTTTGATAATAAATATAAGTAACAATTTCCATTTAATTATTTAACGCCATCTATTTATTTAAAATATTATTAAAATTAAATTTCTTATTATTCATCCCATAATGGATGTAATAAAGTAGATATCTTTTCTTCTCTTTTTTTACGTGTTTTTACGTGTTTTTAGAAATATTTTTTTCTTCTTTGAAAAACAGTTTTGAGTTAAATTTTTAATACGAATTTATTTTTGAAATTACTACAATCTATTATTATTTTAAAATATAATATACCAACTAGAGGTGGTGCGACAATAATATATAAAATCTTAATTACTTTCATCATATCACTCTGGTTCTTATTTTTTAGTTACAAAATGTTTCATTTCTAATATGGCATCCTTGCCGTGTAAATAACTTAAAATTTCAATATATTTGTATAATTTATTCTAAAGATTTTTACTGTTTTTGTTTTATCAATTTATCTAACATAATAAATTTGGATATGTGTTATCATCGTGAGTGTCATGGCTATGACTGCAAATTAACCAGCATCTATTATTTGTATGACTATGTAATTTAAGATTATTACTATAGCTGCTGAGAGCATATGATTACATATTTTAGATAACAATAATGGTCAACTGTTTAGTCATTTATTTATCATTAAAAATGGAAGATAATCTTTTGAAAATTTAATATTATAATATTTTCCGATTTCTATTATGTCTTATATTTTTTATTATATTTTTTTTCCAAATTCTTTTTCTTTTCATAATCATCAATTTCTGAAAAATCGATAATCAAAAAAAATATTTATAATTCCGAGAAAAAATAAATTCCATGAAAAATATTGATAAATTTCAAAAATCGATAATCAAAAATAATATTGATAATTCCGAGAAAAAAAAAAAAATAAATAAAAAAAAATGATGAACATAACAAATATCTCACAAAAATTTTCTCAATTACTTATCTAGCTTCCATCATGTCATCTAAGAGGAAGCTCTAGCCACCATATAGTTTTATGATTTGGATTGATAGTTTATATTTTCTTCTTCAAGAATTGTTGATTTGGTTAGGCCTATAAATTTTCCTTATTAGTCTATTCTATAAAACATTGTCTAAAATGGTAACAGAGAGTTATATTAGTTTCATGACCTTTTGTCAATGTAACTTGCGAGAATTATATAGCCTTATGTGTTTTTAAAAACCATTATCAATTGGGGCATATGTATGAATTAATTCACCTTTTTATCACTTGTAATTCTTTACGCAAAATTTTTTTATATCGGCAATCGTAAATATTTTATATTGAAATAAATAGATTTTGTATTATAAAATATTTTTTTTAGAAATGTCTTGTATTGTTTTAATTATTTATATGCTGGTTTATTTTATAAGCAAAATATTATAAATGACAAAATATGAAATTCAGAATAATTGTCTAGTGTAATTTTAAAAATGTATAATATATTAATATAAAACCCGGGCAAAAGCGGGCCAAAGGCCCGCAAATTGGAGGGTATGGGGGGCGAAGCCTCCCATAATTTTTTTTCAGCTGAACCCCCTGAGATTTTAAAGGCTAGCGACGCCCCTGATTATATTACATCAGATTTTATATCACAGAGAAAATATATTGTTATATCCTATCCTAGTGTTGTTAATTGGTTGGTTGTATAAAACCAGACCCGGGGTTTGGGTCTAAAAAATCGACCAAACCAGCTCTGAGCACAGACCCGGGGTTCAGACCCGGGGTCCAGACCCGGGGTTCAGACCCGGGGTCCAGACCCGGGGTTCAGACCCGGGGTTCAGACCCGGGGTTCAGACCCGGGGTTCAGACCCGGGGTCCAGATCCGGGGTTCAGACCCGGGGTCCAGACCCGGGGTTCAGACCCGGGGTTCAGACCCGGGGCCCAGACCCGGGGTTCCAGACCCGGGGTCGTGTCGTGTAACGATTTAATAAACAAGTTAATAATTAAATATTTTTTATTGCAATAATAATAATGACTGAAAGAGGGCAGGGCGGGTCTACTAGGTCTTGGGGGGTCAGGAATAATTTATCAAAACAAAATATCGATATATGGGTAAAATATAATCTTCTAAACTAAATATCTTTAGATTGAAAGTATTCATTTTTTATCTTGATGGGTATGAATGACTTGGTTTTGGAGGTGGATGGGGTAGGGGGGGGGGGTGAAAGTGGGGGGGGGGTGAAAATTAATATTTTTTATATGGAAATAAAAATATTTTTTTGTAATGATAATAATAATGATAATGATCACTCATACAGGGCGGGTATAAGTCCTGGGGGGGGGGGGGGTCAGGTATATTTTTATTAACACAAAATATCGATATGGGTGTTGTTTAATTGGTTGGTCTTGGTTGTGTAAATCCCAAACCCGAGGTGGGTCTAATAAAATTACTGCGATCTAAATTAGCAATATTTATATAAGAAATAAGCCAGCATTAACTCGAGTCGAACCCCATAAATAATGTTGTTTCAAATATTTTAATTAAAATTATTTATCAATAATATCGAACTTAAATAGGAAAATCCTGCAAGCAACTCAGCTTATGACTAAAAAAATTTTAATCGGGGACTCTTAGGGCTTGGAAATAATAAAAATGAATTATTATGTAGGTTTGCTTATAGATTATTTCTATACCATCCTGATCTTAGTTCAGAATTAGATACGAACTTTCTGACCGGATTTTTTATATTTTAAATATTTTTTAGGCTGGAGTCTATATCCACGAGCAAGATGAGATGCATTCGATTCGTGTTTATGAAAAAATTATATAAATATAATTAATATTGTATTTTATATTCTATTGTATATATTTTTATTTAAATCAAATTTTAAAAATAAATTTATTTCTACTAGCACTTCACCCCCATTTAGTATATATATATATATATAAATATATGCATGTTTCTTTCACGTGGACAAAGCCGCGAAATCAAAATAAAATATTTTTTTAAAACCAAGCTTAATAAGCTGACATTAAAATTAATAAAAAAGAAAAACTATTGACGATATTATATTTATAACTAAGAAATGAAAAATAAATAAAATAAAACATTTGAAATTTATAAAAAAAATTAAATCAATTTATATAGTTTATTTTATTTAATTAAAGTTAAATAACTTTTTAAATAAATGTGTTATTTATTATAATTAATTTTACAAACAAAAAAGAAAAAAGAGAATAAAATAAAGCTTTGAATTATTAATTTAGAAGGTATAATAATATTAATTTAATTTAAGATTAGATATGAGATTTATTTTATCTTACTTTACATATATCTGTTCTGAACCCCGTGTCTAGATTCCGGAATAAAAAATTTAACATATAAAAATAATATGAACCTCGGGTCTGGACCTCGGGTCTGAACCCCGGGTCGGCCTGAGCACAAAATTTGGTCGTAAATTTTACGACCAAGCAAATTAACAACACTATGATATAGATCGAATTTCCTTTTTGATATATCATATCGTATGTGAGTTAAAGAGGCTGTGTGTGAAATATATTAAATAAAAAACTAGTAATTACCTCAATTATATGGATCTTGTTTTGTTATTTGGTTTGAAGAACCATTTGAAAAATAATTATTTAAGTTAAATTACAGGAAGTTTTTAAAAAATAACAAAAATTTTCTCAACAATTTCTTAAGTTTTTAATAGTCATTTATTTTAATAAATAAAATCGAAATCCATATTTTTTTAATAATAATAATTAATTAATCATTCTGCCATATTGTTATTTTTATGCACATTCTGTTTATAAAAGTTTGCGATAATCTCTTCAGAATCTTTTTTTAGTGAATTTGGTGATATTAATTAACTTGACAGTTAACATCGCCGTAAACGTAAATTGATTTCTGATAAATAAGTAAATTTTGGTATTTCCAATAAGAAATCTTCGATTTATTAATATTAAATATTGTTTAAAATTTTATTCAAATTTCATATTATATATGTTTATTATTTATTATATATAGATTAATGTTACTTATTTATATAAAAGTTATTTAACAATAAAAATATTTTATATACTTTTAGAATTGCAATAGAATTGAATAAAAACTATAACTGATCATTATAATATATTTAAATAAATGACATAAAAATTAGATATGATATCGGATCGGTAATCGGTCGATATCAATTTAATATCGGATCGGATAGGCCTCCAAAAAGTGATATCGGTATACACCTACTTAAAACCCAAATTTATTAGTTATACCTTTAAAACCCGTGGTGATCCTGGATAGTTGACATCCCTTTAAAAATTATGACATATATATTATTGGGAATATAACTTTAATATAATAAAGAAAAACTTTTTATTGGCCATTATTTTATCACAAATTATAAATTTACATTTCTTTTTATTATTTATACATGCATGAATGACGTTGAATTTTTATATTGGTCCTCCACATTAAATTACAATATCAATATGTGTTAAAATAAAATTTTACTTTTTTATTTTTATTCCGTCATGCATGGGCTACTCTTTTTGAATATTTATTACATATATTTTTATTTTACCATATAAATTTTTTATCAAAAGAAAGAAAATGGTAAGAAAATAATAATAAAAAAAGCTTTATTAATTTAGAATGAATAAGATAAGAAGAATAAGATTTAATTTAAGATTAGAAAATGAAATATTTTTTTTTACTTTTCATTTATCCGAGCCCAACCCCAAGGTGTAAGTCTGGACCCCGGGTCTGGACCCCTGGTCTGAACCCCGGGTCTGGACCCCGGGTCTGAACCCCGGGTCGGCCTGAGCACAAAATTTGGTCGTAAATTTTACGACCAAGCAAATTAACAACACTATCCTATCCTTCACTGCGGAAACTCACAATATGGAGCTATCGCAGCCTTTTAGAAAGAGTCTCCAGTATAGTGGATTTGCATCCACTGTTTACCGTAATTTACTCTATTGTTGTCAGGACCTGTTTTAATTAAAGAGGAATGTTGGTACTTGTGGATTTGAATTCACTGTTTGGCAAGTCCGTTTGATTAAAAAAAAATGACGGTAACTCTTTAAAGTTGAACATAGATTATTGGCAATAAATAATTATTATAGAGATTTCTGCAAATTAGTTTATTTGTTGTTCTATTTTTGGTTACTTTGTGATGAATATGAACTCTAAAGGAAAAAAAATTAAAGAATTAAAAGAAACCTATTAATGGTGGTTATTAGTTTTGGTTTACATGAAATTTCTTATCAAATATTTCATTTCATAAAAAAGTAGACGAACCAAAAAAAAATCTTATAAATAAACATAATTCTAATGTAATTGTTATATAATAATTATTATTCTGTACTCCGAGTGCTTATCCTACCATCTATATTAATAATCTGTGATTTAATTAGATGACATGCTATAGTGTCTAACAATTTGACATGTTTGTCTTTTTTTTTATGGCAAGATTCCTTTATTTATCAGCAATAAATGGTGTCATATAAAGTTATTTTATTTTTTTATTCAACACGCTTGTTTTTTTTTCTTTAACAAATAAATATTTAAAAAAAGTTGTTTATTATTTTTTTTAATAAATTTTTTTTTACGTATTTTTTTTATCTAATGGAAAAAATGGTAATTTTAAAATTGATGCTTTTATTATTTAATATATTTTTATTTAATAGGAATTAAGATATAATTTAGAACTAAAAGATTTTTATTAATTTTATAAAATATTTCACAGTTAGCAAATTTTGAAAATGATATTATAATATACATGTATTTTAAAAAAAGATTTTTCCCAAGCTAATCAAAATATGACTGAAACGATTAACCTACCAGCTTCCAATACAGAAAACACTCAACTATATGCTATAACTAAAAATTAAATGTTTATTGTTTATTAAAATACATTGGCAATCAAATTATCTTCATCTCAAATTATTTCAAAAAATATGTTAGGCACTCAAGTTAAGATCAGTTTTACTTTTCTATATTTAATATAACAAAAAAAATAGCAACAAACTTATATTCCCAATATCATTTTTAAAATATACCTAAAAATTTAGGCCCTCAGTCAAAAACTATTACAGCTAGTATATTTTGTGTTTTAATTTTTATTAAATATAAAATAAAAATAGCATTCGAATTCTCTTCATCTCAAAATATTTCAAAAAATATCTTAGGCACTCAAATTAAGCTACCAAATAAATAGTAAACATTTTTCCGTTATTTTATATAACAAAAATTATAGCAACCAAAACTTTAGACTACACTGGATATTCTCTTCAAAATCTTTCAAAATTTTTTTAGGAAACCATAAATAAAACAAATAGTTATTATATATTTAGAATGTTTATATTAAATTTAAAAATATATTGGAACCAAATACAATCTAATAGAGCTTCCAGAAAACAATACAATCAAGATTTCAAAAACCTAATAAAAAGCAATTTATAATTTATATTGTATTCTATTATATCAAATTTTATTTCTGTATATATATTTACAATTATATTATTGTATTTTATAATACATAATTTTAATTATATATATATAGAATTATAATATATTATTGTGTTCTTACAAATTTTATTTCTATATATTTCTAAAATATAGAATAAAAAATATAAAATAGATTCTTGTGTTATAATTATAAATAACAAACATTCAATATTTTTGACAAAAAAAACAATAAAAATAATTCTTTATGTTAAATTATATTGTTTAAGATATATTCATAGGAGGATTCATAGAATAGTTTTTTGCAATGCCTGATCACCATTAAAAATAATATAAAAATTACACAATATAATAAATATTAAATAAAGTAAATTTTTAGGTTTGAATGATTTAAACAAAGTATAAAACAGGTTGTGAAAATCCTATAAATAGAAATAATAGGGGTAACATAATTAGCAAAGTTATAAAATTAAGAATTATTTGAAACAATTTATTGAAGAGATCAAAATTTGAAGCCTTTCCTGGATTTTAATTCAATGGCATAAGAATAAGCTGTAGACATTGATGTTCATGTTTTTCACAAGTCCCTTGCAATTTATTTTAGTATATCTTTCAGCCAATTTATTTTTATGTTATGTAAAAAAATAATAGCATATTTGGGATTTGATTAAGAAATCTGTCACCATGTCTTAATAAGCTAACAAAAATATTTTACTTTTATATATAAAATATAAAACTGAATAAATATTATTTAGTAAATTTTGATATTACATTCACCTTACATGATTAAAATAAAAAATTGTATTTATAAATCTTAGAACATTAAGCTTAGGCCATGCATCTATATAAATATGAAAAGTATAACAATTCTGGTGTACCAGGATATATAGGTTGTTTTACTTTATTAACATTAATTTTTTTAAATTTATTAAACGAATATTATGACAAAATTGCATCAAGGTTAATTTATATAATGAAATATTACATTTTTAATAGTATCAAAAGATTATAATTTTCAAAATTTCACAAAATTTCACCGTACAGAAACGTTTAACTTAACAGTATATTTTTTTTTACCCCTTTTTTTTTTGAATATATTGGTTTTATTTTTCTTTAAAACAATAAATATAAAAAAAATATAATTGATTAATAATGAATTTCCACTTTTTTTTTAGTTTATATAAGATTATTTTTTTTTTATAAATATTAAATTATTATTTTTTTTTTTTTTACATAATAAATATTAAAAACATTTATATAATGACGTTCAAGATGACTGCGCGAAACTAAAAAAAAATATTAAAAATAAAATTTCAAACAAAAAAATATTTCATGACTCATACAAAAAAATAATAAAACTATTTATAACACGCCCCCATTAAATGAAAACCCTTGAACAAAAAAAAAATTAAAATTGTTGTTTAACAAAGATAAACAAGGGGGTTTTGTACATAAAATCAAAATGTAATTATTTATTATTCTATGTGCTTTAACTCGAGAATTGCTAAGATATCTATCCCTCTCTCGATTTAATCTCGGAACTGCGGAGGTATTATCATCTTGGGTTAATTATCATTATTAGTATTATTATTTTCTATGTGCTTTAACTCGAGAATTGCTAAGATATCTATCCCTCTCTCTTCGCCGCATCATGGCTAGATCTCAATCTTTCAGACTCTACTCTCTTCCGTATCTGTTCTACGTGTCTAACTCCTTCCTTTCCGTCCACGAATTTTACTCTCACCATTTTATGCCCCATGTTCTGTATAATTATTCCTGACTCCCATTTTCGGGTACCTCCAAAAATTCTCGCCCATACGGTCTGACCATTCACAAATTCACACTGATTATCCATTGAATTTTCCTCCTGCGCCGGTTTGGGTCTTAAGAAATCCAACTGAATACGAGTTCTACGGCCCAAAAACTTTTCTGCTGGGGACAATTCCTCTCCCTTTCGACTATTGTTATAATACGCAATCGCTATCCAAATCTCTCCACCCCCATATTTCGACTTCCTCAACCAACTCTTTACCACCGCCACCATCCTTTCCGCCTGCCCATTTGAGCTTGGGTGGTAAGGAGGCGCCAAAATGTGTCTCGCCCCAGTTTCAGTACAAAAAACTTTAAATTGTTTACTTATAAAAGCGGGTCCTCCATCCGACACGACTATTTCCGCTACCCCAAACTTTGCCCAAAGATCTTTTAACGTCTTAATTACTACTTGCGTTGTTAACCCCTTTACTTCTTGATACTCTACCCATTTTGAGTAAGCGTCCACTACGAGGAGATATATTTTATTTTCGAAGTCGAAAAAGTCTAAGTGTACTCTTTCCCATGGTTGAGTAGCCCTAGGCCAAATACTTTTCTTGTCCTTTCGAGGCATACTTGCCCATGAATTACACATTTCACAACTTCTCACCATATTCTCGATTTCTTTATTCATGCCAGGCCACCATACGTATTCCCGCCCCCATTGTTTCATTCGTTCCATACCCTGATGTCCAGCATGGATCATTGCCTTTACTGCCTCCCGCAATCTGGACGGCACCACTCCCCGACTTCCTCGTACCACACACTCGTCCACTATCGTTAGCTCTTTCTCCACTTGCTTGAACTTTTTGTCCCCATCTCGCCATTGCTTCCGACCCAATATGCACGCTTTGATTCTCGTCAACTCGCGATCTTTTAAAGTAGCATTTTTGAGTTGTTCCCATGCAACTGGTCCTCATTTAGATATTCCGACTATCGCTCTAATCAACCCGTGCTCATCCTCTTCATCCATATCTTTCGACCTACTCGTTTCGCAATCCTCTCCCGCTCCACATCTAGAAAGAATATCCGGTAAGTAATTTTCTCTTCCTCGTCGGTATTTCACTTGCACGTCGAAACTGCCTACCAGCAATAGCCATCTCTGCAACCTAGGCGACAACATGAGCTCCTTGTTGTCCTTCCTGAAAAGATGAACCAAGGGCTTGTGATCCGTATATATGACAAATCGACGTCCGATCAAGTATTCCCGACATTTAGTCAATCCAAATATAACCGCTAGCGCTTCTTGCTCGATCACTGAATATCTTGTCTCGGCCTCTCTAAAGATTCTTGAGAAAAATAAAATAGGTCTCTCCAATTCGTCTATACAATGTAATAGCGCTCCACCCACACCCCTATTCGAAGCATCAACGGCCAATATCACTGGCACATCGTTATCAAAACACACTAGTACTGGTTCCCTTCCAATCCTCAATTTCAACTCCTCAAAAGCCTCCTCCTGTTCAATCTTCCATTCAAATCTTTCTCCTTTCTTTAACAATTTATACAACGGCGCCGCTATCTGCGCGAAGCCTTCCACAAAACGGTGATAATAATTCACCATTTCCAAGAAAGCTTGTACTTCCACTTTATTATTAGGCTTCAACATGCTTGTTATATTTGCCATATTTTTGTCTAAAGGTCTGACCTCTTTCCCATTGATTTTATGCCCCAAATATACGATTTCTGATACTCCCAACACACTTTTTTCAACGCTTGCCCGCAATCCTTTATCCTTGATCCTTTTGAACACCTCCTCCAATCTTCGTTCGTGTTGCTCGGGAGTCTTTCCCATCACTAATACGTCATCCATGTAGTAAAATACTCCCTCTAGTCCTTGAAAAACTGCCGCCATCGTTCGTTGAAAAATTGGAGCCGACACGCTAAGTCCAAACGGCAATCTACAGAAGGCATACAATCCCTTCGGAGTCGTGATCGTTAATAGCTTTTGTACCTCGGGTTTCACCTTCAATTGTAAGTAAGCGTTCGAAAAGTCCACCTTTGAAAAATATATGCTACCCTTTAAATTAGCTAATATTTCTTCAATCCGAGGTAACGGATATTTTATCTCCACAACCCACGGGTTTAGCGTGACCCGAAAATCAGCGCATAAACGAAGCTTTCCATTGGCCTTCTTCACGGGTACTAACGGTGTTGCCCATTCGCTATATTCCACTGGACAAACAATGCCCTTCTGCACCCACTGCTCCAATTCCTTGTCTACTTCATTTCGCCATTCGAACGGTATCCGACGTAATGCACAAAACTTGGGCACATATCCCTCCTTTAATTTGATATCCACTTCATAATCTCGGAGACAACCCAACTTCTCATCAAAAATCTCCTTGTAATTTTTCATCAAGTTTCTCACTCCCTCTTGTACTTTGATCATACCAAATTCTATCTCTCTATCCCGCAATTCCCTCTCTTCCCGTCGTCTCGTTTCCTTTCCATCCATTTCCATTTGTTGGCTATGTGTTCCCTTAGTATTTCCTTGTTCCAAATCATCATCTTCTCTAGTCTCTTCTTCTGGCAACATTATTTTCCCATCTGCCAATCTCTCCAGCTCCGCTTCAAACTTTCCTTGATCATGAATTTCTTTCAGTTCTTCAGTATCATTTCTTTCTTCCTTTCTCCCAAAGTCGCGACAACTCCTAAAATTCTCCCCAATACCTCCCCTAAAATTCTCCCCAATACCTCCCCTATAGTTCCCCCCAAAACCTCCCTTATAATTTCCCCCGATACCTCCCCTATAGTTTCCCCCGATACCTCCCCTATAATTCTCCCCAATACCTCTCCTAAAATTCCCCCCAATATCTCCCCTATAGTTCCCCCCAAAACCTCCCCTATAGTTCCCCCCAAAACCTCCCCTATAGTTCCCCCCAAAACCTCCCCTACAGTCTCTAACAACCCTATTATCCTCTCTTCTCCTTTCCCCTTCCAAAAAGGTTTCAATTCCTGGCAATCTCTCTCCATACCACAAATTCATATCTCTATTTTCTTCATATCTTGCAACAGGTAAAAATACACCACACCATGCGAATACCCCCCAAAAACCACAATCTGGACCAATTCGGGTGATCCAATCCCATCCCACTACTGACTCTACTTTTCGATCTACTATCCATAAGTCCAAAATCTCCACTCTATTCTCTAATACCACCTTTAACTCCACCCTTCCCATCACTGCGACTTCTGATCCATCCTATTGACGGATCTTGATGTCCTCCCGTTTAATTATCCATTCCGACCAAATACTCTGATATTTCTCATATCCCATCACGGATATGGCTGCCCCGGTATCAAATAACATGGATACCATATTTCCATTCAAATTTATCCAAACTCTAGGGCAAGGATCATGTATCCTTTCCTCTTGTATCATATATATGCCCTTTGATACCCAATCTTTCTCACTATAATCTAATCTTTCCATCTCTTTCGCCCAAAGCCCCCCGACCTTTGCGGCATGCTCTTTGCCATCATATAGTCACAAATACTCGCAATCTCTCGCCCCATGTCCTTCCTTCCGGCAACGGAAACAGATTCTATTCTGCTCTTTATTCACAGCCAAAAATGGTACTCCTACCTCTTTATTTTTTTCACTTTCTATAATTCTAACATTTGGAGCACTTTGCCCCATGTCCCTCTGCGGAAAACCGCCTCTAGTTTTGAAATTACCCACATTGCATTCCTCCCTATTATGACCAAATCGACCACAACCTGCACATCGTAGCTTATCACGTCTTCCTGAACAAAACGTGGCTATATGTCCATATTTTCCACATTCAAAACATTTCGTTTCTTGGCAATCTCTGACCATATGTCCCTGTCTTCCGCAATTATAACAATTCATTCTCCCCCTTACTCTTGAATCAAAGTTGGGTCTCATTTCTCCTCTCCTTCCCTGTGAACTTTCTCTAGGTCCCCTATATGTCCCCAATCTCTGATTAGTATATGAATCTCTCCTTTCAGGCCTATAGGTTAATTTATCTAATTCGCTATCCGTCCACCCATTAATTAACTCCTGCACTGGGAACCATGTTACCTTTCCCATAACATCCTCTTCCCCATTATGTCCTTCTATAGTCAATGTCTGCCCCTTTATTTTCACACTTCGACTTCTTCTCAACTTTCTTCCCCATATTAAGCTACACATCCATATTACTAATATAACCAATGCCCCAAAAATATTATACTGTATTTCCCAGTATTTTACAAATTTTAAACTTTTCATTTCGACCTTATAAAAAATTTATAATTAATTTCAAAATAAAAATTTTTGTTATTTGTAATGTTAATAGATATGATATTATTAATAGTGTAAACAACCCAATAATACACATGTACATCTACAGTTAATAAGTCTAAAGATACGACAAAAATTTGGGCAAATTTTGTGTAACAGATTTACAACTCGTAAAATTCGGACAGCACTTCCGTACGATAAGACTTTTTTTTTTTATTTTGAGAGAGAAGAGAAAAGAAAAAAAAATAAATGGACAGCTGATGTCGATGATGAAGACGATGTACAATTCACTTCAAGACTCAAATACCACTATATGATATTTTTCACTCGAAGACTCAAATACCACTATATGATATTTTACCGTAGATGTAGATGAAGACGATGTACAATTCACTTCAAGACTCAAATACCACTATATGATATTTTCCACTCGAAGACTCAAATACCACTATATGATATTTTACCGTAGATGTAGATGAAGACGATGTACACTTCACTTCAAGACTCAAATACCACTATATGATATTTTCCACTCGAAGACTCAAATACCACCATATGATATTTTACCGTAGATGTAGATGAAGACGATGTACACTTCACTTCAAGACTCAAATACCACTATATGATATTTTCCACTCGAAGACTCAAATACCACTATATGATATTACGACAACCGCACTAACCAGGTTGCTTTGTATAAACACGGCACCAATTTCAAAATTTCACAAAATTTCACCGTACAGAAACGTTTAACTTAACAGTATATTTTTTTTTACCCCTTTTTTTTTGAATATATTGGTTTTATTTTTCTTTAAAACAATAAATATAAAAAAAATATAATTGATTAATAATGAATTTCCACTTTTTTTTTAGTTTATATAAGATTATTTTTTTTTATAAATATTAAATTATTATTTATTTTTTTTTTTACATAATAAATATTAAAAACATTTATATAATGACGTTCAAGATGACTGCGCGAAACTAAAATTTCATGACTCATACAAAAAAATAATAAAACTATTTATAACAATAATAAAAACCTATTCATGATTAAATAAACATCTATAAAAAATTTTAACAATTATTAGATTAATAACTTTTCATGAATATTATATATTTGAAAAATAAAATTTCAATCTGGGTTATAAATTGTGGTCCATACTATTGGAATATGTTTTAAATATAATAATTTGAAAAGGTATTCTTCTCATAATTACTCACAAACTGTTTTAAAGTAGAAAAATCTTTTAGTTCTAAATTATACCTTAATTCCTATTAAATAAAAATATATTAAATAAAAATATATTAAATAAAAGCATTAATTTTAAAATTACCACTAGATAAAAAGGTAACAGATTAAATCATGGGGAAATTTTCATATATTATTTTTTTTTTATTTTTTTTTTTAATATTTTTTTTTATTTATTTTTTTTAAAATATGTTTTTTTTTAAATATATTTTTTTATTTATTATTTTTTTTTAAATTTTAAAAAAATCTTAATTATATTTAAGAATTTAGAAAAAAAGAGTATATTTAAGAATTTAGAAAAAAAGATTATATTTAAGAATTTAGAAAAAAGGAGTATATTTAAGAATTTAGAAAAAAAGAGTATATTTAAGAATTTAGAAAAAAAGAGTATATTTAAGAATTTAGAAAAAAAGAGTATATTTAAGAATTTAGAAAAAAAGAGTATATTTAAGAATTTAGAAAAAAAGAGTATATTTAAGAATTTAGAAAAAAAGAGTATATTTAAGAATTTAGAAAAAGAGTATATTTAAGAATTTAGAAAAAAAGAGTATATTTAAGAATTTAGAAAAAAAGAGTATATTTAAGAATTTAGAAAAAGAGTATATTTAAGAATTTAGAAAAAAGAGTATATTTAAGAATTTAGAAAAAAAAGTATATTTAAACAGAGTATATTTAAGAATTTAATAAAAATAGGTATACTAAATAATTAATCAATTTATTTGAATAAACATAACATATATACAATGTTTTAAAAAACTTTGATATTGTATCAAAAAATTTCCTTCAAAATCCACACGATATTTATTTATCAAAAAAAAAATCTAAAAATACGCCAATTGAAAGAAAAAGGTAACATTCAAAAATTTCTACCAAAATCCAGACAATCTAAAAAAAATAAATAAAAAATTTAAAAAAAAATATCAAAAAAAAAATAATATATGAAAATTTCCCCATGATTTAATCTGTAACCAAAAAAAAAATACGTAAAAAAAATTTATTAAAAAAAATAATAAACAACTTTTTTTTAATATTTATTTGTTAAAGAAAAAAAAACAAGCGTGTTGAATAAAAAAATAAAATAACTTTATATGACACCATTTATTGCTAAATAAAGGCGTTCATTTTTTTATGGATCTTGACGAAGATTTTCATACAGAAAAAGAGGTAGATCCTGATAAAGATTGTGTAGATGCAGACTTCTTAACGCTCAATAAAGGTGATACCTCATTTACATATGGAAATATAATGAAGTCTTATTCTTATGATACAGCTAAAAATCGAAAATTTGCCAATATAAATAATTTGCCAAAAAATCGAAAATTGCCACAAATTAATCAATCAATTGGTATCTTTTTTATCATAATTTTTTAAAATAAATTTATAACATATAGATGGAAGATTTTTAAATAAGGAATTGGATTATAAAAAGAACATATCTAAATTGATAAGTAAATATTTATTGTAAAAATTATAACTTTTAAAGATAAATTGGTTATATCAAAAAGTAAGTTATATATATGCAAACCGATTATATTGTGTACTTGTCATTTTAATTATATTTGCCATTTTACCAATAAATCTATTCTCTAAAAATGATACCTTTCAACCAAATATATCTTCAAAGTTTATATCTCAATTTGATAAAAATATAAAGGACTCCTCAACATTTAAAAATATGAATACTAGAGAATTGCAAATTATTAAATCAGCTATTTTATCAAAAATAGAAAAATCTGAACCTAATTCACCATCTATTGTAATTATAGCTGAAACATCTCCAGATTTAAAAATTAAAAAACCTAATCTTGACCAACACCATTCTACTATTTTTATGAAAAGCAGTAATTACGAGACAAAAAATTTATTATTAGCCAAAACATTAGGAAAAATTATATCTAACATTTATCAAGAAAATAATAACAAAATTCAAGAATTGGACAAAATTATCAATCTAAATACTTTGTTATATAATTCCAATATTGATGAACAAAAATTGAAAATTGTACAAATGTTAACTAAATATAAAAATGAAGATGTTAAAGTATTTATTATTATTGGATTAGAAAATATTTCAGGAAAAACTGCTTTAATTTTTCATTCAATTTGTGATCAGAATGATTCTCCTTTTAAAAGTGCTCATTTTTTCTTTCCAATTTATATTGATAAAAACATGACCAACCAAAATTTTTTTAATTTATGTGGCAAAACCTTTGACAACAGTTGTTTATTAGAAGCATATTTAACTGATAAGTGGAGAAAAAGTATAGGAATAGATAGAATAGCAGCGTTATTTAGCCGCATAGGAAATAATATTGTTAATATATAATTGTATAATATGTATAGTAAAAATTTATACTGATTAAAATCAATATATTATGATCAGATGAAGTATGAAAATTAAATATTTATAATGATTCTGTGAATCCAAATTTATCATTTTTTTATGATCTATATTGGATACTAGATATAATTAAAATAAAGAAAGCTTATATTATTTAAATTGTGTAGTCACATCATAAGAACCTTACCATTATTTTTTAATACTATAATTAAATTACCATGTGAAAATGATATATTTAAGAATTTTACCTTTATATTTCAAAAATAAAAACATGGTTTCTAATCAAGCCACAAGCTAATTTATTAAATGAACCTTTTTTAAAATCGAAAACCCTAAGCCTTTAAGCTGTACTGAACTCTAGAAACCAGGGATTGTCATCTTTTTGTAAAAATTTATTGCCTGATATTTAAAAAAATAAATATTGGTAAATCATAATTTCCTTAGATAAAATACAAAATGACCACCAAAAGTATTAGTTGGCAAAATTATTTGATGTTATAAATGTACATTTTACAGAAATTAATAACTAAAAAAGTATAAATTAAAAATAGATTGCGCCCAATATAAATATTACACATACCATATAATATTAAAAATAGAAAAGTATTTTTTGTCACTTTTAAAAATGGCAAAATCAAGATTTTAGCAAAAAATATATTATCTGAATCTCGAGATTTTGCATATACATAGCAAAAAGTGTCGACACACATTTGACCAAATCTTGAGGCATAGTTAATATATTTTTGGCTAAAATCAGAGCTGTTAATTTTTTAGTAGCGATAGCTAATAGCACGCCACCTTTTTCCAATTATTTATTGTTTCAGCGTGCTCCCTTTTTTGAAAGTAGCCAAGTAGCGCGTTAGGAATATAACTATAAACATGAAAATTTAAATATAATATAATTATTTATATTTATTATTAAATTTTGAAACTAAAATTTATATTTTCAATTTGTATTATAAAACTAATTCATCTGATGTAAATTATTATAAATTCCATCGCAAATTGATATCCAAATCGATGTAAGTTAGTCAAATTATGATATTAATGAAATGAAAGGTGCCCTGGTAGAAAATGTTCTTGATAACAATAATATCCAAAATTGTAAAATATTTTCAAATTAGCAATACAATTTGTTCAAACTGTAAAAAAATATATCCTCAAGCAGAGGAGTTAGAGAACAGCGCTCCTGGAGTGCCGCTACATTTTTTCAAAAACACCTGGCGCGCTTTTTTTAAAAAATAAGGAACTGGAGCTAGCTCCCTTTAGGGTGGAGTGGAGGAGAACCGCTGCACTGCCCCTTTAAATTTTTAAATATATAATATTTCTTAATTAAAATGAAATTTTATTTAAATTTTTCCATTAACAAAAGTTGAGCCGAGTTTTATATTGGTTTTTAATCTATTCATTATTAAATTTTTTTAATATTGAAAAGTTTTTGGAAAATCTTGTAAGTCATATAAAATTCATTTTATAGATATATAATAAAAAATAGTTTTAGATATTATATATTTAGAGATCTTAGAAGAAGAAACTGAATTTCCATTTCCATCATACAAAAAATATTTTAAACTTCTAAAAGATGTTGATCCAAATGATCAAACAAATTTAAGGGCAAAATGCCTTTTGTGTCTAAAGAAAACTATTTCAATTTCAAAAATGAGCAGCTTCAATCTAAAAAAGCATGTAAAAGTAAAAAATCTTTCTTTTAAATACAAAATGATAACTGTATTTTATTATTTTGGAATAATTTTTTTAAACTGGTTATAATTATTTTGGGGCAATTCATAATAATTGAGTTTAGGTTGCTAGATATGATATGATGCTTTTTTAAATATATTTTAATTTCTCATTACTTTTTCAACCTCCTTTTTTATACATTTTTTTTTAAACTTAAAGTATTTTTATTTCATATTAACATGGTTACTTTACTTAATTGAATTTTTTTTTAAATCAAGATATTACTTTTATTTTCATAAATATATTTCCATTATATCAATAATAACTACATATATATCATACTAAATTAAAATAATATAAAATAAATAAAATAAAATATTATATAAAAACCGAGGTGGGACTACAAGTTCCCAAAAAACATGTGTAGTTATATTTTAAAATTATGATTTGGAGGTTTTGTTTTAAGAAATAAGATTCTTTAGGTTCTGATGTAAGGGCTCTTATCTTATCCCCTATATTTTTTAAAAACTTTAAAGTTCCACTTGGCATATGTCCAAGGGAAGAGATGACAATCGGTGTAAAAATATAATTTGTGAATTTGGAATATTTCATTGTTTTTTTTTTCTCAGCTATATCAACCGGATTAGAATTTAAATTTTTTGGGAAAGAAGATACGCATGTGAAGTCCCAAATTAAGGATTTCCCTAAAGACCAAGGCACGGAAGTTAAACCATCTGGTCTTAAGCCATCATCTAACGATAAATTTGTAGGCTCCAGGATGTTTGGTATTCGGGCCCTGGTAAGAGAACGGCTAATAGCTAAATTAATTGCTGCATGCCTTGCATGCCTGCCTTGACTATATATACAATTTAGACCATGTCTCCCTTTGGAGTCAACTAATGTTTTACATTTGATGCATGTATGTGGTTGAACAATGTTACATCCAAGTCGATGGCCTATGGCAACTCTTAATTGTTCATCTGATAAGAGGTTACCTAGGTTACGACTTGGTAATGCTTCCAACCATTCATAGCCACTAGTACAGTCAGCATTCTGTAATAGTTGAATATACTCCAAGAATTGTAACATCCAAATTAAAAATATACATTTTATTATGTTAATCAATTTATATTTTATTTAATCTTAATTTAATTTTTTCATATTCTATTTAGATCAACTATTTAACGTTTTATTAACAATATAGAAACTTGAAAAAAGATTATTTTTATATTAATCAGTAAAACAAATAATAAGAAAACTTACAAATTAATATAAAAAAAAATACCCAAAAATAGACTTTATACTGCCCATTAAATATTTGTCCTTTTATTATTAAAAAAAAATCTACCTTAATAATTTGATGTTTTAGATTATTAGTTAAAAATAAAGTTGATTTTTATAAAACAAATTTTAATTTATATTTAAAGAGTACATGTTAATCAATATTCAAAAATTGAAAATCATATCAATAGTTATAATAAAAAAGATATTAGCCAGAAAATAAAGTCTTCTGAGAAAAAAAAACAGTCACTATTATATTTTAGTCAAAAAAAATTATGAACCTACAAAAACTGAAGGAGATAATACAATCACTGATTATGTCATTGAAACACTAGTTCCATTATCAACTGTAGACAATCCTAACTTTGTCAAAATAATAAAAACATTTTCCCCCTGGTGATGTGCTGCCAAACGCTAGTAGCAAAGATAAGTTGGCGTTATGATAAAATGATAGATGATATTATAAAAATGATTTCTAAAGTATCTTATGTGTGTACCACAACTGATTGCACTTTTGATGTTTTGGCCAACTATTGATATACATATAAGTTTCAAAATTCAGAACAAGGTAATAAAAATCATTACTGATAATGGTAGAAACTTTGTGAAAGTATTCAGGTAATCTTAATTATTTATTTTAAAATTATAACTTCCCTATTTTTTTAGAATGTTTGAAGATAAAGGTTCTGAGATGGATGAGGATTTCCAATTTGTGGATGTTGACATTCTAAATAACAGGACAGAAAGCTATGATTATCTTCCACAACATTCACGATGTGCCTGCCACAATATCATTTTGGTTGCCACAGTTAATGCAGAGAAAGCTTTAGCTGATAGGAGTTTTGAAATAATATAACAAAGTTCCATCCAAATGTCTCAATCTTTATGGAATAAACAAAACATGTCTGCTAATATGGCTCAAAAAATTGGGTAGGTATCTAATATGCCCAAATTCCACTAAGTGGAATTGAATCTATGGTTTTGTTAGATAAAATATTAGGTGAAAAACAAAAGGACTTTGATGAGTTATGTGATAACCACGGGTTTATACATTTTAACTCTCAAGAACGTAATATTAAAGAGTATAGCCAAATATTGATATAATTGTTATCTTAGTGAAATAAATAAATTTTAGGTTATGGAACCTTTGAAAAAAGCTCTAAAAATCTTTGAAGGGGAGCTTCATATGGATATAGGTTTCCTAACTCCAACCATTTCTAAACTTTTCAAAATTAAGCGACTTAGCAGATTTAGAGTTTTGCCAACCTCTTGTAAAGTCTCTTATAAGCGGTATTAATAAAAGGTTTATAATAAATAATAAATCACATCTATTTAAAACTTTATTGCAGATTTCCAAATGTTTATAATGATGATATTATTGCAGCTATTGTCCATCCTGCATTCAAATTATATTAGGAATATAAAAAATCCACAAAATAAAATATAAAGTGATCAATTTTTTAAGAAAACAAATACCTAATGCAAAAATAGCTACTAGTTCACGGGCATCCTACAAAGATTTGGAAGATTTTTTTAGATTTCATGAAATTGATCATCAGGAAGATAATATATTAAACAAATATTTTTTAAATAAATCTCTATTTATAACGAACTTATTCTTGCCTAGTGATAAATCTCCTAACTCTACAATTGCTCATGAAAATCAAAGGAGCGGTTATGGAGTGGCACTGCATTACTTGGACCAGGAGCTAGCTACCTTTAAAAAGGAGCGTTAACAACTCTGTCCTCAAGTAAATCTAGTAGCTATAACCTCAAAAAACACCTAAAGGTAATTATCATTTTTAAATTCTAATAGTATTTTTATTTTGTAAAATATCATCTCAACAATTTAAAGAGATAGAAAAACATCTTAATAATTTTCGTGAATGGGAGACTACATCGAAAAAGTCTAATTCAATACAAGCTAAATTGATTAATAATATTGCACATGCCAATACTTCACAGAAACAAAGTTATTGTCAATTTTATAATTGATACAGTTCAGATAATATCATTGGTTTATAATCTATCATGATGATTAAAACTATCCCCTAGTACAATAATTTTTTGTCCCCACACTAATGTAATGTTTGAGATAGCTGATACAGATACCCTAGTTGACTATAAAAACGACTTCCATTAACAATTTTTGGAAATAAAGGGATATTAATATAATAGAGAATCACCTAGACGCATTATTAAACCTAAAAATACTCAAATGAGTATATAATTTTTCTTATATATGTATACAAAATTAAATACATTCTTGTTCTCGAGTGCTAGTGTTGAGAGATTATTTAGTAAGGCGAAAATTATACTTTCTGATCGTTAGACTTGGAGATGTTAATATAGAAATGATTTTTTGCAACAAAATAAATATTATAATAAATAGTTATTTTCAATACCTAAATTATAGTTTTTTTACATAAATTTTTTATAATCAAAACTAACTATATTTAAATATTTATAAATGTTGATTTTTATGTTTTTTTTATATATCGCGCTACTTTTTGACGGGTAACTATAGTGATAGCGCGCTACTTTTTGACGGGTAACGATAGTGATAGCGCGCTATTTTTTGACAAATAGCGGTAGTACGCTACTTTTAAAAGGGCTAAAATCTCGATTTTGCAGTTTTAAAAAATAAGTTAAATTTAGGTTTTCCCCATATCGATAACTAGCTTTAAACTGCAAAATTTATAAAAATTTTATTCTAATAATATTTTTGAAGTAAAAAATATAATTCGATTTAAATATTCGTTAGGAGCATTAATATCATTCAAGGTGAAATTAATGGCCAACAATTAGACATACATAACTAAATTAGAAATATTTGAAAATATAAAAAATTAAGGATTTGATATTTTCAACTAGATATAAGAAAATACTATTCTAATAGTGTATTATTATTATTCTTTTAATATGCTTATATATACGAATATTCGTACAAATAATAAACACAATCTAAAAAATATGAAGAAGAAAAAATTAGAAATATGTTTGGAAAAGAAAACACGATATAAATACATATGATCACAATGCTGCTTATTTTTTAGGTCCCTAATATCAAGGGAGCATCTTATTAGTAGTGAATTTAATGAAGTGTATGATATAATAAAAGAATTGGGCATTTTACAAAGTGGTGATAATTAAAATATTTCAAGTGATATAATAAATTTCAGAGGTAAAAGCGGCCAGTTTAATAGCAAATTATGTGTGAAGTAGTAGATTCCATGAGAAACAATCAGATTCCGGTCTGAAGTTAGTAGAATGGACTTTTCTCACCATGCACATTAATAGAAGTGACATTATTTCTTCTTCAGAAAGAAGTTGGACTATTTGGGTTGATATTTTTACTAAAACAGATATCGATTGAACATTTCGACATCAGTGAAATTGATTTAAAAAAATATTAAAGATAATGATAATATTTCATATGAAACAGAATAAGACTCTGTCACAGAGAGCGAAATAATAGGTATTGAATAACAACGAATTTAAATTTTTTTATATAATTATAATATTATAGATTTATTTTACTATTGTATACAAAATAAAGTTAATTTTGTCTTACAAAACATCTATTTGAATTTGACCATATTTAACCGGTTAAATACAGAACCCTGATTGTAATAAATGAGAAAAAAAAATAATTATCAATTAGAGTTCAAATGATGAGGTTAGTGAATTAAAAATTTCCTATTGTAAAAAATTAATTAAAAAAATATATATTCATGAAATTGGAATATATCCGATTATTTAAGAATAATCTCAATTTTTATTGTATTAAAATAAAACAATGTCCAGTAAAATTTTTATCTAATTTTTAACATAGTCATAAAATTCTAAAAACGAATAATTTTAAACATTTAATAAAATATTTTTTACTATTTATCTAATAATTATTTTTTAAAATTGGTAAATGATTATATATTCAGTTATTGATCTTTTAAATAGAGCCATGCAAATATTGACGCCTTCAAATGGGTCCATTTGCATCTTCCCAAAAGTCGAACCTTTTTACAAAAGAAGTTAAATAAATGTTCACCCTTGAAACTATTAAGCCTAGGAATAAACATGATACTCTTAATAATCCAATTTAAAATCATGGATAATTCGATCATTGGGCAAAAATTCCTAATACAATTAGCCCGAACAAAAATTCCTTAAGATTGGAACACCAAGAATAGAAATCTACCAAATTTACATTAAATTAATTTTGCAAGAAAATTACTCCAAATGGCAGATGCCATTTAGAGATTACAGATTTAGACTGAAGGACCAATCTCTTGGGCGAGGTTAGAATGAACAATATTGTTATGGGTAGTTAATATATATTAAATAAAAAATTATTAATTCTGATATGGATAAAAAAAAATTATGAGGATCTGAATGAAGATGATCTAATAAGATTTTGTAAATATTTTTAGTAAATTCTCCCAATTAAAATTTTTATTTATTAAATATAATCCATCCTTTGGGTTTTTAGCAACGCGAGAGTTTTTGCACACTAAGCGCTCTTGTTTATCTCATCATAACTTTGAAAATCAATTGTTAAAAATGAATAAAAAATTATTACAAAAAGAACTTATAATATATTATTTTATAATTGTTTATTATCTATGGGGAATATAAAATAAAACATTTACTCTAATATGTAGTATTTTCTAAGTATGAATAACGCGTTACTTTTTTGAATAACAAGTGACGTGTTACTTTTTCAAATGTAACTAGTAACGCATTTCTTTTAAAGTATTTACAGCACTAGATATTATTTTTGTTAAATTATCTGTCAGGAAAAGAAATATCTTTTTAGTCACAATTATTTAGAAATAAACATTGCCCATATTTAAAACAAGTCCAATAACTTTTAGAGACGAATATTCTAATAAACGAATTATTAAAATAATTTATCCATTCAAACAAAACGAATAATTACTATTTGTATTCTTCGTTTTATATAAAAATTATTCCAAATAACGAATCTGCATCGGCTATCTGATAGGTTTTGTAATAATCGGAGTGAACATTTTATGAATCGGCACAGCCCTATTTATAACTTGAGATATCACTCGTTTTTCATGATTCATATTAGAAATCTGCAAAAAGTTAATGGGCTGGGCAAAAAAATTATTTGGCCGGATTATGGATTAGTTATATTTGATAGAAGTGATAATCCAAAAAGCTGCAGTGTTTTTAATTTAACCAGTTCCCGTTATTATAATTAGTTTTTTATTTTTGTGTTCAACTACATTTATTTTGGGTTAGGCCTTGTATTTAAAAAACGTTTCCTGCTGGGCATAAAAAATTAGAAATAGGACGGGCCGGACAAAACCTAAATTCTCACTAGGCCAGGCATGAAAAATTTACTACTTAAGGATCTCTAATTCTTATTTAATATAAAAGGGTGAAACTTACACATATCCTTTTTAGAATTTCATTAATCATTTTAAAAAAAAATAAGATCTAAAAAGCTAAAATTTTATTAAAATAATTCCATATTCATAATTTTCAAAAACGATGGATTCAAACCAGAGACCCGGAACATTAGTATTTTTAGATTCCCGTTCAGGTAAAAAGAAAAATTGTTCTGTTTCGGCTTTCGGAACATTCATATAAAAATATCAAAATATAGATAATATTGTCCATTTAAAATTTTATTTAATAAGAAAAAAAACATTTAAATTTTGAATTTCAGAATTTTATCTTGTTTAAGCATTTTTTATGGAGGGTATATGAGTAATCTTTAAATAATGAATTAGGGTCTAAAGAAATTTAGCTTATTAATATACTATATTTTTTTGTAAAATACTAATTTGTCTATACATTAAAAATATGAGTATATCCATTATAATCCAAATAAAAATTTACCTATATTAGGTCTTAAGGAAATTCCATAAATATAAAATAAAATCCAGGGGTTTTTTTCCGGGGGTTAATTTTTCGGGATTCGATTAAAATATTGTGTTGAATTGAAATATATCCACACTGGTCTTTTATTTATACCTATTGAAATATATTACAAAATCTTTAAGTCATCAAATATTTGATTATAAAACGCCTTTTATTAACAAAAAGGATAATTTTTACAAAATAAATTTTAAAAAAATTTTAAGGTAAATATATATTCTATGTTTATGTCAATCACCTGAAAGTGATTTTACCAGTGTGCCTAAGCCCTTGTGACTTATTAGCATGATGCTTTATCAACAGAAGATTTGTCTGTTAAATACATTTATAAAATCTGCTCAATTCCCTCTAAATACACTGGATTATGATGTGTGGAACGAGCGAAAAACTTTAGTTTATAAAAATAGACTACTTGCGATTCAACTTCTTGCAATCTGACTCTTAATTTTGCAAAAAAAATTAAGATCCATTATATAAGTTGAAGAATATATTGTAAGCAGTTATACAAGAAAAGAGAGGACAGATAGAAGATCTATTTTATTAAAAATTTACCAATTAATAATTCGATAAAGTATTTAGATAAAGATTTTAAGGTATATATCTCTTGTGTTAATTTATAAGAAATTTTGAAAGGCCAGGGCCCGACTTAGTCAAACATAATAGGAACCAATCTAGCTCGTTTTGAAGAAAAAAAAACATTTTTAGGGCCTTGAATCATTTTTTTAAAAGAATATTAGCATTTATAAAGATTTTAAAATGTTAATGTTTTCGGAAATTCAAAAAAAATGGTTTAAAATATAAATTGTAGTTTTTCCAATTTCAAACAATTTTAGACTGAAGGTTTTTTGTCCCCTTTTTCAATTCTGGGGAATTTTTGTCCGGGAATTGGATAATTCCCATAAAAGTGAATATCAAAATATAGGAACTCAAGTTTTGAGAAATGAAATAGTGTTTTATGGAAAGTGTAAGTGAGATTTCTGTTCAACTTCGAAGAAAATTGTCATATTTTATAAAAAGCAATTACATAGGCAAGATTTTCCTCTTGTAGTGGTTTAACAAAGTTTTTGTATTTTCCATCCCGGTTTTTAATTTTTTTATTCTTAAACCCGGCAAAGCTGGTTTGGGTGAAAAATTTTTTTTAGGCATGACCAGGTTTATTACCTAAAATTTAAGCTCAGTCCATATGGCCGGTCATTGGCCCATAAATATTAATAATAGAAAAAGGTGATTTGTCACGTTAATACTAAATCTTAATTGTTTAAAAAAAACATGGTAATTATTCCTTATATTGGAATGGCCCATTTACTTGATGTGTTTGTTTATCTTATTGGTATATTTTTATTAATTTCAATTCCCTATATATCGCTACCCATAATAACTCAATGACAAAATTGAATCAATCTCTAAAAGATGTATCAATCTAGATTAACATTGCTTATTATTAGTATAATGTGTTACAAAAGTAATATCGATAATTTAGGTTAATTCCATATAAAAAAAATTTTAACTTTCATTTTAAATATTCCTTTTGCAATTAAAAAAAAAGTATGACAATAAATGATTCGTTTAATTATATATTTAATTTCAAGTATACATTTTCTTAAATCCATACTTTTACCATTTTATTTCAATTATAAAATACCAATTATATTGTAATAATTGTAAGTTTAATATCTTCACATATTACAATTATCTAAACAGTATATAAGGTTAATCTCAGTTAATCCCCGAAAAGCAGCTAGTGCTAAAGTGTGGAATCAATTTTTTTGGACAATATTTCGATTAAATTATTATTAAAATATATTTCTTCTTGTTTTGAGCTTGAACCGGGTTCGATATTCGTTATAGAGGGCTTATTCATTTCCATGTTTATAAGGTTTGAGAGTTCGAGTTCTATTTCGTTATCGAGGGCTTCCTATATATATATATTTTTTTAAAAAACAGATTATAAATTTAGCGTAGAACCCCTTCCCATTCAAAAAAATAAATAAGTAAGGCTTGGAAACAAATTGAATCTTTAAAAAACAAATCATTTATCTAATCAAAAATAACGTCATTATAAAAATACACTCACGCTCTGGTTCAATCCCTCGAGATCGTATATATCGTCCAAATCATCTATTCCCTCCATAACTGCATCGTCCGAATCAAATTCATTATTTTTATGGGAATCACCGTCAACCCCGTTGGTCATCATATAGCCAATGTCATCGGTTCCTAAGCTGGGGTCGAAAGTAAAGATATCCCTTCCACTCAGCCCTATCAACTTTCCGGCTTTGTATTTAGCTTCTTTGTCTTGAGCCACTTGGAGAGCTTTCTCTCGTTTAATCTTGAGTCTTTTAGCCTTCCATGCCCTGAAATTTTCTAAGTTGAGTTTTGTGTGAGTTGATATTGTTGTGACCTTGGAATTATTATTATTATTTTGGTATAAAGGATAATAATATTCCCTCATTTAAAATAATATAATAAGTATAAAATAAGATTTATTATATTGAATTTTTAATTATTATAATTCCTAATATTTGAAAGAGAAAAAAACCTGTACAAACTCTAAATAATGATTCTGTTATATTTAATACTATTCTTTGATTTTTAATGATCCATATGATTAAATTAGCAATTTTTAAACTTTTAGTGTAATCATAAATCTCCAGCTAAAATAGGAAATTCAGGGTAATAGTACATATAAACTGAACGTTTCAAAAGCTGCGATGCGAACACAAATAATATTTCAAACGGTATAGGGAAAATTGATCAAATTTAAGGGCTAGAAACTATTTTACAAAAACGCAAACTGGTTTGCTTTTTTCATAATTCTAGAGTAACATTTTTTGTTCTAAATTAAGATACTCCATTTTTTTTTATAAAATGTTACTCTTTTTTAAAAAGGATGGCAAAACGCAAACGCGCAATTAGTACGCACTATAAGAGGGCCTACGCCGATCCATTTAAAAAAAAACAGATACCGATATTTGCAATGGTTTATAATTTTTGCCTAAATTTTACATCACTTTTGTGTCATAAGCAAAATTAAGAAATAGTTATATAAAAAATTTAATACAATAGGCTTGGACCTATTTCTTATATTCGGTCCGATTTTTTTTTAATCAACATTCGAATTAAAGAAAAATATTAAATTATATAATTATATTGAGGAGGGAAAAAAATATTTTTCAAAGAAAGCAATATTAACTATTTTACCACACTCTATAAAGGTAAATATTATGCATAAGAATATAGATTAAACTTTCAAATAAGATAAATCATGATTAAAAAATTAGAGCATAAATTGGTTACCGGATAAATGAGAAAAAATTAAATTTTTTCCCCAACGTTTCGTATTTAAAACCATTTTAAAAAATTCGAATATATAAAGGATATACAATAAACTACACGAATAAATAACTGATGATAAAAGGCTTTAGGCAACAATTTACCTAATTTGTTCAGGACTAAAATCCGGCCCGTTCATTTATATTAAAGTAAGCTTGAAAATTATAATATAATTTGCCTAATTAATATATATAAATTGATCTATTGTAGGAAAAAAGCGTCCTTCGGGATTCGAATCAGACTGGACCGAAGTCACGGTGGACATTTCCCTTTCTTTAGTTGGGATTAAAATCTGAAAATATTCAAAATTTTGTTTTAGATTTTTTTCTTCCTCTTTTTAGTTTTTTAAAATAAATTTTAAAAAATTACGAAATTATCTCTAAATTTTAATATAAAAAAAATTGCAGGAGTTTTTTTTTGTACAGTTTTTATGTGTTTTATTGCTTATGGTTCTTAAAAGAGCCTGTTTTACTTTGCTATAAAGTATTTTAGTGCATATTTTTAACTTTTAAATAGGGGTAAGTTTTAATTTTTTCACTAGCTTATTTTTATTTGTTTACTATTGGTTCTCAGCCCTGGTTAGAACTATTTTTTGGAATTAAACCATGGCTAAGCCAGTTTGAAGTTAGTTACAGTTAAGTTTCAATAATAAGGGATAAATTTGGTGCTATTAATATCCATTCTGCTCTAGGAGATTATGATATTACATTTGTTCTTAGATAGTATTTAAAAACAATTATGGGTATATAAAGTCAAATTTGTCCAATCTTAAGTCTTGATAATTTGGGCAACTATCTAATTTGACCAAAATTTTAAGTGCCATAAATTTCTTTAAATTGATATTAGAAATTGTCATGATAGATTAGGCAACTGCCTACTTCGAAAAATGGGCTAATTTATATTATTTTGTTCATTTTTATAAGACCACTATGAAGGCATTTGTGGTTTTTCGTTGCAATCATTCATTTATATTATAAAATTTCAAGTTCTTAAAACTATGTATGTCAAATAACAAAATGACAAATATAACGAGTTATCCCTAATTTAAAAAAAATTGGGTTATTAAATTTCTAAATCATAATGCTCAAAAAGAGTTTGCTAAAAGATTTAATATTATTTCGAAAAAAAAGTGTTATTTTCAAATCCAAAGATGACATCAAACGCAATGTATAAATTAATTTTATATTTTCATTTTTATTTTGTATACAGCCATTGCATTATAATTTTATACATTCTTATTTTGCATAAGTTTATTATCGTAAATATATAATTTTAATCATGAATATGATGAATTAATAAAAAAAAAATTATTTGAAAATGCTTGAGCATCACTTTTTGCTAAACTAAGAATATAACAGATGTTTGGTCCAAATGGTACCCAAATTATACAGGTTTGATGGTATATTTATAAGATATTTTTAACTTGATATATTATTATTTTGAAATAAATAAAGGAATCTTTTTTTTTAAATTATATAATTTTACTTTTTTGTCTAAAAGTTCTTCTAACAGAGGCAAATTTTCTTTTAATGCTGGAATATTCCTTTTTAAAGTAAAGCCCGGAGGAAGAGCGTGCTTATAAAAACATTTATCTCCCCCATCAGGGCATTCCCAAAACCATCCATACTTATTATCTTCAAGAGCCTTTAAAAAATGTTTGCAAATCTATTCAAAAAATTAACATTGAAAATAATTTTAAATATTACAATATCTGTTTTATTTGATTTATTCTCTTCACTGTGTTTTTTGGAAACAACCTCTTCCAGTTTTGATTCATCCCAATTTTCCATAGTTTCATCTATTGAGAATATGAATTATAAACATTTAAAAAAATTTAGACTATTTTAAACATGAATAAATATATATGTGGGCTAAAATTTTCTTATAGAATATGTTCAAACCTTGAAAAAAATACTTATGTTTAATTAAATTTTTGTTAAATGTAAAAAAAGAAGTTCCTTCCTTAAATTTAATTCTTTGTTGTTAAATTGATTTCTCTAAAACATGCCATTTTACATCTAATATTTTGATCAGCATTTTTATTTTATACTTAACTTTTTAAATATTTTATACTCTAAAATAAGTATAGGTGGGTATAGGTATTCTTTCCATTTTTAATCAACTGGCTAAAATAAAGGTAATTGTTGTTTACCAAAAACTATCAAATTGGCTTGGGTATTTTATGGAAATGTAGCTCAGCTTTGAAAATGATTAAAATAAATTTACTCATTTCGCCATGCTTAGCAGATTTTTCCATCAATGTAGATAGAATCAAATCCAAATTTTTTAGCCATTATTGAAGTATACTTTTAAGAAATAAAAGTTTATAAATAATCTAATTTGGTGTAAAGAGAGTGGGATTCAAGTTGAAGATAGTGGGCAAATTTCCCATTCATATATAGCTAAAATAGTTTGCATAATTATAATAGCAATCTAGAGGAAGATCACATTTACTTTACAATATTAGAACAATTGCCAATAATCTTTTGGGGAAAAGGTGACTGGAACTTCATAGACTTACTAATTGGGCTAGGAAAGTACTTTGCACTCCTGCAACCAATACACCTAGTGAAATAATCTTTTTATCTGGATTAATACTCAATATTAAAAGAACCTTCTTTTGCCCTACCAATCTCAAAAATAATATTTATTTGTGATAATATAATTTAGCTAAATTTGATTTCTAATTTATTTATATAAAAATTTGTTTTAATAAATCAATAGAATATTACTGATGACTCTGACCTGAGTAAAGGTATCCTTTAGTCTATCTCAAATGAGATATACATAAATTTATATATATATCAACAATATTGAAATTAAGAGTGATCGAATAAATTATTTGGAAAATTTAATACAATAAATTAAAAATTAATTTCATTTTAAAATATGTAACACCACCAATTTATTATACGCAAATTTAGTGTAGTGAAAAATTTATGAAAACTACTGCCAATTGAGACTTTGGTGCATAGGTCTAAAATAGGCAGTATATAAAAGAAGTTTCAGCCTTACAGGTGGCTTTTTCCAATATCAGCAGGAACAAAGGCATTTTTTCTATCACCATTTGTAAAAAGTAGAGATATTTAAGTCCCCATACAATTTTAACAAAAAGAATAAAATAATATCATAAAATAAAACATAAAGGTCTGTAAAGAAATTTAGCCAAATTGAAAATATATAAGAAAAAGTTTAAAAACATTAAATATTTAATAATTATTTTTTAAATAGAGAAAATGATATGAAATTAAGTATCAATTTTTTTAGAATCCATATTAATTTTTTAAAGTAGGAGAAATAGCCCCACAGCTTTCATGAAGTTAGTGCCTCTAACATATGTTGCATTGTAATATTCTATTAATTGATTTTAAACACTTGATATTTTTTTATATTAAAAATATGGTAAATAAATCAAAATTAATTTTTATGTTAATCATAATCAAATAATGCAAATCACCTTCAGTACGTGCATCTATATACATACTACGTTTCTCACCCTTTCTTTCACAAGCTAGATCATGAGAGAATTTACATTTGTCTCCTTTTCCACATATATTCTGCTTAAAAAAGGCACATAGCATAGATTTTGGATCAACACCTAAAAATATCTAAATTGGTTATATCAAATGTTAAATTTTACCTTTATTGATTTTTTGCTCTTGTACAACAGGCTTAAAAATTTTAGTGATATCTTCCAATAAATCATCCTTTTTAGCTTTTTCTTTGTTTAATTTCTTAAAATGAGATAAATGGATAAATTCAAAAATTTCTAACTTTGTTCTGATTTGGATCATTTGCAATTTGATGTGTAACAGTTTTTATAAACTTTTGTTGTTTAGAACCCTTTTTATTTTTTAAACCAAATGTTTTATCCTAAAAAAGAAATAGTATTAAATAAAAATATCTTTAAATAACCTCTATAATTTTTTCATTTTTTTTTTGTACTGTTTTAGTAGATTCTTTTTTATTTTTTTGGGACATATAGGGTCTAATTTCTATTTCATTTAGAAATTACGTGATATGTGATAAAATTGTTTTGCCTTCTAGTATATTAAATTAGTACCTATCAAAATCGGAATATGCTTATTTCAATTTATAAGTCACCTAATCGAATATAAATTATGCCAATTATGTGAAATAATAAATCAAATCTAAAACAGATTGTTAGATTGTTTTTTTGATGGTGCGGTTCATCTGGTGTAAATTTTTTTAGAAGAATAAGTGATAGTACTGTATTTGTACTGGTATTTATTTTATTTAATAATGTTTATTAGGTTTTCATATTAATTAACAACAAAATAAATATAGCCAATATAACCCTCCCATAATCATATTTTTTATTTAATAGGGGATGGGCTTTTTACCTCTCCTCTTATTTACGATGGGCGTTAAAGTATGGGGCTTTGCCTCTTGCATGCACAGGTAACTATGGTCTGCCCAAAATTATTTCCCATCTTTTATCCCAGTTTGATGGGCTTTTCATGAGAGAACCAAGCGTTGCTCTGTGTTGTATATATATATATCTGGTATATATATGACGTTTAGGGCTAGTGCGCTTAATATCACATATCACGTGAAGCAGATTGTTTATACTTAAAAATTGTGATGGCTTTATTATAAGTTTAGCGTCTACATAAACTGAAGGGGGGGGAGTAGGAACAGTTGTGCATCCTTTTTTTCAGGGGTGTAGAAGGTAGGCGGCCTTGATGGGGGTAGGATAAAAAAATTGGGGAGGGGGGAGGGTTATCTATTAAATTTTGAGATCGAATAGGACAAAATTTATTGCTGTAAAAATTAATACTTTATTATAGACCTATTATAATACAATTTATCAACCAAATATATATTGCAAATAATCAGAGACATTATTTTCCAAAAAAAACTTTCGCTATCCTTTTAAATGTTGTTAAAAGGTTTAGACATTTTCAGCAAGATCATAATGCTATAATAATCAATTTATAAATAATGGGGGTTTTCATTTAATTTATTATCTAAAAAATAACTTCTTTATATTCACAAAATGACGAAAGTTGATAGTAAAGATAAAATAATTTAAGCTATTCTTTTTAAATTTTTTGAAAGAATATCATTGTAATTAAACAGGTAAAATTAAAAATAGGAAAACATTGTCACAGAAGGCGGCGAAAATTTTTTAGGAGGGTAGGCATAGGTTTTTGAAAGGGATTTACATCCAGTGAAAATCCTGTCATGTAGACGCTGAATAAGTTACATTTGAGGGATTTTTTCTGCCATTTAAATTTAATAAATCAAAAATATTTGAAAGAGATATTGTTAATTAGATAATTTTTTGAATATAAAAAATTTTTTATTTTTCTTTTTGTAAAATAAATTAAATGACCTTTTCGTAAATTTTCTTTTACTTTTTATAAAATTAAGGACGAACTTGTCGAAATTATTTTTTTATATAACCTTTTAAAAAACTTATTATTTCAATATGTAAAAAATGTAAAAAGTGTAAAAATTAAATTGCATATATATAGAACACAAAATGTTAAATATTTTAGTGTTAAAAAGTATTAATAAAAAATGAAATAAAAATTTATTTATTTTTTGTTTTTCTTTAAGCCTTCCATTAACATAAAAGATATGTTAAAATTCATGGATATAAAATAATATAATGAAGACTTTTCTATATTATTATCTATAGATATATGAGGTAATGTTACATCACGCCATCCAGTGGCGTAGCTAGGAATTTTTCTTAGAGGGGGTCCATACATATAAAATCCTGGGGGCTTCGCTCCCAGACCCCCTTTAACGGGCCTTCGGCCGGGTTTATCATAAAAATCATAACCACATCTTTGACAAATAATAAATAAATGCATGAATAATATGTTATTATAATTTAGTAAATTATTTTCAATGACTTTATAATAATACTACCCAGATTAATTTCATTAGTAATATAATATCCTTCCACAAACATCAAAACCAGAAAAATATAAATATTAATGGTATTTATTTGATATAAAGTCACTTTTAAGTCTTTTGAACGTATAATCTAAAAAAAAATTTGCTCTGGGAGGGGTCCAAACCCGAAAACCACCCCCGTAGCTACGCCACTGACGCCATCTATATGCCATCTCATCGTTACTTTATGATACCTAATTATTATAAAATATTTATTTTCTGGTGTATTTGCAATACACGAGTTTTTAGTCCGCATGTCCACCTATATTTTAGCGAGTTCAAAAAATATTTACAACATTGAGCAGGTGCTGGCGGGTTAAAATATATTAAGGTTGTGAGCGGGCTTGGGTAGATGAATTATTTTTACTTTTCAAGCGAAGTGAGCAGACAGACTTCAATTTATTTAAAATAATAGTTTTATTTCATAATATTGTATAATATAAATGCTTAATTAAAAATAGATCAAAATAAATAATTAAAGAGCTAAGTCAGCCATCAAAATATTTTTTATAAAGGGGGGGGGGGGGGGTTAAATAAAATATATAGATAAATATGCGAGTAAACGGTTGGATAAAATTTTTTTTTAAATTATAAGTATGCCGGCGGGTTAAAAAAATAGTCAAAACAACGTGTGGGCTGCTTTTTGGTTAAAAACCCGCTAATAATCAAAAACATCCTATGGTTTATATACACTATTGGTTAGTTGCTAATCGGCTTAGCCTAGTCAGTTCAAACAGAGCTAACCAAAATTTTGGTCGTTTTTTCGACTTCGACTCAAAGTTTGAGTCAGGGTTTGGGTCGTTTTTTAACTCGACCCGAGTTCAATCCGGAAAAAAAGACCTCGACTCAAAATATGGGTCGTCTTTTCGACCACGACTCAAAGTTTGGGTCGTTTTTTCGACTCAGATTCAAAGTTTGTTTTTCGACTCAAATTTAAACATCAGGTCGTTTCTTACGACTTCAACTTATTAGGATTTTTTTTTAACAAATGGTTAAAAATAGATATTGTAAAATGTTCAATTAAAATTTCAGTGAAGATGTACCATAGGAAAGTGACAAATGTCATAATCGTTATTTTTGAAATTTTAGAATTTTTAAACCAAATGAGTAAAAATATATATTCTAAACATGTTAAACTAAAATTCTGTGAAGATGTACCATATAAAACTGACAATTGTTAATATAATAAATACACACAAAAATTATTAAAATATATTTAATTCTAAAATCTTAATCTTTTAAGTTTTAAATTAATATTTAGGAATCTACAAAATCTAGTTTTTAAAATGTCGACGATAGAGATATTGAAAGATAATATATACAAACAAAGTTATTTCATTGTACAATGATATGTAATTTTATTTTCCTTCGCATAAATTTTAATCTCGATAAAAAAACACAAGGTATGAATTTCAATTTTCATTGTAATTTATACAGGTAGGTTTTATTATCAAATACAACTAGTAGCTTCAACGAGCAAATATTTAAACCATAATATTAATGTATAGTCCAATCCTTATCTTTAAATAAAATGTGAATCAATATAAAAGTTTTTAAGATATATTGGTTTATGGGATAGTTTAATGGATATTTATGAATTATATTATAAATATAAAATTGCAATTAAATATCATCTCATTTTATCATCAGACAATAAGAACGATTATTTATTAGGATTATACTTTCTGATCGCCGCTTTAAAGTTGGGGATGACACTATGGATATATTATTAATATGCAATAAAAAAATTTTATTTTATTATTTGTGGAAATAGAGATACTTAACCCTTCAATACTCCTGTATTAAAAATGACGTTAGTACTCGGGTTGGGTTTAATAGAAACCAATTTCAAATGTATATATCTCCAGTAATATTCATTATTTTTATTTGATTGAATATAAGATAGATCTAACCTTAACCTAGATAAAATATTTAAATATTTCTATTTCTTAAGCCTAGATTAAATATGATGAGAATAATTATAATTTGTGTCATTTTTTAAAAAAGCTTACTTTTTTTAAATTTCAAATATAAAATTAAAAAAATAACTTATCTATCATATAATCATGATAATTCATAATATGGATCTTTATTCTTTAATATAAAAAAAAAATTACACTAATACAATCTAATATATAAAAAATATAGAACATTGAAATATGCTAATGACATACAAAACATTTATTACATAAAATATTAATGTGTTCTAAACATAAATTTATTTTAAATATTTGACAAAAATATTTTTTTTTATAAGGAGTATAGTTTTATACCATATTTTGATGGTTTGTTTGACATGTATTGCCTGAATGGGCATTTACCATGAAATGGTGGAAGCATTTCATCTAGGGCTGCATATATACAAGTAATTTATTAATTATATATAAACTAATAAAAATATATTTTGTTGAACGAATATAAATATCAATTCAATTTTATTAAGAATCCTATTGAAAGAATATTGATATGGGAATAAATTCTTTTATTAAATAACAAATTTTGTAAAGTAAAGTATTACTGATATCAAATTATTATCTAAGATGGTTTTTATATGTAAATTAAATCAATTACATAAAAAACTATATATCATTTTTCGCCTTCAGTGAAACATTTGTCAAAAAGTAATACTAAACGTAAATGTAATTAAATCAAAACAACTTTAAATACATAACATAAAATAAATTGAAACAATTAAATTGTATCATTACAACATATTTCATATTTGTTCTAGGTATAACATTCTATCTTGATTTTTTAATCCCAACCCCCTCCCCCCTAAGGAAAATTGGCTACCTAGGCCTATGTGTTTACAATATCTATTTTAACTCATTTGCTTAAAAAAAATTCAAAAATAACCATTATGATAATTGTCACTTTTATATGGTACATCTTCACTGAAATTAACATGTTTGCAATATATATTTTTACCCATTTGTCTTAAAAAAATTCAAAAAAGCTCAAAAATGATGATTATGACAATTGTCACTTTCCTGTGGTACATCTACTGAAATATTAATTTATCATGTTTACAATATATATCTTACCCATTTGGATTAAAAAAACTCAAAATAGTTCAAAAATAATTATTAAACATTTATCACTTTCCTATGGTACATCTTCACTGAAATTTTAATTTACCTTTTATAATATCTATTTTTATCCATTTGCTTAAAAATAAATTCAAATAAGTTGAATCAGGGTTGCCAGGTCAAAATTTTCAAATTGCGGGAGAAATTTAGTATTTTGCGGGAGAAATATGAAAATTGCAATAGAAATATAAAAATTGCTAAAAAAAATTTTTGCAGGCCAATTGACTTAATTATCCGCCTATTATTTTTTATAATTAGTTAATATAAATGCAAAGTCGGTAAATATTTTTCAAAATAAAATAACATCTTGATTTATTAAAATATATTAATTTATAAAAAAAAACCAACGATCTTTTTTAAATATAAAAGAATGTAAAGATAAAAAAACAAACAAACGATTTTAATTTTACAATATTTTATGCGAATATACCGCAAGACCGCAATTGGAAATCTACCGTGTGTGTGTGTATAACATTATAGGAATAGACGTTTAATTATCACGTATCAAGTTTAAATACATAATAAGATAATATTGTACTCATTTCAATGATAATTATTTTATTTATTATAGTTCAATTGCATTATTATAATCAGTGCAGGGGAGTGTATCTACATTCATTGCAAAACAAAAATATTATCCATAAATAAGAAATCAGATGCAACCACAGTTGCGGCAATTGTAATCACTTATCTTGTAGTACAACATTCACAGAGCTATTTATCATTACAATGTAGGTAGTATCTTTCCCCATAATATTTAACGACTCGATAAATGAAAACTTTATTTGTAGAACAAAAATGAGCAAGGGTATCATCAATGTTTTAGAACCTGAATCCAGGAGGTCAATTCTTGACGATTTGGCATACATGCAATTCTAACAGATGGATCTAATAAGTGGCATATTAAAATATTTCCCTTGATCCTCTCCTCCACTATTTCAACAAAATTAAGGAGCTTTCAATTAAACTATTAAATTTTTTTCCCTCAAATAGTGAAAATCCAAAGACATAGCTAACCATATAATGGTAAATATAGCAAACTCGGGATTATCAATAAATTGCATGTCAGCTTTCTGATTTGATAATGCCTCAGTGAATTTGGAAAAAACCAGAGTGTATTTTTAGAATTAAGTCAGCACAATGTTGGTTGCGATTTGTTCCTAATATCCGCCATCGATAGAATCATAAAATTTTTATAAACCTTTAAAAAAAATATTTCTTAAATATAGATTATAAAAGCTGTCCTAACATTTTGAAAATTTTTTACAATAATGAATGGCAGAGGTATATTTAGGAATGATTTCACATGTAGGAAATCTACTACATACTTTTAATGTGCAGTTGCAATCGGATGAATTTTAACAAAGATTCATAAAATTATGCTGCAGATGTGTTCATCTTTACAGTTAATAATTGACAATAAATTTTATGACGCCATTGCTAAAACTATATTAAAATGTTCAAATATTTTAAAAATACCGATAGACATTGATGTCTTGTTTGAGGAGATTGTAATGGTCTCTATTTTTGATTTACAATGTAAAAAATATATTTATTTTATGCGAATGTATAAATAAGATTTTATAAATATAAAAAAAAAATGGAAAATTAAATAGTTATAATGTTAATTATATTTTATTTGAGATTTAAATAATGGAACTAAACGTTTACCGTCGTTATTGAGATATTTATAAAATTCCTGGCATGACATATTATAAATTTGTTTAACCATTAGCTCGGCCTCTAATGTTGTTAAAGCAATCTGATTTCTCTCCTTTTTCCAGGCAGTCCTCATCAAGCTAAAAATGCACTCAGATGAGGCATTAGAATGAGGTAAGGAGAAGACATACTCGCATATTTTTTCCAAGCATGGGGATTTATTGTTATTACGAAAAAAATTCTACCCATTTCTCCTCTGCTTTTAGGCCATTCAACTTTAATTCTGGCGAATCATAAAAAATAGAGAGAAGTATTCTCCTCAAATAAGACATCAATGTCTTTCGGTATTTTTAATATATTTATTAAATTACAAAAACAATCAATTTGGTTTCTGTTCCAAGGTTATAATATTTATACATTTGTAAATAGAGTTATTAAAATCAAATTTTGATTGCAAATATTCGAAAATTGTCTTAATAAAAATATCTGCTTCATTTAAAAATGTATTAATTAGAGTATTATCTGAACATTTTAATATAATATTTTTAGCAATAGCGCAATAAAATTTATTATCAATTTTTAACTGTAGAGCTGTAGCATGATTTTGTGAATCTTTTTTATTAAAGAATATTCTGGTTGCAACTAAATATTAACTGCATGAAGTAGATTTCCTACGTGTGAAACTAATCCCAAATATGCTTCTGCCATTAAATTTCAAAATTTTTGGACAGCTTTTAAAATCTTTATTTAAGAAGTATTTTTTTAAGGGTTTGTAAAATTTTAAAATTCTATCGATGATAGATATTAATGATAACCACCTGATTGGTACATATCGCAACAACTCACACCATTCCAAGTCAGACCACTCCACCAACTCTTTTAATTCATTAACTTTTTTAGTTGATTAACTAATTCGTTAAAACATTTCATCAAAATTATTTCGACATCTAGAGATAGTACATTCATTGCCTTTTTTTAAGAATTATGTATTAAATGGCATATACAGCCAATTGGTATTAATTCATTATTGTGCTGCCTCAATTCGGTCAATACACTTTGGTTTTTGCCAAAATTTACATAGGCATTATCAGTGCAGAAAGCTGACATGCAAATTATTGATAACCTTGAATTAGCTATATTTACCATTATGTGGTTAGCTACATCGTTGGATTTTTCACTACCCGAGGAAACATTTTTTAACAGTTTTATTGAAATGTTCTTATTCTTGTTGAAATAGTGAAGGATCAGGGGAAATGTTTTAATATTTCCCTTTTAGATGCATCTGTTAGAATTGCATATGGATGCCCATCTTTCAAATCGTCTAGAATTGACCTCTAGGATTCAGGTACTAATACACTTGTGATAGCCATGCTCATTTTTGTTCTACCACAAGTAAGATTTGCACTTATATTGGAGTCGTTAAATATCATGGGAAAGATTCGACCCACATTGTAATGATATAGCTTTGTGAATGTTGAACTACATGATAGTTGTATACGATTTCCGCAACTGTAGTTGCATCTGTATTATTTATTATTTTTGGAGAATATTTTTGTATTGCAATCGATGTTGATATACTCCCCTGTACTGACTTATATGAATAAAATGATGCTGATTATTATTGGATAAAAATAAAAAGGATAGAAAAATATTTACAAACTGGACATGTTTTTCAAATAAACATTTAAAATTTATTTTAAAAATATAAAAATAATCAATTACTGTCTCTCAAAATTATATTATTTATATATTAAAAAAGTTAAAATACTTTAAAAAAAATTGCTGGAGAAATTAAAAAATTGCTATAGATTTTTGCAGGAGATTTTCAATTGCGATAGTTTTGCGGGAAAGAGATGTCTGCGTGTAAACTAAAAAATTGCGGGAGTCTCCCGCTTATGGGGGGAGACATGGCAACCCTCAGTTGAATTCGTAAAAAACGACCCGATGTTTAAATTTAAGTCTTAAAAACGACCCAAACTTTGAGTCGGAGCTTAAAAAACGACCCAAACTTTAAGTCTGAGTACAAAAAAACGACCCAAAAGTCGGAGTCGAAAAAAATGACCCAAACTTTGAGTCAGTCGAAAAGAACGACCCGAACTTTAGGTCACGGTCGCGACTCGCGGTTTTTTAACAATCCTACTACTGGATTAGTGATTCATTAATTAAAAGTGTACATACATAGAGTACACTTTAGCACTATGTTGTTGTTTGAACTTATCTAACACTATTTCTATAAAATTAAATAACGGGATTAATTGATTTTCATCACTCCACTTCTTTTAATTAAAAGGGGATAGAAATGTGTATAGTATTATTAGGTTCATTTATTTATCATTAAAGTTTAAATTTTAAAAAGGTACAAAAAAAAATATTATTCTAATATATAATATCATACCCCTTGTTTTATAAATTATTTATATAACAATTTTCATAAGTAAATAAAGCAAAAAAAAATTTTCAAACTTATGCAAAATATAATATAATTTTAAAATATTAAATATCAGACGTAAAAAATATTAGCTTAAATACTGAAGCCAAATTTTAATTTATAATACTAAAAAATCTTTCTGCAAAATAAATCAAAAGAACATCAGATAGTAATCTATTTTCTTTTATTATTAGATATAATATTTATTCTTGAGTATGATACTTTTAATTGGTCTCATCTATCAATATTCTTTTCTATTCGAGCTACACTTCTGATTATTTTATATATTTTACTAAAGGATGATTAGGACGTTTTTAATAAATGATATATAAAATTCTTTAAGGATCATACATTTTTGAGGAAAAATTAGCCTCTTTGCCGTGAAGCTAAACCCTGGTAATAATAATACAAGTTTTTAAAAAAGGATAATAAACTATTTAATGATACAGATAGGCAATTAAAAGTTTATTAATAAAATAAGAAAAAAATTAGAAAATAACAACCTAAAATTTTAATATTATGAGATAAAAAAAAGTAACCTAAAATAAAACACTAATCATATTGTCGATCAAATTAATGAGGTAATGTAAGTTTATCATCAAAAAGAGAAGTTAAAAAAAGCTTTAAATAGCTATTTTTACATCTAAAAATTGTACTGGTAAAAAAAATTTGAAAACGTAAATCAAGTTATAACAGCGGTATTGTATTAGGAGTAAAAAAATTAAGTTTGGAAGTAGCCTTATAATTAATTATATCTACTAAATATTTTTGGTAAATACTGATAATATATATATTTTACTTTGCACTAGCTTGTGAATTTATATTAGGGATAAGAAATTTTAAACTATATTTCGCGGAAAAATTAATCCTTAGTTAGGTTCTAAAATAACCATAGGTTAGATGGCTATCTAAAACTCTGCCTTATTTGGTGTTCTCAAAATATAGAACCAAACAATTTTAAACATGATGAATTCAGACTTATAGCATTAATACTAACACAGACGAATTATTTATTAAAGTAATATTGGCCGGGGGAGCCCCTCTTCCTTTTTTTAAAAATTTGCAGGTTTTCATAAATATATTTTTAAACTAATAAAACTTTTCATCTACATAACCACTACTCTCCCCAAAAATATAGAGAATACAATGATTTGATAGAAAAATAAGTAAAGTTAAAATATTGACTAATATAAAAAAGTGAAAACCCAAAATTATTTTTCAAAAAATGTAGAGCCAATAAATATCGTAATTGACGTTATGAAGATAGAGATATGATATTATGGTATATGTAGATATTACTATTTATTTTGCATTTTTCACATTATTTTCCATTATTTTTTATTATTCCAGTTGATGATATGTATCATGACCTATATTAGATATATTTTTTATAAGTTGTAATAGTGTTATATAATATAATTATCTATCTCCAAGTGTATCCCAAATTACAATTTGCGGCATAGACCTTCTCTCAAATTTATAAAGAAAAAACTAACTTGTAGTTTCCACTCTACCTCCCCCCCCCTCCACGTTTCATTAGTGCGTCTATGAAATTATACATCCATTGACAGTTATAATTAATGGCATTTGCCATAGGAAGCAATCGAAAACACTTTTTCTAAATGCCTTCTGAATTTAGTATTCATATTTTTTTTCATATTTTGTCTATATATCCTTTAATAGCGACTTCAATGCAGAGTTGTACATTTGCTCAAAATAAAAAGATCGTAAAATTTGAAGATCTTTTATTTTTTAAAAATTTTGTGTAACGACCTTTAAAGATCTTCATGATATTTATTTTTTTACCCCTTTATTAAAAGCCCAGATGTTTTTCAATTTTATTAATATAATATTTCTTTTATGTTTTATACCTCTCCTCCTGCCTTAATGAAAATTGAAAAACATCTGGGCTTATAATAAAGGGGTAAAAAAATAAATATCATGAAGATCTTTGAAGGTTGGATCTTTGAAGATCGTTGGATCTTTGAAGATCGTTACACAAAATTTTTAAAAAATAAAAGATTCAAATTTTACGATCTTCAAAGATCTTGCTCAAATTTTTGAGCTAGATCTCGCTCAAAAATCTTCAAAGAAGATCTTTTGTACAACTCTGCTTCAATGTATATATACTAGCTAATGCTTTTTATTGGTAAATAGCCAGTTCATGGCTAGAAAAGAATGATAAGTCTGGAGAATCTTATGTGGTTGAGAAACAAGTATTTTAGGATCTATGAATTAGTCAAGGTTATGTGTTATGTTTTATCATTTTGGGTTTTAAATCAATATATTATTTAAAATCGTGTTACGTTACTTACTGTCAATCGAATTTACCTATGATATGGCATATTACGCGTCTAACCTTAAGCGTCTTATATATAATACGTGATACGTGAAATATAGCCCATATGCCCTCTAAACGTTGAGTAAACAACAGAGCTACGCTAAGTATTCCTCACTTCCATCTAATTGGAAAAAACGAAATTAATTTGGGTACGAAAGTAAAAAAATGGGAGGAGCCCTCTACACGTTTGTTTGTACGCACTTAGGCGTCCATAGGCTCCAAAAGAAAGAGCGGGGCAGAGATAAAGAGCCTATGCCCAAGAACTGCTGCGTAAGTTAATTACTTTAAGGGTGGGTTGTGGCTGATTTTAAGTTTAAAAAAAATTTCTGTTCTGGCATATATTGTTCCAAAAAACACACATTTAAAATATAGAGTACATACCAATTGAGTTTTAGTTTGTCCTGATCCAGTAGCAACACAGTGGTTTAGAAATATTAAGAAATTATTTATTTCAGATATCTATCCTTAATACGAAAAAGTTTTTTGATAGAGTTTTTGCAATTATTTAGTTTGATGAATTGCTTCATGTTTAAGTTAAGTTCCATAACATCTTTTATTGTTTTATAATACCATAGGGATTTATATTTAGTGTATTCTTTTTTTTTTATAAGTGTATAGCCATATAATTGCATCATGAACTAGATTATGTTCTGAGTTCCTTATGATGTGGGCGAGGAATTGAATGCGGCGTTTTTTCAAGGTAATGTTAATTGGGGTGTGATTTGATACTCTCCATAGATTATTGTTGGATATTACTCTCGGGTAGAAGATTCCGTTAATGATTCGGAGGCAGTTATTTATAAAAGATTGTAATTTCCTGTTCTCCGTTTTGTTCAATTCCCATATATCTCCACCATATAGCAATATTGGAACAACTGTGGAATTAAAAATTCTCAGTCTGGTGTGTACCGATATTTCTTTTGTTTTCCATATTTTCATGTATTTATAAAAGGCTCCTCTTGCTTTTTATATTCTTATTTTCAGCTCTTCTTTATAACCTCCTGTGTTGTCAAACATGACGCCTAGATATTTTATTTTGTCAACTATTTTGATATCATTCCCATCGATTGTGAAATTTAGATTTTGAGTTTCGTTTGGAGAAGAAAGAATACAAGTTTTTTTGAAATTTATTTTTAACCCCATTCTTAGGCTAAGGGTTCCTAATAAATATAGCATATCTTTCGTTTCTTCAGAGCTAGTCGATATGATGACTATGTCATCGGCATAGGATATTATTTTGTTTTCTAAACGTATTATTGAGTTTGAGCTTATTTCTATTAGATTTGCGCAATCTAGGACCTCTTTTATAATTTTACTGATAATGATATTAAACAGTAATGGTGATAGAGTGCATCCTTGTTTCACACCTTTTTTTATTCTGAAGGTGGGGGATATTTTATTGTTTACTTTAAAGCAGGCAGATAGCTTAGAGTAAGGTTCGATCCCACTTTCCAAGAGTGTCCTCCATAGGGCCTCGTGATTCACAGTATCGAATGCTCTACTAAAATCTATAAAAGTGAAGAAGGCAGGGATTTTATATTTGTAACATTTTTGTATTGTTATTTTTAACGCTAAAATTGGCTCGATAATATTTTTATTTGGTCTATAAGCGCAGATGTATTTGGGTAGTAAGTCTGGAATTGAAGACATGATCCTGTTTTTTAGAAGGACCATGAAAATCTTAGATACTGTAGATGTAAGGGCTACTGCACGATAGTCTTTAAACTCTCTTGGATCATTTATTTTGGGAAAATTGCATAAATAAGACTTATTCCATTCTACAGGTGTTTTTCCACTATCCCAGATTTTGTTATATAGAGATAACAGGAAGGAGGATACAGTTTTGGGTGCTGTTTTTAGATGTTCCGCTGTTATATTATCAAGCCCAGGGGCTTTATTATTGCGTAGTTTTTTAATTACTTTTTCGATTTCCTCCGTGGAGAAACCGGATGGGGGTGGAGGTTCATGCACATTTGTGTTTGTCTGGCAGACGGCTTTTCTTGAATCAAAGATTGACATATAGTGATCTAACCATAATGCTATTTGTTCATCCTGGTCCGAAATTACATATCCATTTGCTAAGACTAAAGAAGGTAGCTTCTTGAAACTGTAGGGTTTGCAGAAATATTTTAGTTTATTATAAGCTTCATATATTCTGTTTTCATTCATATCTTTCTCTATTTCAAACGCTTTTTTTGCCACAAATTTCCTTCTATCACTTCTCAGCAATTTCTGTATCTCTTTCCATAGTTCTCTGTTCAAGTTATTGCCTTCTCTAAGCTGGCTGATTTTTCCTACAGTTTCATTTGATAACCACTCTCTCCTTAAGTATACATTTAAATTAAGGCTCATTTCCGATTTAGTAGGTTTTGTATGGAAGGGTAATATTGACTATTTTACATTGTTATTAAGAGAACCAACCAAGATTTTTGGGAAGGCCGAAGTTAACTATATAATGAGTAGTAAAAAGCCTATGCCCTATTGAATAAAAATTTGATGATGGAAGGATTTTGTTGGCTATGTTAAATTTATTTTTATTTAACTATGTGAGAGTGGAAATAAACATATATTATCAATTAACCTAGTTCTATATCCAACTTTGAAAATATTAAAGTCCATATGGACAGGTGTAGGACTGTGTTACACATTTTATCCAAGAGAATTTAATAGGAATAATTTATTAAAAAAGTCTTTGATATGAAAACATTATAAATTCAGATGTTAAATACCTTCTCATTTTTAGAACAATGTCGAAACACATCTTTCAAACTGACCTAGTTTAAATTTACAAAAAATTACTTGTACGATTATATGAAATTTTTGTATATCAATCGAATTTTAGATAAAAATCTATATAAATATAAAAAAATCATTTTTTAGCATGAATTCAATCAGCTGAAATTCATGAATTAAAAACTTTGACAGTTTTATGAATTTTAAGTATACACATGCCATTGTAAGCAGAATTCCAAAATCTATATGTAGTATCGGCCAACCGCAAATTGATATTTATCGAGCTAAAAAAGAATTTGAACAATATGTAAAGTTATTAAGAAAGATTGGATTAGATGTAATTGAATTGGCAGCAGAAGAAACTTTGCCATATTCTGCCTTTACTGGTGATATAGGTATAGGTGTCAATGGTATGGCATTCCTATACAACTCTAAAATTTCTCAGGCCAAAGAAGTATAAAATATTTGTAATTTATAAAACTTTATCTATAATTAGAAACAAAATATCAAAAATATTATTAGTAAAGAGTTAAATATGGAAGTTTATGAAATTTTAGACGAGGATGCATTTATTGATGCAAATGATGTTCTTTTTACTGGTTTTCATCTAATCTTAATGATAAATAGTTTAAACATTTTAGGCAGAGAGTTTTTTATTGGCATTACAGCTAATACAAATGAAAAGGGAGCTAAAATATTTGCAAACACATTTCCTGATTATTCCTGCTCATTAATAAATTTTAAAGAAAAAAACAGCAACATTTGCCTAAAATACTATGTTAATTGTTTAATAAATGAAGATATCTTAATATATATAAATATTAAAGGAAATTCTATTTTAAAGGTATTGCATTGACATTTTTGTTTTATTGTTTATAATTAGCAAATGGAAATGAAAGCCTCATATAAATACAAAATTTTAATTTTGCCATTGGATCTTATTAACTGTCTCTATATAAATGGTTCATTTATGTGTTCAAATGATAAGGAAGAAGATTTGAAGGTTTTTAATATTTTAAATTAAGCATAAAAATATTACTTTATTATATTAAAATTAATTGACTTAATAAGATATAGCAAAATGCTTAATTTTTCAAAGTTTTCCCTTGACACTAATTTATTATCATCTATGAAATATTACATAAACAATTAGTTTATTTTATTTAAAACTCTCGAACAATAAGACACATTTTTAGATTTCTCGATTATCTTATTACTAATCACTTAAAATTTTTTTTTATAAATCTGATCTAAACATAATTGCTTATTTAATACTATTTATTTAATTTTTTTAGGGTTTGATATTTTTAGGTTATTTTGACATATAAACTGCCAATACTTTTATGCATTTACTATTATTAATTTTAATCACTTTTAGCTAATTTTAATGATTTTTAATAATTTATAATGAACTGATTAAAAATTGACTAAAACAAATTTTAACCCATAACATTTTAGTTATATAACCCCTGTACCATTATCTTTGTCATTAAAACAAATTCTACAAGCTTTCAGCACATAACAAATCGATTTAAAAATGAATTCCCTTTTCCACATGTTTTGATGTTGTAATTCCTTTAAATTACCCCCTAATCTGAATTTCTATAACGTATATATGTCTAGCTAATTGAAGAAAAATTGGGCTTTAAGCAAGATCTAGTGGACCTGACAGAGTTATCCAAATTACATGGTAATCTTTCGAGATTGGTTTTACTCATTGGAAAGCAAAAAATTGTCAAATAAACAAATATTTCTTGTAGAAAAATTGATAGAGAACAAAAAAAAGGCGATAACATATTATATGTAACTTATTACAAAATATATTTTATATATTAATAAACACATAACCACACATACCATTCCATATATAGATTTTAACTCCTTAAGGGGTCAGGACAAAAATTTAAAACGTTAAAAAAACCGAGAAGACATTTTAAAATGTTTTGATTTTTGGGACCTAGAATGTATCACGCTAAAAGTGAGAAAACATTATAAGCATATATTATACTGTAATATTTTGTAAATGATTTAATTATTTTATTGTCATTATATTGGCCAAGGGCATGAATGAAATATTTATTTATGACAATTACTCTTATGTATATTTATTAGACTTACAAAAATGATCGAACTACGATAAATTAATATTTGAAATCTGAAATGTACATTTTTTTATTATCTATGACAAATTTCGTATTATATTATTATTTTTTTGATTAAATTACCTATTTAACAAAATATCGATAATTTTTTTAAACCAAATATATAGGAAATATTAATCAATAAAAATTTGGTTGTTTCTTTGATAATATTTTTATCAATATAATTCTTTATTAACAAAGAAGATTCATTTAACTATAAAGCGTCTTCTTAAATCTCATTTATCAGAATTAATCATATCACGAGAAAAAATATAATAGATTTTGATTTATTATAAATGTAATTTTACATTATTATTTTAATGTGTTTAAAATTTATATATACTTGTTTCCACCTCTTTTTGATCTATACATATTCTGTAAGCGAGTGGAAGTTTTACGTTAATTAATCGCTATTTGGTTCAATTCTACAGGCCCAAAAATTAGAGATACGAATTAATTTTTATCCACAACGTTGAAGCGATCTTCTCAAAGATATTTCGGCTAAATATTCGATTTGACTCTTTTTTTTTGTGGAATCGACTAATAATAGTATTAACTATAATTAAGATTTACCAATATTATATAAACTAATCTTAGCCATGTCATATAAGATCCTAACTAGTTTAAATCATCAGTAGGCCTTTACATATATTTAGTTTACTTGTACATTATTACGAATGCTAATCGATTAGTTGTTTTGGAGTATATCTTCATTACCCAAATGAGTTATAGTGACTCCAAGTTTTTTTATATTATAATTAGAAAACTCTTTAATTAATTTGATTGGAACTCAGATATACTAGCAAGGTCCGGCCCGGATTTTTATTTAAAAAATTTGCGAACCGGCCGGTTTTATATTTTCACCTGGCCCGGCTTTTTTTAAAATATAATATTTATTTTAATTTTTATAGCTAATAATGGCGATTTAAAATATTTAGAAGGTATTTTTTTTCAGACCCGCCCCGGCCCGGGTATTAAAATATGGTCCGGTCGCCTTATATATTATTAAATGCTTAAAGGACATAGTAGTAAATTTAAAAAAATGAAGAAAATATGAATATGATAATTTTTAAAATTATCTGGGGAAATTAATGTTTTTTATAGATTTTTTAACCTTTCAATTATATTCTAGATAAATTGGAACCTAAATATTATTAATGTCTACATTAGCCATTTAAGCTTATACCTGTTTGTTTAGATGGTGAAATTAGGCAAAAAAAGTATTATAACTAATATTAATCTTACTAGTCTATTATATAAAAACTAGCCCATTACAGGCCTTTAAGTCTTGAATGGAAATATTGACAAAACATCAGAAATTTTTTTTTATAAAAAGTAGAGTATTATTATTTAAAATAGCAATATATATTCGTGACAAAATTATAAAATTTATTTTAAGAAATATTAAGAAAAAAAAATTAACATTAATACTAAAATAAAAACATTAAATTAGGGTGACTAGTTACCCCCCCCCCCCCTATTTCTCCATCCCTTCTCATATCGATAACAAGGTATTAATAAATACAATTGGATACCTAGTATTTTGTATATAATTATAAAATAATACAAATGGGTTTTAGTTCTTACATTTTTATCCTAAACAACTTGTTTTTTATATGATGCCTCTAGGCAGATATGATATTTGGAAATTAGACATATTATCAAATTTTATTATTATCAATAAATTGGTTTGAAAATAATCATATCTTAATCGTAAGGGAAATGTGATAACGAATATAACTATAATTTGAGCAAGATTTATTTGACGCTTAAAAAAAATAATCTGAAATTTTTGAAAAAAATTATAATTTAATATTACTAAATTTTAACTTTTTTTAAAATGATTAATAAATTTTGTTCAAATTAATTTATATAAAAGAAATTATATTTAAATAAAATTAAAATTCATTGTCAATCTCTACTGTGGAAAAAAAAAGAGTTTCATTTCTTAATATCCAATATAATAATCTTCTTTTTCACTTAGTAAAAATATTGTTTTTAAATTAAGACGTTATGTTTGTTTTTTTTATATTGGGAAGGAAATGGATAACTGATTGAACTCAAATTAAAAAAAACCTAAAAATAAGTATTGAAATATATGAACCTGATTTATCTTCTGAATTATATATGATAATTTATTGGAAGTATAAATGGAATATTGTATCGGAAATATATGTAATATTGCAATTATAATATTCGAGATATTAGAAATCTATTATTATGGATTACTGATTGACACCCTGACTATATCATATACCCTGAAAACATCAAAATAGGGCCCAACGTAAAAATTACAGAGTTCATACAAGTTGAACCATTTGACAACTATTCAACGGTTACGTTTGGAAAACAAAAAGAATAATATCATAGCAACATTATTCCTAATCCATTTGGTTCACTTTTATTCGCAAAAGTTAATTGCTAATTTTTTCCTGATAACCTTGAAAATAAATTTTACACGCCTTGTATATGACTAAACTACCAATGTTACCTCTTTTCTATTTATTCAAATTTTTTAGTGACACAAGGAATTCTTTGCGTATTTTACCGAAGTGTTCACTTTCTAGCATATGTGACACTACATCAAGTTTAGAAAATTGTAAATATCATGTACACGACTTTATTTGATTGTTTATTATATTTAATTATGTATTTTTCACGTGATTAAGACTTGTATAAAAAATAATAAAATTGGCCTAATAACGGCTCTCTTTCTTGACCTCCTCCCACCCAACATACAATTTACCATACTAATTTTTTTTTTTTTATTATACAGTTTTTTATATAGATTTTAATTTACAAATAGTTTACATGATATTTTTAATATATATTTTTAAATTACTTATATATGTTTTACTTTTAACGTTCAATGTATTATTTTAAAATTGATTTTTAAATAAATTTTACCATATGAAAAAAAATAAATAATATAATATCCTAAATTACAACAATTATAATGTATCTATAACTTCAAATAAAAATTTAACAAAGTCAAATTGCAAAATTTTTTAATCCCTGTTGAAAATAATAATGTACGTCGACAATGTAAATAAAGTTCACCGAAAATAATTAGGGAACAAAAAAAGGAATATATATATACTCAAATTTTTTCTATTTTGGACAGCTTTTATATTTTTTCCTAAATCTTGCCTTCATTTACCAAAATATGATATCTCTCTTATTTCCTTGAATTACTCATACTCTCTTTATTATTCTTTCCATCTTCTTGCCCATATACATTGCTTTTTCACTATTACCTTCTTTTTTCCTTTTCCATATCCTTATTTCAATATTTTTTTCCATTTTCTTGTACCTTATTCCACCACTCGTCTCTCATCTAAGTTACCACACGGCCCTCATCCTCAACTCATCTATGCTATCCTTCCGTCTAATTAGCCATCTCTTTTTAATCGTCTTTAGTTTCGATTACATTCTAGTTCTCTGATCCAGTCATTGCTTCTGCATTCTCACCCCATAATTGTTCGCTTTGCTATTCCATATTTTCCTGGCTACTTTGTCCATTCTGGGTATCTTGATCTTTTTTGTTCGAACCGCAAATACCATTTTATTTACCATCGTAAATCTTGATTTTTTTAACGTTAATATCTGTTAGTGATCTGCATCGGGCATAATTTTTCAACCTCGACCCGACCTGAAATTCAAAAAAAAAATTACCCAGCCCAATCTCGAACAAATTTTTATTTATTTTGCCCGAAAAACCCGGCCCGAAATTAAGATTATTTGTCCACTCAGCCCCGTTCAAAATTATTTAAATATCTAAAAATTTAATATATTATTATGTAAAAACAATATTTTAAAAATAACAATATTTTACAAATTAAAAATATTGGCGCCTTGTTTCTTGCAAAATTTTGAAAACTATCTTATTTTACCAAAATTTAATATTATATTTAAAAATTTAAGTCCTGCCCGGCCCTTTTTAAAAAAGAGTATGGACCGGGCTTTGCAGATCTATTAACCTTATCTTAATTACTATGCTCTTGATTCTATCATCCTTCCTGTGTGATCTATTCCTCTGATGATGCAAATTATACAATCTTCGCAATTATATTCTGCATCTTATCTTGTTTAAATATATCTATATGTAGCTCTTTCATAATCATTATTTTGTAAATTTAATAATTTGTCTATCCTGGGGTCCTTTGATTTCTAAGTTGTACACTTTTATTTCCCAATTATTTTCTAGCCTTATAGTTTAATTTCTCACGCCCTCTTACCTTCATCATTTTTTCCTTTATTTCGCGTTTATTTTTATCTTTTTTCTATTTTTTATTTTCAAAATTTTTTCTTTCCTTTTTTGTTTTTCGTTATTTTATATCCTATCCTTCTACCAGAAATTTCGTGCACTGCATCATTTTATTCACTTCATCTCATCAACCATTCTATACGGTCCGACTAAGTCTTTTTTCCTTTTTTTTTGTTCATTTAATTTTCCCCAAAGATTCCACACTCTCTTTGACTTCCTATTTTTTTGCTATTGTTACTAAATAATAAAAATATCAATGCTACAGCTAGAAATATCTAGTCTCATATATTAAAATACGATAAAAAGTTGATATTTTATGATGCAATATTTTATATATTTTTTTGTTCAAGTTTTTATTATAGTTGCTTTTAGTGCTTAAATATTTTTGTTCTATCTTGAATCTTGATGTCAATTTTAGAACTTTTCTTATTATCCTATTAGCCTTCTTATTTAAACTGACCAGAGGGCAACTTAGAAAAATGTTCATGGAGGATAAAAAATTTTTTTAAAGTTATGTTCAACACTTTAAAAAAAAAATTCAAATTTAATTAAAAAATAGCAAAAAAGCTTGTGATTTTACCCCGCTGACAAATCTTGGCTATGTGACTAGAACTTGGGCTTGGTTTCTTATAAAATTTATATTTTATTTAATATAATATAAACCCCCAACCCGAACTAATATCTTTTCTTTCCTAAGCTAACCTATTTTATTAATGGAATTTTAAATTTTTGTAAAAGTGTCAAAAAAAATCTAGATATCTATATATATATATATCTTATATAATATTTGTAAAAAAATATATTAAATGCAGATTCTTTGTAGAAAAAGAATCTTAGATACAGTTATTAGTATCTTATTATAAATATCAAAAAGATATAAGATACTTGTATCTTTTGCTTATAGAAAAGTATGAAACTTTACTATAAAATATACATTACCTACTAAATTAGAATAGTTCTATATAAACAAATGGCCTAAGAACAGTGTCAAAATATGGGATTTTTCCAAATATTTTCTTATTAATTACATAATTTGAGTATTTGTTATTAAATTTTATTTTTGACCCTTTAGGCAAAACGGCATTTTGCTAATTTTCTAGTAATTTTACTCATTTTCTATTAGATTATAAATATGGTATTACATTTCTAATTTCCTATCATTTGCAATTTATTTGATCTTTTGGCACTTTTAGACGAAACGGCATTTTGCTAATTTACTAGTATTTTTGCTCATTTTCTATTAAATTTTCTAATTTGCTATTGCATTTTCTCATTTTTTCTATTAATTTTCTAATTTGCCATTACATTTTCTCATTTATATATAATTTGGGTATTTGATTTTTCCCACTTTTAGATAGGATGACCTTTTGCTAATCACTTTTAGGCGAAATGGCTATAAGCCAAGCACATATAAACCAAAAAAATAATTGACTATAACATAGGCATAGCTAGGGTAGAGGGGGGAATCCTCCCATTGGAAAATTGCTTGTCAATATATCATTTTGAGCCTATAAAAATCCTCCACTCCTCCTCCACTTCTTTTCTAAATAGCATACAAGTCACTATAAAGAAGAATTTGAAAGAAAAATTAGTAATTACTTTTCAAAATAACGTCTATTAAATTTTTTTAGAAAATGTATTTATATATAAAAAAAGTGAAACAAAATTATTTTCATAAAAATCGAAGATATCCAAAGGTCTACAATAAGTAGCCTCTAAGAAAAATCCATATGGGAAAAAGCATATAATAGTGTCCCCACCCCCAGTCACAAAATCCTGGTTACCCCTATGTATAATATAAAAAAGAGGAAATTAAAAAAATATGCTAAATAATTTTTTTTTTAATTATTAGGTAAATGAATAATGCTGGGCATGGAACCATGTTTGAAGATAAAGTTGGATTTTGCATATCTCTATGAGAGATATTAAATTATTATTTTTAGAAATAGTTAATTTTTAAAATAATTGATCATTAATCCATTACATCAGCCAAAACTTAATTCCTTTTAAAGTGGTAGTAATAAAGGTATTGCATCATTTTTTTTTTAAAATTCTTAATAGAAGGATAAATGAGTTCTTTTAATTTGTTATATTTTACTTAAAGAAAAATAATTATCATTAACTTGATTATTAGATGTTATTTCGAACGTTGCTGTAGTTTGATTGTGATATACTAATACTAAATCTAAGAATATTTTTAAGAATATATTTTGAAAACATTTCTTTTATCATCTGATTCAATCTACTAGTTCTAAAAATATGAATATGATAACGAATGCATCATAGTATTCATCTCATAAGGTAAACCTTCCGTCAATCTCTTCCCAATATTCTCACTAAATATCATTTGACAATATTATAAACATTAATGTTCCAGTTTACCTGAACACTCTTTTACTCTAATATGGCAGAATTAAGGAATCGCGGATATTTGCATCTAAGATACATTATACTTTTGTGTCTTGTATATTTTTTAAAACCGAAAAGATTTAGCATCCAAGATTTATATTATTAAAAAATATCTGCATCTCAACTCTGCATTCAAACAGATACAGACACTTAAAAAATATATCATATTAGTTAAGCTAAATAGAATTAATAATATTATACAATTTAAATAAAAATTTGATGCGATTTTAGGTATTTTAAGATAGGTAATGATATCGATTGTTAAGTAGTTGTAATTAATTTATTTATTTATAATTCTCCTTTAAACTACTTGTTTTGTTTTGCTAATGACATTAAAATTTTAAATTATTTTTCTTTTTTGAATCTAATAGTGAATGACATTATATTAGTTACAATTATATTAAAAAGATCAAATTTCATTTTATATTTTCAGTGAAAAATTAATTTGATACGTAAATAAATTAAAAAATGATTCTCATAATTTCTCAATTTCTTAGAAATCAACATCGATGCGATAGTGATATTAAATTTCTTTAACAACTACCATTTTCATTAAAATTGGCATTTATCCATCATCAAGATTATGAATCAACTTATCAAAGATTTAATTATAGAATCACAGGCGTGTACGCAGGAATTTGGTCTGGGGGGGATAATAAATTTTTTTAAGAAAAAATATTTTTAATTAAAAATACTAAGCATAAATTTATTAGGATTAATAACTTTTCTAATACACAATTTTAAACTAATGTGAATTAAAAAAATTATATATATAAACCGGCATTTAAATGTGAATCATAAAATATAAAGTGAATATAACCCACGATATGAATCACCTAAATGACCCAAAATTGAAATTTGAATTTTTTAAGCTTTTAAAATATATAAAGTATAAAAAATTTAAATGTTGTAAATATAAATTAATACACAAAAAGTTTCTTAGGAATAATTGTATTTTGTATGTTTTGAGCTAATTTTTCAATTATCAATCCTTGCTTGGCGTTAAATGTCTATGAATATTCAAAAGATCCAAATCATTCAATCTACTTTCATATGTTGTATTTCATAGGTATGTTTTTCACAGACTTGCAGGCCCGGCCCCTGAGCCGGACCGTATTTTAATTTTTTTAAATATACCCGGGCCGGGCTCGTAATTTTTTTTTTAAAAACACCCGGGCTGGGCCTGAAAATTTTTTAAGAAAAAATATCCGAGCCGAGTTGTATATTTTAAAACCAAATATTTAAAATCGCCATTATTAGCTATAAATATCAAAAATAAATATAATTTATTTTAAAAAATTCAGGCTAAGCCAGCCGGGCCGGGCCTGAAAATTTTTTAAAAAAAAACCCGGGCCGGAAAAAATTTTAAAATAAAATCTGGGCCTGGTCCTGCAAATGGTACCTCTGCAAGGCTCTGTTATTCTTCTTAAAAAAGTGAATGTTCTCTCATTAGTTTACTAAAGAGCTGCTAATATATATATAACCATTTTAATAATTGGGAGTATAAACTAAAATGTGTTTAAAATAAAAAGCATCCATAGCATTTTTTGGGACTGTATCAACCATAGTTAATCTTTTAATCATAGTTATTCAGCTAATAAGGCATCATAAGATATTTTAACATCTTCATGATAAAAATATAACAAATATTTATATTTTTTTTCTATCACCATATGAAAAAGGTTGGGAGAGGGGACATTTGTTTTATAATACTCTTCTACTGATCCTATATTAATGTTTTGATGATGAGCTTGCTTGCTGCAAGTCGAGGGGGACAAATATTAAACACGTATACCTCTGCTTTTGACTCAACAATAACATATAAAATATGAAATTCTTCAACAACATTAGCTCTAATTTCCTTGAGTTCTAATAAAATGCTCTCCCCTATTCTCATTTTCTTAATCAAGTGGATGTTATGTTTTTAAAAGTATTACATAAAATAGTTGTATAATTAAATAATACATTCTAATGAGAAAAAAAATTTGGAATAAGTATTGAATTCAATAATTTTCTTGCTTCTGAGGAAATATTTCTTTCAAGCCATTGTGATATTTCAGTAATAGCATTAATAATCAGCTCTTCTAACTCCAAAATAGCTGTTACTGTGGCGGAGACTCGATCTCGTTGGACAAGCTTGCAATTTTTTTCTCCTTGTTGGACAAGGAGTTTCAGAGATAATTATTATTTTATTAGAAATTTAGATAAATATTACGCCACTAAAATTTGAAAATAATAGGTAAATTACGCCAAGGAAAACTTGAAATCGAAATTGATTGATAAAATAACTTAGTAGATGAATGTGATAAATAAAATATATATATATATATATGTGTATATATGAGATAAGAATAAATATTAACAATAATATTTTTGAAAAATATAATCCGGCATCTGCATTTTTTGGCTTTGGGGGGGGGGGGGGATTTGTCCCCCTGTCCCCCCCGCTGCGTACGCGCCTGAGCATATTAAATGGAAATTTTTTAAGTCACCCAACATGAACATATCATTACCAAAAATATAATAGCCGCAGAGTGTGCCACAAATATATTAGCGGACTCTGCATCAGTTATTGCTCAAAGATTTGGTGGAGATAGGAAGATTACAATTTGTTATATATTATCATGAAATAAGTCATTTTAAATTATGAATAGAATACCTTCTTTATTTATATTATATTTTTTTATGTCATAAATTTAATATCTCAAGTCCTAACTCAAAGAATGTTTAACTGAAGGAAAATTATTTGGATGAGATATATTTCTAATTCAATAAGTACTTGAAGGCGAGTAAAGGTTCTATATGGGTTAGAATTTTAAAGGTTTGAGGGATATGGATTAGGGTTAAGATATAATATAGTTGTTTTCAGTTTTATTAAAGCCTGCTCAGATCTGATAGGTCTTATTGTTTTATAATAGACGGATAAATATTTAAATATCGGCTTATAGGCAATTTCTTAAGACCTTGACATAATTGATCATTATTTAATTCTCATTTTGAATAATTGTTTTGAGTGATATAAAATATTTAATATAAATATTTTGGTTTTGTTTTCAAAAACCTGATCAAGTGAATTATATTTAATTTAAGTAATCTAATGCATGGATGAAGCGTCAAACAAAAGTTTCAAAAATATTGCATACCTTAGAAATGAATGAACAATCAAAATATTATGCTGAAGTTAATTCTACGCTGCTTGATATTGAATCTGTTTAATGCAGTCATTCACGCCCATATGGGTTTTCATTTAAAAAAATAATGAGACTACTGCATTACTTCTTATTAACTCTGATTCTCATTAATAAAGTTTATTCAAAGAGCCGTAAAAATAAAAATGTATATTTAAATATTAACGAAAGTTATGGGTGCTTTAGAATGCTTAATGGTACTCATCAAATTGGATGCAGCTGTATTTATCAATAAACCTTATTTTAACTTTTTCTATCCTAGCAAAAATGAGAGGTGGAAATAATGGAATAATATATTTTGTATTAAATGAAGCCGTTTTGGACAAATTGATAAATAATGATAGTGAATTTGATTATATAGCTATGATATATCCTAATTTATTTAATTAGTAAAATATTATTTAATCTTATTTATTTTTTCTTCAGTAAAAATTTAATTAAAATGAAAAATTGTAAACATATAACTGGTGCTTTATTGTTAAACACACTAAATGGTACTAAATTAGATGAAATACCACATTTCTCTCCAGATCAAGCCTGTCCTAACAGACAATCTGGTAATCTTTAAAAATATCTTTTTAAATGAATATTACAATGATATTTGAGCTTAACATTTTTTTTCAATGAAATAGATTATTATACTGGCATTGATAAATATGAAAATTGCAAATATATTGAATGGAATCATGGACAAGGTATCTTTTTTAATGATTGGGGTGACTTTCCAATATTTATGGTCAAAGATGAAGAATCAATACATACACTAATGGATAAAGTTGCCATAATATACATTTTTATTACCATCAAATATTTTTAGTGTTTTTTGAAGTATAATGTAAATATTACTGAAAAATTTAGCTCCAATTATGAGCCTATATGTTCAGCTCAAATGATATTTGAAATGTATGCTGTAAAGGATAAAGCAACTTGTATGAGAAGAGGGGATATAGGAAATTCATTGACTGACTGTATATATATATATGGATTTTTTTTATCTATATTTATTAATAATATAAAAACCTTATTAATTAACCTAGAAAAAAAAGTTCAATAATATATTTTGGTATTTTAAAAGAATTAGAGAATAAATTTTCTATTAATCAATCTATATTTTATCTCTTTTGCTATAAACAACAGTTATTTATACCTTAAAATATAATTTAGGTTAAACATCAGTAAATATAACTTTCAAATTTTAGGGTATAACAAATATCTTATGGCCCACCTGCAAAAAACTTTATGGGACTCTCATTTAAAATTACTATCCATACTAATATATAAATAATGTATAATACAATATTATTTAATTGTTACTTATCTTGCTTACTGTTTAATATAGAATAGATTTTTTATGAATAATATCAGAAATTTTGGATCTCGTTAATGTTTTTCATAGCATCATTTAGGACAAAGTTAAATATCTTATAATTAAAAATAAAACAAAGTAATCCACACTTTGGGAATTTATATATTTTTAAAATCTCTCAAAGTGACAATATAAAATAAAACATTGCATTGAATTTTTTTGAAATATTTTTTTTAGCTATTAAAATTGCAATTATCTAATATAGTAAGTATAAAAGGCAGCATTATTGTTTAAGCAATGAGTAATTCATCACTAAACTACAGCATATATATACTTTAATATTTTGTAAAATTGCACATTGCTGAGTGACATCGCGGTATGGGCTCTCATGTATTATCAAATTTAAATAAAAATTAAAACACAGTTTGGATTGACAATTTTAATTAATGATTTAGCACGACAATGCATGGAAATAGGGGACAACAATATTTGGTTCTTGCTAAAGCCTACTAATAAATCTAAACCTTTAAAGGCACGGTCGATGGTACTTTTGGCAACCAGGGTAAATAATTCGCTTAAAATTTATTGTTTATGTTTCAAATCCTCTGAAAAATAACGGTCAAGCTACTTACTTTTTTTTTGCCAACATAGAAAAGTTGATCAATAAAAAACATTTTTGATAAGAATTTTTAGTAGAATTTTTTTTTTACTGATAAGGACCTATTTAAAGAGGTCATGACTCAAGATGAAGAATTGTTTATTACTATGGTTTTTCTGTATATGACATATATCAGAGACCTGCTAGCTCCTGAAAATTTAAAAAAAAAAATCCGAGTCAGGCTGGGTCTGAAAATATAAAACACAGGCAAGTCCATGCAAATGCTACCTCTGCAGGTTTCTGATATATATATAGTAGTGATCTGCATCACGCCTAATTATATATGCCTCAAAATTTTTCCAAAAAAATTTGTCTGGACTGACCACATATAGAGCGAATTTTTTTAATATGTTCTATTGTTTGTCCACCCAGTACGAATTTATTTGAATAGAGAGAAAATAAATATTGCTTTCTTTTTGGAAAAAATTCAAAATATATCAATTTATTTCACAATAAGGAATGATATTTTATTTTAACATTTAAGCCCAACTTTATTCCATTTTCATTTGGTTTGGGTTGGGCTTTGCATACCTATAATATATATTATATATATTTTAAAAAACCACTATAATTCTATTTAAATATCAATGGAAGCAATAAAGTATTAAGAAGGAAAAGTAATTGTAGATATTATATTCAGAGATGTTTTGAATTAAATTGAAAGAATTAAAATTAAAAAATTAGTATCATGATAATGCATATATCTACCATAATTCGAAACTTTATTGTTCTAAGGAAGGACGTTCTAACGAATAACCCCATTTTACGAAATCCAAAAATGATATATAAACTACCCCCTTTTGATTCTCTCCCTCCACCAATAAATTAGATTGTTTACAATGAGAGAATTCCAGAAATTAGCGAATTTCCTGTCTGCTATGACTTATATATTATAATTGACTAATTCGTACAGGCGTGTGCTGATTCAGCACACGCAAAAAACTTTAAAAATAACTATAATGACAATTGTCACTTTTCTATGGTACATCTTCACACTTTTCTATTTCTATGGTACATCTTCACTAAATTTTTATTTGAACATGTTATCAATACTGATTTTAACATATTTTCTTCAAAAAATTCTAAAAACTTTAAAAATAAGGATTATGACAATTGTCACTTTTCTATGGTACATCTTCAGACTTTTCTATGGTACATCTTCACTAAATTTTTATTTAAACATCTTATTAATACTTATTTTAACATATTTTCTTCAAAAAAATTCATAAAACTTATAAAATAACGATTATGACAATTGTCACTTTTCTATGGTACATCTTCAGTAAATTTATATTTACACATGTTATCAATACTTATTAAATATATTTTCTTCAAAAAAATTCAAAAAACTTATTAAATAACGATTATGACAATTGTCACTTTTCTATGGTACATCTTCACTAAATTTATATTTACACATGTTATTAATACTTATTATACATATTTTTTTCAAAAATATTCAAAAAACTTATAAAATAACGATTATGACAATTGTCACTTTTCATTGGTACATCTTCACTAAATTTTTATTTAAACATCTTATTAATACTTATTTTAACATATTTTCTTCAAAAAAATTCATAAAACCTATAAAATAACGATTATGACAATTGTCACTTTTCTATGGTACATCTTCACTAAACATATTTTCTTCAAAAAAATTCAAAAAATTTATAAAATAACGATTATGACAATTGTCACTCTTCATTGATACATCTTCACTAAATTTTTATTTAAACATCTTATTAATACTTATTTTAACATATTTTCTTCAAAAAAATTCATAAAACTTATAAAATAACTATTATGACAATTGTCACTTTTCTATGGTACATCTTCACTAAATTTATATTTACACATGTTATCAATACTTATTAAACATATTTTCTTCAAAAAAATTCAAAAAACTTATAAAATAACGATTATGACAATTGTCACTCTTCATTGGTACATCTTCACTAAATTTTTATTTAAACATCTTATTAATACTTATAACATATTTTCTTCAAAAAAATTCATAAAACTTATAAAATAACTATTATGACATTGTCACTTTTCTATGATACATCTTCACTAAATTTATATTTACACATGTTATCAATACTTATTAAACATATTTTCTTCAAAAAAATTCAAAAAACTTATAAAAAAACGATTATGACAATTGTCACTTTTCATTGGTACATCTTCACTAAATTTTTATTTAAACATCTTATTAATACTTATTTTAACATATTTTCTTTAAAAAAATTCGTAAAACTTATAAAATAACGATTATGACAATTGTCACAATAAAATATTAACCTTAAAAAGATCATATAAAATAACATCAAAAAAGTTTCATAAAATCCACCTCATTTAATAAAAAATAGATAATTTAAAAAAAAATGATAAAAAAAAAATAATATTTCACTAAAAGATTGTTTATTTATTTAATAAAATTACAATATAATTCCTCAATAAAAGATGTATTTTCAAAGTAGATTGTGAAAATCACTAATAAATTATATTAAAAAGAATATTACATTTTTACAATATTGCAGCATATTATTTTTTTTTATTATAAAAACATCAAATAAATAAATTTATTTTCATTTCAAAATATAATAATATAAATAAAAAATATTAAATCATATTATCTATATTATTTGTTGATTATAATAAAATATTTACATTAAATATAAATTTAATAAATTATTTTACTAAAATAAATAAATAATAATTAATGCTAAGTATCGATGCAGAATTTTGACTAATTTAATTTTAGCCGATTTTTAGGCTTAGCCTAATTAGGCTTAGCCGATTTTTAGGCTTAACCTAATTAGGTTTAGGCGTAGCTTTTAGCCGATTACGCAACACTAGTGCTGAATGAGTTGATAAATCCCTCTTTACATTTCGCAATCATTCATTTTATCTTTTCGTAGTAAATTCCTGAGACTAAGTTAATAAGTTCTGGTCCTAGTCAAAAACTAGCCATTTTGGGATTTGGGATACATATGGAACGGTTAGCCAATTAATAAAAGTGATACATCCTCAAAGTTTTACTCAAATCCTTTGTTGATTTTATTTAAGATGGACGCTCTCACCATGTTCGACGATATAGCTCCCGCCGCCGAAAGCGCCGTTCTAAGCGTTATAACTATGTTGATCGTGGCCGAAGCGCTGGCTAGAACTAACGCGGAAAACGCTATCCAATATCTCGATAAAAATGTTATGTTTATGTTTTTCAACGGGGTAAATTACAATTTAGTTAGTTTTTATTTATATAATCAAATCACGAAAGATCAAGGTTACATGCAGCATTCTATAAAATTTAAACAATTTTCCCGATGTTATTTAATAAATGTCTTGTTTTTTTAAGCTAATCATCGTCTAAAATAATAGCCAAGAATTGATAGAAAGTCCATTTACCGCCCCCCCCCCCCCATATATCTTTAACTTTGGTTTTGATTTATTTGTTGGGTCCATTTTTACGTTTATTATTATTATGCCTTACTTCGTTATGTAGTTTAAATTTAGTGTTTAAACACAATTTTTGACAATGATTAAAATTTTGAGGCATTTAAAATAAAAATGTGTTTGATATGAGCAAAATAGTCCTCGAATCGAACAACTTGAATCTTATATTATGTATAAATTGCCCAACGCCATAATACTTTGCCAAAAAAATATTTTAATGGCAAAGTTTTACAAAAATGAAGAATTTATGTTAGGTGTCTAACCGTATTGTTTTAGTTCTATTTCGGTTTTTAGTTTGAAATTTTAAAACGATTTAGCTCCATTCCGGTTATTTTTAATTATAAGCAGTGCATACCGGAATCGTTTATTTAGCTCGTTTTTTAAATTTTTTTTTAATAAATCAAATTTTCTCAGAGATGTATTCTGGCATGTGCAGATGGTAAGGTATTACCCGGGCTTGACGAAAGCGAATACATATATTGACTGATTACGCCATTTGACCTATAGCACATTTACCATTTACCAAAAAACACTGATTTTATGTTTATAACGCAAAAAGTTTAAAAATAATATTTTCGAAAACTGTTAAATTAATTTTATAAAAGAAACCACAATTCTTATATATATACGTAATATATAAAAATCTTAGGAATCATACGATTACATTGGCTCCACCAACCTCGTCTACGATATGAACATTGGTCAAGCATTTCCCAAACTATTGGATTCTAAAATCGTGAATCAATCAGCGCTCATCAACACATCCCACATATCTCACTTCATAGAAATTGGTCAAGTGGGCTTGGCTAATCATTTGAATTACTATATACATGCCGACCCTTTATCCAGAAAGAAACACGGAAATGTTGATAAAGAAGTTGGCCATGATTTTTTGATTTTTTTTATAAAATAAATCATTTTATTTTTAACATGATATTCTCGTTGCCTCTCTCACTAACAATTTTTTTTTAAATATTGAAAATAAAAATATATTGTTTTTTAAATCCCCATAAAATTTGCAGCTTAAATGATGTTATATATCGATTCGATATCTATAGATATATTAAATATATTTTCCAAAAAAAATAAATATAAATTACATTTTTTATTACACTAAAACCTCAAAATGTGAATACCTCTTAATATTGCCGATTTCGTTATAGTGACCATTTTCTTCCTGTTCCTTTAGTTGCTATTTATTTTGAAAACATTTCTATATTTTAACCATCTGATTTTAAGTGACCTGAAAAAGAATATATTGTTCCAAGATTGAGAATTGAACCAGAAGTGGCTCATTTTATTATCGTAACCAACTTGCTCGAGAAGGTAGCTAAGGAATAGAGAATAGAATGGTTAAAAAGATACGCATACAGATAACCATAAATTATTTATATTTAAAAAAAATATAATAATATTATTTATATTACGCATCGTGAAGTGCAAATTAGGCGTTTTATTTTATATTAGTTTTATCCAAATTTGGCCTGCCATCTTTTTAAGAAAAACCCCGAGACCAGAGTGATAGTTTTCTGCTAAAAAGTTGGTTTCGATTATTTACCCGGCTAGAAATTGGCTTAAATCGCGAAAAAAATATATAGTTATAATATTAATTTTATAACAGTTAAAATTATTTTAAATTTGATTAAAATTTTTTTTAAAATTAATCTTAAATTACATAATATTTATTAAGGTAATAATATTGATTCCCAGCCCTATTTCTCTATTCTTCTAATACAATTATTACATAAAATTAACTTATAAATTTTTTTTATAATTTTGAATTTTTTAAAAGATAAAACACATGTCTGAGCTACTTGCCCTTCCTTTCCCTCCCAGATTCCCCTACGAGAAAATCAATGTGAAACCCGTCAAAGATAAGGATCAACCCTTGCCACCTTCCTCCTTGCAAAGTTTTCTCAAGACCGACGATTTCATCCCCGGAATTTACATAGCGGACCACGAACGAGAATTCGAGAATCGGTTTCTTTATTTATTTTTTGTATAATAGTACTATTTAATGAAAGACAACAATCAGGGTTCAGACCTCTTCACAAGCTAAACGATTTTCTAAATTATATGTTTCCATTCCATATTTAAGCTTAGAATTCAATTGGAATCTAGTATATGCGATGAACACTGTAAAGTTTTTTCCTCTGCCTTGGACCTCATTTATTGTAAGCGCGAAATACAGCGATATCACTCGAGCGATGCACAATTTGCAAAATATATAATAAATAAATATAGCTATGCAATCGTTTAGCAATGAATTTCGTATCGCTTGAACGATATCACGCTTAAACGAGGCCTTACTCTACTTTTATTGATTTATTCTTTTCTTGCATTTTTTTTGAAATATATATTTGTCAGAGGTAAAAGCCCATCTTGATTTGAAAAAATTTTCATTCCCAATTCCAGTCAGGAACATTTTTACCTTTAATCTTTCACTAAACCAGGGAATAAGCCCGTGTTTAACAACCCTAGGTATAGTAAAACTCATTTTACTGTTTTAATATTACATTCAATTTATATGATAGGGCTTTTTTTACATGTGTTTTCCCATACAAAGGAATTCGTCGTTCGAGATGCATTAGAACATCGGCTTTGAATAATGAATTTAGATTATTTTATTAATTGTTTTGTGCCTTATTTCATCTGTTCACGAGACAATGGAGTAGATGTCTAACTTTAGAATCAACCATTACTCCGTATCTTTTACAGTTAGACAATGGAGTAGATGTCTAACTTTAAAATCAATCATTACTCCACATCCTTTACAGTTATAAGGTAGAGATATGTATAAACCTATCCTAATAGCCAAAGTATATCTAAATTCCTTATTTGTCAAAAGAAATATATTTAACATGCTTAGATAAACTTCTAACCATTCGTGGCCTGATTTATCCATTACCAATGAACAAAAGGTTAGTGCACCGCTGCATGTCATACTCGAAAACAGATAATCATGGAGCGTGACACGACAGCAGCATCCCATTCCTTTTGTATAAAGAGTCAATTAATTGAGATGTGTTTGCAGACCATTTGACAAAGCATTGTTTGACAAGATGTCTTAAAAGGTTTAGTTAATTTAAGAATAATATTTTTGTTTATTAATAAAGTGGAAATAAAAGAATCCATTGAAAGGGATAATGGTGATTGTAAGCTAAGCCGCCGGATTTGTTGCAAAGGTAGTTAGCAAGTTATTTTGGCCGAATTTTAGGTTGATTATGTTCCCAAGCAAAAGTTTTCTTCACATTTTTGAAGTATCGAAGGAAATAAATATGCGTCGGATGATCTGAAGCAGAATTGTATTTTGGGAATATTTTAACACTCTATCACGTTATTACCTCGTAACTTTTTCAGTGTATGATATTAATGCGAATGTTAAATACCATGAAATCATTTTCGCGAATGTATTACTGCAAAGATATTTTCGCAAATTATAGGCACCTTATTTCTTGCAAAAATTTTAGAATATAATATTATTTCAACATTTAAGCCTAAACCTGCTCGGCCCTATTTTTTAAAAAATATTAGACTCGACTCAACCCGAACCGATTTTTTCTAAAAAATAGGTCCGATCCAAAGCCCCTTCAGGGCAAGCCTAATTTTGCTCTCTAATTGGAGCTAATCCCCAATATGTAAAAATTAAAGCAGGATATCACATAATCTTCTATTTCTAAAAATTCTATTTCAAAATTTTTAAAATTAATAATTAACTGGCAAGTCACAGTATGGTTTTTTCCTCTACATTATATTAAAATGAATTTATCAAAATCATATTTCCTTTCCATTGAAAACATATCGGAAAAAATTATCTGAAGTTTAAGACGCATTTAGAGTACGATGTCGATTAACATAACAACATTTGTTTGGTTTTCTAAATACTTGTAAATAGTTTCCTCGAGGATTATAAGCCTAAAACCAATACATATGCAGCATATAATTCATCACAAATAATTGTGTTCTAGAAAAACAGGAGATTTCGATGAAGGAAAAATGTTAGTTGACCTGAGTATTATACTTGAATGTTGTTTATATAAAAAATGAAAATCAAGATTTTACCACAGTATATTGGACAATTTAAATACCATTCGCTCCCTTCATGGTCATGCATCTGATCTGGAATTTCTCATTGACAGCATTCATGGACTCTCAATCAATTTAGCTAACTTCGTTTATAGGCTTATCAAAACGAATGATACGGTGGATCCTAAAGAGCGGCCTATCGAAATTAACAGAACACTGGTTTATAAATAATTTTTCTTTTTTTTTAAATATAAATTTTTTGACAATATTTGGTGCTATTTTTTTGAGAAAAGTTTACATTAATTATGATACACGTGACATGGAAATTTTATCTGTCCTAACTTAGAACTTTATTTCGAATCTAACCAAAATCAATTTTCTATAGAAAGTAATCTGCTGGATCAATCAAATTTTATTTTTCTCTAATCAGAACATTGATCAGATTTTTTCACATATCCAGACCTGATCCGAGAAAAATGTTTGTCCCACCGATTCAATCTGAATATTATTTTTTTTCTCAAAGATCCGGCCCAAAATTTTATTTTTGATATAAATCCGACCTGATGCGATTTTTTAGTGAAGCGGAAAAATTATAAACCCTGAAGGAAAATAGGAAGATCTTCGTGTTTATTCTTTTGAAAAATAATATTTATATTAAATTTTATCTAGGTCCGAGTTCGGCCCGGACCAAATTAAAATTTTAAAATCAAGGTTTCTTAAGTCCATAGAATGTTTGTCCGAGATTGGTCAACTCAGATTGGCCAGTGCCGGGTCCTAGCTATATTATTTTTTTGTTATATTGTTAAGTTTAGGAGCCATATTTAATAAAAACATAATGTTATTTACCTCTTATGAATTATCATTTTAAACTTAAAAGTATACAATTTCAATTATTACCTATCATATATAGACTAATCCACCTTACCCCATATTTAGTTTAGACGAAATCAAACAATATTTGTTTGAATCCGACAAGTAAGATGAAATTAAATAAGTACTTGTTTAAAACTCGCAAACTCATTTACCATTTTGTTTAATAAGATAAAATCAACAAATAATAAATTATTTTTTTATAAAATCAACAAATATTAAATTATTTTTTTATAAAATCAACAAATAATAAATTATTTTTTTATAAAATCAACAAATAATAAATTTTTTTTTTTTAACTTAACTTATGAATATATATCAGTCTATTTGCGTAATCAGTTAATACGCTACTTTGCGCCTCATTTATAGTCAAGCGTTATAAGAAGGCAACATCTAGACCTGTGCGCCGCCGGTAATTTTATTCACGCCGAAACAGCCGCCGATTGAAATAATCGGCGCGAGCCGGCTCGTCGCCAATTTTTTTATGGCGACGACGCCACGTATATAATTTTTAAAATGTTGTTTAATTATATTTATATATTAAATTATTATTATTTAAATTTGAATATTAACATTAATAAAATTAACATATGAATTGTATTCTATTGCTATATATAGTAGAAAAATGTATATCATTTACATTTATTCCTACATCACATTTCATTTCCACAAACAATACATATTAATTATTTTTATGGACTTGCACGTTTTAAACCACCCTATACAATAAAATAACAACTCTCTCTACTAATCATAACTGGATGTACTTTGGAAATTTTATTTTGAAGAATGAAATTAAGAAAAGCACAACAATGCCTTTATATTTATTGTGAACCTTGCTTAAAATTGGGGAAAAAAGATGAGGAAGATTCGGATAAATAGTAAAGGTCACGGTCCGGTCTTTGGTCCGGACTGGACCGATACCCTCGGACCGGACCGGACCACGGTCCTTAAGAAAAAGATCGATCCAGACCGTTTAAAAAACACATTTTTTTTAACCTAATTTAATTTGTTTTATCATTTTATTAAATATAAGAGTATTATATAAACAATATAAAATTAATTATGAATAATATAATAATTAATGCAAATATTCAATTTAAATAAATGCTAATGTCATTGTTTGTAGAATTGCTATGGAAGGAATTAGAAGAGGGGCTTAATGGAGGCGGTAGATCTATTCCATTAAGAGCCCATACACATCAAAGCTTGTATTGTTTTGTTTGAAAGCCTGTTCCTTTTTTTAGTGACAAGATCTCCTGCCTTCGAAAATATTTGTTCACATGGGACAGATGTTGCTTGAATTGCTAAAAAATTTCTAGCTGCTAATGAGAGGACTGGAAATCTATATAATAAACTATATTGACTTTTACAAAATATAAAAGACCTTTCACTATTGGTTTTCCACCATACTAATATGTCATCCTTTAAAGAAACAAGAGGTTCATTTAAATAGGTGTGAAGTTCTGATATATTTTCTTCAATGATTTCTGAGGATATACAATCCCCTTCTGAATTTCTTTTTTGGGATAAAATTCTTTTTAAAAAACTAAATTCATTGATTTCCTCCTGGCACAAATGTTTGAAAATTAGGATTTAATAAATAAATATTTAAAATATACCTGAGAATCCGTTATTCCTGTATTTTTTTTATTTTGTATTTTTCTTAAATAGTTTGAAAATTTGGTCATATACTCAATTCTATTAAGAGTATTAGGCATGTAAACTTGTTTTAATCTCGGATCCAACAATGTTGAAACATATGATTCATAACAAAATAATTCTTTGAGATATTTCTGCATTTTAACCAGCATGTTATTGAGAATTTCTTTTCTTGTATTGTTATTATCTTTTTTTATATTATTTAAAATTTCATTATTTATATTCTCCATATATAACATGGAAATCCCAACTGTAGGATATTTGGATCCTGATAAATCAAGTGTGGTTTTATAGAAGGGCCTAAGAAAATCTACAGCCTCTTTAAGTTCTTCTTTTTCACACTCAGTAAAGAAAACCCCTTTAAATAGTTTGTAATTCAAAAAAAGTACTTCTTCTATAGCATCCATGTTCTAAAAATTAAATATTTTTTAAAAATAATTAGATAAAAATGTAAATACCTCATAAATTGTATTCATCATTAAATAGGAGCTATTCCATCTAATAGGGATATCAGAAGGGATTTTAAATTTTGTAATACCCTTAGTTTCACATATTTGTACATATGCTTGATTTATTTTGGGTGATTTATTTATAGAAATGGCAATGTCTCTACACTTTTCTAGGATAGTTATAATTGTTGATAAACCTTCCTGAGATATTAAGTTTAGAATATGGGCACAGCATCTGAAACCTTTAAAGTTTTGTTCCTTGTAAATATTCTGCAAAATATCCATGCTTTTTAGGATGTTATTGGCATTATCTGTAGTTCAAGACAGTATATTCTTCTCCAATTGATATACATCAATTACTTCTTTTATAGCTAAGGATATTTCTTCAGAAGTATGAGGAAATGGGATATGATTTATATCAAGTAAAATATTTTTTAATGTAAAAGAAGAGTCAATAAAGTGAGCAGTAATGGCTATGAATGAAACTTTATTTATACTGCTCCACATATCTGTGGTAAAGCTTATTAAAGAATTATTTTTATTTAAAATATCTTTTAAAGAACTTCTTAGTTTCTCAAAATTAGCTGAAATTTTTAACTTTGTTTTTAGACCAAATTGTAGCAGTTGAGTTTAAATATTTGATTAAATTATGAAGACCTGAACTTTCAAAAGTCTTCATTGGCAGACAGTCCATTATTACCCATTTTATTATTAATTGGTTCATATGTTCAGTTTGAAATTTATCCAATGGTATTGAAGAAAGTGATTTTGTGCTTGTGGAGGGCATATTAAAATTAAGAGTAGATTGTGTTTATGAGATATTTTCATTTTCATCATTAGGGGTATATATTTTATGTTTTATCAGATGCCTGCTTAAGGTACCTAATTATTTTATTAAGAATAAGGTTAAGTTATTTTAACAATGAATTATTTAGACAGTTTCTTAAGAAAAAATAGAACTATATAAATAATAACCAAAATATTTTAATAATAATACTGCTTATTTTGATTAATTTACTGCTTAAAAAATTATAAACAATTATTTTATTACTTGTTGCTGACGATACATTATATTTGGTATTGCAGTGAACACATACTCTATGTTTTTTATTGGGACTATAAGTAAAATGTTTCTTGGACAAACTTATGGTTTTCATATTGTAAAATAAAAATTAACAATATCTAAAATAACTCCTCTAGAAAAATTCATAAAATAAAATATACAAAAAAATTATAATAATTGAATAGTAAAGCAAACTTAAATATTAATTCATAAAATAAAATATACAAAAAAATTATAATAATTGAATAGTAAAGCAAACTTAAATATTAATAAAAGACCGGTCCGGACCACGGTCCTCAAAACCGATAGGACCGGACCGTTGACCTTCACTAATCTAAGATATGACCTGTCTCATAAATTGACTGCAGACATTTAAGATGCTCTTCCTCAATTTCACATTCCAAATCAGCTACTCGATATCTGAGGGTGAAATTATTTCTCTAATTTTTTTAATGAGAATATCAATAAAATGGATTATGTTTATCCGTAGTGAAGGTCAACGGTTCGGTCCTATCGGTCTTAGACCGGGACCGGACTGATTGCCGGATCGATCTTTTTTTTGAGGACCGTGGTCCGGACCGGTCTTTTATTAATATTTAAGTTTGCTTTACTATTCAATTATTATAATTTTTTTGTATATTTTATTTTATGAATTAATATTTAAGTTTGCTTTACTATTCAATTATTATAATTTTTTTGTATATTTTATTTTATGAAATTTTCTAGAGGAATTATTTTAGATATTGTTAATTTTTATTTTACAATATGAAAACCATAAGTTTGTCCAAGAAACATTTTACTTATAGTCCCAATAAAAAAGAGTATGTGTTCACTGCAATACCAAATATAATGTATCGTCAGCAACAAGTAATAAAATAATTGTTTATAATTTTTAAGCAGTAAATTAATCAAAATAAGCAGTATTATTATTAAAATATTTTGGTTATTATTTATATAGTTCTATTTTTTCTTAAGAAACTGTCTAAATAATTCATTGTTAAAATAACTTAACCTTATTCTTAATAAAATAATTAGGTACCTTAAGCAGGCATCTGATAAAACATAAAATATATACCTCTAATGATGAAAATGAAAATATCTCAAAAACACAATCTACTCTTAATTTTAATATGCCCTCCACAAGCACAAAATCACTTTCTTCAATACCATTGGATAAATTTCAAACTGAACATATGAACCAATTAATAATAAAATGGGTAATAATGGACTGTCTGCCAATGAAGACTTTTGAAAGTTCAGGTCTTCATAATTTAATCAAATATTTAAACTCAACTGCTACAATTTGGTCTAAAAACAAAGTTAAAAATTTCAGCTAATTTTGAGAAACTAAGAAGTTCTTTAAAAGATATTTTAAATAAAAATAATTCTTTAATAAGCTTTACCACAGATATGTGGAACAGTATAAATAAAGTTTCATTCATAGCCATTACTGCTCACTTTATTGACTCTTCTTTTACATTAAAAAATATTTTACTTGATATAAATCATATCCCATTTCCTCATACTTCTGAAGAAATATCCTTAGCTATAAAAGAAGTAATTGATGTATATCAATTGGAGAAGAATATACTGGCTTGTACTACAGATAATGCCAATAACATCCTAAAAAGCATGGATATTTTGCAGAATATTTACAAGGAACAAAACTTTAAAGGTTTCAGATGCTGTGCCCATATTCTAAACTTAATATCTCAGGAAGGTTTATCAACAATTACAACTATCCTAGAAAAGTGTAGAGACATTGCCTTTTCTATAAATAAATCACCCAAAATAAATCAAGCATATGTACAAATATGTGAAAATAAGGGTATTACAAAATTTAAAATCCCTTCTGATATCCCTATTAGATGGAATAGCTCCTATTTAATGATGAATACAATTTATGAGGTATTTACATTTTTATCCAATTATTTTTAAAAAATATTTAATTTTTAGAACATGGATGCTATAGAAGAAGTACTTTTTTTGAATTACAAACAATTTAAAGGGGTTTTCTTTACTGAGTGTGAAAAAGAAGAACTTAAAGAGGCTGTAGATTTTCTTAGGCCCTTCTATAAAACCACACTTGATTTATCAGGATCCAAATATCCTACAGTTGGGATTTCCATGTTATATATGGAGAATATAAATAATGAAATTTTAAATAATATAATAAAAGATAATAACAATACAAGAAAAGAAATTCTTAATAACATGCTGGTTAAAATGCAGAAATATCTCAAAGAATTATTTTGTTATGAATCATATGTCTCAACATTGTTGGACCCGAGATTAAAACAAGTTTACATGCCTAATACTCTTAATAGAATTGAGTATATGACCAAATTTTCAAACTATTTAAGAAAAATACAAAATAAAAAAAATACAGGAATAACGGATTCTCAGGTATATTTTAAATATTTATTTATTAAATCCTAATTTTCAAACATTTGTGCCAGGAGGAAATCAATGAATTTAGTTTTTTAAAAAGAATTTTATCCCAAAAAAGAAATTCAGAAGGGGATTGTATATCCTCAGAAATCATTGAAGAAAATATATCAGAACTTCACACCTATTTAAATGAACCTCTTGTTTCTTTAAAGGATGACATATTAGTATGGTGGAAAACCAATAGTGAAAGGTCTTTTATATTTTGTAAAAGTCAATATAGTTTATTATATAGATTTCCAGTCCTCTCATTAGCAGCTAGAAATTTTTTAGCAATTCAAGCAACATCTGTCCCATGTGAACAAATATTTTCGAAGGCAGGAGATCTTGTCACTAAAAAAAGGAACAGGCTTTCAAACAAAACAATACAAGCTTTGATGTGTATGGGCTCTTAATGGAATAGATCTACCGCCTCCATTAAGCCCCTCTTCTAATTCCTTCCATAGCAATTCTACAAACAATGACATTAGCATTTATTTAAATTGAATATTTGCATTAATTATTATATTATTCATAATTAATTTTATATTGTTTATATAATACTCTTATATTTAATAAAATGATAAAACAAATTAAATTAGGTTAAAAAAAATGTGTTTTTTAAACAAATAAAAAGACCGGTCCTGGACCGGTCTTTTTATTTAGGACCACGGTCTGGATCGATCTTTTTATTTAGGACCACGGTCTGGATCGATCTTTTTCTTAAGAACCGTGGTCCGGTCCGGTCCGAGGGTATTGGTCCAGTCCGGACCAAAGACCGGACCGTGACCTTCACTATCTTAGATATTGATGACTCTGATCCATCTTTTGATGATCATTTTGATATGTCTGATGAATCGGACAATAGAAATGGCATTGCACCAACCAATCTAATTAATACAAAAACTTTAAAATTAAATTGCCCTACCTGCTGGCATAGCATATTAATTATGCTAAAAAGTGTTCGCAGTGTAAACAAAATTCCTATAAATAATGTTCTAAATAAAATAGGAAAATAATCTTTAAAACTCTTTAATAATGAATGAGATATGATTGATGAGCTTTACACAGTATTGAATCTCCGATAGTCGGTGGAATTTCTTTCCTCCCAAAAGGGATCGACAATAAACTAGGGTTATTATTTCGCAGTGAAATAGAAACCCTACAAAGCAATAGATCTGATTGCTTGCTTAATATAAAATATGAAAAAAAGCTTGACCATGGGTTTCTTATTACTGAATTTCAAGTTATTTTATATTTTTATTAATAAAATTATATTTTAAACATTAGATCCTAGCAACTCTATTTGATCCCAGATTTTAAAATCTTAAAATTGTTTCAGAATATTTAAATTCGAATTTTACGACATCATTGTAATTTTTAAATATACATCTAAAAATTTAGAGCATGATAGAAATGCACAGAATGAGATTCAAGTTGAAGATAATGGGCAAGCATAGTTCTTATAAAGATAAAATAGCTCGTAAATATTCCCATCCAAGCAACGATTATAACAACATTAATAATCTAGAACAAGAATGTCATATTTTGCTCAGCCAACATAATATCCCAGAAGAGGATGCACATTAACCTTTTGGAAGAAAAACGACGGGAACTTCCTAGGCTTGCTAATTTAGCTAGGAAGGTTCTTTGTATACCTGCAACCAGTACGCCCAGCGAAAGAATTTTTTCCATTGCTGGATTAATACTCAATGCAAAAAGGACTTCTTTATGTCCCACGAATTTTGATAAAATACTATTTATTCATGACAATTATAATTTTGCTGAGTCTGAATTCTGATTTATTATATTTCATACTTTATATTTTGCTTGCATTCCAAATTTATATTTTTTGTTATAATAAAAATCAATAGAATATTACTAATATGTGTTGTTTATCGAACTCTGATCTGAATAAAAATGCAATTCCATAGTCTTTTTCTGAGAATGAGAAAATAATTTAAATTGGAGTGAGACATTAAATAAATTCAGGAATGAATTTAACTTTGTTAACAATGTGTTAGAAAAAAAAATTTAATACTTTGATTTATAAATTAAAAATTTTTTAAAATAAATATCGCGCCCCACCGAAAATTTAGTAGGCGGCGGCGAAATCAGCGCGCCGCCGAATGCCGATGAAAAAATTAAAAAATAACACCGCCGTCGATTGAGCATCGGCGCACAGGTCTAGCCACATCACATCCCGATTCTTGAATGTAAACAAAGCTAACACAGTTATGCTATCGTTTAGATCTGATTATCACACTGCTTAACTATCATTGCTTTAATTTTAAAAGGTGTCCTTAATCAATATGCGAAATACCTTACAAAATTTGTTGAAATTTATAATGTAGGTATTTTACACATGCTAGAATACATTTTCTGGCAAAATTAAATTCAAATGTCATAAAAGCAATAATGATATAGAGTTGGTAAATAGCTATTGGGGAGTTTTTTTTTAAATACCGAAAATGTAATTCCAATATATGTAGAATACCATTTTATGAATTTTAGAAAATTTGGCCATGAACCTTTGAGGTATTTTAATTTGCAAATACTGGCAATACGAAATGAGTAAGATATTAATCATTCTTGACTGATTACGTGAATTGACTGTAGCATCTTCATCGTTTATGGCTGCTTTCCAAGTTTATCCGGTTAAGCGAGTTTCCCCTCTGATCCCTTTTCTCCACTTTTTACATCCTGGGAGTCTTGTAAGAACTATTATTCCTCGTTAATCCTTCTCGAGGTTATCTCATTATTTCCATTGAAGTACAACTCATCACGTGCTCAACCCACCTCAATCTATTTCTTCTCATCAGCATTCCAATAGCTTCTATTACAATCCTTTCCCGCCACATCCCTTTGACCATTTTCATCTCCGTTCTTTCCAATTTAGTTTCCTCACGTTTTTCCACCGTTAGCCTATACAGCTTCTCATACAGTTTGCACAAACTATACGAGTTTTTTTTTGTTAGAATAAATTACATCTTTCGGAATTTCTTACATACATATTTATCAGCAGAATCGGCACCTCCATTGATGTTCAGCATGTCACATTGCCAAATCGAAATCATCTTTATCTACGTTATTAGACAAATTTTACATATGTTCTACATAAAGTTGTGCTTGCTAGCATCATTCTTTCTTTTTCACTACTACCTTTTTATGCACCATCTAGCTGCTAGGGCATTGAATTAAATTTCTAACAACATCTTTCTCACATACACTACATTATCAAATGCCTGTTACCTCCTAATTTGCTGATCCCTTGCTTTCAATCATCACCTTTCTCCTTTGGTTACTTTTAAATCTTTGGTTCCATAACTGTCTTCAATATGATTATCTTATCTTACTCTGGTTGTCTTGTTGCCAGTAGTTCAAGATCTTCATCATATAGAAGTGCCCATGGAGTCTTCTACTATCTATCTCGTTACCACTTTCATTACTATGATATATAATAATGGATTCAAGACGATACTTGATGCATCCCCACCCAAAGCTCTCGCTATCACCATCGTGTCGTTTCCTAACGCATTCGGGCAATACGTCATCACTGCCAAAACATTCATCTACACCTGATTTACTCAAAACCGATTTTGTAATCGCATGTCCTCTCAAACGCCTTCACCAAGTCTACAAAAACATAATAAGGTGCCTCTTATTCGCCCGATATTTTTATTGGATTACCACTCACATCCGTAGCTCCTTCCCGGGATTAATAAACTGCATATCATCGCTTCTCACTTGATATTTGCTAACATTTTCTCGAAACGAAGCTAATCCGTTTGATACGAGCCACTATATATCGGATCATCATTTTTCTTGAGTTAAATACGCATTTTTTCCAGTCCTCTGCGATACTAATCATTGCACATATCTGTCATTCATTCCATTACCTTCATCATTTCTGTCATATATTGGGTCTGTTGTTTTACCTCTCTTCATCTTATTTAGCGTTTTCCTAACTTCACCTTCAGAAACTACAGACAGAACCTTCAACTTTATATCGCACATCTTTATCCTATAGTATTTTTTCCATATACTTCTTGCACCTTTTTCATTTGTTTTGCGATCCTAATCATATATCATATTTCTCTTTCCTTCCTTAGTTCCCATCTCATTAGCGAATATACGCCTTTTCGAATCTTGCATAATATAATAATAAACAAACATATTTTTTTATTTTGAAGATTTACGACCTTATCGATTGTTTTTTGGTCAATTCCTCTTGCAAATTTTGGAAACAATTTTCAAACTACGTATCTTTGGGTACCTTGTAATTATTTTATTTTATAATTTATTTATTTTAAAGATTTTCATTTTCTATATCGTCATATATATATATATCATCCTTATAATATTAAACTACTTTTCTTATCAGTGAAACGTCATTTTTTTTATTCAAATTTAGATGACATGACAAATTTACAGAACTTATATTAAAAAGATTATGTATCACTTGATAAACATCTTTATCGTTAGGAATTATTCAATGCAAAAATCGCTTTAAATTATTTGATATTACCAGTTAGCATATAGAGATAAATATTGTTAGTCAGGACATCTCAGAAAACTTTCATATTTCAAAAAAAGTCATAAATGGGTCATTCAATTTCGAAAAAACATTAATCGAGATTTTCGGCTGATGCTTCTATTTCGGATTTATAGGCACGTTATATATGTTTTAGTAATATCTGAAAAGAAATTTTAGCTCATTATCAAATATATTACCTAGATAATAGGGCTTTTTTTGACCTTTTACTGATGTTAAATAATTAGTTTTTAATTAAAAGCTTAATTAGTTCGAACATTGAATCTAATATTAATAACTAAATCAATAATAAATAATTATGATGGAAGTATAAATTAAATTTTTATAAAAAATATTGATCATCTTGTGTCCATTTGAAAATTTAAAATTAATATTTCGAATATATCAGGAGCTTCCATTTTTCTGTTTTCTATTATTCTTTTACAATTTTTCTAATAATTTCGTCAATAATTAGCAGAGTTGTTAAAAGATACTTTATAAATGGATCTAGATACAGATACATAGTCTCAAAAGTTATCTAGATACAGATACAGCGTCTAAAAAGTTATCAAGATACAGATACAATTTTTAAATATATCTGTATACAGATACATTTTTTATAATGCTCTTATAGGTTTGCATAAACCTAAATTAATATTATATTGTGAAAATTCATGAAATGAGCTAAAAAATTTATTGACGCGATATAACATTTATCAGAATATAACTAAAATAATGATTTTAATATAATATATGAAAATTGATTAAATAATTATAAATAATTATTAGATTTCAGTAATAAAATATTTTCAAAATTTTGATCATTTAGGCATCCTCGTTTATCTGTAAAGACATTTTTAGCAACACTAAATAGTCTTTCCACAGGGGCGCTTGAAGGAATTGTAGTGTTATATTCTTTTACAAGCCAACACTATATTTTTTCTTTCCAAACTTATTGGATTTATATAGTGAGCGGTTACTCCTATGTATGAACTAAAAATTAAAATTTCATAAAATTGCTGAAATAATTTATTCTTAATTAATTATTATACAAATTGAAATGTTAGCTATACCGGCGATAGGCACTCCAACAATCTGCTGTTGTGCATATTAATGATGGTTCTATAAGACTTTTAATTATTTCTTTCTTTTCATTTTCCCATCTTTGGGAAATTCTACCAACAACTAACTGTCTGTCGGCAAATTATATTTTTGTGTGGAGCCAAAGTGTTGATCATTTTTTTAAAAGAAGGATTTTCAACAATTGAAAATGGCTGCATGCCATCTATAATAAAAGCAATAATTAAATCATCTAAAGTGCCTTGAGTTAAAGTCAAAGGTCTTTTAGCAAAAATATTATTGGAGGATGAGCCTTGTCCAATATTTTCTTTGGTAGTTTTATTTTCCTTCCCCTTTTTTATTTTTGTTAACAAGGTTGGATGTTTTCTCTTAAAATTTAAATTAGAATTTTAAATATATAATATCTATACCCTTATGTGCTTCAAGATATTGCACGTTGAAGTCATACTGACGGATATTTTTGTATTTTTAGGTAGACACGGCAAACATTTTACCATCAGAGAATTGTTTTCTTTGTTTTGAGATATTATTTTAAAATATGCTCTATAAATTGGCCATGGTAAAGCAATAGAACTTGTTGTTGCTTCCTCTTCTTCATCGATATAGATCTAAATAAATATATAAACTTAAAAATTTAGTTATAAAATAAAATTTACCATTTCCATATTGTAATATTAAAATTTGTATGGTTTATTGATAAACTCGGACATAATATTTAAATTAATGAATATTTATATATATTTTTTATATATAAGTTTTAATATTTTATGTATATATAATTCTTTATTATAGTATTAATAAATATTAATATATAATATATATATATTTATTTATTTCATAAGCTCATATGAAATAAAATAAATTTTACAGTCAAATATTTTTATTTATAATAAAAAAAGGGGTATATAAAATGTATCTTAAAAAGTATCTAAAAACAGATACAGATACCTCTAAAATAATATCTAGATACAGATACCTTTCTAAAAAATCTATCTAGATACAGATACAGATACTACATTTTTATATCTAGATACAGTGTATCTAGATACTTTAACAACTCTGATAATTAGTATGGCTGGTTAATTAATAATAAAAAATTAAAGTTCCTTGCATAATCTATAAAAAAACATAGATGCTTATGAATATTTCAATGCAATTAAAAGGGTTTTTTTTTTATAAAATTTATTTTTATCTTATAAAATATGGTAAAAGAATTTTTTTTCCAATATGCATGATATTACTTGTAGATCAATTTTAATACCTTGAAATAAATTTAAATGATAAAAAAAATCTTTTATTGCAATGAAATGTTTAATATATAACACCATCTATACGTTTTTTGTACACTATTTGCTATATTTTTTGAAACAATTGCTCAATCGCGCTAATTGTTGAAGAAATTATAATAAAAATACTAGATAAATGATAAAAAGTCAAATTAGAAATATTGAAGTTCATAGAAATATTAATTTTAAATTTTCTACTAGACATAAAATAACTAATATTTAAAAAAAATAATTTTGATGTTTCCCCCTTAATTATCAGTTATTGGTTAGTTATTATTATTAATATTAGATTCAATATTCAATTCGTTTTTAATTTAAAACGAATTGTTTAACATCTGAAAAAGGTTAAAAAGCCGTTTTTTATACATTTAATTCCCATTATCTTAGCTAATATAATTGCTAATGAGCTAAAAACTTATTAGAACAGATATAACTTGCCTACAAATTCCTATCGATTATGAAAGGCGTCTGCCGAAAGGTGCTTGATTTGACATGCAATGACCCAAATACAAAGATATACGATAGATCGTTATTAATAAATAGACATAATAGTTTTTAAAAAATAAATTATTTTCTCTTCTCCAATCACCACTAAAATTGCCTTATAAATTTTTTTTTAAAAAATCATTAAATATATGATTATTTTCTTGTATAATATATTATTATGTTGGCATAGATGTGTTTTTTTCCGGGAATGATTTATCTTTTAAAACTTCAATTCATATTTTGAGTGCGTATTTAAATTTAAAAAAGCTAAATTTGCCGGAAATATATTCGTATGGGCAAAATATACTACATATTCTGAAATTAAAATATTTTGCTATTAACTTTTGAAATATTAATAATTTACATTCCCGTTTCTAGGGTCTCAAATTGAACCTCGAGCAGAAACCCCGGGTTTTGAAAATTTTTTCTAACCTGAACCTGAGTTCAATCTGGTTCAGTGAATTTTATATTTACAATTTATTATATACGATATAAATCCAATATTATTGATATTACTTGGTGATGATGCAATTAGGTATCTTGTTAATCTGTGGAGTCGGATTAAAACAATATACACGTCCATTTAAACTTATGATAATAGTTCGGATGAAGTTATTGAACAAGATGATTTTAGAGAAATTGATACAACTTAAAGAAAGGCAGGAGAAAATGCTTAAAAAATGTGCTAACGATTGCAGAGAAATATATTGGAACGATAATTACTCGATTTCCCTATTTTTAAAGATTGGATACGAAGGAAAATATTATGCATTTTTGGGAGTCTGCTAAGTTGCAGCACCCTGATTTATAATATTTTATCTAAAATCTAATTTGCTGTTCCTCCTCAAGTTAATTTGTCATACTTTCATATAAATATATTTAATATAGGTAACGTTGAAAGATCTTTTTCACTTTTGAAATTCATTCTTTCACTGCAAAAATCGAAAATGAGCGAACTAGTTTTGGAAGAGATTATGCTAATACGTTTAAATAAAAAAAAATTCAAATTGATACATGACTATGCTTGTGTTTTTAAATATATTTAGCCTATAAATAAATTATAATTTTATATTTTATTATACCAAATTTATATCTAGCCTTATAAATTTTGATTTAAATTTTTTTAACTGGTCATTAGCTTCCTTATTTGAATATCAAGCTGAACCCTTAACCAAACTCGGGTTCAAAAATATTCCCCTGAACCGAATCCGAATCGAACCCGTTCCGATTTTTTTTACCTTGAACCGACCTGCATTTTTCCAAATATTTCATATACAAATTCAGAGTTGTTAAATATCTAGATGTAAAAATACGATATATGTATCTAGATATTTTTTTTAAAGTATCTGTATCTAGATATTATTTTCGAGGTATCTATATCTGTTTTTAGATATTTTTTATGATACATTTTAATATACTTATTTAACGCTTTTTTATATTATAAACATAAATACTTGAACGTAAAGTTTATTTTATTTCATATGAGCATATAATTTAATTATATATATATATTTTAAAAAATATTAAGACTACTATAATAAAAAATTATATATATATATAATATTAAAACTTATATAAAAAATCTCAAATCTGCCATTTTTATTTTCAATGGAATTGGTTAATTTTATTTTATTATACTAATTTTAAAAATTTATTTTATATTAATATAAAGAGGAAGATGTAATAATCAATGGAACATCATCAATTTGAGACATTATTTTTCCTTGGCCAATTTATAGAGCATATTTTAAAATAATATCTCAAAATAAAGAAAACAAATCTGATAGTAAAATGTTGCCAAAAAATACCAAAATTTCAGTTAGCATTACCTCAACTTGCAACATTGTAAAATATTTAAGGGTATAGATACATAAATGTTTACAATTGTAATTTTAAAAGAAAATATCAAACACTGTTAATGAAAATAAAAAAGAGGAAGGAGAATAGATCTATTTAAGAAAATATTGGACTAGGATCATCGTCCACTGATATTTTTGCCAAGAGACCTCAGGCTTTAACCCAAACCACTTTAGATGATTCTCTTGATATTTTGCAGGGAGATAAATATATGTACACAGCTTTTTACTGTGCAACCATTTCACAGCTGATTATCAAATTGAAGAATTTTAAACAAATGAACATGGAATTTTGTTTACTAATCCTAGATGTCTTACTTAAAGGGATTGAAGATAGGTAAATTAATAATAACAAATTAATCAATATTTAATAATTCTAGGTTTATTGGGACAATATTTGAAGATGAAAATATTATAGCAACTATGCTCCATCCTTTTTTAAACTTGATTGGACATGGTTACAAATGGATAAAAATTAAAAATAAACAATTAATACAAAGATTAGTTGATGAATTATCAAGGTCTTCAACTGATTGCAAACAAATAACCTGTGAAAAAAAACAAATAATTTAATATCTGATTTTTTTCAGTACCCTACAGCAGCAGATATGATTGTTAATAATGATTTAAATTTTGATGCTTAACAAATTTTATATAATTTTTTCATGTCGAGATTTTAGTATTTTTAAAAATATCCTGATATAAAATTGTTATTCATAAAATATAATACCACAATCCCTTCAAGCGTCCCGGTAAAAAGACTTTTTAGTGTAGCTAAAAATGTCTTTACAGATAAACGAGCATGCCTTAATGACCAAAATTTGAAAATATATTACTGAAATCTATTAAAATAATTTATCATATATTATATTAAAATCTAAAATCATTATTTTATTTACATTTTGATAAATGTGATATTGAGTAATAAATTTCTTTAGCTCATTTCATGAATTTTCACAATAGAATCCCAATTTAGGGTTAAGCTAACCTTTTATAAGAGTATAATAAAAATTGTATCTGTATTTAGATCTATTTAAAAAGTATTTTTAACAACATTATATAAATGATAAAATATTTAAAATTTAACTGCAAAATTGTCAGTATAAAAAAAAGCTTCAAATTTTTGAGTAAAAATCTTTTTTATAAAAATAATTATTTTGTCAAACCCTCTAAGTGTTGGAGTACATTTTAAAATTAAATTTAGAAAACGCGCTCAAATAAATGATTTAAAGTTGAAAAAAATTAACATCGCCGAGGAAAAACACATTCATTATAACATTATATTTGATTGTACTTGAATAGATCCCCGGCTTCCTTCCCTCTCTTATTACGTTAGCGTTAGAGACAGAGTACAACCCTACACCCAATTAACCCAGCTCACACTGGCCTACTTGACTGTGAATAATATCGATTCCGATATAAAAACCCAAAAGGAATGTTTTGATATGAATATTCGACAATCTGTAATTAACTATTATTATTTTTTGATAAATACAAATTGCATTAGTATGCTTTTTGATTCATTTTGTTCAGTGAAAAATTTAGCTTTAAAACTTTTTCTTAGAACCTTAATATATGTATAATTATTTTTTAAAATTTCTTCCTAGCTGGTAAGTATTTTGAGGGGTTTTCTTAGTTAAATTTATAAAATGGCCTCACTATTTTATTTTGAAGCGTGAGTCTATTAATATTTTGTGAATGTATACTTGTTATTTAAATAAATAAAATTTATAATTATGATTCACATTTTAAAATGATTATCAATGTAAATTATTTATTAATTATTTTTTTTATAGGTATCTCATTTATCTCATGAAATATCATTCGAGATAAAATACTATAAATTTCTATATCTTTTATACTTTTTTTATTTTACACTAAAAAAAATTATTTTTAATTCATCGTTTCTAATTACTTTTTTAAAGAAAATTTTCAATCAAAAATTCTTTTAGAAATTAGGACTTATCCACTTATTTATCATCATTTTTTAAAACTTTTAATTGAATATTCAATTATATCTTAAACAACTCATAAAATTCTATACCACAAATATTGTTAATAAATCTCTTCATTTGAGCCGAATTTCTTTTAGCCGAAAACTAATGTTCAGCATTGAGATTTAATCTTAAAAAAAATACAGCTAAACCTTACAAACAATAAAAACTTATAAAATTACACTTATAATTCACAGATTTATTCTTATATCTGGTTCCCTTCATATATCGGGCTCCATGATGTCTCTAACAAACAATACCCCGCTTGCGCGGCAACCTTGACCTGGTCCCATAAATCTGCCCTATCTTCCCCTTGGGTGGAAAGCACATGGAGTGGTCCCGCTTCTTTACGCCTTTATTTCAGACCCAACAGGCGTTTAGATTACGCTATTCTAGCCGTCGGTTTAAGGTTAAATTACTTTATTATAAACGCAATCTGAAAATTATACGATGCTTTATTAAGCTAAAAAATAGATCTTCCTTTATTTATATAAAAAAGTTTATTGGTGGAGGGGGTGGGGGGATAAAATTAACCAATTCGATTTATTAATTTGTTGATTCGTTATATAAAGCTTTACTGGTTTAGCACTAGTTTTCAGTCTCTTTTTCACGAGGTATGCCGATACGTTATTTACTACGCCAGCTGATTCGAGGGAAAGAGAATCAGATGCCTCCAACAATTCTAACCCGATTCCGGAACCAACACAATTGAATTATTAGTTCTGGATATTAATATGAAATCTAAATGAATTGAGGATATATTCACAAGAATATCTAATATCCGTTTCGTTATTTTATTAATTTTAATTTAGATATTTTGACTGGAGGTCTGTGAATTATCTTCGAAACCTTGATCAAATATTCCTGGTTTTTTTAATAAATTTGATAGATTATAATGATGTTTACAGATTCGGTATAATTATAAAATAATGAAATTGTGATTAAAAAAAATACTTCCTATCCTATACTTCTCTAAATGAAAAATGATAATATATGAATAACTAATTTACGAATATTTATATGAACTTTTTTACAACTGATTTTATCAAATATAATTCATGATCTTATTTATTTAATTTTTTAAATATGAATTTTTGTTTTCGGATTACATGAAAAATAACTATAACACCACGCTTAAAAACTTAGCAACGAAAAATTAATTTAAACGATTTATCGAGTAGTGCTTAAAATAATGGAACGAACAGATTGGAATCTAAGAATCGGATAGAACTTTAAAAAATGCGATTCTTATAATTAATCGGCGCTAAGAACGAAATTATTTGAAAATACTTTTAATGATTAAACTTGTTGATTTTATAAAATTGTATCTTATTTTTATATGGATATTTTTGTATCAATGTAAATGTAACTTATTATTTTGATTAAAATATTTTTTTTTAATTTATCTCACATTCACCCTAAATAAATTATGATAAATCGAGAATCTTTTTAATACCATAATATCAAAAGAATGAATTAGAACCAGAACTTAAAGTCATAAAGGTTCAGATTTTTATAAGTAAGCGGAAAATAATTCCCCGGAAAAACAGCACCGTTGGATTGTCAAATTGAATTAAGACGTGGTGATTATATTCCATTTGCTACTTCTTTACTTGTGGGTGCTTTTTAGTGCATATCTCTACATGATTTAGTATTCTCTCTGGGGAGAATTATTGCGCTTAATTAAATAGTTTTTTTATTTAAATAACCATTTAGGTGGCATTTACTTTATTCTTCTTCTCCGTTTTATGGCGATTTCTAGGTTTACTCGAGTAGGCCAGTTTTCCCTCTAATTTTTTTTTCCCATTTTTGACGGTCCTGAGCATCAATATTTGTAAGATTCATGCTTCTCATATCCGCCGCTATCACATTTGTCCACGTCATCTTGGGTCTTCTTCTAGGTCTTGATCCTCCAACTTCCATCATTCTCAGTCAGCTTTTGTCATACGTTCCACATGCACAAACCATCTTAGTCTATTTCGTCGCATTACCATTCCAATCATTTCTATACCCAATCTTGCTCGCAATTCCTTGCTAGTTTCTCTCTCTCTCAGAGATACCCCACACATCCATCTAATCACCTCATCTCTATTTTTTCTAATTTGGCTTCGTGAGTCGTTCATTGCCTATGTTTCGCCGCCATAAACTATACAACTCCTCACACAGTTTACATAAACTTTCCCCTTTAACTTCAGAGAGACTTTTATTTGTAAGAATAGACGACATCTCTCTGAACTTCTTCCAAGCTTGTCTGGTCCTTGCAACAACGGCAGAATCTACACCAGCATCTGCGTTTAGCATATCACCTAAATAACAAAATTTATCCACTTTTTCTAGGGTTAACTCATTGCTAATATCCAGACCACCATTTTTTAGGTTATCATTATTATGTATCTATTTAATGCATGTTCTACAAATAAAGGTCATACTTCCTAACATTAAACTTCCTTTTTTCCCGCTACATCTATTATGTACCCATTTCTAGCACCTGGTGCATTTGATAGAATTTTTAGCAACTCCTTTCCCACATACACCACAAGGCCCCTTACCGGATTCCTCCATCTTTAGATTTTCCCCATCAATCATCACCTTTGTCTTTGATCCATTCATTTTTAGGCCCTTTGCTTCCATAGTCATCTTCCATTTACTAATTTTATCCCTCAATTCTTCCTCACTGTTTGCCATTAATACAAGGTTACCTGCATATAATAGCTACCAGGGAAATCCTTCACGCATTTCTTTAGCCACCACATCCATTACTAAGGTAAATAATAATGGACACAGCACGGATCCTTGATAAAGTCCTACCTTCACCTCAAAGCTGTCACTATCACCATAATCCGTCCGTACTGCTGTTTGTGCTGCCATCACTGCTATAACCAACCATTGTCCACACCTGATTTTCTCAAGGCCCATCTAGTAACCTCACGCGGCACCCTATCAAATGCTTTCTCCAAATGAACAAACGCATAATAGAGTTTCTTTTCCTTCGCAAGATACTTCTCCTGCATTTGTTTCACCACAAAATCTGTCCTTTTCCCGATGTAAAACCAAACTGCATTTCATCAATTTTAATTTGTTCCCTTATCCGCTTCTCTAACACTCTCTCAAATACTTTCATTGCATGTTCCAAGAGTTTAATAGCTCTGTAAGGCCCGCAATCTAAAGGATCACCTTTCACCTTGTATATTGTATTAATTATACTTCTTCGCCAGTCCTCGGGAATATTCCTTCTATTACAATTTGATTGGCTAAATTCATTAACTATTCAATCCCTAAATCATCAGAACCGTTAAACATCTCTGATACCACCATCGTTAAACCCGATGCCTTCCCTCTTTTTATCTTTTTCACTGCTCTCTTTATCTCGTCCTTGTCAAATTTACACCCTGAACCTTCTACCTTTGCACAACTAACATTATTATCCCATTCATTTTCTTCATTCAAAAGCCTTTCATGTAAATCTTCCAGGTGTTCTTAATACCACTATTATCAATTACAGTTTTTCCTTCCATATTTTTCAAACACTTTACACCTATCACATCCTCCCTCTTTTTTGACATCTGCTTTGCCATTCGAACCATATTTCCAATTCCATCAGCGCCTTCCATTTCTTTAGCGAACTCGTGTCTTTTTTCTTCTTGAGCCTTCGCTATTAATTTCTTAGCATTTCTTTTAGCCATCTTGTAAGTATCGTTATCACTATTTTCTTTGCTATTATACCATACTTTGAAACACCTCCGTTTCTCATCCACAGCTTTCGCTACATCCAGGTTCCACCACCAAGACTCCTTATGTCTAGGCGGCCCTTTTGTCCATCCACATACCTCCTCAATTATCATCACCCAGGATTTCTTCATAGCTTCCCACTTGTCATTTGCCCCAGATGCTTGCGCCACCTCCGCCTCACTAATCGCCAATGTCATATTGAATTGACGTCTAGCACTCTCCTTCAATTTCCATACCTTCATCCTTGGCACAAACTTTCTTTTAGTGACCCTGGCACCTTTAAGAGAGATCTCCTACAACTAGTCAATGCTGATTTATACATTCTCTCCCGGTATCACTTTACATTTTTTTACTATACAATTCATTGATCACATCTCCTTAATAAAATGAGCCACTTCTGGTTCAATTCCCAATCGTGTACTTTTTCAGGCCCTTCTCGGATTCTTTTTTAAACATTGTATTACAGACAATCATTTCCATAGCATCATTAAAATCTAAAATCCTCTCTCCTTCCAAATTTTTCATGCCGTAACTGAACCCTCCATATACTCCATCATAACCCTCACTACTCGCTTCCATATGTCCATTCAGATCACCAGCCAGGATAATCCCCTTTTCATTTGCCAGTCTCGATGTTACCCCCAATAGACTGTCCCAAAATATATCTTTCTCTCACTTCGTCCAACCTGAGGAACATATGCTGAGATAATATTATATAGCTTTCTACCAAAAATCATCTTGATAACCATTATCTAGTTATCGCCTTTTCACTTTGACTACTTTGTCTACCAATTTCTCAACAACCAATACCCCAACTCCAGCCTTACCATCATTACTTCCTTGCCAAAAGAATTTATATTTTTCGCTAGTCTTGGCAATCATTCTGGTCATTTCCTTTCCATCTAGTGTGCTGTATTCAACACACATCTATATGCCTTCTGTGCAATACATCGACTACTTCTCCCGCTCTTCCCGTCATACTCCCTACATTCCATGTCGCGACCCTAACTCGATCCCCCGTAGACTGGTTTCTCCACTTATTATCAGGTCGTTTATGGCCGTCTTAAGTTTTATTTTCATGAATTGTGGTTCCACCAGGTTTCCCATCCTTCTTTTTGTCGTAGACGGATGAGGAGGCCCACGGGGTACTTTGGGCTGTACCCCGCCATGCTTTGTTGTAACCACAGGGAAATTTTATAGCAAGGTTTTTATAATCGGATGCCCTTCCTGACATCAACCTCTTTAAGTGGTTTTTACACCCCGTCGAGGAGACGGTGATCCTATTCTAGACCCAGATCACAGGGAACCTTTTAGACCTCCATTAGCCGCCAAAAGACGTATGGCATTTACTTTATAATTTGAATATATTTTTAACTTAACATATAGTTGAGCTGTATTGCAAATCCTCTTAACGTATTTTTTCTAAAATCTTTCCGTTGAAATAAACCAGTTATGCCACCTTGCTACGTGGACGCTGGTCAGTTTTGAAACGCCAATACCGCCTATAAGAGGTAACATTTGGAAGCACCGCGGAATTTTTTATTATTATTAGATAAGCGGGCAGATATCGGGCCCATTAATAAAATTTATGAGAAAGGATGTGTTATTATGGTTTTATACTATATTTATAAAATAATCAATTTTCATCGTTGCCCTCTTTTCAAAAATATTTATCTTTTTTTTTATTAATGAAGATTCATTTGCGAGGTAGTAGCATATGATAAAAATTGTTTGGAGTAAAAAAAATTCAAAAATATATAGAGTTGCACATGATTTATTATATATTTGCAATAAATTAAATAATGGCTATATGGTTTGTACATATTTAATTTAATATATTTTTTTTATTTCTAGCTTTTACCTTTTCTGTGTTAAGTTCCTTCAATGTCACTTTCCATTTTATATTATTAATACAATCCATTTTATTCAATTTTTTAGTTGGTGATATTAGCTTTAAATTTATGGGCCTATTGAAGTTTTGTTTTCTCTCTTTCGTTTACCCATCACTTCTAGACTTTTACCCTTGTTTCCTATATTGTTTTTAGGCCTTCTCATCGTATGCACATTCCACATAAGTCTGTTCAACATGATCTTTGTCTTAATGGTACTATCCTTAAATTTTCAGTATTTTTATATTTCATATCATATCATTTTTTGATACCTCAGATATCATCTCAGCATTCTTATCCATTACCTGCATGCTTCTCTCATGTGATCATTTTCTTGACCATGTTTCCAAACTGTATAGGATGGTTGATTGAACTATATTTTCCCTTTTAATTTAGCCATTCTTGGTTTATATAATTTTTCTTTCGATTCTGATATTTTTTGTAAAGTGGACACCTATCATATACTCTGTTTTTTTAACATTTAATCCATGCTTTTCTAGAATATCTATTCAACTCGCCAATCTCTCTTTCATATTTAATACAAATGATGTTATGGCTGATTTTCATAATCTCAATTATGTAAGCAACTTTGTAAATTATTATTAGCTGTGTAAAAGATATATATTTTGATATTAGAAGTCAGCTTTCTGGCCTGTAAACATATACAATATATGTTTACTCGCCGAAATTTCCCAATTTTTTTTAAGGCCGGATAACCTTTACAAAATTATTTTACTGGCAGGGTTGAAAAACCTTTTTAAAACTTTCCAACGCCGGTATGGGTCGCGCTGACCCCTGATTATATTAGAGCCCAAGCATTTGTCCAAGTCCTAACCTTGAGATTTTGGATTTAAAATAGGTTATATGACCTTCACGTTGGCAATTAACCTTATTTTCTTGTCATTGCGGTTTATTGTTTATAAAAAAAACTTATTTTTTTGATATTCACTTTTTTCTAACTTTAAAGAAAATATATATTAGGTAAAATAAGGCATCATTTAAAAAAAAATTCTTTTAGGGTTAATTGAAAAAATAATTGGAAATAAATTACATTGTCCCAGTGATTATAAAATTAAATAGTGTGATTCTGTTATAAAATTAATATATAATTATAGCTTTTAATTTTAACGAATAATTTTGCTACAAAATTTATTTTAGATATTTTTCGACACTTAAAAATTTATATTAACATCACCGATAAAATATATGATGATCTTTTTGGGAATATGTTAAATTTAATTATTGACTTATAATATAAAGATTAATGAATAATCTGATCAGGTTGGCAAGTCGATCAATGGTCAAATTTGGTCAATTTAAAAGTATGTTTGACCGTTACTATTTTCAAATACTATAAAATGTAATTTTTGTTAAATATATTATAGTCACTTTGTTAGAATACCATTACAGTTGTTCTATCTGTCTAGAGTCATACACAGGGTGCTCGGACTCTGGTCTGGCTTGTAACAGTTAAGATATTTTTGTTTTATCTAAGATCTATTCAATTTAAATAGCTTCAGATTTTTATATTTATAAAATTGTTTTTAGAATGTTTCCAAATTTAAAAATAATGTATCCTTAGATATTATTTTAGTTAAACTAAAATTCCAATTTTTATTATTGTGCTTGGGTCAAGCTCGAACACAAAAAATTTAAAATTAGGGTTCGGGCCGCTAGGAAATTACTTTACAGTGCTCTATGTGTGACCGGCCTAAACATCTTAACAAAACTGATCCCTAACCCTAAACAATATTTATAAAAATAATGATAATTATAGTAATTTATATATGATAAAAATTGAATTAGACAACTGTCTACTCACTCGACTTGGGAATATGAGGGGTGTACATCCCATATTTTATTCCATAATATCTAAAATAAAAAAGGAAACCTATTTTTAAGATGTTTTGCAAAATAAGATAGTATCAATAAAAATTAAAATATAAGGAAATGCTTACTAAGGGTACCTTGCCTAAACTAATTAACCGTTTCACGTCAATAAGAGTCCTTATTATAATAAAGAGAAGAATACGCCCTGTTAATAACATAGAGTTTCAAACAATCTCTTGGACAGCTTTTGGGGATATTTTGTATTTAAACGGAAAGTCCTATTAAATTCCCAATTTATCATTTAAATTTTTTTGGATAAGCCCACTATAAAAATAAGCACGAATTCTTGTACATTAATTCGAAGTGCTTTTCATCTTCAATATTGTAATAAATATAAATTTTCAAAAGAGTTCTATAAGCATCCGTCGTTAAAGAAATTGCTTGTGATATATTATATTATGAGAAATAAGTGATATAGATGATAAAGGCTTTAAATTAGATATGGTGAGCATATTTAAAAATATTATAAAATATAATTTTTTTTGCCAGGCCTGGGCCGTTATAATTTTTTAATATTTAGCCCCGCCCGTAAAAATTTTATAAAAAGGCACAGTCCATTAAAGTTTTAAATCCGCCCTGACCACTTAAATTTTTTTATACGAATTTTTCGGCCATCACATTTTTATATCTATATCTCATTGTTTCTCAATTAATTAAGGCTCTTATTTATCCCCTCTACGGCTATCTAATTTTATAACAAAGGTTTTATGAAGTATTTGATATAGGTATTTAGAGTTTGCTTTATTGTGAATTTACTATTTTATATAGATTTAGTATTTTTGTCTCCTAAAATATGAAAATAGTAATGTTATTTATTTTTAAATGGTATAAATCAAAATATCAACTTGAAATTCAAAAAAAATGTGTCTAAATTTTAATGCTAGGCTGGCTTAAATAAATTACGAAAAATCAGAGATCTCCGAGTTTCTGCTTAATATTTTATGTACAAAATGCTCAATCGGGCTCGAAAGTTTATTATGTACGAATTTCCAGGCCTGTTATATTTTTTTAGAAATTATCTCTGACCAGACCTTCGGACTGGCCAGATCTAGTTTTGCAGATCTCTATAATAATAAAACACTTTTAGTTTATGTTGTATTAGAACATATTATTTCGTTTCTATTTTTCACACTCTTTTGTCAAATCTAAATAACCTAGTTTTCATTTGTATTTATTAATTATTTATCCTTGTTTTACCTTCCTTATTACGCGATCTTATTTACAATAATATAATGTTTGACTATACCACAGGATTTTGGATTTAACTTTGATTTCCCCCAATTTTTAATCATGATAAGGAATTTGCATCTAAATCTGATCCTTTATTTTTTTTATACCTATGCTTTTTTCATAATTTACATTTTTATTATTATTATTTCTTCTCTTTTTGAATCTTAATGGAATCCTATTATTTATTACTAAACCTTTTCATCTTGGTTTACTAAATCCTGTTCCTTATTTAAATTTTATATCAAGTCTGACTTATTTTAGAGTCTCTTTCTAGTGATCAATTGAATTCCAATTTATCATGATAATATGGTTTAATTTTAATAATTTTTTTCAGTTTACTACTCTGGAATGGGGAGGGAATTATGCTCTTGATGCAAGATTGCCATTGAGATTGATGGGGTGGGGTATTTATCGATTATTACTCTATCGCAACTTAAATAGTAGTTTTGATTTAAATTTCTTAAATGTAGTCCCATTCGTGTAATTTTAAATTAATTGGCAATTATGTACAAATTCTCCTTTTAATGTTTTATAAATCAAATCAGATCCTTTTATTCACAATCTTATTCTTATTTTTTATCTTGTTCCCTATTTTTATTAATTGCTCCCTTAAACCTTCGGATCCTCTTATATAAATTTGTGGACACATTTTTATTCTTTTATCTTTCCAAAATTGATGTTACTAATTAAATAAATTCTTGTCTCATTTGAATGAGGCGTTATTTTTAGGTTTATCTTCACAATTTTTCCATTTCTTTTATCTAAATGTATCTTGTTTATCTTTTAATTTTTATCATTCTAACGCTTTTTAATTTATTGACTTTTGATCTGTTAAGCTATCCCTATGTTATAAATAGTGACTGCACGATTTCTTTCTTTCTTTTCTTTCCTTTATAGCTCTTTATCATTTATTTTTTTCATTTTTGTCACTAACCTTGTCCCCTGGATTTATTCTATTCGCGATTTAATTTTGTTTATGCTATTAATCTAATCCTAAAAATTTATTTAATTCATAATATATATATATGATTCACTTAATCTTCTAGATTTACTCTATTCACCTTTAAATTTATTTTATTTCTCTATTCAAGCACTTCCATAAATTTCAATTTCATTCCCTTTTATTTTTAAAATTAACTATCTTAATTTAATCCATGTTATTTTCATTGTTATGATTTATTCCTTCCTATTTTTTTTGCACTTTTATTTTCCTCAAGTAACACTTCATATTTTTGATTCAGTAGTAATTTGTTTATTAAAATTTTTAACATTAATGAAATAGCAGCTAAAGTTGTTCATTTCGTTCTTTATTATTTCTATTATTGTTTCAATGCTTGTATTATTAAAAATATTTTTTATTACATTTATAAGAATAATATTTATCAGTAAATTTAGATCAAGAATATAATTTATAGCTTTATTCAAGATATTCTACATTGATTTTCATTTTTGTGTAAAAATCATTTTTAAAGGAGCATCATTAATCGTAAAAAAGATCACGATCCTTATTTTATATCTCCCCAAAAATTAAAATCTTATTTATTTAATAAATAAACTTATACCCCATAATTTAAGTCAATAAGATTTTAAAATTTTTTCCGCATTTTTTTGATTACATTTGACGATTCAGACATTTCTTCCAAATGCTTTTCATATCTCGTTTGAATATCTTTAAATGTCATATAATTTATGTAACTTTTTAATGTTAATCTATAATCGACAGTCTAGATAGCATTACATTCAATCGAAATCTAAATAAAACAAAATAACATTAGGCGCATGCAACAAAAATATCTTATTAGAGAAATCGGTATTATATGTATATCTGTCGATGACAACACTATTGTGTAGGGGTTTACTAGATCCTGATTAGTGGAAAAGGGGACATATTTTTTTTATGTATTTTAAATAAAGCTTTTGAATTTTAAAGATGTATTTGATGCAGTAATTTTTTTTTCCCTTGTATTATAAACATTAAATAATTAAAATCGAATTCTATACATATAACTTACAATTACAAATAATATTTTTGTTTTCCATATTTTTAAGCAGTTATTTTTCATAATAGTTTTGGCCTTTTAAATATTTATCGAAATCTTGGCGTAAAAACGATTTAAACTTGTTTGCGTTCAATATACATGCTTTAATAAACTCCACGGATATTCTATTCCCCTAATTCATTTAAGCAACCTGTTAATTTGAAAAGAGAAACATCATACATAAAACATCGCCAAAAGCGCCTCATAAAACAATTTCAATTCGATCAACTAAAGTAATCCTAAAATGTCCTGATATATCACCTGAGGGGTAGGATGAGGATTAATATTTAAAATGTTTTAAAATCCTATTACAATGAAAAGGGGAATTTTTTTTTACCAGATATGGGAAACAAAAAAATGATCTTGTATTTTTCCTTTTGTCATACTTAAACATTAAATTATGTTATACTAATATTTAACAATTATTTTAAAAAATGCCCTAGTATTAAATAAATATTTATAAATTAATAATTTTACATAATAAAACCTAATTTATAAATTAATAATTTTACATAATAAAACCTAATTTATAAATAAATAATTTAATATTTAAAAAACTCATATTTATAAATTAATAAACATATCATTTAATTTCATAATTTCTTTTACGATATAATATTATTTAAAATGTCTAATATATTTATATACTTTCACATATCACTAGCAGGCGCGTAGCCAGAGGGAGGGAGAGAAATCCCCCACCCCCGTAGCAAGAATTTTTGAAAAAATATAGAAAGGCTTCATGAATTGTGAATTGCAAAGTGTTCTATTCTAATATTAGCAAAAGTTAAAATATTTATTTCTTGTATTAATATTTTATCACGTAAAAATTTAAAGTTTATTCTTACGTTTTTTAAACTGTAAAAACTAATGCATATAAGAAATTTATCAAGCGGAAAAAAAATTATATTTACTGTATTTCTATTAATAAATATGACAAAATTTCTAAAATATATGAATTTTTCAGATACATATTCAGCATTTGCTGAATATAAATTTCTGAGACTTCTTGTGCTGTAGGAAAAAGAAACCACAAAAATACTGCACGATAAATGGAGCCTTCGACATCAAACTGTTTCAGTATTTTTTGGATCTCCTATTTTCTATGCCCTTGGTGAAATATCAGAATCACCTGAAACACATATTCCATCTGAAGTTGATACATTATTAGATTTAATATGACTGTCGATTTTTTTTCATTGAAATGTATTAATAAATTATTTTATTACACAACAATTTTATCAAATTTTTTTCAAATAAATAAATTTGGCTGAAGTTATAAGAATCGCAAATATTATTATACTGTAGCTTGAACCAAAAGATAATATCGACGTGGAATTTCTTGAGATTTATCTGGTTGTTGACAAGCTTCGATTTTCATCGACAAATAAATTGTACCAATATTAATGTAGACTCATTTGAGGATTATTATAAAATAACCGTTTTTATTCCATTTTGGGATTTAATTTTGACCCAAATCGATAAACGAAGGGTGATTTATCAAAAGGTTCTATCCAATAAATAATTTACTTATGACTCTATCTGATCTAAGGATGTATCAAATCTTTATAATGAAAAATTAAATATTTAACTAATTTTTATTCATACTATATAAATTTGTCTCAAGGTCAATTAATTTCATAAATTAAATACATGAATAAAAGATTCATTTTTGTAGATAATCCTCAAGAAATACAGTGAAATCATTACATACTTTAAATATATTTAATAAGTTTTCCAAATTAATATTAATAAAATTATTATATATTTTGTAAATGATACCAATTAAGCACAAATAAGGGAATCTTTTTTATTTACACATAATGGAAACTTATATCAAGATCATATCTTAAAATTAATTGAATATACAGCATTACTCCTCGAAAACTAATCCCCAATTCATAACTAATTATTAAAATTGTCGTTTTCGCATAGAAGATTAAATTTTCATTTATGGGTGATATTTTGAATAACTTTTTAAATCATTATAAAATGTTGAATTTTATATATTATTGTGATTTACATACCGGTTTATATAGTTATAATATTTATTAGCCGTATTATATTTGCTCTAATATTTATCCAATATTTTATTATTTGAGTTCAAAATTAGTAATATATGCTTGGTTCTAATATTTTATATGATGATTAGTTCTAATAAATTATATTTGATGATTAGATTTAGTTCTAATATATTTTTAATGCTCCAAAAAAAATTTCAATGTAAAAAAAAATTCACCCCCTACTCCCTTCCCCTCGTAGAAAATATTCGCAACTATTCCAGGAATTATAAATCTATTTTGCCTAACTTTGATGAAAATGAGAATCAAAATTATTAATCATTCTTAATTATTTCAACACATATTATTTTTAGTTGATAGATGACAAAGAGATTCTCAAGCACTTGCAATTTTATATCATAATTTATAAACCTTACAATCTTTCATCATTATTTATATATTGTAATTATTAATAGATTACTTTGTTTATATAATATTAATGTAATATCTATATTGAATAATATTTTAGTAATTTTCAAAGGTTCAAATATGATAAAATAAAAGGAAGAAAAAAATATTAAGTTCTTAAAAGAAGCAATAATTATTAAAATAAATGATCTTGACTAAGATGAATATGGGATTATATTCGTGTTGTTAAACGGCACGATTTGAGCCGATTTTTAAAAATTGCTAACTCAATGTTTTACTCAGAAAAATATAATGCAAGCCTTCAGATTTTGATCCTAGGTGGCACAAAGGTGCGGACATTTATTAGAGAAATCTCGATTGGACAATAATTTTTTGTATAGAATATCGTGTTAGCCGTTTTTAAAAATCGGCTCAAATCTATCCATTTAACAAAACTAGATTATATTTTTAAATTATTATATACTAAATATCTTTATCTACAAAGAAAGAAAGAAAGAAAGAAAGAATATTTATGGATAAAGCGTTTAGTTGTTAGGGTTACAGTGAAAGCGAAGATATAATTTACTAGATATTGATAACAAATAAAATGGTATACTCTAGCATTAAATTATATTATACAAAATATTGAATATTTAAAAAAAAATGCCATATTTGAAGTTTATAATTATAAAAAATTTTTTTTTGAATTTTAACAATTTTTTTTAAATATTATATTTATGAATTTTGTCATATTTTTCCTACTTTCTTGCTTTCTTTCATTCTTACTTTTCTTTCTTATGAATAATTTATGCGGAACGCGGGCATTCACTTGTCCATATGGACTTAATTTGAAATGAAACTTTTATGTTGTTCTATAATAACCCTGATTCTTATTAATAATGTTTTTTCCAAGGGTCATAATAACAATATATATTTAGATATTCATAAAAGCTATGGATGTTTTAGAATGCTTAATAGTACTCATCAAATTGGATGCAGCTGTATTTATTAGTATATGTTAAATGAACTTTTTATATCTTAGCAAAAATAGGAAGTGGCAACAATGGAATAATATATTTTGTATTAAATGAAGCTGTTTTGGACAAATTGATAAATAATGATAATGAATTTGATTACATAGTTATGATATATCCTAATTTATTTAATTAGTAAAATATTATTCAATATTATTTATTTTTTTATCAGTAAAAATTTAATTAAAATGAAAAATTGTGAACATATAACTGGTGCTGTATTGTTAAACACACTAAATAGTACTCAATTAGATGAAATACCACATTTCTCTCCAGATCAAGCCTGTCCTAACAGAAAATCTGGTAATCTTTTAAATATTTTTTTATATAGCTTTATATTCAATGATATTTGAGCTTAATATTTTTTTTCAATGAAATAGATTATTATACTGGCATTGATAAATATGAAAATTGCAAATATATTGAATGGAATCATGGACAAGGAATCTTTTTTAATGATTGGGGTGACTTTCCAATATTTATGGTCAAAGATGATGAATCAATACATACACTAATGGATAAAGTTGCCACAATATACATTTTTATTTTAATCCATCGAATATTTTTAGTGTTTTTTTAAGTATAATCAGAATATTATTGAAAAATTTACCAATTATAAACCTCTATGTTCAGCAAATATGATATTTGAAATGGTTGCTGTAAAAGATAAAGATACTTGTATTAAAAGAGGGGAGTTATCACATACATTGGATTCTAGTTTATTTTTTTTATAGTTAATAATGTTTAAAATTAAATTAATTTCCATAATAATCTAGATTGATATACCTTTTACTAAAAAATTATCTTTACCTTGAGATTCCTTTAAAATTGAATTTAGATTAGAAATATCAGTAAATATAATTCTAAAATTTATATATTTTTAAAATTTTTGATATTAGCCATTAAAATGTTTTACTTAATAACACTTTAGACATCTATGAATCACCAAATTTCAAAAGAAATTAAACCTAATTTTAACCTTTTATTTAGGATTAAGTATTCATTGCTATGAAATAGGAGATGCCAATATTTGGTCCTTGCTAAATCCTACCAATAAATCAAAACCTTTAAAGGCACTGTCTATTGTCCTTTTGGTGACTCGGGTAAATAACTTGGACAAAATTATCTTATTTTATATACAGTGAAACCTCTGAAAGATAACCAATGGCTAATACTTTTTGGTCAACACACAAAAGTTTATCATTAAATAAAGAATATATTTATATTCATTTTTAATAGGATTTTTACTGAAAGGGATCTATCTAAAGAAGTTATGACTCAAGAAAGATGTTATTATTATTAGAGGTTTTGCTGTATATCATATATTATGTTAAATTTGACAAATAGGAAGAGCTTTAACTTGGCCCCCTCAGATTAAAAAAAAATTGTATAATGATTGTACCTAGAATAGTGTTTGCAGCAGGGATCTAAACCAAAACGAATATCAGTTTGGTTCAGGTTCGGATAAAAACGGTTCAAGGTTCATAAAAAATAAAAATATCAGTTTGGTTCAGACCTCTAAAAACCGGTTTGAACACTTTTGTATTCAAACCTACTTTTGAATTATATATAGGGAAGAATATTTTTTTATTTCATAATTAAAATAAAAATACATACATCAAACCTTCATTTATATTAATTTGACATTATAAGATAATATTTAATTTAAAAATATAACAAATTAAAATAAAAAAAAATACATTCATAAAACCTTCATTTTTATTAATTTCACATTATAAGATAATATTTAATTTAAAAATATAACAATAAATATCATTGATTTTTAATATGAACATTTACTTAATAATTTTTTATTAAGCCACATAATTAATATATTTTCAAAATTTTTCTCACTCAAATTACATCTATAAATAGATAATATAAATTTAATTGTTGAAAAACCTCTTTTCACACTAACTTAGGTAGTTGGCATTGCCAGTATGATATCAGATTTGATGTGTCATTTATAATACTATATGTAAATAATTTATATATAGGATTTAATTTTTCTCTAGGCATTATAATTTATAAGCCTAAAATATTTAAAAAATGTTGTAAAATGGCAATATATTAAAGTTTATAAAAATTATGACTGACATATTAATCAAATGTGATTGATAATAATCTTTAAAACAATTCGAATATAATTAAAAATTTAGCGTAATAAATTACACATTATTTTATAAGCATAAAATTATAAGACTCGAACCGGCTCAGAGGCATTTTAGCGGTTCGGCTAGAAATTTTTTAGCGATTTAGGTTCGATAAAAATACCGGTTTTTAGCGGTTTAATGGTTTGGTTTGGATCCTGGTTTGCATTAATCCAGTTCAGTCTTTTTTTTATGAAATGGGACTGGTTCATTGGATCTTTAAGTCACAAACCATTAGATTGTTAGATCAGTCCAGTCCAATCTAAAATATTTTGTTGTCAAGCTATACATGTTTAGTTTTGCCTGTGTTAAATTACCAATATTTTCATTGTATCATCGAATCAATTTTATTATATTATACAATACAACTACCTAATATTTCAAAATAATATTAAACCAATACCAAATTTATTGAATATAATATAAATCAATTTGCATATTTAATGAGATTTTGATATTTATAATGTGATAGATATTTTTTTATAAAAATTGATTTATATATAAATAGTCTATATCTTCTAAAAGATCAAAAATAATTCCATTTTTTATCCATTATTCAAAGGTTTAGAAATATATGTTCACATGCTACTGATATAGCCTGATATGGAAGATAGTCCATTGCTATGCCAGAATTGGGTATGGATTCCCTTCCCACCAATCATTATTGGAATTAATTTAAAATATTGGATAAGTATAGTTGGATTTCATTTATACCATTTTTCTCAGCTTCCACTGATGTTCCAGTCCCCGTGAACCTATCTGGCTACTCTCTTTCTCAAGGATATTTTCTTAAATAAATATATTGATTAATAAATAAAATATTTTTGTATACTTTGTTTCCCTTTATACAACTTGATAAACTGCTCGCATATTTTTCATAAATTTCTTTAAATTTAACAATGTTCAGGGGGTATTTAATAAATTATACATGTGAACCTAAATAAAAAGAAATTTTCTAATAAATTATAAAAATTTAAGAAATTTTAACCTTTTTAATTCTAGGCTACCAACAATATAGGGCCCATATTTAAAAATGCAAAAATTTATATGTAGCTGTTAACATTTTTGACATTTTTTATTACAAAAGGCACATCAATAGAAGAATAGAAAGAATTCGAAATAAAAGTATTTCTAATGCGTGTATGTATGTTTTCCACCAACTTAATACATACCTAAATAAGGACCATTTAAAAATATTAAATAAAAGATTATTTATTCAACAAATGGTAAGATAGGATATCCAGATAAATCCAAGGTAGTTTCATTGAAGTAACCCCTATTTTATTTTTATCATCATTTGTTAGGGCAATTCTGCCAAAACTACCAAATCCATTATATAGATAGTAAGTTTTAATTCATGTATTTAAAATTTTGAACTCTCAATATAAATTCACATAATTTACATGTGCTTGAAGAATTGGAGAATATCTGGAGACTAATTTTACATGTTTTTCTAGAATTATTCTTTCTAAAAAATTTGTAAAATACTCTAACATCTTTCAAATTTGATTGATTATTTTTCTTTTGTACTACTACGTTTTTAACAATAGTTATTCTTTCACCTCCAGACGAGGAAGATTTAATAATATTATCATCACCTATGATTTTAATTTCCATTTATAAAAATAAAAATATAATACCTAATAAATTAAATCACATAAATAAAAATGCTTGATTGAATGAAATGGAAGAATAGACAAAGTAAACGATAAATGAGATGTTATAAAATGCTTGGCCTAAAGTAATTCATAGTAAACTTTTATCTTCTTTAATCGGTCTTCGGACCATACCGGACTGTAAATAATACCTATGATAACCAAAAATTATAATTTATTAAATTTCAACCTTACCAAGAGGTTGAAATATGGACCAAAATGCATAATTTATAGAATTTTTGGAATTTTTATATGTGAATACCTCTGGAATATTTTATTAACATTAGCTCTATAGTATTTTATAAAAATTTAATACATTTTAGTTTTTTTTCCATATTTACTATTTTTTTATTAAAATTAAATTATCCATCTAATATGAAACTATTTAAAAAGCTACAAAAATTAAACTAAAAAAAATATTTATATTAATTTATATATTATGAATAATTAAAATTTTTGTTGGATAAAAAAGAATTTCCTAACCTTGTTGGTTAAATGCCTTGGAACTTAGGTTTTATAAAAATTTTAGGCCAAAAGTAACAATTGTGGAGATAACTATTAGAATAAATATAAAATTGTTGACATCTTTGTATTTTTTAATTTTTTTTCTTGCAGCTTGGGTTAAAAAGACACAAGTAAAATCCCATAATAAAAATTTATCTAAGACCCAAGAAATTATGGTTATTCCGTCAGGTCATAATCCGTTTGCGGGGGATAGATTGGTAGACTCGAAAGTGTTAGGTATGTAGGCCCCTTGTTAAAGATTTATTGAAGTGTGGCGTTGATGTCTCACTTGACTATAAACAATTAAGACCCTGTTTGCCTTTCGAATCTACTAGAGTTATTACAGTTGACACAAGTATAAGACTCAATGTCACACCCTAGGAGGAAACCAATGGCGGCTATTGTTAATTTGTCTTCCGATTGGTTGGATACTGTTTAAAGGTGAAGGATTGAGATGATCTATTGAAAGTTGAGTATTCAAGGTGTGAGACGAAATAAAGTATTAAGGGCAAATACCGGAAGTAAAAACCGGAAATGAGTATAAAATGTAATCGACTTTTATTTCTTTAATTTTTTTAAATATAAGTTGTTCTTGGTATTTACATATAAAAAAAATTAGGAATAAGATTCTACATGGTTTAAATTATATCAATTTTACAGGATAAGATTTTATTTATTTTTTCTCTTTAGCTTTCATCTTTTCTGGTGGTAAGCTCCTTCAATATATCTCTCCACTTAATGTTATTCATACTATATCTTATCTAATTTATACTTCTTCATATTGGCTCTAACTTTATGGCCCCATTGAAGTTTTGGTCTTCCTCTTTTACGTTTGCCCATCACTTCCAAACACAACCTTATTTCCTACGTAGTTCATAAGTCTTCTCATTGTGTCCCCATACCACCTAAGTCTGTTTACCATTATCTTAGTCTTAATGGGCACTAACTTTAAACTTCCTAGTATTCTTGTACTGCGCACTTTATCCTTTCTTGTTACGCTAGCAATCATCCTCAGCATTCTCATCTCCATAGTTTGTAGACTTCTCTCGTCTGATTCTTAGGTTGGCCCTATTTCCGAACTATATAGAATAGTTGTTTGTACTATGGAACTGTATATTTTTCCCTTCAATTTGTGTGGGATTCTTTTCACAAAGAGCACTCCAGATAATCCACTTTAACCACCCTTGATTAATTTCTTTATCTATTGAACCGTATGCTTGTATAGTAGATCCCAAATATTTGCATTGCCGATATCTGCCATTCATTTATGTCAATGCTCTCATCTCCTCCTATCGCCATATACTCCGTCTTTTCTCTATTTACTTCTAGTCCGTTCTTTTCTAAGATATTTATCCAACTCACTAATCTTTCTTTCATTTCATCTTTGAATTCGTTAAGTACCACATTATCATCTGCAAATATCATATTCCATGGGACTGTTTGAGGTATAGACTGTGATAATACATCTATTACTGTAATGAAAAGAAGTGGGCTGAGAGCCGACCCTTGATGAACTCCCTCTGCTATTGTGAAGCCTTCTGAAGTACCTGTTGTGCTACGGACCATCATATCCTGTATTATTCTTATATATTTTTCGGGAACCTTTTTCTGGCGTAGCACCCACTAGGTAAGTTTTCTTGGGATTCTATCGAAGGACTTTTCTAGATCGAGAAAGATCACGTGTAGCTTTTTGTTCTTTTCCCTGTATTTTTCACTCATTTGCCTAATTGCTTGGTTTACATCAGTTGTTGATCTTCCAGGTATAAAGCCAAACTGAGTCTCTCCAATTTCGATTATACCTCTTAACCTTTTTTCTCATTATTTTTTGTAGAGTTTAAGACAGTGTGACATAAGTTTAATGCCCCTGTAATTTTGAAAATTGTGTGCATCTCTTTTATTTTTGAAGATAGGAACTAGATAGCTCTGCCTCTATTTTTAAGGAATCTCTTCATTTTTCAGTATTTTATTTTACAGATTTGTGAGGAGATGTATTCCATCATCTAATGCTTTAAGGCTTTCTATTGGAATATCATCTGGACCCCTAGCTTTGTTGTTTTTCATATGCTTGAGGCATGTGATTATTTCTTGTTCTGTTATTGGTTGTCAAAGTTTAGCACGAGAAGTGTTCATCTTGATGTAGTATGTGGGGATTAAAGTTGAGAAGCTCCTGAAAATATTTTTTCCATCTATTCATTATTTCTTTTTCCTTTATTATTAATTTCCCATCTTTATTTTTGATTATTTCGGAGCTCCGTTTATATCCCTAGAATTCTTTCCTCGCTGTTTGGCTAATCTGTATACTTTATTCTGCCCTTCTTTGGTATGTAGTTCTTCATACATGTCATCGTATGCCATAGCTTTGGCCCTAGCCACCGCCTTTGTAGCTATTCTCTTAGATTTTTTGTAATTTGTCTTGTTATCTGGGTTTTTGGATTTGTACCATATTTTATATAAGGCTTTTTTCTCCTGTATAGTGGTTTGTACCTCTTCATTCCACCACCATAGTTCTTTGTATGATTTGTTGCCTCCCCTTATCAAACCTAGTGTCGATTTGGTAATGTCTATTAATCTGGATGAAAGGTCTGTCCACATTTTTTCAATGACTTGTGAGGAATCTATTGTTTCAATGTTTGCATTGATTGCAAAGGCATCTGTCATTGTTTTAAATTTACCCCATTTGATGCATGGTTCAAGTTTTATCTTATTTTGAGTGGATTTATTTGAGATGTGTAAATCCATGACTAGTAGCTTGTGTTGCGTGGCTATATCTTCTCCTGGGATGACTTCGCAGTCAATTACATCTTTTAATCTTCTGCGAGAGATAAGCATGTAATCTATCTGGGTTTTCCTTTTACAACTTTCATATGTTATTAAATGACTGTCTTTTTTCCTATAGTATGTGTTGGTTAAGGCAAGGTCGAAGGCTTGCGCGAATTTGAGTACATACTTTCCTTCATCATTTCTTTCTCCATATCCAAAACCACCATGATGCCTTTTGTAGCTATCTCTTGCTTTTCCCATCGCATTTAAGTTACGACCTATTATGACTGGGTCATCCTTAGGAATTTCCATTACAGCTTCATCAAGGATAGCTCAAAAGTCATTTTTTCTCCCCTTCTTTGCACCCGTTTGAGGAGCATATACTGAAAGGATGTGTAGTATTGATTGAATGCAGAGTTTTATCTTCATTAATCTATCAGAGATCCTGTTAACTTCTACCACTGAGGAGGTTAGATCTTAACTGAGGATGATGCCGACACCGTTCCTATTGCTAAGAATTCCTTTATAGTACAATTTATACCCATCCCCAATCATTAAAGTCTTCTGACCTTTCCATTTCGTCTCTTGTATGCACGCTATATCAACTTTTCTCTTGTTCAACATTGATGCCAATTCTCTCGTCTTACCTTTAAGCGTCCCAATATTCAAACTTGGTAACCTTGTCTTCTTTGCTTTGACCTTTACTTTACTTTACTTTTCACAAGATGGAGGTCTACACCTGTGCGTCGCTTGAAGGGAACGCCCTAGCTTTCATATTCCTATTTTTGTTTGTTCCCTTCATTTTTGTTATTAGACATATATTCTTAGCACCCAGCTGTCCAGGCCTGTCGGTGACCGGGGTGGTCATCTCTTAGCTCCGAAATTCATCTTATCATATGTATTTACACATCAGTCAGTGAAGAAAAACCTGAAATTTTTTATGTTCTTTACCAGGATTGAACCTGGGACCTGTTTCCAAGCCTAAATCATAACCCACTAGGCCACCCCGGCGATTTTTACAGGATAAGATTGAGATTTAAAAAATCATCTATTAAACATGATATAAAATATATTTTATTTGCATTTAAAGGGGAAGAAATTGGCCAATTTTAATCTTACTAAAGCATTTTATTCAAAATAACTTAAATTACTAAAGCCTTCAATTTTGATATGATTATAATAACTGATTGTAAGTTGCATTTTTAATATTTTTTTTCCTATAATATCAAATAATGATTAATAAAAAAAATGAAGTAAATTATTTTTTAAAATATACATTAAGGTCTATTTGCGGCCATCCAGCTCGCAGTCAGGCCCATAACCGATAAATTTTTTAAAATTTTATTTCCCATTCTTCCTTTCTCCCTGATTAAATACCAAAATCGAAGAAATCAATAAAAAGACAAAAAAATTTTTAATTATTTTTATATCATAATAGAAAAACTGGGTTAAAATGAAATCAGACTCATTCAATTTTTACCAAATCATTCATAATCATTTTCATATCATATTTGATTATCAGAATTATTGTTTAATATTTTAAATTTTATGCATAAAATTTATAAGGAGAACGAGATTAGAAAAATTTTATAAATTTTAAACCTGAAATATTTGAAAAAAATTATTTGTTCACCCAGTATGTGCTTTTAATATTTTTCAAGTAAATTTTAATATAATATTAAATTTGTATTATCAAGTTAATAAAATGTATTTGATTTAAATCAGTTAAACTAGCTCAACAACTTCCAGAGATATTCGCCTGTCAGAATTCAAAAATTTATCAAATTTTGCACTCACCCAAATATGTGCCAATGAATGAGTTTTAAAAGTCTAAAATTATACATATTTCTTTGTTAGTATAGGTACTAATAATACACAAAATTTCTAAAAAAATCTGAAAGAACCAGGTCGAAATCGTGTTATTTTGGTTTATTTAGCGCGGAATTAACTCTATATATATTTTTGCGGCAATGTGTTATTTTTTCAATTTTTAATCATGTCTTGAGTGCGTTTTTTTAAATTTAATAATCTGATTTTACCGTAAATGTAATCCAGCATGTTTAGAATACCTATCTTATGAATTGTAAACAATTTTGCCATTAACCTTTGAGTCATTTATTTAAAAAAATCTATAGAAAAACTAACATAAATCATACTTGGTTCAAAAGTTTATGGCAAAATTGTCTGAAAATCATAGGGTAGGTATTCCATACATGGTGGAATATATTTCCGGTAAAATCAAAATTCAAGGCTATTTAGATTAAATGTAAGAATAAAAATTGAAAAAGCATCAAAGACCAGACGACAGTGACTCTAAAGATTTCTTCATTAAATATAAATTTGAAACTATTAGCTAGCAACAAATTAGCATCTTTTACAAAATCCAAAAACAACATCACTCCCACACATTAGTTAAATTATTCATAACTATGAAATTCCCAGCCTGCTGAAACTTTTTATTGGGTCTCTACACGCAGTTGGTTAGGTGAGTTATGCGGGGACTGCAATCGAAATTTTATTGCTCTAAATTTATTAGTTTCGGACATATGAGTGGCGTTTAAAGTTTAAAAATTACGTTTTGCTTAATTTCATAATACACACAAAAATAAATATTATTCGAAAAAATATAAAAGATGAGACTTATTTTTGATGTCAGTAGATAACTTTTTAAAGTCCTCTTGGGGAAAAAAATAAAGGTCGATTATTTTTTTAGTATTTTCGACACGTTCAAATTTTTGAAATTTTATATATTTTATGTTTATTAAAAAAATATTAAATTTATGCCAAAAAATTTTGTTTTGGATGAAAATTGGTTTTTGTAGTTAAAATTACCTATAAAATAGTTTACTCTAAATGGCATTATGTAAAAATATATCAATTTTATTCGAATTTAAGTATCAATTACGCGCTCAAAATTTTAGGTCCGACCTGACCCGGAAATAATTTTTTTTTTTCATTTTCTAACTCGACTTTTCTAAAATTTTAAAATTTTTATTTCTCGACTTGGCCTAGATATTATTCGGCCATAGTCTGATAAATTTAGTAATTCCCCAAGTCTTAGATGACAAATTTTGGCCAAGCCAAAATTACAGTTTAGCCACTTGTTTCAAGAATCGGGTTGATTACCCATCAAATTGATAATTGTTTACTTAAATCCTTTGCTAATCATATTTAAGATGGACGCCCTAACCATGTTCGACCAAATCGCTCCCGCTGCCGAAAGCTCCGCTTTAAGCATTATAACTCTGTTGCTCGTAGCCGAAGCGCTGGACAGAACTAACAATGAATATTTTTCTAAGGCGGAAAACGCGAACGCTTCTCTCGATAAAAATGTTATGTTTGTGTTTTTCAACGGGGTAAAATACAATTAATGTAATTTAATTTTATAATCAAATCACACATTATCAATCATCATTTGATAATTTATGAAAATTAGCACTGATTAAATGAAACCTAAATCAAAATTTTAGAGCTCTAGTTTACTTAGATCCCCAAGGTCGGGGTCTTATTAAACCAACTCAATCTCTCCAATTAAGCATCTTTCAGATATAATTATATGGATGTTGAAATTTTAAAAAAATATTTAACCTCAATTCTTAGAAGTATACTAAATATGCTGTATTTTTCTATACTTCCCCGTGAATTCGCGCTAACAAGGAAAGGGTTGATCACCTTCTAATTTTATTTATCTATTTGACTAAACTAGAAATTCTAATTAATTTCGATCTTTTCTTATATTATAAATAGGAACCCTAAGCAATGATACTTTTGCATATAAAACCTATTTTGTTTCGCGCTATCTGTGAATACAGGGTAAGGCAGACTGCCTTTCCAACGAAACAAAAAAATCTTCATTTATGAATGTTTCAAAGATCTCTGGGGACACTTTTACAAAAAAAATTTGGTTCAGTGGATTTTTTCCCTTTTAATCTATATGTTCCAGATATGTTTTTGAAAAAAAACTGAACCCACATTCCACACTGAATAATGTCTCTTATATTATTTGGTAGTAATTACAAACCCCTAGTTATGAAGCTTCAGTTGAGAGGGGAAGACAAAAGTTTATTTTGGGCCTATATTTTATTTTATTTTTTTTGTAGGGGGGAGGGAGTTATTTTATAACAATTTCAAGTTTGTCAACAAAGATTATAAAAACACATCAACATTTCATATGAGAGGATTTCATGTTAATTATAAAGAAAAATCTAAAAAAATTTTAAAAAAATTATTCATTTTTAGATACCGTTATTTACCAATGTTTGAAAATTCGAACATGTAATTATTTTGTCATGTATCTTTAAGAAATTAAAACTTCTGAAGCTAATATTTTGTAGAATAGTTTATAGTTATAATATGAATTGCTAAAATAAATATTTTTTTTGAAATTAAGATTATATTAAAATTTATTTTTTTAGTATTTATGCTCGTAAAAAGTAGCAAAAATTATAATTTTTAATGGCATTTTCAGTTCAAACTTTTATTTTTTTAAATATATATATAAATACCAAAAAGATTGAGTTTTATGTTTATTATTTGTTAAAAATAATCTATAATATATAAAACCTTCCTAGGAAGCATACGATTACCTTGGCTCTACCAAATTAATCCACGATATGAACATTCGCCATGAGTTTCCCCAAAAATTAAATTCGGATATCATAAATCAATCGGCTATTATCAACACGTCCCACATATCTCACATCATTGAGATTGGTCAAGTGGGATTAGCATCTCATTCGAATTATTATATACATACCGACCCTTTATCCAGAAACAAACACCAAGTTGTTGATAAAGAAGTTACAGATTATTTTTTAAAAAATAATTTTATTTTGAACATAATGATTTCATTACCCCTTCCACAAAACATCCCCTCATCTCATATTCATAAGAATTAACATCTTCCTAAGGCATCAAATATATAAAAATATTATTTCCCCTAGACTATTATTTTTTTAAATTCATGGTAAAATTAATATTGATTTTTTTAAAATAAAACTATAAAAATCGCAATAGGTAACTTTTTTAGAAAGCAAAATTTCAAGTCTAAGTTTCTAATACAATATAATTAATACTTCAAAAATAAATCTTGATTTTTTTTGATAGATAAAACACATGTTCGAACTGTTCTCCAAATCTCACGCTAAAATTTCCGTGAAACCGGTCAATGATAGTAATCAACCTTTGCCGCCTTCATCGTTGCAAAATTTTCTCAAATCTGATGATTCGATACCCGGAATTTACGTAGCGGATCACCTTAACGAATTCGCCAATCAGTAATATTATCTCTAGCCTTCTTTTTTCTTAACAATTTTATGTTTTTTTTAAAACTCTTACCATAATCGCTGAACGCTGGCATTGCAGCTAGATTTTATCATTTGGATATATTGAGTGCACTTTTTAGTTCTTCCCCACATTACTTTACTGCTATTAAACAAATCTTTTCTTATATATTTTTTGGAAATATTAATATTACCAACAAGAAGTTTTTAGCGAATGCTAAATTTTAATAATAACTTTTTAAGACTAAGATGGATTTAGGGAGAAAAACAAGTTTTATTTTTAATTATGTGGAGGAGACAAATTTTACACTCCGGAGAAGTGGTCTGAAGAAATAGCGCGAGTAATAAGGTGGGATATATCATTTAAAGTACGTTATAGTTAAATTTTCAGAAAAAAAATAGCGTCATTCGTTACTATTTTTAATGGGTAATGAGTAAAAAGGTTTTTTTGGAGTACGTTACTTGTTACTTAAATATGGAAGAATTTAGATATAAGTGCAAAATTGTGATTGTCTAATTAATGAAAATTGTCATTACCATAGCACAGCTGATTTTGTATTTTTATTAGTCTGTCTATATAAACACGACTTATCAGATTTGATAGGTTGCCAATAAAAGTGATTAAATTTTATTAAAAACGTTTCATGAGTTGAGCTATTATTATCCAAAATGAAATTATAAATTATTTTATTGCATATATTTTTTATAAAATTTAACTAAAAATTATTTTGTTTTCAAAATATAAATAAAAATTAAGATTTTATCACAGTATATTAGACGATTTAAATTACGTTGGTTCCTTTCATGATCATGATCATAATTCTGGTCTGGAAATTCTCGTTAATGACATTCACGGACTGTCCAGCACTTTGGCCAACGTCGTATTTAAGCTGATAGCAAATAATAGTGCAGATAATGAGATGCTGGATATCAAAATTAACAAATCGCTGGTTAATAAATAATTTATTCTTTTAAAAGTTTTTTTATTTTTAACAATATTATTTACTATAATGAATGAAATGCCATTTTTTTTATTGATAAAGGCTTACATTAGCTAACACTTAAAATGAAGTGTTAGAATCCTTCTTCACTCGATTAGGTCCAATCTGGACATTTTCTTTGAAACTCTGAACCTTATTTTAGGTTCAGATCAAACCGAAGTGGATTTTCTAAAGAAATCAATTTTTTTTTCTCGGATCTGATTTAAAAAAATAAATAGTAATGTGCCATACCAATCAGAGCTGGACAGGTCATCTGGAAAAAAAAATTAGATACAGTACAGATTCATAATGGATCTTAAATACAGATACTAGTATCTTATTCAAAATATCAAAAAGATAAAAGATTCTTATATCTTTTGCTAAAATGAGAATATCTCAAATACAAGATACTTTTTATTAAATTATCATTACCAATTAAATTAGGATAGTTGAGTATAAAATAAATTTTTTATTATTTATTAATGAAGAATATGAAAAATGAGATTTTTTGCCAACTCCCTTCTAATTTTTTTATCATTGGCAAGCAAAGAAAGGTTAATTTAACTAAGAAATAGCTAAAATTTTAGCCTCCTAACAAGGGTTGCCAGATCAAAATGTTCAAATAAAATTTGGTCAAATATTTTTTGGAGATAAATTTTTAAATTGCGAAAAAAAATTTTTTACGGGCCGAATGCCTGCAGGATACCGGCGAGCAAATTTAATGATAAATTAGAAAATTTCATAGGTAATGAGAAAAAATACTAGCAAATTAGCAAAATGCCGTTCGCCTATAAGTGCCAAAAGGCCAAATATAATAGCAAATATTCAAATTATATAATAAATTAGCAAATATTTCATATTCTAATAAATGTTATATTTTGGCATTTTTTTAGGCGAAATGGCTATACGCAAAGCGCACCGACCGATAAACGAGATAATTTAAAACAACATCTTTATTTATAGAATATATTAATTTTATAAAAAAAATAAACATTCTTTAATTTTTATCTTGTCAAATTATTATTTATAAATTAATAACTATAAAATGCTGAAATTTTAATGCGGAAGAAATTTTAAAACTGCGATTGCAATTGCAGAGGGGGATTTCTGATTTTTTTTAAAAAATGGGGGGGGGCTGGTCTAAACTGCTCCTAATACTTAGATTTTTGGAGATATAAGGAGCCAGAGTGGTAAAAATGACGTATTTTTACCATCATCCGGCCTTCACTTTTAATCATATCTTATAAACTACACAATTGTTAATAACAAATTTAATATCAATTACGTACAAAGATTATACTTTTAAATTAATAAATACATCATTGATATAAATTGGGAAATCTCCAATGGAAAAAAAGATTGGCAAAAAAAGGTATCTAGTTAAAAAAAATTAACAAGATGAAGCAAGCGATGGAATCAACCAGCCACTATTGATAAAGATGATATCAGAATCAATATTTAAAAAGTTCCTACTTGTCTAAAACTAACAGATATAAAATTTTATCGATAAAATTGAAACAATGTCCAAAAAATATGAAATTTGTTACAAACTTGATGGTGGAAAAAGAATTCCTTTCACACCTAATCTCATGCCTAGAAAGACTATAGACGAATATACAATTAAATTGTCCCAAGAATTTTATTGTACATACGAAATAAGCCGAATCATGTCAGGCAAAAGAGATTGCATTTTTACTAAAGGCGGGGAAAAAAAATCTCGCACAAAAAAAGATGGAAAAAAAATCTCGCACAAAAAAAGATTAATTATAGATAATTTGAAAGAAATATATATATTATATAAAGAATGAAACTTATGTTTAAATCAGGAATGTGAACCCGAACCTGTATGTTTTTGCCTAACCTGAACCCTTTTTAAAAGTGGAGGGTTCAGGTATCGAAAAATTCTTAAAATCATGAATTTTATAAAAAAAATAAATAATATTTTTTTTCTTGAATAATTTTTCACTTTCTTCGCATTTTTAAAATTTTTTAGTTTTTTCCTCCATTTTGCAGGCAACATTTTAATATAAATGATAATTTAATTTTCTATAATTAATAATATTTTAAAACGTACAAAATTATCTTACACTTTTATAATAGATTCACCTCAGCATCCTGTTATTTGAGCAAATGAGAATTGCTTAGGATCAACGTATTTACGCAAACGAATAATTTTGTTTCTTTCTTTTGACATCAAATTTATACAAACAATGGGTATCTATAAACGCTCGAAAAAATCACCGAGCCTATAGATTGAATTTGTCAATACCTTTTTTTAAAAAATGGAGTCCTTTTATTTAATTCATTTATTTTAAACCAATCGTTGTATCAAAAATAACGCTTAGAAGGAGGCCAATTTTTAATTTTATGTGATTATTCAGAAAACGGCAGCTTTATACTTCAGGATTAAGTACAAAGCTTTTACTGAAATAGGGATTAATTTACTGCTCACCCTTTTGTTATTAAGATATTTTGGCAAATATTTGCAACTTAAATTACGTAATTATATCCGAATCTTTACAACATTATCAATACATTATTTTTACAAAACATTAGTAAATTTTTGTATCTAATAAATTTTGTAAATAAATTTTTTTAGTAGAATGGATCTAGAGTGTAAAAATCGTAAATTTTTTATATTAATATATGCCATCATGAATTTGATTTTGGGGTAAAAGCGAAATGACACTTTTCTGCTAAAGCGCACGAGAATAATGCTTGTGATGTAATTGGTGGCACTGTAAAAAGTAGCTGTAGGAGCAAGAGTAAATAAAAACATGTGAATTGAATATTATTGGTATCTATTTAAAAATTATGACGTTGTAAAGTACTTCTCGGAAGAATTTTAAAAAATCAGACTGATATCTGGAACACAGAAAATTCATTTCCCACAGGTTTACATAAACTCGAAAGTAAAATGCATTCGAATACAATAGAAAGCATTATAGAATATTTACCATATAAGATGAAAATATCTTAGGAGATAGAAGGAAGAAGTATATATAAAATGTTTACAGCCATTCGTCTATTCCTTTACATTTTTAAGTATAGATGACACTCTTTACTAGCCAAAATGTCATAATTTAATATTAGTTACACCATTAACTGCCATGGTTATGGAAATATATTGTCGCGTCGATAGAAATTGATTGACGTTTTATTATAAATATAGGTGTTGTTGATGCCTAGAATATATTGTGTACATTATGGCATAAAATCATTTATAACAATATTTATAGTAAAATATATAAGTACAGGTTTACAAAGTGAAATAGAGGGTTAAGGTATATATATTTATATAAGGAGTTGAGAAGTAGTGCAAGGAAACAAAAGAAAAGAAATCACATACATTTTTTTTGCTTATAAATATTTCACAGTTAAGTCGCATATATTCGCCTACTTCTTTAGGCCTTATTTATAGTAATCGCTATAATAGCGCGAGATTTCATCACGATGCTTAAATGTATACAAAGCAAATAAAGCAGTGCTATCGTTAAGCTAAGATCATCGCAATGCTTAACCATCATCACCCTTAGTAGAAATGTGGCCTTTATCATAGATTAAATATCTTGCAAAATTTATAGTGTAGGTATTCTACAAATGTTCGTAAATTTCGATTTTTCTATCTCTTTTAAAACTCGCGAAATAAATGATTTAAAGTTGGTAGATAGAACATTCATGCATTTTTTAAAAAAATATGGAAAATCTGGATTTAACCCAAAATGTACTCCAATATTTGTAGAATGCTATTTTTAAAAATATCAGACAATTTATCCATGAACATTTAAGGCATTTTTAATTTATATATTGGCGATATGCGAATTGGCGAAATAATTGTATACGCGTAGCGTATTGTATGATTAAACGAATTGACGGTAATATATATAATGTATAAACCTATTTTTTTGTTACGAAGATTTACGACCTTGTTGATTGTTTTTTAGTCAATTCCTCTTGCGAATTTTGGAAACCATTTTCAAGCTACATATCTGGAGGTTTATTATGATTATTTTATTTCAAACTTTTAGAAAATATTTTTTTTCCCTGTCATATATAGAACCTTTAAAAATTTTCAGCCTCTTAAGATATTTTCTTATCAGACAAACTAGTTTTTACTTGAAATTTAGATTACATAGCGAATCTACAATAATTAACCTATAAATCACATTAAAAACTTTGACTAGTTTAGCAATCTTTTATCCTACAATGTTGTTAGAAATACACCACGGAAATCTTATTAAACATTTTGATATTGCTATTCATTATAAGGACTTAGTCGTTAGAACATGTCTTTCAAAAAACCTGCATATTTTTTATTTAAAAAGTTGTATTCAAAATTGTACAATAAATCGTTATCTAGTACATGAGCCAATAATAAAATATGATTTATATATCTCCTCGAATCACCACTCCGAACTTAGTCTCCTTGGTGTATTACTATTTTAAAAAATTTATGATTTTTTCCCATCTAAAATATAATATCTATATACTATATGCTTCGCAATAGCGTCAATGTGTTTTTTTTTCTGGCATTATATTATATTTTCAACTTTAATTCATTTTACAATATATTTTTATATTTAAAAAAATCTAAATTTACCGAAAACAGCATATGTAGAATAATTTCTGATTTTTAGAATATTATTCTCATCAAATTCCCTTGAATATATTCAAATATTATAAAATATTGATTTTACAAGGGGTTATGAATGATTCGAAATATTGTTTGTAACCCAGATAACCTTATCAGATAAGTAATTAATATGTGTCATAGGCCACGCGAAATTCAATAATTAATCATAGTTTAATGGGAAGCTGCTAACTTATCGTCAAATGATGGTCTGAAGACCCTTGATCTTTATATAAATTCTTAATTTGAGACTTCACCTGTGTCTCTTCTTTTCCAGAAAAATTTCAATTCGAATCCGCATGATATTGCGGAGATAAAAATTAATACTCTAAACTAATTATGTTTTTACACTATTCTTTATCACTTACTTTGGACATAATATGTCAAGCATAAATTTAAGTTATTTTAAAAAAATATAGGCAGCAAAATCCGAGCTCACATCAAAACTAAATGAATTTTTTTTTATCAAAAATAAGTACAAATTATTATTTTAAAATTAAACTATGCTTGTTTTGGGGGAAATTTTAGTCCCACTTTGGTTTTTTTTAAATAAGAATTATCCCTTTTTTATTTGTTTAAAATTATAATGTGATTAAAAATAAAAATATTTATAAATTTATTTTTAAACTACTAATCTTTAGAATTCAATAGATTTTATCATGAATTAATAAATGACTCAATATTTATATAAAAAGTTGTCTAAAATTTATGGGGTAGGTATGTATCTATTCCACATCTGCTGGAACACATATTGCCTAAAATTGGATAAAATTTTAAAAAAATACACTTAAAAAATGTTTTAAAGTTGAAAATTATAACATATCGCCAGGAAAAATAAACACATGACGATAACATAATATATTTCGTATACCATGTACAGACCTGAACACTTTCCTCTCTTATTACGTTGGCGCAGACGGGGCGATGCGAACCTATACTTTTTTTACCCAGGCCACGTTAGCCTACTTGACTATGAAAAATATCGACCCCAATATAAAAAGCAAAAAGGAATGTGACGATTTAAATAATGAACAATCTGTAAAGAACTATTATTTTATTTTTTTCGATAAATACAACCTGCATATATTTTTTAATTCATTTTTTCTGAGAAAGAAAAAACGGTTAAAGGTCTGTTATATCATTATTAAAAGTAAATCTACAAAATTTATTCTATGGAAAATCTGATAACTTTGAGGATTGAGCAAATAAAATGCAGGAAAAGGAAATGATATTTTTATGAATAGTAGATCATAATTTATTCATTAAAAATATAAGCCACTAATTTAACAAATATAGGCTTTATAATAATTTTATTATATTCTCTAATCTTTATTAAGCAAGCCGGGCATTCTCTACTTTTTGCCCGGCCCGTTAATTCTTACCCGAACTAAAAAAAATTTCGGGCTGGATATAGCATGCCACTGGTTCCAATTTTATACTATAAGCGCCTTATGGAAACTCGAAACAATTTAACATATGTACACGATTTGCAATACCAAAATATATTATTCTTTTAAGTATATTGCTTATGAAACGGGTTTCCAGGTCTCCCACAATATTTTTTAAAGTCAAAATCTATCAACTCAATTACCACATTTTTGAAATATATCACAAAATCTCCCACATACAGATTTTTTTTCAAGAATCATATTTTTGATATAAAAATATCATGTATTATGCCCCCCCCCCAATTTTAAGAAATTCAATTTTCTCTTTTCATTAGACTCCTATTCTTAATTTTTTTTTATGTTTTTGCTCACTTTTTAACTATGAATTATATATTATATCAAATCAAATCTCTCCTATTTAGTCCATTCTCGTCGAAAACGATTAGCTATAAGCCTTGATGTGTAATCTGGGAAAAACTTAACCTTGCAAAACAATAAAAACAAAAATTAATGTTTTTTCTTCTACAATTATTTTATTACCTCTATCCTCTCCTTACTTATAATTCATAGATTTATTCCTATTTATGGCTCAATAATTTACCCTCTCTAAACCAATCCTCTGTTTGCGTATCATCCTTGGCCTGGGCCCATGTATCTAGCTTATCTTCCTCTTGGGTGAAAAGCTTTTCGTACAGTTTCGCTTCTTTACGCATTTATTTAAGACCGGATAAGCTTTTGGATTACGCTCTTCTAGCCGTCGGTTTAAGGTTAAATTATTATTATTTTATGTAAATACAATCTGAAAAATTTGTATGTACCAAAAAATATTTTGAAAGAGAGGGGGGAGGGTGGGGTGAAATTAACCAATCAGATTTATTAATTTGTTAATTCGTTTTACATAAAAGCTCTACTGGTTTGGCTCTAGTTTTCGGTCTCTTTTCCACGCGGTATGCCGATACTTTATTTACTACGCCAGCTGATTCGAGGGAAAGGGAATCAGATACCGGAGCAGAGATTCCCACCGATTATAACCCGAATGCAGAACCCACCTAATTATTATCAGACATGATTTGATTAAATATTTGTATTAAAATTTAAATGAAAAATTAGAAAAAGGATATAATGATAAGAATATGTAATATACGTTTTTTTAATCTTTTTTATTGATTTTGATTTAGATACTATGGCGGAAGATATGTGAATACGCATTCGAAAATTTAATCAATGCCTGGTTTTTAATATAGATTATAATGGTGTTTATTGATTTGCCATAAATTTTTTTAAAATATAAAACGGTGTCAAATCTACTTCTTATATTTATTTAAAAAGTTTAATTAATTAAATGTTTTGTTCGAATATTTATAATGAAATGTAAATGTTAATAATAAGCTTAATTTATCAAATTCATGTTATTTATTTTTTAAATTTGATTTTTTGTTTTCCGAGAAGATCAAATAATAAAAGCTATAAGGTAATGCGAAAAATAATGGGACTAACGACTTTAAAATATATATATAAGACTTAAAACGAATTTATAGTAAATGCGTTGTATTCAACCGATGCTTTTAACGGAGTTATAAACCAAGCCAATAAATGAGTATAATTTATAAATAGGGAGTGTTGTGATGATAACACTATGATAAAATTTGAAAAACGTATTTAATAATGATAAATACGATACGATTATAAAAAATAGCTAATTTGATAAAAAGGTATATACTATTTTTGAAATATAATATACAATAATTATTTAAAAAAAATATGAAAAATCATATTTCGATAGGTTAAATAGCGCAACGCTTGAACATAACACGTTTACTATAAAATCAGCGTTAAAGATTGGATCGACATAACTAGATTGAAACCCTATAATTTTCAGATAATTTTCGCTATTTGTGAATTTTTTTAATTTATATAAAAAATTCACACTAAAATCACTATAAATTAAGAGTAGTCCTGAAGTTCACGGTCATTGTTCGAAATTCACAGCGTGGGTACAATATATACATACTAAAATATATCCGATTAAAATCAGATTTTTAAATTAAAAATCGCTCGAATGATTTAAAATTGAGAGATTTCGAATTCCCATGAATTCCATGCCCAATACGACATATATATGGTTTTGCTTGTATTTTTATCTATATCGGGAAAAGTCAATTTTTACAAAATATTTGAATCGAATAATGATTTTATTATTTGTTCAAATATAAATTATTCGATCTTACGAATACCAATAATAAAATTATTCTATTTAAATTTTCCTATACAAATCTAATTATTCGACGTATTTTTATAGGCCCTCTTACAAAATGAAGGAGGCTAAGAGTCGAAAAATAAACGAGAGGGGTCCAAAAAGGCATCCTTCATTATAAATATATAGAGATTTAACATTATATCTTCACCAAATCATCTTGCTTTATTAATCTTCAAAATCAATAACCAAAGTACGCTATACACGCAAATCGACCATAGTTTGAAAATATTATGGATTACATTGAACGAATACATTTCGTCGAAGAATTTTCCGTTTTTCGTAATTGAAAATATTTTGGATATCAGATCCGTTAAGTACAAAGGATAATAAGCTAGCGTAAAGATGAGGAAAATTTTTAGGTCCCCACCGTTTTCGAAGTAGTTTTTGCATTTGTCAGAAAAGTTACTGCATTTTATTCTTGGGTGGTCTCTTGAATCTAAATCTTTGGACAATTCTTGAAGACAAGTAAATTCTAGAATCATATCTTTATTGTTCAATGATATCAAGTGTTTGCAAGGTTGGGGTTTATTGTATTTATATTTGGCTACGATCCACGGACATAAAGTTCTAGTAAGATGAAGCTGTTTTTTGAGATATAAGTATGCCAAATTTGCTATTAAAAGAGTCAGAAGGCCCAGGGGAATTAAGTTGAATGTCAGTATTCTCAGGCAAATCATGATAAGCAAATTAACGTTTCGATAATTTTCTTCCAGGATAATGGAGTAAGTTTGAATCTTGATGTTGTTATCGTTCATAGTGCTAGTTTCTCTAACCGTAAATAAGACAATATTGTGGAGGTGTACGAATAGTGCCAAAGCGAAGACCCCAATCTTGATACCACGAATATATTTGGCATTCGAAGTTATACAAATATATGGCAGATTCAGATAATCCCTTGCTATCTCCAATCCAGCCATCAAATTGATTAATAAATACGTGGAGTAAAGAGATGGGAAAAACCAATATCGCCATCTGCCAAAATATTGGACATATTCGTAAGTTGAGGCAAAAGTATAACCTCTATAAAAACTTAGCATGTCTACGAAAGGATAAGTGAAGATAAGTATTTGCAATATGTTTAGATACTCCATTCTCAGCCAAGTCAATAAAATTTCTCTCAACTTATATTTTGATAAAGTATAGATGAAGTAAAGATTAACACAAAATAATAAAGCGAGGATTACTGGATAGATGACTAAATAGAATATCGGTAGGATCATTTTGATTACTATTTTTTAATAATAATATTTGGATAAATATAATAATTTAAAAAGTATCCCTATTATAAGAAAGCGTTTTAAAAATTGTTTTTTCCAAAAAAATATTCTAAATTAAATTAAAATAATGAATTATATAAAATATACTTACACTTATATAAATTATTGATTAAAAAAAATGAATAAATTAAATAGATAATTTTATTTAGTAAAAAAAATTTGTAATAAATAAGATTAACTGTTTAATCTTTCCTAGTTAGCAGAAGACGAGGTTAATATATAGGTAGTTTTTAAATAATTAATGAGAAAACTAAATTTAAATATAATTTAAATATTATACACTTTAAATGATCAAAATTATTTTAATTTTATATAAATTCGATTCGATTATTTGATTCTGGCAACCAGGGATCGTGACTTGGGGATAGGTTAGATGGTTTAAATTTTATTCTAATATAGCTTTTAGAGAAAAACACTTTATTTGGAATTTCACTTGTGCCTCCCAATTTTTTTTTAACCCAAACATTGATCCGAATATTACAGCTGTAAGGTCAAAAATTAGAAAGTACCATGATTTTTCTGATTTTCACTTTATCCCTATAGTTGTTTCTACCAATGGGCTAGTCCCCCTAGCAATTTTTTAAGTGTTAGGTAAAAAAAATTCACAAATTAATGGGAATCATGGATCCTCTTTTAAAATGTTACAATCAACTATCTCAATAATAGCCTTTTTTTCCTGTAATTGTGATTTTCTAGAGTAATTATAATTACAATTTCTATTGTAAAGTTAAAAATTAGAATAAGAAACTTTGTTAACATATAATATAATTGTTTTCTTTAATATAATTTTTTTAGTTTGAAAAAATATAAAGGTTTTACTTAATATTTAAAGGCTTTTATGTTCTATATAAAGCAGAGACCTGCAGGCCCGGCAAAAAAAGTACCCGGGCCGGGCGGTAAAATTTTTTAAATTATGCAACATGAATTATTATATTCGTCAATTGGATATGGTTATAATGATTATATATAGTTATGATTAATATAATGTTGGGTGAAAGTTAACACTAGCTAACACTCATAGTATCTATTTCATAATATAAATAGTTTTCCTGCCATGGAATAAATACGCAAAGGATAATAGATAATAAATACATTATTATATAATATATGTTATATTTTTTATTAATTAAAATATCAGTTTTATTTTTTATAAATACAATTATATAGTATATTCTCAAAATATTATTTAAAAATTTTTTTATAGTGTCAATTTGTAATATACTAAATATCTGTTTAGAATAAAAAATAAAATAAAATATGTAATGTTGTTAAATGGCTCGTTTTGAGCCGATTTTTAAAAACTGCTAACACAGTATTTTATCCAGAAATTACGCAAGCCTGAAAATTTTGTTTATGGAAAGAGCAAAGGTCTAGACATATGGTATCAAAATTTCGAGGCTTAGTCAATATTTTTCTGGCTAAAATATTAGTTAGCCGTTTTTAAAAAATCGGCTCAAAACGAGCAGTTTAACAACATTAGCTAATATGCTTGCTTATTAAATGATAATACTCGCAGAAAAATATGATAATAATACTAAATAGGTGAATTTTTTGTATATACCAGGTCGAATATAATTTTAAAAAATAATTTTTTTATAAGAATCCGGGCTGGGCCATAAAATATTTTTGAAAAAAAAATCCGGGCCGGGCCGTGCAGATGATACCTCTGCAGGTCTCTGATATAAAGTACAATATCATAAGACATTTGCATATAAATTAATATAAACATTATATTTATACTGTTAAGAAGTTCAACCAAATTCTGTGGTACAATATGGAATATTATTTATGATGTCTAAATATAAATTGATATCATGGGCATTCATTTGAAGCTCTTTTCTACCCTAATCAACAAATGAGATTTAATATATTTATAATTAATATTTTAAATAACTTTATTATATATAAAATATCTATTTTTCAAACAGTTCGTTATAAAAACGTTATTTAGCAAATTTGGTAAACTAGCCTTTCTACAGATGCTGATGAAGTCAAAAAGGCCTTAGACTTTTTTATAATAAAATTTATAATTAAACCATTAGCCTCATCATGACTTTGGATGACTTTAAAAAAAATTGGTGACTTTTGATGATTCAGTAAAAAGAAATTTCTTTTTAAATGAAATTGTGCTAACATAAAAGGATGTTTTTTTTAATGGAACAAGATTAGAAACAAAAAGTTAATATTTAAATATACCTGCATATTTTTAAGAAAATACTGATAGTTTGATTTTGCTTTTTATCAGATATTTAAAAAAAAATCGGATTTTTAGAGATATGTTTTGACTTTATCTCTATTTCTTCATTTATTATGAGGGATCAATGAATTCTTGAAATATAATACATGCGAAAATAATAAAATCCATATTTAATATTAATATACATTGAAACAAAACCAGAAGGTTTACTTAAACATTTATAGAAACTTCATCGTTAATATTCTTATTTAAAAATTTTAATTAATACATCACCGATTTTTTTGAAAATCTCGTAAATAATACGAAAGGTTCCTTTTCTATCCATCTCAGGTATAACCGTCGGTTAAGTGTAAACACCAGTTAGGTGTCTGGCTATAGTAAAACGCAAAAATATATGTATTGGCTTAATTTAAAAAAATTAAGATATATTTTCACGAAAATAGTTTAATTTATCATCATGTAAATTTAAAAATTACTAATAGGATGGTGGCCTCACTCCCCATCCAGGTGCCCTAATAGATATGGCTCTGGACTTAATACAATAAATAAAAACAATTGGTATTTGAATAATTTTAGACTATGTCCAACAAATCTTTAAAAAAAAACAATAAATTTAGAAAACTTTGAAAAGAAAGCTATTTTTTTCTATCGAAAATAAAAGCATGTCCAAAACCTCCCTTTGATATCTTCTGAAAGTTTTAAAATGCTAACATATTATTTATTTTTGTAAATTTTTTTTTAACTTTTAAAATAGGTTTTTGAACGCAGCTTATAAGAAACCGAACCCGGTTCATAAATTTGTGCGGAACCTGAACCTAAAATTTTTTTTACAGATAATAGAAAAATCTAAAATTTAGAAAGTAAAGAAAATGGACGTTTTTTTCTTCATAAGAATATAATGGTTACATGGTTTACCGTTACGATTACAAAATCAGCGAGTGTTATAATAAAACACTATCTGCAACGTCATACTAGATGTATCATATCACTATTTGTAACTCTTTTTCGTATCCCCGATCCTTAACCCAATACGAGATGTTCAACTATCAAACATTTTACTACATAGATGATTTGAATATATGGTTTGGAAATGATTGTTTAAATTATTTTTAGATTATAGACCTTTAGAAAATTTGCAATGTTGCAAAAGAATAAAATACGGGGAGAAACCCGAGGTTTTTGCTTTAGAAGCTCCCAACTAAATATAACTGCTGTCAAAATTTTGGTATGTGGAATCAGCAGGATTTTTCAGTTATTGCCTCGAAAGAAAAAATTTGATAGAACCTTTAACCAAATGAAAATCCCAATTTTTTTGAAGTGCTGATAAAAAGCGAGTTTATAATGACTTTATTTAGGCCACAGATATATAAAGCTTGAATAGTTACAAATTAGGATAAGAAAATAAGTCCACGATTAATGAATTATTTAAAAGTCTTAACATGAAGGCGATGAAGATGATTGAAAGGAATTCTGGAGAACGAAGTCAAAGTAACTTGATGATGCTCCTATTCAGGATGGTTGTGAGAATATCAGGTTAATAATTTTTTTCAAGGCACTGTATTACTTTGTTTTGTGATTAACTACTAGTTCAATGCTCAAAAAAAAGAGTAAAGAATTGAGATTATAGGAAATTTCATATTAGCAAAAGAAAATATATTGGGAGTATAATTATGGTAGCAAATATTTTTAAATTGAATAATTTAAAAAAGAGCCGGATGATCAACAGATAATTTTGGCGATAGTTTTAAAACAAAATATATCTTTAAAACAAAATATTAACATACAATAAATTCTTTGATAGGTTTACAAAAAATTTCTATATTTATAACTTCTATTTCTATACATATTCTTTCTTTTTTAAATCACTGATAATCATTTTTAAAAAAATTACAACTTTATTTGTGATTTTAATCTTTAAAATATTTTTTTCTTATTTAATAGCTCATTATTATTAACTAGTCAAAATTATTTTTCTTTATTACAAATATATTTTCAAAAAAGTAATTGAAATTTTAATATATTATTTAGTTTAAAGGTATTTATTAATGTTGAAAAAAATCATCGTTTCAATTATTTTGGTAGTCATCTAGCGTTTTACTGGCTTCATTTTTTTTTTATAATATTTAAATCGTGTTCTTATTTCAAAAATGCTGGTAGCCATTTTTAGATATTCAATTCTGATTTATACTAATTTTTGAACCGACATTTTATTGATACAAGGGGATGAATTTTCTTTTTATATGAGACCATATAATATTAACAAAAATACTATCATCCTATTTTCATTATAGATTTACAATATGATACTCCATTTTGAGACATACAGTAATTCAAAGCAAGTATTTTTTAAAAAAAATAACTTTCGATGCAAAAGAATGGCGATATAGTAAGAATTCTGAATATCTAGCAGTTGACATTTATAAAAACTTAATTTTTTTTTTAATCTTAGTTAGTCTAAATAATTCGAATGAATCAAAGGCCTTATTATTATAGCTATTTAGATGAAATTTAAAATAAATTCGACTATAGCGCTTCATCATTTTGCTTTGCATAGCAATTCAAAAATATAAAATCAGGTAAAAGTATTAGTCATGCTTAACGATATTTCGCTACAATCGCGTTCAATGTTGATGCCGCTGTCTTACTCTCAAATAACTTTTAAGTTTTATTTAAATGGTAGATTTATTCTAATATTTTTAAATCTTCGAACTGGATGCGTAACCATTCCTTGCTCATTAAAATAAAATGTTTTTTTAAAAAGGTTTTTCATTCAATTAATTTCAAAGGTTTGTAGGTATCCGAAAAATTGCAAAATAGTTATCAAAACATATCAAATAATAATAATAATATATATATATATATAGAATAACTATAGATAATTTTTAAAAAAGCACAGGGCTGCAGAAGTAACATTTGCGGTCCTGTCCGGCCTATAGTTTTTTTTTAAAAATTTCGGATTGAGTTTTATATTTTTAGACCCGGTACGTTGTCGAAATATGAAGCGATTATTAGATAGGGGAGTTGGGAGGGGGGGGGAATGAAATTACAATTGTGAATTTGTATATCTATCTCTAATGTAGAATCCATCTTTGAGGTCCTGAGTTTTGGCTGAGATGCTCTTTACCAAAACTATTATAAAGGAAGGTTGTATAGTTCTGAAGGGAGCGGTAAAAATGTAGTTAGTGGACAGGGTATTTTGTCGATTTTTTTTAGCTTCAACCGCTGTTAGAATTACCCTATTCAACCTTTGGGAACATTCGTGGAATTCATACGGAGATTAGAGTTTTAAAATACGTTATTACTTAAACTGGATTTTTTCAATAGTAGCTCAATAATTTTAAGTAAAGAACATTTTAGAAAAATTTAAAAATTTTGATAAATGCTTTTTGAAATATCGTGAATTTTTAATCAATTTCAATGAGCTTAATTTTTTTTATATTAAATCTATAATTTCAATATGAATGATAATTTTGGACTAGTAATGTTATAATTTATTATTAATGTTAAGAATAAAAAATTAAAACTATACAAATAAAAAAGATTATGGAAATAGAGGATTATGATCTACCTTTTCTTTTAATGACTAGACATTTTTCTGCTCTGCTCTTTTTAAAAATCATATTTTTTTTAAAAATTACACACTTTCGTTTTTTTCTTTTCAAGGTGATGGATTAAAGAACATAATTTAAATTGAAAAAAATAATAAAATAAAATTATTAAACATTATTAATAGATAATGTATTATATTATAAAATTAGTTGGGGAAAAAAATATACAATTTTTCTCATAACTGTGTCACTACCGAAGCTATTATAAAAACTCGAAAGAATATTATAATTATAAAAAAATTTTTATTAAAAAAAATTCTTTGCATAAATGACATCATAATATGATGTACACATGATTGATTATTTATTTGGGATAATAATAATAATAATTTCATTTTTTCTTTAAAAAAAAAGTAAGTTAAGCAAATGAATTTTTTTTAACAAAAAAAAATGCGAAGAAATTTTTTTTAAAATATTTACCTACCCTACCTATAACATTCTTTTATTGAAATAAGATTTATTATGACAATCATACAAGTTAACTAGTTATTATTATTAAATAAATTAATTGATAAATATGCTTATAAAAAATACTTTTACATAATTTATGAAATTATAAATATAAAAAGCAGAGTTTCTTAATATTGTTCGTTGTCAAGTCGAGTTACCTGATATATAAATTTCTATTTTTAACAAATAAAATATTTAAAAAAAGAGAAAAGAATTGATTAGAGGAAAACTACAAAAAAAAGGGAAAATTAATAATTATCTTTCCTCTAACTACATTCGAAAGGGGGGGGGGGGGAGAAGGAAATTAGAGAAAAATAATAAATTAAATCTTCAAATAAAAATGATCATATTTTTGTATGGAAAAAAGATAAATTCGTTTTAAATAAATATTTATATTACACGATTCATAATGGGATAAGGAGCCGCAAAATCCTGATTCGAAATGCTAATAAGTAAGTTAATTACTTGTGCATGTATTATAATTATAATATTAAATGATGGATTCTAGATTGAGGCGAAAAATAGAAATAGTCTGAAAGAAAAATTTCATCAGATCATTTATTGGGGCAAAATAATATTTTTTGCAATTAATTCTAAAAATTCTTGTAAATAAACTTGCATGTTGCATATAATTTTTATTAAAATTTTTTTTTTAACTTTTACTTATTTTTCTTTTTATTGTTTATTTTGTATATAATCTTTTAGGGAAAGGGAAATCTTTTATTAGCTTAAAATTATATTTAAGAAATCAAGAAAATTTCCGATCCTATCCGAAAATCACGCTAAAATGGGTCCTAATTCGACCATTCTTAGAAATATTTAAAATAATTGGAGACGAGTTTTAGGTTTTGCTAGATTCTAAGCCAACTAATTTATGGGCTAAATTTATATTTACAACCTTGTTATTACTCGTTTTAAATAAAAAAATTTTTGTGGAATTAAAGAACATTTATATTGACTTTAAAATTATCTTCTTATAGGGTCGATATATTATATGCTAACTAATCCATGAAATGCCATTAAAAGATCGCTATGACAATTAGCCATCGCCTAGGGTATACAATTATCCTATTAAACGTAAACAAAATAGAATTATAACATTTTCCTTTATCTTCTATTATATTATAATATATGATGGACCTTCAGGATATAAATCAGTGACATGCTGGCCCGGCCCTAAGCTCGGCCTGGGACAGGTACACGGGCTGGGCCGTATTTTAATTTTAATAAAATATCAGGCCAGATATTTTATTTTAAAATCAAATATATTATATCGCCATTATTATCTATAAAAATTAGAAATAAATAAAACATATTTTAATAATCCGGGCTGGGCCTGAAAATTTTTTTCATAAAAAAATCCGAACCGCGACGGAATTAAAAGTCAGGACCGGGTCGGGACAAAAATTTGTTTTAAAGAAAAATCTGGTATTAGACTAATATACGTGCTAAATAATATATCTAGAGGTGCGATGACGGCACAAATTTTTAAATCATGAGGTACCCCCTCCCATTTTTCTACGGAGAAGGGTCCGGCAGCCATATAAGTTTTTCTACAAATTTATTATTTTCGGTGTCTAAAAAATATACCTTTTATAAAAGGTATTCTTTATTAAATCTTTAAGATTTTTAAAATATTATTATATATATATAGTTGACTATGATACTGTTACAAGGAAAGATGATCTACAATCCACCCTCAATTGACCCATTTGAATTGGGTGATATGACTAATTCGGTAACAGGTACGTAAATTTTTTTTTATATTAAAGTTATCAATCTAATCCTCGCAACAATTGTGATGTTTACCATAAAGATTAAAATGTAATACAATATTTTAATGGTTTATTTGTATTAAATTGAGATGCTAATTTTATGTAATACAAAAAATGGCGACTAATTAAAACCTCCAGTAATTTTTTCGAAATTCTTAGTATTTTTTTCCTCACTTTTATCAGTATAAATTAAAATTTAGTCAGTATAAGTAATAGAATATCAATATTTTTTATAAAATGGTCAAAAAAAATTGATCGGTACAAATATAATTTGATCAACAAGAGAGATCATTGAGTTTCCAAAGAACAATACTCTTTTGCGAATTTCTCATACCTATTGATGGTGATAGGATTAAAGAATTGCCCCTTCATATAAAATATTTTCTGAAACCAACTGGACAAGATTAAGGCAGGTAAGGTTAAAAGTTTAGAGATACATTTAAACTGTCTTGGTCAGTTACAAATTATGCAGGCAAGGATTATTTATATACTTTATATTAAGTTTTAATTTCTATTCTGATACCATAAATAAGTCGTTAAAATTAAATTACTGGATATATTTAATAATAAATATTTATAATAAATAAAAAAAATTTATATTGAACCCTAAGATATTGACATTATAATTCTTACTTGGTAAAATTAATAAATACGACATTTTTATTATATTTTATTTTTACACTGAATAAAATTGAAAAAAAAATACTGATAATTTCGAATAAAATACTGGAGAAATAAATAATTGTCATCCAAAGCAAATGGAAAAACTTTTAATGAAATGATTCACTTCTATTTTAAGCTCCACATTGAATCATTGCCGTTTTTAAGTTAAATGGGGAGGTCAACCGAACCTTTGACCCCACTACCCTTCATAATAAAATCCTGGATTCGCTACTGTATTGAATAATAAAATCATATTCTTTTCTAGATATCAAATCTACGTGCTCTCTGTCTGATACCTACATCACATTGCACGTCAAATTTTTTGTAGGTTTTTTCGGCGTTTTATATATCGAGAAAATGTACAAGACGGAGGAATGCCGAATAATAGGAGATGGGAGCAAGTATGCCTCTCTCAAAATCCCGCTATTCAGTTGCGGAACCAAAGTGCTATTTTTTGAATTTATTATATTGCACATATATAATATCGCGGTTTAAAAAGAATATCTACGATAAAAGCAATTTATCAAATCGTCGAAACTAAGCAAAATATCCTTAAGAACTCTGTAAAATTTATCGAAAATTAATACCGTTTATTGACTAGGATAACTATTTTGAATTGAGTTATACGCCTTGATGCGAAACCTATTTTATGCGATTAATTTTTATCCATTTAACCATATTCAAAAACAAAATCTAAATGATCCACCAAAAAAAATAGTTTTTGAATTTGTTTATTTTTTGGTTTATATTTTAAACTTGTATTTGTTTTTTTTAATCCAAGCTTTAATTGGGATTTCTATATAATTATTATCACTTATCATTTTAATCAATGTTTGTTATTTTTTTTTTATTAATCAAGTTTTACCAGGGCTTATTTTACAACATCGTTATCTTAAAAATGGAAAAAAATTTACCTATAATCGAGATGTGGGACAAGGCCTTCCTAATTATTTGCGATTATAAAGCCATGGAAAGTTTGTCCAAATCTCCGCTTCACCAGGATACTAGAACACACAAGTGGCCTGCCACAGTTCCGTATGATTTTAATCATTTAATAAATTGCATAGCTAGGAGTCAGATTTGGCGAACAATTGTGTGATTATTTACTATTTATAAAACTATCAATTTTATTATGAATAGTTAAATGTAAAAGAAGATTTTTGAAAACTATTGGAAAAATAAATATTATAACACTATAATAAAATTAGTTTTATGTAAAATTCAAATACCCTTTAACAATAAATCATATCTTCATATATATTGTTAACTATTAAACGGTTGTAAAGAATAAAATTAATAACCATAAATCTAGTGCTGTAAACATTTTTAAAAAAATCGAACGCGTTCGCGTTCAACGTTCATTGACAAAAATCGATCGCGTTCACGTTCACGTTCAAATTCAAAAAAAGGAACGCGTTTAAGTTCATGAACGCGTTCATGCGTTCAAAATTTTTTGATAAATTTTTTTTTAAATTTAATTTAATATAAATAAATGCCTTATATTTTTCAAAACAATATATTAGCCATGATAAAAAATAATAGTTTTATTTTGATAATATAATTATAAATACAATATAATAGAGCGATAAAAAAATAAATTTATAAAAAAATTTTCTTATTAATTTTTAATTATAATTGCTTTTCAGAATTTTCATCTGATAGGCATGAACGCTTGGCAGTTAATACAGCGTTAGCTATACTAAAAACTCGCTCAACAGGGGCACATGAAGGGATTGCGGTGTTATACTTGATAAACAATTCTTTTAAAAGGTGGAATTTATTAAAAACATTTAATGTTTTATACATTGTTTCAAAAAATTGAGTTATGTTATCATCCTCCAATCTGCCCTCTTCTTCCTCGTCAAATAAAAAGGATATCTCGGAATTGATTTTAAAACAGCGAAATATTTTTGATATTTGGGCCATGGTAATTCTAATTCATCTAATATTGAATTTTGATTTTCAGAATCTGATGATGAAATATTTATATCCATGCAAATGCTAATCTATTAAAATTAAAATATAAAATATTCAAATTAATAAACTTTAATCTTATCTTCTCTAGCAGTAGCACGTTATGGTACGTTAATTGCAATATGAAAGAGGAAAAAGTAAAAACAGCTGATTAAAAAATATTAAAAAATTGGATTAAATGTTAATTTTTCAAATAAATAAAAATATAAAACTTTTTTGTTAAAAAATGCGGATTAATATTAATTTTTCAAATAAATAAAAATAAAAAGTGTTTTTTAAAATTGAACGAACGTAAAATTGAACGCGTTCATCAAAGAAAAGGAACGCGTTCACGTTCAAAGTTCGTCAAAAAAAAAGGAACGCCGTTCATCACCTTTTTTCAAAAAAACGAACTTCGTTCACGAACGCGTTCATTTTGAACGCGTTCGTTTACAACACTACATAAATCATATATCCATTTATTCCATCATAATTTAAAAATATAATTTAAAAAACTATAAAATAAAAATATGAAAAAGTATTTTAACAACCTTATTTGTCACAAAATATTCTCATCTAATAAGTTTTTTTAAATACTATAAGAATGCATGCAACGACCGTTGTTCCGTGGCAACAACCTATCAAGTCCATACCAAAATGCAATATGAAAATAGTTCAAGGCTTTAATATCCAAAGCAAACCTACAAATAATCTCTTGTTAGGAAAAAAGGCGACTCTGGTCATTGATTTGCCGCATCGAGAAGGTTTTTTTTTTGTTAAATTTTGATAAATACATATTAGAGATGCATGTTCCAATCCTAAGCCAGCCCGCTAGAATTTTTTATATCCAGTCCGTCTTGACAAGTAAAATTTTTTTACTAGCCCAGCCTGGCTCGTAGGACACTTTGCCAAAGGAAAACTGAAATATGAATTATCCTTAGTTAAAAAAATTTTTAAGGAGGGTTCGGGTTTGCCCCGTAAAAATTTTCGGATTGTTGCAGGTTCAAATCTTTATTATTATAAAGAATGCAACTTTTCTTATTTGAGCATCACTTGTAGGAACCAAAAAAATATTTTAATCAAAAAAATATTTTTTTTGCTCAATTTTTATACGTCATTTATAAAGATTATAATATTAACAATTGTGATATAAATCTATTAAATAGTGTTGTTTTCTTTAATTTTTTTAAATAATTTTAGATCAAATGATGGATATACGTATTAAAAGTTGTTCGGCCGAAGATCCTGCTAAACAATTCAAGCTAATCCTCTTCGACGATAACAAGTTATTATACTAAGGCTACATACTAGTTCTAGTATCACTTTTATAAATGACAAGCATTCCATATTAGATTACAAAAAAATGTCCTTTTTAACTTTTTCTAAAAGCTTAAATATATTTCGGACTCACCCTCTAAATATTATAAACTTTAAATTTCTATATAATATCATTAACATAGATATTACTAAAAAAATCATTAATTAAAATATATATGACAATAAAAGAGAACAGAGAGTTCAATAGTTTGAAGGTAAGAAACACCTACAAATCAAATTTTTTTTTACTTATGAAGACATTGAGAGAGCGATATATTTATTTGATTAATTTGCAGAAGAATCCACAATGTGTTTGAATTCTTGTGTAAATAATTTATATAATACAGAAATGACTAATTATAAGGAATACTATTTTAATTGGCAGCGAGATAATAGATTTCATAAGATTTACTCATTATTATCAGATGTTCAGAAAACAACCGTAGATTTGTATCTCCAATTCTAAAAGAAAAAATTAATGGGTCCATATTTTCCTTCTTTCGTTTCAATACTTTCCGATTTGACAACAATTCATCCGTAACTTTCGGATGCACAGTACAAATATGTCCAATATCTTGTACTCCTAAAGTATACTATTTTAATAAAAATGATGAATAATTAAATTTGATATGATAAGAACAAATTTTTATATTTTAAGAAAATTATTATAAAAATCAATTGAAATAATAATGATATTTTTATTGAATGATCAATTTACTTTTATTAATTAATTATGCATAGACGTATCCAAGATTTTGCTAAGAGAGGGGGCATTATTGGGTGAATTTTTTCACTATAAATTTTATTGGAGATCTTAAGGTCATTTTATTATAGGAATTTGGCTATACTAGATTTTTATAAAAATAATTTTGGGTTTTCACTTTTTTTTTATTGAAGCTTTTTCCCCAAAAATTTTGAATTATAAGTCGTTATTTTAAAAAGTTATTAACTTTTACTAATTTTTCTTTCAAATTCTTCATTTTAATTATATATTGTATACCTTTTTAGGGGAGAGAAGAGAATGGGGGGGGGGGGGGTTGGGGAATTTTTTTGATTAGCTTAAAATGATATTTATGATTTATAAAGGGGTGACAGATTTCCCCCTTTCCTCCCCTTGGTTGCTGACTGCTTATTTTTATATCTTTGATCCTTGATATTTGAATTTTTTTATACAGGTATTATGTAATCACAAAGAAACTAAAAATATTGCTCGAAGAGACATAGACTCCAACATTGAACAACAAACGTTGAAAATCACATTAAATGTATACGAAGATCATAAAAGGGATATGCCGAGAAAAAATCTTTTTTTTAGATTTGGATAATTTATTTATAATTTAGAAACGAAAATTATATAAATCGGCACTAATGACTAATTCTTTTGATATTATTATTTTCCCCATTTCGTCCTGTTATGTGTTCTGATAAAAGTAAATTTTGTCAACCGAATAATCTAAAAGAATTTTTAAATATATTATTTAATTAAAATATTTCGCAATTAATAAGATGATAATTTTTTTTTTGAAATATACAAATTCTGGGTTGGTCACATTTATGCAGCTACAATTCTTAATTTTAGAGCTCTGGCTGGCCCTATTCTCCTGCAGGTTTTCTATTCTCTATATCGCCTACAAAATATACTTTAAAATTAAATAAAACAATTCCCAATATTTAAGTAATTTTGCCTCAAATTTAGTTAAAAATGACAATGGTACAATCCTCGCATTATAGTATTGTTTATTGGCTCGATTTAAGCCAGAAAAATATAGCCAAAGCCTTCTATGAGCAAAATCTTCAGGCATGTTGTATTTTTCTGGATCAAATATTGAGATGGTTAGAAATCGACTTAAATCAAGCTCTTTAATGACACTATCGCACCAGGTTTATTTAATATTATTAAGATCGATTTATAAAGAAAGACCGAGGCGTGATAAAGCCAAGTTAGCCAATGATTTCATTTTATCTCACTTACTAGCTAAAAAAAATATGATCTCTACAAAATGATAAGGTTCGAAATCTTTTGGCAACAAAAAAATGTAGGGAACATTATATTCAGCAAAGCGAAATTGTTTCGAATCATAGATAAGATTAGATAACCCATCCCTGTGATTTAAAATTACATAAAAATGATAATCTCCTCACATTTATTTTTCAAATTACTTGATTTGCCTGAAAAAATATATTAAATATAACCGCCAAGCTGTCAAGGTCTGAATTTAAGAAATAATTAAGCTAAAGATTATTCTACCATATCGATATAATTATAAAACTTATTCAAAGGCAAAAATCAAATCAAATAATCTTTTATATTTAATTTTTATTTATATCAAATGAGAATTTTCTCTATAATGACATGTGATCAATATTTTGAATTGTCTATTTATATTTATAGTCTGATAATTTTAAAATTTTCTTATTTTGCTAATAACTTTTATATTATTTTTTACCAAACGAATTTAATCAATAAACTAAAATGTATAGAATTACACAAGGGCCTAAGTTTTAGGTACTAGTGCTTTAGAGGTTGGTATACTTTATGTATAGGAAAGACTGCATCTTAATATGAGACACAGATTCATATCAAACTTTAGAAAGTATAACTCGATTCAAAATATATTCTAAATAAATCGAAAAAAATAAATGATATCTATAAAGGTTGTCGAATCATAATATTCTAAAATATTTTGAATCGGGGTAAAAAAACCATTAATGTATTGAGATGTAATTGATTTTTGAATCGCAATCTCAAATCCGATATATAAGGCTAAGTCTAAGATGTGCCTTTACAGTTATTTCTCTTATATAGTTTCTGTATATTGACTGGAAAAACTGATTGATGTATTTGGAATTAATAAGGTATTATATTGGCTTACTCAGATATTAATCGCATCTATCAATTTTGTATGATTCCAATTTTCTTTTATTTTGTCAATAATGCGTTTTCTATCCTACCAAACAGGTTAAAGAACTAAAATTTTAAAATAAGCACTAATTAATTATATAAAATTCCGAGTTAATATTCCCAGAAGTTCGGTTCACTTCACCCGTAAGGCGTGATATATTTTATTTGACTTATAGGCAGGGACCCTGAGTGAGCCGTAACGAACCGTTAAACCACTATAAACCGTTATAAATGTCTGAAACGTAACCGAACCGATATAATTATTTTCTGAAGGAGTTAAAAGATCCTTTATAAAAACTGTTAAACCGGTTCAAACCGGTTCAGTTTTTATATAGAAATGGAAATAATTTGAATATCCAGAATTATATAAAGCTCTTATAGTACTGGCGGTTTCAGAAACACAAGTTTTTGTAGAATGGGCTTTTTCGGGGCTAAAATTTGTGTTATCGTCCCAACGAACAAAAAGGAATCCATTTATATTAGAAAATATATTACTTATACGTTCAAATAATATATTTAAAAATTAGTTATTTTGAATCTTATATACTTTTTTTATATAAAATTCATAGATGCTTATAATAAAAATAAATTAGAAGATGGTGTTGCCTCAATAAAAAAAAATTTCTAACCGTAATGAACCTTTATAATCCTTTAAAATTAACTGCACCGAACCTAACCTTTATAAATTTCTACTTAAGTACCGTAACCAAAACGTAACCATTATAATTTTTTACATACTGAATCGTAACCAAACTGAACCAACGGTTCGGGTCCCTGCTTATAGTTTCTTCTTTATATTTGGTGAAATTAATTGAAGAATTAATTAATAAAGCAATAAATATTAACGAACCAAATATTTAAAACTTCTTATGCCATTTCTTTACTATAATTTTACCTTTAAGTAAAACATGGGATTATTAATGATAAAGTGATAATTACATGGAGATTGAGTTTTTAGATTAAGAATATTGAACTATAACATAAAGATATAGGGACATTGAACTCTTAAATCACGTGACCTTGACAAAAGTAATGGGGCTTTTGCGAGACAGATGCTGCCGTATTGGGGTTATAGGGATAGATTATCTCATGGACTATCCAAGGATGATAGCGATCTCTTGGCTAGCTTGGATAAAAGTGACCTCATGGGCCATCGAGGGGTGATAGCTATCCCTTGGCTAGCTCTATGATAACCGTGACGACCGTTCAAGCACAATGTCGACCAATCTACAAGGACTCAATAGCAACCTTGGCGGGAGATCCATCGAGATTAATACTCCGATGGGAGATCAAGCATATAATGGTCTCGATAACGATACTCCGGTAGGGATTAAGCATACAATAACTCAATAACGATATTCCTCTGGTCAAGCTTACAATGGTATCGATAATGATACACCATGGGAGATCAAGCATACAATAGAATCGATAGGAATACTATGGTGGGAAATCTTTCGATATTGATAGGGAGATTAATCAACAATAAAATAGATATATTGGGAGAGGGGCGACCCGTCGATATCAATGCTCCAATGGGAGATCATTTAACAAGGGGTACGATATTGTTACTCTAGGTGATATCAATCTACAAGGGTGGCGAGATCAATCGTACCAAAGCAGCTAATATTTATACTCTTTTGAGAGATCAAAATTTTAATTGGTGGGAGAAGAGTGGGTGTTAAAAGAAAGCAACACCACACAGTTAAGTTAAATGGACACCAAAGACAAATTTTTTTGGGAGAAACTTTAAATCGTGGTTACCTCTAGGAGATGTAGGTTTCCTTTCAATTAATGAAGTGACAATATATTAAATATATTATACATTATGGATTAATATATATGTCAATTAAATATGGTTAAATATTTATATATATTTATTATTTAATATAATACTGGGTGAGGATAACTATCTAATACCTTATTTTAATGTGATATCTGGATCTATCATTATTCTATTTATAATACGCATCATCTATTTTAACTATTATAATAGAAATATGAGGTTTACTCGTTTATTTAGAGGATAGTATCTGTAATCTGATAGCAGGTTATAAGGAAGAGAAATTAATCTATATTTTATTGCCAAATTTTATATTGCCCCTTTAGTTCTCTGATTACACATAATGAAAATAAAATAAGAATATATAATATGTAAACACACTAGCTAGAATTATATTAAAATAACTATTTGTTTAGAAAAATATAAGAAGCACTTATTTGTTTATGTACTATAAATTGGGTATCCTTGCAAATATTTAAAAAAGGAAAAAGAATATAAGTGGGCAGCAAATATAAATCTATTTATTTTTGATTTTAATAAATAATTTGCTGAAAATTTTAATATAATAAACGAAAACCGCGAATCCATATTTCTTAAACAAAAACTTCAACTAGAAATTTGTAAACATAATTATACTTGTTTTTTAGGAAAATTTTCATTATTAAATTAAGCTCATTTTAGAGCCATTGATACTAATACATATATTTATTTTTATTTAGTAATTTTATATATTTTTATAAATAGTTAGTTTTCATAATTTTAAACATTATATAAAAAGAATTTTAAATTTAAAAAAAAAATTTATCAAAAAATATTTATTACTTTAATTGTCTACATTAAAGAATTGATTAATTACAATTTGGCATTGCTTAATTCTTATTTTAATATTTTATATAAATCTATGATGAAAATAAATTAATAACCATTTTGGCCTATTTCTTGTAAGAAGAGAACAAAACCGTTTATTCATTCACTGAAACATATGCTATTTTTAAAAATAATTTGGAATGGTCACATAGTTAAAAAATTCATCATGCAAAAATGGATATAATATAATTATAGACTTATTTAAAAAATGCTTAAAATATTTTAAAGTTGCAATCTAATTTATTGTTTTATAGCGAAAGATGGTATTTTTAAGTAAAAGCTTGTATAGGAGCTATACAAAAATGCTAGAATATTATTCACAATTTGTGCCATCTGCTTTGTCAATAAAACAATTTGTTGATTTTGGTAAGAATTATAGCTTAATTTAAATTTATTTAAACTATAAAGGCCAATCAAATCCCAGTGAACATATGTCATTTATGTTTTTACAAAAAGAAATCCCTGTTAGGTTAGCAAATATGATGAGAGAAATTAACTATCTGCCAGAAAATTTATTAAAAATGCCATCTATACAAATTGTCAAAAATTGGTATTATATTAGTATTGATCTTTTAATATTCATAATTTTAGGTATAAACAAAGTTTTATTGAAATATTAAAATTTGAAAATGTTCATCCAACATCTGCAAAGATAAAACATGAGTAACAAAAAATATTTGAAATAAATTTTTATTTACAATTCATATTGCATATACATTTCAAAAAAAAAATTCTCAATACAAATGATCTATTAAAAGTTTTAAAATATAGGCAATCAAGTTTAGGTAATTCATATTTTTTTTTTGTTTTAAAAGCATATATAAATCTAATTAAAAATATTTTTCTTGTCTAAATGGGCTATATAATTGATTTCTTAGCTAGAGATAAATTAAATAATTGAGAACCTTCTAAAATAAATGAATGAAATTATAGTAAAAAATTAGACAATGTACAGAATGTCTATTATATATGATAGTCATGGACATCTCAACATTGGCTCTAGGGAAGGGGCTCTAACAATTAATTTAAAATTTATTTGATTACTAAACTTAGTTTTTACTAGAACCCTGCAAGGATAGTTATGAATCTGGTTTTTATATAAACTAAATTTCTAAATATTATATTTTGATCCCCCTCTTTTCCTTTCTTCCAAATTATTAAAAATATTAATTATATCCAATTGATTATCATGATCAATTAGTATTAATAAAAGATTATTAAAACATGACAAATATTTTATATTGTATTGTTAATTATAAAATATTAAAATATAAAACTATTAGTATTTTTAAAGCCCACCAGCATTAAAATTATACTAAAAATTTTGAAATATCAAAGAACAAATAACTTTATGGTTATTATTATTCACCATATTCGAGTCCAGATCCTCCAGAACAATGAATATGTCATCTTCTTTCTTTATGACCAATACTTCTATTAATAAACCAAGGTATCACAATGTTCCATATTTAGATAGAATAAGGCCAAACACTTATATATAAGCATCCTTAAATACATAATTGTTGTTTGATCTTTAAAAATTTGGGCTCTAGCTACAACTTTTACAGAAAAGAATTTATTTATGCTATTCAGTTTCCCTAAAAAAACACCCGTCATAAACTACAGAATAACAAACTTCTATTACTTCTAATCTCTTCATGACATTTAAAAAGAGTTTTAAAATAAGCCAAAATTTTAATAAAAAGTTTATCCATATTACCCAATCAAGAATCCCTAAAGACACATTACAAAAATGGCACTGCTACAAACTATCCATCATACCTTCAATAACTTCTAAAAGGCCTTCTATAATGTCAAACACAAAAACTTTATGTCACATTTATAATTTATTCATTAGCCAAACATCAAAATTGCCACATAATAAGAGGAGTCAATCAAAATTGTTTAATATCTCAAATCTTATTCAACATAATTTTAAATAAAATAATTATTAAACCTCTACCAATACCAGAAAATAATTTCCTATACCAATTATTTAATGTTAATCACAATAGGAAACTATAAATTTAATTTAGTTTTCTAAGCTGTTTTGAAATTAGAACTTCTTGCAAATTACAAAAAGCTATCAAATTAAAATATTTAGGAGTAAAAATAAGCACAAGTGCAAAAAGTGGCGAAATATTTGTCAGGCTAAAAAAACACAATAATGGCATACAAATTTTTAGAAATTAATTTCAAGCAAAACTCGCCTACAAATTTTCCTACAACCCTACCGTTCCTCTCATAAGAAAGTGATACCCGGGATCCCATTAAATCTCAAACGAATTTTTTTAAAAATTGATCAAACAACCAAATAGCTATATCTACCTCTGGATAATATATATTTAGGGGCACCTAACTGTAATTTGCTAAACTTAAGCGTTAATATAAGCTAATATATATACCTAACTAAACAAGTAAATAATCTTAACCTTAATTTTCAACTCATTTATCATGACTGCCATTTGATATCCATATTTGAAAAGAACTCTCTCCTACCCCTTATATTATACTGCTCCTAAACTAAACCCAAGATGATCTTAGCTATAATTAGTACAATTCGAAATTGGCTATAATTTATAATATCACATTATTTAACATTAATCTGGTTCGAACTCCCTTCCTTAAATCCATTTTCTGTAATCCGGGCGAGACAAACATAGATAGGGCTGGGCAGAAATAATACAGATTTCTATCTATCTACTTTGAAAGAATATTGAATCCCCCCGCCTCCATTTTGGGATGCTCATTAATTTTTTTTTATGAAAAAAATAAAATTGCAAAATGTATACGAGATCGATAACACTTAAATCAAACTTTATTATAATTTTTTTTTTAAAAAAGAAACAACTTTTACTAATCTAAATAAACAAGAAGGTACGTTCTCTTGTCCCCTTCTTTATATTTGCTTATTTGCATATAATTAATATTAATATTTTATTCGTGTAAAAATGGCCCTTTGGGCAAAGCTCGTACTAGATGTCTGCAACAGGCGGGTTTTAGCCCCTGGCAAAATTAAGAACTTTAAACATTCGGGCGGGTGATCGGGCTGGTTAAAAATATTTTTAAGACAAGTGGGCGCGTGAATTTGAAATATTTTATTTCATAATTATTTGCATGTCTTTATAAGTTTAAAGTAAAAGTACATTAAAATAAAATCAAAAAAAAAGCCAGACTAACAAATAACATGATTTTAAAACATTGGATGAGCCGGTTAAACAAAATTTAGATAGATTGGCAGAAAATACTCAATTTTCTTAAACATTATTAGAAAGAAAGAAAAAAAAGCGAAAAAAATAAATTATTTATCAATCCTTGATTCCGTGAAATCATTTTTAAATTATTAACAGATTTAAATACAAAAGTTCAGATACGAACTAGACACTCCCCCATAAGATGCGTAAATAAAAATAATTTTTTTTTATTTATTTTAAAATTTTAATCTGAATATAAACAATGCATATTTTGGTATATTTATATTTACTACTCTCTTTAAAAAGTTCAATATTTGTTTTTTTTTGTAAAATTTATATTTTTCGCAGTCTTATACAAGGCAAGGAGATTATAATAAAAAAATAAGGCTGATTTTAAAGGTTTATGTTATTTGATCGCCACCACATATTTTATTTATATTATATGCAAATTGATTTTCTTGTCTTATTTTTTAAGATAGCACAAGGGACTCAGGCAATCTTGTATCAGGTCAATTCAGCGAAACTTTTATCGTGAGGGAATTTTATAGCGAATGTAATATCGCGAAATTCTGCAATTTTTTTCGCGAAACATTTGGAACGAAAATTTATTTCCACGAAAAACAGCGAATACTTTAGAGAATAAATTTTAGTGAAACTTTTATCGCACTAAATAAATGTATTGCTATGAGTACATTTATTTAAATTATAATAACATATTCATATTAATTTACCCATCAAAGTTCCTTAAATGCGAAGTGTTTTAAATGACAAAATAAATTATGCACATTCTTTCTGGTCTCTTCTCACTCATGGTTATAAACAAGGGGGGATTTTCGTTCAACCCTAATATTTATAAAATATAAATCTTAATTTATACAACATTTATATAGCTACTTTTCAAAAATAAAGATTACCAAGTAGCATTAATATATTTTGAACCATCTAACCATGAGAATCAAAGTAAGGTGGATTATAATGAAGGTTGTATAATAAATAATCTTAGTGGTAGAAAGTTAGACAACCATGGAGTTTGAATCACATAGAGAAAGAGTTTATATTAATGAAATATGTAAAATTAAAAACAAAAAAACTTAAACAATTATAAACCGGAGATCAAATGATTCTCTCTTTCTTAAACAATTACTAATTAATCTTATCCAATAGAATATTTTAATTTTTTTTGATTAATTATAACTTTGCAGTTTCTATTTACTGAAATACGGAAAGAAAACAGGGGATGTCAAAAATCTTGAAATGAATTAGAGTTACTATTATATCAGAAAGTTGTATCGATGTGCATTATGTAAAAATAATAATATGGGAGGCATGTAAAAAATATGGTATAAATCTTCATGAAAATTTTTAAAATATATCATGTTAGACGATATATATAATTTACATTTCAAGTTTTGTCTTTGGGTTCCGATGATAAAAGAACAAAAATTTTCTAGAGAAGTAATTTTTTCTAAAAATCAGACTCTTTTTTATTATTTACACAACAATTTAGAAAAATCCCTAAAGAAAATGAATTCAGAAAGTTTAATATAAATAATATGAGAAAATTTAAAAAACAAGTCGTTTATAATTTAAAAATAATCTGAATTCTTAGTTTTCATATTATCTTGAATGGAAAAAATTCTAAGCATTTCAGAATATTCGTTAAAATTTACTTTTAATGGCATGAAGCATATTTTAAAATTTAGGCTGATTACGAGGGGGGGGGGGGTGATAATTAATTGGGGTAAAAACCTGAACCAAAATGTCCCCTTCTGCTTACAACCATGAATGAGAAGAGACCAGTTTTTATCACATCAGATAAAGGTACATGCTTGCTATAGACAATAAGTAACAAAAAATCCTTAAAACATTTCGCATTTAGGATTTAAGAAACTTTTGTGGGTAAATTAATATTGATTGAATAGGTTTTTTTTCCTTTAAATAAATGCATTAGCAATATATTTATTTCGGTAATGCGATCGCGATAATGACTTAGCGCAAATACATTAGCGGTAGAAAATTCGCTATAAATGTTTCGCTAAAAAAAATATTACCCATGGAGATATTATTATTTATTATATACGTTAAGCTTAGTTGAGACCCTTTTCCGGATGAGGAATAGACATATGAACGTAGTGGAAACCATAGCCCAGGGCATAACGGAAATGAAAGAAACATATGGGGAGACAGCCAAAATAGATGGAAATATACAATATTTTCTGGATCGGTTCTTCCTAAGCCGTATCAGCATAAGGATGCTCATAACTCAGCACAGTAAACAAAATATATATTTGCAAATCAATTTTTTTAGCAATAAAAGGTAGCTGAACATATGGGGAGGGATTTGATAGAAAGAGAGAAATTTCATCAGTTTGACAGGCAGGAAATAAGTGATTGGATAGAAATAGAAGATTAGGCAATGATAACCAAAGAGAGAAGATGAAAATTGGAAAAATGAGATTAAAAAGTTTAAGATAAAATAAAACCATGCAAAGGGCTCTATAGTGCATTTCTCTCTCTTAATTTTGTTTTAAGAATTGGCTTCATACCTTATTTAGAAAATGGGGCGTTCTAAAATATTTTTGAGAAAGGTAAATAATAAACACGAAAATTAAAAAACTTGTAATAGAATAGAATAAAATTATATGAGCATGGAATATAATGTATGAAACAGAGAATGGAATAAAATATAAAAGCATTACAAATAAAATGGTATGAGATAGAAAAAAAAATGATATCTAATAGTGGCGCAGCCAAATCCAAGGGAGGGGAATTACTAAAATTATTTTGGGGCTTCACTCCTATTTTTCCTTGACCGATCCCACCTATAAAAATATGTTTGATTAGATAATTTTAATTTTCTCTGGTTATTTTTATTTCATTGTGTTTAAATATTTAATGTCATTATATCATCTCCGTTAAAATTGGCTGAACAATTGGAGGCACAAATAAAATATATGCAAATGTAGCATGTTTTAATAGTGCCCATGAATGCTGCCAGTATAGTAGCCAGTAGAGTTGTTAAATGGTTCGATTTGAGCCGATTTAAAAAAACGGCCAACTTAATATTTTGTCCGTAAAAATATTACGCAAGCCTGAAGATTTTGCTCACTGATGAGACAAAAGCATGGGCATCTATTACAGAAATCTCGAGGCTTAGGCTATATTTTCCCGGCTGAAATATTGAGTTAGTCGTTTTTAAGTCGACTCAAATTGAGTCATTTAACAACACTAGTAGCCAATATTTAATAATAAAATTATGCATACTCTGAAAAATTTATCCATTTTTAGTGCTTAATTTAATTCTATATTATTTTAATCCTTTTTTGGTATTGAAAAATTGCCTTAATTGACATTATGCCAGAATGAAAAATATAAAAGAGCAAAAATCTCAAATTTTCGTTAATATTTAGTGCCTAGTTAGTACTTATTAATTTTTTAATCAGTTTTGCTAACCACAAAAATTAAAAATATGAGGTCACCCTTTAAGCGTCCTTTTTACGCTACTGATTAGGAAGAATATAATTATAAAATTTATAAAACAAAAAAATAAGAAAAAAGAGCCATGATTAGTGAATCAAATTTGAGTAAAATATTTAAAGAAGCGCTTCCAAACTTATAAATCGATATTATAAGTAATTTATATGGGTTTCCTTTTACCTTTATAAAGGAAGAAAAAAAAAGAAAGATAAAAGGAGAGGTAAATATTGTTTTTCCCCAAAATTGCTATCGGATAACTCAATATACTAATGTCTCACCGGTTAAATGAATAGTAATTGACGATTGCTACTAATCTTCCAAGATACACGCGTCCGATGACATATAATACTTATCTAGAATGACGATTCATTCATTTAAAATGAATCTGGTAACCTCGCTGAATAAAAATCAGCTGGTGGCTCGTCATTTTTATTACCCATGTAAAATTTTTTATAAATAAATAGAACTCGGAATTTAATAAAAAAGGTTTGCATAAAATTTTAATTCAAATTTTTACACAATTAAACCCAAAATGTCATTGCACAACTTATGATTTTCTTAAGGTCTCGTTTATAATAAGCGCCAAATACCGCGATGTCGCTCAAGCGATGCGTATTTCGCGCTTACTATGAACGTGGTCCTAGATTATCTTATTTTTTTTCCCATATAATAATTAAGCTATGATGTTTGGGGGCGTAATCCCGGACCATCCCAGGAACGTCGGATGTATAGACCCACATTGCAATATTCAATCCGTCGTACAAGGTAATTTAAATAAAAATACAACTGCTTAAAATGCTATCTTATTTCTTAGTTGTTATTTATATAAATAATAATCTATTTGTTATTAGTAAGAGCGACAGATTTAACCACGTAATCACAAAGTTAAATGAATAGATCCCCCTCCCCCCACTTAATCTATTTCTGCTAAATAAACCCAGTTGATCTGGAATGACTAAAAATAATATACGCTATTATCTATTGAGATTCCTATAAGGCGGTTTAGGTATATTTATTAATAAAATAAGCTATGCCATACTCATACAAATTTTATAATTATAAGTCCTCTCGGTATATTATGACCATGAGCGCTGATGATATTCGGGCTTTTAGGATAGCGGAAGGAGACGAATCTCCTCGAAGCTACTTATTAGATGAAAGAATTTATTTAACTTTAAATAAATGTAAAATAAAAATTATGGTTGAAACGAGGATAATTTATATTATGAATCTAAATTTACGCATTAGAGATATTTTAAATAACAAAAAATATACATAAATTTGATTGATAGAATTTATGACATTGACGATACATTTTACCAAGAGAAATACATTTTTTTGCAAAAAATAAAATTTTATTCTTAAAACGTGTTTTCTTAATTAATTTTTTTTTAAAAAAAATTAACACTGTGTATTGCCAAATTAACCATTTTGGCTACGACAAAAATTACGAATTTTCGTTTAAAAAATTATTTACTTTTAAAAAGTTTAAAAACATTTTCGAAAATTAAAAAAAAAATACTACGCGATGCGGAATTCAGAGGTCGGAATTCTACCCTGATTTTAAAATAATAAACTCGTCTTTCATCTGTTACTCAAAATGTAAGGCTTAATTTGGAAGTGCCATATAACTCGCTCAAAATAAAATAACGGGAAACGTCTAAGAAAATAAATCAGAATATTCTAATGGGTTTATAAATACAAAAAATGGCGTTCGATAGTTTAAGATTTCGCTCTCTATCTTGATTCATAACATTTTTTCCCACTGATAAGGGGCGAAACGAATATAAACTAACATTAACCAAACACATTCTCCCGAATGTATATTTTAAAATGATTTTTTAAAAGAGAACAGAAAGAAAGAGGAAAATAAAATATTTATTTATTTTACTTGTTATTGCAGACGCATTCGAGAACGCAAGGTTCGTGTGCGATAATTATTATATGGCATCACCCAACGTTGAAATCACTAGCCAAAATAGTATTATACAAATTTCTTTTCCCCTTTTTTTATTTGCATTTAGGACAATTGTATCTTAAATACATGATGGCCTACCACAAGTATAAATAAGCCTTGGACAGTCTAAAAGCGGATGATTTTCATTTCACTTAGAAACGTTTTTTTTAAAAAAAATTCTATAAATTTTTATTTTATTTTTTTTAATAAAATTTTAAAATCATTTTAATCCTCCTCAGAAATGTTATTCCTATTATATAGATCCCGAAAGGAATACACAGGTTTTAGTAAACGGAAAATAATATGATTCATGTTAATTATTAATTCTTAGCAAAATTTTATCCAACAAGAAATTAAAAAAAAAACTACAAATGCAATTTTAAAATTTTTTATTATAAAAGTTAAAGAACCAAATGCTCCCATAGACGTGGTCTACGTTCCTTCCCATCTCTATCATATTCTTTTCGAAATCTTCAAGGTATTTATATATTTAGATGCACATATAACATAATCCCATTATAGCGGAAACTCCTCCAGGGGAGGATAATGTCGTCTACTATTAACTAACAAGTTTTCCGCTCGATTTAACTTTATTAATCACTCGCAAATAGTATTAGGCAGGGCTTTTGTAAAAGTTAATGGAGGAAGTATAATATTTTGTAACGTGATAAGGACATTTTTTAGTCGGATTTTTAAAATCTGGATCTTTTATAATATAGGCCACATTTTTCTCTGTCCGGGTTAGATAATGAGGCGGTCTAACTCAAGGAAATTATTTTTAATCACATGACCTATTAGATTTGACAAGTTTATTAATAAAATGATTTAATTTTATTAGAAACCTCAAATATCCTTATCCTTAACTCATATCTCTTAAACCTTTAATTAACACCAACCCACATCTTTCTAACCTTTAATCTTACTTGCTTTTAACTTAATATATATATTTCATTTAATTAAAAAATTAGAATATTAGTAAAATTAAACGTTCAAGTGTTCAATTATGCCACTCGATAATCTTGTTTTAAAATTATTAACATTATCCTCTTGTAACAATTTGTTTTTCTAAACGATATTTTTTATGATTAAATTTTTTTTATTAGTTAACTTTAGAGGCCTTAATAAATATTCGTTTATTAAAGGAAAAGGGTTATTTCCGCAAGTGAAAAAAATAATATTTTATTTAATGTTAATTATTACTAAATTTATGTTTAAAAATAAATATTATAAAGGGCTAGTTTTTTTAAAGACTTTTTAGATCTTATTTTCAAAATGTTTTATTTATTATCTTATAAAAATGCTCAATTTGATCGAATTTATTTTTAAAGAACGCGTTAAGAGCTACGATAGAATACTCGGGAACCGATAACGAATCGTTTCCGGCTGTTAAGGCGCTCATCGTCAAGGGGAAGGAGGACTTGACTATCAAGATATCTGACAAAGGTAATTTAAATATATATTCTATTTGTATCCCTTTATGAGTGATTCCATGTCAAATCTACCAACCATTTGACTGACCTTTTTTAAAGTTAATGAAACATGGTGGCGTTTATTAAAATATGTACGCTGTAATATATAAATCAAAATTTTAATGCTCTAGCTCAAATGGATGTTATGTGTTCTCAAAGTTCAATACCCACAATCTCGATTTTAAGAATCTCAAATTACTTGATAAATATTTGGTACAAATGAATAAATTATTTATCATTTTGTAGACCTTAGAATTTACTTTAAGTAATAAAAAATTTAAGTCTCGACGTATTTCCGGTAAAATAAAAATGAGTTATTTTGAGCTAGCCATCTGATATGTCTATTACCAATATCTTTAAATATTTAAGTAAAAATTAGAATGGAGTGAATATTAATTTAAATATCATCTCATTTTTCACAAATTTGGAATATAACAACTAAATATAAAAGACGCTAATCATAAAGAAATAATTGTAATGAACCTTTTTTAAAATAAATATTAGACATTTTATTTTATAAATAATTATATAATATTAAAATATTAGATATAGATATATTATAATAATTATGTTAAAATCGCAATTCAATATTTTAAACATCCATTACCATTTTCTGTGCTATTATGTGTGTATACCCATAGACTTGTATGTGTACATCCGATATATGTTACAGCTAAAATTATCTATCATTTGGACGTTAATCATCATTTATTAATAAATAAAAATAGGTATTCTTCTTCTTCTCCGTTTTATTGCGATTTCCAGGTTTACCCGGGTAGGCCAGTTTTCCCTCTGATTTTTCTTTTCCATTTTTGACAGTCCTGAGCATCAATACTTGTAAGATTCATGCTTCTCATATCCGCCGCTATCACATCTGTCCACGTCATCTTGGGTCTTCCTCTAGGTCTTGATCCTCCTACTTCCATCATTGTGCATCTCTTTACCCAGTCATCTTTTGTCATACGTTCCACATGCCCAAACCATCTTAGTCTATTTCGTCGCATTACCATTCCAATCATTTCTATACCCAATCTTGCTCGCAATTCCTTGCTAGTTTTTCTCTCTCTCAGAGATACCCCACACATCCATCTAACCATCCTCATCTCTGTTCTTTCTAATTTGGCTTCGTGAGTCGCTTTTATTGCCCATGTTTCGCCGCTTAAAACTAAACAACTACTCACACAGCTTACGTAAACTTTCCCCTTTAACTTCAGAGAAACTGTTTTATTTGTAAGAATAGACGACATCTCTCTGAACTTCTTCCATTGTCTGATCCTTTCAACAACGGCAGAATCTACACCACCATCTGCGTTTAGCATATCACCTAAATAACAAAACTTATCCACTTTTTCTAGGGTTAACCCATTGCCAATATCCAGACCACCATTTTTTAGGTTATCATTATTATGTATCCCTTTCATGCATGTTCTACAATTAAAGGTCATTCTTTTTAACATCAAACTTCCTTTTTTCCCGCTACATCTTTTATGTACCCATTTCTGGCACCTTGTGCATTGGATATAATTTCTAGCAACTCCTTTCCCACATACACCACAAGGCCACTCCGGATTTCTCCTTTGGATTTTCCCCACCAATCATCACCTTTGTCTTTGATGCATTCATTTTCAGGCCCTTTGCTTCCATAGTCATCTTCCATTTACTAATTTTATCCCTCAATTCTTCCTCACTGTTTGCCATTAATACAAGGTCACCTGCATATAATAGCTCCCAGAGAAGTCCTTCACGCATTTCTTTAGCCACCACATCCATTACTAAGATAAATAATAATGGACTCAGCACGGATCCTTCATGAAGTCCTACCTTCACCTCAAAGCTGTCACTATCACTATAATCCGTCCGCACTGCTGTGTGCTCCAACATACATTGCCATCACTGCGGTAACCAACCATTCCTCCACACCTGATTTTCTCAAGGTCCATCTAGTAATCTCACGGCACCAATGCTTTCTCCAAATGAACAAACGCATAATAGAGTTTCTTTTCCTTCGCAAGATACTTCTCCTGAATTTGTCTCACCACAAAAATTGCATCTGTCGTGCCTTTTCCCGATTTAAAACCAAACTGCATTTCATCAATTTTAATTTGTTCCCTTAACCGCTTCTCTAACACTCTATCAAATACTTTCATTGCATGTTCCAAGAGTTTAATAGCTCTGTAAGACCCGCAATCTAATGGATCACCTTTCCCCTTGTATACGCCAGTCCTCGGGAATAGTACCTTCTGTGACAATTTGATTGGCTAAATTCATTAACCATTCAATCCCTAAATAATCAGAACCTTTAAACATCTCTGTTACCACCATCGTTAAACCCTATGCCTTCCCTTTTTTCATCTTTTTCATTGCTCTCTTTATCTCGTCCTTGCCAAATTTACACCCTGGACCTTCTATCTTTGCAAAACTAATATTATTATCCCATTCATTTTCTTCATTCAAAAGTCCTTTCATGTAAATCTTCCAGGTGTTCTTAATACCACAACCATCAATCACCATTTTTCCTTCCATATTTTTCAAACACTTTACACCTATCACATCCTGCCTATTTTTTGACATCTGTTTTGACATTCGAACCATATTTCTAATTCCATCAGCGCATTCCATTTCTCTAGCAAACTCGTGGCTTTTTTCTTCTTGAGCCTTCGCTATTAATTTCTTAGCATTTCTCTTAGCCATCTTGTAAATATCATTATCACTATTTTCTTTGCTATTATATCATACTTTGAAACACCTCCGTTTCTCATCCACGGCTTTCGCTACCTCCGGGTTCCACCACCAAGTCTCCTTATGTCTAGGCGGCTCTTTTGTCCATCCACATACCTCCTCAGTTGTCATCACCCAAGCTTTCTCTATGGCTTCCCACTTGTCTTTCACCCCAGATGCTTGTTACACCTCCTCCTCCCTAATCGCCAATGTCATATTGAATTGACGTCTAGCACTCTCCTTCTTCAATTTCCAAACCTTCGGCCTTGGGACAAACTTTCTTTTAGTTGCCCTGGCACCTTTAAGAGTGAGATCTCCTAGAACTAGTCGATGCTGATTTATACATTCCTCTCCCTGTATCACTTTCACATTTTTTACTATACATCGATCACATCTCCTTAATAACAGGTAATCCACTTCACTTTTGGTACTACCCGACTTATAAGTCACCAGCTTCTCTAATTCTTTCTTAATCATTGTATTACAGACAATCATATCCATAGCATCACTAAAATCTAAAATCCTCTCTCCTTCCAAATTTCTCATGCCGTAACTGAACCCTCCATGTACTCCTTCATAACCCTCACTACTCGCTCCCACATGTCCATTCAAATCACCAGCCAGGATAATCCCCTCTTCATTTGCTAGTCTCGATGTCACCCCCAATAGACTGTCCCAAAATATATCTTTCTCTTCTTCACTTCTTCCAACCTGAGGTACATATGCCGAGATCATATTATATAGCTTTCTACCAAAAATCATCTTGATAACCATTATCTGATTGTCTAGCCTTCTCACTTCGACTACTTTGTCTACTAATTTCTCCGCAACCAATTCCCCAACTCCAGCCTTACCATCATTACCTCCTTGCCAAAAGAATTTATACTTTTCGCTAGTCTTGCCAATCATTCTGGTCTCATTTCCTTTCCATGTTTCCTGTATGCAGCACACATCTATATGCATTCTGTGCAATACATCGACGACTTCTCCCGCTCTTCCGTCAGTCGCGACCCTAACTCGATCACCCATAAACTGGTTTCTCCACTTTTTATCAGGTCGTTTATGGCAGTCATAAGTTTCATTTTCATGAATAGTGGTTCCACCAGGTTTCCCATTCTTTTTGTCGTTGACGGATGAGGAGGCTCACGGGGTACTTTGAGCTGTACCCCGCCCATGCTTTGTTTTAACTATAGGGAAATTTTGTAGCAAGGTTTTTACAATCGGATGCCCTTCTTGACATCAACCTCTTTATGTGGTTTTACACCCCGTCAAGGAGTCGGTGATCCTATTCTAAACCCAGATCACAAGGAACCTTTTAGACCTCCATTAGCCGCCAAAATACGTTGCCACTCCCCCGCCACGATGAGGCTGAAGATAATTAAAATAAAATAGCGTTTAATGAAAATAGTTTCTTAAATTTTTTGGAGTTCATTATATTCCCTTGTGAAGATACGACCGAAAATATTGCAGATCTTTGCTGTGTTTAACTGTATTTAATATTGTATAATGATAATTAATCAAAAAATAGTTTTTTTTAAAATATAGCACTTTATATTTGGTTTTTTTTCCCCCACAATTAGTAATATTTAAATCTTTAGTTTCTTTATTCTAATTCTAATTATTTTAAATAAATATATTCGTAAAGAACTTATCTGGTATAGTCCCAAGGTGGGGCTAGTTTAAAATAACTCATTCTTGTTTTATCGGAAATTCATCGACACTTACAATTATTTTTAAAAAAGTTATATATTTTTTAATGAGAATTTAAGGAACTATGAAATAATTTATTGTTTATACATTTGGACGAAATCTTTATCAAGTAATGAGATTATTAAATTTAAAATGGTGCCTATATTAAAGCTTGAAAGCCCATTACTCCAGATGCACTAGAGCCTTAAAATTTTGATAATTATTTAAGTTAAACATCTATGTAACCCTCTAAGTTTTATACGTTTTTGATGATTAAAAATCTCGTTTTTTGGTCGATTTGTCATAGAATGGTCCCTATAACACTTTAGGTGACTTTTTTCCGACCATTCAATTTTAAATACATCATCACAAACAGTATCTTCCCATATAATTTTACTACCTTCCACCTTACGCCTAATTTAAACAGCAAATCTTGCATTTTTTTTAAACTTAACGCGCAAACTATAAACGTTCAATTTGGAAGTGCTATTATTATATTCTCCATAATTGTTTATTGACATTAAGATTTATGAATTAAACTTATGGGCTAATTCCCCTAGCACCCCCGATAAACTTTGATAGCCCCCCCCCCCCCCCCCAGGTAAATTTTGGCTACGCTTATGAATTATTATATTATTAAAAATATTCTTATTTTCTGGTAAAGAATATTCAATATTTTTGAAACTCAGTATAGCCAAGTTGACTGACTAAAAAATGAAAAATTTTTAGAAGTTGGCCACTAATATTTTTTTTTGTTATTATTGCATCAAACTTAGGTGTTATAGTAGATGCATTTATAAAACATTTTCACCATTATTAACATCAATTTATAAGTCATCTTTGATATTCAAGATAATATAATTATCTAAAAGTAAAATGAAGATTAATTGCCAAACAGGGACTTTTCACGTGCACTTAAATTGTAGTATATTAGCTTTTACTATAAATATTATTATTTTATTAAAGCTATTGAATTTGAAGATGGTAAATTCATTAACAAAAAATAAAATGAGGAATTTAGACTAATTAGATGTTTAAATAAAGGTTTTAAAAATAAAAAATTTACTATTGTATTATCATTAAATAAGAAATATTTAACATTATATTTTTTTTAAAAAGTAACTAAATTCTGTACATTTGTCGTTGGATTCCAAAAATGCAAATTAGTTGCAAGACTGGAGCTACCTATTATATTGTATATACTCGTAGTTGCCATTTTTCCTTTGATTGATATTAGCAAAAAAAATTAAACTATAGTAATGTAGTTTTATCAATATTTTTTCCTCGCTATACTTTACTTTTTATTGGTTAGCCATTTCTTGTTTTTTATTGGTTAGAAAGTTCATTAATTTTTTTAAAATTAGAAATAGATCCTATATCGATGTTATTTCGTAATATCTAATATAAAACATAAGCGTAACCAAGAGGGTGCGGTACTTAGTAATCCTCACCAGAATCTGACCGAGGTCATCCAAATTCTTAGTACTATATATAAAATACAATATTTGCTTCAACTAAATTTTAAAATAATTATTTTTAAGGCGGTGGCGTCCCACTTAGTAAGGTGGGTAATTTGTTTCAATATACATATTCTACCGCTCCTACACCGAAAATCAAGGATCCTTCCCTCACATCTCCATTGGTTAACTTATATATATATATATATATATATAATTATACTATTTTATGTCCCACCCTCCATAATGATAACATATCTAAATTATTTATATTAAAATAATTAAAATAACTTTTTAAAATAATATTAAAATCAAAGATCTGACCGACCTTCTTTAAGAAAATTTAAGCGATCATGCCAGAATAATTTATTCAAAACTTCCCAAATTTAATTACCTATCGTATAGACAAGCAAATTCATAAAACAGTTTTCGGATCCGCCTAGAGGTCTGCATTGGACGCGTTTTTGAACCATAAGCCCGCCCACCCAGTATTTAAAAAAATGTGACCCGCCTGCTCATAGTTTTTAAAAAAAATATACCCACCCGCCCGCCCATTAGTCTAAAATTCCTTATATTTAGTTTAAAATTTTTTACCCGCCCATCCATTATTTATAAAAATATTTTAACCCAAGCCGGCTATTATATAATTTAATTATGGCTATTCTTTCCATTTTTAAGCATCTAATAAAAATATTTCATCATTACACCTCTACAAGAAGTTTTATAATTATGAAAATTGCATATTAAGCATAAAAAAATATTCAATTTAAATTATGCATAATTATTTGATCAAATAAAATACTTGTGAAAAAAATATAAATATAAAAATGATATTATATGTAATTATAATGCAAAAATAATAATGAATCGATATTTTCTGGATTCAAACACGTTCTTTGTTCTAAATTCCAGCAATACTAAATTCTCGTTCAGAAGAAGCACTAGTTGTGAGAATCGCCAATATATTTCTTGCTAATCTTGATAGCTTTGGCAAATCTCTTTCTTGTTGTTTCCACCAAAGTAGTTTTAAATATACAAAACAGGTTTTATAATACCAAAAAAGGACATTTTAATATTTAATATCCAAAAAGTTTATAAGAACCATTTTTAATTAATATCAACTTAAATGATTTTAATTTTTTTTAGCCCATCCGCCCATTGCTTAAATTTTTTAACCCACCCACCCACCCGCCCATAGTTTAAAAGTCTTTTAACCAAACCGCCCTTTCTTAAAACATTTTTGCCTGCTCACCCGTCCTCCCACTTAGATGGGTGGGCAGACCGAAACTCCGCTCAGTGCAGACCTCTAGATACGCCCATGCAAAAAATATTATGAGTCGGGCGACTTTTTTAATTTTAACATTTATTTTTAAGTGTTTATTCTCGGAAAATATATTTTTTTAAATATATTATGATAATTTTTGAGCTTATAAAACCATTAAAAACAAACGAGGATGCGTCGATTTTCAGTCGATATTTCAGGTATCTATCGGTATCGTCCGATATTTAAAATTTTAAACGATACTCAAAATGATAATTCCTTATATATTTTTTAAAATTATTGGCCTATTAAGAAAGAAAGAAAAATGAAGGAAGAAAAAACGACCTTTAAATTTATAAACAGAAAGAAGAAAGAAAGGGATTATAGAAAAAGACAGAATTCTTAATATTTTTGCTTTCATATAATAACTATCATAAACATAATAAAAAAGAAATCTTTGTTTTAATTCTTTTATTTCCTTATACTTTTGAAATTTTGTCTCGGAATTAACTTTTATTATGAAGAATACAGAATACACATCAAAACAAAGCAATAATTAGGAATTTCGATAAAATTCAAAGGCATTAATGGCTTTAAATTAAGTCAAAAAAATATATTATAGAAATTTAGACTAAGGAAAGTAATATAATATTTTATTAGAAAAAACTTATGTCTTTTTTTTGAAAAAAACTTGTTTTCCATGCATCTCTGAAAAACAACATAATATTATAACTCACTTAATAATAAATAATGCTATAATAGGCTGGTTATGGGTTCGGATTACCCTTATCTCGTTTATACGCTCGCTATTTTCAAGGCGATATCAAGCTCGTTAGCATAGAAGGTTATGGAATGGATGCGATAATTTATATTAAAGTTTATGATTATTATTTTTAAAAAACTAAATCAAATTTTTATTAGCAAATTTAATTATTTTTATAAGAAATTATTGGTGAGATTATAGTAAGGGGATAAAAGGACATCATTTCTAAAATATATAAAAGGTGTTACCCAGCGCGGCTTCGGAACTTCTCCCAGTTTTCAACAAGGCGGTCACGAAAGTTTACACGTCTTCTACACCGACAGGCGAATACAGTGGGTCTCCTCTTTCGAATTTTCCTTTAAATTCTTCGAGTAGAACCTCTTCTTTACAAGAATCCAATTACATGACAGATCCGGACATTAAACCGAAGGCTTACGAACCACCTCTCTCCTACGAATACTTTTTGGATTTGATTAGGAAGAAGTATGGGGAAGGTAAGGTGCCCGATCATTTGATAGAAACGTTGTCTAGGCTCAGCTCGACCGCCAGCTATCAGGATGGTGAAGGACAGGATAATGGTGAGGAAAGCAAAGGTCAAAGAGAAAGGGAAATCGAGGAATTGATTAAAGACTTCAAAAAAGAAGAGAAATGATTTTTTTAAAGCCCGTATCTCATTAACAAACATATTCTTTTATATTTTAATATATTAAATATAAATTTTTTTTAACTTTGATTTAACCTTTAGATATGCTTATAGTATAGTATTATATTTAAATTATTTAATTTCTCATCGTTGAAATATTATTATCAAAATTATTTACAATTCATTCCCTTTATATCTTTATGTTATTGACATTATTTTAGTTGATTTCATCACATAGATTTTATTAATAATTTATATAATATTTAAAAAAAATATATAATATTAGATAATTATAAATTAGACATTTATACTTCTTTTTTATATTAGCATTAATATAATAAATTAATTATAAATATAATACATAATATTTTGATTTTGTATTTGGTTTATCATTTATTGGTTCACGTTATTTGTTTATTATTATTTAATTACTTTCTATGTATTTTTTATTATTTAAGTCATAGTTCTGGAAGAAAATTTTTGTTTCGATTAAAATTTTTAATATATATTTATTTAAAAATTTTTTTTGCTAATGGCAAAGTACGTCTAGTGTTTTCAAGGTAGTCAGTTGCCAGGTAAAATATTGCACTTATTCTACTGGATTGAGTTATAAATGGTATTTTTGTGATTCTTGAATATTTATTTATAAAGATCTGGGATATGTTCATATTGATTTATGTCCCGCTATGTTTCCATTTCATATCTTATAGGAATAATTAAAGACTTGAAATAGTTTAATTTCCCGAAAAAGGATAGTGGGACAAAGTTTCATAACCTTATTGGAACCTAGTCTTGTTCTCAAATTTTTAAGCCCAATAAATTTATCGTGTTCACATTTAGTTAAAATTTATATTACCATGATGTTATCAAATAAGAAATCATTAGTTATCGATATATTATAGGATATTAATTTAGTTTTAGTTTGATCTCATAATCCCCGTATTCATAGAAATTATTTACAAATAGTTCAAGAAATACAAACACCGCCGGTATGACATAAGAAGTTCAACTAATTATGCTCATAATGTTGCAAATATTGTGACTAACATGTATATTCCTGCTTGTCATTAGAGAGAAATTGAGTGATTCATAGGTACTAACTTTTTCAAGGATGTTAAGAGCCGTAGTTAGTGTATTGAATGCGATTATTAATTATTTTAGAAAAAGAGAACATTCTAAAAAGATTGATTATATTTTCTTATATGTAGAAATTAATATTTGTTTTGATTATAAACTATGAATGCATATAATATAATAAAGACTACTAATTATTACTTTAGTTTACTAAATTTTTCAATTGGTGGCGAACATGTAAAAAAAAGATAATATGTATATAGATATTTTAGTGGTGATTTAGAAGAATAAAAAAAACTGGCAGACTTATCTATTGCTAAATTTGATAAGTAGATGTAGAGAGTTCAATATCCCGTTATTTTTCTATTTGGATAGCCAATTTTCGTTTAAAAAAGAGTAAGTCCGACTGAATCTCAATACAAGCACATCTTTTTAACATTTATATATATCTAATTAGTAGGTCATGGATATTATACAGATAATGAATCGCTATCTTTTAAGTGTATCAAGTCAATATGTTTTAAAACATTTAAACCGACGTCGATGACTTTTGAGTCTAGATTTGACTTGTTAAACTTCGAAGAACAACGGAAATTATAATTGAATTTGAGGATAAAATTAGCAGAGCGTTGCCAATATCTTGACGATAGAGCGTTTGCTTGTTTAGTTCATTTGGTAAGTTAGGCGTTTGAATACACTGCTTTAATCGGGGAAAAAAATCATTTTCACTTTTACCGCGATAAATGACTTTCTTGAATTGGGATTATCAAATCTGGTGATTTTTCCATTAATAATATACCATTAGAAAGAAAAAGGAATTAAAAATAGTGGAGACCAGGGCTAGTTGACCCAAGGGGCTTGCCGGTTCTACTGATTTTATTTAAAAATCAGACATTTTTAGAAATTTAATTATGTAATAGCATTGTATAATATCTAAATTTGAGGCTAAAAGTATTTTTTACCTCTCAACTATTTTAATTTATGATAAAATATGTTTTTTAGGTAAATTATCAAGATATTTTTGCACTACAATATTAGTTGGCGTTAAAATTTGAAGAGTTTAAAAATAAAAAAATTGGCATTATATGAAATTTAAAACCCTCTTACATTTCACAATAATCATATATCATGTTTATTTATATTTAAAAGTATTTTGTAACTCATTTTTAGAGTAAAATAATATCTTTGCCCCTATATTATAGAAAGATCTTATCTTAACTTATATTGGAATAGAAAATCTAATTAAAAATAAGAGTTATCATTACCTAGGTAAGTTAGACAGAATCTATTACAAAACAGTGTGGAGTAAGTTTATAAAAATATATCAAGTATTTTTTTTACACGCTTAAATGAGGTAAAAAACGATTAATTTTTTGATAAAATTTAAAAGTAATTGTCCTCTCTGTAATTTAAAACACTGGTTAGAACTTTCAAGAAAATTTTTACCTTAAGAGTAGGGTCACCTTAGTTAAACAATTCCGCTGCGTTGTACCATAGATAGTTGGACAGGCCTCTTAAAGAAGGCGTCATCGAATAGGTGGATTCTACAACTACGATTACTTGGGCGACGTTAACGATAAATATCTAATCCGGCGCCTGATGGAACTGCGAAAATTTTTGTTCAACAATCAAAAAATATTTAGAGAAAATTAATTATTTATAAACAACTTTTGCCGACCTGACTAATTGCTAGTGGTAAAATGTTTTCCAACATAGATTTAAGAGATGCTTTCCTACAATTCGGATAGCCTGAAATGTAGAGACCCTTTAGCAATTTCGACTCATATGTTATTACTGTTGCCTAAGAATCCCTAGAGAGTTGAACTAATACACCGAAAATATTTCAAAGTGCAAAACCTGTTAAAAAGATTTCCCATGGTCAGTGTAGGGTTTTTTACACGACGTAATCATTTCTAGAGAGAATAATTTCATGTAAATAATACATGAACTACTAAGACGATTTAACAAGGCTGACTTACAACGAATAGATAAAATAAAAATTGGTGAAAGGTCAGCAGAAATTTGAGTAATGTAATTGATGAATTAGGAATCCACCCGACAGAAAATAAGTTTACTGCTATAAAAAACTGCAAAAAATCGTCATATGTTAAAGTATTACGTTTGTATCTTAGGGTGGTTAATTACCATGAGTCGTATATATTTAGATTCTATAACGATATGTTAGTTGGTTTTGATCCAGTCAAGAAAATGAAATAATTAATAGTTAAATATACATAATCAAAAGACGCAATAATTCCTTGCTCCGATATTCCTGTCGTGATTTCTTGTGACGCTATTGATCTTACTGGCTAAGAAAAATCAATTGCATACTTTCGATGGCTGAACAGAATTAGGCCACTAAAACAAAATCGTAAAAAACCATTTAGTAATTCTAAAAGAAGTTATTAAATTAATTTTAAAATTGGTATATTGTCAATATTAATAATCATTCGTAGATTATAAAATTTTATTTTGTCGCATTTCAAGAATATTGTATTATAATGATAGTTCCAATAAACCAAAGAAAGACATTTGATCAAGGGCATCCTGGTATAGTGGGAATAAAGTTTATGCCGATACTACGTTTTGGCAAATCTTGATCTGATGTTGAAGATTTCGTTAAGTGCTGCGAGAGTTGCCAGAAAGACCTCGAGCCAGAGAAATGTCAAGGCCACTTTCTGAAGTGTATTGGTTATTTTGCAAAGACGCCTTCACCAAATGTGTTGAAGTTGCAATTTTAACACATTAATTCGAAAAGTGTAATAAATAATCTGCGAAATTATTTCACTAGGTTAGGATTACTTCACATCGTTTCAGATAACTCTCGTTTAACTAGAACTGAATTCAAAGCTTATCTTTTTTAAAGCAACATAAAACATATTAGGTCGTCTAAATGCTGGTCTAAATTGAATGGGTTGGCTGAGCACTACATTCGTACGCATGGCCGGTCAGATGAGATTGGATATTATACATGATGGATAGAAAAAAAGACCACCGCAGGATGGCATGAATGGACGATAATTCAACGTAAAGGTAGTCCTTTGGTATAGTAAGAAACAAACATACCGACCAAAATTTATAAAACTTTACTTTAAAAATATATAAAGAAGTGAAAAATGTGTCCTTAGGCAGCCTTTCATATTTTCAACTGTAGAATAAACTAATTTAAATTTTATATTCTTAAAACATTTTTAATATTTAATTTAATATTGAGATAATAATAATATATTGTGAACTTTTGCATTCGTAGACAAAATGGCGCTTTAAATCAAAATTTTAAAATATAAATAAGGCAAACATTGAATATCTACATTACTAAATCTTAAATATATTATGTTTCTAAGAAAAATTAAAATAACACAAATTCTAGCATATTTTTGCATTAAAACAATATTTTTTATTAATTAGAATATTATATTATAATACTTACAAGAAAAATAATTACAATAAGGAAGTATGCATAATATAAATATTATTATTTATGGAGATTTTACTATTTGAGAGTCATATTTTTTAAAATATGGGTTAATTTTTGTTAAAAACAACTATTTATAATAAAATATGTATGTATTGTAATATAAACTAATCACAGATATATAAAACTTATTAAAGTCAGCGGAATATAAAATCTGAAGGATAAAAACACTGTATAAATGCGATGTTTTAAGTAGAACTAAAATGCATAAAAATAAAAAGCATGTTAGTTAATATACTAAAAAAAATCACATGTATATATTTATATATAATATTTAAAAAAAATATAAATAAAATTTTTAGTAATGAGATAGATTAATGTGAAAAAATTAATCATTCTCTTATTATAAAAATGAGCGTGTAATAAAGAATAAACAAACTTTGAATAAATAGTGCCGAGTAGCCTTTACAGATCATTATAATTAACTAGGTAGTTTTTTTTATTGATGAACAATAAATATTTAAAGAATAATTTAGAAATTAAATTTTGCATATTATTATTTAGGTATATAAATTTAAAATAAAAAAAAAATACTTAAAAAAAATTTGTGCATATTTTTGTGTGGCAAAATACGAAAAATTTGTTTTAATAGTTCAGTCACGCATATTTAAACTTCTAAATACTTGAGCCTTTTTTTTATATTAAAATAAATTCTGTAAAAAAAACAAATAAAAATGCGATTTTATCATTTTTTGGATTTTTTTTTCTTTTTGTCGGATGAAAGAATGGCCGTTTCTTTAACCTGATTGTAAATGCCGCGGTTTTTACCGTATCCTACCTTGGGTAGCCTTAAACAAGTTAATATATAAAATATATATACATATACACTTATTAATAATCTATTAATTTAATGTGTGGCTAGCAAAAACCATATTAGGCTGCATCCTAATTAGTTAGCATGGCCGATTAACATTAAAACGCTGTTTCCCTCTAATTAAGATGCAAAATTAGATATAGCATGTTGTTATATAAAAGTTAAGAAATATAAAAGCAATAGTAAAAATTTATAATGGAAAGAAAATATATGGTAAAAAAAAACATACTTGCCACCGTTTTCGTGCACCAGAAAGGGTAAAGAACGTGCAATCGCGGGTGCATTTGACGAATTACTACCACTTACGACATTATCATAAGGCGGGGGCGCGCCCTGCGGGATCGAGGAACGAGATGAGGCAACCGTGACTAATATGCGCTCTTTAATTTGCGGGTGCTGAGTCCGTTTAGCGTAATGATTATTGTGATTCGAAGAAGAGGACGCGCGAGCGGACAATAAATCATTAGAATTAGGTATCAAATTGTTTGAGCCATCTAAGTATTTGTTAAGTGAGATATTATTATCAGATCAAGAACTATATTTTATCATTACTTCTGCTATCCTTTTTGGTGGCCCTCCTCTGTTTTTCCTTTTGTTTTTTTATTTGTTTGTGATGCATTTGTTGAGCCTGTACTCCCACATTTTTGCCCTTGTATGCCAATGCCCGGTGCTTAGAAAGTTTATTGGCTTTAGCACCGAAATTCCTACCGTTCCTGTCGGTGTATACGATGCTGTTCTCGCTTAGGTGAGGCGCGGAGGGCTGAGGGGCGTGCCCTTGATGGTTGGAAGGGAAAACTCTTATCCTACTTATAGGGGGTAATTGGTCGGCGGAAGTTGAATGCTAAAACATTTATTATAATTACATTATATTTATATCTTCAATTACAAAATTTCAATTTTTAAAACATATAATAAAAATTATTTAAATAAAAGAAAATCAATGTTAACATAAATGAAGAATTTATATATATTTAAATATTACGTGCGGATTTGAAGATATTCTCCTGAGGGTGCTTGCTGAATGTAACACGTGGTGGCTAGTCTATATAAATTTAAGAAAAAACACTTTTTATTTTTAGCTTAATTAATAACTCATTTAAAGTTTCAGTCATAAAGAGGCTATTTGCGAAATAATAATAAAATTGGACAAAAAAATAATAAACGTATACGAAAAATTTTAATGTATTTTTAAAAAAAATTTAAACTCAATGTTCTATTAAATGATAGACTTTTATTACCAACTGCGTAACGATAATATTATTACCATTGAACTGCGTAACGATAACATTAATTTTAAATAAAACTATACTTTTATGCCATATTGATTTGAATTTGATTAAATAATAAATATATGAAACCAGACACTATTAAATTTTTTTTAGTTATAGACATGTGTTTAATAAAAAAAAGAAATAAGCATATTTATAGAAATGATTCTCCAATTTTTTTTTACAAAATAAGATTTTAATTAATGACTATTTTGTAATTAAACTATATTATTAAAATCAAATCAAATCAAGATACCTCATTTTGGGTTGCAGGTTTATTAGTATCTATGGTGAAGTCTTACATTTTACTAATTATAGGCTCTGAATCTGATCGATTATGATAGCAATTAATTTATGAAAAAACTATTTATAATAGATAACCCTTCAAGAAATACTAATAACTCAACTTAAGGAAAGTTTGAGGAAAACTTTGGAATTGAATAAAATATATTTAAAAATTAATAAAACAGGTAACTGAGGTAAAGAGTAGGATCACAGGTCAGCAAAATAAGGATTCAAGTTAATTAAAGGTATGGTATATAATAAAAACGTTTTTTTTATAAAATTAAATTATTTTGATTGATAACCTGTCATATCAGTTATTAAAATTTAATTTTAAAAAAATATCCAAAAATATTTTTTTAATGTTATACCCTTCTGATAGTATGAGCGGTCCGCGACATGGTATCACTAAAAGTACGAGCTGGCGGTCTTTTAGGGTTACTACTGGGCGTGTGGACGGCGCAACATTTGACGAAGAGACCCATGAATAACATCATACCTAGCGTTATCAGAGAGATGGCCCACCAATGTTCCTTGCAAATGTAAATTTATAGTCAACCTTTAACATTTCAAATCAAGCTTTATACAAAATCCAAGATTTCGAATTAAATATATAAAATTGCTTACTCCCTCAAAAATATATAGCCCCCGCCTTCACCCCATTATCTTTTCCCTCTCAACTTCCCCCCCCCCCGTACCTAGATGACAATCGTCAAGTTTAATTCGAGAATATATATATATTATTATATACCACGATCCAAGTCTTTAACACAGCGAAGGTCTTCGTGTTGAATACAAGATTTTTGAGCCTGGTTAAGGGTCCCTGGGGGTCTACTTCTCGGCATTTCAAAAATACGTCGCAATAGCCTAAGTAATTGTTGCAAGGAGACCCGGGTTTGAGGTTTATGCCATTCCCTTTATTTATAGCCCTGAGAGCCGGGTATTCGTGACTGCTTTTACACGTTTCTGGTTGGTCTTGAATTAATTTTACAAGATAAATAAGTTATTAGCTCAAAAAAATGAAAGAGTTATCTTTTACAAACTCTCCTTCTGTCTCAACATGTCGGGGGAGTGGTAACGTCTTTGTGCGGCAAATTAAGAATGTGTTTTCTTAAAGTCTGGGATAGAATAAGGCCCTCAACTTTTGGTAAAAAGTTAACTAAAGGGGTTGAAGTTGAAGGCCCTTTATAAAACAGTAACAAATGATGTATGCAAAGAATAATGTTCATAAGTTTAAAAAAATTCACATGTAAAAATTAATTTACTGATCTGCTGACAGGCTAATTGACAAAGTTTTTCCCTGTCCGGATTTTTGTTCTCTTTAGGGTATTTGATAAAACATTGTTCGAGATTAACTTTTTCGCATATCGAACCCAAACATTGCTATAATTATACCGTTTTTTTCGCATAAAAAAAATAGATTTAAATTGGTGGTGTAATTATGAGATGATAATAAAGCAATTATGAAATAGTTGATATGCAAAAATTAGAGATGTACCAATATATTTTATTGTATCGGGCTAATATTTCATTTTTAAAATCGATATTATAAAATTTTTTGATTGGATAAAATGGCGTCTTAATTTTTAAAATATTGCATATTATAAAAAAAAGATAAAAATTTAAAAAAAGTTATATATAATACCATTTATTTTTATAAATAAAATGATTAATTTAATTATAAATGATTTATCAATTAAATATTTTATATACTTTTAGATTATAATATATTTAATAAATGATTTGTAATGGTATAGTAACATTATAGATGTTTACTATTTAAAAGTATATGAGATGAGTAGATGTGTGCATTAAAAAATTAAAACGATTAGTATGCTTACAGAATACAAAATCAAATATGATATGGGATCGGAAATCGGCCGATATCAGATCGACCTCCAAAAAGTGGAATTAATATACCTCTAGCAATGGTTCAAAAAATTTTAAACTAATGGTATATAAACTAGTGTTGTTAACGGCTCGTTGAGTCGATTTTTAAAAAAGGCTAATTCAATATTTTAGCCAAAAAAATATTGCCTAAGCCTCGAGATTTCGCTAATTGATGTCTAGACCTTTTTGCCATTTATGAGCAAAAATCTTCAGGCTTGCGTAATATTATTGTAGATAAAATATTGAGTTAGCGGTTTTTAAAAATCGGCTCAAATCAAGCCGTTTAACAACACTAATATAAACAAAAAGAAGATATTAAATCTATGAAGGAAACAAAAAAGAAAGGGTAAAAAAATAAGCGAAATATATATTTGACTGACCCCTTGCCAACACACTTGAGTGTTATCGTTACATGCAGTGGTTCGGTTGTCTCTGTGGCGGGGATCGGGACATGAAGCTGACAAACCAGTGCAGAACGAATCCAAACTGCATTCTGTGTGCCGAGAACACATCACATTCGGCGTCATGTGCTTGCATTGCTTGGTACAGCATGGGCCTTCGCTAGGGCTTTACAATTAATTTTTATTGAATGATTGTGTTTCAAATTTTATTTAATTACAATAATTAATATAATATATTTATTAATTTTTTAATAAAATTTGAGTAGAACTGAACTACTTAATTTTAAATCTTAAAAAAAATCTAGGCGTAATACAATTACAAGTGTGGGATTTTAGAAAAAAACTGACGAGTAGTAGGAAAATGAAAGACATTTTCATATAATAATGCGATTCGAAAGTGTTATGCAGCCCCTAAGCGTGTTCAACAAAAAAAATTCATTTAGACTAACCTACACATGACCCCAGGTTTTTTCTTGCAGGAAGTGTTTAGGTCTTCGGTTCTGGGGTGACAACACATGATTTCCCCGTTCTCCTGACATTCTTCTAGGTAACCGCAATCGCACTCCTCTCCTTCCTCTCGCAGACCATTGCCGCAGAAAGCGCCATCATTTTCTGTATGGGGAGAACGAGTGAATATTTATAATTAGTTGTTCATTTTTAAAATTCAATGTAAATAGAACTTGAAACTTAATATTTCTAATAATTAAAAAATAACAACAGGGCTGTTGTCGTTTAAATGCAACGAATTAGTATTGATTAAAATTTATTCAAAAAGTTAAATAGAATTAATATAAACTGTAATTTAACATGGGTGTTCATTTCCTAAATTGCTCTATCAAACTTACTTTATTTCGGAACATTAAGTCCACAAAAAAAGCATAAATTTTATAAACTCGAAAAGTCCAAACAAAACGCTTTTTTCTAAGCGTGCATGTTTTTCAGAATTTTTTTTTTATATTTACAAACAAAGGATACTAATTTGTCGAATTAATTTTTCGTTTTCTATCAACGATTATATGGTGTCTAAAATTGGTAGCCGTATAACTTTTTTATACTTATATATAAAAAAATTAATTCGACAAATTATCCTTCGTTTAGAAATAAATAAAATTATCGTAAACATGCCTGAAAAAGCGCTTCGATCTTTAGGAATGTGGCCCAATTGTGAATTTAAAAAAAAAATATTTATAATCTATAAGGGTGTGTTATTGAATGCTTCGGAACAAAAAACACATGTATGGTTATGGTTATTAGTTTGATAAGTATCCAAGTTGAGTTAGTGCTAATATATTTTTTTTAAATTTCGAGATTTGAATCTACACTTGCAAATTATTAGTATTAATTTTTTTTAAGGACACACTCAATGTGAACAAGCCCATCCCTCTAAGTTAATTTTTTTAAAAAAAATTGATTTTAACTGATCAAGCAATTGACTTTCCCATATTTCTCGAAAATGATGGCATCGAGGATCTTGGACATGTTAACCTTGCTGCAAATACTGAATCTATCGTTGTTGGATTTATCACCGGAAGTGGCAGAAGAGAACATTATGTAATTCCCTTCCCGATCTCCGTAAGCCTGGCCCGGTCTGCACGGGGAAGGAAAATCGTGCTAAAAAATATATATTTTAAAATATATATCATCGTTAATATTTTGATTATATTTCGCGTTCTTAATATGGGGTGAATCCGAAATGCTCTTATTTTATTTAAGTAGAATGAAAATTACAGCAAAACTCCAAAAATATGTATATGCTAAAATTTTGGTGTTCCTGGCGGAAATAAATTCGGTGGCTCACCCCAATCTACTTACGCTTTAAAAAAAATTACATAATTAACAATGTTCGTCATTTTTAAAATGGGATTCGTGAAAAAATTGTCATCATTACAGGTGATCCCAAATTGTGACCAATCTCGTGAGCGAACGTTAAATGAGTGACGCGAGGAGAGACTTGAGCACCGTAATTGACCAAGGTTATGATCCCCGTATTGAGCGATTTGTAAATCGTACGCCTCTTGATTTGATTAAGGTCACTGTATGGTTTGAATGTCTCGCAAAGTCCACCCGATTCCCCTATACGTGGTAAAAAATAAAATTGGCAAAATTTTATAAAAAATCCAAAAATAATTTGAAATTTAATATATAAAAAATTTAGAAGCAAATTAAAAATATTACAATTTAATATAAAATAAAATATTTAGTAGTCTAGATCAAGCCCAGCCCGGGTATTTAAATTTTAGGCCGATTGTAAGTTTCATTATTTTTACATCCAGGCTCGGATTTTTTAAAATCTCGTTATTTTATAATAATTTTCTGCCACATTTTGTAAATTATTTGAAAAATGAAATTAAAAATATGAGCAGTCACTTAATATTAAACAATAATTATATGACTTTCAAACATTTACCAACTGATTAATATAAATTTTTTAAAAATTGGCCCAGCATGGCCTGGGTTTCATAAAGTTATCTTAGATCCTAAGCTCTGGGTATACATATCTTATTTAATAGTTTTAAATTTTCTGGTGAAAATATCCTTTTCCAAACAAAACGTTCAGGTAAAAATATAGTTATTTCGTTTCTTATATTTTGATTCTGCCGATGAATGCCCTAAACAAGGGAATTGCCTTGTGCTAATTGTAGCTGGTCTGGTTGTTAGCTTAATTTCTTAAACGCTAAGTATGACCTTAGCCTACGTAGATAAAGCAAAATTTAAAATCGCTTGTTTAAAGGAGATCTTATTTTATTTAAAAAAAATGCAAATTAGAACATTCTAATATTTAAGGTATCATCATATCGATTTCAATTATTTTTTAAAAAAAAAATGAAGTAAAATATTTGGTTGATCCTATTAGTGCGCCCATTTTTAAAGAAATGGTCTTTGTAGAGTATAGGAGGATCACTGTTACCAATACTAATTCTAAAATATTGGAATCAATTTAAAATATCAGGAGGACCAAAAAAATTGTAACCCAAAAAGAGAGGAAGTGGGAAGGGTTGGGATAGATGATTAATAAATTAAAACCTTTAAAAAATCGTGCAATACAAGATAAAAAATAATATTCTATTTCTTATTTTAAATTTTATAAGCTAATAATCATGATACTGAGTATACCTGGAAATCGTCATTAAACGGAGAAGAAAAATTATCAAGATATCCTCTAAAATCTTTATGTTAAAATTAAACCATCGATTTTTTTATGCCTAACTTTGACAGTGCATCTTGCATTTAATGAAACTATTTTACTTTGTGATTTTGTTCTTTTCTTTGAACTTGGACTTACTTTTAATTTAATAATCTAACAAACAATAAATTAAAATTTTTACATAAAATGTAGTACTTACTCTAAAATATAATAAAAATGATTCCATGAAAAATCATTTTCACAAAAAATGTTTTCATATCAAAAATAAATACTTATGTTTTAAATAGTTTAGATAAATTTTATATTTAATTTTAATATATAAATTTAAAAAAAAATAACATTTAAAATAAAAATTAATGAACCTTAAACCCTAAATTTAAAAAAGGGTTCGAGTTTGGTAAAATATCGAGGGTTCTGGTTCACAGCTCTGATCAAGAGGTACTCATACAAGCCAACCCCCCTCATAACTTTATGAAATCCCTATAACTCCGTAGATAATTGTTAAATATGCATGTGAAATATATTTATTCATCTAAAATTTAAGCGTCCAGGGTATTTTAACAAATCTCCTAACCTTATGGCACCATGTCTTTATTTTTAAAAAAATTCCATCTTTTTGAGACTACTCAGCTTAGAGGTTTAAGCCAATTTTTAGAGTAAAAGCTTATCTAAGCCATTATGGAGTTGTGTAGTTGGGGAATTAAGACACTTCCTAGGGGAAATAGGTAATTTGAATTTTAGATTACTATCAGGGGCGGCCACCCAAGCCAGGCCCAACGTGCCCCCTACAAAGTCCCTGTAAGTCCAAAGGTATGCCAAACAAAAATCGTCATGATTTTCGAGTGACCACAGATTTAGTACGTTGGTGACATCCAAATTGGGGTTGCAGTAACTACCTTGCCGTTGATCGGATACGTTGTCACAGTAAGTGGACTCTAAAACCTTAAATTTAAAAAAATTCAAACATATACTATACTCGTTAAAAACTTGAAAGGAATCATTTAAAACTTTTCTTCATTTGAATTATTTTAAGATTTAAAATAAATAAGTAAAACAAACTTTGATCCTTTGTACAACGAATTGGATACCTTTGACCTCACCGAAATCGGTGGAGCCGTAGATATGATTGACGGCCTTGATGTGGGAGGATATCATCGCTATGATTTCTTCTCTGACGCGTCTCCTAACGATATAATAAAATGCAGAAAGAAATTAGAAGAGAGTAAAAACGATTATTATAAAAATCTTAATTATATAGTGTTATGTAAAATAGCGTTACCACTAAACCCCCTATTGGGGTCTATACTTGAGAAGTTCTTCTGGAAGAACTACCCCCATGTCATCCAAAAAAATTGCTCCCTACTCTCTTAGAATCCTATACGTCGTTAGATATGAGATAAATTGCCCTTCAGGCAGGCACTATACCCTCCCCACAAGGTTTCTGTCTCGGTTTTCTTATGTTAAAACCCATAAAAAGTATCAATGGTTAATTAAATTTAATGTCTTTGAACCGACTTATGTTTCCTCTTATCTATATTTTACTTATTTTTTTTTAAAAAAAAGTTCTTTCTCTATTTTTCTATCGAAATTAGCAGTACAGTTGGATATATATTCCTGTTTTTAAAAAATAAAGACGAGTCCGAGTTTTATTCTATTTTGGATATTGTTGAACCTGTCTGTAGTGTCCAATTTCTTGATTATATGATTCCACAAGAAGGTATCGGTCTGTATAAAAAGAGAACACGTATTTTTTTCGGGAATTTCGGACCTTCTGACTCCTCTAGGGCGACGAGATTTTTGTTGAGAATTTACACGCGATAATTTTTCGTTTATATCGTGTGCCTAAAAAAAATACATATAAATCATCATTTTACCTAAAAGTATTCATGAGATTTCAAAAAATATAACCGTTAGGAAATAATATGTTAAAACTTTATGATGACGTGATGAGCTAGTTTTATTAGATGTCGGTAAAGCCCGAAAACTTGCAAAATATTTTTTACTAGTCGGATCGAGGTTTCAAATTTATTTTAAAGCTGTCTATTAGACAAAAAAATTTATACGAGTCTTGCAGGACAGTTTTCAAAAAAATTTTTGCAAACCGGGACGAAAACCTCTTTGAAAAATTTATGGGCCGGTTTGTAGTAATTTTCTGGGAAGCGGGCGGGGGAGGGTGGATAAATTTGATTGATTTTAATAATATTAACGAAAAATGGCAAATGTGCTACGGAGGAGTAAATTTACCGCTTCCCATCCCCTTGGTTATGTTGGCTTCGCCAATGACCAAATTCGAACAACAATATGAGGCTAGATTCTAACCCTTCATCATGGTATTTGAACCAATTAATAATTTAAAATAAAAGGATGAATTATTTTTTCTAACGTGAGATCTAGGATTGATTGAGTCAAGAGGTGTCGAATAGTGAGACATCATCCAGTTCCTGATACGTTTGTCGCTCAAACCACACCAAGAGTCATGAGAGTGGCTATAGTAAATGAAAGTCAAAATATAATTTGAAGACTTGCAACGAATTAGAACGAAACTGAGATGAAAATATGCTAAACCCATTTAAACAAGAAAGTATGGAAATGTTTTGTTAATTTTTTAAAATGTATTAAGATTAATTAGCAAGTGACTATAATAATGTTAAGAGAAATTTCACGTCCCGGCCCGGTCCGGGTTTGTAAAAAATAAAATAATTTTCAGCTCGGACCGGATTATTTAAAAAAATTATATTTCGGCCTGACTAGGGTTTTATACTTATACAAGGAAAAATTTCGGCCAATCCCCAGTATATAAAAATTTTTCTTTATGACACGGGTTTAAAAAAATTGGCCTGAGGAAATATATACTAATTCAGTATTTTTCGGTTAGGTTTACAGATAATTTGAAATAATTTAATATCGAATAACTTTTAATATTTATTCTAAAATGAAGATTATATTTTTCATTTAATAACAAGGGAATGTATATTTGTGTTCATTTTTGGCGAAGTGTATTTTCTTTTATAATGTATGTTTGATTGACAAAAATTATATTGATTAGTCTCAAAATTAATAATTATTTTATTTATCTAATAGAGTAAAGTTTTAAAGGCAAATTTAAATAATGTGGTTAGTTATTTTCTAATCATTTATAAAATATAATAATCTGCAGAAAAAATTACCTGTAATATATATAGTTAGATTTGATTATTGTAATATGTTGTAATTATTTAAAAGTAACTATTTCTTTCTTTCACTTAGTTTATGTAACTATTGAAAATAAAAATGAATTAGTCTATTAAATTAGTAATTATTTTATTTACCTAGTATAGTAGAGTATATAAGGCCAAAGTAAAATTAATATAATTAATGAATAATTTAAAAACAATTTTCGTGTCTATTATTAACTAGTTAACGAGAGATATAAATGGTTTTGAAATGGAAATTAAAATAAGAGTGAATGAATGTGAATATTTAAATATATTTATTTTTATATTATATATAATAGTCGAGTTTTAAAATACTCGGCGCGGTCCGGGTTTATAGGAGAAAAAATTTAGGCCAGTTAGGTGTTGAAAAAATCTTTAGGCTAGGCTTGGGTTTATTTTTTTAAAATTTATATGGCCCAGCCCTCTAATACCCGGGTCTGCAGGTCTGATAATTTTTATAGGCCTCTTGTGTAGTGCTGTTAAAAATTCAATTTGGGTATATTTTTAAAAATGCTTCGATTAAGATTTTAGATAAAGAAATATTATTTAAACCGAGATTTGGCAAATAGCAGTCTAAACCTTTCGGTCATCTAAGCAAAATCACCAGGCTTATGTAATATTATTTTGACTAAAATCTTAATCGGGTCGTTTTTAAAAATCGACCCAAATCATTTTATCCCTACTCTTGGGGGGAAAGGGGCTTCGTTTATATGAGATGAATGCAATTATACCAAAAAAATAATAAAAATTCAAAGTTTTTATGACTATATTTAGTTACTATAAAAACAAATACAAAATCAAAATATTTTATAAAAAAAATTACATATTTTGTATTTGTAGCAAATTTCATGATTAATTTATGAAATGAATGATTCATTGCAAAAAATTTTAAATCCGTAATTTTTGTTATATCCATTTTAAAAATAAATATATATCTAAAACAATCGCGCCCTTATCTTAATTTCTAAGGATAATAGTATTCCGTTTGGTTTTTTTTGGCCCAAGCTGGCTATCGGTCTATTGGCAAATTTTTATTTTAGATAATAGCCTCAATTAATGAATGGTTTTTAATAAATTTAATCTTATTTATAACGTGTTAAACCTAGTTTTGTTAAAAGGCTGGATTAGAGCCGATTTTTAAAAATGACTAACTCAATATTTTAGACAGAAAGGTATTATATGATTTAATTACGTTTACTATATGATGATTTTTAAAGTTTACTAAAGAAAAAGTATATGTATCTCCTAAGGGGTGATGCCATTAATATTTATGAATAAGAGTAGGGGAGACCGGGGTAAAACGATAGGCATTTTGCATATTTACCATAAAAATTTTAAACAAGAGTCAAACACAACAAATTATAGATCAATGTGTAGCCCCATCTCTCTTCTACAAGATAATAAAAAGTGTAGCCCTCTACCTATAATATTTTAGGAGCTATGATTAGTTATGTAAAACTACTCATTTTCGCCATTTTACCCTGGGTACAGGGTAAAATGGATAAGCACTAGGGTAAAGTGGTTAAAATAATATTTGACACATATTTATTGTTTTATTTAACAAATATTACAAATTTAAGATTTATTTATGATTTTTATTTAAAAACTAATCGATACAATAAGGACATGTAAAATAATTATCATAATTAGCACATTTAGAATGTGCCCATTCAAGGCACATTGTACATTTTAGCCATTCATCGCCCTCGCGACTATTTTTATAGTTTTTATTACAAATAACACATACACAATTATTTTTTGATATCTTTTTTTTTCTCTGAATTAATAATTTTTTTTTATAAGGTGTAGATGTTAATATTTCTGAATTCTTTTTTTTAGATATTTTATCCGATGAAATATTGAATAATTTTGGAATAGGTATTATAGATGAAGGATTGAATACTTTATTATAATTTTTTGAGCATGATGGTAACATATCATGATAAGGTTCATCAATATCATCTGGAACATTTTCGTTCAATAATATTGATAAATCACTATCATTATTTTGAGTCACTGTAATATTTTCATCATTATTTTCAAATTCAATATTTGAGTTAGCATTTGAATTATTACAGCAGATATAATCTTGTTCTGTAAATATATTTGGGTTTAAAGGAAATATGCCACTTGCTAAGAATCCATTTAATATATTATTTGATGTCACTGCCCTTGGTATTTCATTTTTTAACACTCCTGGAATATCATAAATCTGAAATTGTTGCCCCACATGATTTTTAGATTGAGCATTATTAAAATTATGAAATACAATATAATTTCAATTGAGCATTTTTATTAAAGTTACCAAATTAATAATATTTAGATTGAGCATTATTAAAATTATGAAATACAATATAATTTCAATTGAGCATTTTTATTAAAGTTACCAAATTAATAATATTTAGATTGAGCATTATTAAAATTATGAAATACAATATAATTTCAATTGAGCATTTTTATTAAAGTTACCAAATTAATATTGATATTTAGATTGAGCATTATTTAAATTATGAAATACAATATAATTTCAATTGAGCATTTTTATTAAAGTTACCAAATTAATATTGATATTTAAATTGAGTTATTAAAATTATGAAATACAATATAATACAAACAATATAATTTAATTACTTGTTTAGGCGTTAATCCCATAAATGACCTACTTGCTTCTAATATGTAGTCACACAATCTAGATTCTTCTTCATTTGTAAATATTTGTTTATGATGATCTGAACTTTTAATACCAATTTTACATCTCCTTCTCAACGTTGTATAAGGTATGTTAAATTTTTTAGCAGACAAATTTAATGAAGTATTATTTGTTATTTTATATTTTATGGCTTCATTTATTATATTTACATCTCTGTATATGGTTTTTCTTTTATAATTTCTCATTATTTGGTTGATACAATAAAAATTATAATAAATAAATTAATGAAAAATTAATGTGAATAATTTTATATTTTAACCGTTTTACCCATAACAGCTTTACCCCTAGGTGACATATATTATAAATATCGTTATTGCGTGACTTCTAATATAGCTAAAGATGTCAGATAAATTTTATTTTATAGCTAATACATTAAGGAACATGTGTGCCAAATTTTGAATCCTGAGGATATGTAAATTTTACTAAAAGCAAAATATACTAGAGAATGATTTTTATATTTTTTGGGTAAAAAACAGTTTTTTGACAAAATATATAAAACCAGGTAAGTTTTTTAAAAGATGAACATAGGTAAGAAATTAGATATAAAAATACATCTTCACACCAAATTTAAGGTCTTTATACTCAATGGTTAAAAAGTTATTCGCGTTAACATTGTTACCCCGTCAATCGCTTTACCCCGGTCTCCCCTAATTAGCAAAAGCAAGCTGATTAAATCTCGACTTAGAAGTGCGATTCTAAATAATCTAAGAATTATATCTATGGAAAAAAACTTTATTTGTAGAATTAGATATTTCAATGAAGAATTATTTTGTTGAGTATGAAAGTAAAATTTTGTGTAACAAATATAACATAACATTATAAAATCTATATAAAAAAAAATTTCTACTATAAAAAACATATAAAAATCAAACATAATAATATAAAAATCTTATTATAAACGGTTAAATATAATGGCCAACTATTTTTTAGTTGGGTTCCCAAAAAGGGACCAGTTATATTTGAACATATCAATTTGCACTTTTTGCCGTAGAAGGGGAAATTCTCTTGTTCATTAGTAAATGTCATGATTTTTGAGTATAAAAGTTTTAAAAATTTGTATGTTAAAGGAGGAAAATGTCCGTTTGTTGATAATATGATTGGAGTGAATATGTAGTTTGATAATTTTAAATATTTTTTTATTTTCCATGTTTCGTTTAGTGAAGGATTCGAATTTTTGTCTGACGGGAAAGAAGAGACACACACGAATTTAAAATAAGATACAATTTTTTTTAGTTTCACTCAGCTCTTTTTTTTTAATTAAAAAAAAATGATATGAAAATGAAAAATAAAAATTTTCCATCTCTTGATTGTATCAAAACTTTTTAAAATTCGTTTTATAATCGTGAAAATTAATCAAGCTAAGAAGGAAGGTAATATGTAATTAATATCTTTAGGCCTCGGGCCAGGTCTATATTTTATTGATGTTACTGCTGGCCCGGCCCGCGATCCTGTCCTATAGGACTCGATTCTATACATCGTTGACAGAACTGAATATCATTGTACAAAAACTATATTTTCATTTCTTTTTTTCCCCTTTCTTCTTACAAAATTTAAATTATATCCAATCAATAAATATTTTAATATAAAGTAAATTATATGCTAATAAAATTCCGACATTGTACAATTGTTGTAATATAATTATAGCCCAATATATTTATTACCAAATTGTCTCATGATTCCCCCACCCATCTAGAGTGTTTAAAATTAAGTTTATAAATAGTTAGATAGCTCAATAATTTGTTTGTACGCGTAATAATTTATTCTATAAAAATTTATATAATGTATACTCCAATTCGTGTTTATTTGTATCTAGCTTAAAATAAGCTACTCCATTTATATATATATATATTTTTTTTTTAAATCTCAAGGTAAATATTTTTTTGAGATAATATTTTATATTATTGAATATGATTAATGAATTAGAAAAATAAGAAGAAAAGAAAATTTCAGTTTTTTTTTGAATCGCTTTCAAGAAATTAAAATATTCTTCTATTATTAAGAAAAGTTTATAAATAATATAAGAAATTAGGAATAATATTTAAAATTAAATAAAAATTGTGGTAACACATTATAAATCAGAATCAGGCAGTATGAGTGTATTATTATATAATAGTTTTAGAAATGTAAGAGAGCTCAGTTATTTATTAAAAGCTTTATTTAAATGATCAAAACGAAATTCGGGAGAGGACAAGAAAAAAAGAGGTCTAGAAATAAAAACTTCTGAAAATTGAAAAACCTGGCTCTTCGGTAAAATGAAAAGGATACCGTAGGGCTCAGTATTTAGGGGTAGTGTGTTACTTATTTTCCATCATAAATATGTATGAGATGGTAATAGGTCCTTTCTTTCACTTTCTGAGATCAAAATCTGGAAAAAGATAAGGGTCGTGCTGATATATAGGATAAATAATATTTAGCAAATGATTTGATGACTGTATATCTATATCAGATTTCGTACTCAAAATATTTTGGATATTTAGTTTCAAAAGTTGATCAAATAAGTTAAATAATATAAAATTTTAAACTTTTGCATCCCCCTCATTCATAATTAGCGCGAATTAGCGGCCAAGAAAAATACAGAATATTCTATGAGTGGTTCACATAATATCAATTTTCGAATTTTTTTACAATTCCTTGTTACTGAGGTGCTTTGGGCACATTCAACGAAAGTTGATTGGGTTAAGAAATGCATTTCAATGGAAGCAATGGGATCGAGGCCTCCAAGAGGACCAACGATGAGGTGGATAAAAGATAAAGGATGGCATGAGAATAATAAGTCCAAATAGCGATGTCTAGGACGGTAAAAGTGGAAAAAAGGATCAGAAGGGAAACTGGCTTACCCGGAACTAAGAAAATCGCCATTATACGAGAAAGAAGTTAGCGGTATACAATCATTATGTAATGAAAAATTATGGATTTCAAATTATTTTTTTTTAAAAAAGAGAGGGGACTAATTTGACCCTAAACAACTTAAAAATTTCAAAAACTATTAAATAAATAATTAATCTTGGATATATATAGCTTTTAGTTTATTTTTTTTTGAGTTACCAAGAATGTAAAACTCGTGGGGTCGTCAAGATCCCATTTTATTATAACAATAATATTCCATACCTTATGGTTAATATATCAAATTTTATTTATTTGCCCATTTATAATTATTTTAATAAATTATAACTAATTTTTTTTTAAATAAGCCTAAAATTTGTAATCCGGGGAACTAGTGTTGTTAAATGGCTCTATTAAGTCGATTTTTAAAAAAAGGCCAACTCATTTTAGTAGCAAGCCTCAATTAGCTAATAAATGCCCAAACCTTTGTGCCATGATGAGCAAAATATTCAGGCTTGCGTTATATTTTTTCTGGATAAAATATTGAGTTAGCCGTTTTTAAAAATCGGCTCAAATCGAACTGTTTACCAACATGACGGGGAACCCATACAGAATCTGAATAAATAAAGCGATATGACTATATTCCCTTATTATTTATTGAACATAATAAATTTGTCATCCGAATCAAAATCGTTCTCAAAAAATGTGAAATGGGTTAAACTTTATGATTATCTTGACCAATTTTGATTGAATAATATCTGTTGCCATTTTTAAATATTTATGTATTTTGCAATTTGACGGCGCCAACTATTCAGGTTAGTTTATATATTAGTTCTCAATTACCTAACCCCTGAACCTTTATTTTTTTTAAATGAACAAGCAAATAGATTTGCGAGCACGGCTTCTAAAATAAAATAACACGGTAAATTTATATTATATCGATAAACCAGTTGAAAATCGGGTGATGGCATATTTCTTTGAAACCATTTATAAATAGAGCCAAAATTATTTCGAATTTATCAAATTTTTTTAAGAATTCATGTCTGGGACTGAAAAGAGGTAAAACTACAGATTCTCTTATTGAAGCTATTGCTTTTTTCTCTCATATCTCACGAGTTTAAAATATATGTAAAAATACCAAGGATCACATCCTATAAAAATAAATGAAATAAACAATTGTTCAATTTGAATATTAAATAAGATTAGTCTTATAAGTTTTTAAGCAACAATTTTTATTTTATATATATTTCTCGTATATAACCTCACCCTACTAGTCCACATGAGGTATTCGCTTATATACTATAGCTACTAGTCCAGAAAAAAACAACTAAATGATAATTCAATCAAATATGATTTTACTATTTATTAATAAAATACTAATTTAACCTTAAACACATTCATTTTTGGGAAAAATATATTCCTATCACTGGGATTCAATGTTGAACCAGCAAATTAAAAATATAAGAAAAATAGAGAAGTATATATTGATTTAAATGAATGAGTTTTTATATATATTTTTCATATCAATAATCTAAATTAATTTAATTTATACTGTCATTGAAATTTTTTAAGTATTAAAATTAGACTTAATTTTTTTTTGGTATCTTTTATAATTAAGGCCAGTCAATTATTTTAAATTTTAAAAATTTATTTTGTTTTTCTTTTAGGTTCATTATCTTCAAAAATAATTAAAACTAAAATTAGTCAATTATGAATGAGCCACGAATCCCTGGTGGATTAACTTTATATTCTAAAAATGATATCATAATATATAATAAAAATTTACTCGTCTCCTTCCATCTCTATCTTTAAACCACTATTATTATGATATATTGATTTTTGTGTGATTGACTCATCTGTCATGGAGTTGGGCGTCGTTTTATGGAGGGCAAAATGATCTTTCATATGATTTTCAGAATAAATGACGGAATGAAAATCGTTCAATTCATTGCCTGGATAAATTCGTTGAACGTACATGGAGGTGATAGGCTTCGTTCGATTGTTAGCGTTATGCATCGAATTGTCGAAATAAGATGGAGCATGAATATGATGACCTGAACCAATCGCAATGGGGGAGGTAATAATTCTGCCTTCGAAATAACCGTCCAATAAGTTTCCCTCTACGTGAGAATAGGGGTCTCCTACAAATTATCATTATTTCAATATAAGTTAGATTTAAGTTATTTCTCTTCCTCCTCCCCTCGTTTACAAAACTAAAACTATTTTGTGACGCATTTCACTCTAAAATTAATTCTAAAAATATTTAAAGTGAATATAAACGATAGGAATTAACTATTTAGTAGGCCGATGTTAAAATGCAAGGTATTTTACATGAGTAAATTTAACGAAAAGAGGTGTGCACTTATTTACCAATTACAATGCAATTTTCTAAATCAGTTTCATTTAACGAATGTGTATAAACACCCGTTTTTTAAATTTTATTTCAAAAGTTCCAATTATGAATTAAATACGTGATAAATTTGTATCTACTTAGTATAGCGAGTTTTTTTAAAAAGTGTTAAAACATAAAAATCTCGCATTCATCATCGTGGCTTCTCATCCCCTACCCCCGATTCGAAGACTTCGAGAATAAGAACCGCGCCCTAGCGACAAAAACTATAATTATTCACTCAGCTAATTTTTATTATTATAAGTAATATTTCGCCTTTTTTTACCTTTGACGATCCCGGTATATAACCAACGAACGTATTCTACCGAGTTGTGTAATGTTTCGTTACCGAAACCGGAAACTGTGATTATTTGTAAATTGGGGGCCATTTCTTGATAGCTCGCTTCGAGTAATAACTCGAAGTTTCTGGTAATAGATAATATTATAATAAAATTTTAAATGAAGATACTCATAAATTGAAAAATAATATTTTTCACTTGAAAATAATTTATTGGCACAAATATAAAACTTTGCGGTAACTCAGGCTGAAATTTTTTTTATGCCGATTAAAAATTTCGAAAAAAAAATTAAACTATAAAATAAATTCATCTATATTTTTAAAGGTATCATAATATACTATCAGCCAAGGTTATATAAGGAAAAATTATAATCTAATAATATTACAGTTTAGTCTAATACATAAGCAGCTGGGGGATGGGGGTGGTATATATTTCAAGATTGCCGACTTCAAACAAACGATGAGTCATACTAATATTTAACGATAGATGTAGACGTAGAATAAATATATATATGAAAAAAAATTGTATATTTTATAGAATCGAAATCTGGGTGCAAAAGGTTGAATCATAAAGAAGTAAAATCAACGATTAAAAGTTGTAATATTATATATTAGCCCTTGTTTTCGCGCGCACATACATTTTGTAAAAATAATGCTTTTTTTTATTGATGTGCAAATAAAATAGGCGAATTCCTGCTAAGATACTCACGTGTTTATATTGTTTACAAAAATTTGAGTAAATAGACAAGAAAGGGCTTAGGCAAAAAAAATTCCCCAAATAAAATTATAACTAAATGCCTCGTTTTCTAAGATAAACATTAGATTCTTGAATTAAATTAGTAATTTATGTTTTATATTTTATAAATAATTTAAGCAGAGTTTTTAATTCACATCAACCACCAAATTCCTTCATTTTTATTTTAAATTTTAGTGGCTAAATTTTCATATGTAATTAAATATAAATACTTATTAATATTATAATTTATTTTATAAAGAATATTATGTCAATTGTATATTTAATTCAGCTGAAGATGAGTAAAGCCTGCTTTGGCTTTAATATGAAACTTTTTGACACCAATGAAGAAAACTAAGGGTACAAAGTTTACACTTTGTAAGTGTAAATTGTGTCCCAACTCAAATATTTTAACCTCAATTGTGAAATAAACATGGGCATCCTCCTAACTGTGTAGCTATTTTTAAGGGAAAAATGGGATATCTATTTAAACCGGTTATAACATGATGAAACTCTTTCCATAACTCCATAAAATTAATAGAGTTATGGAATTCGTAAGTTCTTTCGATTTTAGAGCGAGAAGAAAATATGCATTTGGGAAACCTAACTCCCACGATAACAATATCTAAAAATGGCTTTAAATAATTTTATTTTGAGAGTCAATTATTAATTCTCCAAGATAATGATAAAGTTGAAGTATTGTTCACAATTTATATTTTGATAATTTATTTCAATTGAATATATATATTATCAGCAATAATTCAGCACTATTTAAATCAGATAGGCCCTCGTAAAATTAGATATCAGAGAAGGAAGGAAGCTTGAACTTATTTCCTGTTTTAGAAAAGATCTTGACAAAGAAAAGGCAGACATAATTCCTTTAAAAAACAACACATGTACAGATTATTTTCTAATAAAGATAAAAAAAAATTGGATGAGGATCTACTGAAGATTTATTTTACGATGAACTTTCTTTTTTCAAAATAAAGATTATTCTTTAATTTATAATAAATTCTTCCAATTTAAAATTTTATTTGTCCAATATAATACAACCCTCCCATCTTCTGCGCCAGTTGAACGTGTGTTTAGCATAGCGAAAGCTGTGTTTAGCACTAAGCACTCTTGTTTATCTGATCATAATTTTAAAAATTAATTGTTAAAAATAAATAAAATATTATTAAAAAAAAATATCTCATCTTATAATATTATTTTTGTATTATTTTATTTGTAAATTATATATAAAATATATTATTATAAAAGATGTCTTATTTTTGCAACTTTTTTCAGACGTAACGAGTAACGCATTTCTTTTTTGAAGTAACGTTTACAGCACTAAATTTTATAGTAATAATATGAAATATATTATTTATTTTATTTTTGAATTTTTTACATTTATTAAAAACCTGCAGATACCATTTGCACGGCCCCACCCCGACAGGCCCCGGATTTTATTAAAATATATTCCATTTATTTTTAATTTTTATAGCTAATAACGATGATTTAAAATAATTTGTTTTAAAATAAATGGCCTGGCCCGGGTATTATTATTTTTTTTGGGGGGGGGGGGGGGCTTTATATTTTTTTTAAAATTTATAATTATTTTAGCCTACTTAATAAATATCAAAATTTGAGTGACACCTAACAGTTTTAACATATAGATGAGCTATGCCCTACCTAACAATTTGAGTTATTTCTTCTTCTCCATCTTATAAGATGATATGTTTATTTTCTACTTTTTCTCCCTTTCTTTAATTCCCTTATGATACGTAATGAATTTTAAGTAAGGTTAGATATGCGAATTTCTTTTTCGTCAAGGAAGGGAATTGGGGAAAATCAAACTTGTTGTATAATGTCGACTTTGAATAAATTATTTCAAAATATGACAAAAAAAAATTAATCATAACTCTTTTTTTTTCAATTCAAATGAAGATCAAGGAATTTTTTTTAAAAAAAGTTAATTAAATTTAAACAAAATAATGAGTCTATGGAAATGTGCATTCGTTTAGCCTTCGTATAATAATTATTTTTAATAATTGTTGTATAAAATAATATTTATTCATAATTCGGTATTAATATATTTTGTTTGACAAAATAGGTATCGCAATGTCTAACAGATAAAATATTTTATTAACATTTGTTTTCCCCAACAAAAAAAATGCACGGTTTTTTTGAAAAATAAATAAATTTTATCGATTGTTGGGTTCAATTTCATGCTGTTGTTTTTTTTGTGTAAATCCTAGTATGCCAATTCTGGTGAAAAAAATTCCTTCGTTTTTTATAAACATACCACGTGATAGGATTATGAACGTGGCTGCATAACCCAGTTTTAAAAATATAGGGGTTATATGGTCGCCCTAAAAGACTGTATGTATTAAAGCCCCATATGTATATTTAATATTGTAACCATATTTATACAATGTTAGGTTTTGATTGATTCCGAACCCGTAAATGATAAAACATCCATGATTCCGAAGGGGCATAGAATCCCATGAATAAAAGAGTTCTACTATAAAGCTTGACATCATTAAAATTTGATTTTATTTCTACTAATCAGGTCATTTTATAATTTAAAAATTATGTTTAAGTATTATTTTATATAAATTTATGTAACTAAAGCAGTTTCCAAATTTTAGCACCCCTGTTGTTCTTATATTTTTGGAGATATCAAGGGTCAAAGTATAAATAATTATCAATTTTTATGACAGAATTATAATATCACAAATAAAATGTATACATTCTATTTTTAAAATATTTTAATTTAATAATCAATTTAAAAATCTAAGCTGGGCTTTACAAAACTAGGATTAGGACTTGAAAATGGGAAAATAAACTAATATGGGATAAGTTCCCACTTTCAGCTAAATTTAAACAGGTCATTCCATCTATTCAATGCCCCAAAAAACATAAAGTAGAATTAGGCCAAATTTGAGGTTGATGAAACCCAACCCAGGATTTATACAATACAAATTTTGTCAAATATTTTGGTCTGAGTCTGAGTTTGTTTCTTATATTTAGGCTAATTTATGAATTCTTGTATCATAAAAATTTTTTACTGGCCAAACAACCTGTACAAATTATTTTACAGGCTGGGTTAGTCCAAAACCCTTTTTAAAATTTTAATAGAACATAGTAGTGCTTACAATTTTGTTCAAATAAGGACAATGAGGCATGTATTTAAATGTTTTATGTCTTTATATTATTATTATAACTTTGGCTGTGAATGCCTACTTGTTATGTTTGAGAGTTAATATATGTTCAATCAATCCTGCTTTGTCAAAAAATATGGACAAAAAAATAAATTATAATAAGAATTGACAAAATAAATAAAATTTTTAATATAAGACCTATTCTATATAGTAAGTGTATATCGGTGTGATGGGACAATCGGGTATTTTCAAAAGCAAGTAAATAATAGGTAAAATTTATATTGTCTGCTTAATTAGGCAAAATGATTTTCCTTGCTATTAGAGATCTAGAATGTCTGACCCAAAATTATTTATTTTATGGCTGGGCAAAAAAAAACAGCATGGGGTGGGCAATTTTTTTCTTTCTATTTTATGAATTCTGATGCTTCATAGAAATGATAATCGATAAAGTATAGTGTTATAATTTAATCCATTTACCAAGATTATAAATAGTTGTTTATTTTGGTGTTCAACATATTTTTGTTTAGGCCTTGTATTTAAAAAAAGATTTAAAAACTGAGCCTAGTAAAAAAAATTAAAAATGGGCTAGGCCAGGCATTAATCATATTCCAACTAAATAAGGCTTTAAATTTTGCAATTCACACACTTCGAAGTGCTATAGATTATAAATTTTACTTACTATTTGTTTGGTTTCGAAAAAAATACAGTAATGTGTCTCATTGCTTGAGTGATAAATGCTTACTATAAATGAGTCTTAACTCTTAAATTTTTTTATAAAAAACATAATAAAGGATATTTCACTAACCATAAGTTTATCATGACATTCTATTCTTCACCATATACAAATATAACTATAAAATATATTTTTATCAATTTTTCCACTATTTTTTTTTACCCTCTAGCAATGTCTAAATAAGGTAAATCACATGGATGACCCTATCTATGTATAATTAAACATTCTATAAATTATATTTAAAAAAACTAGTGTTCATAACTGATTCACGATACTGAAAATAATTCAAAAATGTTAGTGAATTTATGGCAAAAACTTAAAAAATTTGTTAATTTATAATAAAAAATCAATTCATTCTTTTAATATGTTAAAATATTTAAGATAATTTATAATACTTTCCAAATGCCTCAAATTTTAATTTGTGATATTGAGAATTATAGCCATCCAAGTGTGAAAAATATGAATTTCCATTAATATCTCTTTTAATTCTTGAAGAAATAGGCAGTTTTTCATAATTTAACCTCTCGTAGTAGGTAGAATAACTTAGAATATTATTACTTAGCACCTTTGCAGCAAAATGTAGAAATTCTAAATATAAGATAAACTTTTATTAATAAAAAAAACTAAATACCCACCCAATATAAGAAGTCCATATAAAAATAACATTTCATTATCTTTTTATTACAATACATTCATTAAATAATATTAAATGCCTCATAAAACAATCACAAATTTTTTGTAATACTGCAAAAATCAGAAGATTGAAAACCTGTCAACTATCTATCATCGTGTCAAATATTCTAGCTTGTAACATTTTAAAAGAGAATTCATGATCTCCATTAATTTTAGAATTTATTTTGACTAAGATTTTAAAAAAATGATATATTGAGCCTAGTGCCTAGGGATCTATTGGTAGACTTTTGGGATAAAATTAAAAGGTCGTGTAAAATTTTTGATCTAAAAATAATAAAAAAAATTATTAAATTTTTATTTTAGAATTCTATTTATTTATATATAGCTAATTTGCTAGCAAAAGAGTTTAATACAATAATTCGTACTTCAAAAAATTTATATAACAAATTAAAAAATATTATTGCATTTACTAAAAAAAAATAATTTATTATCAGAGAAAATATAAAAAAAGAAAACAAGAAATATGTTTATATGAGGAAGAACATCATCTGGGTCAATTGAATCAATTTAATCAGCATAATTTGCCTTAAGGATGATTATTGCTATCATTTGTCTTAAATAAGAGTCTTCACAAGGCTCCCCGATTTTATTTTATGGCGGCCGACGTCTTTAAAAAGATTTTTCGTCAAATCTCCAGACGTTGTTATGGAGCAGATTATTGGTACAAAATAATTTGACGAATCAGAGGTGTATTTGGTGATTTTTAAATTTTGCTCACTAGTCATAGCGGCGTTGTTGATGTTGGATGGGGACTTAGTCCTAGGCATGAGAAATTCCATTTTCCTTGTAACCACAGAATTTGTTTGATTTTGCCTATTGTCGGATGTTAGAGGGTCATTATGAAATGGAAAACCCCGCTTTATCTAGCGCAAGAGATATAATTTGATTGCATTTCGCATGTCAGGTTTGCCGACCAGAATAGTACAATGAAGTAATGCAACGCCATACTATCATCATCAGTACGACATTTGCTATATTAGAAAAGACATTAAATAAATTTAAAAAAGGCTAGTAAAGCTTCTGATTTATAGAGAGAAAATTGCCAATGGAAACCACCATTCTAAAGCTCATTTTATTTTTTAATAAATAATACAAACTTTTCGAAGTCAGAAACTTCTGTATATTAAAATTATTAATTAATATTAAATATTTATTTAGAATTTTTACAATTGACTTAATACAATTAAAATGCTTTCTCCTATAACTATGTTCGGCCCAACTTGAAGATATGCCTATTTATTTATTAATACTATAGCTATAAAAAAATAAATTGAAAGAAAATAGGATGCAGATTTGATTTTATGATCATTTTCGGTTTTCTTTATCTGGTTTTTGACATTTCAAATTTATAAACATTATTTAACATCAGTCCCTCTATTATTACGCTATATAAAGAAATTTAGCTTATTTATAAAGAAATATATCTAAAAAAGAGTGCATTTTATAAAAAAAATGACCCATTTTCTACCTTCAGATGCCCATATAGCAGCTATTAGCAGTTAGTAGCTAAAATACAAACTAGTAGAAATCTGAAGAAAATGAGTACGTCGATTAAAAAATCTTATATTCTTTGGTAATTTTCATGGAATTCACCATTTATATAAAGATATTTAAAAATTTGTCAATTTTGTGCTTTATTGGTGTCTAACCACTATAGTAGCCAGCATAAATGATAAAATATTAGTAACAAGGTCAAATTTATGATTAATACGCGACTGAAAGCAATATTCTGAGATAATTTATCAATGTTTAGTCAATTGTAAATTAATTCAATACATTCGGTGTAGAAAGAAGAATAAAATCGCCCCCCCCCAAACCTCCCATTTTTTATGATCACTTATCATATCTTATTCTATCTTAAAAATAATTATTTTAATTAGATTTTTGCATATAACAAAATTTTACAGAGAATTTCATTGTAGATTTTATTTATTATTTATACAATAAAATAAATTTCAAAATGTATAAATTTTATACAGATTATATTAAAAATTTATTCTAAATAACTATATTTAAAAAAAAGAATTACAATAAAATATGAGTAATTCTTGTGCGGTATTTAAAAAAATCTAATTAAAATATAATTAATAAAAATGAGTATATTAATAAAACATAAATAATTCTTATTAGAAATCCGCAAAAGTAGAAAAATCGGGATCTTAAAAAAATTCGGGCTGGGTTGGTTTGGGCCTTGGAAATTTTTTAAAATATATCAATTTTATGTTAATTTTTTTATGTAAAATAAAAATATTTGATTATATTTATAAAAACTAGACGCCATATAACATATATCTTTTATTTTGAGATTATAAAAATGAATTTCTATATTTAGATAAATTCGGGCCAGGCCGACAAAACTTTTAAAAAAAAATTTTGGATTCGGGCCGGCAAAACTTTTTCAATAATTTCGGGCAGAGCCGGGCTTGAAAAATTAGGCCCAATGCAGATCATTAATTCTTAGTGCAAATGCAATATTTTTATTAAAAATAGTATAATAAATAAATATTATGACTAAGAATTTATTATAATTACGTTTTGAATATAAAACTTCTCTACGCCACTGATTGCGGGGAAGGAAACTATAAATTTTTAATATAATATCAAAAAATATTAAAATTGTTATTTTTTTATTGTGAATATAAAAAAATTGTATATTTATATTATATTTTAAAAATAATATCCTAAATTTAATACTATTGATTAGAGGTCTGCAAAGCTTGACACGGTCTTCTTCAGTCTAGAATTTTTGTATCAATTTCCGACCCGGCCAAAATTTATTTTGCCAAAACAGGCCTCTTAAGGTTTTTTAAAAATTTTCTCGGCATATCTATTATAATTTTAATATTTTTCCGACCCGGTCCGTGAATTTACTAAAAGTGATGCCAGCGGCTAGTATAGGCTTTACTAAAAATCTCCCTGCTCATTGAATTTTAGGCGTACGAATTTTCCGTCTATCAAATTTCAAATATCCATAACAATATCTAATTTTTTCTAAACATCAATTATGGCTCTAATATCTCTCCCCTATATCTATCTATTTCTACAACAACCTTTTTATAAAACAATTGTATTTATATCTGTATTTTATTGTATCATATCATAAATAAGTTGTTTTATTTTGTGTGAATTTACTCTACTATTTAATTTATAGATTTAATTTTTTTTGTTAGATAGCCAAATACAAAGAAATAAGCATATTTATTTTTTTCCTATATATTTTAAGCCAAATTATCTTAAAAAAAAATAGATCAAAACTTAATACCCGGGCTGGTGTCTATTAGAATTTTACAAAAAAGACCGGTTTTTTTATTTTTTTGGTTTTTTAAATATTTTTGTTTTTACCTAATTTTATTCTTATATAATTGGACTTTATGTAAAATGCTTCTCTGAAAAACTTATGGTTTCTTATTAAATAATAAAAATGAACTAAAATTTTCATAAAAACTAAAATAACTACTCTAGAAAAATAACATAAAATAAATTATACAAAAAAATTGAGTAAAAAAAATAATATTAATTGAATAATGAAGCAAACTTAAATATTAATACCGTAAAAATAAAAAGACCGGTCCGGATGGGGTCCTCAAAAAATTTGTCTGCCCATCGGTCCAGTCAGGATAATGGTCTAAGACTGATAGGACGGAACGGTTGACCTTTAATATTAGCGAGGTACTGTCGGATATCTTATTTTATGTAAAAATTGTCGACCCGGCCCTAAAATTTTTAGGCAAATTTCCAGTTCCAAATGCTAAATTTTTTGCCAGGTCCAGCCCGTTTTGATTTTTTAATATTTCCCTTTGACCTGTTTAAGTTTTTTTAAAAAATTTCCCGGCCCGACTCGCGGACCGGGCTTGATCTCTATTATCATGTAAATTAAAAAATATATAAATATGAATTGAAAAAATTTCTTTTTATTTAAATATTTTGATATGGATCAGGAATCTACTCCGATATTGATGATCCATTAATTTTTATGAACATTAAATTTGACATATTATTTAACTTTAAATTTACTCGATTATCTATCATGATCAAATTCGTTAAGATGAAAACCTTTTTTACACTCGGCGGTACTGTAGGATAAAATATAACAGTTATTAACATCGATATTTTTTGATTTACTCCTCATAATTCGCGCATCTAGGTTCTTAATTATTTTCTTTTTGAATTAAAAATATATGGAAAAAGATTTTTTAAAATGAAAAAATTTATTTTATTAAAATTTATTTTATTATAATTTATTTAACCTCGTTTTCAAAGCTATCCACAGATGGGTCTGCATGATACTTTCTACAAAAATTATAAGTTGACTTAATTTTAATTTTTCCAGTTTTGAACGTTTTTTTAAATGTTATATTCTTAAATGTTATATTCTTAAATAAAAGTTTAATTTATGAATCAAGCGACATCTTTAAATATTCATTTAATAGTAATGCGATTTGACTCAAACACATTTATTTGAGTGAAAAAAATAGAATCGAATACACAATGTACATATGACAGATAATTTAGAAACAAACCATTCTTTAACACCTATAAACTCCCCTCCCTTCCCTCCTTCAATAATTATTGAGTTTTTAATTATATTAAGTTCCTATATCATCCAATGGTGCATAGCCAGTGATAATAATTCTTTAATGCTCAAAGCAAAATTGGGTTATGTTTTGTATGACATGAATGCTTAAAGCAAAATTAAGTTATGTTTTGTATGACATGCAAATTAATAACAGTGCGCTATATGCATTGAGACATATGGGGAAAACATCCTCGGCTATCAGCCAATGGAAAAGACTGACTACCAATTCAAAGTCTGTAGGATCAAGATGAATTATGAAATTTTTTTAAAATAATATCCAAGGCGACGCGATGCCATAAGGATATAATCTTCAGGAGTAATCATGTCGTATTTCATTCCATATATGGAATAGATTTGTTTGAAGAGTGGAGGGTTGTTGGACATTTATAGATTGTATATTTTTTACTGTCGAAAATATTAGGCATCGATGATCATGGTGACCGCTATCGCGTTATAATTTATTTGATATTAAATAGAGTTATTAGGTCAATTAAACTAACAGAAACAGTAGGCGATCTTCCTACTAGGCGTCTTTTTCTTTGAATTTTCCTTTTGAATAAGGAACAATTTGGCGTATTTCCCACTCTGTTAATATATTGGTTGCTATATCAGCTATTAAACTATTAGGTAGAGTTTACGAGGTAGATGTCCTTTCCGTTATTCGATTCTTTTCTCGCTTCGTCTGCTATATCTGGTTCATGGTTGTGCATTTGATAGTGAAATATGATAACTCCAAATTTTGTTCTTGCATGTTCATTGCACTCATCCAAATGAAATTGAAGAGTCAATAGATAATATTGTTAATTTGCTTTTCTACTTGGAAGATAAATGAGTCAAAAATTAATAATTGACTGTTTTGACTGCTTAAAATAAATTTAGCCATTAAAATATTATTATAGGTTTTTTAAAAAAATGACTATTTTTATATCCATTTTTATAAATAAAATGAATGGTAAGAATACAGAGTACATGTAGTGTTGTTAAACGGCTCGCTTTAAGCCGATTTTTAAAATAGACTAACTCAATACTTCATCCAGAAAAATAATACCCAAGCCTGAAGATTTTGCTCATAGAAGGAACAAAGGTCTAGACATATATTATCGAAATCTTGAGGCTTAGGCAATATTTTTCTGGCGAAAATATTGAGTTAACCGTTTTTAAAAATCGGCTTAAAACAAACCGTTTATCAATACTAAGTACATGCATAGAGTAGTGTTCTATTTTAAAATTTCTTTTTATTTTTCCAACACTCCGTGTAAAAAACCTTTGAAAACCCTATAAAAAAAATAATTGTAAGTTTAAATTTAAAAATAAATTTAGATTTAAAAATTAAATGATAATTTTTCCTATTTCCTGTTGAATGATAATAAATGGTAAGCAAACTAGAAATCTGCAAAAGTAGGCCCGGCTCGTACCCGGCCTAAACCCATTCTGGCCTGAATCGGGCCTTAGAAATTTTTTAAAATATATCTAAATTTATCAATTTTATGTTGAATTTTTTATGTAAAATAAAATTATGTGATTTAATTTATAGAAAGTAGACGCCATATAACATATATCGTTTATTTTGAGTAAATATAAAAATTAAATTCTATATTTAAATAAATTCGGACCGGGAAAAACTTTATAAAAAAAATATAGGGCCGGGCTTGAAAAATTAAGCCCGATACAGATCACTAAAGCAAACTGAGTACAGAAAAAAAGTAATGTTTTATTTTAAAATATTTTATAACTTTTCAAACACTCCGTGTAAAAACAATTGAAAAACCTGTAAAAAATTAAAAAATTAAATAACTGATATTTTGAATTTAAAATAAAAATCAAAATTAGAAAATGGTATTTTATTTTTAAAATAATAGTTTTTAATCGAATACCACATCGAAATATGATTAATTTGGAATAACTGACTGAATTTGACAAAATTATAAGCTGTAATATTTATCAATAATACTTACATTTATTCACTTAAGAAGCAATCTAAATTAAGTTACCACTGTGGCAGAAGAAATTGGGTTTTTTTCTATAAAAAAGCTAGATTTTGTCGAAAATGATTTTAAAATGTCTCTTTACAAAAGAAGGATAGGGTAGACCTGGGATGGTTGGAACACTTTTCTATCAAACCTGAATAATTTTAATAATATTAGACTAATTGAATAAGTAAAACATTTTCTGAATCCCAAAATATAATTTATAAAGACTATAATTTTTAGAAAATTAAATTTTGAAAAAATATTTTTTTAAAAATTTAAAATCAGTATTCCAATAAGACTAGAAACTATAATACATTTGATTTTATTGACTATATTGTAACTCATAACAAATAACTGTATAAATATAATTTTCGCAAAATTTAGGAAATTTATTTTAGTATAAAAAATTTGTAAACATAGTGAAATATTAGTGCTGTAAACATTTTTAAAAAAATCGAACGCGTTCGCGTTCAACGTTCATTGACAAAAATCGAACGCGTTCACGTTCACGTTCACGTTCAAATTCAAAAAAAGGAACGCGTTCAAGTTCATTGACGCTTTCATGCGTTCATGCGTTCAAAATTTTATGATAAATTTTTTTTTAAATTTAATTTAATATAAATAAATGCACTTATATTTTTCAACACAATATATTAGCCATGATAAAAAAATAATAGTTTTATATAATATAATTATAAATACAATATAATAGAGCGATAAAAAAATAAATTTATAAAATTTTTTTCTTAAATACTAATATTAAAATGCCTTATTATTATAATTAACTATATATATATATATTATGTAATTATTTTTGCTTAGAACAATTAAAATAAATTATTAACTGGCTATATAGTTATACATATTATATAATATAAAATAATTAATGTTACAATCAGATGTCTTTTTAAATTGGAGCTTGAAGATGTTGACAATGATATAATACTTTTTGGACACATTTTACATTTGGTAACTATTGAATTACCTTTTGATTTTAAAACAGTGAAATATTTTTGATATTTAGGCCATGGTAATTCTAATTCATCTAATATTGAATTTTGATTTTCAGAATCTGATGATGAAATATTTATATCCATGCAAATGCTAATCTATTAAATTAAAATATAAAATATTCAAATTAATAAACTTTAATCTTATCTTCTCTAGCAGTAGCACGTTATGTATGGTACGTTAATTGCAATATGAAAGAGGAAAAAGTAAAAACAGCTGATTAAAAAATATAAGACTTTTTTGTTAAAAAATTGAATTAAATATTAATTTTTCAAATAAATAAAAATATAAGATTTTTTGTTAAAAAATGCGGATTAATATTAATTTTTCAAATAAATAAAAATAAAAAGTGTTTTTAAAATTGAACGAACGTAAAATTGAACGCGTTCATCAAAGAAAAGGAACGCGTTCACGTTCAAAGTTCGTCAAAAAAAAAGGAACGCCGTTCATCACCTTTTTTCAAAAAAACGAACTTCGTTCACGAACGCGTTCATTTTGAACGCGTTCGTTTACAACACTATGAAATATAAATATTTAAATACAATTAGTGCACATAAAAAAATTCTCGAACTTAGCAATTTCCGTGTAACCATCCAATATAATTTAATATTTTTTGGGACATGTAATGCAAATATTTTCATAAAAAAATATAAGGATAAGATCTAAATATACTAGATTTTAAATTTAACATTTTATCTGCCTGATTAAGGTAAACTATATTGCACTTTATAGGGTTAATAATAAATTTTTGTTAATTATATTATACTATTCTATGGGTTATATTCTAAAATATAATATTATTATAATGTTCTATACACCTTAAGATAAATAATAATAATTATATAAACAAATAAATTGTAACTTTCTTATGAAATATATTATTAATAAATTTAGTTTATAAATAATTAAATGAAAAAAGATTCTTAATATCACAATAAAAATTCTATGAGCAATTAATAATTTTTAGTATAATAGATTTTTTTTAAGTTAATAATTTTTAATATGACATTTATAAAACAAACGATAAAGTTTGCAATTATTTTTTATTACTTTTGGTATGCCAAAACACATTTTATTCTGAAAAATTAAAATACTAAATATTTTTTAAATCTTCTTTAGTCAATCATGAAGGACGTAATTATCTATGCTAGGCTAAAATCTCCAGTTTTATAAAATAATGCCTCAAATTATTATTGGAGTGACCTAACGTTCGTCTAACGTACCCCGTGTCTCCCCTATCTCACTTTTATTAAAATATTTTATTTATTTCATAAAAAAATCTCAATAAATTTTTTTTATCTTTCCATTTAGTTTTAGATTTTTTTTCTAAACAACAATGAATCCCTTATTTTCTATGTTTTCAATTTTATAATTTCCAAATACGATTATTAACATTTATATAAAAAATAAATGGTTCAAATTTATGTTATGCTTAAGCGTATCCACGATTTTCCTTTTTTAGGTGAGTTTTTCCGCCAAATTTTATTATTGATCTTTAGATCAACTTATTGTAGACCTTTATCTATGTCATATTTTAATAAAGATAATTTGTTTTTCAATTTTTAAACTCTTGTTTTCTAAAAAAATTTCATTATAGTCGTTAATAATATTAACTTTTACTAATTATATTCTTAGATTATTCTTTATAGTGTAATATCGAAAACATTGGTGGGGGGGGCATAAGGGTGTAAATATTTATTCGCTTAAAAATGATATTTACTAAAATAGGCAAATTTCGGATTTGGAGGGGGGGGGGGTTGTAAGAATCCTCTTTTCCACCTCTTGGTTGTGATCCCGAAAAATTTATTCAAAATATCGTCCATAAATGGAAATTTAATTTTTTTCTGCGATTGCCTCAATTTTCAATATTTTATAGATAAGTTTTTATTCTACATAATGAAGAAAAGGTCATCTCATTATGTATGTACTAGTTGGTATTGTTGCCAAAATATACAGTAATTTTTATTTATTTGGAATTTTAAAACATGCAATGTTTCCATGTTCTTGGAGGAATATCCACCAAATTTTTAATAATAAGATTTAGATTCTGAAATTAATTGGCCTTTAGATACATTTATATCCTCTAAATACAATTGAGCTAAATATTTAATTTCAGAAGGATTTAGTAATATGCTTTGCAAGAAATTTGATGAAATCGCTTATTGATTTGAATCAAAAATATATCAAAAAGCGTTTATATCTGAACAGTTTGTTTGTCTACTCAATGTTTATAAAAAAATGTTAGAAAATATAATTTAAATTTTCATAGAAAAAAAAAATTAACATAACAAGAAAGAAATATTTATATATATTTTAAATTTTCCTATTTGAATTTGAAATGGAATATACTTTGAAATTCATAATTCATGAAAACCTATGTATACTTCTTCCAAAATAATTTATAATCTAGCATTTTTTCCTACGGAGGAATTAGCCCTCCTCCCACTCCAAGCTGGTTACGTGCTTGTGGAAAATGCAGGATAAAAAGTAATATTGCATGTCCATAATTTAACTCTAATCGAATTATATTGAATACCAATTTTTACATTTTCAATCAGATTCCTTGTAAATATTAAAATATAGATTTTTTAAATTTATAATTTAGGTTTAAAATTTAAAAAAATATATTATAGAAACCTTCAATTAATGGTTTTGGTGGTTTTAGGTAAGACAAATTATGGTGCATCTAAAATAAAATCCATCAAAATGTTGGTTTATCCATAAAGACATGGAACCCCAAAATAGAGGTCGGCGTTCTTGACACTCATATTTATATAAAAACCATAGCATACATCTAAATATGTATCATTGGAGATTAGTGAACGCTTAGTTGTATTTTGTATATAATAAAAAGATTAATTAATAAAATTTGTATATTAATAAAATAGAATTAACATTATATATTTTTTAGGAACGTGTTCTGAAACGTAGAATGAACGAGAATGGAACATATTTTTTTGCTCAAACAGGAAAGTAAAAATGTTTTAGTTTCAGGTTCCTAGTTTCAACATTTAGAAACCGGTTACAATCTTTATTATAATTTACAAGATTCTTTTCTATCAAGTTATATCTATAAGGGTAAAAATAGATTCTATGGCTAAGAACCATTCTATAGGCTAATTTAGGTAGCTGGCAGTATAAATGCAACAAATAAAATTTTTTAAAATATTTATGATACTTATCAAAAAACTGATTATTAGTAATCCTTATAAAAGTTGGGATATCAAGATATTAGTCTTTTCAGAGGTTCGGCACAGATTCGGGTAACAAAGTAACATTTTTGGTTCGTTTAGATTCTTAGAAAAACAATTGTTGAAACAAAAAATAAAGTCATCCAAAAAATACAACAAATTAATTTAATTGTATTGTTATAGTATTGATTTTGATATATTTTTCAAATCTCGCATAAATGTTTTGAATTCTAGAATTGTCCCGACATTCAATATTCTCTATAAAATAATGATCTACAAAATGATTCACTACAAAATAATTCTCTATAAAATGATTCACTACAAAATAATTCTCTACAAAATAATTCTCTACAAAATAATTCTCTACAAAATAATTCTCTACAAAATAATTCTCTACAAAATAATTCTCTACAAAATAATTCTCTACAAAATAATTCTCTACAAAATAATTCTCTACAAAATAATTCTCTACAAAATAATTCTCTACAAAATAATTCTCTACAAAATAATTCTCTACAAAATAATTCTCTACAAAATAATTCTCTACAAAATAATTCTCTACAAAATAATTCTCTACAAAATAATTTTCTACAAAATAATTCTCTACAAAATAATTCTCTACAAAATAATTCTCTACAAAATAATTCTCTACAAAATAATTCTCTACAAAATAATTCTCTACAAAATAATTCTCTACAAAATAATTCTCCAAAATTCATTCTCTATAATCGTTTTCATTCATGTATTTCTCTATAAAATACAATCTGAATAATTGTTTCTCTATAAAGAGGTGGAACTATATCTTAAGCGATGTCTGGTTATAAGAAAAGTATGAAATGAGAACAAATAATAAAAAGAAAAGGAATTCAAATTTAACACTTTTGAAAATATAGTAAAAAATTTTGACAGAGAAGAGGAGGGGAGAGACAGTTCCCTCCTCAAAATTTGGAAAGAACTAAAAATTTAAAAAATACACCCCTGCACAAAATTTGACCTAATTTTATTTATCCAAATTTATACATTAACCATTTAATAAACAATTTTTATTAAAAAGACTCATTGCTTAATATAAAACACCAAAAAAATTCATTAAATATAAAATCCCATTAATATGATTTTAAATAATATTATTTTTTACGTAAGAATTTCTAAAATGAAGTTTTCTCAATGATTTAATGCTATCATATTCGGCGAATATGTATTTTTTATTGCCCAACTTATTTTTTGTATTATAAATATAATAATTATTAAGATTCGTGTAATTAAGCGACAAAGTTTTGTTTGGAATAATTCCTGTCCAAAAAGCGTCTTCATTGGGAAAAGGCTTAGCGCAACACTCGAGAGACTTTTTGTAAAGTATCTCCGCTAACCTGGGACTCATGAGGTAAGCTGGCCCACTACAATATTGGGGGTAAATATTTGATTCAAAATATTTGAAATCGACAAAGTTTCTGTGCCCTTTCTTGCGTATAACGGGCATATCAATCCACACTTTACAATAAAATCTCCTTTGAAATTCTAACAAATCATCTATTACAGGAGCTGTCATTTTACGAGTCCGAGATTTTATATATAGCATAGAGCCCACGATTTTATTTTTACTGGAAATAGTTTTCATTTCTATACTCGGCGATGTGATATTTTCTAATACACTCATCAAGATATCCAACCTCACGTAAATGTCTTTATCCATTTTAAGTAAGAATTGTGCGTTGCTACAATGAGTGGATACCCATTTCAAAAGTGCACCAGTTTTATAAGATAGATTTTTGTAATCATCTGTGAAAGTAGCTTGTATGATATCGCCGTGCGTTCTTGATTCTAAATCTATAGCCATTTGAACTGCTATCCTCTTCCGGTCACGGTTTTTATTCTTTCTCTTTACTTCCTCAACCTTTATATTCGATGAATTGACTTTAGATTTGACTATTTTAGGTTTAAAAATTCCTATGACAAACACAGTCTTAATTTTGCAAACAATCGTTTCGTTGCGAGAATTGACAAAAGTAAGATAATTACCGGTATAGCTAGCCTCTTTTGAATAAATGGATTTTAAATAGGCAGAAAATGGAGATGCCCATATCTTTCTAAAGTTATTCCTAGCCTCGAACTCTGTAGGTTTAGTGAATACGCCAATAATGAGTGACATTTGTTTATTTGGTGTTACTGTTATAGTCGAATTTATGTTTTGAGGTAGATTTAGCCCGATTGACTTTAGCTTGTGATTGTTAATATCAAATATATTTTTAAATAAATATTCTTGTTCGTTGAAATTATTCATGCCATCCTTTATGATTTTGAGATAGGTTTGAAACAAGGATGTGACTGTATGAGCGATATTCTTATTATTTTTATCTTCGATATCAAAAGAAGTAACAGATAATTTTTCATAATAAGAAGAAAAATCGTAACTCCAACTCATGTCAGAACACAACTCAGAAGCATTATAGATAAAAAATGCATTCGGAATATCTAGCAATTGGAACCTCTCGTAGTGAGTTGTATTAGAAGTTTCGTCTAATAACTCGTATTGAATCATTTCATCAGCATCTACCTTATTATTATTATTATATTGCCATCCATCAGAATATTTATAGAAATACATATGAGACTTTAAGTAGCATATCATTGAATATAAAAATAAAACTAAAAACAGGGTCCAACTAAGACGAATCGATTTTTTTTTACTACAAAATAAAGTGTAGATTTTGATGCCACAACACATAATAGAATGATTAGATCTTATAAAAATTTATTTTCACATATTATCATTATTATCATCATTATTATTATTAGTAATAGTAGTAGTAGTAGTTAGTAATAGTAATCGTAGCGATAGAGCAATATTCTAGATTTTCTTGTCTAAATTGGGAGAAATACATTATAAATGAACATAAAATTAAGAAGCAATTTAGAAATATGAGAAATATTATAGTAAAAGTTATATAAAAATACACCCCTCCCCCTCCCATGGTAAATTTTGTCTTTTCTCGTATATATCATTTTAATCTAATAAAAAATGTTCTCCTACACCCCCCCCCCCCCAAATCCTACTCTCCCCAAAAAATGTTTACAATATTTCATTATTATAAAGAAGAATTTGAAAGAAAAATTATAGTAAAAGTTATTAACTATTTAAAATAACGACTATAATTCAAAATTTTTATTTAAAAAAAGTAATAAAAACCCAAAATTATTTATATAAAGATATTATATAACCAAAGTCCTACAATAAGACCTAAAGTTTTCCAATAAAATGCATGGCGGAAAATTCCGCCTAAAAGTGTCCCCAAGAAATAAATCTTGGATATTTACTTTTTCTTTCTTCCATTAATTTATTGAAAAGAGTAATTAGGTTATTTATTTTATAAAACATTTAATTTCTTTTCTTACAATTTTAATTTCTCTTAGTCATTTCATTCATTTTTTTAAAATATTCATAAATTAAATTTGTATACCATTTAAGGGTACGGTTCCATGTCAATTCAGCGAAACTTTTATCGCGAAACAAAACATTCATCGCGAATGTTGTTTATCGCGAAAGAATTTTATAACTAAACTTTTATCGCAAATCCACATGAGAATACTTTTCCGCGAAGACAATATAGCGAAACAAATATCGCGAATTTTTTATAGCGAAACTCTTATCGCGAAACCTTTAAAGCGAATATATTAGAGCTATATTTTTCTCGAGAATCAAATCGCGAAAATTTTATAGCGAACTCAATATCGCGAAACTTAAATTGCGAAGACAATATAGCCAAAACTATTTCGCGAAATATATCGCGGCTTATTATTATTTATTTATTTTTATTAAAATAATTTATTTTATTTATATTTAATGTTAAAGTTAATATTTTATTTATCAACAAATAAACATTATGATATGATATATTTTTTATTTATATAATATTATGAAATGAAATATGATTATTATAATATGAAAATGGATTTCTTTTATTTGATGTTTTAATAAAAAAATAATATGCTACGTCTGCATTGGGCGGGTTTTTGGATCAAAAGCCCTCCCATCCAGTGTTTTAAAAAAATTTAACCCACCCGCCCATAGTTTTCAAAAAAATATATGCCCGCCCGTCCGCCCATTAGTCTAAAATTTTTTACCCGCTCGCCCATTATTTATAAAAAAAATTTTAACCCAAGCCCGCCTATAGAATTTAATTATGGTCATTCTTTCATTTTTTTAAGCATCTAATAAAAATATTTCAGCATTACACCTCTACAAAAATTTATAATTTAGGAAATTAATATAAGTATAAAAATAATCAATGTAAATTATAGACAATTTATTTGATCAAATTGAATATTTATGAAAAAAAATATAAATGTAAAATTAATATTAAATGTAATTATAATGCAAAAATAATAATGAATCGATATTTTCTGGATTCAACGTTATGTTTATAGATAGATTCGCAATCATTGCAGCGAATCCAATCTAGCTTTTTGTCATTTTCATCGAAAATGATTTTAAATTGCACATTGAAGATTTGAGTTTATTATATCTGAATTTTCTTTTAATTTATATAAATTATTTTTTATTTTTTTAGATATATTTTCTTTATTCATGTTAGATATTCAAATTTGGACAATTCAATTTATATTTGTATTGTTATTACAATTCAATTTATTCAAATTATATTTTTATTTTAGTTACAATTTTATTTTATATGTTAACCTTTTTAATATTATAGTCTAATTTTAATTTGTAAAAAATGTTATATATACCTTACGAAAAGAGAAAGATATTAGTTAATAAAATATATTTTTTATATTCTCCTTAAAAATTGTTTTTCTCTTCAATTCACAATAAAATAAAAATTAAATTAAAATATATTTTTTTAATAAAAATTATGTTATAAAAAATAAAATTTATATATTATATAATAAAATAAAAATGAAAAGGGCAATTATAAAGATAAACAATTATTACTAAAATAAAATAATACAATGCAGATTGCAAACCCAAAAGAATGAAATTTTAAGAGAAAAGTTTTATTACATTCCCATAAAAGGAAATTTTTAATAGACAAAAATGTTTATTTATATTTTAAGAAAAAGTTTTATTGTTGTGTTTATTACATATAGTTAGGTGAATGTTCTTCACTTAAAAAAACAATTGGTACAATAAAAATTAGATCATTTAAACAATTATTTTTTTTAGTTTGATTTTGAATAAAAATTTTTAATTTCCTTAACCCGCCCGCCCATTGTTTAAATTTCTTAACCCTCCCGCCCAGCCAGCCCATAGTTTTAATTTTTTTTAACCCGCCCGCCTGCCAATTCTTGAAAAAATTTTTACCCGCTCATCCGCCTGCTCACTTAGAGGGGTGGGCGGGCCGAAACCCCAACCAATGCGATCTCTATATGCTACTATTGTAATATTATTTTTGTTACAATTTATTAGTGATTTTCACACGCCCAAAATTTTAAGCAAAAAAATTTTTTTGAACTTATTATGATAAAAATTTTAAATCTTCTTTGTAAATAATATATCGTTTTCTTTTGTGAATTTTATAATAAATAAACAATCTTTTAGGTGAAATCTTTTATAGTTTTTTTTTTATCATTTTTGTAAAATAATCTATTTTTTAAGTATATTAAAAGAGGTGTGTTTTCTAAGTAATTTTTTTTACAAATATTTATATTTAACTTATTTATGTTATTTTATATGATCTTTTTAAGTAAATTAATTTTAATCTGACAATTTTTATATTCGGTATTGAAGATGTTCCTTGGAAAAATGACAATTAACATAATCGGTATTTTTAAATATATTAGTTGTTTTTTACGGTAAAATATGTATTTTTAACATGCTAAATTAAAATTTCAATTAAGATGCACCATATAAAAGTGACAATTATCATAATCGTTATTTTTAAAGTTTTTTAAATTTATTTGACGTAAATGGGCTAAAATAAGTATTGTTAACATGTATTAATAAAACTTCAGTGAAGATGTACCCTAGATAAGTGACAATTGTCATAATCTTTATTTTTAAAGTTTTTTGAATTTTTTGACGCAAATGGGTAAAAATTTAGAAGTAAACTAATTAAAATTTCATGATGATATACCATGGAAAAGTGACAATTGTAATAATCGTTATTTTTAAACTTTGTTTGACCTAAATGGGTCAAAATTAGTATTGATAACATGTTTAAATAAAACTACAGTGAAGATGTACCAGAGATAAGTGACAATTGTTATTATCGTTATTTTTAAAGTTTTTTTGAATTTTTTTGAGCAATTGGGCAAAAATAATTGCTAACATGTTAAAATAAAATATCAATGAATATGTACCATAGATAAGTGACAATTGTCATAATCGTTGATTTTAAAGTTTTTTGATGCAAATGGGTATAAATATAGATTGTAAAAATGTCAAATTAAAATTTCATGAAGATGTACCATATAAAAGTGACAATTGTCATAATCGTCATTTTTAAAGTTTATGAATTTTTTTGACGCAATTGGACAAAAATATAAATTGTTAACATGTTAAAATAAATTTTCAGTCGAAAAAAAACAAATCGATATTTTCATGCTCATAATCGTTGTTCCTTTTAGCCTGTTTAAAATTTGATAAAAATATGCAAAGTGATTATTAAAGATATGTAACTTATGTTAAATTCTAAACCTTTAAGATATAGATTCACAATCTTATTCCTTTAATTAATAAATTTTAATTATACATTATAAAAATGTATAACCCTATATTCACAGTTAGCAAATATTTTTGTATGCTCGTGGTAAAATAGTGCTGAGTCTGAGTTCTGGGTAGGATTTTTATAAAAAGAACTTAAAAACCATATGAATATTATTTAGTTTTATGATACAATCAACATCCTATAAATTTAATGTTAAGATTTTATTTTTATAAATATGTAGTTAAAATGGATTACAATCTATATTTTAACCCATTTGCATCTAAGAAATTCAAAAAACTTTAAAAATAACGATTATAACAATTGTCACTTTTCAGTGGTACATCTTCATTAAATTTTAAAGCATGTTAATATATATTTTTACACATTTGCAACAAAAAAAATCAAAAAACTTTATAAACAACGATTATGACAATTGTAACTTATCTATGGTACATCTTCACTGAAATTTTATTTTAACATGTAAGCAATTTATATTTTTGCCCATTTAAGTCAAAATAATGTAAAAAAACTTAAAAAATAACGATTATGACAATTTTCGCTTTTATATGATGCATCCTAATTAAAATTCTAATTTAACATGTTAAAAATACATATTTTTGCCCTTTAGCGTCAAATAAAATCGAATATGTTTAAAATACCTATTATGATAATTGCCATTTTTCCAAGGAACATCTTCATTGATTTTATAATTTACATCTTTACAATATAAATGATATTTTTACCCTTTTGAGTCAAAAAATTTCAAAAATCTTAAGAAATAACGAATATGAAAATTGTCACATTAAAATATTATCCTTAAAAAGATCATATAAAAAACATAAATAAGTTAAATACAAATATTTAAAAAAAATTATTTAGAACCCACCTCTTTTAATATATTTAAAAAATAGATAATTTTACAAAAACTATAAAAGATTTCACCTAAAAATTGTATATTTATAATAAATTCCACAAAAGAATTCCTCAAAAAAGGATATATTTACAAAGAAGATTTAAAATTTTTATCAAAATATGTTCAAAAATCTTTTTTACTTAAAATCTTGGGCGTGAAAAACACTAATAAATTGTAACAAAAATAATATTACAATAGTAGCTTATCATTTTTTATTAAAAAAACATCAAATAATAAATAATATGTTGTTTTTCTTAATGCATTCGCAATTATTTCGCGGTAATGCGCTCGCGATATTGACTTCGTGCAAACATATTCGAGGTAAAAAATTCGCTGTAAGGTGTTCGCGTAAAATGTTTTGCTAAAATGTATTCGCTCTAATAAATTTGCGGTTAAGGTTTCGCGGTAATAAATTCGCGACAATGGCTTCGCGAAATTGTCTTCACTATAAATGTATCGCGGAAAAAAATTCGCATAATTGGTTTCGCGATTTTACCTTCGCTATAAAAACTTTTTGCAATAAACGACATTTGCGATAAAAGTTTGGCGAAAAAGTGTTTCACGATGAATGTTTCGCTGAATTGACCTGATACGTTAGGGATACGGCCAAGCTCATAATAATATAACAAAAAAATATACGCATTTTAATAGAGTGCGCTAAAAAAATAAATATATGGGAAAAAAGTAGCGCGCTAGTTGAAGTGACTGTATAAGCGATATTCTTCTTATTTGTAACATCGATATCAAAAGAAGTAACAGATTATCTTTCTTAATAAGAAGAAAAATGGTAACTCCAATTCATGTCAGAACATAACTCATAAATATTATGGCTAAAAAATGCATTCGGAATATCTAGCAATTGGAAACTTTCTTAGTGAGTTCTATTAAAAATCTCATCTAAAAACTCGTTTTTACCTTTCATCAGCATCTAGCTTATTATTATCATAATTATTATTTTGCATCTTTGTTTTGTGCGTGTGCACTTTTAAGACATTCATTAGCTTTATCACTACTGTTGCATTTTCTATAATTTGTTAGATTCCGCCAATAATAGTAAAATTATAAATAGGGTTTACAAGTGGACAGTTTCAAAACACAAATACGATCAAATACTATTTAAAATAATTTAATTTTAAAATATATTAAAATCAGTTGGCATGTCAAAATTCAGTCAATTGACCGGGGGATTTGACCTGGTCAAATAAGGCCAAATACTCTGAAATATCTGAAGAAAAAAAGTTGAAAATATGTTTAAAAAAAGAAATTTTTAAAACATGTAATAACTATGCTGCTTATTTATTTGGTCCTAAATTAAGATCATCTTATTAGTAATGAATTTAATGAAGTATGTAATATAATACAAGAATTGGGTATTTTACAATGTTGATGATCAAAATCAGCATGTTTAATAGCAAATTATATAGAAAGAAGTAACTTCCATTAGAAAAACTCAGGGCCTCAAGTTAGTGGAAAGTTCTTTACTCAACATCCCAATTAAAAGAAGTGGCATTTTATAATTCCTATTTCTACTTCTTTTTCAGAAAGAATTGGTCGATATGGGCCAATATTTTTACTAATAGGGAAATCGATTAATGAGCTTCACAACAAGAAATTGATTAAGAGATTTTAAAAAAAGTGATAATTAATATTATAGATTCATTTTACTATTATACACAAAAGTTAATATTGTCTTAAAAAATATATATTTGAATTTACCATATTGGATTGGCCAAATATCGGGTAATTGATCAAATCATATTTGATCGGTCAAACATACAATCCTGATTTAAATAGATAGAATCGTTATGTAAATATCTTAGAGTTAGTTGGAATTTAATGTACCTTGGTAAAGTCTTAGGGTTTTATGGAAAATATTTTTTAAATATGATTAAAATAATTAGAAATTAGCTCTTGTGACCCCTATCTTAGAGTCTGTTTAATATACTAGTCCTAGATAGCCCATATCTCGACTTTATAGCTTATGCCTCCACTAGTTTTTATAATATCAGGGGGCCCAAAAATTATTCTTTTTTAAATTTTCCGAATTTTTTTTAACTAAAATTTTCAAAATGATATTTTTAAGTGTATTTATAAAAAAATCTCAAATATTTTTCATGGAGCTCCTTAATTTTTTCAGAGGGCTAGAGCCCTTTACCACTTATAACAATATTTAATTAATCCATATATTGCTCAAAGGGGGTATGGGGATTAAGGCCTCCATAAACTTAGAGGGCGGCTGAATGATGTTTGTTTCATTAGAAAAATAAAATCTAAAATCGGCGCTGCTCGCAAGTATCCTAATGAAGTGCTTTTGATTTAAAATATTTCAGGTTTAGTTAGTCACAAAAATTCTATTTCTTATAATAGCAAATTAATTAATAATTAAATTTTTTTATCATGTATTACCATATCCACCACTAAGGATTAAGATATCGGTAAAAATATCAATATATCATCTATAATTGAATTAGATTTAATGTTTGAAACCACCCTCCCCCTTGGATATCTGTAAGGTAATGGGCCATAAGTTTTAAAAAAAAATGATATTACATAATTTCAGAAATAACTTTTGACTTATGATAAAGATATATTTTTGAAATATTTATCTAGACCCCTGCGCTTTAATCGTAATGGACTGCTAGATAAAATTTAACTATTTTCCAGGTTATGTGAATATAATTGGCAAAATTTTAACTAAAACAAATTACTCACCCTTTAAGTCGCGAATTTAAGTACAATAGAAGAAATTTGACGGAATTTTTTTGGAATTTTGATATTAGATTTGTATATATTATATAATAATTCAATTAAATATAGAAAGCAAGCAAAATGGTAATTTTCAAATCCAAAATTAATAATATTAAATGGAGTTTTGCTGAACTGGTAATATTTTTCAATTCTGATAATTTTCATTATTCTGAAACTATTTTATTTATTATTAATAAAATTTCCAAAATTATTGGCTTAAAACGTAAAATAAACATGTTTACATAACACACAGCAAAAAAAATATTTAGGGGAATAAAAGAAATGAAAATAAAGGTATGCTCCGTGTTTGGAAAATTTTTAAAAAGTTATATTTGAATTAGTTATCTGCATCGGGCTAATTTTTCAAAGCCAGCTCGGCCCGAAATTTTTAAAAAAATTTATCCTACAGGCCCGATCGCGAATAATTTTTTTATATTTGTCCGCCCGCTTAGCCTGAATTTATTCAAATATATAAAAATTAAATTTTTTTTCTGATTGTAAAAAATATATTCTATAAATAAAAAATATTATCGTCTAGTTTCTTGCAAAAGTTTTAAAATATATCAATTTATTTGACAATTGTAATGATATCATATTTAAAATTTAAACCCGACCTGACCCGGACCAAAATTTTTTAAAAATTAATAGGCCCGACCCTAGTTGGGTCGGGTATGGGTCGGGCCATGATTTGTAGATCTCTAATTTGAATATAAAAATAAATACATTTATAAAAAACATGTTTTAAATATTAATGACCTACAAAATATTTTCTATAAAAATTATTTAAATACAAATACTTTGACGAAAACTTTTTTCACAAATAAATATTAATTTTCTTTTTTACTTAAATAATATGTTCATTATTTACTATTTTTTAAAATTATCAAATTAACTGCATATATATATTTATTCAATGTTTTTCAGAACATATAATAAATTACTGAGGCTTATGTATTTGTTCATTTTCAACAAATTCTCTGAAGCAGGACTTGATGGTTTGCCATTCTCACTTATAATTTCTCATAAAATCTAACACACCTCAAAGAATTATTTTTAAATGTTTTTATCCGTTCTATATTCAAGAGATTACTAGCAAAAATAATAATGACCCGATCAAAACTGAATGTGTTAACAACTTACTAAGCACTTATCAATTCGGTTTTAACCAGGGACCCGAACCGTTATGTTACGATTCAGTATGTAAAAAATTATAATGATTACGTGTTGGTTTCGGTTCTTAAGAAAAAATATACAAAAATTCGGTTCAGCTAATTAATAAGGTTCATGATGGTTCATTAGGTTAGAGATATTTTTATTGAAGCAACACCATCGTCTAATTTATTTTTATTATAAGCATCTATGAATTATATATAAAAAAAATATATAAGATTCAAAATAACTGTCTAATATAAATAGATTCATATTTGTTTGTTGTGACGATAACACAAATTTTAGCCCCGAAAAGGCCCTTTCTGCAGAAACTTGTGTTGCGGGAACCTCCAATACTATAAGAGGAACTTTATATAATTCTGGATACTGAAAATTTTTTGATCCCTAAAATATAAAAACTGAAAAAGGGTTGAACCGGTAAACCAGTTTAACCTTTTTTTAGAAAGGTTCTTTTTACTCCTTCAAAAAATAATTATATCGGTTCGGTTACGGTTCTTATATTTAAAACGGTTTATAATGGTTTAACGGTTCTTTACGGTTCACTCCGGGTCCCTGGTTTTAACATCACAATTAACAAGCTTGATTATACAAATGTCTTCAATAGCATATCTCGCGTCATTAAAACTCCTATTTTTATTCACACATCATAGACTCCGACAAAGATATCAAGCAGGGGGATCTACTCGGATCTCCCCTATATCTTGGTATCCACGACCTTATCGGGGTATATGGAAAAAGGTTTAAAAAAATTTTTTTTGATATATGATCTTGAATCCAAATTTGACTTGGTCATAAACATATGGTATTTTGATGATGGAAGCATCTGTGAATTCCAAAAATATACAAAGTTTTAAATTTCCTCTAAACAAATTCCAAATATATAGGATACACTCTTAAAAATCCCAAAATGTAAATCTGTTTCTTAGATAACAACAAAGGGTTACTGGACTACAAAATCGTATACCTTAATAACCTTTCCCTATAAGAATCACCCTTATCAAACATCCCTCCATCTGAGGTATCATTATCCGAAATTTTTAACAATCTCTTTAATATAATTTTTTAAATACACTTCTAGCTCAAGCCTTTATATTATCCACAAATGCCTATATATCCCACCTTTTGGAAAAAAATTTAATAGAGATTTTGGAAAACATTAAATCTTTCCTGGAAATATTTATCTAAATTTAACCTCGTTTAACTGGAAATTAGCCCTATTACCTGTAAAATTGGGGGGGGGAGGGGGGGGGGTAGCATCCACTTAATATCCATCCATACCTTGTCCATTTCCTCTTTCTAATCTTCCCATTTAACATATAATTCACTATTATCTAGTTTCATACTAAGTGCGGAAACTTACTACATCTAGCTTTCACAATAAGGCAAGACAGTGTCTCTCCTGTTATACTTTTTCCTATAATAGTGACCCATAATAATATTTTTCATCCCTAATATCAAAAACTTGATAAGTTGGTTTGTGAGCTATAATTACCATTGGTTATATTGTATTTATTTATCTGCCATATGATTGGTGGAATTTTATTTATTCATTTTTTTTTATATATTTTTTTTGTTATGTTTTTTTTTCAAAATGAATTTTTAAAATTTTAATTATATTTTTAATAGTGAGTTTTTATAAATATATAGAATATATATTTTGTTTTGCATTTTTATATTTTAAATTTGAAAAATAAATATTTTGACTAAAGAGTCAAGAATTTAATTGTATGCTCAGATAATATGAAATTTTAAAAAATTTAAGTAATGATAGACCATTGAGACAGAATCATCTGTTAAAAACAATGACATATATAATATTTAGACTGACGATTCATTCATTAAAAGTGTACATCAATGCAAATCAGCTGGAGACGCCATCTTGGTTACACTAATTATTATTAAAATTTTAAACGAGAGCCTAATTTATTCCTATATCTGAAGCAAAATCTATTAAAGAATTACCGGATCATCGAGATAATAAGGGAGCAAGTTATCAATTTAATAGTCGTTTTTAACATGAGAATAATTACTATATGTGTTACCAAAATGGCGACTCCAGCTGATTTGCTTTTAACGACGCTTAAAAATGCATTTTAATGAATGAATCGTCAGTCTAGGTATTATATATGTCATTGGTTAAAAAAAATCTATAATTCAAAAAAGTATAAAATATAAATAAGAAAAACAATTGGAATAGGTATCTAAATTACAATCCAAGGTATCTTTATAATCCATAAAGATTTTTTACCCGATTTACCCTGCCCTTTATTAAAATATTATCCTGTGCATCTCATTTTTATCTAGTTTCAAAGAATGTTGATCAAAATATATGCTTAAAATTAAAAAAATTTATTTTTTTTACAAAAAAATGGCTATATTGAAGAACAAAAAATTTTTATATTAATAAATTTCAATCAATCATATGACAGATAAATAAATAAAGTTAACCAATGGTAATTATAGATCAAAAACCATAATCTTACCAAAAACTACAAATTTATCTTCCTCTTCATCTCTACTATTTTAAAACGAAAATATTATCGGAGGCCACGAATGGCTGGAAGCCTTGCTGAGCAGAATCTCTTAGCCAATGTACAACTAAAACTTACTTTAGGATATAGACTCGGATGCGACCTAGTTCATCCTCCTCATTGATAGAACTGCAACCTCATAATAAATGATAAGGGTGGCCTTAATTGCATCAAAATTCAAGGTCGACATCAACAACACTCTTCAATAAACAAATATTAAACCTACTTTTAAAACATATACCTAATATTCTAGAACCATGTAACCTCTCAACAGATGACGGTCTTACCACTATCCTCTGGGATGGGCAAATCTCTTATTTAGGATTATGCATGGGTCTTATCCTTCCCTATCAATATAAATAGAAACCTACTTATTCAAACAGACACTAAAATAATAAACAAATACAAAAGCCTCATTTTATATTCTTGCCAATTTCACCTTCTACCAACTGACAGTTCATATCTATCACTTTTAGTTTTTTTTAAAATTTACCAAAACTATTGTTCCTTTTTAGGAACCCAAGCCATTCTTAAATTAATTTTGGTTCGAAAAAATTTTTTTCATTTTTTTATATAGCTTCCTAATATTATATTTATATTGTGCTTTATTAAAGTTTTTGATAAATTGCTGAATGAAATCACTTCGTTTATGATTTTGCTATTACTTTTACTAGATATTAAATTTAGCATTCCCTGTATTATTTGTTTTTTATGATATTTTTAAAAAGAATTTCATACATAATTGTCATATATTTAGAAGATCTTGACGTTGTGGCATCCCTGAAAAAAATATTATATAAACATAACAGGTAAATAGAAAAACTCCGTTTCTTCAATTGTCCTTATCATCTTCATAATGTTTTCGCTTTAGGTAATACTCATTTTAGAAGTAAAATAATGTTATTTATAACATATTACTGAACTAAAGGTCTGCAATGGGCGTGTTTTAACTTGAAAGCCGACTCAATGTATTAATTTTAACTCGCTCGCCCGCTCATGTATTTTAAATTTATCCACTCTCCTAACCTCTATATGATAGGATATTCACTGGAAGCATACCATCAAAAACCTATACTTACCCCCCTAAAAAATTTGCCATCTTTGATGACGATATTGCTACATTATTATTTACTTATTTTAAATTATAATGGTATTCCCTTCATATATTTTAAAAATAATAACTTAAATTATAATCCAAGATTGGAGCTAGGAATGACAATTCATAGTCTACTGGGCCTTAAAGATAATGGCCTAGTGCTTTATTATATTTCAATAATTAACCAAAAAATATTTAATAATATAATAAATGAAAATATTTAATATAAAATTATATAATAAATGTTAAATTTATATTGAACCATGATTTTATAGCTGGATAATAAAGAAATATACAATATAAATAATATTTTAAGTTGTATTATCAATAAAATACAAACATATGATTTCTCATTTTTTATCGTTTGGTTTTCGACCTGAAAGATTATGAACAGCTGGTTTTTACAATTTTCTATGGTTCTTCTATGATTTATGTATAATTGTAATAATATTGTAATCCTAATTAGTGGCAAAAGAAAATGTGGGAAGGATTTTATAGCTAATAAAATTGGAGATAAGTGATTAAATAAATAATTATAAATTTTGCATTTATATATTAGATATGGTAAGATGTGCAAAATTATGCACTTATCTGCCCCTCTTAAATTTAGATATGCTAAAGTAAACTAATAAAATTATATTTCTACAAATAAATTTAGTTAAAGGGTATTTGCTTTCACAAATTATTGGATTCATCTGAATTTAAAGAAAAATATCGCAAGGAAATGATTTTTTATGGGCAATTATTAAGAATAAGTGATCCACATATTTTTTGCAAAGATGCAATAGAAAAAAATTATGAGGTCATGGAAAATCTTCATTTAAATCATTCAGAAAAAACAATATCAAATACTTCTTTCCCAATTTGGATAATTAGTGATGTTCGATATAAATCAGATTTAAAATTTTTTACAGAAAAAATCCTACTTAGGAAGTCAATTAAAGTATTGATTAAAGCAGGATCCGCTTCCCGTTTGAAACGAGGGTGGATATTTACACCAGGTATTTTTAAATATAAATTAAAGAAATATTTTTGGTTTATTTTAAAATTTATAATAGTTAATCAGAAGGTTATAAATTTTGTAAATATCATTCATAAATTACTTCTTTTTTAAAAAAAAATGGATTTGATTTTTTTTTGATTTGTAAGGTTAATATAATTTGTCACCATTAAAATTCTAAAAAAAATCATGGCCATTATAGTCATACTTATAAATATAATTATATACTTATGAAAAAAAATAATTTTTACTTCACCTAGTAGAAATATAGGATTAGTTAAGAGAGGTATTGGTACTATCCTTTTTTGATATATTTATTTAAATTAATCCCCTTAACCCTCATCCAATGGTAGCTTCTTAACTTTATTTATTATGGATTACAAATATCTTTTGCCTTTAGAGCCCATATTTTATTGATTAAAAAGATTTTAGCTATTATATGTGTTTTAAAAAATAGCAGATTTTTTGCCATGTTAATATCAAGGGAATTTTTGTTTTGACCAGTGCCCTCTAACAAAGGTGGTGTGAGTAGGGGGTAGTTTGATTTTATGAGAATTTTTGTTGCAATTTTATGATAGTAAAAAAAAATTCTTATAGAATTAAAATCCATTTTAAGATTATTTATTTATATATAATATAATTCTACCCCCTCTTTCCATTTCAAAATTTAATTAAAATTTTTTAAATAAATTGACTAATTATAAATACATGCTCCAATTTTATTCAAATGTAATTGCTGTAAATTTCAAGGTTTAGCTTGGATAATAATTTTATGATGTATATTTCAGAGATCTGCAGGCCCAGCCTACCCAGGCCCAATTTTTTTAAATGTATCCAGGCAGGGCCTGAATTTTTTTTTATCTTAAATCGACATTATTAGCTATAAAAATTAAAAATAAATATAATATAGTTTAAGAAAATTTGGGCTGGGCCTGAAAATTTCTAAAAAATTCAGGGCTGGGCTGGTCATAAAAATATAAAACCTGGGCCAGGTGGAAAAAATTTTTGAAAAAAAATCCAATCTGGGCTATGTCTTTTAAATGATACTTCTGCAGGACTCTGGTATATTTTGTTTGATTTATTATTTTTATGTTTGATTTATTGTTTTTATTCTTATTTATTATAATATATGATATGAAAATTGAAAATGTATAGGAAAATAGGATGAAAATGATTTAAAACATTTCCAGTTAATATATAATATATTAGAATGATAAAGAATCTAATATACCAGAATTATGGCGCGTTTTTTATTATTCTGAATTGTGGCCGAAGTTTAAAAATTTATCTCATTGTTCGCTTTAAGAAACCACTTTCGAATTATTTTTAGTTACTTTTCGTCATTTAAAAAATTAATTTTTTAATATCAAAGAAGAATAATGGCATGGCTGGACCAATATTTTATTGATCTCGCTACTGCGCAGGCATTTAATTTTCTATTTTTAATGAAGCTTGTAATATTTATTTTTGTTTTATTCATTAAGATTTAAATTGTTTATCCTTCTATCTAAGAGAAAAAATAAATATTTTCTTATTTTTTTCATCTTCTCGAAGGTGTGGATGACAATCGGAGTGAGTGCGATCTCGATTCCATAAAGGACTGGGATGTAAAAGTGGACAATGACGACGATAAATCATTAAACGAGGGACTTGATAGATTATTCAATGTTATCGACAAAATGCTGATTCAAAATATATAATGATAAAATTTATTTATTTGAAGAAAAAAAATGTATATTAGAATATAATTCTTTAGTCATTTTTTTTATAAAATTCCGGGGCCAATAAAAGCATATAATTTCACTCAAAAATTATCGTTATTTATATAATTTTTATAACGAAAATCAAAACATTATTTTGAGATGGATTTAAAAAAAAAAAATTTCGGAAACCGAGATAAATCTAGGAATTTGAAGCTGCCTTAACCCTAAACTCGAACCCATGTTAAAATTTTTCAGAAAAAGATTTTAAAAAAGTGAAAATAGTTTATTGTCTTTAACTAGTAGATAACCCGTCAAAAATGACGGGGAATAAGAATTTATACCCATATCTAATTTTTTTACCCCTTCCCCCATACTTATGTCCAACACATTAAGTCCAAGAGTGAATACTGTTATTTGAGTTAAAATATTTTTTAATTAGTTTTTATTTGATTAATACCTTAATATTTTGTTTTGATAAAAATATTTCTGATCCCCCTCTTAAAGTGATAATTTTCATTACAATCAAATGACATTTTAATTACCTTTTATTTGATACCCATATCAAATTTTATTCTTAATATCCATAGCGATATTTTATGTTGATTAAAATAGTAATGACTTCCTAGACCTAGACTCGCCTATTAAGGGGAAGAGTTTGACCTCCTGTTTAATATATTTTCTTATTAGCTATCGATTGTTACCTATATTAGACATCTACTTTCATAAGGTTGAGAATCCGTGCAGGCATAACACTAGGCTACTGCTGTGAGGGCATAGCGTTAAGCTGCTGCGGCAAATGTTCACTTATCGTATTTAGTGTTCAATTCCAAATTCAAATATTGTTCACTTTGTCACAAAATATGACACAAACATGCGACAAAAAAATATCACAAAATGTGACGAGCCTTTTATCATATAAGAGAAGATTATATTGTTCAAAATATTAGGGTGATCCATTTTAGAGGGTTTATATTTTTTTAAAAAATTCATAGAACCCCATCAGTATCCTTTTTTAAAATATTTGGTCTGAGAATTCCCATAAATATATATTTTAAAAAAATTATTTGTTACATATTAAAATAAATTGCGTACTATATTAACTTATCTTTTTATTATTACTTTTAAATTGTTAATATGAGTTTGCAGCTATGTTTTATAACCGTAATTGTTTTACATTTTATTATATATATAAAGCTCATGAGAAAATTACATTTTTCAATCAGTTATTTTACATCATAAAAATTTGTTATTTAATAAAAGAAATCAGTTTTACTTATGATGGATTTTTTAAATATTATTTTATCAAATAAAGAAACTTTTTTCACTTGATTAATTAAATTCTTATATTTAAATTGAGCTAAATTCCTACTACTAATATCCATTCTACTAAGCAATTCCTCGCAATACAGACTACCAATATTCGATACTTCTTTATTATTTAAATGAATAAAATCATTTATATATTTATGTTTGAAATGTATGTCTGAATTAGTATTTAATTTATTCGCAACCCTAACCTAACCCCAAGTTGAGTAGGTACTTATTGACTCGATCAAAAATGGTCTCCGGTTCCTAGATTTTTTGAATACAAATTTATTTTTAATTGGAATTATTTAATTGAGAAAAAAGTATTTAGATTATTTTATATGAGCAATTTTTGTAACTTTATATAGAAAAATGCAGACCTGGAGCCAGGGCAGATAAATAATTTTTAAAATTTCGCCCGGATTTGAATAGAAAATTACTAAACCGGACTTGACCAATTTTTTTACAAAATCGAACCGAGTTTATTAAAAAAAATTAAAAGAAAGGGATATCAATTAATCAGTTTAGAAAAATTATCTAATGGGCTATTTAAGAAGCTAAAGTAGCGCGTTACTTTATTTAATAGCGGTAGCTAATAGTGTGCTCTTTTAGAGAGTATCTAAATAGCACGTTATTTCAAATCCAGGAAAATAATTCCCCTGAAAAAAAATCCCCGTTTTTTAAGATATTAATAATCACAAAATTAATATAAAAGGAGAAAAATTTCCTTATAAAAATATATCCATGGAATAAAATCCTCAAATAATATATTTTAAGATTTTGAAAAAATCAATTTAGGAGAATTATTTTCTAAGAATTATTACTAGGGATTTTTTTCCGGAGAATTATTTTCCGCTTACCCGACTTTATTTTAAAATTTTATATAATAAATATAGAGTATTTTTTTTAATTGATGATACTTTTTATTTATTTAAAAACTGCACCCGCAGACAAGGTCGCCATCTCCGGCATAAAGCAATTAATAAAATCCCCCATAACGCTTTTAATAAGGCCATAATACCCAACATCCTTAAACCAACCTCTCATTACAGGACGGCCTCAAACCCGGCGGTTTAACCTGCACCCCCTTGTCCAATGGGAAATCCCTTATTTGGGACGCAACCTGCGTCTTCTCCTTTCCTTCGTCAATTAATTCAAACCCTCTTGTGAGGAGAATAAAAAAATTAATAAATATTAAAAATTAAATAACTTTATATTTCAGCCAATAGTCATATCAACTAACGCCAATTTTTTAGTCTACATATTTTTTTTAAAAAACCTTATCACGAAAATTTTTTAACATAACAAACGAAAATCGCGAATCCATATTTCTTAAACAAAAACTTCAACTAGAAATTTTTAAACACAATTATACTTTTTTTAGGTACATATTCATTATTAAATTAAGCTCTTTTTAGAGCCTTCGATACTTATAATATATATATTTATTTTTATTTAGTAATTTTCAGAGTTGTTAAAGTATCTAGATACAAGTATCTATAAAAATGTAGTATCTGTATCAAGATAGAGAAAGGTATCTGTATCTAGATATTTTTTTAGAGGTATCTGTATCTGTTTTTAAATACTTTTTAAGATACATTTTATATACCCCTTTTTTTATTGTAAATAAAAATATTTGACTGTAAAATTTATTTTATTTCATATGAGCTTATGAAATAAATAAATATACATATATTATATATTAATATTTATTAATACTATAATAAAGAATTATATATACATAAAATATTAAAACTTATATATAAAAAATATATATAAATATTCATTAATTTAAATATTATGTCCGAGTTTATCAATAAACCATACAAATTTTAATATCACAATATGGAAATGGTAAATTTTATTTTATAACTAAATTTTTAAGTTTATATATTTATTTAGATCTATATCGATGAAGAAGAGGAAGCAACAAGTTCTATTGCTTTACCATGGCCAAATTGAGCATATTTTAAAATAATATCTCAAAACAAAGAAAACAATTAATTCTCTGATGGTAAAAGGTTTGCCGTGTCTACCTAAAAATACAAAAATATCCGTCAGTATGACTTCAACGTGCAATATCGTGAAGCACATAAGGGTATAGATATATATTTAAAATTCTAATTAAAATTTTAAGAGAAAATATCCAACCTTGTTAACAAAAATAAAAAAGGGGAATGAAAATAAAATACTAAAGAAAATATTGGCAAGGCTCATCCTCCAATAATATTTTTGCTAAAAGACCTTTGACTTTAACTCAAGGCACTTTAGATGATTTAATTATTGCTTTTATTATAGATGGCATGCAGCCATTATAAAAGAAAACAATTGATACAAAGATTAGCTGGTGAATTATCAAAGTCATCAACTGACTGCAAGCAAATAACCTGCCAAAAAAAACAAATAATTTAATTTCAGATTTTTTTCAGTACCCTACAGCAGATATAATTTCTAATAATGATTTAAATTTTGATAATCAACAAATTTTAAATAACTTTTTCAAAAATAAATGTAGAGATTTTAGCATTTTTAAAGAACTGATATAAAATAATATAACACTACAATTCCTTCAAGCGCCCCTGTGGAAAGACTATTTAGTGTTGCTAAAAATGTCTTCACAGATAAACGAGGATGCCTAAATGATCAAAATTTTGAAAATATTTTATTACTGAAATCTAATAATTATTTAATCATATATTTTCATATATTTTATTAAAATTATAATTTTGGTTATATTCTGATAAATGTTATATCGCGTCAATAAATTTTTAGCTCATTTCATGAATTTTCACAATATAATATTAATTTAGGTTTATGCAAACCTATAAGAGCATAAAAAAATATATCTGTATACAGATACATTTAAAAATTGTATCTGTATCTTGATAACTTTTTAGACGCTGTATCTGTATCTAGATAACTTTTGAGACTATGTATCTGTATCTGTATCTAGATCCATTTAAAAAGTATCTTTTAACAACTCTGGTAATTTTACATATTTTTATATACTTGTTTTAATATTTTATCATCAAATATATACTATAATAAATACTAAATTTCATTTATAATTACATAATTAATTTTAAAATTTGAATTTATATCTCAATTTTATAAATCTAATTTATCAAGTAATTTTAATATTTTCGCCAATAGAGATAGAAATGGAAGAGAATTTTGAGGCAGATGATATCATGGGAATTTCGCTAGAAAATGATAATCTGAATTATGATGCATAAAATATCGAAGGATAATATAATCCAATAAATCAAAAAACATCTAAAGATTCATTAATTTTACTAAAATAATTACTATTTTAAATTAAAATATACAGGTCGAATTTCAGGGATTTAAAAATATCTCGATAATTATGGTGATTTAAAGGAGTTTGTTTTAAAAAATAATATACTTTAGATTTTATTTAAAAATTTTAAAGTTCCGCTTTACATATATAAGAGATAACGATTGGTAAAAAAAAATATAATTTGTTAATTTGAAATATTTAATTGTTTTGTTTCGACTGTATCAATCAGGTAAGAGAATTTTTTGGAAATGAAGAAACGGATTTTAAGTCCCAAATTAAAGATAAACCTAAATACCAAGGCACAGAATACAATAATATGAAACCCAAGGAATCCTGTTGCCACGAAAATTTTTCCAAAGCAAGAATCATTAATTGAAAAAGGTGATTGAAAGTACTCTTCAACTTGAAGTATGTAAAGTATAACCCTAAGATTACAGTGATAGCAGTGAGGTATAATACTGAACTGAATTTTTTCACTGAAAAAAATGAGTGATCAGCTCAGGTGATTGAAATTCCTTTTATTAGTAAAATAATAGTGTTTAAAAGGGGTCAAAGAAGGGAATGGGTATTACCCCCATAGGAGGCCAGTTATTACCGATTTCAGGGTCAGGGTAAAGTCTAAAGTGAAAGTATGTCCAAAAAAAGAGACAAAGAATATAATTTCTGAAACAATAAATAGATTAAAAGAAAACTTTAATCTTTTAGAGATTGTAGATAACATCTCTCCTGATATAGAGGATTCATGTTGTAAGTCCTTTCCTCATATGTAAAAAGTTATTATTATAGCGACAACTGCAAAAAGAATAAAAATAAGATTATTGGATGTTTTCCATATTACGCCTAATAAAGCTGCTATTGCTCCTAGCGCCAAAAGTGAGCCTAGTAATGGTCAGAAGGACGAATTAATAATATATAGGGGATTTTTTTATCATGTAGTAAATATACTTAAGAATTATAAGATTCTCTTATATATAATGAAATAAGGGATATATATATATGTTTGAATAAAGGATACTATTAATTCTAATAGATTTAATAGGACTCTAGAGATTAATATTATAAAAGGTTTTATGGAAAATATTCTTATACATAAATATATGAGAATATGTCCTCTTGTATTAGCAGATAAAGGTAAGCACAAAGTTAGGTGACGGATTAATAAAGAAATAAGTTCAATCAGGAATAGAAATGGAGTCAAAAAAATCGGAGATCCTAAAGGAATTAAAGATGATAAAGATATATTTTTAAAGAAAAAACTAATTTAAATTGCAAGTAGTGAAATGGATAATATAGAAATATTTAAAGTTCTTTCTTGAAGTAATGGGGAAAATATAAAGGAAAAGGCTAAGGATATTATATGACAAAACAGATGAGAAAATACATATAAAAATTGACACTGTAAGGATCAAAAGATGAAAATAAATTTATTATCATTTAAGTTAGTTATTTACTGGTAAGAACAAATTTTAATGAGGATAGGATAAGAAATATCATGATAAAAAAAATGAAATTGATAGTAGATTCGGATATGAGTGAGGGATATATAGATCTCAGCAGGTATTATATTGAGTATTATAGAATGACAAACTATATATGGCAACTCTTAATTCTTCATCTGATAAAAGGTTACCTAGGTTACGACTTGGTATATCTAATAAATCAAATTTAATTCAAACTAAATTGATTAATCCTACAGCATCAGAAACAGAGGCTTCTCAAATTTAGTTATTATTAATTTTGTGATTGATACATTTCCACCAGTTGTCGATAATTCCTCATTTATCAATTTGATCACATTATCTCTTAGTACCATTATATCCTGTTGGCACCTAAAAATATAAACACCTACTTTTTAAAAAAAATCCAGGATGAGCCTAAAAATTTGATCTCGACAGGTTTTTGCTTTATACAATTAACACAATGGGTACAATCTACCTTTATTTAAGAAATTATTCCCTAGTAGTTTCCAAACATTATTTATGCTAAAAATTGAGAACCTTTTTGCTTAACGCTGTAAACTAAAATGGAAATGGCCTTATGCAATTTTAAATAACATCTCTATTATTTCTACAAGTAAGAATCGTAAAAATAAAGCTTTTTCACCAACATCATGCTATAGTAGTTGGCGAATATATAGTTTTTTTCGCTCCAATTCTTATTTCCATATTCATAATAAGGATCGAGGTTCGTGTACTTAAGTGATATCGTTTTGTTTGGAATAATTCCTGTCCAAAAAGCATCTTCATTGGGGAAAGGCTTAGCGCAACATTCGAGAGACTTTCGGTAAAGAATCCCCGCTAACCTGGGACTCATTATGTAAGCCGGCCCACTACAGTATTTTGGGTAAAAGTTTGATTCGAAATCTTTCACATCAACCAAATTTTTATGCCTCCTATTGCGTAACACTGGCATCTTAACCCATACTTTGCAATAAAAGCTTTTTTGAAATGCTAACAAATCATCTACTACGGGTGATTCATTGATATTCTGGTCATTATTGCTCTTGTTATGGATAACCTGTATTTTTTCTGGCATATATTTCTTTGATATCCTCTGATACGCTGATCCCACTATTTTGTCATCAGTAAAACTAGCTTCTGATTCGATATTAGCGGATGTTATATTTTCTAGCACACTCATCAAAATATCCAACCTGGCATAAATGTCTACATCCATTTTAAGTAAGAATTGCGCTTTATTGCAATGAGTGGATACCCATTTCAAAAGGGCGCCAGTTTTATAAGATAGGTTTGTGTAATTTTCCGTGAAAGTAGCTTGTACTATATCACCGTGCACCAGTGATTCAGAATTTATAGTTGCCTGAACTTCTTTCCTTTCCCGGTCACGATTTTTATCCAATCTCTTTATCTCCTCGGTGCTAATATTCGAGAATTTACTTACCGTAGCTACAGTTTTAGGTTCAAAAATTCCCAAAATAAACACTGTCTTTACCTTGCAAATTACCGTTTCATTGCGAGAATTAATTAATGGGAAATAACTGCTGGTATAATTTGCATCTGTGGAATAACTTGATTTGAAATAGACGGAAAGCGGAGATTCCCATATTTTTCTCAAGTTCCGCCTAATCTCGAAATCTGTTGGCTTAGTAAATAAACCAATGATTAGGGACATTTGTTTAATTGGTGGCTTACCGTATATGTTTGAAATATATTTCGAGGTAGAAAATTTATCTCTATTAACCTTAGTATGTAATGAATTCTTCTCAAGTTTGTATTTGAATAAATTATATTCGTCAAAATTGTTTGCGCTATCATTTATGATATTCAGATAGGTTTGATACAAGGAAGTAACGTTGTCAGCGATATTTAGCTTATTCATATAATCGATAATGGGAGAAGTAGTAGCAGATTTTCCGAAATAAGAAGAAAAGTCGTAACTCCAACTCAAGTTAGAGCACAATTCAGAAGCGTTGTGGATAAAAAAGGCATTCGGAATATTTAGCAATTGGAACTTTTTGTAAAGAGTTGTGTTAGAATTCTCGTCCAAAAACTCGTAATGACTTTTCCCCTCATTTTGCTCACGATTATTATACTGATGATGTTGCTTACCTGTAACACTATTAGAACATCTATCTCCATTAACCGTATCGGTACTGTTGCATGAGCTATATAACTTCTTCCAATATTCAAGGCCAGACCTAAATTCGGCGAAATCAACATGAAATTTTAAGTATTCTATTTTAACTTTCATCATATTTATGTGCACGTACTTGACTGTAGAATACAAAAAAAATCCCAAAAATAAGACTAAAATGAAATGTAAAACTTTTTTTTGCATAAATGAATGAATAACCCATTTAAAGAGAATAAATACGATTTGAATAAAATTTTGATTATGACGTGATAACTCATTATAATTATGAATTTGGAGGCAAAAAACATGTTGTTTATTAATGTTATATTAATCGATAATAATACACGAATTAAATCATGTTTTAGGGTAAACACTGGATTATTCTAGAACTTTTAATTAATATTAAAAATAACTAATGATACTTACTAGTTTAAATTTATTAATTGTTAAATATTATCTAGTGTTGTGAAGTAACTAGTTACATGTATTCTAAATAAAGGAAGATAATGATACAGATATTGAATACATTTCAATAGAAGATATAATGTCTTCCTCTGGGCTAACCAAATGACTTTGACTACCTTCCCAACCATCGAAGATGTTCCTGTCGAACATTAAACTTAGTGGCAACGCAAGATGCTAATGAAATACTTTTAAACAATGAGGATTATAGGAAAGCGCATAAGATTGCTATATCTAATTGTCAACGTTTGTGGAATACACAAAATAAATCTGGGCCATCAGCTGAGCAAATTAAAAAGATTACATTCTCAGCTGCCATAAAATATTATCACTCATAAATGAAATGCTTTTGGATTTCGATTAATTATGTGATGAATTAGAATTATGTAGATTTACATCACAAGATCGTGATTTTATTAAAGAATATTGCAGTGTAAATTTAAATTAATAATTTTCAATTAAAAATATTAGATTATGCAACCAGTGGCTAAAGCTATTGATATACTAGAAGGTGAAAAATATATGTATCTAGGTTGTTATACCCCAACAATAACACAGATACTTATCTGTCTGGAAGGTATTCAAGAATTAAAATATTGTCAACCTTTAAAAGATACTATAATAGCTAGTATTAAAAAAAGGTTTATTAAATTAAAAAATTATTTATAAATTAATAATACAATGATATCGGTTTCATGATCTTTATTATAATGATAATATAATTGCTGCTATTCTTCATCCACTATTTAAAACTGATTGGCCTTGGATAAGGCAAGAAAAGAATAGAACAAAAAAGATGTAAATTTTAAATTTAATAAATACATTTATAACTCGCGGTGAATCTAACACAAATGGTTAATATTCGCAACAAACATCATTAGATGTAGTTGGATTTTTTGATTTAAAGCGTCAAAATATTATTGATAATGATGAATTTCTTGAAAATTTATTAAATCCAATAACAGTACATTATCTTTATATGACGATTTTCCAAATTTAAAAATACTCTTTATTAAATATAATGTTTTTACATCAAGTGCTCCTGTAGAGCGTTTATACAGTCTAGGGAAGTTCATCTTTGGAGAGAAACGAGCGCGTCTCCTAGATAAAAATTTTGAAATCCGTTGTTAAAAGCAAATAAACATTTATTAAACTCAAATTTTTATGAAAAATGAATGTTTTTTTCAATGCAAATATATAGGATATTTTTATTCGATGTAAATATAAATATTCTATTTTCCGATATTTTTTTCGGTTTACTTATTTTTTTTATATAAATTAATTGTATATTTTTTTTAAACAAATGATTATAATTTGTATATCATATTTTTTTATATTAAATAAATTCGTTCAGTAAATAAATGCGTTATATATGAATGATGTATAAAGTAAATTATAATGTAACTAGTTACTTTTAAAATATAACTAGTAACTGTAACTAGTTATGTTTCAAAAGTAATTTTAACAACACTAGTATTATCACTTCTAAATAATTTATTAATTTTATCATTTGAAATTAAGATTTTATACATTAATGAATTTTTTACTTTTTATAACAAACAATTTGATATTGCGGAGGCTCAAACCGGTAGATTTACAGGATTGGGTAGTATTCCCTCCGGATCATCTTGTCATCTAGTAACGTGATTTATAGTTTACTGGTAAGATTAATATACACGAAATATAAATTTAAGGTAGCCATTTCATAAAATTGTTCCCCCTTTTATAGAGAAAATATAAAAAAATTGTTCTTATAAATGAGGATCTTTTGTTTTAGTTTCATCCGAGATAATCTCTTTTAAAACTAATTATTAAGATATTTTGAATATATTTATACTCCCAGCAATGATGCTTATATATGTTAGTGTAAATGTAGTTTTTCCGGCAATATTATTTTTATTAAGTTTAAATCATTTTTTGAAAATTATAAAATCTGGTTTTACCGATATTAGGTTAAAATCTTAAATTTTTCAATAGATGTCTAATTATTGTTTTTAAATATGGTTAAAATCTTAAATTTTTCTATAGAAGTCTAATTATTGTTTTTAAATATTAGGTCAAAATCTTAAATTTTTCTATAGAAGTCTAATTATTATTAGGTTAAAATTAAAGGCATCGATCGATATATAAATCGGAGAATTTCTATTCTCTACTTTGTAGTTTTACTCCTTCCTTTCCCTATCTAATTTTAAATATCTTTATAAATCGAAGAACAACAAAATATATAAAAATTATTTTATTATTTAAAAATAAATAAAATAAGCCAAAGGGTTTATCGCGATTATTTAAAAATAACATCCTGTAAATAAATTATAAGAAATATGTAATTTAATCAAAAACTCGCATTGAGTTTTCGGAGAGTTCCAGATGATCTCGTTCCGTAATAAGGTTCTTGGGGTCTCTATAAAAAAATATATTTGGTATATAAAATGGTTTTTACAAAAAAATAAATGTATGGAAGAACTTTTAATGTTAAATGTAAATTATGCCGAACAAAATTTTAAATCTTTGTTAGTTTAACTGGAAGATCTTTTTAAAACAGAAGGCATAGTATTTTCATTTATAAATATATATTCGTCAAAATATATTCTATATTTACAAAGTAAAGGTTTTCGCGTTAATTTTATAATGCATTATGCGTAAAACAAAAAAAAATACATTATAATAATACACCGAATAGTTGTTTGTGCTTGTATTTGGAGAGCAGAATAATTTATATAAACGAGTTTAAAATGTAACAATCATTGATTCATAGAATACCAATTCTTGTATAATGACATGATATTAAGGATCAATATAGCGAACTTTTACATAAATTGTTATGGATAATGCACACATCATGATCTAATCGTTTATTACCACTGTGTGTAATAAATTGCAAGGAAATTTAATATTTTGGCAGTAATTCGAAATTTTAAACCGCTGATTCGGCGTAATATTTGTTGGATAGGACTGTTTTTATAAGGTTAACGCGTAATTTAGCACCGTTAAAACCCTTATCTATGATTTCTAAATAGGTTGGCGAAGACATTTGATCAAAGGATGGATACAAATGACGTCGCTTTGATGGCCGACGCCTGCGCAGTTCACTCTTGGTGTATTTTAACCAATCAGCGACGTCAGTTCGAATATCAGTCAACCCAATAACAGTATGTCTTCGGGATATTTTGCAAGATCCGCCCCCATTTATCTTAGGTTTTAAGCGATTTTCAAAGGGATAAATAGGAGTGTCTGAGATTTTATTGTTATGGTAGAAGTGGTGCTGTTTAAGATGGCGCGCTAAACGTGGTTGCTGAGAAACTTTAGCAGAACTACTTGGGTTAAATGGCAGTTGCTGAAAATGTTTACTAGGATTAATCGATTTGAGGGGATCCAAATTTTGGCCTAGACTTGACGAGTCGCTTGTATTGTCCCCTTGCCTGCTTTCTTCTCTACCGCTACTTGAACCGCTGGTGTTTTCTAGCTTGCTAGCATAGCTTTTGCTGATATACCTAGAATGGAGATGGTTATTCCTCAAATTCAAAGGGTTGAACGATTGTTTAGGATTATAATAAGAGAATAAATCCCTTTCATGTTGTTTCTGGATAATTTCACTGCTGGAATTCAGGACGTTGGAAATCGTATGTCCTCTATTAACCGGTCCATTTTGATTAAGTAAAAGATCGCGCGTAAATAATTTTGGTCGTGTCAGTTCTCGAACGTCGGCCGTTTTTGAGCGATTAATTCGATTGCCCCGGTAAGATAGAGTTCCGAACCCGCTATCATTTTCGTTTGTGGTTGTTGATTTGGGAGATTGATTAGAAGAGTTTTTAGTTATGTTAGGGAATAATGCGCAGTCATTATGAAGCGGAGAAGATTCGATTATAGGGAAAAAGCTGGGATCTTATGAGAAATCATAAATTAAATTAATTTAAGAGGGCACTCAATTTTATAAAGTTGCATACTTTTTATGCCTTCAAATCTTTAAACCTTCTTACAGAGTTTTGTCAAATCTTTAAACCTTTTTACAAAGTTTTGAAGCTTTAAAAATTTTAAAGATTTTTTTGCCAAAAATTTTAAGCAAAAAATCTTTGAAGATTCACAACATTGAAATTTTTTTTAAAGAAGATCAAAATATTATTTTTTTTAAATTTTTTTTATTTCATCATGAAAGATTTTTTAGAAAAAATCTTTAGAAATCTTAGGTATAATTTAATCAAAAAATACTCAAAAGAAATTATTTTAAAATTATTTTTCATTTTGAAAAGCATATTAAACTCTGCATTTAAAATTATCTATAAATTTATTTTTTATGGAAAGGTTCTATATAATATGTTCTCTAAAATAATTTTAAATTAGTTGTTAATTTATTGTGAAAGTCAAAGACTGTACAGGCTAATCTTAAAAAATAGAATCGGGTTGAAAAATTGACTAGTGTTGAATTAGCCAAGTCAACCGTTTGACTCAACCCGAAAAATTAAAGATACTATGGTTGACCTTCTCTAGTTAATTTATCTCAAAAGTATCGCGAAAATAAATATACCCGATTCAGCTATCCCATCGCTTATCTTCTGATCCTTTGGCCTGGAATTAATTACCAAGGCATTTGCGATGTCGATATTACCACTATACGGAATGTCTAATTTAGGGTTAGTTTCGTCGAAAAACCATGCACACTAAAAAAAAAGAGGTAGTTCATTTATAGGATATAGGACGCCATAAATATATGAATATACTCTATTTTTAATATTCTATCCTAGCTTTATGAAATTAGTTACTAGATCCGCCGAATTTGTAAATAATATTATTATTTTCCAAGTTGCATTACTAAAGTTAGTAAGACAGGTTTAAGCAGTTCATAGAGATTACAAAAGTATTCGTTAGGTTTAGTTCACGGCTAGAACTTTCACAAATGATAAAAATTTAGAATGCTGAACTTTTAAATCTTAATTTCTCATTAATCGCATAAATAATAAGATAATAAATTTATTAGAGTCGTCTATTATTTACCATATGATATAATAAATTAATATTTGTAAAATTGTTATATTTATCTGTTACATTGTATTTAACATTTCAATTTAAAGTTTTTTATTTATTATTGTCTTAAGCATTATTATATGTCCATTTAAATGATTATTGTTTAAGGCATTATGTTATATTTGGACTTGTTATTATATTATTAATAATAATGTTTATTTTATAAATCATGGTTAAAGGCTTTACTTTAATTGGATGTTATAATGAAATTCGTATATATATATATTATTTCAGAAAAAGATTATCATTAAAATTGTAGATATTTTCGAATTTACTTATTTTAATAAAAATGTTTCTTTTTTTCTTAATGTTTAGATAAATAGTTAATAATAAAACATACATTCTCAATCAATACTACCAATTTACAAGTTCTTATAATATCAAGCACTACTACCGACTACTAGCGATTTCTTTATAGTAAGGATACTAACTATATAGTTGTTATAGTTCAAGCTACGCATAGTTAAACTGTCGGCTTTAGCCGACGTAAATGCGGTGTGTATTGGCGTACGTAACAACATGATTTTTTAAAATTAACTTATTACTGTTTAGAAATGCTATATAATTTTTAAAAGGAAACTTTAAAAAATTATCAAATAAAAATAAAATTAGCAATAATATATTATATTATATTCTTTATTGAAAAAAAACATAATATATTCATTTAAATTTCATTGTTATGTATTAAAAATAATTTTATTCTAATTTCACATAAGGGGAAAAAAAATCTTTCACTAGGAGTGCTCGAAATTTTTTTTGGCTAAGAAGGATGAAAATATGGGATAGCTTGATCCTCTTTCCTTTCCTAAAACTTAGAAAATCTAAATCGTATGGAAAAGTCTGTTATAATACTATATTATTGTATTCATAATTCTCCATACAACTTAAATAGAATAAAAATCCTTATTATTATTATTATAAAAACACTTGATTGTGTTTAAATAACCATTATGAACTTCAAAAAGGCGTAAGTTAGATGATTGCTTTTGTTCATTAAAAGGGTTTTCAGAGTCGGCATTATTTAAGTTTATCTATGTTGGGGTTGTCAAGAAGGTTGATTAAATAAAAGTAGAAAGAATTTGTTTATTTTTATCGAAACAAGGGAGTCAAGGTTTTAGTGTTTGGTGTATTGGTAGAGAAAGTTTTTTTCAAACAGTTAAGAATTTTATTAGAAATTATATTTTTTTTTCCTCGAAAAGAGGAATTATTCAGGATGACCATAATAACGAAGTAAAAATATTGCGCGTAATAAAAACTGTTGATTATAACACTCTATAACTTTGATTTCATTGCGATATCCTAAGTAAATAATTGATATGAATGTATTTCCATATAGATACAAAAATATTTCCACCATAGATAAGAAACTTATATAATAAATGTAGATAAGAGCTCGAGATATTATTTTTCGAAAGTAATAATAACTATTGCACCAATGTATTTTGCAGAAAATTCAAAATAACAATAAATTATGTGGTGAATTGTAGTAATTATTAATTATATTTATTTTGTTTGTGTCTTAGTAAATTTTTTCTATCAATACTATAAGATATTGTTATCGGAATGTTTTTTTTGTATTATTTTGTTTGTAGTGATATTATTTATCGATTAAATTTTTTTATATTTTCCTTTTGAATATTATTTGTTTAGTAAATAAATATATATATAAAAGTAAAAAAAGAGATCATATCTGTTTTGATTATCGTTTTTTTCCTTAGCGTTAAAGATTTAAAGTTGGAAAAATTAATTGAAAATAGTGTTTGGAGAATTGAATAGTGGGAAATTACCTACCTGTTTAATTGAAGTTTAATTATTGGGAAATTGATTAATTAGACATAAGGAAATATTTCAGCAGAGAATAAAGTTAATAATTCATTATATATATAAATATAAGTTTTAAATGCGCAAAATAGTTTTATATTTTTTTAAGAAATTTAATTTACATCAAAATAATTTTAAAAATGTTTTTTACTTGAAAATAGGTTTAAGGATTTTATAAGGGAATTAAATTTACACGAAAATAGTTTTAAATTTCAAACATTTATAAATTATCTAACATATTCCTTTTACATGATAAATTCTTTTACAAAATTTCCTGACAAAATCAACTTTTTCCCAAATATTCTAAATACCATATCACAGTTATGGCCAACCCTCAGTCCTAAAATATAATAACCATAATATGATTCCCTCCGAAAAATGCATCCAAAAATTGAGGACCCTCTAGCCCAATCTTATTCTGTTTAGGCATTCAAAGCATAATCAAAAATATCCAAGCTAACTCTTTCTACCAACTTTAAATTCATGGTATTTAGATGACGGTGTCATAATCGCCAATCTGCCCATCATACTTGGAATTACATTCTATTATGGTCTATTCCTCAATGTTAGAAAATGCGAAATTTGCTCTGCTGCCATCACAGAATCCTTCCCCCCTTTCAAGAGCGTATAGAGACAACACGTCTCACTTAGATGCACCCATTGGATGGTGAGAAAGCAGTCCCCACTTTCTTAGCTAATTCCTTTAGCAATCCAAATAAACTGGCCTCACTTGAACTTTCCTTTTTTCTAAATAAAAAATTATTTTGATATCCCTAAAATTTTATATTCTCTTCAAGGCTAGGATATTTTCAACAATAGCTAATGAATCCAAAATTAAAATTTTTTTTAATCCATTCTAAATTTAAAATAATGCTCTAAGCCACCCTTCCATCCATATCGGGGAGTGGGATAACTTTAAGATAAAGAAATTTGCTAGTAAATCTTTTCCTTTAAAATTATCAGTTAAAGCCAAGTAATAGAATCACTAGAAAAAAAATTTATATTGACCCTAGTGAACCAAGAACACTGAAAAGCTACTAAAGGTAATATAATATTTTTTTCTAGAAATAGATTCTACATATAGCATTAACTACAGAGTAAAGTCTTCTACTTTTCTAGCCTTTTGGCTCTCAATTTAACAGGAAGTTAAAGAAGCAAATAATTTTTTTTAACAGGATTTTTTTCAATATAATCATATTTTTATTATTAAAAATCTCTTTTTTGAAAGTTTAAGCCCAAATTTCATGATTATTGATTTAAATCATTTACAAAGATAATACAAAAAATTACACAGCGACGATTTATTAATAAAAAAATGCAAATTATAGATTATAGAATTATTCATTTTTTTTAAAATATGGTAATAATTATTTTATAAATTAACTATAAAGAATTACAAAAATATGTAACCAACTTATAAAGTGCGATGAAAAATATTGCTAAATATTATCAACTAAATCTTGATGTCATTCCAATAAACTTTAAAAATCACGTATCGCGATATTCCTTGTAAAAACAATGCTTAATTCACTTAATTTATTTCTTATTTACTGATTTCATTTCTTTTTTTCTTCTTTGACTACTTTTTTAAAACTTATAATAACATTTATTTATTTTTCTCGAGTTTTTACGTGATTTATCAGAGTCTCCACAATCTTGCATTGATCTGGCATATCCTTAACGAATGTTCCTATATCGTTATCCCCATTCGAAAGCCTAACGAGAGTGGGGCCAAAGACTATGGCCAAGTTTTTTGGATTCATCCTATTATGATGGGAATTGGAAGCTATGGTGTTGAGATGTTTAATGAAGTATTTCAGGGTGTGATAATGATGCACTGGTAAGATGTGAATCTAAGAATGTAAAAAATGACAATAAAATATGAATTTTCGTATCATAGAGAATTTAATCAGAGAATCTTATAAACTTAATTCGTGAAACGACTCGAATAATAATCGCCTTTTCCATAGTTATTCATGAATAGTATTGCATAAAAAAATATGCAGCCGAGAAATGTTTATAATAAATGAGAAGAATATGTTTAGATTTTCTAAATTAAAATTCACTTATAAATACTAATAAATAAATAAAATACTGGATTTATTTTTTTTAGAGCATTTTAAATCGAAATTCTTCAGCTAGAAGAGTATATCACATTATCCTCTTAAAAAATTGATAAAAATTAAAGAGTTTATAAATCATTCAAGATTACAAATTTTTTAAATGTTATCAATCGTTCATCCAAAATTGCTAATCGATTGCTCTCGATAATGGGACGGTAAAGATCGTTGGTCAAGAGAGGATCTTTAAGACGCCGGAAATAAGTTTTCAGAATACTCGCGACCTTTAATTTAAGTGTAAGAAAAAATATTAAAAAATTTTATTTAAAAATTAATATTTTTTCCAGGGATCTAAACCGAAACGAATATCGGTTCGGGTTCAGGTTCGGATAAAAATAACGGTTTAATTAGGTTCGGTTCGTAAAAAATTAAAATATTGGTTCGGTTCGAACCTCTAAAAACCGATTTGAACACTTTTGTATTCAAACCTACATTCGAATTAGGTATAGGGAAAATATTTTTTTTATTTTATCATTAATTTAAAAAACACATATATAAAACCTTCATTTTTATTAATGGCACATTATAAAATAATATTTAATTTATAAATATAAAAATATATATCTGATTAATTTTAATATGAACAATATTTTACTTTTTTACTTAAATTTTTTTTATTAAGCCTCACAATTAATATATTTTCAAAATTCGTCTCACTCAAATTACATCTATAAGGAGATAGTATAAATTTAATTGTTGAAAAGCATCTTTCCACTCTAACTTAGGTAGCCGGCACTGCCAATATGATATCAGATTTGATGTGTCATTTATAATAATATTTTGGATTTAATTTTTATCTAAGCATTATAATTTATAAGCTTCTAAATATTTTAAAAAATGTTGTAAAATGACAATATACTAAAGTTTATAAAAATTATGACCGACACTTATCAATCAAATGTGATTGATGATAATCTTAAAAATAATTTGAATGTAATTGAAATTTTTTCAATATACTAATAATAACTTACATATTATTTTATAAGCATAAAATCATGAGGCTCGAACCGGTTCGGAGGCATTTTAGCGGTTCGGTTCAGGTTAGGCTAGAATTTTTTTAGCGGTTTAGGTTTGGTTCAGGTTCTATAAAATATACCAGTTTTAGCGGTTTAACCGTTCGGTTCAGATTCGGTTTGGATCCCTCTTTTCTTCTTCTTAAAATCAAGCAAATAAAATCTACTTTTATCGAACCACAATCAATTGAATTAGTAATCTTAGGTAATATTATAGAATCTCTATAAATTTATTATTCTAGTAAAAAATAAATGCTTGCCTATTTTGAGCAAAATATATAAAAATGATGTTTATATTTTACAAGTTGCGTGTATTATATAATTTGAGTGTTCATTTCTTACCACATTAACATCCCGCCAAAGCCTTTTGTCTCCCCAGACAATGTACTGGTCTGAGGTGTCAGCCCGAGGGCAACGTTTATCCAACGCTTTCAAAAGTTCGGTTACAACGGTATTATTGCCAGGGATACGGTATATGCCCACGTGACGCAGACCGTGAGTTTCGATAATACGCACGCATTCGGTTACAATAGAAGGGACAAGCTAATATATGATAAGGATAAACTTAATTTAAATGGGTACAAAATTTGATTGGTCTAACTATGGTAAAAAAAATTGTTTTTGAGTTTAAAGTCATACTCATATTATATATAAATGGTAAGAGTCGGTGTTTTCACCAGAAAACTGTTAATCTTATAACTTTTAATCATTGATTGGGAGCGTTTTTCAAATTCGAAAAATATAATTTTGCTAAAGAAATGTATTTCAGCATAATTTTAGACCATTTTATGGTATTTTGAATTATTTATGATATATGAAAAATTAATATTTATAAACTTTTTAACGCTACCATATTAATATATGATAAACTAAGGACCGCATTCTTATCGTTTAATTTTCTATTCTTATCTAATCTATTATAATTAACATTAAATATCAATTTTAAACTTTTCAAGTATCAATGATTTGAAATTTGTAGTACTAATAGACATTATATATAATTATTAGAAAGCATGTTTAAAGGATGGCAATCAATAAATATCTTGATCTAAGTAATAAATTATACGGAATTGGTGATAGAAGATAGGGCCTCTTCCAACGTCTTTCCAAATGTTTGCCCCGTAATATCTTTATCTGAGTCATGATTCGCGAGTTTTAAATTATTACCGCTATTACCATTTTCCCAATTCACGGGCTTCGAAGCCACTATCTGATTATCTTTTAAATTGACGGAACGTTCACTCAAGATATTACTTACGCTGTTATTATTATGATGGTTTTCTTCTTTTTGGTGGATTGCGTTATCGGCCATGTTACTAGAAGCGGGCAAAAAGTTGGATAACTTTTCTTTCAAAGCTCTAACCATTTTGTGACCCGCGCCCCAGTTAGAAACGATTAATTTATTGGTGTTCGTGGTGTGGCCGGAAGGCGCGTTATTGGGAATTTTAGCACATATCAAGGGTTTAGTTTGATCATTTAAATGAAGTAGCGAACGACTTTTGTGCTTCTTGGAGGCGCAAGACGTTGGCGATGTATCGAAATCAAAAGTAAAAGAAGATTGAGAAGGAGATTCGTTATGATTATTGTCGTTTCCAGAGTATTGAATCAGGTCTAATAAAGATGACTTCATTTTAATTATATTTTTTTTGAGGAAAGAAAAGATATAAAAGTTATAAATGTTGCATATATCATATATCACCCTACAACGTTCACATTCACGCTAGGGCCTTGCATCAGACCAGCATTTCTCGGGTCTGACCAATCTGATCGGTTTTATTTAAATATTTTATAAATAGGTTCGAATCCACCAGTTCGAAAAAATAAATAGAAAAAAAATAATGGAGCGAGGGTAAGATTTTTTTTCGGGGGGCGGGGCGGGGAGGTTGCCGAGGTTTGAGTCTGGGCAGAATAAAAATAGTTTAAAACAAGAATTTGCTAAATTCGGTCAGACGGGACAGGTTCGTGTAGGGAACTGATATAAATTCATTTTTTTAAAAATTTGAATTTAATTTTAAAAAAATGCTGCTTACCTTAACATGTGGGGATAAGGTCAATTGAGAATGCGATTTTTTTCTTCTCGGTAAACCAAGATTATTGGTGTTTTCATACTTTATAAAAAAAAATTTCATAAATAATAATATAATTTATAATTAAATAGATGGCGATTTTTCGTATATTTTAATATCATAACGACGAGGTCAATAAACATAAAGGTATGATTTTTAATATAAATTATGTAATCTCCAAGAAATTCAATACTTATTTTCTTATGATTTCTTAATGTTAAGGGTCTAATTTTAAAAAAAAATTTAAGCCTATATCATTTTCGAAAAAATATATGTGGGCATAGAATATAACTCAATGTAAGAAGAAACAAAATTATTCGGAAAATTCATATAATCTCATTCTATGATAAACAGCAAATAATAATTCAGATATAGTAATAATTAATTTGATAGAGGTATAAATTAACCTTGTTCCCATTTGGAAAAAATGATGAGGGCAAAAAGTATTATACTTGAACATAAAATGAATTTATTAAAAAATTAAAGAGAAAAAAATATAATCACAAATTAATCATACTTTGGAAATTACCTTATCAATTAATTGATCGTAAATGATGGGTTGCTTGTCGAATCTTTTGTATTCGAACGGTGTATTTTGCTTCGGGTTAATTGGAAGGAAATTATCGGAAGGAATGCGTGGATGGTTATTATCTAATTGTTTGCTAATCGTTGGGTAAGGACTATTCGGATAGCTGTTATTAAATATATAAAAATATAAAGTTGGAACCAGAAATCGTAAAAAAGATGAAAAGTTAAGCTAGTATTAATAATTGCTAATTAAGCAAAAAAAAATTAAATACAAAGAATAATATCTTATCTGTATTTTTACTGATTGTTAATAGTGTACGTGACTGTTGTCTTCAAATACCCGTCGTGTGATAAGGTGGTCATTGTCGAAGATTCACTTTTGGAGATGAGATTATGTTCGAGATTCTGGGTGGGTAACAAAGTTTTTGAAAGAGCAGGACAATTAAAAATGGAAGTGGGCAGATTTATATCGCGGCTGCAAGCGTGATGATATGTATTATCGTTCTTAGCATCGCGATTAATGGCCCTATTTTCGAAAGGTAAAAAGTGGGGATAATAATACGGTTCCAAGTACTTGCCGGTCGTCGCGATCAGGTAAGATGCCCGTCTCGTAGCTTTTTATCATAATCAAATAAAATATGTTGAGGAATGAAGTATTTATGGGTAAATAAATATAAAGAGATATACTACACTTTATCTAACTACAAATGAATCCTTCTTATTATTGCTTTACACATATGAAAAATCGGACAATTCGGCTTAATATAGAAGGGTGAGTGTTAAAATCCGCTAAGCAAGCGTGAGTTAATTTATTTAGGTTTAGTTTAAGTCAAAATTGTGCATATTTTTTTTAAAAAATGAGGATGCGATAATTTCGGGTTTAAAACTAGGCTCCGCCATTTTTCATTTAAAAATAGAGCAATAAGAATAACCCAATTTCTATGTAGTAAAACTTTAAAAAAACGAACGTAATATTTAAATATGATTATATTTCTGGAAAGTTCTTTGAAGAAAATAAAACAATGTTTTTTGAAAAAATATTCATAACTGGAACTCTTATTTTTTTTAGTGCGGGTTCTAAACTCTGCCTAAATTTTCTTATAACTAATTGTATTAATTTTGATATTTTTTTTATTATTAAATTGATCTAAATTCTAGGAGGCAAATTTTTTTAAATATGAAATACATTAAACCAATCTAAAAAAAATACACTTGTTATAATGCAAAAAGTGCATAAAAAAAGACAAATAAATTTGTCAAACCAGTTAGTTGATGGGTGAAATAAAAAAATCGACTCTTTCATTTTTGGCAGTATCTCCAAAATCTTTATATTAATATGCCTATCTATAGCAACAGGGGAATTCAATTTTTCCATCAGAATCCAAAAATAATTAGTGAGTGTGAAACTGGGTACCGCGCTTCTGAAATTTGATTGTGTAAGCACTAGCTAATATTTTACCGATAATATGATTGTTATGTTTGTAAGAAAAAAATGTGTTAATCAATTTTAAAACTTCTTGATATTAAAATAGGGAGATTGAACAAGTTTTTTTTTAAATATCGGATAAAGCAGGGTTGCCGGAGTCAAAGATAGAACTGGTTTACCAAATTTGAAGGCAACTAACATGTCATGGTAATAGTCAGGCATGCTTCTGGGAGAACTCTTAAAAGGGGATGGTAATATGGCAGGGCGTCCAACAGTAAATATCGGAGGTCAAAAAAACCTGTGAGATTAGAGTATTATTCGGCATGCAATTTTATCTGATTATGCTTTATAATATTTGAGTTATAATCGACCTGGAAATAGGAATTAACAATTTTTGCTGTTTATCGGTCTACATTAAGAGGGGGGTTAAAAAAAATTTTATGCACTGCAAGGGAAGCTATTAATTGCAACATGGTTTTAAAATAAAAGCTAATTAAAATATCTGTTGACTGCAATTAGTGTTATTACATGGTTAGATTGAAAAAATGCTAAACCAATATTTTACAAAAAATTATTTCGCAAGCTTCTAGATTTCGTTAAATAGATGTTCAATTCAAACATTTCTGCCATCTATGAGCAAAATCTCCAGGCTTGCGTATTATTTTTTGATTAACATATTGGATTAGCTGTTTTTAAAAATCGAGCCATTTAACAACCCTAACTATAATCAATGATATTATCTCAAAATCTAATGGATGCGATTTGATCACGTGGGGGTGAGGGGAGGGTTATAACAAAAATTAGATAGGGATATCTAATTAAAGCATATTAAAAAATATTCTGACTGCTGGGTCTACATGTGAGTAATGTTTTCAAACATTTTATAAAATTGGATAATAAAAGGGAGTTGGCTCTAGGTCTTTGATGGGTCAAGTATTTTTTTATAACCTAAAAATTTGATATCGTTGATTATTTTTCAAAAATTTACATAAATATTAGATATGGGTATCAAAATAGTAATCATCCCAGGATTCCTTTCTTAGACCCGGATGCGTAATTTTTCATGTTTTAACAGTTACCAAAAATTCATTATTATATTCTTAACTATATTTTTGTTGGATATTGTTGATTCATCACTTTGTGTTTTAATATTATTTGTGATTGTTCGGTTAAGTATAATAGTTCGTACAAATAGAAAGGAAAGTAAGAATTTCAAATTGTATCGTGTAAATTGAATAAATTATCGCTTGGCGTTAGAAACATAAAAAACGCTCACAGGTTTAATTTTTTTCAATACTTTTTAATTCATTCATTTTATATGCTGATATACGGCCAGTTCTTTAAGAACTCGGTATTTTTCGTAAGAAAGCCGAATAAAAATAATGAAGAGGGAACTAAGAATCATTTCCTAATTGTTTAATTTTATGTACATTAAATTTAACATATATAATATATATTTAATATAAAAAGATAACTTACCTTTAAAATGGAATATTTAGAAATTAATGAAATAAAAAGACAGACGATAATATAATTTATAAAAACCAATACTTTTTTATAAATTAGTTAAAATTTTGAATAGAACAATACACAAAAAAAGGCATTCTCAATAACAAAGGATCAGTAACGCAAATGATCAATTTGTGCGTTCTGTTATATTTCCTAATTCGCAATTACATTTTAAGCTGCTTAAGGGCTAAATCAAGATTTTAGCTATAATACAACTACCAGGTCTAAAAATTTCGCTATCTGAGTCTAAACCTTTCTGTCATTTGTGGCAAAATTAATAAGGGTGAATAATTTACTTTTGGCCAAAATCTTGAGTTAACCGCTTTTAAAAAATGGCTAAATCGAGCCCTTTAACAACACAAGCTAAATGTGACTTGTTAGATATTTAATCTTTCTCTTGTTGCATAATATAAGAAATAGTGTAACAAAACAAATAAAGTGTATTTCAGTTCCTTACAATAATTTATTATTATGAAATTTTATAAAATAAAAAAAATTATATATACAATTATAAAATAACCAAATCATTAAAAAAAATATCGGATCGGGATTTTAAAAATATCGGCCCACAGTCCTAAAAAATACATTTAAATAAATAAAGAGCCAAACCTATCGTTGAGTAATAGATAAATGTCGGCTAGTTCGACTTAATCTATAGGCGCTAGTGGGAATTTATATTAATTTCTTTCAAATTTGAGCTAGTATATTTTTAAGAAAAATCCCAAGGCAAGTGTGATTTCTTTACCGGTTAAAAATTGGTTTAAACGGCTAAAAATATAGTAATTAACCAAGTATACGAACCAGCCATTAAAATAATTTTTATGTATTGGGTGGGCGAGTTGAACAAAATTTTTAGATAAATAGGCGAGCGGGTAAATTAAAAAAGCCAAGGGTGGGCGGGCGCTCGAGTTAATAAATTTTTAAAATAACAAGAGGGCGGACTTGACGTCCCACTATAGATCTCTACTAGGGGTATTAGAAATTTCCGTTTTTACAGGTTTCCTGATGCAGCTTATTATACAAATATATTTTTAGGAAAATGTATCTTACTGTCAATGTGATTCTCCGCGAGTTACTTTTTTCTCTATGTAGATTATTATAAAAATTGTCAATTCATTAGTATGCATTTAATACCGTAATTTTCTTTTTCATCAGCAATACGAATTTTAGAGCTTGCAAAAGACGGAGTACCATATTTTTTTCCAGTTAAGCCATTCGGTGTATTTCGATTGACTATTTTAAAAAAATATATATTTTTTCAACATTAAAGATTTATGTACCGAGAATAGTTGTATCTAAGATAAAGGGCTGTGCCGACATTATTTGTTTTTTTTAAATAAAAAAAATGTCGAATTGGCTAAATATTTCCAAAAACTTAATCAGATATTATCACTGGATTATAAAAATTAAGAGGAAAACTTTTAAATTTTACCAAATAATCTTTTTTTAAAAATATAATTATTACCTTTATCGGAAAGGTGAGAAGTGGTTGACAAAAATGTCCTCTTTGCTAAGTTTATGGCATGTCGCCGGTTAACTAAGACCCCTCTGGCGGCCTGTTCACTCGAGGACAATATTGGCTCGCAATTGCAAAGGCTAGAAAGATTATGTGCCATGTTAATGTCATCATCACCACCATCTGTCGTATCGATATTCAATATACGAGCGTTTCGCTTTTGAAGCAATAGCTGTTTCGATTGGAGAGCTCTCGTCCTATCCAATATCAAGCGAGGTTGATTATAAGTATACTTTAAGGTGGTCGCAGCACCAGTTTCCCCTGAAACATTGCCCCTGGGGATACAATTAGTGATATTGGAGCCGTTGGTTTGATGAATAGGCAAATAGTCGAAATAATCGTGGTCGTAAGGATCGTGGTGGCCATGCCCGTTGAACGCGAAATTAGGCTCGCCTACTTTCGTCATTATTTGAGTGGTATTAGACCAATAAAAATATATTCGTGGTCCGGAAACTTTTTAAAATTAAGAATGCCATAACTTGGTAAATGATAAATGAAAAATCGCTAAGCTCCGCAAAAAGTTAGTCCATGGATTAATCTAAATTGTAAATTATACATTTTGATTAATAAAATAGCAAATTAAATTGCTTATTATTTTATGGTGTGCATTAGAAGATGTCGGTCGACACGAAAAATAATTTTTCTAATAAAATTTTTTCCCTTGAAATTTAGCAGACATTTACAAAGTGCCTATTAAAGGTCAGAACCAAAAATATAGATTTCCAAGCCAGATATTTTGTGCACAATATTATTTATGTGGTCTTAAGCAAATCGTCTTTTCATATCAAAAAATTATTATGGATCATCGCTCGGAAAACTTGTTACAAATTTATTTTAAGGGTCGGGAAAAAAAAAATTAAACGCGTCTAGCTAAACCCCTGATCAAAAATTTCCTCGAGATATATTATCCGTATATAAGAGGTATAATATACCATTTAAAAGCCATCATTGTCTTTGTATTCAGGAGGATAGACAAACTGGAATTAATTTTATAGGTTGATATAAAGTATACGATTTTTTTTAAAAAAAAATTATAAATTAAATATAATTTAATTCACAATTTTCCTTGGAGTTTATATTTTAAAAATAAATCATTACTTTTTGTAACAAATTTAAAACATTTTATATCTGATTTTTTTTTACAAATCTATAAAATGAAAATCTATTCTTGTTTGAAGGATTATTTAACATATTTTTTGAAAAATTATGTACTTATAGATATATTATACATATTCATTTACAAAAAATATTTTAAAGATGTCATTTTTCCCTTTTAAAATTTTCTTTTTATTTAAAAAAAATTATATTATATTGTATACGGTTCATTAAATGTGTCGTAAGTAATCGATAATTCAAGATGAAAAGAATGATTAATGCACTTTATGAATTACGATAATTATCGAATAATATATCTACTTGGCAAAAAAAAAATTTTGTTTGAATTCTGATGGCGTAAAAAAAATATCGATATTACATTTCATTCTTTTTAAAAATCAGATCCGCCTCCATCCACCTATGAAAATTCTGGCAAAAACTAATTTTAAATAATTGTAGATGAGAAAGATTAGATAGAAAAAATCGTAGGCCAGAACTCTTCATTTACAGAGATCTATTGTAATAAAAACGTTACTTTAAAATTAAAAAAGTAACTAAAATTTCATTTTTTTGTTACCAGTGGCATTATTACACCAGAAACCTATAGGATGGGTCCAGAACCCGCCCCTTGGCATAAAGTAGTATAATTTAACAAAATCTGGTTTTGAAAATGAAAAAAAAAATTTACAACTAGACAGAGCTTAATATTACGAACTCTGAAAAATCTCTGCCTTAAATAATTACATTTTTTTTTAAAAACTGTGGTAAAAACTGACTAATTTTAAATACAATATAACAAAGGAAATCCTTATTATTTTAGGAACTAATTAATGGTTTGTTTGTTCCTCCTAATTATAAATGTATAACTAGGTAAATATAATTTTTAAAACAAATTCAAACAACAATTATCTTAAAATTATATACAATATAATATTTAAAAAAATATATATGATGAGTCCAGTGTAGTGTTGTTAAACGGCTCATTTAGCTATTTATAAATTAAGATTTTAGCCAAAATAATATTATGCAAGCCTCGAAATTTTCGTTAATAGATGTTGAAGCCTTATTGCCATCTAAGAGCAAAAAAATTTTTTGCCTAAGCGACGAAATATTTAAGCGATAAAAGTTTTACTTTAATCAAAAACAACGAATCCATATCATAAGTTTGAACCTAGTCGGTATGCGTTAGTCTGATCAGATAATTACAATTTTTACTTCTCAAGAAAGAGGGAGAACATATTAAAACGCAGTAATAAGAAAAGTAAGATAATAATTTCTGCCTTTATGCGAATTGATCGAACAGGTTCGAACGGGTTATAACATTTATGAGCACATGATCAAGATATAAAATTATCATAAAAGGTTCATAAACAGAGCCAGTGGTCACCAGGTCCTGGAGGAACATGTCTAAGTCCAACTTCGAATCTCAGGTAATTTTCTCATACTAGGTCGGTTTCATTATTCTTTAGTGCGCTTATAATAATTTCGTTTTTCTTTAAAAAAATGGTACTTTTATCAGTCCAAAATTTGGATCGGACTTGGATCGCGCGAGGAACAAAAAATATTAGGATCTTAGCGAAAAAATTTTTTGTCCTCTGATTGGACATTAAAAAATATATCCGTGCAGAGCAGTTTCCTCAAATATGATTGACGATATTTACCCCAACCCAGATTTCTATTTAATAAACCTAATCTCGTCTAAACTGTGCCCTCTATCACCATGGGGAGGGGTTTATTATGTAGTCATTTAGTTAGAATCACTGGGGTAGGGTCTTATGATTCCATTAAATCATCTAGGGTGTCACCACCCCCCCCCCTCCCCCCAAAAAAGAAATAATTTATTTTATAAATACTACAGATTTATATATTTTTTATTTATAAAAATGAAATTTAAAAAAATTATTATAATTTTTTATTTCCTTTGTTGTTATTGGAGAGATTATAGTGTGCGATAACTAAGAATATATACAAAAAAATGTATATTCATATAAGTGTCACAAGCGGATGTTTAAGCAAAAATATGAGCTCAGTTAAATGGATTAAACACCTTAAATAAATTAATTTTAAGTAGTTGCGTTGCCATAAGGGATCGAATGTTTTGCTTGATTTTAATTTTATCTTGGATCCAATGATAAAAAAAGGAAGCTTGAATGCTACTCAACCTATTATTAGTAATGGAAGTTTGTAGTTTCAATTCTTTATTCAAATGCTGCCAGAGCATATTATTCAGCTTAATTTATAGACCGGGAAGAAAAACCATCTTTCTTTATCTTCAATGTTATTTAATTTATTAGAAGTCTAATCAATAATCAAACGGATAAATATAAATTGCCTTAAAGCAGAGCTCTAAAAAATGGGTTTGGGTTCAGTGAAAAATCTCTGAACACGGTTCGGGTTCAGGGTTGGAGACCAGAAAAATATTGACTTATAAAAATTAGTTATAATACCAGAAATATCATTTTTTTTTTAAATTTATTTTAATTAGAATTGCCATAAAAATAATTTATCATCATAATTAATAATAGATTTAATAACATAATTACAATATAATTCATAAAATAATATTATATTTCTACTTTAAAATTTTAATTTATGCGAATTATCATAATATCTTCTAAAATATCGCCATTAAGATTTCCATGATTAAAAAGCTTGGACCTTTAAAATCTTACATTTTAAAAAAGGGTTTAGAAATATCGAGGGTTCGGGACGGTTCGCCCTGCTTAAAGGCAAGTGTTAAATAGAGCATACTTATCGGACATATATAAATTTGATCATTTTAAATATTGACTAGTAAAAAAAAATGATTAATATTGAAATAAATTGATAAATTTGTAATTGTTAGACCAAATTTTCATAACGCGTTGTATAAAATGTGAAAAGCTTATCCCGCGTTTTAACAATTTTTATCTTTGAAAATCCTGTAAACTGATAGAACATGTCAGATCTTTAGCTAAGGTATATATTTTTATACCCAACCTCCTCCCAACCCCACCACTTTCCTTTAGGGATCTAAGCTTGATTGACTTATGCGAGAAGGGAGTAGTTAGCACTGCGCTGAAGAGGCTGGTTTGATAAAAATGTCGGTACCACCGAGAAATAAAACAAAGGAAAAAGAAATTATAATATAATTAAGTTATGGGATTCATATATTTGTGAAAATTTGGCATGATGAATAAACAATTTAGGATCGGTACTAATCAGATGTAACCTTACCCGCTCCCCATCATAAATACATTCTTATTTTAACAGTGTTATGTTGTGGTTCAGTAAAAAAAAAAATTTATATTATATTTTTTTCAAATTTATTTATTAAAATTATTTTATAATAATAAAAAAAATGCGAAAGTTGTACAATAAAGTTCAATAAATTATTTTATTTTTTTTTAATCAGAATAAAAAAAAAGTTTTTTTAAAACAATATTATAAATATAATATAAAATAAATATAGTATATTTGATTTTAAACTGCATCACTGTTTCGTATCGGGATGCGTTAATGAAATTATTGTTATCTTAAACAATTTCATTCGTTTCCAAAAGGTGAATAATGTGTTGCGAGAATGAATATATGCAAAAAATGGTAAAAAAAACAAAGTTTAAATATTTGGTACCGATGATAACAATATTGTGTGAAAAAACAATATATATAAAGAAGGGGTGGGGTGGGGGGGGGGATGAAATATGATGGTTGAGATCGAGTTCAAATTCTTATCGTTATATTCTTTAAAAATTTATAACTTTTTTTATTGATAACAGAGCAAACAACCAAAAAATAAGATGAAGTTTTATATAATAATAAAATTAAGTGTAAACAAAGCTACTTGTCCAATAAAAAGGGTGGCACAACGTCTAAGTGAGAACAAAATAAATTCGCCCCCAGCTCAAGCTTAAATTGGTACTAAAAAGTTTTTGTTTTGAACCAGTACATCCTATTTTTTTGGTTTGTTTTAAGTATTTAGTGGCAATGTTATTTTTCGTATTTTATTCTCGTTTTTTTTTGTTTTCTTCTTTCTTTTTTTTAAAAATTAATTTTCTTTTGCTTTTTTGGTTAGTTAGTATTTAAGCCGCTGATGTTTTTTTCTTTTATTTATAAAATAAAATGATAAATTTCTTTTTCTAGTAAAAATAAATAAAACGATATGTAATTAGATATCTCTGGAATGAGGACAAAAGCAATTTGTGATTTTTAACTTTATAAAAAAAAGCGTTTTATTTATATTTCTCAATTCCAATTTAGACAAAAGGGCCGAACCGGGTTTGGACATAAAAATTTTAAGAATCTATTTAAAAGCTTCCATTTCAAGACATAAGCAAAATGATAACGTCTATCTTTCAAATCTAATTTCAGTAAGTTTCCTTCCAAAACCTAGTTAGAGGTGTGCAACCATCGTTCTAAATAATTTTGATTTTTTGGATGAGCGAAAACCCTACCCATTGCAGACCTCTAATCTTATTTCGTAACAAAAGAAATTAAATACTTTTTTAATTATTAATATAACATGGGGAGGGGGTGGCGATTATTGAGGAAATTTTTCCGATACTTTTATTTTATAAAAATAGAGTACAATTTTATATATAAACTGATCTTATCACCGAACCATACCGCGTGTTAATTTGTAAAATCCTTTAACAGGATATAATTAATAAAATCTATATATTTGCATCGGTATGTTGTATGTAAATGAATGGACTTCACAATTAAAAAAAAATTAAGTTTTTATTTGCAATACGTATTTTGTAAATTGGTTCTGTTCTAGCGTGGTGCGTAAAACAAACTTTGAAAAAAAATTAACATCTGGTGTGGGGGGAAGGAAATGAAAACATGTTATATTTTGTATATGGTAAAAATTAAATTATAATTAAAAAGGGTTTATTATTATAATATTTATATTATGGAAATTTTAAATTGAGCGCAATTAAAAAGTGAAAGTTTCCAATAAACATGAAAAATAATCTTTCGGAAAAGTGAATAGGAGGTCACCCCCCCCCTTGATGTTTTAGATTTTTAACCGAGCGCCAACCATTTTGGAAGAAATATTTATCCGCCCACATATTGTTTTTAAAGTTAAAACCTGTTTGCAATATTTGAAGGTAGACATTTAAAAATTTTTTTCAGAAGGTAAATGATTGGCGTCCCAAAAATTAGTCAAGTTTTGATATCTAAGACCCCACCTTCGTATTTATCATTTATGGAAAGGTTATTCAAAATTGGTGGATTCACTAGTTAATGTTATAATTAAGTGCTAGCATTTTAATAAACGCGGTGACGCATAATGATTTTGCTGAGAAAAATAAAAGGTAGTCTTATAATAGGGAAGTGATTTATATTCAAATAGAGGTAGACGTTAAATAAAAAAAAGTTTTTCTTTTGAAGTATAGTTAAAAGAACGGAACCTTAAGAAATTTATGGGCGATTCATATACATTCCCACAACAGAGGCGGATCCGTTCTGAAAAAAATAAAAAATTATATTTAAAATGACTCAACAAATATAAATATTCTTTTTGCAGTTTGCTCAAGATAATATTATACAGGCGCGTAAAGGGTGGAGGAAATCCCCCACCGTAAAATTGGCCTGTTCTCGTAAATATCATTTTAAGCTAATAAAATTTTCCCCTATCACACCTCCCTCTCCCTAAAAAATTTATAAAATATTATCATTATTAACATTAAGTAAGAATTTGAAAGAAAAATTAGTAAAAGTTATTAACTTTTTAAAATAATGATATAACTCAAAAATTTTTATTAAAAAAAACATGAAAACTCAAAATTATTTTTATAAAAATCGAGTATAGTCAAAGGCCTATAACAAGTTAACCTAAAGATATCAAATAAAATTTTTGTAGGAAAAACTCATCTAATAGTACCACCCCCCCCCCATAGCAATCCTGGATAGTATTTCTAATCGTTTAGTATTAAGTGATCAAGATTATATTTAAAAAAATTGTAAACAAATTTATCGTAATTTTACCTGTCACGACATTTTATTAAATTAATTATTGTTAAATAATAAAGTGTTTTAAATTCAAAGGACACTTTTGTTGCCAAGTTGGTGCTTGGTATTAAAGTTGACAAATTCTGAACACCGCAACATAAATTATTATAAATTTTAAATGAATAAAATGAGATCTTTCAGCAACAAATTTTGGAAATTTCCGAATTTGAAACGTTAAAAAAATTTATTTTTGACTATAACGGGAACGGGAAAATCATTTGCCTTTGTTACGGGGCCATGAAAACGCAAGCCCACACACCCATAAATCGCGCACTTCGCGTGATCAAATTAATATTGTTAAACTGAGATCACGTGATAGAGTTTTGTCCTAAATTCACGTAATAAAGATTTGTTAACGTTTCACAAATTATCACAAGCAATAAAAAATGGAATAATCTCGTTAATATAAAAAGAAAAACATTTAATTAGTTTAAAATGTGACAACAAAAATCAACCATAAATAAATATGCGAGATCATTTATGAGCCTATATTTTCCTTTCTAAAAAAAATTTTCGAAAATTTTGTATAAATTTAAAACACATTTTTATTACACACAAACTTTGAATATAAATTTTGTTTTTATGTATAATAAATGTGAGAATGTGATAATTTAAAAGAAATCTTCCTTCATTAACCTTATAACCATCATTTTCATAACTCATATCCCGTTTCCTAAACCTATTTAAATTAATATTTATAAAGAAATGCTCAAATTATAGAGGTTTTAGCAAATGTGTGCTCCTATAAATCAATACTTATTAAGAAATACGACACACAAAAAACAATTGTTTTTTTTTATAAATGAAAAAAAAAGAAGTCAAAAAAGTGTTTTTTTCCATTAATTAATGTAAATTGTTTAAAATTCTATGATACATGCAAATTAAAATATATCAAGAAAATGTGTTCGTAATATGTCGTTGAGCTTCTCTAATTAATTGCTATATTTTGCGTAACATTTAACCCCGATTCGTTTTATAATTAGCCGCAAATAAATTAATAATAAAATAGTCATTTTTTTAAAAAAAACAAACTTTATTTATTCATTTAGTTTGCGCCCCACTCTTGGCCTATTCGCTAAATTTTATAATATTACCAGGTTAAAGCTTATTTCGAATGTGACCGACACATTACAGTTACTTTTCAAGTTATTTGCATGTAAGCAATTTTAGGCTATAATGTATCTTGTTTCATTCAAATAATATGTCGAACTTGTCTGTCGCTGATTTAAAAAAAAACTTTTCCCCTCTTTATCTTCCAATTCTTTATGTTTTATTTACTTCTGTACATTTTAAATCAATTAATTCATTCATCCATTAACTATTCATTCCATTTATAGCTTTAGTTGTAAAAAAAATAAAAAAATGGTTTTTAAAGATAAAAATTTATATAAATCATAACCTTTAATATAACACCAGGAAAGTATATCATTAATATCCGCCCACATTTTATATTATTGCTTGGTAAATTATTTTTGAATTTTTTTAAAAAAAATAAAATCATGAATACATTATTTTATCTCAAAACCTTTATAAAATTAAGAATGAAATTATTTAATAATCAGGCGAGCGAGTAGCTAGCAGGATGGGGGGGGGGGGGGGGGAGAAATCATCTGGGAGGGAAAAAATATAAGGCCATATGAATTGTGACTGAAATGCAAAGTTTTTTTATTTCAATTTATTTCAAATAGGTTATGTGTAGCAAAAAAAGTAAAAATTAACTATTACATTTTTTCTTTCCTCAAATTTTGAAGAACATTTTCTTGCATTTTTTAGTGTTGTTAAACGTCTTGTTTTAAACCGATTTATAAAATTGACTAACTCAATTCATCCAGAAAAATATTGCGCAAGCCTGAAGATTTTGTTCATAGATGTATACATATATTATCAAAATCTCGAGCTTAGGCAATTATGGCGAAAATATTGAGTTCGCCGTTTTTAAAAATCGGCTCAAAACGAGCCGTTTAACAACACTAGCATTTTTTTAAACCTTAAACTATGATGGATATAAGAAAATTTTATCAACCAAAAACGTAAAAGTAATATAATTTAATTTTAAAAATAGTATAACACAAGCTAATAATACCAGAAATTATAATTTATTATTCATCTATGCACGATGATTGCAAATAAAACTATTGATCCATGAAAACTAAAAAGAGATAAGGAGGAAAAAAGATCTTTAAAAGGTTAGTAATCATTTTTTAAACAGAATTTGCTGAATAGAATTATTTTTAAGACTTTTTGTTTTACAAAAAAACTGCAAAAAGCATGCCCGGCACAAGTTTTCGACACCAAGCTGTTATAGCATTTTTATTTAGAAGAGTCTATTTTGATTTTAAACAATTTAATGCATATTTATCATAAAAAATGATATGGATTTAGCTGTGGAATATTATTATATTACAACTTAGAAATCTAAGAGATAATAATATCGACCAAGAATTTTACGAATGTATGTGGTTGCTTAGGCTAAAGCAAGATTATATTATTTTGAGATTCGCAAACAATCGGTTCAATATTAACGTAGACTCAATTGAGGATCACTAGAAAAATAACCGTTTTTATTCCACAAAAAACGATATGTGATAAATAAAATGGCTCTGTCCAATTTACAAATTATATATAAATCGGACTTAGGATGTAAAATCTTGATATTTAAATTAAATATTTCGCTCTTGTAATGTATTTCCTCCCTCTGTTACGAGGTGAAATTGTAATAAAGCACCGCACTTAACCGAACTCAAAAAAAAAGAAAATTAAGTTTAGAATTGGAGCAATTTTCAAATAAGTATAATTATTATTTATATTTATTTTATAAAGTGGATTTTTTAAAAAAAATAGTAAGAAGTAAAAGAATCAACAAGGATATTTGAAACGATTAGTGATTAAAAAATCATTTATTTACATAAATCTCCCTTTTTTTCCTCCTCAGATAAAATAAATAAATATCATGTTTCATTCGTCTTTGTCGAATGAAAAGAGAAAAAAAAACACTTTGACTCACTTACTACTAGTAAGGAATCCCACTTTAATATTCAATAAATCACATTTCAACGATTAATTATTATTCTTTAATATATTAAAACACTAAGAAATGATTATTCTTTAAAAATAATATTTTATCATTTATACACGAGAGTGTAAAATTATACAGGTAAAAAATATACATATTTTACATAGATATAGTACATTAACTACAAATATTTATTATTATTTTTTATTTTATTTTTATTAAAATAAAAATAAAAATAATATTTTAATATTAAATCATTCAATTAACAATCGAAATCGAGAAAAGACATACATTAGAAAAGAGCTTGAATCATATGATATTATAGGTAGATATAGGCTGGTATAAGGCAATGTCTTAATGACCTATTTTATATTAATATATATTTTAAAAAATATATGTACATTATTATTATTATTATAACTTTTTGTATAATATATCTTTCTTCTTTTCAAATTTTGATTTATACTTCATTAATAGTCAATTTTACCTTTAACCTTCAATCGTTTACCATATGCAATGCAACGTTGTATATTATACACCATATATTTTAAATAAATAGTCACCCGCATATCTTGGCATAATTATTAATTGGCAATAAGATTCTTTTGGGTTTTTATTTTCAATTATTATTTAAAGGCATTTTATACCATAATACCCTGTTTCTGAAAAGGAACTAATACTACTTGTATAATATTAAATGGAAATTGATAGCCTCCTTGTATAATATTAAATGGAAATTGATAGCCTCTTGACAAAAAAAATATGTCAAGTGTGATTGAAATATTGTTTTTGGAATTATTAGTTTCTTTGAAAAATTTAAAAATGTATTATGATTAGATATATTTATAATATAATATTGTTATTATATAATATGGAACATATATATTTTATTTTTTTTTATTCGATGTGAATATTTTCAATAGTTCAAGAGTCTTAAATAAAAAATCATTTTAAATAAAAGACATAGTGTCTATGAATGTAAATGTTTAGTTAAGAAAAAAAGCGGTTAAATGCTGATCAAAGTATAGTAAAGATGAAAGAATGGGTAATCTTAATTCCTAATCTTCTAGAAAAAAAAATAAGATATGTATATAAATTGTTTAAACTTTGTCGTTAAAAAAAACACTTACCAAGATTTAAATACAAATTTATTTTTTGAGTGTAAAGTATGAAAAAAAGGAGAAATTTATTTATTTTTTTTCTGCGTTACAAAAAAAAATATGCTTGCTTGCACTTGAATTTTTTTGTCGTTTTTTATAGGCGTTGTTTAATCTTATATATTATGGATACACTTTTTTGACCGATACCGATCAGAACTAAAAGAAAGATAATCCGATTCCAATTTTTACGTTGATTTATTTTTTTTAAACCTAAATTTTTATCATATCTTACCCTTTGTTTGCAGAGTTTGATTAAAAATCTTCAAAGATTTTTGCACTTTGTTAATATTTTTTGTTAATTTTTAAGCAAGAAAAATCTTTCAAGATTGAAATCATAGATTTTTTAGAAAAAATATATATTTTTGTTCAAAAAATTTTTAATATTTATTTTCAAACTCTGCTTTTACTCAATATTTTAGCCAAAGAAATATTGCCTTTGCCTAAACAGATTTCTCTCAAGCCTTTGTGCCATCTATGCCCAAAATCTTCAGGGTTGCATAATATTTTTCTGAATAAAATATTGAGTTAGTTGTTTTTGATAATCAAGTTTAATTCCGCCAAAATCATTGTTGATATTTTAGATGAGATGATTTTTTTTAAAAAAATACACTTACTCATTCGTGATAATGCATTAAATATCGGCTTGATCACGAGAAAGGGAAAATTTTTAAGTATTTCTTTATACCAACAGTTAGCGTTGTTAAACAGCTCGTTTTGAGCCAATTAAAAACGACTTAGCCAGAAAAATATTGCCTAAGCCTCGAGATTTCACTAATAGATGTCTATACCTTTGTGCCATTTATGATCAAAATCTTCAAACCTGCGTAATATTTTTATGTACAATATTGAGAGCCGTTTTTAAAAATTGGCTCAAAATCAATTTTTCCATGGTTAGTTTTTAAAATAAAGAGCGTTATTAATTTACCATTTGTTAGTGATAACTTTAGTTCGAGTGTATATTTTTAAATGGATTTCGTGCTTTATTTTCTTTATCTTACACATTACAACTCATATAATTAAATATCTTTCATGCCTTTCTAGATGTCGCCCATAAAAAATATACCAAATAATCAACATTTTATTTTAAATCAACTAGTTTGAAATGCTCTTCAAAAACTTTGATATCTGTAGATTATTCAAAATTTTTTGGTAAAAAAATCTAATAAGTAAATCTTTTATGATTCTTATACATAAAAAAATATTTCATAATTAAATCACGATTTTTAAAAAAAAAATAATTATGATTTTTTAAAAAAATCTTCAAAGATATATTGCTCAAAATTTTCGGCAAACAAAAATTTTATAAATTATTTTATTTTTTTTATATATTATAAGTATCATATAATAAAACACCTAGTTTTCACTTATATTATGTATCATATAGTTTTCACTTATATTATGTATCATATAAAACGCCATAGTTATGACTTGAGTGTAACGATATCAATATCGGAAAAAAAAATTAAATTTTGGCAATATAAATAAATGTTATAAAAGTAGGTATCGGATAGGTTTTATGAGAAGATCGATTGATTTGATCTTTTCCATCCGATAATAATAATATCGGTGCAATCCTATTTATTTTTATCGTTATATGCACATTTATCTAATTTTTGCCATTTTAGAGGAATAGCGACCTTGATTCATTTTTATTAATTAGAACCTATTTCTAATAAATTTAAAAAATTGGTTTAATTAGTTGAAAAATGTCAATATTTTTCATAGAGATTCCATATTTTATAATTATACTTTTACAAAATAAATTTTATCGGAAATGTGTAATATTTTGCAAAAAAATTTGTTAGGGGACAACCAATCCATTTGCCTCACATTTCGAGGCAATAATATTTAAATGATTCGCAAATTAATTTAATGAACTAAGTAATAAACAATGAGTATATAAAATTTGAATTTTATTTTAAAATTATTAAACTAAAAGGTGTAGCATTGTTCTCCAGAGATTTTTCAATGCCATTTCAAACAAAATACACCCATACCCCCCCCCCAACATGTATTATGACAGTCATTTTCATATTTTTTCCCCACATTTCCGTAAAAATATTTTTTTATTATTAATTTAAGCAATATTGAAGGTTCAATATTAATGAATCTTGTAATGTAATAATTTATTTTTATTGAATAGTCAATTCCACAATAAAATTTTTAAAAAGTAAAAAGGAATAGAAGAATAAATTAACAACACTTTATTTTTTTTGTTATGGAATTTTAAAATTATGGGCTGGGTTGGGTCTAGTGTTGTTAACGGCTGAATGAGACGATTTTAAAAACGGCTAACTCAATATTTTATCTAAAAAAATATTGACTAAACTTCAAGCAGGCGCGTAACCAATGGGGGGGGGAAATGGGGATATTCCCCCCCCCATAGCAAATTTGACTATTTTCATAAATATCATTTTAAGCTAATAAAAATTTTACCCCCCCCCCCCACCAATCAAAATTTTACAAATATTTGAATATCAATTTTCCAACATATTATTCAAAAATATTAATAAAATGGAAAAATATTTAGTCAAAGAGATTGAAATCAAACGATAATTTATAAATAAGGCTGAGCATGAAAAAAAGTAATGTGTCGTTAGCAGCGATATCATTATTGAATTCAATTGATCAATCAGAGTTTATCATTGCTGCTAGTTGCATCAATAAATTATTTTTAGCTCACTACTTTGTAGAAATTTACAAAAACCAAATTTAGATTTGGTTCAAGTTATTGATTTGGCGGAAAATATACATGAACAGGTAGATACAATAAGAATGAATGTAGATAAATATTTTCATAATATTTATCTAGACATTGAATCGAAGGCTAAATTTTATGATATAATACTAATTAAACCTCGTCTAGCACCTAGGCCATTATTGAGATGAAAATAAATATTGGCTCAACTGAAGAATATTATAAAATATCCATTTTCATCCCGATACTTTTTTATAGCAAATAAAAGTACGGGTTTTAGATAAAAAACAAGTCTTTAGCAATCTTCAAGTTTTATTACCCAAAGATCCTTCTTCATTTTCTAATGCCACTATTGGTAAAATTAAATATTTAGAATTTTATTCCTATGAGATTGATACTGAAATAAATTTAATCAGTGAATTCGAATTGTGGTATAAATATTTATACGTTTAGCTATTTTACCTGAGCATGCTATTGATGCGCTCAATCGGTGTAAAGAAACCTTGGCTCAATTTCCTAATATTTCGAAGTTGTTTTATATTCTTGCATGTTTGCCTATTGCAACATGTACGAATGAAAGGACTTTTTCCAACTTGAGAAGGTTGAAAACATATTTACGAAGTACTGAATCTCGGCTAAATGGGTTAGCTCTGTTAAATATACACAGAGATTTGGTTCCAAAGACAAACGAAATAATTAAAAATCTTGTATTTGATAAGAAGTTAAAAAAAACTTGTTAATTTACTTATTTTCTAGTCAATATTTTAAACTACTATTAGTATTTTCAATAAAAAAAATTATATTCTACTTATATTGTATGAGAATTTAAGCTGAGGCTAGTTTTTAAAGCAAATTTTATAAAAAAAATGACATTACACTTTATTTCAACTTTACATATAAATAAACCTTTACATTTAAAAAAACTTTACATATAAATAAACCTTTACATTTAAAAAAACTTTACATATAAATAAACCTTTACATTTAAAAAAACTTTACATATAAATAAACCTTTACATTTAAAAAAACTTTATTAAATATAATATACCTAACTTGAAATAATAAAAAAGAGGCTTGTAATATCCTATCCATAAGCACGAATTAGTAAATAATAGTTAAAAATAGAAATATAATTATAATTAAATTATTCATAATTTAATAGAATAGCTAAATAAGAAGCCCCCAAAAAATTTTTCCACCCTCTATAAGAAAATCCTGGATACGCCACTGACTTCAAGATTCTTTAATAGATGTTCAAACCTTTGTGCACCTATGAGCAAAATCTTAAGGCTTGCATAATAATTTTCCTAATAATATTGAGTTAATTGTTTTAAAAAAATCGGCTCAAAATGAGCCATTTAACAACACTAGTTGGGCCTAATATTTTTTAAAAAAATTTGGGCAAGCCAGGTCAGGCATAAATTTTTAAATATGATATCACTCGTGGAATATTGATATATTTAAATTTTTGCAAGAAACAAGGCACCAATATTATTTTAACATGTAGAATAGGCCAGGTTGAGTGGACAAATAATTTTTTTTATATTTTGGGTCAGTCTTAGGCTAGATTTGAAAAATTAGGCCCAATGTAAACTAGTGATCTGTATCAGGCCTAATTTTTTAAGCCTGGCCCAAAATCTTTTTTAAAAAAGTTTTGCTGGCCTGGCCAGAACTTGAAATTTTTTTTTAAAGTTTTGCCGGCCCAGCCCGAACTTGAAATTTTTTTAAAAAAGATTTCCCGACCCAGCCCGAATTTATTTAAATATAGAAATTAATTTTTATAATTATTCAAAATAAAAGACATGTTATATGTTGTTTAGTTTCAATAAATAAAATCAAAATTTAGATATATTTAAAAAAATTTCCAAGGTCCGATCTGACCTGGCCCAAATTTTTTTTAAAATATCAGGCCCAGCCCGAACCCGATTATTTATAATAGAATTAGGCCCAAGCCTGGCCCAAATTTCAGATCTCTAATGTAGACCACTAATAGCTATATCATGCTACTTTTTATAAAGTAACTTTAACATTTATAGCCAATACTATTTTATATATTTTAGTGATTAGGAGGGGGGTTGATATGGGATTATGTTAATATAAATAAATATACTATATATATAATTTATATTAAGAGAAGAAAAAAATATATAATTGCTTTGAATTTGATTTTACATAATTCATCTATATTAACAAATTATATTTAAATTATCATTATAAACTCATGAAAAAATTTACCTTGATCAAAATAACAATATAAGAAAATTTACAAGTTAAAATTATCTTATTTTTAGAATTTTATCCTGTACAAATTCAATTTCATGTTAATAATAAATGAACTATCAAAAATAAATAAGAATCAGCTTATAAAAAAAAAACCAATCTTAAAGACTTGTAAGATATATTTACATCCAATAACCAGGAAATTTCAACTAAGTGGTAAGGGGTAGTATTGGGCTATGGGTAAAAATATCTCCTAGAAAATAACTTCAGGGTTTTAAACTTGTAATATTTCCTTTCCCCAATTTAATAGAAACACAATTTTATTTTAATATAGGTTTTAAAAAATATTAGTAATGAAAATAATTTTATTTTATGATTGTCATGCACACCCTAAGAATCTGTGTATAAAACTATACGATGACCATTTTGAACTCTATATAGGCATTGTTAGTAAATCTTAAGCAAAATTATCAGCCTATGAATATTTAAGAACATAAACAATAAGTAAAATATATATTCATAATATATTGAAATTCTGTCTCACGTTTAATAAATCTGTAAAATTATGATAGTAATCTATTAAAAAAATTTTTTACCTAATCATTGAAAATTTGAACCCATATTATAGATATCAAATATTTTTCACAATCGTCGTAATTTCGTAAACTATTTTTTTAAATATATAAGCATATGGTAAACCTGATAAATACATAAAACCTTTACAGGTTCATGTCAATCATTGGCATGCTTATTTATCTATGATAAGTTTAAATATTTTAAAAAACTTTGTTTATAGTTAGTATGTTAATTAGTACACCATGTCATGCTATTTCATATTCTTTTTTATACCAAATCTGAAATGATAATTATTAAACATATTTGTAGATACCAGTTTAATATAAAGCATCAATAATTTAGAAGCATTGCTAAAGTTACTAGTTACTGATAGCTGTAAAAAATTTGTATTTATTATTTATATAAAAAGAATGAAACATTCTTTTAAATTAGTGATAATTTTAAATTATAATAAAATGATATTGTTTAATCCATGGTAGTTTTTCAAATAATTCATCGTCGTTTATTAATGTGTTACATTTTTACAAAAAATATAACTTTAACCGATTAAATTCTTTGGAATGTAACTGCCCATAAATAACTAGTTTAAAATATTTATATACTTAATAAATATTTTTAAATATTTAATTTTATTTTTAATAGTTATAATTAATTAATTTTGAATTAAAATTTTGATTAAATGTCTAATTTAGTATGTGCACCTTTTTATATTTGATATTGAATTGATAATTGACAATGAGTCATACAGACACAGAATATAATATGAATTTGACTTTAACTGTTATTTGATCCATATCTCTTCAATCATTCGTTTTAGTGACGTGTGTGACAGCCCTCAGATTGACGTTTCATCCCAATCCCTCTGATTGCTTCCCGCCATCACCTATTCAGTGGTATATGCTACAAGGTCCCCAAACTGGTCAGCATGTATTCGCAATTTGCGATCTAGCGTTTATATTACATATAAATATATCCCCTTCCTATCTTGATCTATTTCTTCTCTCCAGTAGTGTTGTTAAAAACACAATTTGGATAGATTTTTAAAAACGGCGCGATTAAGATTTTAGCCAAAATAATATTGTCTTAGCCTCAAGATTTGGCAAGTATAAAGTTGAAAAGCAAACAATTAATAGGTGAAAGAAAAATAGAATGGAATTAATATTTTTTTAAATATATCAATAGCGTCTACATGAGCGGGAGGGGTAGGAACAGTTTGCATCCTATTTTTTTGAGGGGGTAGGCTTCTTTAATGGGGGTAGAATAAATTTTTTGGGGGTTTATCTATTAAATTTTGAGATGAAATAGGATAAAATTTATTGCTTTAAAAATTAATACTTTTATTATAGAAATATTATAATACAATTATCGGCCAAATCTATATATTGCAAACAATCATACACATTGTTTTCCAAATAAAACTTTCTGCTATCCTTTTTAATTTAAAAGATTTCGATATATCAGCAAGCTCATAATGCCTTAATAATTAATTCATTGTAAATAATGGAGGTTTTAATTAAATTTATTATCTAATATAAATTCTTTATATTCACAAAATATCGATAGTTGGTAGTAGAGATATATTAATTTAAGTTATCCTTAAGAGTATTAATAAAATTATAAAGGTGAAAATAATTATAGGGGGGTAGGCAAAGGTTTTTGAACGGGGTTTGCATCCAGTAAAAATCCTGTCATGTAGACGCTGTCTATCAATAAGGTAAAAATCAATATTCTTTTTGATTAAAATTTAAAATTTAATTATATATATTAATTAATAATTTTTTGGATATATAGATTTAATTAACAAAAAAATCTATCCCTGGTTAAAATTTTATAGTTATAAATGTAATCGGGCCGTTTTTAAAAATAGACCTGAATTAACAAACTACTCTCCAGTCATTCATGGTTTCATTCCTTATCCTTACATATTGACTAAGTCAAATTCCTTAACAATGGAATGTGTGTCATGTTCTCGACTTTGTTTATCATTATATTTATTTATCTCATTTCACTTTTGGTATAGCCCAATATAGATTAGTACTTATCAGACCACCGAACATAATTTTCGCTGATATTTTTTTGATAAGTTGTAGATTGATACTATATTTAATATAACTACTCTTATAAAGCCATGAAAAAACTAAGCTAGCAGATTAATATCTAGTTATATGACGAAAAAGAATTACTATTTAATGAATATTGGTACAATGAATATCATTAGAAGATTATTGGTAAAAAGACTACATTGAATAAAAAATAAAGAATCTTATTGGATAAATATAATTGACGTTTTTTGAGAATTATATATGTAGATTATTTTGATTGTGTTAATTACAGTCAATTTATCACTTCAGTCATCTACAATATTACACTAGCACCATCAATTGTTTCCTTATCCTAAAGGTAAAGGCATGCTAGAATTGAAAACCTCTTCTGAATACTTAAATTCTTTTTTGAAAATTTTTAAGGAACACTTGAAAATTTTTATTCTCTTTGGTCATAGGACTCTTAACTCTTGGTTTTAATATCAAAACTTCTTTTATATAACAGCATCTCTAAATCCTATCAAATTATAATAAAATTAATTCCTAAGAAATTCTATAATTTTAATATAAAAGGAACTCTTTGTTTGGCTGCTTCAACCTCAATTGTTGCTCCATTTGACAAGACGACATACCAAAAATTTCTAAAAAAACACGATAGATACACAATATATTTCGAATAAGAGTTCTCACAAGAAGAGCTCAGAAAGGCAATCCTTTTATTCCAAAAAGATTCTGCCTATGGATTTGAAAATATATGACCTATATTTTTGAATGACTTGACTGCTCCATTTACTAATACTAAATCTGTTTACTTTCCTAACATTACTATGCAACATCATTGCATCTGGTGATAATCCATCCTTTATTTGTAGGATTTTATTTGGTGCTAAACTTATTGCCCTCATTAAACCCAATAAAGATATAAGACAAATCGCCATAGGAAGAGTCTTTCTAAGACTCGCTGCCAAAATCTTTTGACTCGGGTCTACAGGCGTTGCTACCTGTCTTCTTGTACCCAGTAGTTAGGTCTGATTTAAAATGTATGTTTTCTAGGCAACGGCTCATAGCTCTCGATTTTAACTCCAAAATAATATTTCTTATGCACATTTAATTATAATCGACTTCAGGAGTGCTTCTAATAATCTCCATACTAACACCAAATATTTTCCAACTTATGCTAACTACATAATTGGCTGCTACCAAGATCCTACCCTTCTTCAAATAGATACCAATCGCATCCGCCGAAGGCATTCAACAAGGAAACCGCGTAGGTTTACTAATTATAGGTCTTAATTTTATTATTAAAAAATTAAAAGCAACTACAAGCTCGATCTCTACATTTGATACACCAAAAACGGTACAATAAGTGGTTCACGTGTGGAAATCGTTAAGGCTCGCAACATAATAAAAAATGTATGTGTCTCTACTGGTCTTAGGTTAAACACAAACAAAACCAAAATCTGCCTCTTATAATTGGACGTTGAAATTAATTATAGTTCTAAAAACATTATACAAGACAAAATCTTTCACTTGGTCTCTTATTGTTGTGTGGGAGCGATCCAACAATAATATAAAAAAAACCTTAAGTAACCTCAGAAACTTTGATGAGCTCTTATATTCCATTCCTAAGCACAAGATATATTTCATAATTAAAAAATACTTTTTCAACATTCCCAAAATACTTTTTCAACATTCCCAAAATCCTTTATGCCATAAAATCCACTGCTATCTTCAAATTTACCGGAGAACTCAAAATTAACGAGTTAAAAAATAAAAGGTATAATGGAAAAAATTGTCAATCCTCATTTTAATGATCACTCATTCAAGCCACTTTACCCATTTCTAATGGAGGAATCGGAATTCGGTCTCTATACTTTGTCGATATGTGGATTTATCTCTGCTATCTTGCCTTTCATTATTTTTCAAATGACCATTTGCTAGATGAGGTTTTTTCCTTATTGTGCAACACAAATGCACTTTACACTCCTCTTCCAACTTCAAACAAGCAGAAAATTGGGTTTTACATATGATTACAGATACCGTTGATTAACTATTCCCCATATAATCTGTCGACCATTCCTCTTTTGCTGTTTTGAACATTGGTTCATGTAAATTATTGGAGGCTATTCCTTTTAAAAACCTAGGTCTTTAGTTCAATGACCAAGAATTCAGTTTTGCGCTTGATATTCGCTTAAACATCAACTCAATTATCTCATAAAAATGCGCTAGCTGTTACTAAGAGATTCGAGCAAACATCGCCTTCAATTCATCAGGAGTAGCGGCTAGCTCTTAGGCACACTTTATTCAGTTACCTTAGCAAGCATGCTTTAAATTCAGCTGGGATTCCTTAGTTAACCGTTACATCCATAAATTTTTAAATGTGGAGTCCTATATTGGTAGTCTATTAGACCACACAGAATTAAAAAGTTAATTCCCTAATTCTTCATAATCCATTACAAAATTTCAATTTATTTTATAACCAAATATCTACTACAATATATATATCAAAAACTCATTAAATATGCAAATTGATTTATATTATAGTATTTGTTTAATATTTGAAATATTAGGAAGTTGTATTGTTATTATTATAAAAATAATTTGATGATATAATTAAAATATTGAGAATTTAACACATTTCACTTTTATAAATTTAATAGATTAAAACTTTTATACCTTAACTCTTTGCAAAACTAAAGTAAAATATTTTTAAAAAAAGTCATCGATTTTATTGAGAATACGAGAATAGCTGAACGCATTATATTGGAACTTAAGGAAAATAGGGCAAACTGTAGATAACGAATTTCTATTTAATAGGCGAGAAGAGAGGAAAGATGAGAGCTACAAAAGGTAAAATAAGTCGATGCCACCTAACCTACCAATAAAATACTCCAAACGGTCGATAAATAATTTTTTAGGGGGTATAGTAGTAGATTTGTGACAGGGGGGGGGGGGAATTTGCCTTCAAAAAATTTAACGTTTGATCTTTGATTATGAATAAAACCTAATAACTATTTTATTATGGGGGTGGGGCAAGATTTTTACGTTACCTCTTCTCTAATTCTAACTCGTTCAATATATTTTTTGAGCAATAAAATTCTCATCTTTAGAATTTTTTTATAGTTATTTTTATGCGTAAATCTGTATTGAATCTACTTATTTTGTGTAATTATATTATAATTTTCTGAATAAAATAATTTAATTAGGAGTTTAATTAAAATAATTTAAAAAAATGTAACCCGGGTAAACGTTTGTAAAAAGCAAGACTGAAACCTTGATAGAATTTAAAGCTACCGATGAGTCACATGTCCATTTAGGATAAGAGCTGTTATGCCCATTTACACATACAATTAACATAAATTATCAATCATTTTATTTAATCCAAATATTTGAATTCATTGACTTTACACAGAGATTGGAATATAAATATATATGTGTATATATAGTAATAAATAAATATAAATTTATTTGAAAATAACATTCTATAACATATTAATATTATGCTACCAGAATTGTGCGAAATCAAGCTATACGAGATTGCCTGATTGATATTTTCCCTCAATCTTTGTAATTTTAAGTAATATATATTAAAAAATAACTCAAAAGTTTATGTTCAAATGTTCTGAAATTTTATTGGATACCTATTTTAGGCATACTAAAATACTTTATATAAAAATTAGATTTTCAAATTTAAAAACACACTCGATAAATGATTTTGGCTATTTTTAAGTGTAAATCATCTACTTTACTTTTTTTTTAATTTTGAAAAATCTTATTTGAGCCGGAAGTGTATTCCAACACGTGTTAAATACATAGATAAATTTCCAAACAAATTAATAAAATATTACAAATATAGTCTGAATATGCACCATATTGCCGATAATGTATGGGCGATCTATAATAAAAATGTTTTAATTTACTTGTCTCGATGCGTTGTATTTTATACTTTTTGGAATCTCATTATAAATAGAAATCAATGTCTGAGCAAAGCCGGCACTTCTAGGGTCATCCGGCATTCTTCGTTGAAATGTCTGGGGTGAAAAAGTTTGATTATTCAGACCCCTTAAGTCTCTTTTTTTCAATCCAATAGGAAAATAATCGAACCATTCATCAAAATTATCATGATAATAGTTCATAGGATAATATAATTTTGAAGGAAAATCTTGTTGTTTTGGACGACTATAACTTACTTTTTTCTTTTGTGGTCTTATTTTTGTTATGATAGGTCTTATTGGCTTAGGGGCTTCTACGATATGTTTTATATGCTTTAACTTAGGTGCTTCTACAATTCGTTTTATATGTTTTGGCTTAGGTGCTTCTACAATATTTTTTACATGCTTTGGCTTAGGTGCTTCTACAATACGTTTTATATGCTTTGGCATAGGCGTTTTTACTACAAGTTTTATTTCTTGTCGAATATTTTTCTCGTGGTGTCTTCTCTCTTTAAATCGTATTTTTCTGAGGAGGGGAATGCCAATTATTTTGATTTTTATATCTTTGTCTTTTACTTCGCTCTTAGCATCTCTAACCCTTTCGCGAGGTATATCGGAATATCTATTCCTACTACTTTTCGATTTATCATCAAGTAAGGTTGAAATGGGTTGATTCAATAAATGAGTGAGTTGGCCGTATTTTTGGGAGCCTTTGTCTTTTTCTAAATGCAAAATGTCGTTTATAGCATTTATAACTTGGTGAGCTTCGTCGTGATAATTATCATCTATTTGAAGCTTATTCCGTTCTTTGTGAGGTAACTGTCTACCAATATGTTGAAAATAGTCGTGACAAGTTGATTCAATGGAATGCCCGTTCTCATTCAAACTTATTTGAATTCGCTTGACAACAGTCAGCATAGTTTTCAATTGTTCATAAAAAATAGTTTCATCTCGCGTCAGCAACCCCTGTTGTCGAGATTGATGATGATAATGCTCTTTCTTATGAGGGTCGTGGAGAGAGTGAAACCTTTTACCTTCCCGATTGCATCTATGATTATTGATCAAAGTTGTTATGTATTCAAAACTCGTTAATAAATATTCATTATTTTGTTTTATTGATATTAAAAGGTTGTAACCTCTCGGATTATTTATGTCATTAGCCTTGCTCTGAAAATATTTCTCGTAACATTTTTCGATTATGCTTATTATGCATTCTATACTTCTACTTAGACGATGCAAAGAATTTATCGCTTCTTGAAAATGATTCCTTGGAGCAATAGTATGATACTTGTTATCATTATCGTGATCCCTAATTTGAATATGATGTAGAACGTTTTTAGGTTGTGAAGTGCCACCTTCAAATTTAGAGGGAAAACGCGACTGACCATCACTAAATTCATAATTACAAGATGACCTTTTATATTCTATCATGTCATCTAAATGCAATAAGTATTCCCAAATAGCGCGATTGAGTGGATTGTGGCTATTAAACCTTTGCTCGTTTTCGTATTCGGCCAATAATTTTCTCATGAACGATATGTCTAATATCACATCCTGAGTTTGGAAACTATCCTTGCCTTTCCCTCGTTTTAGCGACAAATAATACAGAGTATCTTCTATAAAATGATGGGCAATTTTATAAAAATATAAAAGCGAATTTTTAATGGTCGGATAATCGATGGAATTCAAATTATCAATCGACTTTTGATCAAATTTCTTTGACCAATCAACATCTACACAACTTTGCCTAATCACATCCTCTTTGGTCAATTTTTTAATGTTATTATTTTGCGTATCACCAATCTTTGATTGATAAACTTTCGACGAATAGTCCCGTATAAGTTTTAACAAATCGTTGATAGATAAGCCTTTAAGTAATTTCTTAATATCTAACAGATTTCCCGAGGTAGTATCAAGGGAAAATGGTTGTCGATTGTCATCGGGCCTGTACGGTGGACTAGGTTCATGATTTTTGGGGGGAATTTTATGGTGAGGTCTTCTCTCCCTGTTAAAATGATTGCGTAAATTATCCAAATTTTCCGGAGACGATAACAGATTATTACGTTTATTTTCAAGATTTCCATGGGTAGTTCGAATCTGGTTATGAGTTGGTTCTTCAATTCTACGACGAATTCCGGGATGTGACTTTCTATGTTCGTTGCGAAAGTTGAAATTTTGGTTTATACCTGGATTTTCAGGGGGCGGAAATGGGGGATTCCGCCTACTCTCCGGACTTACATGTATAGGTCTACGTCGATGCCCAGTTTCTCTATTTCTTTGATGAATTTCTGCATGGAGCCTTCTCTCTGTGTTGCGCGAATTAAAAGAATTATCTAAATTTTCTGTATTCCTTGTATTCCCAAAATCTTGAGGCGGTGAAAATATGCGATTTAGTTTACTTTCCACATTCCCATATTCAGTACGAAGTTGATTGCTCGTTTCTTGGTTTGGTGGCTCTTCTCCTAATAATCTTTCTACGATTGAAATTTTTACATCCGCCAGAAACTCTAATAGCAAACGGGCTGGTATAACTTCGTTGCGGTTCCTAGATTGCCTTCTGTGTCTAAAATGTGAATTCATTGAGTGGTAAGTGGGTGCATGCGGTTTCGCTGTTTGGTATTAAATTTAATTTATAGTACATATTGTTATTTTTTAATTCTATTCTTCTTATGTTTTAAAAGTTAAAACTTAATAAAATAATTATATAAAAATAGCAAAATTTTAATAAATAATTAATTGATAATCCCTAAAGTTATAAAGGAAAAAGGTTCTTCTAAAATGGGCCTTATCATAATTCAACAAGTTTTTATAATTTTTATTACTTATTAGTATGGACGAATTTAATATGCTAACAGCCATTGACATCTTTATCACCGTGAAAAGGACATAGAACAAGCCTATTCCTCTGAAATTAGGCATTATATTTATAATTCCTTTTAAATATTTTTATATAAATATTATTTTTTTTAAAATTTTTAACCACAAATCATTATCAATATGTCCATTTGTTAATTAGGGTAATAGCAAATTAATTCTTAATTGAATTAAAGGCATATAATATAACTTTTAATATTAATAAGACTAGCATTTCTGTAAAAAATAATAAGTAAAATTTTTATTTTTAAATATGGGCTAAAATAATCAATTTAGATTCAAAATATTTATATAATTATAAAAGTTAATTAAAATAAATGATAATTTTATCATAAAAATACTTTTAAAATAAAAATTTGATATCATTTTCTCTTTCGAAACGTTTTTCACACAGTTTTTATATTTGAAATAGATAAGGTAAAATAAAAAGAATAAATAAAAGAATATTGAAAAGATAAAAACAAAAAAGCGTTTCATGTCTTAAATCACGAAAGCATTTCGAAATGATAAAAAATTTTGCACGAGTGCCATCTATCCATCTCAGCTCATTTTTTTTTGAATGTCTTGTTAGTTATAATTATAATTTGATTTTATATATTTTTTTAAATTAAATGCATGTTCCAAATTTATATTTTAATAACCTTAACATAGTTTTTCTTTTTTTAAAAAATTATATAATTATCATTTATAAACGAATCATTTTAACATCTTTTTTTTTATACATTTATACCTAAAATAATATTTAATTGCTGCAAATTATTAAGGTTTTTTTATTAACTTTAAAAAAAATTTTTATTTTTTTTAAAAAATTTTTATTTTTTTTAAAAAATTTTTATTTTTTTTAAAAAATAGGTATTTTTAATGGTAGTAAAAATGTAAAAAATGTGAACTATTAATAATATGTTTGAAAATTTTCCTCCTATTTTTAATAGGAATACTTCTTTTCTTTAATTGAGTTTTTTTTAAATATTATTAACAAAACAATTAGGCTACCATTTAATCAGGGATTCAAACAGAATGGTTAAACCAATATTAACCGTTGAATAATTTGTCACTCGAACTATAACCGAACTTCTAAAAATGCCTGTGAACCGGGTTGAACCTGTTGACATATTAATTCCTTTTTTTACATAATTCTAATGTATACTGGTATGCGAAAATTGAGTCAGGTTTTAATGGTTCAACCCCACTTGATATTATTATTATTTTTTAGGAATAGAACCTGAACCATGAACTGTTATTTATATCCTAACTTAAACTACACCGAAACGATTACGGCTTAAAGCCCTGCATTTAATCTCAGAAATAGAAAAAAAAGTTCAATACTGTTAGCTCAGTTATTTCTTAATGCTTTATCAGATAAGAAAACTGAATTGTATAAGAAGAAAAAAATTGCCTCAGATATAAAATCTAAATCCCAGATTTATAAATAAATTGCTCAGCAGAATAATATATGAAATTTGCTATGACAATAAATTTTATGTAACAACAAAACGGCGCCTAAAAAATGTTCTGGTTAATAAGCTTATTTGAAAAATTATGAATTTTTATTTTGTGGATAAATATTACAAATATTTTGTTTAAGCCATTTATTAGCCGGCTCAAAACTATCACTTTGACACGGGGTTTTACTTAAAAACTTAGCAGCTCAAATTTGAAAGAAACCAATATATATTAAACCGACTTAATGATAACGGATTTTCTCCGACACGCGCTTATAGATTAAGCCCAAAGAGGTAATTAACAAATTAGTCAAAAAATTTTTTTATTCGCTTATTTAATATCCTTTCCATTCAATATTCTATTATCATGTTATAAAGATTTATTAAATAGTAATAAATAAGGTATTATAAATATATTATTATTTAGTGTAAAGGTACTTTTGAATTTTTTTAAAAAAACCAATAAGCTTCTTAATTGGTAATTCTCAGGGCTTCATATCACACTTTACGAACTTTGAACCGAATTTATAGGAAATTTTTTACAAATTCGAACCCGTTTTTAAACTCCCTGGTAGTGTTGCTAAATGGCTTGATTTTTCAAGGCTAACCCAATATTATAGCCATAAAATATTAAGCAAGCATTTTGCTCATAGGTGACATAATAGTTTGGGCAACTATTAACGAAATCTTGAGGATGCTAATTTTTTTAAATTTATTTAATTTCATCAAATATTATAACAAAAATTATTACAATTGACCAAAATGAGCTAACTCATGCTATAGGCATCCGTTTAAATTGCTTAGTAACCCAACCCCACATCTGTGCCGGCTGCAGTTCTGCTGTTTTGAGTAATGGAAGGCATAGTCTACATTGTCGTTCATGTAAAGGCCGCATCGTTAGACATAAAATTTGAAATTCTATAATTCTTAGAGCCCTGAGATCCGCTCAAATTCCTTCTATTCTCGAACCTTCTGGTCTTTTCAGATCTGATGGGAAATGCGACGGGTTCTCTCAAATTCCCTGGAAGCGAGGCCAATTCTTGGTCTGGGTTTACTCTTGTATTGATCCATTGGCTCCTTCCAATCAATCCCTTAACATTCTGGAGAACAAGGAGCTTCTAAAAATTGCAAAATATTCAGAAATATCCCAAGATCACTTATTCATTCCTATCATTTCCACTACCTTGACTACCTTTGGGAATCGTGCTCTTTCCTTCTTCAAGGAACTTGGATCGCTAATCCGCAAACTAACAGATGAACCTCGTGAAGGCTTCTTCTTAAGACAAAGACTCGCAATAGCAATTCACAGGACTAATTACATCAGCTTCATTGGCAGCCTCATCTCACATGATGATTAGAATATATTTTATATAATTTTAATCCGTTATATAAATTTTATAATATTTATAACTATATATTTTCTCGAATATAATTTATTACATTTTTGAAATTACTAAAATTATATTAAAAAATTTTTTTTAATATTTGAAATTTTTTTATTTCTTATTCGATTTTGTATCCATTTATATTTCGATAAAAATATGATTATGTTTATAATAACTACATAAAAAATATAATAAACATTTATCATTTATAAAATATAGAATTTAATTTATAATGAAAAAATAATAATTATATTATTTATCAGAGACCTGCAAACCCTCCTCGGAAAGAGGCGATAAAGGATATGATTCTAAAAAATCGAGCTGGGTCGATTTTTAAAATTTTTATATTTTTTTACAAAAATTTATTATATCAATTAATTAAGTGCCTAAATGTTAGAAGATCTTATAATGGATCGTTTAAATATTCATTCATTACCCCAAATTTTTAATTTTCCCATTAAAATAATTTCGCCAAATAAGGCCAAAATTATCCAAAATAAAATTTTAAAAATTTGAGAAATTTAAAAAAAATATTTTTCAAGAAAATTAGTAAAATATGTATTCAATATTTGTAATTTCTGAGCAAAGAAAAAAATTCTTAGCTTTTCAGTTTTTCTAAGAGAAATATAATTCAAATAGTTAAAAACAAATTCACAATTTGATATTAGTTTTTAAGAAAAACTACGTCACTTAATGAGCTTTTCAGGAGAGAAGGCGGAGAAATTGCTATTTTATAACATTATATATATAATATATAGAAAATTATAATTATGAGTATAATTCAAATATTGCATTTGTGCTTACTTAATTTATCTTTTCTTCAACTACTTATCATAATACTTTGCATTTATCCATGCTACTAGGGATTATAATAATAATAAGTAAAATTATTCAGTTTTTCATATAGATTTAGTGAAACATGATAAGAGTAAGAAACGAAATATCTGTACCGATGTTGTGAGGTTAACTTTGCCCCACATCTAAATTGAGATTTATCACATAGTCCCACCCATTTGAAAGTTTATCATGTAAGTGTTCTTCAATCGCATTGACAAATTCACACATAAAGGACATATAACTTCAATTAATAAAAAATATTATATTGTGCTTAAAAATCGCCATCGATTTTAAAAATTAATTATTTTATGCGAAAAGTACTTTAATTTTTTCTCGGATAAGCGTCTTACTAAAGGGCATTTTTATCAAAGAATTATGTCATTTTTTACTATTTCTTGAATAGTAACGAATTGTATGACAAAGTTTTATTTTTTTTTAGTTAAAAAATGACACAACTTAAGTTTAAGCGCAAAATTATGACATAAGTCTAACTAAAGTAAATTAATGTTACCACAGCTGATTTATTATTTCTATTACCCTGCCCATAATGACAAGATCTGTTAGATTATACAGGGATCACGTGATTAATTATATAAATAACACGTTGTAATGAGGAAACCATTGCAATTGATTTTTTATTAAAACCCATTTTTGAATTAAGTAATTATCCAAAATTAAATTATTAATTTATAAATTTAATTTTAAATTTAATTTGATATTAATTTTGATCAAGTTTTTAGATCAAATTAGAAGATTATAATATAGGCCTTATAAATTAATATAAATGTTATATTAATTCATACATAATATAATTTAAAAAATATATTTGCACCAGTTAAACGTGTCTTTAAAAGTTTTGTCAACGTTCCCATTTAGTTTATCAGATCAAAATTTTGAAAAACCAAATTATTAAAAAATAAATAAAAAATGGTTAGAAAGTGTATTGTTATAATGATTTTTTTTCATAAATCATTTTATATTTTCAAAATATTATCATAAATAAATGCAATACCAATTAGTGAACAAAATTTAATATAAATTATTATGTTGTGACAAAAAATGTAATCGTGTAAACATAAGACAGCATATATATTTTATAAAAATATCTCTAAATAGATAAAGGAATTGAATTCCGAAAAAACTATGTAGTTTTAGTTTTCTTGTAAATTACATTGATTGCGCATACATTATGTCACACAAGGAAGTTAAACTTGCATTAAGATATCTTGTTTACGATCTGCGTGTATAAAGTATTTTTATTTCATTTAATTTTTCAGTTTAAAAATTATCTAGGTATTGTGTAGAGCAAAATTGCACATCTAAATTTATTATTAAACATATCAAACTTATAGAGTATATGATAATATTATATAATTAAGTATAGAGATTAGCCAAGAAGAAATATCAAATGAAATTATCAGACAAAATTAGAAAATAAACATTCTACACAATAATCAGTTTTCTTTTCAATAAAAATATCTTAAAAATATGCCAATATCTCTGTAGTGTATATTTAATTTAATTTAGATTTTATTAAAAAAATTCAATTATCAATTAAAAATTAATAATTTAAATATATATTCCAAAAAATTTTATGTCGGTGCGCCAATTTACGCTCTCTATAATAACGGCTGTTGAAAAGCACGCCACCGATTTGATTTTAAAACCCTCGTCTGCTGCTAATAGTTTTGCCAGTGCACAGGTCTTTTAGATATAACTTTCTTTTAAAATAAAATATTATAGAAAATTATATTTTCGAATTTTTAGTTTACTTTAAGATTGATTATTTATTGAAATAGGCATTCTTGTGTTAATTTTTTTTTTGTAATAAAAATTTGTTATATATATAACAACATTTCATTATTATATAATTCTGTGTATGGTCTTTCTTTATGTGTCCCGATTAAATGTCCTATACCTATGTCCAGTCTTCATTTGAAAAATTTAAATATTTTAAAGGGTTTCATTTATTTTAAAAATAATTAACATATACGTATTAAGTAGAAAAGTTATTTAGCTGATAATAAAGTTTTAATCAAAACTTCTCATTAACATTTACAGATTATCAAGATTTTTATTAGATCATGTCCAATATTTCCCGTTCTTACACATTATTTTTAAAAATAGTTTTTGAATATACATATTACTGGATATATCCAATAATCGGTTCAGAGCTTCTGTATATTATTTGTTTGGTACATGTCTCTATAATTATCTTTATGATATGTCTTTGGATATATTACTCATTACCTAAGAGATTACGGGTTAGTTCGTGCACAACTTTATACTTTTATAAAATAAAATTACCCTTTAATGACAGAAGACTCTTTTAACAACATATTTTAAATTAAACTCGAATTAATGTTTCTGAATATCTTTTAATAACTTCATGAAAAATAAATTTTAAAGCCAAAAATTTTACTCTCTCTATGAGAAAATAGATACTTAATCATAAAAAAACATAAATAGATCAAATATATAAATAAATTTACAAAGATATAATGTTTTATTTAAATTTATATGAAATTTCAATTAGCAAAAAAAAAAAATTGTGAAAATAGGAGTCCTATTATAAACTTTTATAAATTTTATAGTGGAAATCTTTATAACAAATTAATTATATAGTTAAATGTCAGAGTATGTTAATCAATATGCATCCATATTACCAAACTTTCTGCCACCTACGAATCGACAACATATGAAATCAATATAAGACAATCTAAGCAATTTATCATGAAACGAACCAACAAGAATGGGTACGCGAGTTCCCATTTCAAAGAGAATGCCAAAGAATCCCAAGAAATAAATTCTAAAATGATCAAGATCGTACCAAAATTGGAATAGATTAAGTACCAAATAAAACCAAAGATAGAAATCATAAAACAAGATGTTTCTGAGAGATATCCAAAAGTAATACGATACATTATCATAGGAATAGTTACCAAGGTTCCAAATTTATATATTCCACAATTGCGTCGTTAATGTCACATATTTTGTCAGTATAAGTCAAGAGTAATAATCAATTTTAAAGTGAGCGTTCAATTTACTGAACATTGAAAGCCTTGACCAAGATATTACTTAAAAACATAATGTTTGTATTCGGGTAGGTTGTGGCCTCGAAGATTGAATATCGTGTCCTAGACACTGTCGAGAGAATAAAAATTTCATATTGGTGCTTCGAATAAAAAACTTGGAGAACCATTCCGGTATCAAAGTAATTCTTTTTCCAAAATTTGATTCATTAACTGCCCTTGTATTCCTACTACTACTGCAAAACCTGAAACAGAATAAGGGTTGGAGTGAGAACCTGATAGAAAAATCTTGAATACTGATGGAGTATAGGGCAGTTTTGAGCCATAAGAACATTAGATAAGCTTTGTTGAAAAAAAATATGCCATCCTATAAACGAAGCAGGAATAGGAAGAATATTATTTGGAAAGTGGTGGTATAATTTGTATTTTCGAAAAATATATTTGCAATAAGATCTACTAATAGAAACAGTAACGATCCTCAAGTTATGCATGCAACAATAATTGGGACAATCCCAATGCATATGTGGCATAGTATTTTCTCTAAAATTGGCATATATATTTTTTTGATCGGTGTCTTTAAAATCGGTATTAATAACATTCCCGTCGTCTGCTACCATAAACTTTTGCTTTTTTCTATATAGCTATTTATATCTCGATTTGGTTAGCAACTACCGAAAGAATGGATATTTTTTATTATGTATTTGGGAAATATATAATAAACTAGCAAGTATATTACGTTGCGTCCAATTAAAAGATTACAATGATATGTATCATCCACATCAATCTCTTTTTCTTGTTACATCTATCAAAATTTTCTACCAGATCTATTAATATATCTACTAAAGTTTGAATCAAAATTGATTTGTGTCAAGATCACCAAATTCTTGGAAACTATTGTCATCGAAGTGGTGAGGTATACTTTTTAGGTGGAGATTCTTTTATAGATGACATTTCTTGTTAAATGATAAATTTATATTTATACCTATATGATTAGTACAATGATAAATATATCAATGCTATCATTCTTTCCTGCGTTTTATTTTGAATAAATTTTATTATATGACAATTATAAGTTATTAATTTCTACTAAATCCTTAATTTTTACTAATTATAATAATAACACTTTATTTAATTGCGAAAAATTAAATATTGCATGTTTTTTTACCCCGCTTTTAAAAAAATGTAAATAATTCCAATAAAAAAAATTTGGCAAAAGGGAGAGTATATTTCTAGATATAATAAAACAATAATAATCTTCATTATCTACTTTACACAATCATTTTAGAAAATGAAATTAAATAAAATCAGGATTAATGCTACATTTAAAAAAGTAGGGCACTATAGCTAGAATTACTTTCTAAAAGATAGCTTCGCAACTGATTAGCTACTTTCTCAAAAAAATGGCGCGCTAGAGCTATTGCTATTTTTCTTTTGTAGCGAAAATATTTTAGTAGCGACTTTAAATATTTTGTCTAAAAATATTTTTCCTAAAGGCTAATAAATGAAATATTGCAGACACAAATTATATTTTTTTTATAATCGTAAATGAAATCTTTATTAAAATTTGAAATATAATAATACCTAATAAAATATCAATTATAATATAATTTTAATTAATATATTTTGTATTTACTTTAAGAAGATGTCTTTTAAAGTTTTCATCTAGCACAGAAGATCTTTTTCACCAAAAATATCTATAGAAACTAATCCCTAGAGAATTGGATGGTTTAGAGATCATGTAGATGCCATAACCACACAATTTTTTAATGGGGGGGGGGGGAGCTTCGCCCTTAAACCCTGATTCTTTCGGCTTATAAAAAATTCTTATATATTATTGATTTTTCGGTGGTCTTTATGTATAATCTCCGTTAAAGTTGACTGAACAAACCCTAATTCTAAATGGAAATTTTATTAGTGTAGTATAGTAACCAGTATAAAGAGTAACTGGCCAACCTTAAGATTAAAAAGTGACTGAATTTATTTAGTAAATTTTATCAATGATTAGATCATGTTGTATACTAATTTATCCGTTTGAAAACTATGATCACTCTCTAAATGTGAAGTGAGCCAAGCTTTTGGAAATAATTCTGAAACTTTTACTAAACTATTAAGAAGGGCTTTATTGCTATATTTTATTGCTTTATTCTCTGTGGTAGTTGGTTCAAAGAGGAAAAGAATTATTAGTAAAAAATAAAAAATTATCAAAATAAGCATCATGCCAGAATGAATATAAAAGTTGTAAACAAAAACCAGTTATAAGCGAAATAAAAATTAAAGCAAGTCTTAGGCTGAATCTTAAATATCGAATTTTAAATTATCAAATCTATTTGGTCTGAATACATTAAGATTTATTTTTCCCTTTTCAAGATATTTTTGAATATTATGATTTTTCGTAGATGCATTTTTTCTTTATTTTTTTAAATAAATATAGAAGTAATTTAAATCTCATTAAATAAAACAGAACGAAGTTCCTAGAAGCACAAAAGCAAAAAAAATTAAATAAACGAAATATTTAAAATATGTTTTATTAATATTATCATTTTAAAATATGACTTGGGTTGTAGCTAGTGTTGCTAAACGGCTCAATTTGCCAATATTTTATTCAGAACAATATTACGCAAGCCTAGAGATTTTAGTTATAGATGGCAGAAAGGTTTGGATCGAGACTTAAGCAATATATTTCTGGCTATAATATTGAGTTAGTCGTTTTTAAAAATCGGCTCAAATTGAGCCATTTAACAAACTAATTGTAATTTTGATACGTTTATATTAAATAATTGGCAAAGCAGATATTTTTTAAAAAAGGAATATGATATACTGGACAAGTTTTTTCAAAATAATTTAAAATTTATTTAAAATTTATAGAAATAATCTAATACTGTATATCAAATTGTTATTTATAAATAAAAAACAAATAAATTTTAAGCATGTATATATTATCAATTTAGTGAATTAAAATAAAAATATTTTCATGATGGCGAGGGGGGGGGGAGGGGGTATGAGACAAAATCTTGTATTTTATGAAGATTGATTTTAGAAAAGAGGGTCACTTTAAATATGCTGGAAATATGATATGGACAATTTCATAAAAATTCGTTGTTTAATCAATAATATTTATATCATCTTTTTAATTTTCATCAGAAATATAATAATCTAGATCGCGGGTTGTTCTCATTATGTTAGGTTATTATTTTTTTTAATGTTGAGATTGAACAAGAGAAAATGCAAAGGCCTTGAGCTAATTTACGATTAGTTTATCTTTTATTATTGTGTTCCTCTCTAATTACAATCATATCCAATTTTCTTTAAAAAATGGCAGGAGGATTATTTGTATCTAACTGATTGAGTGCCAATATCTGAATTTCTTTTCCTTTAAACGTAATATACTCCTGATTTAAATAATTTCAAAATTTAAAAAAAACCAAAAAATTAAAGGATTTGAATAAATTTCATTTTTTTAAAAGTTTATCTATTTTATTTTAAATTATTAATAAAATAATTAAAATTTATTTTATATTCATCATTTTTAAATATGAATTATATTTTTATTTAAACTAGCTCATTTTAGCTATAGCGGTATACCCGATAAAAGGATGTCTTAATTAGTTACTTCTTTTGTAAAAGTGCCATCGATACCGATCACTTCTTATTTTTATATCTACTTTAACAGATTTGAAATTAATTTAAACAAAAACCAAAGCAAAGATTTCTGGTGCGTTAAAAGGTAATGTAAAAACTCTAAAATTAAATGGTGGACCAATAGAAATTTTACATTATTACCCCATCAAATAATCTTTAGAATTTTATTTATTCCAAAATTAGGTATAAAAAATCTCTTTTTTGATTGCAGCATCTGGTAGTAGACTATTCTAAAAATAATAATCAAACCAGAGACTGCTACCACAGGAGACGGGGAGGGGGGGGGGGGCTATGATAAAAGATCGTCTTAAATTGGGAAATTAAGTATTTGTAACGACGAATCGCTATTTGAGGAAATTAGGGGGAGGGGGTAAGGGGGTGGAGGGGGGGTTATGGGGGAGCTATGATTTGAGTTTCATTCTTTTACTAATTTTGATTTTGACGAAAGGGGTAAATCTTATAAGAGGTGGGGGCAAAATTTTAGAAGGGATGGGAGGTAAAATTTTGAGTGGGGTAGCAGTTATAATTATTATTGGCTTAGGGGAAGGTCTGAAAAGGTCTCTGGGCTAAGCACAATAACTGGTAATCTAATTATCTTTATAGGGTTTTGTCGCCTCAGACTAAGGCCCTCTCAGCTCCAACCTCCCCAGTCTAACGAGGTTGAACATGTCTCAAGGGTTTCAATAAATGGTAGCTCCATCCACTTTATTTAAGAAATTGTGACACCTCTGCAACACCTGCAGCATGGGGAGATCCAATTCAAATATTTACAGATTCAAGAGCCTAGTTTAGTCCAAATTATGGGTAATTACCCTATACAAATCTTTGTTTTTTGCTAGGTGGTACCAAGATTTTTGCTATACACATTACAACCTTATAGGGTTTGATTAAGTACCTATAATTCTAAAATCTGCAAATGAATTCTTATCGTTTCCGCAAACAGGGTGTTTTATCATGAATTTCTAGTAGATATCTCCTCGAAAACCTGTTACCTTTAGCCGAACGACCAGAAGTTTAACACTACGTCTTCATCCGTTTGAACTCCTTGACCTTTCTACAATGTGAAAAACTTGTGGGTAGGATAATAGTAGTTCTTCTCATCACCCCATGCAATTTGTAACCCTCTGGGTTTGTTTAGTCAAATCAGACGGGAGATAATAATCCATTGGAAGGGAAGTAAATTTATGGTTCAAATTTCGCTTCTATACCTATTTCTAGCATAAATGGAAATATTTTACTATTAGACTGAAAAATAGGAAATAATTATATATACTTTCACCTTAGTGGCAACATCCAACTTAGCAAATTTCCAAAATCTTGCTCTTATATTTATAAATAATTTAGGAAACTAGTTTTACCGAAACTATGCAAAGATAAGACGTCCAACCCAAATTTAGTGATGTTACACCTAAATTTCTTTGATTCCTTATTATACTTCTTTTCTTTTAGCGATGCTATATATTTCCTATATTATGTTCTTTAAATTATAAATTTGATATTGTATTGCAATAGGTTAAAAAAAAGATTTTCTATGAAATTAAAAGTAATTAATAAAAAGATGTTTTCATTATCAATTAATTTGAATGGAAAATATGCCAGAGTATAAAGGGAGGTGATGCCAGGAAATATTTAATGATATCCCCACTTTTAAAATTTTTAACCCCCCACTCCCCCCTCCCCCTCCCCAAAACCTATGCCTACCCTCCTAAAAAATTTCTACGTTTTCCCATTATAAAATACATCTTTTTAATTATAATGGTAATTTTAGAAGGAATAACTTAAATTATTCTACTATCTCTAATACCAACTACCAAAATAATATGAATATAAAAGAGTTATTTTTTAGATCACGAATTCATTAAAAAAACCACTCATATTGTTTGGCATGAATATGAGTTTTCTGAAAATGTCTTTGGAAAATAAGGTCTATGATTGTTTAAAATATATAGATTATGTCGATGATCAACAAAATCATTGTATTATAACAGGTCTATATTAAAAGTATTAATTTTTTACACCAATACATTTTATTGAAATTAATTAAATAAGTTATAAACTTAACATTATCCAAGAACACTGTCAGTTTTTAATTTTTATATATGTAGAAGACGCCTCTGATACATAAAATATATTTTATGAAAAAAACACCTAAAATTATTTTTATATATTATTTTTTGCAATACATATTATAATAAAAAAAATTTCTCTTTTTATATGTGATCGAAAAGCCCTATGAGTTCATTCTCATTCTCAAAGTAATTTTAATTTTAATTTACATTTTAAAAAGTTCTGTTTGCATCCAGGCTGGAAAAATCTGTTTTCCCCGAAATTCTGATATAAGTTTAGCTTTCACTATATATGTATTTGTTAATTATTCTTAAATTCTTTCCATATTTATGAACATTTATTCATTTATAGAAATCCTTTCCATTTATTTGTTATTTCGATCATATTTACGCTTTCCCTCCCATTTATGACCACTCAGGCATTTCAAACGGGAGATGGTTTGGAGGGGTCATTTAGTAAGTTAACTTTTATTTATTGATTGTATGGAAAAAAGATAAATTTAAATATAGATACTTTAATGCACTATTTTTCTAAAATATAATAACACATAAGTAATTTAAATAGACAATTTTCAGCCCCTAAACCAGAGACCTAATTCTGAGAGGGCATATGAGCAACATATTAAAATGGGGATGAGAGGCAAAATTTCCGAGGTATTTTATAGAATTAAAAAATTAAGGAGGAGGTTTTATCAATTTAAAAGAAATTAAACAAATTTTCTTTAGAGATCAATATAAAATTATGATTTTTTTTTGCCTAATCATATTTTTCATAAGGGCTAAACCCCCCTTCCCTCATCAGCCATTGTCCACATCATTATTACCTAAATGCACAGAAATTATAGATATAATTGCAATATAAATATTTTTTGATTTAGAAGATATTTAGAAAACTTGCAACTTAATGTATTAAATTAGAAAATGATAAAAACATATGTATCTCTAAAGGATTTTTCTAATAATATATATTTCAAAAATATAGAAGTGTTTATTCCGCCATCTACTTCTTTGAACTCTTACTAATCGAGAAATCACAATTTTTTGTCAAAATTTTAAATATGATATTCATAATCTATTGGTATGATATAATTGTTGTAATATTCTATTTATGCTTTCTACTGATCAATCTATAAAATTTGCTAATTCATTTATTTTTGATGTTTAAATCCTTTTATATTTAAATCAAATCTATTTTAATTGAAATTAACCAATGTAAGAAAAGATTATTCTTGTTGTAAAATATACATACATATTTATTTATTTTTAACTACGTTTTAAACATTTGAAGAAATTTTTAGCATTTATAATTTATATCTAGCTAATAATGACAAATACAATTTGTTTTAGATATTACCAACTCAAATTTGACAGCTAATACCTAATATAAAAAACCTTGAAATGATGACGTTTAAAATAATTAAGATCATAAAAAATATGATAGAATAATTATTAGTGGCAAATATGTAACTATAATTTGCTATAGGATCCACACTAAAAGTGGGAATCCATTGATCTTTTTAGATTCCTGCCTTATGTTAATGCAATAATGATCATTATTTAATAAATTTCTTTTTTATGACACTTTTTTTCTTAGAACATATTTAAAACTTTGAAATCATTTATACATTAAATATTCACTTTGTGCACCTATTTTATAAATAAAGATCTTTTATATCTCTTTTAAACAAATTAAATAGTTAATTAGAAATAAAAACTTATAATTTAATGTCATCTGTCATACTAACTATTTAAAAGACAAACAATTGAATGACTAATTTTTATTTAAATGATATAGAGTTGAAAAAGATTCTAACAATCTCATTATGAATTACTTTATTCTTTATATGCAATTTTTTTTACTATTTAATTTGTTAATATTATAAAATAAAAATACTTTGTTTTCTAATTTCACATATAAATTGTCTGTCACATTTTTCTAACATTCAAATTGTGATATATACTGTTTGTTGATAATAAAATTTAAAAAACTTCAAAGCATTTTAGTATTATTTTTTTAGTTTGTAAGAATCAAAAATCTTTCTAAACAATTTAAATATAAAACAGATTTTTTTAAAATCTATGCAAATTAAAAGATAATTTATTAATAATTGTTCATTTTTCTTCTTCCTTTTTTAAAAAAAATTTATGATCAACATTCCTTATTCCATTATTTAACATGCCATTTTCTTTAAAAAAAAAATAACCTTAATAATATAAATCTTATATCGATTTTTTTTTGAGAAATTTATGTACTTACTTACAATTAGATTAAACTGTAAACGTGTATTATTTTTAAAATACCAGATAAATATTGTCCTTATTTAAAATTATACAATATAAATTAAAAGATTACAGATGCTTATTCCAATTCGATGTTTTACTTGTGGGAAGGTTATAGGCAATAAATGGGAAGCATACTTGGGGCTTTTACAGGCTGAATATACCGAAGGAGATGCACTCGACTCCTTGGGACTCAAGCGATATTGTTGCCGGAGAATGTTGTTAGGGCATGTTGATTTGATTGAAAAATTACTCAATTATGTGCCACTCGAAAAATGATTTTATATTCATTTTTTTATATATATCTTGGTGTAAAATATATATAACACTTCTTTTTTTTATGGATCTCACCGTCAAACTATGTATAAAAAATGTGAAGATTTATGTTATTTAAAATGGTTTTGTTTTGTTGATATATATTTTTTTAAATGATAAAATATCAATATAAGACATGTCCTTAGGCCAAATTTGGATAGATTTTTAAATATATATACTAAAATTTTAAGATAAAATAATTGAAACTACAAAAATCCCATTTATATAAGATAAGGGTTCTTCATAATAAAGTCATAATAATGAATCGCTTAATTTAGACCTGTGCACCTACAAAACTATCAGTTTTTGATACGAGTTTTAAAATTCTACTCAACAGCTGGGTGCTCCTCTTTTAAACTGCTGTAAACACAGGCTACACACCAATACTAATTTTTTTAAGAAAAGCCAAAAAATATACACAGAAAATGAGCATATTTTAAGTTATTGCCAAGACTTAGCTAATTATAATTTAAGTTATGTATAAAAATTATTTTATTAAAATTTGCTAGATAATGCAATGGGCTGGTTTTTAGCCCACAAGTCCGCCCTTCTAACATGACCATAGTTTTTAAAAAAATATACCCGCTCTCCCATGAGTCTAAAAGTCTTTACCCGCTACTCGCCCGCCCATTAGTTTAAAATATTTTACTCGTAAGCCCATTATATAAAAATTTTATAACCCATACCTCCCATAAAATTTAAATAAGCTCATCCTTTTAATTTAAAATCTAATTTAAAAAAATGATTCAGTTTCAGCGCTACACCCCTACAAAAATGTTTTATAATTTAGGAAATTGCTAGATTAAGCAAAAAAAATATTCAATTTAAATTACCGATAATGAATTTATTTGATTTAATAAAATATTTATGTAAAATATATAAAATTAATATTTATTGATATTATTTCTTATAATGCAAAAATAATAATGAATCCACACTTTCTGAATTCACACACGCATACCTACAAAAATACGAATCGAATCGAATATTTCCATTATTCGTATATTGGAATTATTTGTATTCGTTTAAATCGAATAATTTATTATTCGTATGAATAATAAAATGATTATTCGATTCGAAAATTTTATTTACCATAAATTAAAAAAGATCTATTATAAAATTTATTTTGTAAAATTTAACTAAGGATAAAGACAAACAAATTTTATTAGTGAGACAAAATAGAAGCATACATATATAATATATTTATATACAATGTGGAAAAATCAATATAATATTCATATCTATAATGTAGAAGATAAATCTGACAACAGCCAATTTTTCAAACATAAAGTTTTTCGGATTGTTTCCTCCTTTAACGACATTCTGTATTTTGTAACCATGTGAGCTCCAACAGAAAAGAGTCGCTCACATGGGGTTGAAGATCCCTGTATCGGATCGAATAATAGATAAAAAATTATTCGACGAATAATATATTTTCCTTATTCGAATTCGATTCGAATTTTCGATCGAATAATTGTGTTATTCGTATTCGTAAAATACGAATCGAATAACAAATAATTCGTTTTAGGTATACACACACGTTCCCTTTTGTTCTATAAATCCTCCAGAAATGTTAATTCCTCATTCGGAAGAAGCACTAATTATTCTTGATAGCATCGATAAATCTTTTTCGTCGTTTCCATTAAAGAAGGGTACCCGTTTGAAGTATATCCTCTACTTAATTGTGATATTTAAATAAAAAGTTAAACCATTTATAATATATAAAAAAAATGTAATTTAAATTAATTGTTTATAAATGATAAACTTAAACTAAAATCTTGCTAAATTATACAAAAACTCGCTACTTTAAGATTTAAATATTTTGTTATGTCATTAGGTAAGGTGCTCTCCTCTGTAAAAACCACATCTTACCATCTATTGTTTAATTTTGACGTGAATACTATTTATTTCAAACATTGCATTTATAATTTAATACCTTTAATTGAATTCTCTTAGCTTTTGGAGAAACTGGTAAAATCACATTTTCATCCACGTTGATGTTATATTCTTCCCAACACATCCTCAGATATCGATTGGTATTTTTTTAACCCTCCAATAGTTTAAATATTTTTCTTAACCCGCCCACCCGTTCTTTAATTTAACCCGTTCGCTCGCCAGCCTACTTAAATGGGCAGGCGGGCTAAAAACCCGCCCAATGCAGACCTCTAGATCTTCCCTTTCAATAGGTGTGCTATTTGCCAGAACATTTTTTTTGCTAGGGTGGAAATATTCGGATGATCCTCTTTTTTCTCCTGCGTTTTTTGAGAAGAATATGGCATTCTTATTGGAATCATAATTTGTGCTTGTATCATATTTATTTGCTAACCTTCTCATTGTATTTGATATTTTTTCTTGGTTTTCAATCTCTATATTTACTAATCTAATATGATTAAACTCTAAGTAAATATGTTTAATTTCCGGATGTGCAATTTTGCCCTATTAGATATTGTCACAATTTTGAAATTTTGAGAAGCAAACACCTAGATAATTTTTGAAATAAGAAGTAAATTAAAATATTATTTTTTGCAGATCGCAAACAGGAATTCGTAAGGCAAATTTATTTAACATATTTTCCTTAAAGAAAATAATTTCCAAGCGATAACTATTTTTAGTCTCATACACCCCGACCCGGCAGTCTCTTATAGGTCCTATAAATATTCTAAGGAAAAACAATTATTTTTTATCTGTAGCGCTTAATCTACTTTCCATAATAAAATCACATTTTCCCTCACGTTCAATATTTCTCCTAATTTTTTTTTGGAATTAGACTCAAATCTTTGAATTTATTTTTTTGAAAGTCCGATGCTAGGGCTCTTGTTTGTAGTAAATAAATTATTCCAATATTTTAGTTTATCAGTGGATCTTTATAGGCTTCGGGGGGCAGGCCCGAAGCCAGAAACTATCTATAATGGGGGGGGGGGGGGGTATTATTTTTTTTAAATATTGAAATAATTTTTTTAGGACATTAAAAATTTTAGAAATAATTATCAAAAATTTATTATAACCGTTCATATTTTTAAAAAATGACAATTTCGAACACAAATAATGAAATATTGGAAAATATTTATGAATAAAACATGATTGAAAAATATTATAGCTATATAAGCCGGTATGGAAATCACAATAAAATATAGAATTAAATATTATTATGATGATTTAAAAAGTTAAAGATATCGTTTCATAAATGAAAATTTAATCTTTACGAATGCGCCAATTCAATAAGTAGTTCTGTATTGGTTATTAAATCTCAATTATTAATTAAAGATAGTGCATTCAATCGAATTTAAGATGTCGTACTTTTGAGGTAAGCTTATTCTCTGTAATGTATAAAAGGTCCTTTCATTTGTGCTTGTACTAATTGACATTGTTGCCAAAATATTCAGTAATTTATTTTAAAATATTTAAAAAAACTCCAAAATATAGTTTAAAGTATACAATGCTTCCCATTGCATTTTTTGCTTGAAGATTAATCCAGACTCTTCTCTTTATTGAAGAGTATATACACAAGTCATCTTATTTTTATGAAGCAATCAACATTAAATTTCTTTTTGCAATATATTCTAATTTTTTTTCGTTCAAATCTTTATTTATTTAACTAAATATATCTAGTGTAGTGTGTTATAGTATAATAAAGGAGATCAATATTATTTTATAATTTGAAATATATTTACTGTTAATAAAATTATTATTATTATAATATAATAGAGTAATAATTGGTTGAGTTCTCAGTGATAGTATTTTTCAGTTGCAGTTAGATACGGGTAAAAAGTGCATTTCGAGGTAATAAAAATTCTTCAGGGGCAGGGTAATTAATTAAAATGGGGTAGATGGAGGTAAAAAAAAAGTAGAAACCATTGGGTTTACGGGAAAAGCTAATTCTATCTAAAATTAGCAAAGAGAATTAATTTTTATGGGTAGCAGTTAGAAGGGCTGCAAAAGGCAAATTTTTTCCCGGCCCAGATGGGATTGAGTTTTCTCCTGACTCGGGGCTGGTCCGATTTCAATTTTTTGTTAGGTTGCCCGGTCTCGTTTTTATAAATTCAGGAAAAATATATCAAATTAATATGGTGAGAATTTAAGTTTCATGATTTTCTTATTAAAGCAATAAACACAAAATACATGAAATGGAAATAGTATTTATGAACGAATAATCATAGTAGCACGTCATGATTTAATCATTAAAATTATAAGTAAAGAAAATTTATTATTTTAATCAGGCTTTAAAATTTTTTCTTCCATACTTTATTAAGCGTGCCATGCATCTCTACTTTTTGCCCTCCAGGTTCAATTTAAAAAATTTCAGACGTTACCAGAACCGGGTATTACAGATCTCTTGTAGCCCCCCCCCCCCATTTCCCCGTAGGTGTAAAATTGCATAACTAATTTCTCATTTATTTTTGTATTTATTAGGTTTTATTTGCATATTAAGAAAAAATCCTTTTTAAAATATAGGCCCGTTTTGAAAAAAATTTTAATTCACCAACCCGCCAGATCATTGTTTTAGATATATTTCTAACCTACTCATCCAATGTTTAACATTTTTAACCAGCTAATTGCATTGCATACTTCTACCTCGCCGTATTGTTATTTCCTTTTAGATATGTGAAATGAGAATACATGTTACATGCTAAAAATAATTTAAGTTCCGAATTTCTAAGTAATTTAAATTTAAAATTTTATTTTTCCTATTTTTACGATAATCTTAGGTGTGTGATGTATTTAAAGTTTTGCCCAGCCCGACCCGAACCCGATTTTTTTTTAAAAAAGTTTTGCCGGCGCGGCCCGAACCCTTAATTTATTTTTGAAAAATTTACCGGCTCAGATCTGCCCGAATTCTTAAATAAACGATATATGTTATATGGCGTCTAAAAATAAAATCAAATATTTTTATTTTAAATAAAAAATTCAACATATGAAAAATTTAGATATATTTAAAAAAATATCTAAGGCCCGACCCGGTCCGATTTTTTTTAAAAAATATTAGGCCCGGGCCAGGCCTACTTTTGCAGATTTCTAGGATGTTCATTAATCGTCAAGTATCATACCCAATCTGCAAATGTAAAATGGATATTGAACGATTTCGCCAAAATATAGAAAATTTAAAAAAAAAATTGTTCATAAAAATATTTGGCCAGTAGAAAATGTAAAAAAAAAATTTATTCATAAAAATTTGACCAATATATAGAAAATATATAGGAAATGTTAAAAAAATAATAGTGAAAGAATTCTAGTTTCTGAGCAAACATTACAATTAGAATTAAGCACAAAGCATCTTTTATTAATAAATATATATCTTTAAATATTTGGAATCTCCCTAAATTCAATTTAATAAGAATTCCGAATATGAAAGGGTTATATATTTATTTAATTTGTATATGCTCAATTATGCAAATACAATGTTTGCTCATAAGCCATTTTCTATATTTAGGCTAATTTTTTTTTAGATATTTTTTTAGTTAGAAAACATTTATATTTTGGGAAATAATCAAACCCGAGCCGAGAATTCTTTTACAAAAATATATAACAGGCTGGAAAATTTGCATATAAATAATAGCTCCAGTGCAGACAATTTATATATAGAAAATGAGGTAGGACCTCATAAATCTCCGATAAAATATTAATAGACCAGTCCGGGTATCAAAATTTTGATATATTATTTTGAGTCTCAAACTAATATTTTAATCAAAGACCTGTACCCAGCCCGTCCGGATATTTTTTTAAAGAAAAATATCCTGGCCGGGTCGGTCGTATTTTTAAAGCTATTAGCTAAAATCAAAAATAAATATAAAGTATTTTTAAAAAATCCGGGCTGGACTTGAAATTTTTTTTTAAAAAAGCCGGACCGTGTAAATGGTACCTCTGCGGATCTCTGTTTTTAATTAATACTACTTGAAAATAGATTATGTCTACAACAATACGAATATATAAATAAAATAGTAAATTCATAAAAAATCAAGTTATTTATAATATGATCCGATTACAAATAAACATTACAGATATCAAACACAAATGATTTGTAAAACAGTTGTTGTAGAAAGAAATAGATAGGAAGAGTTAGATGTATGGATAAAAAATATGATGGCTGGAAAATTCCTGCAATAAAATTTAACGGGCAGGGGGAAGGGGCTTTTTGTAAAATATGAACGGGCCAGGCAAGTTAAAATTTTTAACTGGCCGAAATGGCCCGGGCTTTGCAGATTTCTATCCATAAATAAAATTTATAATAAACAAAATATGGATATTTTAAAAAGTAAAGTCGCGAATAGTGTTGTTAAAATTTGAGTCGATTTTTGAAAACGACCAGATTGATTTTAGTTAACATAATATTATTAAGCCTTGAGATTTGGCAAAGGTACAAACCTTTCTGCCACCTATGAGAAAAATCTCCTGACTTATAACATTATGTTGGCCAAAATCTTAATAGAGCGGTTTTTAAAAATCGACCCATCACTAGTTAAGAAAAACTCGGACATAGTTCTGCATGAATTGAAAACCAAGAATATATAACTGTTAGCATCAATGTGTTTTTTTTCCGGCAATTTATTATTTTTACGACTTGAATTGAGCGTGTTATTAAAAATTTGATTTTAACGGAAATATATTCCATCATGTCTAGAATACCTATCTTATGAATTGTATACCGTTTACTTTTGAATCACTTACAATTTACATGAAAATTCTATGAAAAAACTAATATAAATTATATTAAATTCAAAAGTTCACGGCATATTTGTCTGATATTTATAGGGTAGGTATTCCAAACATGATAGAACACATTTCCAGTAAAATCAAAATTTTGAATTTAAAAAACGTGCTCAGAAAACGATTTAAAGATGAAAAAATAAAACATTGCCAGAAAATACACTGATGCTAACATAAAAAATTTATATGGTAAACGTATAGGTGTTTATATAAAATATTGTTTTTTGGAGTGGATATTTTAAAGTTGTTAGATTATTACCTTTACGATAGTTCAGAGAAACTTTTTTATAATTAGATAGAACTATATAAATGAAACATTATTCCTAATTAAAGTTTTTAAAATATTATTAATTTTAATTAAACTTTTTTTATAATTCTTTTTTTTTCTTTCATGGAATCATAAAAATCTAAACTAACACATAGCACCTTTGACCTCGTGTTATAAATAAATAAAATATTCTGCTACTAAATATATAATATAGTTAATTAACGATGAAAATTACTAAAAAAAGAAAGAAAGAAGAAATTTATAACCCTTTTAATTAATTAATATTTATATATTTTTTTATATAATAATATTCATCTTATAACTTTGTAACATTTCGTGAAAAATAATAGAATAAATCACTTTTGATTTTTATTTTAAAAAAAAACTCGAATAATTTTGTAATTTTGGTTGTTACATATTCTTTCTCAAAATCGATAATTTTATAAATAAAATATTAAAAAAAGATTATTTATTTATCATATAATATCTTTTAGAAGGGGGGATGCTTCTTACATGATCTATGTATGATTCCATTCCATTTGTTTTTCACTGTTCGTAACATATAAAAGAAATATTTTTTTTACCTATTGACTTATTTAATTTTTTCTTTCTTTTTCTACTATTTAAAAAAAAATGATTTAAGATTATATATTAGATACTTTCCCGTTCATTCATTTTTCTTTAATCTCGTGATCGCAAATTTAATTAACAAAAAAAAATGATAAATAACGTACATATGTAAATTTATTAAGTATTTTTTTTTATATTTAAATAAATTTGACTTAATTTTTTATTTAATTTGAAAAACAAAACTTTTGATTATAAATATTTTTGCAAGATGATAATTATTCTGAAATCCATCAAAAAGAAAGAAATTATTTTCCATTTATAAAAAAATATTATTGACTCATTCTGCTAAATTGTAATTAGGTAATCATTATTTTAATTTTTTAATATAATTTATACATTTTTTAGAATAAACCACTTGACTCCAGCCCTACCTAACCCCTGCCATTTTTTTATTAAAAAATGTAAATTAAAATGCATTTTTTATGGTTATTAAATAATATTTGCTTAATTCTAGCTTTTTTAAAAAAATTAGAGTTTTATACGCTTAAGTTGTGTTATTTCTATTTATTAATTTATTCTGTTTTAAAATAGGAAAAAGATGAGTACAGGACACAGCCTATTTGACTAAAAGCAGAGAAATTCTAATTATGATTTTCCTTTAATATAAGTGAAAATATTGATATCTATTTTAATTTTATAAGAATTTTTATATTTAATTATGATCACGGCCCAATTTTCTAGGCTCGTTTGGTACCTATTTTTAAAAAATAACTCAATCAAAAACTAAGCTACAAGATTTCCCCAATAAATGTCAAGCAAGCCTTTCCTCTGCTGAAAATGTCCCACTTGGTTTGGCAAAAACAATAGAAATATAGAAGAAAACCTCTAAATATAATTTCTCATTTTACTGGAGTTATTTTTTTCGCAAAAAATTTTTTTTATTAAAATTTGTGAAACATTAAATTAATTTTTTAAAATCTTATTTTTAAAAATTAAAAGATTAGATTGTTATCATAAAATAAAACTTGCAAAAAAAGAATTAATCTTAAAAAAAATTTGATAACAAATTTTTAAACAATAGCTCGCATTTCTTATCCCTTCAGAATTTGTTTATATTAAGTTCCTTTTTTTAAGAAAAAATTAAATTTTGAAAACTAACTTTTATTTTTATATTATTTTTTTATTATAGCAAACATTTATATAATAAATGAAAGAATAAGATTTAAAAAAAGGAAGAATAGCACATTTCAAAAAAAATAAATAATTACCAAATATAAAAATGTAGAAATAATAATAACATAGCAATTAATCATATCAAAGTAGAAAATTAAAATCTTGGTAAAAGTTTATTATACCATTTTTTAAAGAACACTCCCGTAGTTTTGTTAAACGGCTCCTTTTGAGCCGATTTTTAAAAACGACTAACTCAATGTTGAGAAGAATATTACGCGAGCTATTTTTCTCATAGATGGTAGTAAGGTCTAGACATCTATTATCGTAATCTGAGGCTTAGTCATTATTTTTCTGGCTAAAATATTGAGTTAGCCGTTTAACAAGTTGGACAATTACTAAAATTTTAGCAGTTTAAGCCATTTTTAGCCGGTTAAAAAATCGACTAAGCCAAGTTTTACACCGAAAACTATCAATTTGACCTTGGAGAACTTTCTTAAAAAGATAGCAGCTCAAATTTGAAAAACACTAATATAAATTAAAATGCCTTAATGTTTACCGATTTTCTCCGATATACCCCGAAGATTGGAGTCGTAGCTTACATTTCGCTCTCACCCAACTATAGTCATGAGTCTCCATTTAACCGCCAACTCCACACTGGAATATATAAAAATAAACAGTTTCTTAATCATACTTACATTATGTCGTAAATTGAGATAATATCTATTTTAAAGGGTAATCCAACATGTGCAAAGTTACCCATATTTGTGAATTTGATATAATTTTACTGTTAAATTTTGAATCCCCTTTTTAAAAAAATATTATAATATATGTACTTTTCGTATAAATTTTGTTTTTTAAAAAAAAATACGCAAGGACTTTGCAAATTCTGGAATAAATTTCTGCCAAAATCATTTTTTTTCAAATTTAAAAATCACTATACAGTAAGCTTTTAAAATTGGAATCCATATGGATTCCTTATTACAATTCGAGACGTACAAAACAAAACATAATTCATTAATTAAATTACATACTATATTTTCCAAGTTAGGACATTTTTTCTTGAGTAAATCACTATAATAAAATAAATAAGGGAAGAAAAACAAAACAATTACAATCTGCCTTTTTAGGTTTGGTTTATAGAAAAATAAGACCTTATTAATTTATTATATTTTTTCAAAAATAAAGATCATTATTATGCCAAAACCAAGATATTTTCCGTTTTTTTTTGTTTTTTATTTATTTTGGAATAAATATTTTTATCAAAAACAAAATAAAAAAATATTTTTGCTCAAATTTATGCAATAAAATGCTTTTATCATAATTAATAATTAATCTAAAATTTATCACAATTATTATATCATAATTCATAACCATTAAAAAAATATAATCTTATTTTATTTTTTTAAAAAAAGGATGCAACTTCAGAAACATATTGTGTAAACAAGATTAATTCTACCTACGACGAAAAATGTCAACTGTTAAAGGAATATCCTCTTCGATAGGATACCTGGCAACCACATCGACAATCGTCAAGAATCTGCAATCCTTTGCAAAGAATGATTCCATTTTAAACTCCACCATTATAGAAGAGGAATTACTGCTGGATCTTGAGGAGAATGTTGAAGGGTTCAATAAGGAACGATTGATTTGGATATTAAATCTCATCGTAACTATTATCATATTTGGTTTCAACGTGGTTTTCTTGCTCGTTTATTACATGTTCCCTCGAATACGCAATAAAAATATCAATTGCTTGGGAAACAGCCAATCGAATCCAGATATAAACAACGATGCAGAAGGCAAGCGAAATATCAGGACCGCAGACGATACTGATGTTTTTTTCAACACGCATTTCAAAAACGCTAATTTAAAAAAAAACAGCGTCAATTTAAGAGGAAATACTGTGCTAGCTCCGCATTGGGGTTGTCCAAATCAATGCTGCTTGCATCTCACTTGGGGATCCTTGTTGTTTTTATTGGTAAAGGTAACCGTGGATATATTTTTCTTGAAGGTGAGATATCTAACATCTTCCATAATGATATTCTCTATATTCCTGTTACGTTTGTTGGACGCCACGCTTGTTTTCAATAGCGTTTATTTGATGTTCCTTTGGTTCAAAACCGTCCTAAACTCAGTTGATATCAACGATCGTTCTATCAGGCTCTCATTCCAATCCATATTGTGTTACAGGTTCAGGAGTAGGCCTACCAGAGCAGTTAACGAATCTGAACTAGGCAGGAGAGTTACCTTGATCCCGGAATGGGTTACCAAATTTTTTATTCGAAGTACTAATAGATCTACTTGTATTCTCTCTGCGGTATACGGAGCAGTATTGGCCGTAGTTATAACTTTGGTGTTCAACATACGAGGCGACCACGTGTATTTTCACGAATACCAAGCCGTCAAATACAGTCTTTTGATCCAAACTTTCCACGTCACACTTAATTTGATCCTCTGGGGAACTACTCTTTACCGTTATAATAAATTGAGTGCTTACTTCAAAACCAAAGTAAATCTGAGCAAGAACGTCAAAACTATCAAAGATATCAGCGAGTCATCCCCTACATCCAATAACGATGATTCACTAACTTTACCTTATATTGTTAAAGCGGGTGGAGTTAACGCGACTGATACATATATTGATAATTCGAACCCTATTAACTTACCTTACGAAAATCTGTCATATTATTTTTGGATATCTTTCGGAAACTTCATGGTTTATACTCCCTTTCTATGGTTTTACCTGATAGCTCTTTTATTCAGGCCTAAGTTTCTGTACGAAATGCTCAATATGCAAGGCTTAATTGGATTCTTGGGCACCCTCTTCGATATAGGAGCTTGCATACCCGTCTTTGTGGCCTCTTTCCATGATAAATCTCTTAGATTGTCTTTCATTGATTTCATATATTGTCGCTTCGTAGGCGGTCGAAAATCTGGGAATATGGAGCTCATTAATTGATTTTACTTATTTATTAAATCCTCGATTTCTCATTATAACACGTATTTCTAAAATTATTTCGCAATATAAATATTAATCATTTTGGTATCTTGCCTACTTCATTAGTTTTTTTAAAAAAAAAAATACCATTAAAATTATCTTTGTACATTAATTATTATTTTTTATTATATTTTTCGATTTTATGATAATTATTTTTAATAAAATATTACTTATACTTGTATATTGTATATTAAAATAAAATTGCATATCGTAAAGTTCCAAAATGAATATCATTAAATTAAACAATAATTGAATGGAATTATTAAGTTTTGAGGGAATTTAACCAAAACTGAACCAGAGTTTGTAACAAAATCGGCAAAAAATCTTTTGAAGATCATAAAATTGAAAAATTTTTTTTTACAAAAAAATCTGTGATTTCTTAATGAAAGATTTTTTATGCATATAAAAATCATAAATGATTTATAAAATATTTTATACAAAAAAAAATTTGGAATTTCATTTAAAATTTGATCAAAATGTTTTTTTTTTTTATCTTGAAGAGCAATTCAAACTTTGTGTTAAACCAGTATTAGTCGCTTATTATTTGCCTTGTCTGAACTACTAGTAATTTTGTAACCCAATCGAGACTATAAAAAGGTATAAGCCGTTTGAACCTTTTGATATCCTAACTAATGTTGTTAAACGGCTCTATTTGAGCCGATTTTAAAATAAGAAAAATATTGCTTAAGCATCGAAATTTCAATAGATATCAAAACCTTTGAGCCATCTATGAGCAAAATCTTTAGGCTTGCGTAATATTTTTCATGGATAAAATATTGAGGTAGCCGTTTTTAAAAATTGGCTCAAAATGAGCCCTTTAACAACACTAATCCTAACTATAAAATATTATTTTGATATGATACAAGTCGTCAATATTTTTGTACATTTTCGAATTTCCCCTATAGTTTCCCCAATTTTTATTTTATGTTTTTTGATCAAATAATCAGGATTTTTATTTTAGAAGAATATTTTTTTCCACTTAGTTCACATATCATAGTACTGTTTTGTTTTTTTATTTATGTTCTTTTTCGATAATATAATGTAATGTTTATCGGAAGGAAATTTTTTTATCTGAAATATATTTAAATTTTTTTTATAATAACTGAAATAGGGATAAGGAGTAGGATTAAAAATAAAGGTAGGGTCAACTTCATCTTCTAATTTTAATTCAACTAATTATAATGGAAATTTCTGAAAAATAATTAAGGAAATATATTGATAATTTTTATGTTAAATTGTTCATTTTCCATAATGCAACTTAAATAATTATTTCAATCTATAAAAACAGCACAGTAAATGAGAAAGGATTTAAAATATAATAACCGAAAGATAAGATAAAAATAAAAATTTGATCCTTATTAATCATGGGTGGACAAATATAAGAGTGGAATGTATTATTGATTTTATTATAGCAATCCCAAGTTCCATTTTCTATGAATTAATTGAAACAGGAATATGCATGCAGGAGAATATATATATCTAGTGAATGTATTATTAATTTTATTATAGAAATCCCAAGTTTAATTTTCTATGAAATAATTGAAGCAGGGACCAATATGCATGTAGGAGAATATATATATCTAGTGAATTTATTAAAGTATCTAGAAATAGGAAACACAAAAATTAACATTAAAAAAAATAATGCAGGTCATATCAAATCAGTTCCCTCCTATTTCCCCTCACAGTTAGATTTTGGAGTCAGAGGTGGGTGCGAAGTGACCTCACATGTTGCGCGTATTTTTATAAATACTGAGGTGGATAAGGTTTCCTGCAAGTTAGACTTCAGAAATGCCTTCAGCAGCATTCATAGGAACTCACTTTTATTATCAAGGGAAAAAGTTTCTGGCAAATTAATATAACGCCAAAGAAATTTTGAAATCGATATTAATCCATAATATAAAATGTTTATTTTGTGAATATGATAATAAATGCAATTTGGAATATATACGCTATAAGAGGTAAGAATAAATATTATAAAACATAAATTAATAAACATAAAACAGTAAATTTTTTTAAAAATATTTTAACCGGCATCTGATTTTTTTATCTGGGAGGGGTGGATTTGTGCTCTCGCCTCCCCTGTGTTCACCAATGATTATTATATAGTCTGGATAATTGCTTTGAGACCCCATTTAACTGAAATCTATTCCTTCCTTTACTTTTGAATAAGAAAAAAAATTATGTTGGTATTGTAAGCTGGTATTGAAAAAAAAGGGGACTCGATTTGTTATAATGAGAAATTCATTGTGTCATTTATGTGGAATATTTTACAACAAATTCTAAGTATATATTTCCATTCAAAGTTATCAAACTGATCGATACTCTTTTTACGCTTAAAATTTATATTAGAGGTGGAGCTCTATTTATTAAAATAATTGTATGTTAACTTAGAGCCTCTCAATTCACACAGACCTATGCAAAAGTCGGAACAGCCAAAATTAAACTTAGTGGGGTAGCCAAATTTTGTTTCTTAACCATTTAAAAGTGATTGTAATTACAAAAAGAAGAAAATTATTTATATTATAATATAATATATTGAACAAATATTACTCATATTTCTAAGCTGTATATTCAAAAATATTTTAGAAATGACTTATAAATTTCCTTATTTTATGATTTTCTAAATCGTAGATAAATTAGAAATTTTTTTTATAGTGTCGCCAAATTCATTTTTTGCATCCGCCGTCTTCTCACGGCCCTGCACACACATATATTTAGGAATAACAAACTACAAATATGCCTCGCTTAAGTTTTTTAGTCATATAGTGTCTTTTTACAAACGAAGAGTGCCTTTTAGTATTAAATAATATTTGACTAAAGAAGCTATAAAACATTTTATTTTTTTAAAAATACTAATAATATTAAAAATTTAGCATGAATATTTTGCAAATATTTTTTATTTTATTAAAATATTTTAAAATGAGAGCGTATTTAATTATAATGAAATATACTGGACATAATGCAGATACCTCGGAGCCACTTGGTAACCATAAGTCTATTATTGAGCCTTTTGCGGTTTAATTCCTTTTTACACATCAGTTTTTAAGTCATAACTCTTATGGGTCCGCATAACCATTCATTCGCGTACATTTTTTACCAATTAAATTGCAATATCATGAATTAGATCTAGCTATACTTATTGTTAAAAAATAATATTATTTTAATCATAGGCGTAGCCAGGATTTTCTTAAGGGGGGAGGGGAATTAAAAAATTACTGGGGGCTTCGCTCCCGGACCCCATTTTGGGTGGACCTTCCCCGCTTTTGCCCGGTCTTAAGCCGGGTTACCGTAGTCTATATAGTCATAAAATATTTTAACAAGATAGGAGGTTAATTTTAAAAAAAAATAAGCCTGGAACAAAAAGTATGAAATATATTTTTATTAGTTTATATAAAATATAATAAATAACTTGTATTTACATTAATATAAAAGCATGGTAATAATTTATTCCAAACAAGTATAAGAAATTTATTTATAAAAAGTAAGTAGACATATAGTTGATATTCCTCTATTATATAGAAATAGTTACAAAATACTAGGTAAAATTCCACTTTTACAGACATATTTATATTACTGTTAATATTTTATCAAATTTTATTAATCAATGCTCTTGATAATAAATATAGCAACAATTTGCATTCAATTATTTAACGCCATCTATTTATTTCTAATAAAAAATGATATTAAAAATTAATTTTTATAAATTTAACCCACAATGTCTTTAAAAGATATTTTCATGTCCTTATCAATATTTCATAGTTTTCTGTAAAATATATTATTCGCTATATTGGTAAAAATTACTTGATTGTCATATGATTATTGATAAAATTAGATATACTGTAAATCTACGACATATAATATTCCACTGTTTGTATTGTGCTTTAATTTTTTTATTTAATTTATGATTTAATTTTATCAATAGTTTTATAATTATATTTTACTTTTATTATGATAAATTTAAAATTACTCACATAAAAAATTATATTTGATATATTATTATATTATTTAGTAATTTTATGGATCTATTATTAATAATTATAATCAGAGACCTGCAGAGGTACCATTTGTACGGCCCGGCCCGGTCCAGATTAAAAAATTTTCGGCCCGGCCCGGATTTTTTTTTCAAAAATTTTTTACGGCCTGGCCTGAATATTTAAAAAAAATTTTTGGGGCCCCGCCCGGCCTAGATTAAAAAAAAAAATTTTTTTAGGCCCGGCTCGGAATTTTTAAAAATTATATTCGACCTGGTATATTCAAAAAATTTATTATTTCGTATTTTATCATATTTTTCGGCGAGTATTATCATTTAATAAGCATGTATATTAAGCTAATGTTGTTAAACGGCTCGTTTTGAGCCGATTTAAAACGGCTAACTCAATATTTTTGCCAGAAAAATATTGACTAAGCCTCGAAATTTCGATACTATATGTCTAGACCTTTGCTCCTTCTATGAGCAAAATTTCCAGGCTTGCACAATATTTTTCTGGATAAAAAACTTAGTTAGCCTTTTTAAAAATCGGCTCAAAACGAGCCGTTTAACAACACTTATTTTTTTTTACTAAACAGATATTTAGTATATTACAAATACTATGTATTTATAAAAAAAATAAAAATGATATTTTTAATAAAAATTATAACATATATATTATATATTATATAATAATGTCTTTAATCCTTTGCGTATTTATTCCATGGCAGGGAAACTATATTTTTATTATGTAATAGATACTATGAGTGTTAGCTAGTGTTAACAAACATTATATTAATCATAACTATATATAATCATTATAACCATATCTAATTGACGAATATAATAATTCATGTTGTATAAATTTTTTAAAAAAATACGGCACGGCCCTGCCTGGTATTTTTAAAAAAAAATTCAGACCCGGCTAGGGTTTTTTTAAAAAAAAAATTTTCAGACCCGGCCCTGGCTCTGATTTTAACACATTTCACTTTTGTCTTAAGATTTAACTTTGGCTTATATTTCATTTCTTAGAAAACATTTTTGGTTCGCTTTTTTTATATATAAATGCTTATTTCTAAAAATATATAAATTATGATGAATTTTAACTGTAAATGCATTACCGCAAATGTCTATCGCAATCAAAAGATTTTTCCATGAGTGTATATTTTTTCAAGAATATATCAACACAAAATTATTATTGAGAATTCCTATTCCCGAATATTATAGCAAAAATCTTATATCTATACATATTCGAAAATTCTTTTGTTACCTCGATTTTACTGCAAATCATTACCTCAAATGAATTTTCGCTACTACCACAAAGAATTCCCTAGACATTACCGTGAATGAATTCCAATAGATATATTACCTCCAAAAGTGCTTAAAATCTATAGTGTCTCAAGGTCTTTGTTTGATTTTAGTGGCGGAATAGCTATAAATAGACCTGATTGTCGCTTCGCCCCCGCCAAACTTTTTTGGTTATGTTATGGCATTGATTTAGAATTGGCAGTTACTATCTAGCTTAGATAGAGCAATTAGCCATCCTCAAATGAATATAGGAGAAATCTCAATTAAAGGGGAGTATATTAAAAATAACATCGACAGCCATGAAGGCCCTATGCATTAATTAATTCATTGCCGGTGAATGGAAGTGGAAGCGGATGCAGGGACCTTGGGAAATATTCAACCGAAAGGCGGCAAGAATTCATGGTTTAATGAGGCCATTTTCAATTGATGTGCCAAATTACAGTAGTCTATTACATTTCCTAGATTTATCCATCTGGTGAAAAGTTTAAAATTCAAATCAGGATCATTTATAGGGAAAGGAATAGCTCACGCTTGGATATCTCAATTACTATATTTTTTGATCTTATCTTAGATAATGTAAGACAAGTTTTGAGAAAAGAATATGTGGGGAGGCCGCATATACCTGCAGGTATAACACTGAAGAAGGTTATTTAAACATCTATAGGCTGGTGACAAAGGGTTGGACAGAGAAACATAATCTAAACCCGAGAACTATATTATTATTAATTACCTTTAGAGGGGGGAGGGGATCTGACCAAATTATAATCTAAAGTAAGAAGGTAAGACTAAATGATTAGTACTTTTATCTTGAAAATGTAAATAGTGAGCATTTGAAATTTATTATTTGTATGTTGAAGTAGGGGTGATTAATATGAGAAACCGTTGTCTAAAGTTTGAGAAAGTTCAAGTTAATTGTGGGTTGGAAGGGAATATTTGTGTTTGGGAAATATAAATAATCTAGTTATTGGAGGGATAAGAATTTAAAACTCAAGATATCTTTTTTTAATTTTTTGTTATTATTATGATTAATAAATTATTTCATATTATGGTTAGGTCCGTCACGTATTTTACAACTCTGTTAAACAGTAGTGATGTAATTCTAATATGTTTTACCATTGAAAGATGTTGGTGTTTACATTTCTGATAATATGGGCTAGGAAATGTATCCTACTACTTCTTTTTAAAGCTAATATTTATGGGGGAATATTTAAACCTTTTACAGCTTGTCTTTAGAAATGACTCTAGGATAGAAGATAACGTTTGTTAATAAAAATCTGCAACTTTTTCGCCAGAATACAATAGGATAGGGATAACGCTGGAATTAAATATTCTTAGCCTGGTTCTGCTAACTACCTAGATCTCTATATTTTAAAATATTGTAATAAACGGTTGAATAAGAGATTCTTATTTTTTGTATGCTGATTCCCCTAGATTTCCATTTAATGTTTGTATAAAGCAGCATTGGCGTTTTTTCTAAAGATCACCCTTGTTCCTAACTTTATTGTCTATGATAAACCCGAGGTTTTCAAACTTTGATAAATTTTTATCTCTACCAATTATATTATGAGGCTGTCGATTGAGGATGCGTGGCTTATTGGCAGGACCATTGTTTTTTGTAGTTTATGTCTAGAGCAACTTATTGACTAAAATAATGGCGTAATCAGATTGCAGGTTTCTTCTAAATTTATCGCGATTATAACTATTCGCATAAAATATAAACTGTTTACCAGATGGTATGTATTACAATACCTAAATCTATAACTCGTCTGAACAAACGCGTACGCAGGATTTTGGTCTGGGGAGGGGATAATAATTTTTTTTATGAAATATTATTGTTATTTAAAAATATCAAGCATAAATTTATTAGGACTAATAACTATTTCTAATACACAATTTTAAATTAAATGAATTATAAAAAAATTATATATATAAACCGGCACATAAAAAACTATAAAATAAATGTGAATTAAAAAATATAAAGTGAATATAACCACCTGAATCACTTAAATGACCCAAAATAGAAATTTGAATTTTTTGAGCATTTAAAATTATGTAAGTAAAAAATTTTAATGTTGAAAATAGAAATATTAATACACAAAAAGTTTCTTAGGAATAATTGTATTTTGTATTATATTTACAATGTAAAATCCAATCTCGTTGGGATTGGGCTAATTTTTCAATTACTCATACTTGATTGGCTTCAAATGCCTATAAATATTTAAAAGATCCAAACCATTCAATCCACTTTCAGAAGTTGTACTTCTTAGGTATGTTTTCAGAGAACTGCAGGCCCGGTTCCCGGGCTGGACCGTATTTTAATTTTTTAAATACACCTGGGCAGGGCCCGAAATTTTTTTAAAAAAAACACCCGAGCGGGCCGGAAATTTTTTTTTAAAATAATTATCCGGGCCCGGCTAAAACCAAATATTTAAAATTAGGTATAAAAATCTAAAATAAATATAATTTATTTAAAATATCCGTACGGGCCCTGCAAATTGTATCTCTGCAGGGCTCTGTTATTCTTCATAAAAAAGAGAATGTTCTCTCATTAGTTTACTAATGTGAAGAGTTGCTAATATATATAAATTTTAATACATTGGGAATAAAATCTAAAATGTGTTTGAAATTATACAAAGCATCCATAGCATTTTTTTATATTATATCTTAGTTAATCTTTTTAACATAGTTATTCAGCTAATAAGGCATCAAACAAATATTATTTTTTTTCTATCACTGTCTGAAAAAGATTGGGAAGCTGCAGATTAGTAAGTGCTGCATGATGAATTAAAAACCATTCATTTATTATAGTTTTATAATACTTTTCTACTGATCTTATACTAATGTTTTGACGATGAGCTTGCCTCTGCAAATCGAGTGAGACAAATATTAGCTCTCCTTTTGACTCAACAATAACATATAAAATTGAAATTCTTTATCAACATTAGCCCTGATTTCCTTGAGTTCTAATAAAATGCTCTCCGCTATTCACATCTTCTTAATCAAGTCAATGCCATGTTTATCATAAAATAGTTGTATAATTAAATAATACATTCTAATGAGAAATTTTTTTTTTAATAAGTATTGAATCCAACAATTTTCTTGCTTCTGAGGAAATATTTCTTTCAGGCCATTGTGATATTTCAGTAATAGCATTAATAATCGGTTCTTCTAACTCCATAAAAGTTGTTACTGCTTGATGGCGGAAACTCCATCTCGTTGGATAAGCTTGCACTTTCTTTCCCCTTGCTTGACAAGGAGTTTCAGAAAAATTATATTTGACTAGAAATATGAAAATGGTAGTAAATCGTAAATATTACGCCACTAGATATTTGAAAATAATAGGTAAATATTACGCCAATGAAAACTTGAAATCGAAATTAATTAATAAAATAACTTAATAAATGAATGTGATAAATAAATGTAATTAAATATATATTAAATATGAGATAGGAATAAATATTAACAAATATAAATTAATATAAACATAAATATTTTTGAAAAATATATCCGGCATCTGCATTTTTTAGCTTTGGGGGGGGGGAGGGGATTTTCCCCCTGATACACCCCCCGCCGCGTACGCTAATGCGTCTGTAACTAGGTTATCGCTCAATATTTTATTTATAGTAATATGGATAGAGGAAAGGGCAACCCCTTTCCTTATTCTGAAAGGTGGTGACGTTTTATTGTTAAATTGGTATATTCCACAAGTCCTCATACATTATATTATCAATCGCTCTTTTAAATTCTATAAAGAAGAAGAAAAAGGGAAGTTTATATATGTCACATATCTGAATAATTACTTTGAGTTTAAGATTGGCAGCATAATATTTCTGTAGGGGCGGTATGCCCATATATATTTTTAAAATAATCCAAATGTGAAGTATGTAAGTTTTCAGTAGCACGATAAAAATTTAGATATAAAAAATGTGAAGGCTATGGTCCTATAGTCTTTAAAGACTTTGATACCCAGTATATTGAATAACAACCAGTAGCTATATTGATGTGATAGGTTTTTTGGAGTAAATATGCTCATCTAATGGTCTACCCACAAGGTCATCTATTCATTTTGATACGTTATTATTTTATTCTCCAATCTGATTAAAAGTAGTTATTTGAAGATATTGGAACTGCAGAAATATTAAAGATTTTTATAGGCGTTGTATAACCTATTTTATTTTACGTCGCATTTGATCTGATGAGCTTTCCTGGGAAAAAGAATTTTTCTGTAACTTCTTTGCAATCTTTACAGAGCTCTATCAAAAGTGCCTCTCGACTTAGTAGAGTATTTTTTTTAACTGTCTCTGAAGATATCCAATCTTTTCTTTAATAGGCATAGTCAAAATTTTGGTAAGAGGGGGTTTTATTAGGTGGGGTTTTACCCATGAATATTAAAGGTGTTTAAGCTCACTTTTATAGGCCTTTAGGCTTTATTAGGTTTTATAAAAATAATTGGGGGTTCTCGTTTCTTTTTATATTAAAATGGTTTTTTATAAATTTTGAATATAGTTGTCATTTAAAAAAGTTATTAACTTTGTCTAATTTGTTTTTAAAATTCTTATTTATATTTTAGTGATAGGGAGCGGGTGGGTGTGTGAGAATTTTTTTATTAGCTTAAAAAGATATTTACAAGAGGAAGCAAATTTTTAAGAAAGGGGGGGGGGGTGGCGATAATTTTTTTTTGTCACATCTTTAGTTCCTTTGCAAAAATAGTTACCTTCAAAGACCTTGCTTGCCTCATTTACTACTCCAATAAACAGCACCCAATATTCCTCATGCAATTTATTCTCAAAGATGTGAAATGTGAAAGCTTCCTGATCCTGGCTAAATATTTGCAAGCAATTTTATTTTTTGGTATTGTTGTGATGCTCGATTTGGGTCTAGTTTTTAAGGGCTTGATTAAGATTATAGATAAAATAATATTATGTAAACCTGTAAATTTTGCTCACAGGTGGGAGAAATGTTTGGCCCTTTATTTACCATTTTTTGAGGCTTACATATATTATTTTGGCTAAAAATAATCAGGCCGTTTTAAAAATCGATCAAATAGGGCTTTTTAACAACTCTACTATGGTACTTGTATTTCTAATTTAAAACCAAATTTTCTGGCTATTTGAGGGCCTTTGCCTTTTGGTTACCTTTTCCCACGCTTTCTGGATTATGATGGCCCTAATTATTCTATTATCCAAAGTATTAATTAATTTTTATATTGATCAGATGTTTGGATAGAAGATAGGTTTTTAAAGATTTTATGATAACAATTCCCGAATTTTGTATATATATAAGCTGATGTGTATTATATTATAATTAAAACATTAAAAAACTATGTATCTACCGACGTAAAATAAAGCATTAATCATAATTGAAAAAAAAAAACTTTAAATTAGGGTAAATAATAAGGCATTCACTCACAAATAAATTTAAATTATTCCAGCTAATTGATCAATAATTTATTTTAGATATTACATGTATACAGGTACTAATATTTTGATTTAAATTATTTAGTACACATTTTGTGATTTTTGATTATTTTGATATTAAAAATGTTTTGATTTGAAATTTATTTATAGAGATTCTTGTATAATTAATTTAAAAAGGCAATATAAAATTTATACTCCTAAGTTTTAAAGAATATATAAATGATAATCTATTACTTTATGCAATGCTTGAAAATAGGATCACAAATTTATTATATTCATTGTTTACCCCTATTTAAAAATAATCAAATTGGTATTGGCAGATACCCTCAATTTTTTATACCCAAAAAAGATAATTAACCTTCATAAATTAATTTTATAGCCTATTTTAATATGGTTTCATAATTATTTATTAATATTAGTTCCTGAAAACCCAACCCACTAGACCAACATGCGGGATAGTTTGAGCCAGAAATTGTATTTTAAATTTGGGCTGGCAAAATTTTATATAGGTGGGTTGATACAATTTTGAAATATTTTTGTTGCCATTTGAATTTTATGAATAATTTAGATAAATTTTATTACTTAAAAAATTATTTCTTACAACACACAAAATAAATTAATTTTAGGGTAGTTTTTGAAATATATTTTGATGTCCAGTAAGTTCAGGAATATGGAGGTAATTTTCTATAATAGTGATTTGGATTGAAATTTTTTTTTAAAGAAATTTGAGATTAAGTCAAGAAATTGCATTTCTACCTATTTATATGGTTTTACTCAAAATAAATTGTCTATAGCAGGTATCTAATTTATATAAATGTTTAAACTAATAAGAAAGAAGGTAGCTATTGCTAATTTTTTTCTCTTATTTATTTAATTTTATAAAGTTGACAATAAATCAATTAATAAATGATAAATAAAAATAAATGAGTATTTTCTTTTAGTTATTGTTATCATTATCTTGTGAATTAGCTGATTACATATTTGTATCAGTGGTATGTGTTAAAAAGTGCTACTGATGCATCTCTTATAATTGCATATAAAACAATTTTTGAATTTTTTTTAATTAATATATTTTTTTAGTAAATGCTTTAGGTTATTGCCTTTGATTATTATTGAAGTATCTTCAAATTCTTTTTATTTTAAGATAATTGAAATTAAACTAAGGTAAAAGATAACCTATAAATAAGATTCTAATCATATGTTGTCAGCTGAATATTATAATAACTATTCTATACCCAATTATACCCAATTTTTAAAAATATATTTTATCAGGAGGGCATTTAAAAAATTTTAAATGCAGATCATAATGTAATAATGCAAATGAATGATAATTATTACTAATAATTATATTTTAAAATTTTTTTTGTTAATTGTTAAAAAAAATTGGTTATAGAACACTATAAAACTCAGCCAACGATTATTATATTACCATATAATCACTTGACTTATATATAAGATTTAATGCACTCACTAATAGCTAAACTTGAATACTTCCATTTTGTTAAAAGATATTTAAAAAAATAAATATGTTTAGCCTTGGCATTCATTCCTCTTACATGTTTATTCTTTTCATTTGTGCTCTTCTTCATTCCTTTTGGCGTTTTCTTATTCCTGTACCTCCAAGCCATCTCCTTGCACATTTACAGACGAAAACTCAAGTAATACTTAATAACCCAATCATTTTTTTTCTCTTTTGCTTATCTATTTATTTATTAGATATTAAATAATCATTAAAAAATAAAACAAACATTTTTAACATATCTTTCATATAATAGTAGAAGTGGTCTCTCTATTGATAAGCCAATATCACTTTTTATATTCGGTCAATTTGGTTGGCTTTTTATAAAGGGACCATTTTTCAAAAATCGATTTTTAGTTGGTTTAATTGGATTTTTTCTGGGTTTTAATCGATCTTCTTAATTTACTATTATTATTATTATTACTGAGTAAGGTAATTGATTTATTTTTTAGCCATTCTAGCCAGCTAAAAACGGCGAGATCGAGTTTTTAGCCGATAATCATAACATCACCCTTTGGTTTTTTTTAAAAAATATAGCTCAAATTTGAAAAAAGGAAAAATAAATTCGAGCCTCAGTGCTTAGCGCATTTTCTTCATCCCTCATTCATAGTTAACGCAAATTCATGGTGAAGAATACAAAAATACATGATGTTTTGTATACTTCGCCGCGAATTCGCGCTAGTTGTGAATGAGGGATCGGTATACACGACTGAAAATTGAGGCCAAATTAACTGATTTTTAGTTAATACCCAAATATAACAAATTATAACGAAAAATTTAATAATTTTTGTTGGAATGGGAAGGGAACTAAGAAAAATAATCAATTTTTTTTTACTGTTCAAAAATAACTTATCATTCGATTTTTATTCATAAATTTTTAATACCATACTTTCATTCATAAAATAATAGTTAATTTTTTTTTGAAAGAAACTTCTCATATTGAAAGTTTTCATTTATATTGGATTTTAATTTCAATAACAATAACAATAATAATAATATTGATTAATAAAGAAAATACCCTTATCTGCCAAAATAATAATTTATAAAAGAAATCCCTAAATCCATTTTTTGGCACAGGGAAAATATTTTACTATCAATAAAATTTACCTTCTGAAATAGTTTACTTTTTTTTTACTCCAAACTTTATTTGAAGTAGTTCTTTTGCGTCCACACCTAAAATCATAATCCCCCTAAATAAATTTACTTACTGCTTCTTTTAAAAGGATTTGAAAGATTTTAATACCCCCCCCCCCCCCCCCCCATTCTTGAATCGAGAAGCTCTACTTTTTTGTTCAAATTTAAAACATGAATATCAACTTTATAAAGTTTTATATGAATTTATGTAGTAATAGATTGTAGCAAAATATTTAATATTTTTAATTTAAAATTTGATAGGGTCCTCTAGTAAAAAATAAAAATACAAGGACCATATTATTGTTTAAAATGGGATTCAAAAAAGAAAAAAAAATGTATTTATGTTCTCTTAAATATTTAATTTTTTTAGATTAAATGAACCATTCTCCAAAAAAATATGGAACGCGGCTAGGAAAATCATAGCAAATCTTTGGCTCTTGCACGCTTCCATATGGCATGGTATAATTTATTTTTTTAAAAAAATTACATAAATAAATAACCCATTATTATGTGGTATAATTTTTTTAGTAACACATGAGTGAGTGTACAATTTTAATAGCATATTTGTAGGTATAGAATTGTAAAAGAAAAACAAAAATGAAACTGTATAGCAAAATGTAAAAAAGGGAAAAAAAACATGCTTTAAATCATTTTAACGAAATTTAAGTTTTTTTTATTATTAAACAGGCGCGTAACCAGGGGATGGGGCATCTCAAATTTGCCTGTTCTCGTAAATATAATTTTTAAGCTAATAAAAAGCCCACCATCAACCCCCTTTTCACATGAGATTTATACAATATATCACTATAACCCTGCATTCACAGTTAACGCGAATTCGTAGCGAAATATACCAAAAATTTGAAAATAAAATTAGTAAAATTTTTTAACTTTTTTAAAATAACGACTATAATCTAAAAATTATTAGAAAAAAAAGTGACAATTCAAAATTTTTTTTTATAAAAATCTAATATAACCAAATGCTTACAATAAGTGGACTTAAATACATACTTCAGTAAAATTATTGCAAAAAAAACCACCTAAGCAAAATCCTGGATACGCTCTATGTAATTAAACTACTCAATTTAACAAAATGAAGGAGTTTAAAACCTATCCAACAAATATATTGGTAAGGTTTTATTAGAATGATTGATGATATTAAAAAATTTCAAGATTGGTTTAATATATTTTTCATATGGATTCTTAAGTATAAATATTAATAAAATTTAAAACATTCTCTTATTTATTCGTTTATGGTCTTTTCCCGAAAAAATAGTGTTTTCATCTAATTTGTAATTTATTTTCAAAAAAAACACAACTTAATACTTACTAAAAATTAATTTTTTTTTCCGCCAGAGTTTGGAACTGTTTCTGATTCTAAATATTTTTTAAACGAGATTTTTTTTTATATCGGTTCTTGTATTTAATTCGGTTCTACTTCCGGTTGCAAAAGTTAATTTCGATATAAAGAAAAAAAAATTTTTTCGAAATATTTAAAACATTTTAAAAATAAACTAAAAAAATTTGGATAATATTTAATTAGTTGTACTTTTTTTTGTTAGATCCGATTTTGGAGGTTTTGGATTGGATAAATAATTTTTCTGATTATTCTTGTTTAGTGCTGTCAAAACCTTTATTTAGCCGATTTAAAAAAATATTATCGACTCCTCGAGATTTGGGCAAATTAGGGAGGACAAAATTTTTGCCATCTCAATGCCAAATCTTAAGGGTTAGGTAATATTTTTTTGGCTAAAATCTTGATTTCATTCTTTTTTATAAAAAGGTCAAATCGATGTTTTAGACAACTTGTTACTTAGGTTATTTAAAAAAAATCGCCGGCCATGTAGGAAAAGAAAAAATAATAAAATGATTCGCAAGAACGGATAAATAATTCCAAAAATTTAGTTTCTTTAAAAAAATAAATATAAACGTAAACAAAGGTTACGAAATTTGCGGTCTCGAAAATATACCCAAAAATAAACCCGCCATATTAATACTATACCACGGGACGGTTCCGGTCGATTTTTACTATTTCGTTACGCTCATGTCGGTAGATCCTGATAGGAGGATATCCGTTATAGGCGATAAATTCTTATTCAAAATACCCGGTAAAATATATATTAGACTAATTCTACTGGCTCATATTGGGCCTTTGGAGATACAATAGAAATGAGGAATAGGAAATGACCCATTAGAAACGGATTTTTTGGATCAGCTTGACGCTAGCACGTAGTTTAAAAAAAACCCAAATAGAAATCGTTATGAAAAAACCTGTGAACGAACTACGTGTTTACAAGTCGATGCAATTTTTGAAATTATACTCATTTTATTATTTTTTTCTTAAAAATATTAATATTTAAAAAAAATTAATCCCTAAAGGTTTCATATTTCGTGAAATTTTAATATTTAATTTTTTATTACGATGTTGCAATAGACGATAGATATATTTTTTAAGAATATTTTTTTTATCAGGCCTGGCCATTCTAATGCGTCTGTTTTACGTTCACCCCGGTACGTTCGAATCCTGTTGCCAAGATTTGAGTGACAACAAACTGCTTATAATTTCACCGGGTGGAGCTAGGGAGGCCGTTTTTAGTGACGATTACTATAGCCTGGTTTGGAACCACAGGTCCGGTTTCGCTAAAATCGCGCTCAAACAAAACGTTCCCATCATACCCGCCTTCACTCAGAATATTCGGGAAGGATACCGAGTTGCTACCTTTGGATTAAGTATTTATAAAGAATATATATTTAATTTACCTATTTTACTTGGGTGGGGGGCGTCAAGAAATTAATCAGGTATAAAGGATAATAAAAAATAGAAGACAAACGATTACGAGCGGAGCTCAAGAAAAACGGATTTAAATATTTTATTAGTTTAGTTTGATATCGATTTGTTAATTAGTAAATACGATTATTTAGTCGAAAGTTTTCTAGGAGCTCTGAATTTGTAGTTTAAATAGTGCTAATTAATTAAAGGTTATAGTGCCAATAAGAATGGCTAAAATAAATGGATATGTTAGCGTTAATGTGTTTTTTAGCTTTCAATCATTTTTGAACGCGTTTTTTAAATTAAAAAAAGAATTCCACCATACTTTTGATTTTTTTTAGAGAATACCATGAACTTTTAAATTTAATAAAAATTTATATTCGTTATTTTTTATCTCAAAAGTTAACTGCAAATTCTTCGAGCGGGTTTTTTAAAATAGTATAAATATTGGATTGGTGGCGGGCGGGTTAAGATAAGTCGGTGAATTTTAAGTATTTTTTTGGGCGAAATGGGCAGAACAGGTTTCTATTTATCAAAAATCTTTTTTTTATTTATTTCATAATATAAGTTTGTTTATTAAAATAAATCAAGAGCCAAACCAGCCATTAAAACATTTTGAGATATTTAAACAAATTTTTTAGTTAAATGGGTTGGTTAGGAGATAAATTTAAAAAAGACAACTATTGGTTGACGGGCGTTTAGAAAAAATATTTAAAAAACATATAGGCAGGCTTGTTGTCTAAAACCCGCCCATTCCAGACCTCTAGTTTAAATTTACGAATAAAATATAAATGCTCAAAAATTGTGAAATTAAATATGTATGATAATTAGTGATTTCAGTTTCATTGATATTTTTCTTTATCATATCAGGGCATATCACCATCCATCACTAGCAAAATAAAAATTTATTCCAATAATCAAACATTACATTTTATTCATTTTGCTTTTTAAATACAGTGTTGACCAGATTTGATGGAAAACATTTCCATGTTTTTTTATATTATTTGAAAATAAAATTATTTGACATGCAAAAAAAATTGTAAAAATACCATATTTATATATTCTTATCAATTTTCACAAGCTAATTTTATTTAAAAACGAATTAAAAAAATATGGAAATGTTTTGAATGAAATCTGCACAACAGTGTAGTATATATTTTAAAAAAATTTGCTTAAATTAATAATGTTACATAATTTTTTGGTAGGATCATTTTTGAGCTATAATTACCATTGGTTATCAGTCAACAATTTTTTAGCCTAAAAGCCATAAAATTATATTAAATACTTTATTTATAACAATTATTAAAATTATAAAGAAGAGACTTTGAACAGGTGTAAGATTAGAGGTCTGCAATGGGCGGGTTTTAGCCAACAAACCGGCGCACTCTTTGTTTGAATTTTCTAACCAGTTCGCTTGCCCATAGTTTTTTTTTAAAAATTAACCCTCTCGCCCATTTAACTAAAAATTTTGCTTAACCCACCCGCCAAATATTTAAAAATTATTTTAATTACTGGTTTGGCTCTTTATTTATTTTAATGTATTTTTAATTAAACTTTTAAAATATGCTATATTGTGAAATAAAAAAATTATTAGTTTATAATCACAGTGTTATGATGATTTAATGAAACATATTGACGATTAAATTAAAACCCATCCATATAAAATTATTTTCTTTGCAACAATAATTAAAATAGCACTTTTGAAAATTCTTTTATTACTCCTTTTGTTATTTTAATTTATTTTTGCAAAGAAAATAATTTTATATAGATGAGTTTTAATTTAATCGTCAATATGTTTCATTAAATCATCACAACACTGTATAAGTCTGTTCTGCTCATTTTGCTCGAAAAATATTTAAAATTTATTTATCCATCGTTTTAAAAATATCTTCTAACGTTCGCCACAGCCCACTGTTGAAAAGCTCGCCCGGAGAATAAGCGGTATTGTAGACCTCTAGGGAGGATCAGTCATATTTTGAGGTTAAATAAGTTGGAGCTAGTGTTGTTAAAAAAACCCGATTATTTAAACCTAAATAATATTATGTAAGCCTAGAAATTTGGCAAATAGAAGTTCAAACCTTTCTGCCATCTTAGAGCAGAATCTCCAGGCTTACATAATAATATTTTGGCGGAAATCTTAATCGGGACGTTTTTAAAAATCGTCCATAATCGTGACGGAATGCAAAAGTTCCAGATTTTGGAGAACATACGATTAAAATTTTTTTAATTCCAGTTCCTGGTTATCAGAAAGCTCCGAACATCATTGATATTCCATAACATAATTTTTAGACGACCCCTTTCAATTTTTACTTAATTTAGTTTACAAACTATTTACGTGACCTATATTTTGGGCAAAATTTTAACCTCCTAGCAATTATACTTTTGTAGATATCAGGTGTATGCAATAAAAAAAATGAAAGAAATGGTTTTTTAATGAGTGTCGTTTTTCATTTAATTAATGATGGATTAAAATCTACACGGTTATAAATAATATTAAAATAAAGCATATATTTAATATTTTTAGAAAATTAAATTTAAAAAAATTATTTGGACATCTTTTGTTCAGAACAATATTTAAAACAAAATATCCCATTTTTTTTATCAATCTTACTTATGAAAAGGTTTTCATGTAGATTGATAAAAAATGTTTCTTTAAAAATCGGAGCGACATCTTTTTATGTATGAGGTTTTTTAAAAAAAGATGCCCACAAAATTTTAAAAATAATTAATAAATTTTATTTTCTAAAAATATTAAGTATATGCATTTTATTTAAAATTAAATAGCCGCAGATTTTTTATATTTATAAAATTGTTTATAGAATGGACCCAAATTTAAAAATAATCACTGAAAAGGTTAGAACTCGTGAGTTTGAAACCAAAGAAATCACAAATGGAAAATCTGAAGTATGGAAGAAATTCCTACTTATATTTAATAACAGGGTGAAAATCAATTTTTTTTAAGTCGGACTCGGGTCGGGCTGAAATAAAAAATTGCGCGGTGGGTTTTAGTTGTGAAAAAATAACTTTGTAGGGTCCTAAATATTACTACAAATACACATTACATTTTAATATGTAGTTTTATTAAATACTCAAAAAATATTTTAATAAAATCATTAAAAAAAGATTTTTAACAATGTTTAAATTAAAATTTGTTTTTATGTGATTATTTTTGTAATCATATAAGAAATTATGCTATGCGTTTTTTTTAAACATTTATTATTTTTATAAAATTATGATTTTTAAAAACTAGGGCAGAGTTATGTCCATATATAACAAAACCTGAGCCAAATTTTTTTAAAAATAAATAAATTTAATCTAATTAGCTAATTGGAAAATGACATAATGTTTAAGGATCATTTAAAAAAAATATGGTCAAAATTATTTAAAATGAAGAATCTTAAAAAATCCTTGTCTTGACTAAAAAATTTGATCTCTAAGATTTATGTGTTTATTAAGGCTACCTATGATGTGAGTATACCAGATCTTGAAATGCTCTTCATAATAATGCTCTCTGAATTTTTTCTGTGCTCAAACAGGGATTTATGATCAAATTTTACCTAAAATTCCAATTTTTTTTTGAATTTTTTGATTTTTGAAAAAAATCTTCAGTAAGCTTTAAATAATATATGTCTATTTATTATTCTTTAAATTTTCATTACATTCATTAACCTAGTTTTTTTTCTTACGTTTATTATAATTTTGTATTTTATAATTAATATTATTTTATAATTTCTACTTTTACAAACAAATATAAAAGAAATGAAGTTTTTTTGATAATTATTTTGAATTGTTAAAATTGCATCATAATATTTCCTTATGCTAAAAAAATTCTCAAATTTTGAATGCAAAAAGTATTAATATTAAACGCGTAAATTATTTCCGGTTTTAATTTTTAATATAAGTTAAAAATGTAAGCCCATATCCAGCTTCTATAAAAAACATGCATAGCATAATTCCTTTCATAGCTTATCTGATTTACAATGTTTATTTATTGCAAAATAACATCCATTCCACAATAAACAATTTTTAAATATAAAAATCTTAGGTTATTTAATTGTGAATAGATCTTAGATAAAACAAGAATTATTAAATGAAAATATTTCATAACTGTTATAACAGATTAATTTTGATTTTATGTTGGTTAAATGTAGAATATGATGTGTATTAAGTAATAGAGGTTTAACCAGTCACAATATAAATCACACATAAGTAAATTGTTAATTAAGAAAATAGAAATTACGTAAATTAAATATATGTCAGAAGCTGAAAAATGGAATGGGATTCCCATTGACATTTCGATGAAACAAAATAATTATTGAGGATATTTCTAATATTTAATTTTCAGGCCTTGGTTCGGGCTGTCTCTTAGAGCCCGAGAAAAAAGTCTTAAATGTCCAGGCTCAGGTTGGGCTTCGGACAGTCCTTGTAGAACTCTAGTAATACTCAACTACCATATTAACGAATTAATTTATGTCTTTGAGAGTCTAAAATCAAGGAGGGGGATTTATATTTATTAAGCCAGATTTTTTAAGCATTAGAATTTGTATTTTTTAAAAATCATCAATTTGATGAATAAAATAATAAAACATATATGAATTTTTTTTGAAATATATTTTTTACTTAATTTTCGGTTGCACTTAATTTCTTTATTTGCCAATTTTTTAAAAAAAAATATATACTCCCCGTTCTTCTATAGCGAAAATGTGTCACTCATACGCACATCGTAATTTATTTATTTACCGACAAGATGCAACATAACAAATATATATATATATGTGCTTAGCCTATATCTATATTTTATGTTTGCATTCTTTAATTTTTAAACTTTATGGTTTTTTAGGTAAATGATTAAAATATTTTAATATAGTACTTTTTTTTCTTTATAATATTATATTGGCCGGATATTATTTCTTACTACGAAATGTAATTCTACTAATTACGGGTGTGTTTTATTACGGAAATAAATAATTGATAATGAAAGGCTCCATTTTTATATTGTTTTACAATTAAAATTTATTTATTAAAAATACGTCGGGCTTAAAAAACGACCAGTTTTCGAGTAAAACTTAATGATAATTTTACCAATTTTCACGATTCCATTTGAAATGCATTATAGGCGTTTAAAACCGTCAATTTGTGCCCACTGAGAAAAATCAAGTGGTAATAATTATAGCCAGTTATATTATCATAACCGAAGTTCGAAAAAATATCTTCAAAAATTTTTTTTTAATTAAAACTTTTGATTTTATCTTTAAAGATTTCTATGCATGAAAAATTACAAAGATTTCATTATAAGATTTTTTTTTAATTTTAACATTTTTGGATATTTAAATTTGTTTTTAAAGTATGATTTTCGCTCAATAATTTTTCGAAGGATTTTTCTCAAATATAATCATAACATAAATACTTAGAGATAAAATTTTGTTACATGATTACTTTTTAGGTATATTTCGAAAGTTTTACGAAAAGTACAGGTTACCTCTGATCCCCATATACGGGGGCTTTCCAGTCAAAATGAAAACTTTTATAGGGGAACCATTGTACCCAAATCAAGTATTTCCCTCGTTCGCCGATGGAAATGGAGACGCCATTAAAACTAAGTATTACTCTGCATTTTCGATTTATATTAATTAACTTTATAATCAAATATTTCGATAAATTTTCTTTTATAAAAAAAATTATATTCCGTTGTTAGGTGAATGAACATTATTCATAATAACGAAAGTATTTAGTTGTGAATGATTGGTAGTTTATACTATAAATAACCATTTCGCTTCTAACGTTTAATACCCATCTAAAAGTGAATGGCTACGCGTCATCCGTTTAAGATTTCTCTAATGTTTTATTGTTAAAAAACTTTGTTTACCAATCACAGTAGCACATAACCAGCAGAAAATGATTTTCTTTTACCAGCTATTCGAGACCTGCATTTGGGGCATATCAGTTTTACTATTTTTTTTCTTCTCCTACATTTCATTAATTATTTTTCTCCTTTACTCAGGTTCAATGATTCGGATTATATCGAAAAATTTGTTAACGCCTCGAAAACATCCCTAGAAAATTTGATAAAAGCCCATCAAACCTTACCTGGTAACATATGGAAAGGTTTGGCTCAAAGATTGACGGATAAACCATTCACTCTTGTAACTACTGATAAAGTGTTTGACAAATCCCATCTAACCAAAAAAATTTCTTGAAAAAGGGAACTTATCAATAATGAATTATACTTCTAAATTTTAATTCGAAAATGTGACTTAAGTATTTTGAATTTTTTTGTATATTAATGTAATGATATCATTATTTCTTTTTTAGTTGGTTAGAATTTACTAGCTTTAAATCAAAAAAATATGTTTTCCTTTAAGTGTAATATGGGGATAAAATTAATATTTGTAAAATGACATTCTTATTTTTATTAAGAATTATTTCTAGCTTTAGTCAAAAAAAATTTTTGATTTTAATTATATTATTTAACGTGTATTTTTAAAATTATATTAAGTTCATGAAACTATGATTTTGATTATGTTTTAACAAAAAAATAGAAATATATATATTATATTATTATATATTAATATATTAAAAATCGTGATTTTACCATAGACCAAAGAGAGAAAGTAATCTCAATAAAATAATCATATCTAGCATAAATAATATTTTACTTTTGGTATCATAATTATTAGAGATCTGCAAAAGTACACCGGCCCAAATGAGCTTATGGCCGGGGTTAAAATTTTAAATAATTTACAAATTACGGCAAGGAACACCGACAATATTTTTCTTATTTGTCTGTAGAATGATATAAAACTCAAAAAATGAATTTCCTTATTTAAATAAATTCTGGCTGGGCTAGGCTGACAATTTATTTCAGGTAAGGTTTTTCGTGGCAAATAATATTTTTATTTTAGATGGGAAGAATTAGCCAACTTCATTTAGAGTTAACCCAAGTATATATTTTAGTATAAAATTTGTATTTTTTTTATAAATAATATAAATAAAATTGTTAATTAAGTATCATATATAGATTTGTTTACATAGAACATTTATATAAAATAAACAGCAACATATCATATACAGGAGAAGTTATCCAAAAAAATTCTTTTTCTTTTTCATTTTTTGCAATCTTTTCTCGAAATCTTTCATGGTCGGAGGTATGAAGCCAGAGTTGCTCGAAGCTATATTTAAATAAATAGAACATAAATACCCACATATTAGAGTTTAAAAAAAATAATACCTGGCAATTTAATCGTGGTAGTTAATTTTTTAAGTGACATATTTGTGGAAGAGAGAGAAGATGTAAGGTTCGCATTAAAGGATACAGTATTGTTTGATGATTTATTAACTATTTTTAATTAAAAATTAACATAGTATACATAAATATATATTATAAAATCAATATTTTATATACTGTAAATATCAGAGATTGCGTTTAAACATAATATGATAAAAATAAACAGAAATGAATATAAGGAAAATATTCATCATTAAAAACCAACATTGCAATTAGTTGATGCATTGATACCAAAAAAATTATGTGAAATTAATATTTATAATTAATTTATAAATCTAAATTAAAAAAAGAAAAAAATTTACAGCATCTTTAGTTCTTATAGGTTTTAAAATTTTATGTAAAAATTTTTCATTTTAACTTAAAATATAAAGTTTTTTTTAAAAAAATTTATGGGTTAATTATAATTTGGTCAAGAAAGTATGAATATATCACTGATTTACATATATATCATACCCAAATTAGCGGAAGTTAAGCTAAGCGATCGTTGGCTGCTTATACCTTTGTGCCCACCAAATTTAGGAATCGAGGACGTGGGACTCACTCCAGAACTTTGTTGCATTATATTTGCGGCTAGCCCTGCTAAACCAGTCAGTTTAGGTTTAGTAGATGAACTGCTAGTGAACACGGAGATCGGTGATTTTGTACTGGTCGTGTTGTTAATTAAAGGAATTTTGAGATTTTTGAAGGCGTTGGCATGAGTACTAGATAAAGAATGTTTTTTTTTGATTTGTTTTATGATATCTATGTCATTAGATTTGGATGAAGATTCGCTAGAATTTTTGCTATGATAAATTAGGACAGGCGAATCATCAGATATCTAAGCATTTATTTTAATATAATTTAACAATTTAAATAACTTTCTTATCTTTTGAAGCAAATTGATTCAAAATATCGTCTTCTTTTGAGCTAATAAGCGAGTACGTCGGAGTCTATCCAAAAAAAATGAATACAGAATAGCTTATTTATGTAATATCCCATACTTTGCTATCATCTTCCCGAGATAAACACGATTTGCAATACCATACGAAGCGAGGATCATTAGCGTCATCTAATACTATGGGAGTATGACACTCCTAAATGATATATTAATTTATTATAACATTTTCCTCATTTGAAGGATTTTGATTTTGGATCCAATAATCATAACAGGAATCTAATCATTTATAGAAAGTCTTTATTTTCGATTTAAAAATTTTTATCTCTCAATGGTCCAAAAAAATTAGGACTAATAAAAACAATAAATTTTCTTAATTAAATTTGAATATTTTGTCAAATCAACTCTAGTGATAACTGATTATGTTTAGGATTTAATAAGTGTTTTGCACGTTTGATGGAAAACATTTCCATATTTTTTAAATTGTTTGCAAATTGAATTATTTAAAATAATATTTTACATTCTTAGTTTTTACAAGTTAAATGAGTTTATTAGCAAATAAATTAAAAAATGAAATGTATACCATCAAACATGCATAACACTAAGTGTTGATCTATGAATGTGATTCGCAATGTATGAAGTTGGGTGTAAGTCAAAAGTTAGGGATGAAGTCTTGAGTAATGTTTGCAACAATCCGATCTTTTTTTCTAAGAAAGGAATGGACTATTATGTTGGATGGAACCCGACGATCAGTCCGGTCCGATCTCATATAAGTTAAGTACGAAAAAATCTAACGTTTTTATATACGAATTTCATCAAGCCGATTGTTACACAATAACTGTTAAAAATAGGTTTCTTTTTAACTCTTCCTTATTTGTTAATACTTATTAAATTAACGCATAATAGGAGACCAGGAATGAGCTAAAATTAAGGTAGCTAACAAAATAAGTGCTCTCATAAATAATAAATATAACGAATACCATACTTTTTATATTAAAAAATATTAAATTTATGATAAAATATCAAAAAAGCCAATATTTTTTAAATTTAATAAATAAAAGCATGATAACAAGAGAAATCTAATATTATGATAATAAAATTATACACAACTTGCAATCAGAGATAATCTTATTAATGGCGTTATAAATTGTCCTTGCCAAAATCCCATAAAAAACGCAAACAAAGTGTAAGCCACCCCTACTATGTTAATTAATAAATATAACCGCCATGTTTACCCACATTCTAATAAGTGCCATATTATGAATATTATAAAAAAACAGTATTTGTGTTGAGGTTATCTTTAAATCAAATACCAAAATAGTTATGATAAATTGATTGTTTTTAAAAGCTCTTATAAAAATTCAGATAGCAGTGCTCCAACTAAATTTATTTTTTATTATTTTTATCATATAAACCTGATGATAAAATGAATGGCAATCTTGACATTCGATTAATTGATTTGTAACATCACTATGCGCCTTTCTAAAAGTTTTTATTGTAAGCAATACATCATTAAAAAAATATTTAAAGGTTTTGTAAAATATAATATTGTCAATCATAATTGGAATTTAAGGCTTGGATCAAGAGAAAAACTGAATAAATTCTCTGTTAAGATATTTTGGGGCCTTTTGTCCGTGAATAGAAAAACAATTTAATATCTTCTAAAATTACATTTTGTTTTTGAATTCAATTCTGATAAAGAATAGAACTGTCATGATTAACAACTTATTGGTGTTATGTTCTTATTATCGAATTACCAATGTTTATCTCAAGCTATACCATACATTCCCAGTTCAATAATTGCAATTTATTAAATAGTTTATTTCAAAATAATAAATTATAAAATAAGCTGTATGTTAAGATGTTAAGGTACTTGTAATTTAATAAGTTTTGTTAGTGTTTATTTAAAAGTAGCTAGCTTCCCCATGCGAAATATTGGAGTACTTCAATTACCCGGTTTTTCATCCACTTCAGGTATATTTCGAAAAAAGTTAGATTTTGATGAAGTGATAAAACAAGACACTTTAATCAAAAATTGTCGAAAATGAATTGCGACAGACACAGTAATTATATAAGTAATAATGAAAATCCTACAGAGGAAATTGGTTTTAAACGCAATAATGATTGGCTTAAAATAATGTAACTATTAGATATAATGTTTTTTGTTTAAAACTGAATAAACCCTAACTTTAGTCTCTGAGTCTTTGCGGAGAATAATGGTTATGATGGCGAACGATCAAATATAATAAACGTGTGAATTGTTATGTCAAAAATATGTCGTATTTCAATTGTAAATGTTAATGGACCTTCTTTGGTTTAAACTGATTTGTTTGGAACAATTTCCAATGTATTAAAGATATAAATTTCTAAGTTAATAAAGCGGAAGAAGAGAGAAATAAAAGAAAAGGTTGAAAATGATATCCAGTATTAAGAGAAAAATAGGGAAACTTGCAGAATTCCCGATATTGTTTGCCAGGTGAATAAGGGCAAAAATTTAGAGGAGGTAAAAAGTAATAAAAATAAGGCCATTTACAGGGTTTGATGTCAAGATCATGATGAAGAATGCTATAACTAAGTTTGGCCCTGGTCATAGAAATAGCGTGGAAACATCAGATCGAAGTTAAGCAGAAAAAGTGAAATAATATTACCTTTTCGACTTTTCATTAAATTAATTTGACGCATAGTAGGTAATTTCGTCTTGAGATAAACTATAGCTACGTTAAGTCGCTGTTGTTGGGCTCACTTAAATAGTAAATTTTGGTAAATAAATTTAATGTAGCTGGATAAATAAAAGAATTGACTAGCCCTTTAGTACTGACGTCGCTAGTTTTTTTAACTTCATTTTTTAAAATTTCTAACATTAGAAAATAAGTAATTCTATCCAAATCTAAAATTGGAACAAAAGATTTAATTCTATCTAAAACTTGCAAAAACCAGTATCTTTAAAAAATCTATATTATTTGGGTTAGGGGGTACTACCTCCATGCGCTCCATCAAAGTCATCAATCTTGTATTAGGGTTAGGATTTGTCCGAGATGAAATTAAAATAAATTTTCTTTATCCTTAAGTACCAGTCATTTTTATTTTTTATTCAGCTGCATCCCATCTCCTCTTATTAAACCAGCTAAATTTAATAAAAAGAAGAAATTATGTATTTTTTTTCCTAATTATTAATCACTCTACCTATTATTTTTACAATCTTTTATTTATTTTAAAATTTCCGTATTTTTATATTACCTTATAGTGCGCACAAATTGAACGTTAAAAAACGTAAACGGAGCTATGTTTAAACTGAATCGTTAATTTATATATTTAATTTAATATGAAATGTCTAAATTTAAAACAAAAAAAAATGCTATTACGAATGCATTTAAAATGTATTATTTGCGTTTTAAAATGCTAAATTTATGCACACTATTGCGTACAAAAAATATTCACTAATCAAATTCCTTATCCATATTTGAATAATAAGAATATTATCTGATTTGATTATTCGATTTGAAAAATAAATTTTTTCAAATAATTTTCAAATAAATGTAAAATAATAAAAAGTTGCACAATTAACATATTAAACGCTTATGAATAATATTGAATATTTATAAAAAATTACAAATTAATTACTAATTATTTTGAATAAATTTTAATTATATAAATAATTTGACAGAATAAAAAAAATCTTGAAAATTCAAATCATACAATTTAGTTTCACATTTGTAAAATAAATTGAATATCAAATAATTAGTTTTAGATATAAAGAGAAAGGTAATTATAATTGATAAACTTAATATAACACACTTCAAAATAACCTAAATAAGAACTGCAAAATTATTATTTTTTTAAAAAAATATATATATTTCTTTTTAAACCTATCTCAATTTTATCAAATTATATTATTTATTGCAAAAATATCATTTTTGATCAAATATCTCAAGAAGAAAAACCATTAGTATTAGGATCAATGTCGCATGTAAATTTTTATCAAAATTAAAAAGGTAGCTTTGTAAAGTTATCATTTTGATATGAAATTAAATTGATGTAATTAATTATTTAGCCTTGGCAAGTCAATTATGGCAAAAAAAAATGAAAGGTAAGAAATTTGAGCCCTACAAATTCAATATTTTTGACCTAAGCCTCAAATTTTTATTTTATTAAAAAATATAACGTAGTTTTAAAAAAATCAATTATTTGTATTTCTTAACACAGAGTAAATAAATTACTTGCAAACAACACATTTAATGCTCAGATCCAATTCTAAGGGAATATCTAAGTTTTTAGAATCTTCTACATCTTTTATATCTCCAAATATATCATATAAAAATAAATCAGACTCATTTTTTAAAGCAGTGACTTCTAATATACGCTGAAATTTTTTTATATTTAATATTAAAATAAATTTTTTACCTCTACATAATGTTCTTCTTTTATTATCACCTTTTCAATTTCAATCTTTGGTTTTTTAACTGAATGTGAATTGCCCAAATCTATAAGATCTCTTTTTAACTACCATATATATGCAATACATAAATAAATGATATAAACTTTTTCTATGTTATCTAATGCATCAGTTTCCCTATTAATTTTCACCTTTGATAAATCTGGTATTACATATCAATAATAATTTATACTTCTGTGCTTTTTGATTTAGCAATTAACTCATCTAACAAAGATTTAAGTTGCTGAGCTGATTCCTTGGATCTTGATCTTAAAAGGGTTAATCCTTTTAAAATAATAGGGTCTAAATTCATATTTACATATTACATTTAAATAGAAAATATAATAAATGATATTCAAAGAAGTCATATCTATCAACGTCAAAAGACCTAATATTTAAAGCCTCCATCGTGATACTTGACTGAATGCCAATCGTTTCATTGAAAACTTTTTTACTAAAAAAGTTAACATGTGTCATGCTCAGTCTATTAAATCTCTTAAAGAAAGTTTTATACGATTTAAATTATTCAAAATTTATAAACAAAGAGTGTAATATATGCGATTATAAGCTAAGAAAATTTTTTCATATAAAATTTGATTGCAAATCTATGTGGGAAATACATGAAAATCTTAGAGGTATGAAAATTCTTGATAAATCTAAATTTGAGTTCAATACACTTGTTCCTTCAATTACTATAAATCCAAAAGAAAATTCATATGGTATAAAATTAATTAAAAGCATTATATTGAAAATTCCAAATTTATTGAATCCTATAAAAAATATTGATAATGAACATTGTATATATTTACTGGAACCTCATTATACAAAAATTCTAAAGGAAAATGATTTAAATGTCTTGTCTCTTGAAAAAAATTTGAAATCTAAAATTGAATTTTACAAATTATCTATCAATTATAACAATTGGAAATGTGCAGATATTTTTAAAGCAATTTTACCTTTAGAAAATAATAGTATATCATCATTTAGTCAAATAGGCCATATAATCCATTTAAATCTTAGGGAATGTCATCAGGATTATGGATCGATTATAGGTATTATTTAATAATATTTTCATGATATTTATAACCTTTAAGGTCAGGTGCTTCTGGATAAAATTAAAACCTGCCAAACAGTGTTGAATAAGAAGGACATAATTACACATGAATATAGAAATTTTGAATACGAATTGCTAGCAGGTTTATATTGAAACTATATTTATTGATAATAGTAATAAATAGATTAATCTCTAGACTCCAAGCTGTAGTTGTAATAATTCAATTAGTTTCTATGACTCGAGTTTACACTCAAGTTGTGCCTTTGACTTGGATTCTGAACCTGAGTCATGAAGTCAAATCAAATTTTTATTGTTTTTGTCAGCTAAAATCAATTATATAATATTTAATTATATTAGATCAGTAAATATTGTAAATATATAATAGAACTTTTATTCCATGAATAAAAAAAAATTTTTCTTAAAACTTAGTTAAACAAATCATAAACAACACATTTTCAAAGTTTTTTATTAAATGGAGTATATACATATAATTATTTAAAGTTGCCATTTGTCATATTTGGGATATTCATATGTAGAAAAATATATTTATTTTGAATTATAAGGAACAGGGCTGTGAGCCCTATGTAAAAAAAATGTATAATATATTTTAAATTATAAGGAATAGGGCTGTGGATCCTCCATTTTATAAAAGGTTCAAGTTCTGGTTTAGTTGAATATCTCTGAACTGGGTTCAGCATGTTCCAGAAAAATATACTTATAAAATTTAATAAAAATAACAGCAACATGAGTTTTTTAAAAAAATTTATTTTACTTGGTAAAATATTTTTGCTAAAATCTTGATCATACTATTTCTAAAATTGGCTATATCAAGGCATTTAACAAAACTATATTTAACTATAAAAATTTCCCATATTTTATTTTTAAGTTAGATTAATAACTTTTGGAAAATAAAAACAAAATACACTCAATCATTTGTTAAAGTTATTTGAATATTTTTTTTGAATATGAAATAATGATTTTATGACATTGGTTTAAATATAGATTGTAAAAATCGATTTAAAATTGGATCGGTTATATGAATATCGGGTAATTCACTGAAATTCAGGGACCCGAACCGTTATTTATAACGGTTCAGTTTGGTTACGGTTCAGTATGTAAAAAATTATAATGGTTAGGGTTAGGTTACCGTTCTTAAGAAAAAATTTATAAAGGTTCGGTTCAGCTAATTGTAAAGGTTTATAATGGTTCATTACGGTTAGAAATTTTTTTTTATTGAAGTAACACCATCGTCTAATTTATTTTTATTAAAAGCATCTATGAATTATATATATAAAAAAATATAAGATTCAAAATAACTCATCTTTAAATATATTATTTGAACTCATAAGTAATATATTTTCTAATATAAATGGATTCATATTTGTTCGTTGTGAAGATAACTCAAATTTTAGCACCTAAAAGGCCCTTTCTACAGAAACTTGTGTTGCGGGAACCGCCAGTACTATAAGAGCAAGTTTATATAATCCTGGATATTCAAATTTTTTGTCTTTTTTTATAAGGGTTCTTTTTACTCCTTCAAAATATTATTATATTGGTTCGGTTACGGTTCAGATATTTATAACGGTTTATAATGGTTTTACGGTTCATTCCGGGTCCCTGCTGAAACTTATGAAATTTTTAATATTATATTTTTTTATTTAATCTTTTTTAAATATTATTTTTATTTAAAAATAATAAATAGGCTATCGTTTTGATAGCCGTGGAAATTTATCGATGTAATAATAATTCAAAGTTTCATTAGTCAAAAGTTTTAAGAATTCCTTAATTTTTTTTGTGAAAATTTTCACAAATCTTTAGTTTTACCTTAAAAATAGAGTATATTATTTAAAAATTTTAAAAAGGCATGTGCTATATTAAATACTACTAAGTTAGGACTATTAAATCAAATACTAGATAAATAAGCAATTTATTTGAATAAACATAATGTATAAACTGATAAAAAATAGATAATAGAATTTTAAGGAAAAACATAAATAGTTCTATAATTAATTAATTTACTTAAAATTTTACATATTTATAATATTACGAAAATAAGAATATTCACATATACATAAATGAGAGTAAGATTTTCTTCCAGTAACAAAAATAAGAATATTCACATATACATAAATGAGAGGAAGATTTTCTTCCAGTTCTGGTGATGCTCGCCTTAAGAATATTGAAAATATATATTAAAAAAAATCTTATTGCATCAAAATCTATAATTACGCCAATTGAACGAAAAAAAATATGCAATTCTTAAAACTTTTGAGTAATGAAACTTTGAATTATTATTACATCTAAAAATTCCACCAATATTTAGACGATCGAATAAAAAAAATTTTTTTAAAATATTTAAAAAAATAATAATATTAATTTCCCCGAGTTTTAATGAGTTACCTTTGTATTTGTTGTGAACTAAATTTCATCAAAATTTATAGGGCCAAAAAATCGTGTTTTATATTCGCTTTTATATAAATTCTATTTAACACCCTATTAATTTTTAGATACTATTTGATTTATAATATCATAATAACTAATTATTAATTAACTTGTTTTATAAATTGGAAAATTTGATCACGAATTTTGTTTAAACCCTAAAATGTCATTTATAATATACCAATCAAGCTGTCAAAATTAATTAAATATTTTAGAAAAAATCTGTTACGAATTTTTTTATAATTTTATGTTAAAGATTTTGTATACCAAATAAATGATACTCATTTTCTTATAAAGGTAAGCCAGATACCATAGTAAAAGTGAGGGAGAATGATTTTACATTTCAATTCGATTTAGCTTCCGTCTTTTGGAACCCGAGATTAAGCACTGAACGGGCCAGGATCATCACTAAGGTAACTAGCAATAATAACATTTTGGTGGACCTTTTTTCCGGGGTGGGGCCTTTTGCTATTCCTGCACTCAAGCAGCCTAAAAATCTTTCTTGCCGACTTGTGTTCGCTAACGATTTAAATCCCAACTGTAATTTGCTCGCAAATGCCAAGCTCAACAAAGTTAACATATCTAAATTGCTAGTCACTCATTTACCTGCCGACAAATTCGTGCTCACCGTTTTTAAGCAACTTTATTGGGCAATATCGACAAATCAAACGTTCTTATGTCATACCGATCATTCCAACTCCTTTGAATTAAACGCTAACTCAAATTTAATAGCCGCTACCAATAACGAAACAGATTTTTACAACCAATCCCAGCCCATAAATTTTAAAGATGAACCCATGTTGGGAGATCTTCATTTAGTCATGAATTTGCCCGAAAAAGCCTTAGAAATGATTCGATATTTTAAAGGCTTATTTAGAGACAACAAAGACTGCGAATCCCAGATTTTCTCAAAAAATCTATGCAGAATAATAGTTCATCTTTATTGCTTCATCAAGGATACCGGTGACGCCCTTTTGACAGCAAGAAACGAGATTTTGTCAGTGTTCGAAGAAGCAGAAGACAATTTAGTTGACATTGATCAAATGAATAGCTCAAAATTGACAGATCCCCAGGTTAAGAGACTCAGAAAATATTGTTCCTTAAAGGAGGAAGATATATTGGAGATAGTTTTGATTAGGAAGGTATCGCCTTCCAAGCATATGATCAGATTGACCTTTATAATGCCTCGACAATATATGGGGTTATGATAGGATGAAAGTCGGATTTTACGAATTTCCCACGCTTAAGAACGTCCATTACTTTAGTTATGCTTGAATATTTTATTTTTGATGAATTATTTTTTATACATTTTAAGCGAAGAAAAGTGTAATTTTAATTTGTTGTTGTCGGTAAATTTTATTTATAATGAAATAAAATAATTACATTCATAAGAATTTATTGTCGCCATCACCTATTCGTCTTGTAGTCATAGGCCTAATGATATTTAAGAGTGTTCTAGCGTTTGATAAATTAAACATATAAAATATATTACATAATTAATCTATTACCTTAATATATTCGAATTTAGTGCAACTAGTAAGCAGGCGATAAAAAAAATATAATATGCGAACGCTCGAAATATCTAAACCTTGTGAATCGATTTTGCGCGCCATTTTTGTCTTGCTATCATTTAACATAATTTGCCAAAACGCTCTGGAATAGCTTTCAGTTCTTTTTAACATCTCGCTCAACTTAATTCTATTTATAGATCTTTTCATTTTCAGTATCTATTTAGGACATATAAATCAATAACAAAACTTATTTTCATTTGTTTAAAATTTTTTAATTACAATTTAAATCCAATCGCACTATTTACAAATGTATTCCACTAATTATCTCCAAGTTAATTAATTTATCATAAAATCAAATATAAATCATTATCTGCCCTTCACCTCTCCACCTCATCTCAAAACACCCTCCCCCTATAAAAATTTTTTATGACCTATTATAGAAAAAACTCCAACACTTAAATTGACTAGCAATTTACTCCTTTTTATAAAATGTGCAGGAGGCCGATGCCACCCGATGAGAAATAATCTGACCAAGTATTCTATCTCTGATACAAAACTTAAATGAAGTATTTAATATTTTAATTTAAACGAAAACACTCCTACACATCTAGTGTCTCTTTTATCGTCTAAGGTAGCGATATTCAGCCTATTTTCGGTAACTTCACTCCTAAAAAATCAAGAGGTAGGAAATATTTTACTGTTTATTTTCACATCATGTTTTGTAATCAATAGAATAAAATAGATAAACATGATTAAATTATCAAAGTTATCATTAAGAGAGAATAAAATAGATATTTTGTGGAGATTTCCTTCTCATGAGCTTTTTTAAAATTTGGACCAATAACGGAGGTCTGGACCTATATCCTAGAAAAAATTGCCAATGGGCCGTGGGCTCTAGTCTAAAATTTTTTGATTTGCAGGCCTAGTATAGATGTTGATCCACCACTAAATTGAATCTCATCTATGTCAATATTGATCATAAAAATAAAATATTTTTTAATTTCCTTCCAATATGTATACAATATCCATGCTTAAATACCCTTCTACTAATTAATGCATTCCTTGCCGCAATAGCTTCACTGGACCAGGTATGATTAGAATCTATTACTATTTTATTAATAATTTTTATGCTATAAATCTAAAAATGTGATGAATATTTAATAAAGACTGCAGGTCCTGATATTGGCTCTGAGCGAGCCTTTTTAATAATATAATTTTTTAAAATCCGTACCTGGTTTAAATTATAAAATATTACAAAACGCGTTCGGACCGATTTTTAAAAATAAATATTAATCGGAATATAAGCTCCCGTGGAAATTGGTAAATATTTTCATCTTTTTAATATCTTAAAATTAGAAAATGTAACCTACAGAAAACCGATAAAAAAAATTATTAATAAATATTTTCGAAAAGGGTATTTATACAATTAAGTGGAGATCTTTGGAATATACAGCAAATTCAAATGTAAATTATTGTACACAATCAGCCAGGATATTTACTGGGTGCAAAATGTCTAATCCCTTTATATTATATTTAAAATGTTAGCAGAAAATTATCCAGAAATAGTTTTATTTAGAAAATAATGTCTATGATTGTGAGCAAAATATAGATTTGATTGATTTTTTAGCAATATATTTGTATTATAATAGGTCTATAATAAAAGTAATTTAAAAAAAAATACATTTTGTCCTATTTCATCTAAATTCAATGGATAACTCAAATAAATTTTGGATGCAAACTGTTCCCGCCTCCCTCTCCTGTCGCTAACGTGACGCTGTACACAACATTAGAAACATAGAACCCATTCTTAATAACATGCATGCCCATCTTTCTCATAAAAACGTACATGCTGCATTAAGAAAAAATCACCGTGATAAGGCGCCAGACACGGCGAAACCTTTCTAAATATTTGGCGAATATATTTTGATAATGCTATCAGTAGAATCAGTTAAAAGGATCTTGATAAATTTTAAATCTAAGAATCATTCATAATGCCTGATCATTTGCGAAAATAATTTAAATTGGAAAAATTGAAGACCAGAAAATTCTATCCGTTTTTTCTTTTCAGATCATGACTATTATTGAAAAGAGAATATTATAATTTTTTGAACAAATTAATCCTTAAAATTCCTATCGAAAACCATATCTTGTCATACCAATTTTACAAAAAGTAATTCCAGGAATTATTTTTGCGTATCATTTAAAAATGAATTTTGAAAAGATAGTGTTGGCGGACACTATATGAATTTTAAAAAAGCTATATAAATCCAAATTGTATGTGCAAAAAAATTAAATGACATTTTGCTGGGACCTCATAACGAGTATTGATTCAGGTTTAGATAAAAAAAATAAAGCTTCGATTCGTATAAATAATATCAAACATTTAAATCATTAAAACCTTGTTCGACTTTTTAGCATACAAATATATTAGAATTATGTAATAAAAAGAAGCACATTAAAAAAAACACTATTCCCTAAAAAATAGTATACCTAATGAATATATTTCAAATTTTTTTTGTAAAATTATATTTATAAGGAGAAGAATTACATTTTCTATAGTTGAGAGCACTTCTATTCGCTAAACATGGGTAGCTGGCACCGTCAAATGCGTTACAAATATTTAAAAATGGTTGCTTATCAATCAAAACTGATTTTAATAATCTTTAAAAGAGTTAGGATATCAAAAGTTTCAATCCAGTAGACCATTTTATAGGTTCAGGTTCGAAAAAATTTTTAACGGCTCGGGTTAGGTTTCTGTTCTGTAAATAATACCGGTTTAATGATTCATATTGGATCCCTGGTTTTTTGTCATGATACTCAAATTGCTTATATTCTTTTTAACTAATATTTTTTTAAAGAAGGGTTGAGCAAATATTTTTGGGACCAATTCCATATATTGGATCGTTAAACATGAATTTACTTCTAATATTTTGAGTCTCCCTTTTAAAACAATATAAGAAATACAGCCAAAATGATTAAAAATGGTAAATTGTAAATTCCTGGCCGTGTTGTAAAATAATCAAATTTCCATCTGTGCACATCTTTGGTATTTTTCTTATGAACTCTCGGTTATAGCATAGCATATCAATGTGAGTCATTTCATCAGTAAAGCAGAGTCTACTGAATGGGTTGGGTGTAGGAGACATCTCCATATATCTTTGATGGATTAGGGAGGTTCCATGTAGAGAGTAAAAATATTTACGGTACAGGGGGTAAATCTCAAGCCTGCTGTTTTCTGTTTTTCCATTCTTGCGTAGACTCTGAAGTATGATGTTGAATGCTATTCGTCTGTCTCACAAGGTCTGGCGGCGAAGCCTATTTACTGGACGTCTATTTTAAGATAGTTATTGGGATTACACTTGAAATCAATTGAGTTTTTAAGTCATTCGAAATTTCATCAAAAGTGTGTTGAAGTGGAAAAAGCTATAGAGTATTTTAGACGCTTTGAACTAAGTTTGTATTTAAAAACAAAATTTCTTATCTCGATACTAAAGATATTTTATTTTTCTTATTAACCATTACGAGCATAAAATTTGCCTTAGTGGATTCATAGTGCTTGAATTGGTACTCAATAATAGAAGCTTACTTTTTTGTTTTATAGAAGGAGAGAAGTTTATTTGTCATTTAAAAATTAGGAATATTAAACATTCATGTACTTTAATCATTGGCACAATGCCAACGGCAGAGGCAGCGCCGCAGTTGAGTAAGAATTGAAAAATATATATCATCAAAGTTTTTCATTGATATTCGGCAAATTCACTTATCTATCGGAAAAATACAATCATGACCTCATTAGTTCATTAATACCATAATAATACATGATAGTGTGATTCTGGTATATGTTATTAAATTTTAATTAAATATATTTAAAAATCTCATATTTTATTTTTTATCTATAGAACCATTTTGAATAAAAAAAATTGAAAACTTTTAGGGAAGGGATAAAATTTAATTATGATAATTCAATGTTTATTAAGAATAAGGTTCTCGAAATGTTGATATATGATGTGCTTGCATTAGCCATAAGAACTAGCCTGATATATGGAATTGATAATATATCATTCACCGTTTTAATCTTCCTCAATTTCAGAAATTTAAAAGGCAATTTAAAACTTTTGATAAATGTATAAAATTTAGTTAGAGAAAAGAACACTTGGGTGGGAGCATTTTGAATACTACCATTTTGTAAGATAACTCAAAACTCTCACCAGCATAACGGGCGGCAAAAAGTAATAATAGACAATTTAATCCTATGGAGTATATGTATAGTAGGGTATTAGTATAATACTGAATCACATGAAATTTCATAAAATTCTACTACATATTTATACGTTTACGTATATGGTTTATGATATAAAATGATATATCTCCATATTAGTGTTGTTAAAAATTCCAATTTAGCAAAATATATACAAAGTAAACAAATAGAATTTGATCTTTATATTTAGAAAACAAAACAGTTAATATATACAAGAGCATAAGTTTAAACAGATTTTCTTTTTTTTACTTGATGTCATTACATAATATAATAAAACACATAATTAAGTTTTCACGTACATACATATACAGCATTAATAACTTTGATTAAATCTTTTTTTGTTAAAGACGAATTTTTCCTCTATGCCTATGGGTATATTATGCAATTATAGATTTGACGCATTGATGAACCCACTGTACAATGTTCTTCGATATAAATATTATTGGAGACTGTTAATTTCGTCACATTGCCTTCCTTATAATAAAAATATTTAGAAAAATATATTTGTGATCCTTAGCAATTATATCTTAATAAAAGCCATAAATCCTAACTTAAATTGATCTACCCTGCATGTTTAATTTTTATGAATGAGCGATAGTAACTGATCATTTACTTCACTCACCCATTGCAAATATCTTTTTCTTAAGGAAAATACTAGCAATAAAACATCTTTGGAAGTTATTTTCTCTTAAATTATTATGATTTTTCATATTTAAATTTGTTCCGATATATCATCAATTATTTTTATATTCTATTCAGTGACTTGTTCTCCCCGGATCCTGGCTACTTGAGCCTTATCCTAAAATATTACTATTATAAACCCGAGCTGGGCCTAAAAAATGGAAATTTACGAAACTGTGTCCAAAGTTAGTTAACAAAAGTTCATAACTTTTGCGAATTTTAATTTTAATGAAACCGTATGTTAATTAATAAAATTTTCTAGAAATATGTTTTGGACATATCTTTATTTTATGTTTAAAATAGCTTATTTATTTATTTTCATCAAGATTTTGAAAGTTTGTGGATTTAATATTTTGATGTTGGGTACCCACCTTAAAGTAAGAAAAATTTCATATACGTGTGGGCCAAATACTTTAAATAAATTTAAATTATATCCATTAAATCTGATCTAAATTAAATACCTACAAAATATAAAATATAAGCCTAATGAACGATGAGTAAGTCAGATTTTAAATCTTATTAATAATAGTTGCTAGATTAACAAAATTTACATAATTAGATCGGCTAAATATTCAATAAAAAGATTTTGCGGGAGGACATTTTAAAACATATAAAGCAGGTTTTGAAGCATGTTTATAGTAATTTTTATTTATTTCCAAATTTGTAATTCGACAAATTATTTTTTTACTGGAAACAGCCTCAAAAACCCCTTTGAGAAAAATGTTATATTTGGAAATACCCTTATACGTGTTTTTATTTATTGACAAAAACTAAACGGGACTAATTTCTCACAAGTATATTTAGGAAAATAAATTAGGCTACATCTAAAGTTGATTTTCTTTTCGTAAGAAATCATGCATGATACAAGTGCCCTAAGTTTGAGTAATATTCTGATGCATGTTTATACTTTGTCTTAGCTCGACTAATTTAGTGAACTAATTTATTAGTATGTCCAAGAATTTAAAGCAAAATTAACATAATTCAAATGTGTTAAATATAAAATATTACACAAATAACATGATTCCGAAATTTGGGTCACGAAAATTAGCTACTAATTTTAGTTATGCAACTTACTCTTAATAATTAAAACGGAGTTCGTAACTAATTATTTAGTCTAATCTAGAACGAGATATTACGAAAAGTAAAATCTCATCTGTGGGTGGGTACAGTACAGCGTTAAATAATCATATTTCTTTTTATAAATATATTTCTTTCTTTTTAAAATAAAATTTAAATGTTTCATACTATCTGAGATAATTTTTGAGAGCCACAATGATCAAATCCAAAAGATTTGGTGAAATTACGTTGGTCCGTTATTTGGTGAAAGCATTCTCCATTTTCGGGGATTTTGATTATCCCGGTAAAAGGTCTCAAGAATAATAAAGATATGGTGAAACTATTACGATCACATGTAACTTTGGCTAAATTTATTTTCAAACATACAAAAAGTATAATAAAAATAGAAGTATACAATTTTTATTAATTATTATAGCTAATCTCTTAATTTCGTGGTGGCCACCATATCTCTTAGCAAGGCCGTAATCCCAAATTTATTGGGGAGAGGAGGGATAGTTGTTTTGAAAAAATTTGCCAATATAGTTTATTTTAAATAAAAATACTTCTATACAATTATAAGGGCATGTTAACCCTTCTATCATTTCTAAACAGCTCTATTTAGCCATTTTTTTAGCTTCCTAAACACCATAAAAAGAAATAGGCTAATAAGATTTGCCACTTCTCTTTTTTTTATTTATACCGAAAGAATATTTAAATAACAACTAATATTTATTTATTTAATGTAAAAATTTAAAACAAACCAGAGTAAGTTGTCAATAGTTTAAAAGCTGAATAGCCTAGCCTAAACAGAAATAAGTTTCAATAATATTCCGAGCGACATAGCCTTCGGACTAATTATCTAGTTTGATATCATCAGTTATGAAATTGAAATTATAGATAAACAAATTGTTTTAGATAAAATTAAGTATAATAAATATATGATATGGAGTCATATTTTTAAAATACGACTCACCTAAATTCGTGTATTTATATATATTTACAAATAAATAATAATTTATAAAGTAGTTTTTTTTAAAAAAAATTTATTTAAATTTGATCAGATTAGGATATAAATAATATTCTAAAATTGAAAAATAAATATTTTTAAAAAATCGTTTTAACATACTTGTGAATTCTGTATTATTTATCCTGATTGGACAATCCTGCAAATATTATATAAAAAATTATTTGTAATACACATAATGATATTATTATTCAAAATCAGGTTATTATTATTAGCGTAAAATGAACTTCAATAAATTATTCTTTCCATTTTTTTAGCTTAAACAAATCTGATATTTGTTTTTTTTAAATCATTTATTGAATGCGTTTTTAAATTTCAGCTTTTTATATAAGATAAAACCCCTTTGAATTTCAGACAATTCCATTAATTATTATGTATATTAACTATGATCATTAGATAAAAACTAGTATAAATTAAGAGTGTAGTTATTATCACGGCAAAATTAATTTTACGTGCGGGATTAAAACGGGAAAATTTGATTTTGAATATTAAAAAAAAACTTGGAATAATAATGAATTAAATTAAAAAAAAAAAATTGCTTTCTAAATTTCCAGATTTGCTAAACCCCTTATATAATATATTTCATATTAAGTATATAATTTAGAGAGAGAATGATTCCAAATAATAAAACTATGAATCGACATAATTGTAAATAATGTATTAATTTATACATTTGGCAGAGATCGTTTATATGGAACAGCTTGTGGTGATAGATCAAAAACCCTTCTCTTGGTAGTGTAATACTTTCGGATGTCATATCTAGGAACTGCGCAGCTGAAATAGTAAGTTATTTGGATGTCTCCATATTTTAACATAATGTTAGATGAGAAGTGAACTTGTGAATCTTCCTGTCATATTTTTTATATAAATATAAATAATATAAAATATAAGTTTAAAATCAATTTTTGCAAGTTTTGAAATTAAATTTCATAAGTTTGAAAAAATACTTTTTAAGGTAAAATTTTATTTACACTAACTATTCCATAAAACAAAACTAGACAATTTCTTTGTAAGTGTAATATGGATTAAACACCCTCTTAAGAATCAGGATAAATACCAAAATATATTATTATAGACATGTGCAGCGCCGAGTTCGACACCAAATCCGACATGTTATAATTCTGTAAAAAAAATATTATATTTGAAAATAGCATCATAATATGCAGTGCTATTTTTTATTATTGTAAAATGAAAAATGTTGCAATCGATACTACCAAACAATAACGAATTATTTAATCTATTCCCTCCATCCCACCATCTTCTTTCTTCCTATAACCCTCTCAAGTAATGTTGGTAAAAACCCGATTTGGTCGATTCTTAAAAAGGGCCCGATAAGTTTGGAAAATGATATTACGTATTTGCTTATAGATGTTAGATAGGTTAGGATTTCTATTTGCCAAATCTCGACTTGCATAATTTTTATTTTGACCAAAATTTTAATCGAGCAGTTTTTAAAGATCAACTCAAATCGGTTTTTAACAATGCTACTTCTCAAGATTCGAAATAATGTTTTTTTTTTAAAAAAGAAAAGAAAGATAGACATATTTAAAACTTTATAGCTGGCAATTGTCGTTTTACAATCGTAATAAGGTATAAATAGGGAAACAGTTTCCATTTCATAAATTTGCAACGAGCATTCGGATCCTCTACCGATTAACGTGATGTTCAATCGAAAAGGAAAATCGAAAGTCACCAAGATTCGATCTTGTGTGCAGTAGTGGAAAGCTATTTATTTTTTTTTGAATAAGAAGATTTAAAAGATACAACTCACTATGGATTTATTTAGTTTAAATATAAATATTATACCTGCGGTTTGATTAATCGAAGGCTTATAATATGCGATCGTATGTGGCTTTTCTATATTGGTATCTAAAAATAAACATAGAATTTTTTTAAAATTTAATAGAAAAAAACTCCTTCCATTATTTTTTCTTTCCCTTGCATCATTATTGAAAAAGTTCGAAATCTCTGAATTTTATATCATTTACCAAGGGAGATTTATAAATTTAAAAATATGATTTGACAGGCAATGCATTTCAAAATGTGTAGAATACATACCTTATCAACAACATAAATTCAGACAATTATACCAAAATCTTTTGAATATTTTTTAAATTTATATGAAAAATCTACATAAGTTCATATAAATTTTGAAAAAATTACTTCAAATGTTATAGGCAAAATTGTCGGAAATTCAGAGCAAGGATACTCTATACATGTAGGAATACTTGAATGTTTTAAATTGAAAGGTTCTAAATTCCAATGGATTTCATAATATATATCAGAGACCTGCAGGCCTTGTCCGGGCCTAAAAATTATTTTAAAAAAATATCCGGGCCGTGCCGGGCACTATATTTTAAAACCAAATATTTGAAATCTATAAAAAAAATCCGAACCGGTTCGGACCGAACCGGACCGAAAAAAATAGTTTAAAAAAAATCCGGGTCCGCACGGGTCGGACCGTACAAATGATACATATGCAGGTCTCTGATATATATATATATATATACCTTTTTTAATGATATAATCAATTTTAAAAATAATTTTCTTTTTGCGAATTCATATATAAGGATACTATGAAAATTATTAATAAAATTTATCAAACACTTTTGAACAACGTTTAAAATTGCACTCCTGGATGTCTGAGGATACCCATTTGTCACTGCGCATTGCCATCTCCCGCTATCTTGATTCATTAATGCATTGTCAATAAGCAAATTGTAAACACCCTTGTTTTGATTTCCGATATAAGAATACCTTATGTTTTATTATTTAATTCCCATTATACAGTTAATGAAAAGAGACCTGCTTAAAATAATGTAGTAATTAATCATATTTTGGATTTACGCATTGAAGAGGTTTCCTCTTTACAGAATATTCTTACAGACAATTAAAATTTAATGTCAAAACTCATAAGTTGTTTTTTGGGGTCAGACAAATTCTGGATCCTGTGATCAGAAAAATTAGGTCAATTTTTTTTCCTTTCTTAGCCACCCCTCCCCCTTTTCCCCTCTATAAAATTAGACAGATTATGACTGCCTGTCATTTAGATTTTACTGAAAAGAAGAGGGAACTTTAAGTCTGATAGTAAATTCGTAATTTCAGTTTTAAAAACCAAAACTTAGGCCATAACCACTGCTCCACAGTTTAGCCCTTTAAATTATTTCCTTATTTAAATAAAATTATCATTGTGTTTTGATGAGTTTTAACCAGGGACCCGCACCGTTATTTATAACGGTTCAGTATGTAAAAAATTATAATGGTTACGTTTTGGTTACGGTTTCTTAAAAAGAAATTTACAAAGGTTCGGTTCAGCTAATTATAAAGGTTCATAATGGTTCATTACGGTTAGAATTTCTTTTTTTTATTGAAGCAACACTATCGTCTAATTTATTTTTATTATAAGCATCTATGAATTATATATAAAAAAAATATATAAGATTCAAAATAACTCATTTTTAAATATATTATAAGTAATATATTTTCTAATATAAATGAATTCATATTTGTTTGTTGTGACCATAACACAAATTTTAGCCCCGAAAAGGCCCTTTCTACAGAAACTTGTGTTTCGAGAACCGCCAGTACTATAAGAGCAAGTTTGTATAATTCTGGATATTCAAATTTTTTGATTCCTAAAATATAAAAATTGAACCGGTTTGAACCGGTTTAACGTTTTTTTATAAAGGTTCTTTTTACTACTTCAAAAAATAATTATATCGATTGGGTTACGGTTCTGATATTTAAAATGGTTTATAATGGTTTAACGATTCGTTACGGTTCACTCCGGGTCCCTGGTTTTAACATAAACCTCAACTTAAATAACAACTTGGTTTTATTATTATATAGTTTTAAAAAAAAATAGTATATATATATATTTCTATAAAAATAGATTTAATATAAAATTCATTTTCTTTTACCTATCGTTATTAGTTAGATCATAAAGCGCGACTCCATCTTTAACCCAGAATGCTCTGCCGACATCGGGTCTAATCACGCATTTTAATATCACACTCCCTCCAACACTTATGCTAACATCTTCTGGTTCGTGTAGAAAGGGGGAATTTTGACATAATATATCTAATTTGTAATAAATCATAATTACATTCGTAATAGTAATTAATAAGGAGTTATATAAATATTTTTTATAAAGTCAGATTAATTTTTTATATGATAGAAAACAGTATTTTGAAAAATATGTGAAATATTTATCATTTTAATTTTAAAAAAATGAGTTTTTATAAGTAATCGTGTTTTATTAAAGGGGAAATTACTATCATTGAAGAGTTCCCATTAATAAATTTTGTTTAAAAATGATAACTAAGATAGATTTGGAGCTATAAGGTCATGAGAAAGATTGTATAAGGATTTCTTTTTCCGGAATAAATCAGGAAAACCATATAAAGATAAGGACTAATTATGTTGATTATTATGATAACAAAAAATGAATTTCGAAGGGAGGTTGGACTATTTTGAACATTTAATCATCTTTGGAGAACCGGTTTAAATAAAATAAGAGAAAAACTTTCTGCGTAAATAAACTCATTACAAGCCGTTAAAATAAAGTCACAGACAGGGGCGAGGTGTTTAATAGCATTCAATAACTAGTTATAAACGATTCGACATGAGATTTTCGATATGGTTTTACTCCCAATTTGTAATATCATTTGATTAGTTTAATTTTTTTTTGAAATATATCTTGTTAACTAGTCGATTATATCAGCAGTTGGCCAGAAAACACTTTTATATTTGTATATCTGACTGAGATCATAGTCATGGGATTCTTAATTATAAAAATATTTTATATTTGTATTTTGAAATATCGCATAGCTTAAATTTTCTAGGATCCATCGTTGTAGGTATAATTAAGGGGATTAAAACGTGGCTTAATTATTTGGATGAGGAGGTAGCCTTAAAGGAAATTATTTCCCCGTATTATTAAGGTTTGAAGGGTTCCAAGGTGGTACCCGCATCATTTTTTTGGGGGAGGGAGGGGTAAAAATAACTTTTTAAATATTTTTATAAGATAATTAATTTTATAAATTAAAATTTTGAGTTTTACTCGCCTCTATTGAAAATTAAATGATCTGAGTAATTAAGAGATCCCATTTAAAATATTATGTGGAGTGAGAAAGATGGGTTAGAAATCCAATTTTCAATGCTTTTAATCAACTAATTTGATAGCATTATTTATAATTATTTTATTTATTTTTTTTGTAAATCAAAAGGCATTATACAAGTTTATGGGTTTATATTTTTACTTTGGAGAGCATAGAAAAGGCTGAGGAATATTTGAAGATGCGATATCGAAATCTTTTTCATTTATTCTAGATTTTTTTTTATATAAATAAATATCCTTTATATGATCTCTGTAGTAATCTATAGATAACCAAATCAAAACACATTCCAAAATGGCTTGGAATGACTTTAATTAAAATCATTTTTAATAAAAGCTTATAATATGGAACAAACGCTTTTAATTGTAATAAAATATATCCTTTTCTTACTGCAAAAAGTCTTTTCAAAACGAGATAAAACCAAAAATATAATTATAGTTTTATATTTAGTCATTTCATCATTCATTTAAAATGATCTATATATATATTATAATATAATAAATAATGTTTTTTCATTTTTAACCATTCTCTTTATGATTTTCTGGCAATTCATGACTTTGTTAAACTCATATATGAATTGTCAGCCAGTGCACTTAACCCATTCCAATTTATCCTCGTTTTTCCCAAATAAAGGATTTATATTTTCATATAATTGAAATTTTCTAATTATATTTTCTAAATTCATTTTTAAATAATTTAATAAAATAGAAAAATCAAATTTAATAAGAGCTTGAGAATGGCGAGACGAGAGTTTATAAAAGAATGGATAAAAAAATTATATTACGATATATACGATATAAATTTTATTTTTAAAAAAATTAACGCTTTCATGTATAAAAGACGCACTTGTATTGGAAATACGCATGCACATGGCAAGTGAGGTTTTTAAATCAAATTAAAAATATGAATTATAAAACTTGTCTAATTTGGGCATTAGTTAGGAATCAAGATTTCTGCCCAAATTAAACAAGAAAGTGCATATATTGAAGTCCGCCATTGAAAGGCATTTAAACTAAATGCCTTAAATGACGTCTGCTACAGCCAATGAAATTGATTACAATGACTTCAATTTCAATGTATGTACACTTATAATAAATAAAGTGACAGCATAGGTTTATACCTAAATTATCAGGATGAGGCGAAAAAAAATTATTAATCACTTTTTTAGAATATAAATAGAAATAAATTGACCTTCTGGCTTTTAATAATATTTCATTGACATCAATATAATAAAAATAATTGTTTTAAGCATAAGTGCTCATATAAGGCATATTCAAAATGATTAATATGATTATATATATAAATATATTATCTATACCTATCATATACTTTGTGGCCAAATTTTAACGTGGAATGATGTTTATTTAAATAATTTTAAAAAAATCATTTGTAACCAAAATGTTCCAAAGTTTTAAGTGCTCAAATTAGGAAAAATTTTACTCATAGTATAAAAAAAATGAAAAGGTGGTTATAAGTCAATTCCTATAAAATGTTAAAAGAGGTTTAAATTCTTGGATTTGACACTTTATTCAATTTCAACTATGGCCTAGGCCTGGTAAGATCACTCTTATAACAAAAATATATTAGTCTTATTTAACAGGTTGCGAATAAGAGATGATAGTCCTTCACAAAATATAAAAAAAGTTAATATGTGTGATTCGTAAATATTTATTATATGTTATATATATATAAAGCATATTATTGAACTTGTCTAATTAATATACAATTATTTTTAAAATCAATTGTGTAGCTATTTGAAATAGCATAAAAATTGCTAAAAGGAACCTTACGTAGAAGCCAATCTCGTTTTACAATGTATTTCTTATTTATTTAACCACCCCCCCCCCCCTTCTTTCGAAAAAAAACTATACGAGATTATATTTTTATTGATTATACCTTAAATTTGTGAGGCCTCCTTTTTCCAAACGTGTTCATTTATAATATCCCCTGTTATTAATTAAAACTTAGTTAAGGATAAAAATTAGCTTTAAAATGAAAGGTTAATTATCTAAGAAAAAATTATTGCATTTTAATTAAAGCTTTGAACATATTTTTTTTTTTTTAAATATGTGCTCTTTCCTGATGATAATTGATAAGTTTTTATCGTGAACTTAGATACCCTTCAGCGACCATAGACAAAGATATGACATGTTAATGTATTAATATAATTTTACAATCATATATTTATGATATAAATAAGTATATAAATATAGAAATGCTATCCCTTATATGATAAGTTTTAATAGGACTTATTCCTCCCATCCTAACAAACTTAGACAAATTTCTAAAAAATAATAGATTTTGAACCATTTCAAATATTTTATTTTATAATTCTCCTTTAAGGAATAAAAAAAAGGGGGGGGGGGAAGTTTTTGATTCTGTAAATTTGTTTGAAAACGGTGTATTAAACTTTTCAAATCTATGAATCATAATGAATAAAAATTTATTATATTAAATTTTAATAGTATATTAAATGCCCTGATAGATTTTAGTTTTTCGAATAATCTTCCAATTCATGAAATCATTAAATATTTTACTTTAGGACATAATTTTTAAAAAGATAAATATTAAGTTATCAAATTCATAAAATATATAATCAACTTTCTTTCTATTCTTTTCGGAGAAATCGATAGCATAAATCATTGTATTTTTTTTATTATATTTAATGGCTATTGTCCAGGGTAGGTCTTCAGAAAATCTAATCGAATAATGAGATATTCGAATCGAATATTAAAATTGTATTCTGATGGATCAAACATAGATTTTTTTTCTTCAAATATTATATTATATTGTAGTGTTGATAAATGGCTCGATTTGATCCGATTTTAAAAAACGGCCGACTCAATATTTTATCCGGAAATATTGTACGCAAGCCTGAAGATTTTGGTCATAGATGGCAAACAGGTTTGGACATCTATCAACAAAATTTCGAGGTTTAGGCAATATTTTTCTGGCCAAAATATTTAATTAGCCGTTTTTAAAAATCGGCTCAAATCGAACTGTTTAACAACACTAATTACATGCATAATAAAAAAAATAAAGCATTATATTGCATAATAATTCGTAAAAATTCTAAAAATAAATTTTGAAAAAAAGCTATTCTTTCAGGCATAAGTTTTTGTTTGTGTCCAAAATGTCAAAAAATTAAATTCACAAACTTCCGATACTTCATCGAAAAAGTAGAACTAGACTTTATTTAAAAATAAAAACTTGTCTAAAATAAAATTCCAGAAAATTTAAAAAATTTATTATACTATTTTCATTAAAATTTTAAAATTTCTGAACTCTTTGAATTTTTTTTTTTACAAAATATTTCGGACATCGCCTTAATTTTTTGTTATCATATTTATGGCTATTAATTTATTGATGATATGGAAGAATTTTAGGAAAAAAATAAAAATTTATGAAAAAGTGGATATAGAATACTATAATATTCAGGCAATTAGTTGTTTTTTTTTAGTTTCAGAAAATTTTAAACAAAAGCCCAATAATAAAAAAAAATTAAATATAGTTAGTGGCGGTGTTGTTAATCGGCCCGATTAAGATTTTAGCCAAAATAATATTATATCAGCCTGAGGATTTTGCTCATAAGTGACAGAAAGGTTTGGACCTCTATTTATCAATTAAAAATGTACTCTTGGTCAATTTTTTTGATTATTTGTATATTCGATATGAAAATTGAATATCGAATAATTTTCCATAGGCCTAGTATATGTTTTAACAAATACTTAAGATAATATCAGGTTTGAATGTAGCGTGTAAGGTATTATAACTTTTTAAACTTTCACTTCTTATTTACGTAAAGATAAAATATGTTAATTTTAATTTACGAAACTTGTATAAAGATAACAGGATATTAGACATTATTCAAAGCTACCCCTTCCCTCCCCCAAATAAAAAAAACAAATAACTCTATGAATAATATATATTTTACCTACTAACTATAAGAGTGTTTTTTTTTTAATTTATTTGAAATAGGCGTGAGCCATTTTTATTTTTTTATATCAAATATATAAGAATAATAAAATTATTAAAGTCGCCTTCACAATTAAATAAATTCTATTAGGCAATACCAATAGGAATTCTTAACTACTCCCTTTCCATTGTTATTTCTTTGTAAATTCTAGTCTCAATATCGGGCATAAAAAAAATATCTTTAAATCACTTTTTGAGGATTTTTAAAAGTTAATACCGAATTTCCTTATTATTATTTCAGCACGTTTAATAATTTAAGATAATTTAATCATAAAAATTTTGAGGAATATTTAATTTATAATATATAAAAAAATATATGGAAAAATTTATATAAATTATTACAAATTTGTCTTGTCCGAAATTTATAGTAAGTATTATGATCATATTTTTAGAATACATTTCTGATAAAAAAATGTCCTCAATAAATAATATAGTAGAATAAATAACACATTGTCGGAGAAAACACATCGAGACTAACATGGTTTTAAAATAAAATTACTATATTTTTCCATAGATAATTTTTATAATTATAAATATCGAAATATTAGATTACTTTGTGTCCAAAATGAAGGAATCCAAAACTTCGCAGAAAAAAATAATGGAAAATTAATTTATTCTCAAATTATTTTGTTTTGCAAAGATATTTAATAATAAATATTTATTATTATAAGAGCTCACAGGACTTTCTAAATTTAATTATTTCGCAATCATAAAAAATATAAATTTTTTGACAAAATATCTGGAAGCGTTTACAAAAAAAATGAGAAAGAAAGAAAGATAGAAATATTTGATCATGTAAAATAATATAAATTTTGAAATATATATATTATATTTAAAATAATCTTGGAATTACTCTATAATAAGCTTCTTTTTTCAATAGGCAGCACCTCAATATTGTTTATTTCGCGGAGAAGGTGACAGATCCAAAGAAAAAATTATTAAAGATTGGATTGAAGAAAAAGTAGGCATTTTTAAGGTAGATTGAAATTATACTAGAGGAAAAAAAAATTGTTTGTTTTCTTCTTCACAAACCTCTTTTTAAAAAACAATAGAAAATAAAATTGCCGAGGTCTTGAGTCCCTCCTGAATAAAAAAATTTTTTTTAAGTGAGAATTCATATCGTCTGATTTGAACAGATCTGCGCATCTTAGCATTAGTATGGCTCAAAAACACGATCGTATTTAAGAATTTAGGCTAGGGAGAATATAATTTATGGAATAGGAAATAGCATTATGGAAAAAAAACTCAATCATCTTTCTCGGAAAGGTTCTCGATTTGAACATGTTTTTTTTAGAAACTCACTTAAATATTTATCGTGATTTATGCTAATAACACCTCTAATTTATTTTACAAGTAAAAAAATATTTATACATGGCAACTCTAATTAGATAAAATAAATATTTGAATAATTATAATTGAGACGTTTTAACGCTCTTCAGCCTATGATATTTTGTTTAGTTTAAAATAAGATATCGTCATAAAATTATTTTATTTTTTTTTATTATGTTATTTTAATATCTAATTATATCTATGACCAGAAATGAACACTAATAGGGATATTCATATGTCCTCTTTAAGCCTTGACCAAGTCGCTGTTTAAGATTATTATAGCCTTCAAATCCTTCTTTTATAAAGCTCAAATTTAATATGGAATGTTATTTTTAATAAAAATTTTTGATTTCGAGTCGTAACTTGAAATTGTACAGGGATTATATTCACTTTTTTTATGAATGAAAAAAATATCCATTTATATAAAAAAATATTAACATAAATATTTGAAATATTTTTGCTTAATAATATTTGCGGTTTGTGTCTGTAAAAAAAAAATAATTGTTTTTTAAAATATTATATATTTGTCTAATGAAGTATTTGTTTAGCATAATAATTCATTAATATTAAATTATTTTATTATGTGGTGGCGTTGGTTATAATATACAAATATTTGTGACTTTGTTTGATTTTTAAAGATTTTTTATAAATTATTATAATTATAATTATAATATTATTTTATTTTATAATTATGTAAATTTCAAAGTTTAGGCGTATAAATTTTAATAAGAAAGATTGTGTGTTGATATTTTATTTTAATTAATTCTATTGTCATGATAAGGAATTTAAAATAACTAAGACGCTGATACTCAACTTTTTTTTTCACGGACCCAATAAATAATGCAAAGCTGCATTTGACATGATTTTTAAAAACGGCTAACTTAATATCTTAGCCAGAAAAATATTGTCTAAATCTCGAGTTCGCTAATAAATGTCCAAGCCTAGTCCTGCAAAGAGTTTTTTTGCCTCGAGATTATTACATGTATCATACATAAATTGAGAATATGGCTATAAATATAATTACTCTTACTAAATTTGAGCTTGCAAACCAATAGATTCCCTTCTCAAATTACCTGCTCCAAACGATTCTCTGGACTCGTATAAACAAAGAAAAAAATATTATATCTAAAGACCCCATTGTTTTAATATAATCTCTAGGCCCTATGGGACTTTTCCCACTAGTCTTAATGGCCAGTTCACCCCCGTTGTGTCATTTTAACACTATATTTAGTATAATAATTATTTATATTATATATTTGTATCTGATAACAATAAGAGAAATTAGATGGTAAAAAAAGATGTTATATGGTTTTTTTAAACAAATAATTAGATTAATAATTTAGAAAAATTGAGGAAAGGAAGTGCAAACGTGTTTATTACAATACAACAATATTTAATTTTCGAAATATTTTTTTCCCATAAAAAAGTTATATCAAGAAAAAATAGGATATTTAAAATAATTTATCTAGATTTTTAATCAATATTTAGCTCAAGACTTTTTTGCTTCTCATATTGGGATTGGTTATTTATATATTTGCATAAAATTATCGAAATCTTAAAAATTGATAATAAAAAAATAGAATAGAATAAAAGAATATTTTTTTCCTCCAATCTAAGCCAGAACTTGTAGGACTATCATTCAATATTCAGCATCAGGAGGTAAATAATGCGTATGAATATTTCAAAAAAAATATTCAAAATTATATTAATCTAATAGGTAATAAGTTTTTAGATGCTAAACTTCGAGGTCACACATAAGTCACTTAGTGAGAGGCACAGTTTCATATTATATCACTTTAGATAGATATCAAATATATCTTTCAAAAACTAATCATTCCATAAATAATTTGGCCAGCATTCAAATTGTTTCAAAAATCTTCAATATCCTCCTAAGAAATCCCATTTTGACGTATATAACGAAATGTTATCTTTTTATTATGGAGATACTAACTTTGATAAATTGACAAATTAAATGAACAAGTGCCCCCCCCCCTTCCCCATCGGCTACAATTTGATAAGTTTACTTATGTATAATTAATATATAATATATTTTAATATGCTAGGGATTAAAATTAAATATAAATACATTACATAAAACAAAATAGGATATCATATATTTATATTCTTAATGTTTAAAAAAAAAGTAATATAGCCAATTCAATGGCTCTCAATAAGTAGACCTAATAATCTCCAATGAATTTTATCTCACCTCCTTTTAGAAATATCCTTAATACGAAAACATGACCGTATTAATTATCTGAAAAGTGCGTTTAGTTTATAAATTATTATACATTCTATAAATATTTTTTATGTTTTGATTTTTATAACTGAATCTGATTTTTTATAGGATTTGAGTGCAAATGAAGTTGCTTTGATCCTTTTACATTTGAATCTTTACAATCAAATCATATGGCCTGATTCATGTTAATTATTAAGATTTTTTGAATGTTTTAAATTCATGCCCATTTTGTATCAATAAATATCTAAAAAAAAATGAAAAATTAAATTTTACAGCACTTTTTTTTCAACTTAAATTGATTGTTATTGAATTTTTATTTAAGAAAAAAAAATAGCGAAAAGCATTAACAATGTTTTCAAGATTTTTAGGCATTTTGATTATTCATACTCATATGTTTATCGATTTATATTCAAGTAAGAGTTTTTTTTTAAAACTATGTAACATATTTTAAAAAATATTTTTTACTCAATATTATCCAAACATTATTTTCCATTTTAAATGATCATTCTATTATAAGCCTGAGAAAATAATTGTTGAAAATAGTTAGTAACATTCTCTTAAAAACTAGTAGGCGTTTTATAACTTTATTCGTATCTTATATGCTAACACATTTTTATGACTTATTAATCAGGTTATATCATTTAAAATTATTATATAGAAATGGATATTATATATTATCTTATATAAAAAGAGTCATGTTTTCTACAAACACATATAGAGGTGTATCTATATTAGAAGAACATCTTTCTAAAGTCTGCGCTCACTTGACTAAAAAGAGTGGAGAATACAATAAAAATGAAATTTTATTAACTATAAAAAATTATTTAAGTGGATTAGTTCAAAACCAATAAATATTCGCTTTAATCCATTCAAATGACTCAAATCTTGTTAGCTTCTTATGCAAACAAGGTTAATGTTGAAAAGCGTTTTATTTACAAACACTTAAGCTTAGAAGACAAATTTTAATGATGAAAATATGATATTCATCAGGAAAAATCCATATCTCTTTCAATCTGATTTTTATTGAAACATTTGATAAGCTTATATCAACTTTCAGCGAAAACTGGCCATTAGCAACCTTATGCAGTGCCATTTATTATCATATTATATAAAAGCTAAATTGACAATGTGTAATCATAAATATATGCGACATTGGGATATGAAACGGGTAGATACTCTGAATTTTAAATCATTATTCAGAGCGACTTTTAAATTTGGAAAATTTAATTTGACCGAAATTTATTCTCGAAGGTGTAAAGTATCTAGTCTAAAATTTGCCATAAACTTTTGAACTACCTTTAATTTGTGTTCATTTTATGTATTTTTTCGTATGAATTTGACTTTCAAACTCAAAGCGAAGATTGTCTTAAATTCATAGAATAGTTAGGTTACACATGTTGGAGACATTTCAAACAAAATCCGACTTTTCAAGTTTTAAAATCGCTTTCAGTAAATGAAATAAATTTGAGAGATAACGCCCGTCCATTCTTTATTTCTTTATGATATTAATGAAATATCCCTATTCTGTTTATAAAGAGAAGAAAATATTAGTATCAATACCACAAAAGCCTTAAGAAATGATGATTTATTTTAGAGAAAATGGAATTAAGGGGGAAATGAGATTAAATACTAAAATATTTTTATTTTCCACAAATACTTGAATTATCAATTAAACTTTAAAAAAATAAATATTTTATGTATATTTTATGGCTATGGCTTATAAACAGAATAGACTTATAAATTTATTTTATCATTTGATTATATACGTCGAAATTTATTACCTCAATTAATTATCTATTAAAAAAATTAAAAAAAACATGTCTTTTAATTATAATTAAATTATACATTGAAATCCAGAAATAGCTATCATAGCCGAGGTAAAAAAAAAAATTATATTCCAAATATATATTTGTATATTATTTTCATTCATTTAATCAATTCATAAAATAAAAATATTTCAAAAACCAGAAATTGTCAATAGGCTAATATGCTAATATAATTCATCTATTTCCACAACATTTGGAATCATATATGTAGTATATTTAAATATATTTCCTTAAAATTTCCCTAGGGGGTAGGAATTTTTAGATGGATCCCATATTTTTCTCTCGCTGTGGTCCTCAATGACCTAGCATTTTTTCCTCAGTTATCTTGCCTAATCAGGATTAGGTAAATTTCAACTTTATTGTATCCATACACTTATATTAACATGGACTGCTCAACCCCAATTTTATAATTTTATAAACATTGTTCATTTAGCAGCCATTTCCAGGTGTCAGTAGTATTTACAATCTCAGGGGAATCAGAAATTTTTTTTTCAAAATTACCTCTTTTTTTAGCTAACATTATCCAAAATTGCCTTTTTAGCTAACTTTTTTAGTGGTATAAAAAAAATTCAAAATTTTGAGGAGCTTTTCAAATTTTTCAGGGGACTTAGTGACGGTACTGGCCATTTGCAAAGATACAACCTACATTTTAATTACAATGATTTTAACGATCAATATTTCATGTATTTATGAAATTTTTTTTATTTAAATCGCATATAAATATAAATGAGATATAACATTTTTCAAAAAGATATAATATAAAAATAATGAATTATTCTTTAAAAATTCATATTTTAATGAATGTCGAAATTAAATATATATTAAACAATTTTTAAAGAAAATAAAGTAACAAAGAAATTTCCGATGGATGAAGCATTTTTAGAAAATTTGATTAATTATATATTTTTTTATATAACAAAAATAGCGGTTTAATTTATCAGAATATGAATATTTATTTTATAATATAAAATGACATAAATTTAAAATTCGTGTAATTTTTAGCGAAAATAAGTATGTATCATTTCCATATGTATAAACATTTATTTATATATTTTTTGTTTTTACTAATAACTGCATTCTGAAATTTTCTTAAACCTTTAACAATCATTATATAATGTAAATTAAGTTGAATCTGAATTATAATATATAATATCGTGAGTAATTAATTAATATTATTTTTTTTACTATTTTTTAATTTACATAATGTTAATATCTCTGACTTTTTTTTTAACTATTTTTTATTCCTGATCACTCTATTATTATATAGAATAAGATGTGGCTTTGAATCAAAATGTTTATTATTTTTTAATAATATTTAGGTTTTTAATTAACAATCAAGCCCTTTTAAGTAAACCATGCGAGAATTTTTGAAACCAAACAAATCTCAAGTCTCTGCATTGCACATTTTTCAAATGAATCGTTTTATACAACATCTACAATTTATCTTATTTCATTTATAAATAAAATAAATGTGTTTTGACAGGATTTTTAAATTCTTCCATTAACAAAATATTTACAAGCTAAATCTAAATGGCCTGTATAAGTTTGCGCTTTCAATGGAAGAAATAAGTTTCTTTTAATCCAAAACCTTTATTAATTGTATTGCAATTCTATATTAAAATAACAATTAATTGACATATATGTTACCGGTAATGTGTTTATTCCAGCAATTTGAATTATTTTTTAAGCCCGTTTTTCGCATGCATAGAAAAATCTTATAAATTCCAGACAATTTTACTTTTAACCTTTGAGTCATTTATAATTTATATAAAAAAATCTATGGAAAAACGAATATAAATTATAGTAAGTTATAAAAGTTAATGACAATATCTGGAATTCAAGTTTTTAATTAATAATAAAAGGTAAGTAGATCCATGCAAGGGCATTTTTTAATCAGCATATGATATATCAGGAATTAAGATCTCTTAGTAATTTGCAAATATAAATTAAACTCATATTATGAGATATAAAAACATTTATTTCATCATTTTGAGAGAAAAGTTAAATTTAAAAATAAATGTGATAAATAAACTAGTTAAAAATATAATAATTTTAGCTCAATAATCTTTCTTTTCATTATATAAAACATAATTTATTGTTTTTAAGAAACTTTTATGTCTTCATGAATTATGTGGGGTTATTTTTAATTTTTCTTCTAATTTTTAATTTATCCATTCTTCCAAAAAAAATTAATTTTTCATGAATTTCAAATTTTATCATTTTATATTATAGGATATATATTTATACTCTGTTATAAATTAAACAGCTATTTTTATTATATAAAAAATATACAAATTAAATTTTTAAAAATGTTCTATCTTATGGAAATTTTCTTGTTACCCTACTTTCTTATTAAAATTTATTATTAAAAATTGTTTAATATATAATTAATTTTTTACATTCATTTCTATATAAATTTTTTAAAAAATAGTTAATTATCTTTATATTATTAAAATTTTACATCTTCCAATTTATATTTATATGCGATTTATATAAAATAAAAAAAAATTCTTAAATACAAATATTTCACCTTAATCATTATAAACATAGACTTATTAAAATGAAAGTTGTATCTCTGCAAATGGCGATTTTTTTTAACCGTCGACAGCGTCTACATGACAGGATTTTCACTGGATGCAAACCCCCTTCAAAAACCTTTGCCTACCCCCCTAAAAATTATCATTATTTTCACCTATTTATTTATTGATACTCTTGTCAAAAAATTTATAAAGGATAACTTAAATTAATCTATCTCTACTACCAACTATCGATATTTTGTGAATATAAAGAATTTATTTTTTTAGATAATAAATTCAATTAAAACCTCCATTTTTACAATGAATTAATTATTATGGCATTATGAGCTTGCTAAAATATCTAAACCTTTTAAATTACATTTAAAAGGATAGTTTATTTGGAAAACAATGTATATGATTGTTTGCAATATATAGATTTGGTCGATGAATTGTATTATAAAAATACTATAATAAAAGTATTAATTTTTACAGCAATAAATTTTGTCCTATTTCATCTCAAAATTTAATAGATAACCCCCCAAAAAATTTATCCTACCCTTAGAGCAGCTTACCCCCTACCCCCTCAAAAAAATAGGATGCAAACTGTTCCTAATCCTCCCGCTCATGTAGACGTGACCGTCGATAGTCTAGTCTATGATTGTATCAGACAATGTGTTAATTTAAATAAAAATAATTGTTAATTTCTTTTTATATATATCGAAACAAGATTAAAGTCAAAATTTTATATAAGTTCTTCTTTTGGGATCTATCTAGCGCAAATAAAGGAATTATACAATAAAATAATTGTAATTGTGAGCTTATAAATAATAAATTATATTTTTATTCAAATGTTTTAATTATGTATTTTCTTAAAAATCAAATATTAATTAAACTTGAGATCTATCCTACGAACTGGGCCCGTTCCAACCCTATTCATAAGATAATTTATAGGAGATATTTCCTATTTTTACCTTCGGGCCAGGTTGTGAAGATCTCTAAATTAAACATCAATTTCTATTCATGATAATTCATTTTTTCTTAAAAAAGGCTATATAACTCTAAAAAATAATAGGTAAAGAACCGAAACAGGAATATTTAAAATTGGAAAAATATTTGAATAAAAATAAGCACGACGAAATAAAGATGAGTTACATTATTGCGAAGCAAGTTCCAGAGTTATCATCGAATCTCACAAGTTTGAACAATAATAGGAGGCAAAACAGCTCCCAAAAAATCTCAGAGTATGTCTATAAAATTTTGCGGCGCGAAGAAACAGCTAAGAGCCTAATTAAAAAAAATAGAAGGTTGAGGAAAGTGTTGGAAAAATTAGACAGTTTTTTGAAGTTTTTGTTGAATAGTGTAAAAGAAATCGAGATGAAGATCAATAAAATATCAATGAGAATTGAATTTTTAAAACGACTATCTAAGATGGAAAGAAATAAGGATGCTAGAATAGAAAAGCTCAAGCGACTTTATAGACTTAAACATGCTCAAAATCTCAAGAGTTATAAATTAATGATGGAGTCAAGATTGAAAACCTCAACTAAAACCGTTATTACGCCTGTATCAAAAATTGATAATACCATTGTAACGAACACAGATAAAAGAAAAGTACCTCCTTTGAGGATGATGATATCACACTCTAATGGATCTAACGTTATTGGGATGTCCAATCAAACACTCGAAATAAATTTACCTCAAGGATTTCAGGGGGTTAAAATAAAAAAGCTTATAGTGTCTCGAAAATATTCAAATCATTCCAGAATGATTAAATAAATGATTGGCAACAACAATATTAGTTTAGGTGTAATAAATTTTAAGTATAAGATGTTTTTTTTAATATATTGACAAATAAATTTAATTAAAAAAAATCCTTCAATTGAAAATCAGAATCATATTTATGTTTTAAGATAGCTTAAATAATAATTTAAGAAGAATGTCAAAAAATGTTTCCCCTATAAAATTTTTTTATATTTAACTAGCTTATGAATAAATATACCTTAGGAACTCTTAAAGCACATTTATAAATCATTATGTTTATGCTGTAGTATTGATCGAAAATCTATTTCTAGGCGATTTTTAAAAAACAGCTGTCAAGATTTTATCCAAAAAGTTGGTGCATAGTATATTATCATTTGCAAATACTATTGTCACGGATCTCTGATAATTATTGATAGAATGAGAATTTAACATCCAATCGATGGGAAAACCCCCATTCCAATATCGTTCATGTTGTATGCACTAGTACCTTGGGACTTCTGTTTTTCATGTTCAATGATATCAATTTTATAAAGAAAGAATGTATATCTTGTCTTGACTTTAAATATAAATATGAATGACTCAATGGATGCGAATTTTTTAATTTTCTATATTGTTGAATAAAAAATTAATTGCTTCCCAGGTAGTAAAGCATGATAATTTTCATTTTCTGTTTAAAAACTTTGTCCAAATTATTTCCTATAAATTTTCGTTTTCACTTATGAATGTGCCATTGTATTTTATTTTTTATTTGGAGGAGAACTGGAGGGGGGGGGGATATAGGAGGATGTTTTATTATTATGATAAATATTACTTGTAAAATATTTTATGCGATGGGGTTCCTCTTCCTAAGTTAATCCCATGGACATACTTTTGATTAAATTGATGCGAAAAAATTTGAGGCGAATATATTTTAATTTAAAAAAAAATTCTTTTATTTAGTATAAACCAATTTTTATCTTTTGCACTGTAGTATATGACGCTACTACATTTTATTAACGCTTTTTAAACTAAAATAACAAAATTAACGAAATTAAAAGTAAATTAAGCTTGAATTATATATTTCTTAATAATATTAGCATAATACTTTTTGTCTTATATAAAATTGGTAATATATAATTTATATAATAATATAATAGTACACTGAAGCGTGTATAAATTAAATTTGAACATAATAAAATCTATATCAAAATTATTAGCGCTTTTAAACGGCTCGATTTAGCCCATTTTTAAAAATGGCTCAAAATAATTCCTTTAGTATCCAACACTCCACAATTTCATCCAAAACATTTTTTAATTATTATAATATTACGAAATGGCTCAATATCTAAAGTAATATTTTTAAATAATCGTGATGTATGAACATTTTATTTAGATAATCTTATGTCGCAAAGACCATCTTTATTAAATCCATCCAATAAAGTATGTCAATTTAAATTGGTATTACTAGGAGAATCGGCAGTGGGAAAGAGTAGCTTGGTGTTAAGATTTGTCAAAGGACAATTTCATGAATATCAGGAAAGCACAATTGGTGCAGCTTTCCTTACTCAAACTATTTGTTTAGATGATACCACTGTTAAATTTGAAATATGGGATACTGCAGGTCAGGAAAGATATCATAGCCTTGCACCTATGTATTACAGAGGTGCTCAAGCTGCAATCATCGTTTATGATATTACAAATTATGATAGTTTTGTTAGGGCTCAAAATTGGGTTAAAGAATTACAACGACAGGCTAGTCCTAATATTGTTATTGCACTAGCAGGTAAAGAAATATATATTATTAATTGTTTATATTAAAAAATGAGATAACTTATAATCAATATATTTTTAGTAGTTATATACTTGTTTTATATAGACATTTTTTAAATAATTTTATTTAATTTGCACTTTACAAATAATTTTTTTAAAATTTTGACTAGTTATCATAGTATCTTATTTTTGAATCATATTCAAATTTAACATCTACCAAAATAAAAATATTTAATAGTTTTTATACAATTTAATTAATCTTAGTGATTAATGATATTTATGTATTTTTGAATATAATTGGGGTTAAAATTTTAGTTATAATAAATGTTTTATTTTTATATTTTTTTAAATATTTTTTCCTATTAATAATAATAATTACATATTTTCAAGATTTTATACAATTGCACATTTTCAAATATACAATCTTAACACAATTATTTAATATTATGTTTGTAAACTTATTTATATCAAATCAATTTTTTTGGGTAACATCGTGCTAATATTGTTTGATATTTATTTTTGAAGAAAATATTTGATTTTAAAAATTTTTTATAAGTATATTTTATTAAATTTTAAAATCTTTCATAAAATTATTAAAATTTACATATCAAATATAAAATAAAATAAAACATTATTTTATAAAAACAGAGGTGGGACTACAAGTTCCCAAAAAACATGAATAGTTATATTTTAAAATAGTTATTTGTAGATTTTGTTTTTTAAAAAAAGTATTCTTTTGGTTCTGATGTAAGGGCTCTTATCTTATCGCCTATATTTTTTAAGAATTTTAAAGTTCCGCTTGGCATATGCCCAAGGGAAGAGATAACGATTAGTGTAAAAATATAATTTGTAAATTTGGAATATTTCATTGTTTATTTTTCTTGGCTATATCAACCGGATTAGAATTTAAATTTTTTGGGAAAGAAGATACGCATGTGAAGTCCCAAATTAAGGATTTCCCTAAAGACCAAGGCACAAAAGTTAAGCCATCTGGTCTTAAGCCATCATCTAATGATAAATTTATAGGCTCCAGGATGTTTGGTCTACGGGCCCTGGTAAGAGAATGGCTAATAACTAAATTAATTGCTGCATGCCTTGCCTGCATTGACTATATATACAATTTAGACCATGTCTTCCTTTGGAGTCAACTAATATTTTACATTTGATGCATGTATGTGGTTGAACAATGTTACATCCAAATCGATGGCTTATGGCAACTCTTAATTGTTCATATGATAAGAGATTATCTAGTTACGACTTGGTAATGCTTCCAACCATTCATATCCACTAGTACAGTCAGCAGTTTTATAAAACCAATCCTACCCATTTTTTAAATTTTCTCATATTTACAAAGTATTGCATATACTAAAATATATTTATTGAAAAAAAAACAAATATTTTATCAAAATTATCATTTTCCATTTATTTATCTTTTATAATTAATTTATAAAAGTAAATTAACCCTCTATTGTGCTGATCTTTAAATACACATACCACAAATTGGTAAAATATTTTAAATAATATTATATATAATATTTATACACATTAGAAATTTCATTATTTTAAAAATTGCCATTTTTGAATTCTCTTATTATTTTTTTATTGAATGCATATTTATCATTGCAACAAAATAACAAAAAATTAATTAAGATTAATAACAAGTTTTTTTTTCATAGTTTAGTATGAGTAGAAAAATATAACTTGACCAACTAATAGTTTTTTGAGAGGCACAATAGAGGGTTAAATTAAAAGAAATGGAAATAAAAATTAATGGCTGCTGTGTCTTTCTCTTTTTTTTATTGGTTTAAAGATTTTATATGATTTTTTGTTATGGATTCATATAAAATAGTTTTCATTTTTTTAAAAAAATTTCAAGGTTAATTAACAATCTTGAGTATTGGCCACTAATATTAGATTGTCAATACTGAACAGTGGTATTGACCCAAACCTATTAAATTGCATCTCTAATTTCTATAAACATTTAACTAGGTTTGTGCCAATATTAAATATTAGATTAGTCTGATATTTAAAAAAAAATTGACATTATTATTTTTTTCTATGATAGTATATACTACTTACTCATTGATATGTGATAATCCTTGATTTCTAGTTTATATTAATTTTCAAATTAAAAAGTATTTATTAATCTTTTTAAAAATTAGAATTTTTATTAATGTTATTATATATGAATTAATTTGTAATTAATGTAAAAATATATTTAGAATTTAATTTTTTATAGATAATAAGGAAAATATAAATATTTTTAAAATTTCCACTTAATGCATATATATTTACTCACCACATTATGACCACCAAAAATGTTTACCCATGAAAATTTATTTACCTTATTTTAAAAAATTAACAATTTACTCTTTTATAACATTATATTATAATTTGTTTATTCTATAACCTTTTTAAAAATTTATACAATTGATAGACATGAGTTTTCATATCAATCTGACTACAAAGATTGTATTCAATAGATATTCTATACATATAAGGCAAAAAAAACTCATTAAAAAATTTGTTTACATCATATTATTTTATAAACAAGAGATGGGTGACACAATCAGTGACAAATTTAAATTTTTTTAGATTTTGGTTATGACAGTACAAAATAGGATTATAGAACATAAGCAGAAAGCTTTCATCCTAATTTTTTTTACAAATCATTAAATTTTCATATAGTATAATGATTGGGATCGCGTGTGAAAAAGGCCAAGATATATTCTGTTTATAAATAATATGATTACTGCTAAATATCAAAATATTACTAATATTCTATCCTTCATTTATTAGGACATGAAAGAAATATACCTTTTATTGATATGGATCTCCTTGTCATACTACAACTTAACCCTTAAAATGGATCATAAAGTAATCTAAGGTTACCATACCAGTAACATTTAAATACAAAAGCTTAGAAATCAGTGACCTTGAGCAAAAGATTCTTTGAATAATATATTAGAGCTTAATTTTAATTCACTGTCAGAAAAAATAGCCTCATTTATAAAGGCAAGCAATAAAAATTTAAAGCTGGGTGAAAATAATATTTTACCATCGAAGGGTGATAATTTTGAATTAGAGTTACATATTTTAATTATATATTGATATTTTATAATAAAGTTTTTGAATTTTTTTATGATTATTTTATAAATTAAAATTTTTAATAAGCTAAAATAAATAATAAGAAAGGTCAAATACTACTGAAGTGGGGCAGCATATATATAATAACATAATATTTTATTTTATGCATAATTTCCTAATAATAATATATGGATAAAAGCAATCAAATCTCAATTTATTTGTAATTTAAAAAAAAAACTAATTATTTTTTTAAAAAAAGAGTATCTAAAAATATGATATTATTTTATTTGCAACAAGAAAAGGATTTAAAAATATTTATCGATTCACATTCAGCCATAAACATATCACATATTTTAAATGAGATGATTCAATTTTTGGGAATAAGATAACACATACTTCTTGACAGTGCACCAAATATCACCTTGGCCATGAAAAATGGAAAATTTAATGTTTTGCCCATAGTTTACAGTTAATTATTGTTTTTTGCTAAGTAAATATTTATTTTGTGGTTCAAAGATAGATGGTAAATAATAATTTAAATACGATAATTTACTCTACAAACAACCTCCAGACTTCTTTTGGGTGTTCTTTGCTAATGTTTGATATAATATAATATAGAATAGAACGGAAAGGAACTAGAGGAGAATAAATATGATGGTTAGTTATCTGAATTTATTTGAATTGTAATATTATAATAGGGATTAATAAAGAATTAGGTTGTTTTTCAAATCTAAGTTTTTATAAATTTATTATATTTAAATTAGAAAGAAACGTATAGATAAAAATATAAAAAATAAATGAACCTTCTTTAAAGCTTTAACTAGGTTGGGGGAGGGGGAAAATTCATGGGCTCCGCCTTACGAAATATTTGCTTTCCCCAGCAAAATATTACAGATTTTGCGTTTTTGGTTATTTTCATTTTAAGACGTAAATTATAATAAAATAATATATATTACCTAAATTATGCTTAATAATTTCGTCATTTACCAATTGTTTATATTTTTGTATGATATATTGATATATTTATTTATTACCTAAATTCATAATCTAATCTGCTTATTTACCATAACGGAATATGCAATTAGCGGTTGAATCCTTTTGTTATATATAATTTCCGATCAAATTAAAAAATAACCACCCCCTCTTTGCCCCTTAAGAAAAAGGTAAAATAAATTATTTTAAAATCTTGTGGCCTCTGAAATTGCGTAAAATTTGACTGCTCAGGGCGATTGCCCACTAAGCATGGTCTTGGTAATTTAAGTTTGACTATCGGAATTATCTTTTTCCAATACCCCGCGATTTTAAATTTTGATAATTATACAAATTTAATGTTATACTTTAACTTTAAAATATTTTTTTTAAAAAAATAAGTTTAATATTCCATTTCCGAAAGAAAATATATACTAATTTTCCAATATCATTATCTTATCTTTAGGCAATAAAACCGACCTCGCCGACAAACGCGTGGTAGACTCCGAGCAAGCCCAGGCTTTCGCCGACGAGAACGGGCTTCTGTTTATGGAGACTTCCGCTAAAACCGCGATTAACGTGAACGAAGTATTTCTGGCAATCGCCAAAAAGCTTCCCAAAGGACCGGATGTGCAAGCCCACGGGGCAGGTCAGAAAAAAAGTGGCCTGGATTTAGCAAACAGTAATCAAAGCGGATCGTCTACCATCGGTTCCGCTACTTCTTGTTGCTCTAAATGATTGTCTTGAACTGTGATAATCCTGGACGGAATTTTTTTTTATAGGACCCGAGAGCCCATATTTATCCAATGATGAGCTTTTTTAAAAACGTTTCTTTTAATCGGCCCACACTAGGAAAATAAAATCTTTGCAATTTTATTTTATTAATAGTTCCAACATGTTCTTACTTTCCCATAAGAATTATACTTCTTTACCACCCTTAATTATTTATGCTAGAAATTGTCGTATTATTTACTCGCTCATGAGATGTGAAAAAAAATTATTTATTTTTCCTCCCTACAGTAAATAGAATATTCTTTTTTAACTTTCCATTTCTTTTTAATTTATATTTTAAGGTTGAAGATCATATATATTTAGGTATATTTTATTTAAATGCTGATTATTTGTTTCTTGCCAATCGATCATCTTTTAAAGATCTAATTTAGTTAAATCTTTTTTAAAATGTATCGGTCGAAATACTTAGGCGATGTATCGATTTTGGTATTTTGATAGATAATAAAAAGAATCAGTTTCCAAACATTTGTTGTTTTTTGCCAACCTCCATTTTACTTCTTCTCAACTTAACTTGTTATATTTTATATTTATATTATAATGGACATGTAATTTATTTCGCACCATTTTAAAAATAATAAAAATATATTTTTATAAATTATTTCGATTATAAAAATCTCTTTTTTAAAAATAATATATCAATAAATAATTGTAATATTATCATTAAAAAATTATTAAACATTTATGAAAATTATTGATGGATCAAATAAATATTAATGTTTATTATTTTTTTGTGTAATAATAAATAAGTATAAAATTATAATAAATGTTAATTTTATTATATTATAAAAATTAATGTCGATTATAGACTAAATATTCGATTCCGATGTTTATTTTTGCCAACCCAACAAGTTACTTAATGACTCACAAAATATTAAACAAATTTTGATTTAATCTGTTTTTGAAGTCAGCTAAAATTGATTTAATTTCAATTGATTTTATAACTCTAGATATAAATAATATTACCCCCCCCCCCACTCCCCATCTAAAGACTAAATTTTAAAATATAAAAATTGAACTCCAAAAATCAAAGACAATAATGTTCAAAATTATGCTACTACAAGATTAAATTGAATCTTTAAAATACACATTTTTTTGTAGCCATATAGGAGATAGAGAAGCAAAAAGTTTTTTTTTAAAATATTTTTTATAAATTTTTATATCGTCGCCGTTTCTCCCTTATTTAAGGCAGAATGAGGTTCACCGTGGTGGTGATATATAGCTCCATTTTTAATAGGTTTTTAGCACCTCTAAAAAAATTACTCTTGCCTCAAAAGTTAGCCATTTTTTTGACTATTAGGATTTAGCCGATTTAACAAAACTACAAGGCAAGAAATATTTCAATTAAAAAAACTTTTTAATGTTTAAATAGGAATTTGGAATTTTCAAATAGGTAGGTTATTAAGATAGATCGATTTACTATGAAAGAATAATAAATTGGATATTATTTTATCGGGTTCTTAGGTGTACTTTTTCCTAATCATTAGGAACATGTTGAGAATTATATGTAGGCAGGGTCTATATGATAGAGATATTGAAATCTACAAAGAAATGGATAGTCATAAGAGCTTTAATTGAAATTGTGGAAAAATTATCATGTCCAGAAAATTCGTATAAAAACATTAGGTCAAGTTGGACTTATAACCCGAAAATTTATACCCACCCATTTTAACAACCTTAAGATATTAATTTAAAAAATCTTATGGTGAGCCGCCATTTATAGCCTTAAAACAATTTCAGTTAAAAATTTTCAGGCCTTATGATTATTTAGGCCAGGAATAATAACGTATCATTATTTATTTTTATCTTTAATCTATTAATAGCGTTTATTTTTACTTTAGATTAACCCCCCCTCCTCGTATGCCTATCATCCTTCAAAAAATTGGTGGCAAATCGCTCCTACCCCTCTTATATAGACGTTATATGAAGCTAAATATTTACAGATGTCGCTCGATTGAAATTCTAATTTTATTAATATACCATTAAAAATCATCATGCAGTCACATCTAATGAACAACTTTGAAAATTATTTATAAATTTTGTAAAATTATTTATTTTACAAATTATTCCCGATATATACCTTATTCCAAATGAAATTTTCCTAAGAAAAGCATGATTTTGCGAAAAGCAAATAAAAGAATGCCATAGATTCAAATTAAATGAATATGATGAGCTTCGACAATATATCGATTATACTAACAATTTTTAAAATTCATTAACTGTGTTGATACTTTATCCTACAACTTAGTGTGAAAAAGGCCTTCATCTTATGATTTTGTTGATCATGGCAGATAAACGAATAATTTAAGGAGTAAATAATTCGTCAAATTAAATGTTCATAAATATGAATGGACCTTCAGTATTGGAATTAGAGGTCTGCATTGGGCTGGGTTTAGGCCGCCCGTCTATCTAAGTGGTAAGGTGGGCGGGCAAAAATTTTTTTAAGAATGGGCGGGCGGGTTAAAAAATTAAAAATCATTTAAGTAAATATTAATAAAAAATTGTTAGTATGAACCTTTTTGAATATTAAAAATTAAAATGTCCTTTTTTGGTATCAAAAGCTTTTTATAAATAACTTTTTTGTATATTTAAAACTACTTTGGTGGAATCGACAAATAGATTTTACCAAAGCTATCAAGATTAGCAAGAAAAATATTAGCAATTCCTGCAACTAGTGCTTCTTCTGAACGAGGATTTAGCATTGCAGGAAGGTTTTTAGAACAAAGAAGAACGTGTTTGAATCCAGAAAATGTCGTTTCATTATTATTATTGCATTATTAATTACATATAATATCAATTTTGTATTTATATTTTCATAAATATTTATTTGATCAAATAAATTATCCATAATTTAAATAGAATATTTTTTTATGCTAAATATAGTAATTTCCTAAAAACTTTTTGTAGAGGTGTAATGCTGAATTTTTTTTTATTAGATGCTTAAAAAATTGAAAGAATGGCCATAATTAAATTTTATAATAGCGGGCTTGGGTTGAAATAATTTTTATAAATAATGGGTGGGCGGGCAGGTATATTTTATTTTGAAAACTATGGGCGGGCAGGTTAAATTTTTTTTAAAACATTATGTGGGCGGGCTTATGGTCCAAAAACCCGCCCAATGCAGACCTCTAATCGGAATGGATTCCAATAATGTATAAAATACAGAAAAAGAATCATCGTAGATGAATGAAATCTTTTAAAAGAAAAATACAGCCTAAAGAAAACGAAGAAATGAAAGATATATGGGAATTTTTTAACTCGATTTTTAAAAACAGCTATCTCAATAATTTATTCAGAAAAATTCTACGCAATCCGGAAGATTTTGCTCATATGGATGGTATAAAGTATCAGTGAAATATTAAGGCTTAAACAATATTAGCTAAAATATTGAGTTAGTCTTTTTTTAAAATGGGCTCAAAGAGCCCCCTTCCCCATCAAGTTTACAAGCAATACAATTTTTTAAAATTATTTGATTGGTTGGTTGACTTTATATTTTATTTTATAGCTTTTTATTATGGGTAAAAATCTCATTTCAGACCTCAATCAATATTTAGCCAATTAATAAGATAATTATTGTATTTACAAAAAGACAGTTCTTGACTATAGACCATATAAAAGACCAGTCTGCTAACATTTTGGCTTAACACAATTAGGACCAAACCTTCACTATGGTTAAAGAAATGTAGAGCTAAATATGATCTTCAAACAAACTCCATGTTGAATGTCAATAACATGATACTCAATTTTAATATTTCAAATTTTAACACGTGTATATAGTGCAGTTGTTAACAGGTCAATGTATAAAAATGATGAATCTGCATCTTATCAAATAAAAAGCAAAAACAAAATAAATTTTATTTTACGTTCATTGTATAAAATTTATTATTTATCAGTATGATTTTATTTATTTTAAATTCAGGACAAGTTTTATTTTACATAACAAATGATAAAAATCTTTATGTTAAAAATTTTAGATGATCAATATTTGTGATACTGAAGAAGTAACAATCCAGCATCAGCAATTTTTCAAAATTGATTTGGTTACAAATGCCAGAAAAAAAGAGAATTGATAGCAAATAGTTGACAAACTTAATTTTCAAAATTTTGAATGGAACCTATATTTGATTCAATTCACAATTAAAGTTTAATAATCAATTTTCAATTTTGGCATTGTACACAACTTACATGATTATAATTTTTTAAAAAAATGTATTTTGAAAAAATTAAATATATTTTTAGGCCATGTATCTGTATCTAGATAAAAAGGGTTGGGCAGAATTGCAAATATTCGTATTTAAAAATAGAAAGTAATACTTTTAGATTTTAATTATATTATAAATACTAAATCCACTATTTATTTATTATGTAATGGTAATCCAGCAAAAACCAATAATAAAGTAAAAGCACAAATAATAATAATAATACCTGTATATTTTCAATATTATTCACTTTTAAAAAATGGTTAATAAAATATTCTTAAGAAAAGAAAATTGTTATTGGTAATATATAAATTTATGTCAAAGTATTTGTTTTTGATACTTAAATTTTTTTGTGTATTTAATATAGATTTTTTTAAATATAATCATGGAGTAAGCCAATTAATATTATTGATAAAATAGGGTATATTTAATCCAAAAACATATTAAAATAATAGTTTTAGAACAGCTATTGAAAAATCCAGCACCATCACAAACAACAGTTGAGACTAAATTAATTAAATTGTTTTATTGTCAATATCAAATCAGAAACATAAGATTTAAAAAATTCTTTTTTAATTTTATGACAATTAATAATTATATAACATTCCATATAGACAATCAAATTAATAAATTTTGATGAAATTATTTTAGTTGAATTCTAATATTTTCTACAAGAAATAAATAAGATAGGCATATATTAAATTAACATCTAATTATGTAATGTAAAAATTATCCAATTCTTTCTTTAGCTATTCTCTGATACTCCTTGATGTTGGATAAGACCCATAATGGATAAAATAATATGCCAACACTCATAAAAAGATAGCACACATACTTTTCCTACAATATATAATCAATTGTTAATATATAGAATATAATCTAACCGCTTGAGGGATTTTATTTTTTGCAGGAAGAGAAATAAAAAGATGTGATATATTTCTCTTATCTTGAAACCTTCGTAAAACTCTAGGAAATAACATGTTTCAATCGTAGACCAACAGCAGAAAATAAATTAAATTGACGTTATAAAATAAGTGACGTTTAGAGAAGTTGGGTAGGTCCATATATCATTGGTAGGTCCTCAAATTAAATCTAATAGATACAGGTAGGGAATCTCTGTAAAAAAATAATCGATACAGATGTGATTTATTAAAAATATCTTTGAGATATGTTTGTATATTTTGCCTAATGAGAGTTTAAAGAGATACTTTGATCATTACCTATTAAATAGAATAATTTAGTATGAAATAAAATTTACAATAAATTGTCCATGACAATAGATAAAAGTTTAATTTATTTAAAATTTATATGCTATTTATAATAGTTTATGATATTTAAAATTATCATTGGAGGTAGATTACTTAATCAAACATTTAATATTAAATTTAATCCTTTTATAGCATTAAATAGGCATGGTTAATTTATTTTATGAAGTTAAAATTTTAATTTATAATAAATAGTATTTATATATATTATTAATGTATTTATTAAATCAAAATGTTATTATTAAAATAAATAATTTTTAAATAATTTATTGAACTTTTGCAGTTTCTGTGTATTTAGCATTGCATCTAGTGTTGTTAAACGGCTCATTTTGAGCCGATTTTAAAAAACGGCTAACTCAATATTTTATTAGGAAAATTATTATGCAAACTTTAAGATTTTGCTCATAAGTGGCACAAAGGTTTGAACATCTATTAACGAAATCTCGAGGTTTAGACAGTATTTTTTTGGCTAATGTTGATTGATTTAAATTTGAATATTATTTATTTTATATTTAAGTTGTTCAATTAACTTTTAAATAATATATATATAATGTTTTTAGATGAAAAATATATAGTAATAAAATAATTAAAATAAGTTCTTACATTTATTATTTACATGGTGCCCCGGGTACGGTGGTACGTTTTTCGTTTTAAATTAAAGTTAAATGATAAAAGTTTAAAAAAAAAATTAAAAAAAATATCCTTACTTTGATTTCTTTTGTAAAAATAAAAACTTGTTAACTTCTTGTTTCTTTTTATGGCGCCCTGTTACTTTTTTGTAAAAAAAAAAAAAAGAATAAAATATAGATAATTTGTCTAAAATTAAAATAAAGTATAAATTAAATTAAATTTGAAATTGATGACTACCTTATTTATTGATTTGACTACTTATTGTGACGATTGCTTTATCCATTAAGATGGCTCTATTTATATGACTACCTATTGTGATGACTATCTAACCTATGGAGATTGCTTAACCTATGGAGATGACTACCTTATTTATTGATTTGACTACCTATTGTGACGATTGCTTTATCCATTGAGATGACTCTATTTATATGACTACCTATTGTGACGATTGCTTAATCCATTGAGATGACTCTATTTATATGACTACCTATTGTGATGACTGTCTAACCTATGGAGATTGCTTAACCTATGGAGATGACTACCTATTATGACTCTACCTTGTGCTTAACCTATGGAGATGACTACCTATTATGACTACCTTATCTATTGTGACTACCTAATCTACTGAGATGACTATCTAACCTATGGAGACTGCTTAACCTATGGAGATGACTACCTATTATGACTACCTTATCTATTGTGACTACCTAATCCTACTGAGATGACCAAGAATCAAACCTTAGTACGTTCTTTCATGCAAAAAGCTTCTTTCTTTATGGTGTCCCGGCTCTGGATGTTGGACTGGAATATGATAGCCAGCACCTAACCTAAGGTGGCAACCTAGAAAGAACCAATATGAAAGTTGGACGTTAGGTTATGAATTCCATTTTGTGAGACCAATGATGATTACTTATTATTCTAATCCACGTAAGAAGAAAAGTTATTAAAAATTAAAATTTTATGCCAGGATAAAGGCATGTTATAAATTTTTAAAATTACTAAAATGTAAAATCATAATGGATAATATTGATATTTTTTGATTTCTTGAATGATGACGAATTGTTGTTAATTAACAAAACCTAAAGATGAATTCTTAGATATAATTAAAAATAAACCATTAAAAATCCTAAACAAGAAGATAAAACTTAATTTTAAATATGTTAAAATGTAATTAAAACATATGAATTAAAAGGGATTGATTTAAATAACCCTTATAAGTAATACTTAATATAAAAAAAATGTTTTTGAAATAAAGCTTTTGAAGACAAAAGGGTTATGTAAAAATTAAAACATCATTATTTTAGAAAAATATTGTGTGAAATTTAAATTTTTTTTAAGAGAGGGAAAGGTGCATTATTTGCATATTTTAACCTCGGAGATTGAAAATAAATAAAAATAAATTAAATATTAAAACGCTAGTAATTAAATATTGAAACGCTAAAAAATGTAAAACGTAAAAAAATGTAAAACGCAAAAAATATAAAACGCTAAAAATATAAAACGCATAAAACGCTAAAAGTATAAAACGCTATGATTAACTTAACACCTAAAAAATAATATAATAATCATCATGATTTATCATTCCTTATTTTGGATTTTATTCCTTATTCCTTAAATTATCATTCCTTATTACATATTTTATTGTTCCTAAATTCAAAATTTTATTCGTGCATATTCATATATTTGATTTGATCAACTATTCCAAATTATATATTCCGATTTATTCCAAATTCCAATATTCAACTGGATTAATGATAATAACAATTTTGAGAAATGTGAACAACATACGATAAGGATATCAAACCAACGATAACGTTCAACGATTTTTATCAAACCTACGCGATTGATTCAAGCCTACAAAAAAACGTACAAACTCACGCAACTCTAATAAACGATTTTATCAAACCTACGTGATAGAATCAAGCCTACGAAAACATTTGAGACTTATGCGCTAACCAAGATTAAACCGAGTACAATCGAAACAAGAAAAACTTCTAGGACAACAAGCTCTCGATGACTGCTGAGAAGAAGCTTCGTTGTTTGTAGAAGAGGGGGAATGTTGATTGATTTAAATTTGAATATTATTTATTTTATATTTAAGTTGTTCAATTAACTTTTAAATAATATATATATAATGTTTTTAGATGAAAAATGAACTTATTTTAACTATTTTATTACTATATATTTTTCATCTAAAAACATTATATATTAGCCGTTTTTAATTATCGGCTCAAATCGAGCCGTTTAACAACACTAATTGCATCAAATCTGAATAACTTTTCAACTGAAGCCAATGTATTACAGAATTATAAAAAAAGTTTAAATGGAAGGATAATTAGTGTTGTATATTTCTAATACCATAATGATAATTCAAAACCTCCAATTTAATGTTATTGGCTTATTAAGCTCAGGAATATTTGTTTCACTAGAAGAAAAATTAAATTTATTGGTTGTTTATGTTAAATCGGTGTTGTAGTTGTTTGTATAACTACATTAGAGCTATTTTAAATGAATAGAATTCTACCGTATGGATGATTGGAAATGGTGTTTCAATATTAATTTTGCTGGAAATAAAATTTCCTGTTTTTAAAATCGTTAGTTTAAAGAAGATTTAAAACTTTCAAATTTAAATTATTTGAGATTGTAATTTATGATTTTTGTCCAGGTGCACTATTTATGATAAGATTAAAATTGTATGCTGCTTACAGTATAAATTCGACATTGGGTTCAATGTACATGATCTTGATGTAAGCTCTATAACATATTTCACTTATATTTGACATCGGCCCTCAACACATTTTGCTATCAATATTGTCCAGTTGAAAATATGAGTGATTCCAATTTCACAAGAGAAATTATTTTGAAAGCAACACTGAGATTTACCTTCTTCCCCACATTTTTAACCTTACCTGTAGAAGCAAAGGACCCATCTCTCTCATTCACGTAGACACGAATGTGATTAACTCTCAATCTCTCAGTATTCACTATTTCCAAGATTCTGTGACACATCATTTCTTCATATTGAAATATAATGAATATTCCTTTTTTTCGTTCTCTCTCCTAGGTGATATTGGTTATCTAACATAATTGCATAGAATAAGGATTCTCGATTTGAAATTGAAATAAGTTCTGCCTTAATTTATATTCATCATTACCGTTTGTTTTTGAAAGAGATCGCAAATATTAGTTAAATCTTTAAAATTAAACTTTCATTTTTTCGTTGCATATAAAAAATCAAAATACACTATTTCTCGAAAAGTTATATTAGATACACAAAATATCTCATTCTATTTTTAAATGATATACCTATAAATATGAAAAATTTATTAACTGTTTTCATAATATTTTAGGAATTCTATCTTCAGAAAAATAACCATTATGGGGATTGAATGATAAAAAAAAATCCATTAAGGCTAAGGGAATATCTTTCATATATAAGACTAATGAATAATTGTATTACTGTTTTAAGCCAAATATTTTTAAAACCCGGATGAAATGAATATATCGGACTCTATATAATTTATACCAATAATAGAAAATGGGGTCACTAATTACCTATAAATTATTTTAATTAGATAGATAACTAGTAATTATATAGAAATGATAATTTTTAGATTTAGTGTATCGCTCTATATTATACATAATATTTATAATTTTAAGTCAAAAATGGTGAAATTAAACGGTAAAATTGATATCATTTTATTTATAAAATACCATATAAAAAAATGTTCACATATTAATATTATACATACGAGATTGAATTTAAATGCAAATTGGTACGCAAATTATATATAAAAAAAATTTTTTTATATCAAAATAAATTAGAAGTCTAAAAAAAATTTAGTTATAAAAAAGATTGCATTTTTATATAATATATTATATATAAAAGGCCAAAAATATTTTGATAGGCCACCACAAACTCTCTCGGACTTGCCAGATATAAATGGAATATTCTCTCACTGCGCTCATTCAGAGATTAAATTACGAAAATTATTTTATTATGATGTTAATATGTTTTTAAGGCTGTCCAAAGTTGCTAACTTTTAGCAAACAACAATATGTTTAGATATGACTGTTCAGCCAATTGTTGGACATATGGTAAAAAATATATATTGTTTTTTTTCACGCGTCATTGTTAGTGTCTCTTAAGTTATATAAAATCTCGAGACTATTATGATTACTAAAATAGTTGGATTCCTCCCGACCTTCATTTTCCATTATCAGCAGGTACCTGAGTAAAGGGTCTGGTAGACCTATGTTTTGGCTCATATAAATTGAATGTCGGTGACCTGGGTCGGATTTTGACATTATATCGCTCACTCGCAGACTTGCCAAATATTTTAAGGATCTGGGTTGGTTCCAATAAGGTGATATCATTTGCTTGATCCGTAGAAATAAGGGACCCAAAATTCGAAAGCATTGTAATTGGATAAACATGGATCGTATCACAGCCGATCTCATTCTAAGGGGCTCTCTACCCATAACCCGAGATAATATATTGAGGGTCTCCCGATAATTTTCTAATTTTCGACGTGATATAACGACCTTCAGAAACCAGTTAAAGCAATTTTGATCCTCATCGACGCGGATTGAATTATAATAACTATTACCTTGACTTTTTACACGGCGAGAATTAACGGCTGTAGGCGTTTGTAAAAAGGTGATCGGATTATCAGTTCGTGACGAGATAGGAGGCATAAAAGATAGCGTTGTGTCGAGTTTTCTATTATAACGGATCAGGTGAGTTATGAGATCGGTGGACAATGAGTCGGTACTACCAATGTAATTTACGGTGTCATTGCAATAATATGGGTTATCGTCACAGTTTATGTCCGGAATGTTTCGAATGTTCCTCGTGAAGTATCTCAATTTTCTTTCCGGCGTCAATGGAAGAATTGAGTCGCGCTCGCAGTAAATATTGCAGTAATTGTTTTGGTTTTTTAGCAGATGTGAGTTTCTGCTATTTTCTAGCGAATCGTTTTTAAGGTCACGTACGTAGGTTTTGCATATTTTACAAATTTCTCTGTAAAATAAAAATTGATTATCATGACCCCACTCTGGCTCAATCGCGTCCAAACGGGGTTTAATTTTCGATTTATAACGATGTTCGCACTTGAATTTTTGCTCGAAACATTTTCTAGGCAAATGATTAGCTTTTATAAATTTGTAATTGCAGTGAGGAGGGGACTGAGACTTTGAATGGATTAATAATTTTTTGTGATACTTGTAAAATAAGTGATTCTTACTTAGTAGGCTCATTCGCTTATGACTATCGATAGGTCTACATTTTGGAATACTGGTAATCACGGAGGAGAGACGCTTTATATCGCCTCCTTTTTGCGACTTCGAATGACTATTTCGTATGTTTTGGTTTGCCATGTTAGATTCCTTCCATACATTATATTCTCCGAAGACTAATTGGTTCTTGCACCCATCTTTAACTTTGAAATTTGTCGGGTATGAAGTGGCATTGAACAATTTATCATTTGTGCCTAGTAAATGATGGCCCTTTCTGATAAGATATTTGTGAGGTGTTGCATTTCTCATTTTCTTATTTCTACGATTATTGTCGGTAAAATTATCGTGATTGAGAGAATGTGGAGTCATTGTCTGTGGAGCATGTTGAGATTTTATTTGTTGCTCCGAAAAGGGTCTTTCTTTAGGTATAAACAAGATATTAGTCACGAATACCTGGGCCCCATAATTGACTAGTAAGCGGGTCAAGCGAAAGGTATCGTCGAGGTACGTCACGGAATAAGATAGTAACGTTCTACCCTGTTTGTCCTGATCATTTGGACAGGCTCCGATTGATAGCAGCCGACGTGATACGTAAAACGCGAAATCGAAAGAACGGCGAAAAAGGGCAAATTTCAAGCATAGCAGAGGCGTTAATTTTTCTTCTGTATCCGGAATTTTGAGTATTTTTACGATCAAGGATTTATTTGATGATGAAAGGGGCAACTGTGCCTTAATATCATAGGTTTTGGAGTTGCAATAGCCCTCACAACCACAAATAATTTTCCGTTCATTTTGAAAAAAGAGTTTTTGGAGATAATCCTTATTCGTAATCGAAGACGAAGTATCAAAAAGTGGAATAACTTCGTGATTCTTTATAGTATGGGTGTCCATTAAATTTACGTTATCAGATATTTCCGTATAATCAACTGTTTGTAATGATTCTTCCATTGAGGTATGAGGGATATTTTCTGGGTCCAAGCAAGATAACAAAATATCTACACAATGTAAGTGCTCCTTGATACAAGGGATTTGTGGATCTAATATAATTTTTTTTTAAAACATTTTCATTTGGATATAATGATATAATGATAAAATGAAAAAATAAATTATTAAATTTATAATATAATTAATTCTTAAATAAATATAATAATGCCATCATTGTCCTAAAATGAACACTGATGGGTCCATAAATAAGTGAAGGGCATTTGGATCTCGAATTAAAAGTATTATCAAATAAAAGGTAATTAAAATATCTTGACTATAATGTTAAATATCACTTTAAGTGGTCATGCCTAGGTCTTGGGGCGTGGGGGGGGGGATTGTCAGTATTATTTTTATCAACACATAAAATTGAGTATTAAATAAAAGGTAATAAAATATATTTTGACCATAATGTTAAATATCGTTTTAAGTGGTGGGTCTAGATATTGGGAAGATGGGGGGGGGGTCAGGTATTTACAACATAAATATTGATTGATGGGTCTTATGGTGTCAATAAAAGGTAATAAAATATATTTTGACCATAATGTTAAATATCGTTTTAAGTGGTGGGTCTAGATATTGGGAAGATGGGGGGGGGTCAGGTATTTACAACATAAATATTGATTGATGGGTCTTATGGTGTCAATAAAAGGTAATAACAATAAATGTTGACTAGAATGTTTATTTTCACCTTAAGTTGGTTAGGTCAGAATTGGTAAAAAAAAATCACCAAATGAAAATTTGTGGCTACAACCGCTAATATAATATATTAAAAAAGACATACATTACAAATTATATAAAATTGTATAATATACTGCATAATAAGACGTGTAGAGGTGTTTGTCTCCGTTTGTTAAGAGTTCGAACTTTGGCTCCATTAATTATCAGGTTGTAAATCCAAAATGAAGGTTTATTTGTCATGCATGCCACGTGGAGCGAACTGTTTTTATCCTTCTTTTGACATAGTGTTTAAATTTTTGTTTTTCGAAATAATACATATAGAAATAATATCACTATTACAATCATAGAAAGTAAAATTTTCAAATATGGTCACTCCTTTAAAAATTGAGACCCTCCCTCTCCCTCCCCAATTAAATAATAACTCACCAAATAAACATAAATAAATTAAAAGAACTTTAATCATATTTTGAAAGGCCGGATGCAAAAAAATCCCTGGATGAACTATCCCCTTCCCCAATAAATGATTTTTAAAATAATTTCCCCCTAAGAATTGTGCAAAAATTTTTATAACTTCAGGAATTTTACGAACCAATTATAAATCTCATTAAAATAAATGGTTTACGTTCAACTCTTTCAAAAAAAAATGATTAAAATCCGAACCCACATTAAACTACTTTAAATATGGTCCAATAGAAATAGATGGGGAATAACTCAACATAAGTTAAGGATTTACTTCTTGGATCAGTTGAATTTTTATGAGTTTTACGTGAAAAAATCTTTTATATTATTAAATTTTATACCCTATTTCGAATATTGACCTTTGCCCCGTTCTTCAATAGAAACCGAAATATGTCTTCATTACCACGAGTTATCGAATAATGTATCAATGGTATACCATTTTTATCTACGAATTTTAAAAAATATATATAATTAAGGGGATACTTATATATATCGTATTGGGATATGGAATAAATCATTTGCTGAAGAGGATTTCAAATTTGGAAGATCTGATTTGACATGAAAAATATTCTAGCACGTATTATGAAGTACCCTGTCTGTTTCAGGCAAACTTAAACTTTTAAACCATATTTAGCTTATATTTATTTTTATATAGATTTTTCATATAAATTTATTAATACACAAAATTTATGATAAAAATTGTCTAAAATTCGGAGATATTATTTGATATACTAGAAAATATTTCCGGTTCTCATTATCCCAATACGTTATACATACAAAAAATGACTAAATCTCATTACAACTAAACCACCTGGAACTGAACGGGCAAGTCAAAAATTGCTATTATTCCGGGGTTCCCTGGAGGGGAATTTTTTTTGACAGAGAAATTAATAAATTTTTCTAATTTGAAGATTAAATTGCTTTATTTGAGGTCTAAATGAATGGGTCCGATTATTAATTTCCTATTTTCAAATTTGATTTTACACATATGTATATCTATATATATTAAACGTGGACTAATGGCTCATTTATAGTAAGGTCGTTGATGCTTACATTTTGATTTCATCGTTATAGAAGATGATATCACTGCTACAATGTCTGACTTAGGCCTTGTTTATAGTAAGCTGAGAATACGCAATATTAGATTATACAACTATGCTCTCGTTTAGAGATAAATTATGTATCGATTAAGTTTTTTTTTGGACAAAATTTAAGTTGTGAATCTTGTTTAAATTGGGCAGTTTCTATTTTCAAATGATAGAAAATTCAAATTATACAGGTTTTACCTTATGGTTATTAAATAAATTTATTTTATGACCTTTTTTTCGAAACTAAATGAAAATCCTTTTTGTTATATTTTATTTCATTCATAAATTGAGTAATGAACCCTAAAAAAAATTAAATTAAAATTTATTTTAAGATCATTAACTTATTTATAATTTTATAAGCAATTAATAGTTTAAAAAATTATAAATGTAATATAATTATTCGGGTTATAATATATTCTATCTGCCTAAAATATGAATGATTTTAAAATATAGTATTTTTTTGGTATTTTTAATAACAGGATATTCTATTTATTTTGAATACCTCCTAATTCGAAAAAAATGCTCTAAAATTTTTATTTAGGGATCCAAACAGATCATGAACGATTAAAAACCGGATTTAAATTTTTAGAACCGAAACTAAACCTAAAAAATATTCAAAAATCTATCATTCGAACCTAAACCGACCTTATAGGTTTGAGCCTTTTGATATCTTAACTTTTTTTAAATTTGCTGATATTTTTGCCACGTTAGAATATTAAAAAAATTTGTTTTTCCAATTGCATAAGAACTAAATGGTATTTTTAGGTTCAAATCATACTTTACGAACCGAACACCTGAACTGATATTTGTTATAATTTGGATCATTGGAGAAATCAAAATTAAGAGCTTTAAATTTAAGATATCGACATGTCAATTAATTTGAGAAAGAACAAAAAGAAAAGTATATTCTCTAAATCGAGCTGGCAATTTCATGAATACAATCTGCCAATTCGCATAAATTTTATTATTTAATGTCTTAATGAATTAAATTCATATTTGAACTTTTTAAAAGAGTTCGAAATATCATAATATTTAGTTCATATTTCATAATAATAATAATTAAAAATAATGAATTAAAAATGGTAATAATTTACCTATATAATCCACGAAGGAATATGACTTCTGTAATTGGTCAAAAAAATGCGAATCAAACTCTTTGGCAATTCCGTGGATTTCAAAATAAAGTGACTCTTCCATTTCGCCTCCTCCTTCTCTTGTCATTAGATCGATTAGACTTTGACCTATCAATTCTTTCAAGTTATCCCCCGTGGCTAGGCTTTCGTAATCGCCAACATTTCCGATATTTAGGCCTTTGTTTTCCGAGAGAAACCATCGGTCTTTGCAAATTTTATTTGTCCCAAGAATCGTTGACTTCAGACACTGGAAGTTGCTCGAAGTTAGTTGGCTCAGTTGATCTTTTCCACCAGATAATTCGAAGTTCTGAGTTGACACGCATTTATACATCGTTTGCGATATTATGGTCACACTTAAGTAATAGAAATCGGCGAGGCTAAGTATGCATCAGAGTCTAATAAAATCAGATTATATGGAAAGAATGAATTTAATTTACTTACACATATCTGATTTTAAAGTGAAGTCTGTGTATTTTCATATTTTTAAATCTTCGCAGACGATTAATACTACTAGTTATCGTTTGGGAAAATAATTATTTAAAATAAAGATATCTGATACATAGTTTTTTTTTTATATGTAAAATAATTTTGTTCTCTGATAACAATTCGTCTAAACTTGAGAAATTCACGAAAAAAATCTGCAAAATCGGTTGAGGGTTTTAATTAAAAAATTTTTTTTAAAAAAAAACAATATTATATTAATCTAAAAGTTTTTTTTCTTTAATGAACATTGAATGTAACATTTTTGCAACCAACCAATCATTCATCATCTATGGCACATTCACTCACACTAGTAAAAATAAAAACAAAACAATAATAAAAATGAACTTTAATATTATATTTACGTATAATTTTTTTTTTATCGATTCATTATTGAAAAAAAAACAATTGAAATATTAAAGTACGTCGTACTTTATTGCCGCATCCCCCCCCCCCTTTTCTCCTTCGTTTTTATTTCCTTATTTTCCGTTTCCCTTATCTATTTTGTAATATTATTTTATTTTTTTTCACTTCCAATGTTTTATAACATTTTTCATTTAAAGATACTAATAAATATTATTTTTTAATTATCACCAAAAAATATGTAACTTGCTTAATCTGAGCAAGTTATTGATTATAATGGTGTGTTTTTTATTTAAAAAAAAGCTCGAAAATTTTATATATTCGCAGTCGAATTTCGCTCATATTAGACCCAAGCAAAATTATAATATATATTATATATATATATATATATGTGATTGAAACTAAAATGTAATAAATTTAATAATATCTATGTACTGTCAAAATATAAAATAAATACACGACAAAATAACAGTACATGAAACATGACATTTACAAGATATGGTATCATATTATATTATTTTTTTCTTTATTAATTTTAGTTTTGCTAAAATAAAAAGTAAAATTGAGTAAAAGAAACAACTTAGGCTTAAGATTCAGATGAATCTTATTTGCAAACATTCTACATTTTTAGAACGAATCCCCTAAAGAGCATCCGCCCAGATGTAAACTTCATTTTATTTGAATTAACCAAATTCACTTTTCAGTATATGGCTATTTACAGTATTCATCTGCATCGGTTTGAAGCCCGAGCCCGACCCGAATTTTTTTAAAAATATTAGACCCGACTTAGCATGATATTTTTTTTATTTGTCCCGAAGAGCCCTACCAGTCCGTCTGGCCCGACCCTAATTTATTTAAATACATAAAAATTTTATATTTAATTTGTTAGTAAAAGAAATATTTTACACGGCTTGTTTCTTGCAAGAATTTTAAAATATATAAATTTATTTGACAAAATGTAATGATGTATTTAAAAATTTAAGCTCGACCCGAAATCTTGGCCCAACGCAGGCCAACCGAAATTATTGTTTTGGGTACGGGCCGGGCCTTGATATGCAGAACTTTAATTTACAGTGTGTGCGATAAGGAATTAAAGAAATATTAAAATAAATTAGGATTTTTTTTAATCAATAATTTGTTTTAAAATGTGGGAAAGTATACAACAAAAATATATATTTATTTTCGCGATCATCGAACTAATTATTTTTTATATTTCTCATTATTAGAAAAGGTTGAGGTTGTTTTAGATATCAAAATCAATATGGTATGGTAGTAATATAAAACTTTGTGGAAATTTTATTTTATTATTATTTATAAAAAATTAATAATTCCTTGAATTTACATTATACGAATATACGATATAAAATAACCTTATGGGGTTTGGGATGGTTCATAAGAAAATAATATATACATGCTAATAATGTTGCGTTTCAAAAAGTAATGGTTATTTAAATTAAAACATTTGATCAAATCAAAAGATAAGCAAACAAAATTTAATGCTCACGTTCTTATCGATTATGCGTCAAGCATAGGCTTAGCTGGGCGGGGGGGGGGGGGCAAGGGGAGATCCCCTACTTCGGAAATTTATCTGTTATCGTACCATTAAGCTACATAATAAAAATCTTCCCCCACCCCACTTTTCACCCCAAAAAGAATACAATATGTTACTATAAAAAAGAATTTGAAAGAAAAATTAGTAAAAGTTAATAACTTTTTAAAATAATGCCGATAATTAATTGTTAGAAAATAAGCATTTTTATATTAGTGAAAACCCAAAATTATTTTGATAAAAATCGAATATAACCAAAGACCTACAATAAGTGGATCTAAAGAACTCCAATAAAATTTAGGAGAAAAACCCGCCTAATAGTACACCCCCCCCCCACCACATTTAGTAAAATTCTTGCTGCGCCTATGGCGTCAAGCAATGATGTATATATACTGCGATTGGCGATTCATTAATTAGAAGTGTGCATACCATATGAGTCAGTTGTATCACCATTTTGTAGTTTACACATCGACTAATTCTATTATTTTTCATAATATAAATGCGCATTAATGTCATATTTGACGTGTAAACCACAAAATGGCGCTACAGCCGACCCCTATGTATGAACACTTTTATGCATTTAATGAATGAATCGCTAATCTAGTAGTATATCTAAATTATTTGCGTCAATTCAACTTATTCAAGAAAATTTCTATTGGATAAAATCCCATTCCATATATTCTGTGAATCCCGCCCAAGAACGATGGGAACTAGAGGGCTAGTTTATAGGTTCAAATATCTACAAAAAAAATATATATCGATTTTTTTAAAGATAATTCACAAGAATTCTATCATTAGAGTTCAAAATGGAGATTATAAAAACCAATAATTTTAATATTAATTTTTATTTTTGCACTAATATTTTTTTAAAAATATAAAGTATGATGATCGATGATAACTGATACTAAATTTAAACAGTTAATAAACATACCTTATAAAGGGCGAACTTAAAAAATAAAAGCGATAAATATTATAGAAGATAAGTTTGGTGATTTAGCTGATTAATACTAAAGCCGTAATATTAATAATATTATTTAATTATATTTTTTTTTTATGAACTCTTAATATTTTATTACAATGTAATGTAAATTTTTTAAGAAAATAAAGTATAAGAAGTCAATGTATTTAAATGACCTTTGACAAACGGTGGACATTGAAGATTTTTTTTAAAAAAAAAATAAAACACCACAAATAATTGTAATAGAAAAAAATAGAAAAAATCAATAAATGGGAGTTCAATATTCTTGTTTCATTTTATTAAAATAAATCATGAGTGTAAGAAGATGTACGTACTATTAATATATTTTTAATGAAAAAAAAAACTTTGATCTAAATAAGTAAATAAGAGGGTAATAAACTTTTTCTCATTTCATTCTTCCCTTCCCTTCCTTCCTTCCTTCCCTTCCCTTCCCTTCCCTTCCCTTCCTTCCTTCCCTTCCCTTCCTTCCCTTCCTTCCTTCCCTTCCCTTTGGAAATTTTTTTCATAAATTACCCGGTCCAGCCAGTAAAATAAATCTTATAGAGAAAAAAAATTTTATTTTTTGGTATATAAGTTTAATGTGACATTTATTTATCAAAGAGAAATAAAATGTAAGTTTAAATTTCTGACTAATCAGTTTTCCCGGCCAATAAATTTTTCTTTTTACTTGCAGGCTTTCGAGCAGATCTCTGATAGGGCGCATATTTATACCAATCAATATTAGCACAATAGCTCCATTTGCTTCTTTTTTTTATCAAGTGGCCTAGTACAGATTTATAAAATTTGCCAATTCGTTTTTTAGAAATAAAATATGATTGTCCAAAAACAAATTTATAAAATATGCGTTTTCAAATGCATTTAATTAAAGGATTTATAGAGAAAAAAAGAATATTTTATCCATCAATAAAAATTGCGTCAACAAACATCTTACATTTTTCCAAGACCCAAAAAAGTATAATAAATTATAATCTAAATTTTAATAAAAATGGCTGCCTAAGGAGCTTTTTCTCTCGAAAATTTTTCTTATGAAATTGAATAAAATAAACCAAGCCCTCAACATCATTGACCAGAAGGAGCAACTTAAAATCTCCAAACACACAATTTTTTCATTCCTATCATTTCAACCACACTGCCACCTTTGGCAAACTTGCCCTAGCATTTTTCAAAAATTTTGTGCTACAAATCAGCAAACTTTCAGAAAACCTCGAGAAGGGTTTTTCCTTCTAGAACTACATCAGCTTTAATGGTAGTCTTCTCAAAGTGTTATTAGACTCTCTCTACTTCTTATTTTTTTCTCGCTTAATGCCACCCCCGGTCTTTAATGTTATTTAAAAAAATATTTGCACATATTTTTTGTATCCCATTTTAATATAGATTATAATTATGAGCTTATAATTCTTTTAAATATAATTATTTATAAAGTAATAATATAATAAATATACTTACAAATGCAACTTTATATTTTTCTTTTTCTAATTAGACTTTGAGTCTGGAAAAATTTGATCTCTCGTATATATGTATATAAATACGCACTTAAAGCTTCCAAAAGTGCTCAGGGTAAGTAGCGCGGTAGGTTTAGTTAAAGTTATCAAATTTATTATAAATCGTAAAAGAATAAATTTATATTTGGATTTGAATATTTCCTGGTAAAATGGTTTAAAGAGAGGTGATTATTATTTTTTTACCTATTCCAATTCCCAATTTTATTTTATCTTTTAAAAAATTTATAAAGAAATATGTTATAAAATTTATATATATTTATCTGTGTATGCATATGCATATATATATAAATGTATATAGTGTTTTTACGTTTATTAGGTTATGAGTACGAATCGACTTTTTGAACTTTGAATTTGATTTTTATTTATTATTAGAATAGGATAGGATAGGTAGTATTAAAATAAATTTTAAAAAAAAAATACAATGTGTTTTACAAAAATGTGACAATTTTTATTTTTAAGATATCTCATATTTCTGCACTTCTTATTTAGATTTTTTTTTTATTTTATTGTTTCATAATTCTTTTGTCGTGACTGATAATTGACAACATTCATTTGATTTGATATATATAAATATACATATACCTTTTTTTATTCTTTTTGAAAAATCGGGTTACGATAATAAAAATCCCCTCATTGCAAATTAAATATGAATTATCATTAAAATACAATATTTAAACAATGTTAATTGTAATTTAATTAATTTAATAATTAACAAGAATCAGCTCGTTTTCTCGAAATTTAATACTTTGGAGCATCTTTAAATTTGAAACGAACAGGTTGCAAAAAAAATAAATTTATTTTAAGCTATTTTATTTGTCAAATTCATATTGCTCAAAGATTAAGGAAATAATATATTTGATGAACAATTGGATAGTAAATTTGTCAGATATAAAATTAAATTAAGGTATAAACAACACGATGTCATAAGGATTTATGTGAAAACCAAAACATAATACTGCAGTTAGTTAAATAGCAAAAAAATAAGGTAATTGCATGTGCCGATAATATAATCAGTTAAGCATTGAGGTGATGGTTAATTTATTATATGTTCTATTCAACTGTTGAGTTATATTTTTAACAACAATAATTTTGGGCTAAAAAGTAGACCTAGTCGTTTTTTTTAACCGGTTAAAAATAATAAAGCGATGAAGTAATTAATCAAATTTTTATTAGAATAGAATTTAGAATTTTTTTTAACATATCCCTTTCAATATAGTAAAATAATTTCTCTCTTCTTTTTTTGAGCATGCCATTAGTTTTTATCATTTAGCAAACTACAAAGTTTTCCAAATATTGAACCTTTTGTTAAATAAAAAAATATGAATTTACATATTTATCTATCCAACCAGTTATCCTTCAAATCTATATGAAGATAGCACGGTTCCAACATAATGACTTAATATGAAAAATTATCGCCAAAACAATATCCATTAAAAAAATGAAAATTACGATTATTTTTTATAATCCTGCATCCATTCATTTATAAAATCATTTTTCAATTACAATTTATCACGCTAAACTCCCTTCATTTTTGTTTAATGCTATCTCTTGACCTTGACCCTCATTCATCAAGTTCCTCCATTTTCCTTGAGATTTCCTCCTCCCCTTTTATATTCCCACTCAGGAAAGTAGTCAAAGCAAAGGGACACGGGGGACACCCGGGGGCATCCACTGCCTCCACTAATTTAAAAAAATTTAGCGTGCCTTTGCTAAAAATTTTCATAATAAATTAGGGGGCATGCATGTCCCATCTAAAATTATATATTATTTTTTATCATGAAATAAACATTATAAAATATTTTATAAACGAAACGGCGGTATATAAATGTAATTTTATATTTTTGATTCAAAAACGAACCTTTACCTATTTTAATTGGTTTTAAAAGAATAACCGATAGAATTAGGAAAATATAATTGCATCAGGTTTGTTACAATTTGCAATTGAAAATTACTCTCATGGTAGATGAGTCTATTACGTTTTTAAATAAACCAGCTTTGGTTGTTTATCAGCATTAGCATCATGATGATCCTATTTTTAAATTTCTAGACCTAATTGAATTGGTAAAAAGATGTAGAGTGGATAGTTCATACCTTACTGGTTCTTCTTAAATCCACTATGTTTTCGGGAAAACTTGTGCAAAATATTGGATTTCTATTGTTAGCGATGCACCCATAACTGGGAAAAAATCTGGTATAGTAAAGTTCTTTGCCTACTTCATCCAACCATCACCCTTTTAAATCAAGTTTAGAATAGATATCCGATGCTAAAAGTATTATAGGTCTTAATCAATTTAAAGCCTTATTTGACACAATTTAAAGTTTATATAGCCAGTCTAACAAAAATCAAAAGGCGTTGCATCAAATATCTCCTGAATTATTAATTCAGTTACTGAATATTGAAAGAGTAGTTGTCGTACTATGGGTTTCTAACAGTCTTCATACAATTATTTCAAATAACTAAAAAACCATGTATGTACGCATTTCAAAAATTGAGCAAATTCTAGTAATAGTGCAAATTTAACGGACTGTCCACCCGGTTAGAAAGTGGTAATTTCGCATCAGATCTCGCCTTGATGTATGATGTTCTATTTCATTTATCGAATCTATCTTTAAGACCTCAGAGAAGAACAATCAGTTTATCTAATGCTGTAAAATCTATAAAGTATACATTTCGTGTTATGAAATCAGTTAAGGATATGCATGTTTTTATCTTTCATAATTTCAAATGGATCTTTATTTCGCCGCCTGATATTATATCCACTTTTTGTCAAAAATGACTTTTACATAAATCCTTTTTTATAATTATACTATTCTATTTACACAAAAAGGAAAACAAAAGGCATTCTAGTATCAACGAAAATCAAACCATAATTGTCTTAATAATAGACAATATGTAAAATAGGTTATACCGATAATTTTAATAATTAAAGATACAATATTAAATTTTAAAGTCTTCGCTATCTTATCTGACATATAATATTTCGAAAAAGATAACTGGCTAGCAGACCCTCTCATTGGTTTTAAGGATAAATGAATTAAATGAATATGTTTCCAAATGAAGCTCGATGGGGATCTCAAAATAAATGGGATGAAGGAATATATAGATAATAGTAATCAAATTAATAAATGCCCCGTGAATTGAAAGAGTTTCAAAATTGTATTAGTCAAAACTGCTTAATTGCATATCGCCTAGGGGCAAATATATTTAAATTAAAAAAATTCTGCCATTCTGTTAAATTCTATAATGACATAATGTTAAAATATTTAATGCAAATCGGTTATTTGAGGAGAAATATCGGTTAAATGCGAAATATTTTAAGTTCCATTTATATGTAAATAATACTATATATATTGGATAATTGCGAAATGGTTATTACTTAATTGGAGATTTGCACTAAACTATTAAAAAATTATAATTTACATTAATCCAATTCTTGCAATCTGATGGGTTTTTCTTTTTATTTGAGGCTAGGCGCTTAATTATTAGGTATCACATAATTATTATTTTATGATAAAATTGTTATTTGAAAGAATATTTTCTAAAATAGACTCGAAACTATCACGATGCCTTACAAATAAACCATCAGCAACTAAGAAAATTAGTTTTCTGAAAAAAGAGTTAGAACTATTAATTTGGATTGCACAGATACGGAGCACCGCAAAGCATTTGATAAGGTAGTTCTAAATTTTATAAATATCTACAATTTTTACAATTCTAGGTGACTGCAGAGATTTAGAAAATGACAAAATATTAATTTCACGCAATCTGCAAAGAAAGAGGGAGCACCGATCTTGGAAAGTCTATTTTTTTTTATAAATAATAAAATTTATTTAATTTTCTAGAAAGGCCAGATAGTGCAGAAAGTGATTACTTGAATGATATTATAAAAGATATATCCAAACTTTATCACTTACATATCTCTTGTAATTAAAGTTATTTTGTTATAAATTTCGATGTAATGTCTAGAATATGTCAATATATTATTCGGATTTTGATAAAGATGAAATAAAAGATTCTTTTGTTCATTAAGTTACAAAATATATAATAATATAATAACCTCTCTTTGTCGTCATTTATAATACGCAAAGCATTATGGATGTGACATCTTTATCCAGTATTTATACGATAACTTGAAGGACCAAAAATCGCTAGAAGTCATTGAAGAAGGTCTATTTAAACATTCATTACAAATTATTTTAAATTGATTAATTTTATAAAAATTATTTATCTGTTTATATATTCAATATAAAAAAGGAAATATTATGTGTGTAATTTTAATTTTGCAATTCATAAATATTAAAATGTTTTCAAATAGAAATGAAAAACATTTCTTAGTGAGTAAAAATGGATTACCTATAATCACTCATTTGACTTATTCATAATTGATTGAATCTTATCTATTTAGCAGGTTCTACTTACATAAATTAAAGAATTATCATAAAAGGAAAATAAAATATCATGTGTGTAATTATAATTTTGCAATTCATAAATTAAATATTAAAAAGTTTTTTTAAATAAGAATTAAAAGCATTTTTCAGTGTGTAAAATTAGATTATCTACTATTCATTGATTTATTCATCATTGATTGATTCTGATTTATTTATCAGGGTCTACACCTTACGATAGGCAGTCTATAGTATAAATGTCATTGGTCTACACTCATGAATTGAATTAGCTTAGTTTTTTAAAGTAAGGTGTAAAAAAAATGCTATATTTCTTATTACAACTTTTAAGTTGCTTGGCTTTCTATATCAAATTTTTTTATAATTATTTACAAGAATGAATTTAAGACTTTTTATTAAGTGTTATAAAGATGTAAATATACATAACATTGAAAGAGGTAACACAAACATTTTTTTTTATATATAAAGTGTTTCTCTAAAATTATAGAATGTGTAAAATTTAGAAAAAATCTTCATAAGATTTGATTTGTGCAATTTATCTTATACTTATCAAAAATTATATTAAATTTTTTAAAAAGCATAAGGTAATATCCATATTAAACACAAATTGAGAAAAAATATTTTAATCATTTTGAATTTTTTTTAATAAACATAATATCTAAAATTTGATTGCTTTATAATATATGAAAATAATATATTATAAATAAACACAAAATTGTAAATTGGCTTATATTAAGAAATTATATTTAATCTATAATGGCAAAAAATCGGATAAGTACGAAAACAAAATACTTTTTTGTTTTGCAACTATTCTGTTTGCATGACTTTCAAATTATGAATGACTTTATTAAAGATTGCTTGCAAGTCTTATGGTTAAACATATTTTCCATTTAATGATGATAAACGTTAACGGGATCCTCTCAGTCATTCGAATTCCTCTCCATAAGTGCAATAATTTTATAAAAAATTGAATTGGGATAGTCAGTATTTTAAAAAAATATTAACTTTTTTAAGTTTATTGTTTTTTTTAATATTTATATATATAATACTTTTATTATGCTATCAAATATATATATTATAATAATATGTTATTAGAAGGTAAGTTATAATAATAGTGAAAAAAATATAATATTACTAAATCACAATTATAGAAAGTCATTAATTCTCGCTATTTTTTATTGATTGAGATTTCCCTTTTAGTGTGTGTTAACATAGTATTGTAGATTATTAATGAAATATTGTTTATTATTAGGGAGATATGTTTGTTATTATTAATCTTATTAATTAATTAAATGTTTTTATGGTTATGTTTTGACTATATGGGTGAATATTTTATATGAATAAGGTTGTATTTTATAATAAGACTTTACATCGCTATTTAAGGAACAAATTACATAGATGAAAAATAATTTTAATAAACTATATTAAACTCATTTGAGAATATATGTTAGCTATTAGTATATTCTTTTTAGAATACAATTACTTTAAACCATTGTTATTTTGAAGAAACGGTCAACATATAATATTTACATACTACCCATGAGAAACGTTATGTAATCAATATTCGGGGAAAAAGGTTCGGGAATATTGTCAAAACAGCTGTTATTACAATGAAACCTTATAAAAATCAGATCATATAATGGATGGTTCAACCCACGTTACACAAGGTCAGTTCAACATTTTTAAAATCTATAAAATACAATTATAATGTATATTTATTTTGATGATTTATTATTATGCTATATTGTAGTCATTACCAATCCAAAGAATGAGAATTTTCCAACCCCACTGGACAATTACCTTATCATTTTAAGCTAATAAAATCCCCCCATTTCCCTCAAGATGTATAAAATATATCACTATAAATTTGTAAGAAAAATAAGAAAAAGTTAATAATTTTTCAAAATAACTACTCTAATTCTAAATTATTATAAAAAAGCTTATTTATAAGGAGAGTGAAATCCCAAAATTAGTTTTATAAAAATATTACAAACCTTAAAACCTTCAATAAAAATTTATGGTAAAAACCTGTATAATAGTACTCCCTTCCCCCCCCCTTATCTGAAAATCTTGGATATGCCTATATGCTATATACTCGGAAATTTCTTATTAATTATAAAAATTTGCTATGATATATAATAAATCATAAAGAGTTGAAAGTATTGAAGAGAACTTAATGTTTTTAGTATCTTTTAATATTTTTGTCTGAAAAATTTATTACATAGTGAATTTATTTTTTTTGATTAATTAATTTATCAATGTGAAAGTAGGAGTTGTATAAATTGTATATAAAACTTTTTTAAGTGAAAAATTTGTTATAAACTATGAATCAATCTAAAAAGGGAATGGTATAGTATTGCTGAATCTGAAATTATCTATTGTATAAATTTGAAAATAAGTAATGTGTCATTGAAATTAGGAAGAGGGTGGTTTAAAGGGCTTGTTTTATTGAGAATTGACTTTGGGGATAGGAGTATAGAAGGCTGAGTTAATTAAGCCAGAGTAAAAAAATTATTATAAATTTTAATTTGACAATAATTGAGGTGAACATTGTATATTTATAAATATATAAGTTTACATGAATAGAAAGGCAACACTCTTATTACTCTTAAATATGTTGAACATACAATGAAGACACTAAGTTGAATTATTAGAGAAGATTAATAAAAATAAAATAGGTTTATTTTATTGACACCTTTTTCTGGGAGGGAGGTGGGGTTATCATTTTATTTATAGCATGGGGTTGGAAAATTTAAATATAAATTATATTTAAAATACACTATAACTGCCAATGTTAATGACAAATGAACTCTGTATATCAATATATGAAATAATTGCATATACATTATGAATTTAATTTTATGAATAAAGTCGAGTTTGGATAAAAATTTTTTAATACTTTAAATTTTTTTAAATTCAATATCAAAACAATAAAATTATTTAAATATCTTTGACCTTATCAAAAATGTCAAGACAATTTCAGAAAATTATAATAATAAATTTCTTTTTATAAAATTATAAATATGTTAATATAATAAAATCTGCCTAATATTATTTGAGTAATAAAGTTTTTAATTTAGTTTAAAAAAAGATTATTTCCCTATGAAAAATTTATCCCATTTTTATGAAATATTTGTATCAATAAACGAATGCATTGTTTAGAGAGAATGAAATTTAAAAATTATTTATTATTATTAGTAGTTGTTTTAAATTATATTGTTATCTTCTAGTCAACAATTATTTTTAAATGGAGATGTTCTGGGAGTTAAGAAAAAATGCATAATATTTGGTTTGGTCACATGACTCAGAGTTAGTATTAATGCAACTCGTCAATACCATGTGTTAAATCATACAACAACAAAATTGTATAACCTTTCTGCCATTTATGAGAATTTCACTCTATCTCTGAGGCATAATTAAAATGATATCTTAGAGTTTGCATACTACCTGAAGCAAAATTCTAGAGTTTGCCGAGATGAGATTATTATTAAAAAGTAATTAATTACTAATTGATTTATTTATTGGAATTGTGTATTCTTGATTATTCTGCTCAGATGCTACAATGGAGTGACTAGACTATGCACTAAAAATAAAGGACACAGCCTTCACATTTATAAAATAGCTTCAACCCGCAAAATCATCATATATTTTTCGGAAGTTGAATATTATATTAGACTATGATATCTTTTTTGGATATATATAGTATATCACAGATTTTATAAAATATTAATTCATTAATTTAAAAAAATTTCTTATTAGGGAAGTTGAAAATTTAAACCCTACCATAGCAAATTTTAATGATTTATTCTTTTTTAGATTTTGATTCTGCTGTCATATTAATAACAATCGAATTTCCTTTTATTTAGATTCCTTTTTATAAAATCCATTCATTCTGGCACCATCTTAAGCTCTTTAATAGCGTCTTATCATTCACCAAATTCTGCCTTTACCAATATAAAATTCGCTTTCCTTCCATCACTAAGACGTCTACACCCTCCCCCCCCCCTATATATTATGATTTTCTTGCCAACATAATAATATATTAATAAGTATAAGTAAAAAATAATAATTTAAAGCAAATATTAAAATACAATTTACATACATAAACTTTTTAGACATGTTCAAATAATTTTGAAACGTGATGAGCAGAGCCCCTCTTACATAATATACTCATCGGGGGTAGGAGCAATTTACCTTATATCTCTTTCAAGGCATAGGAGTAAAATATTTTTTGTGATAGGAAGTACAACTTTATCATTTCCATCAATTTTTCTTAAATTCTCTATTCGCAACTCCCTACCTTTATGGGAGACATTGTTATCAGCATTCTATTTTCATTGCTCATGTCCTAAATTATACCAATCCAATTTATTTCAACATTCCGAATGACCAACAGATCTTCTTCTTCCATTTGTTTTAAACATTAAAACCAAACCTTTTTATTAAACTTTTTTCTCCCAGTCCTAATTATCGGTTATGATACCCGATGTCCAACTTTATTAAATTTTATGCGTTATTATAAAAATATTAGAAAGTAATCATTGTTCCACGGGTAGCTCAGAATTTAGGTAAAATCTCACCATTCTGATTTGAAGTCAAGTGGGAAAGTTTTTTCTCCAAAAACCCATATCCACGAATATGCTAGAGAATTGGGGAGGGTATAGTGATACGGGTTTATATTTATTAAAATGGGTGTTGTTCTATTTAATAAAATTAGGTTGTTGTTTATCAAATTGCTGTACTATGCCCGTTATAAATATTCCCCATTGGCCTATTCAAAAACGAATACGAATCGAATAATGCATTATTCGATAATTTACTATTTGTATCCGATTCATATTATAAAATAATTCATGCGAAAAATGCATTGATAAATTTTTTTTATTGCACATCTAATTTTAAACAGGAAAAATGTTAATAATAATCTGATGTTAAAGAACATGAGATAAAGTTATTAACTAAATTAATAATGCAGATTAATTTAATCTACCAAGCCAATTTTTAATGGCAAAGGGTTTTTTCTTAAGACATGCGATTTTTTGACAACAAATTAGATTCATTTAAGAAAAGTCTTTCACAAGCAGTTGATGTGTACCTTGATAATAACATAATCTGTCATATTGATAGGTTATCAATAGAAATGACAAATGATTAAACTTAAAAAAACATGTTAATAAATAATTCGATTCGAATACAACAAATTATTTATTTATCGAATATCCAAATTATTTGAATAATTAAATAGGCCTATTACTTCCCTAAATATTACCATATCTTACCTACCATCTAAAAGTATATTCTTATAAAAATAATTTCATTTTAAATTATCTTTAAAGTTTTTTTAAAATATTTTTACAGATGCTTGTTCTGATATAAAATAATTAAATGTTGTGAAACGATTTTTTTTCATCAATTTTAATTTTACCAACCAAATTCTTATATAAATATGAATCTTTCCTTGTGTAATTAAATTACGTGATTTATTTAGCAAACAAAAACATACTAGTTAATTAAAATATTTTACATAAAGGTAAAGTTAAAAAATTTTGGCTAAATTTTTTAAAAAAAATTATTTTTAAAATTAAATCTAAATTTAAAATGCAAGTAATTTTATATATATAAAACTATATATATTTTTTTTTATTTGTATGAAATATCATCTCTCAATAAAATGATTCTAGTGGGACCTCGGTCCGGGTTTCGCACTGGAAAAGCCATGAAACAATTTAGCTTGGACTTGCTAATTCTTTTGTGCAGTAAGCTTTTAAACTATTTTTTAAATATATATTTAGATTGAATAATTTCTTCTATTCCTATTTAAATGATAATTGAGGTGAACGGGGAAAAAATGAGAGAGAAATAGCACAAATTATATATTTTTTTTTTACTAAAAATTTAAGATTTCACTGGAAAAATATTAAATTACTCAAGGTCTAACTCACAGATCTTATCAGATAATATCAGATAATCTAATTATAATATATACTTACAAATTATAATTTTATATTGTTACTATTATCCCCCCCCCTCACTTCCTCTACAAAAAAAATTGAAAATAAATAATCAGAAGTTATCATTATCATTTTGAGGTATACTACTAAAAATATTAGCGGATATTTAAGATTATAGATTTACATTTAACTCTGGCGGGCAGCCAGCATCTTTAAACGTAAAGTCCAATTTGTGTTGGCATAGAATAACATATTTTGCTAGCTGGTAAAATATAAACGGAATAAGTTATCATAATTACCTTACACACTTTATAATACTGCAGAATCGTGCTTGGCCTTATAAAGCCTCATCATATGAGTGAGTGAAAAATGCATAAAAAAGATTCATAATTAGGATAACGTCTAAAATTATTTGATTTGGGCTGGACAAAAAAAATTAAAAGATTCTGCTTGCAAAAAAGTGGGCAAAAAAGAAAATTCCAAGCCGGCTCGAAAATTTTGCCATTGTAGACTTGTAATATGGACCCTAGGCGGGTTCAGACTCCTTTCAGAAAAAAATACCGATTAAGTTCTCGTTAGCAAAATTTTCCGCTAAATATAGCGCAAAATTTATGAACCATAAATATCGGGATCATTTATAATTTTATTTATATTTTTACAAAAAAACAATTAATTTAAGTGATCACTGTACCCATCACACTTTTCAAGATTGGTAAGCCCACTAACCGCGGATTTTTTTGCGACGACCAGACCCTTGATTACCCGTACCAAGAATCCACTATAAGCACCGCTGTTATGGTCATTTACACCTTATTAATTCCCATTATCTCGGTTAAATATTTGATAGTCTCTTTTTTTTGTTGGGCTCAAGTATCACATGGCCCTCGACCAAAATCAATTTTCAAAAACCACAAAATATTGACTTATTTTTAATATTAAAAAATAAGAGTTTTTGTTTCTCTTAATATAATATAACTTTTGATTTAACAATATTTATTAAGTAGATAGAAATCTTTGCGTCGATGATTATCGGCAAGCCCCTAATTTAAAATATAATCAAAAAAATTACATAGCTTTACGCGATAATTTCGTTCCCGTTGAAGGAATCGATGTCATGTAACATTGTTTTAATAGTGTTAATAAATATAATATAAATTTGCTATAAACTGTTTCTATGGGAACACATTTTATCTGAAAATGAGAATGATTGCATTTTTATAATATATATTAAATTGCTAATCAAAAAAAATATTACCTAATAAGGAAAATAGTTTATAAAATCAGATTGAATATCAATGGATTGAATGAAACGACAAAAAAAATCCATTGTAACAAAAATAACAGTTGTAAACGTTTAAAAAAGTGTTTTTTTTTTGTTTATAGAAATATTAAAATATATTCCTATTAATAATAATTTTGTAAAGTTTAAAAAAAATTAACTTTTAAAAAAGTTGCCCATTAAAATTCCAAAACTTAAGCGCCTACTCTGTTATTGTCGCTAAATGCATTATCATGATTTTTTCCTTGGTTTCGTAATTTTTGTTCAATCCTCAAAGGAAATATCTTTAGCTAACCTTATTATTGCTATTTCCACCTTTCATAACAAAGAATGTTTAACAAAATGTATTATAAATAGTTTAATATATTCTTTATTAACCCAATCATAGCGCGTTGGTTAATAAAATGGTACCCCATCTATATTTTGAAATCATCATGTGAAAATAATGATTATTGTTATTATAATACTGAGCCTCCCTAAATCTAATACTAATCATTAAAAATATTTTCGGGTCGATGGAGGCTATTATAAATTAACGGCACAACAGTTCACATTTTTTTTAACGGCCGGCGGTCTTAGTTTATAATCAAAGAATTTATTTAAATAAATCCTTTGTTTTATTTTGTTTTCCTTTTACGTTTATTTAAACTATAGTTTTTTATAATTAAAAATTATTTTTTTTAGATCCCTTTATACGAAGCTCTCGGTTATCATCGCAACATTGTAACTCACACTAAAACATTGGAAAATAAGCACAAATATAAGATGAATTTCTTGTTCAACGTTTATCACAACATATGGCTATTTATTTTCGGTTACGCCCTCACCCAGACTACCATTGGTACATACAATTAATTGCCTTGCAAATCGCACTTTTTATCTTCAAATTTTTTATTTGTAAATAATCTAAAGAAATTATAGTCATATAAATCGTAAGTTGCCATTTGGATTAATTTGGGTTTTAGAAGCCTAATTATACACGGTTGTGCCATTAAGGATGAGAAAATGGGCTCAGAATTAATGAAAGTAAAAAAACTAAACCCCGTTCCTAGGTCCGCTAGTTTTTGACCGGACTTCTACTCAATAGCGGACCAATTAATCAAAAGCTCGATATAACCTTATAAAATTATTTTTATAATTTTTTTATCTTAAAATAAATAAGATATTGCTAAATATTCGATCGGTCGCCTTAGGCCTCATTTCTTCGATCTATGCAAGCCTAATTTTTATCAAAAGTGCAATCCTCATATTTTTATCAGAAATTACACGTGTACCAGTGGGACTTCGTTTCGTATACGAGAAGTCAAGTATATAAAACAAATCTTATTTTGACTGATTAAATTTCTATAATGATAGTCGTTGCTAGCTTTTTCAACCTGATAAGGCTTATTTTTTATCCTTTTTTTTCTACAAAATTAGCAAAAAGAACATGAAAATATTTTTCATAATCAAAAAAGTTCAGTAGGCTTTGACCCTCTTCACTTCCCCCCCCCCCACTACTCTGTATTAGTGATCTGCATCGGGCCTAAAGCCCGAACCGGCCCGAAATTTTTTTAAAAAGTTTTGCCGGCCCGAACACGAAATTATTTTTAAAAAAATTTACCGACCTGGCCCGGCCCGAATTTATTTAAATATAGAAACTAATTTTTATAATTATTCAAAATAAAAGACATATGTTATATGTCGTTTAGTTTCAATAAATAAAATCAAATATTTTTATTTTACATAAAAAATTCAATATAAATATTTAAAAAAAAATTCCAAGGTCCGACCAGACCCAGCCCAAATTTTCTTTTAAAATATTACGCCCGGCCCGAACCTAATTATTTTAAATAAAATTAGGCCCAAAGCCCGTTTGGGCCGGGTCTAACTTTGCAGATCTCTAGTTGGAATAATTCATATAAAGATATGGAGTGAAGAGATGGTCACATTGGAGGAATTTCACGATAGCATATAAATAAGATATTATCTATATTAATTTGATTATCTCGTTAATTATTAAAAACGTAATTAAATAATTAATTTTTTTGTTCTATGAATTTTTTATTTGGCAATAAATATAAAATATACCATATATAAATTATTATTTTTACACAGCGACTTTTTTTTCTTGCTGAAATCATAAAAAAAGATAAATATTTTAATGTTAGTTATTTTTTTATATATTTCTAAATTATATGAATTTTCTTATTTCTAAAATTTTTCCTAAAAATAACTTTTCAAAATAGTTTAGAGAAATTGATTTATTTATTCCTTTTCAAGGTAATTCTTTTTAACGCTCTATCACTATATTATAGATAATAACGGAATGGTTAATGAACTTTCTATAATTATGCTATTTAACTTGTATGAAGTATTTTTATGTAAGGAAAAGTAAAAATATCTATAAGTTTTATATAAGGTATAAGCAGAGCTGAGTATAATTGTATCTAATTCACATTTTTTTTGTATCTTGTATATTATATCTTTTTAATATTTTTATAAGATACTTATATCTGATTCTAAGATACTTTATATTTAAAAGGATTATATAACTTTACCATTTTTTAAAAAAAGAAAGAGTACAGATGCAGATATCTTTTTATATTTTTATTTAAAAAATTTAATATTCGCTTTTAACATTTTGTTCCCGCGTATTCTTACATCGATTTTTTTGTTTTTCTTTCTTTCTCATCTTTATATTTTGAATTAATATATTTATTTTTCATTATTATTTTATATTTTGTTTTATGCAAATTAGACAATTCAATTTTATGAATTCTTGTCCATATTTATTTATATTAATCATTATTAAAATAATCATCTTATTTTATAGGGTAAAATATATTTATATTTCACCGTCCAATTTGGAATGCTCTTGGACACAGTATACTTGATATAAAATATAGTGATATAAAATATAGTAATATATACATAATTTCTATTTATTGATTGTATTTGTTTAAACATAAAATAACAATGATATCATTTTTGTTTAATTATATTTATATTTTTTATTATGGTCGACAAATATCATGTGTTTGTATCTTAGAATTTAAAAAAAGTTCTAGACGATTTGAAAAATTTAGGGACAGTTCCTTTTGAGCTATAAACTTGCATTAAGGATACATTTTTTTTTATAAAGAAGAACCTGTATCTAAATTTTATTTTTTTATTACAGGCTCATGACAATTTATAAAAAATTATTTTACTGACCGGGCCAAAAAACCTTTTCAAAAATTTCCAAGGACAAGGATAATAATGGCGATTTAAAATATTCGGCCTGGCCCAGGTATGTTTAAAAAAGATACGGGCCTGGCTTGGAGCCGGGCTGGCTTGTCTCTGATAAATATCTAGTATTTCCTCCTTTAACAAAATTCTTATTAAGTAAATAAGGACGCGAGTAAAGAAGGGTTTAGATTACTTTTAATACCTCCAACCCAACGCAGTGTTAGGAAAAGGAGAGCTGTATTGACCTGAATATGAATGATTAATGCTTTAATTTATTTCTGCACAGAAAATAATAGCGCTGGTTTTTTTTTAAAAAAAATTATTGATTTTTTGTCAAATAAAATGATATGATTTTTACACCAACGAAAATATTAATAAAAAATCGATATATCAGTAGAGAATCTAAATATATGTAGAAAATAAGTTGAATTTTTGTCCAGTTTCATTAAACAAAAATATCTATAGTGACCATAACACTTACAGCTCACATCAATCCTATATTTAATTTACTTGAAACGGATGTAGCAACCTTTTCTGAATGATTGTTATATTTTATCTTCTTTCAATAAATTCTTTAATCTTTTCGCTAAAAGACTTTCGTTTGTGTCGGGTCACGCCGCTCTAGCTTGTTATTCCTTCGTGTTCTTAGCCTATTTCCTGCAAGTTCACGAGGCCACCAGGAGGTATACCATAACAAAAGCTATCTTGCAGGCTGTCTATTTTTGGATAGCGCTTTATACCTCTTATACAAGGGTATCGGACTTCAAGCATCACTGGAGTGACGTTTTCGCTGGCGCCCTTTTTGGATCCCTTACAGCCATTTTAATAGTATATGATGCAAAGAGTTCGATCCCGAATTCGTTTTTAGAAATTTACAATAGTCTGGTTGGACATTTTTGAAACAGACCAAACAGGGAACTGATTTATCTATAACTTATCGAATTCGTGGGATCGGATTCCTTTTTAAAAAATCAGTTTTTAATGAGTGTTACAAAATTTCCACTAGAACTCAAATTCGGGTTCGAACCTCAAATTTGGTGATCCTTTAAAAAAATTTATTCTCTACCTACGAATTCAGTGTCTTGGATCTTAATAAGATCAGATATTTAGAAATTATTGTGGGTTGATATAAGATCATCCTAGATTCTAGTTGGTAAATAGTTTTAATTGGAATCCAAATTATCAATAAAACATGTTATTTAATACTTTTATATAGATAATTGTAATATAATTACATTACTTTATTTTCCTTAAATAGATGAGATACATCTATACAGATAAATACAATACGAGATGTCGACGGCTAAGTGATGCATGTCAACGTGATATGGATAACAGGGAATTTACCAAAATGGACACTGTTTAATTTAAGTTATATTCCAGGAAAAAAAATGTTGCAATATTTTCACTCCTTATGAAGAATTATATTTTAATACAAGTATCACCCTCATAAATAAAGCTTTTACGATATCATACAATCAACATCTCCTAATTATAAAATTATACTAGAACGATTATTATGTTTATAAGTATTTTAGTAAGTGTTAACATCAGAACTTATGACTTAATCTAGAATATTTTTTTTTTAAATTTATTTATTTTTATATTGATTAAAAAATTCTTAATAGGACCTAACCTTAATGCTTATGTAAATATTTTAATTAAACAATGATTGTGACCTTTATCTTGCTTATAATAATTACTTTAATCGCTCTATAGATCTGTGTAAAGCTTTGGTCCACTTCTTTAAATGCGTTTAAAAAGGCTTTCGATATTTAAAGATAAAGATAAAATTCGCACCGTTTTTCCTGATAAGAAGTGGACCAATACATTTTTTTAGGTTAAATTTTTTTAAAACTTTTTTTTTATACATAGTCAACCAATCATTAGGTAACATTATGATTCATATGTATTAAATTTTGTAAGAAAATAATAATAATATACGATATAAGCATTAATTTTTAAATTATCGATGTAATTTTTAATATAAAATATCTGTTTTTGAATTTTTATTATATATTTTTATAATTATATCAAAAATCAACATCTTTTTATAGCTCTGATTTTACGAATCATTTCGAATAATATTCGTATCAATATAATCCATAATTGATCCTGTCATACGAATATTAATTTGAAAGAATTATATTTGAATAATTTTTGCTTTGCTGCTATAATGCTAAATTTGGATTGCCAAAGGTCTTATTAGAATTTTAAGCTTAAAAAGAACATCCGTTATAAAAATGTCCATAAATTTATTTACCCAAGAACGACCTTATGATATCATAAATATAACCCATTATTATCATAAAATTCGGTCATGTCGTCATTAGAGTATTTTAATGTTTAATATCCATTTTATTTTTACAAAATACACATTTTTTTCGATAAATCAAATCCTTCTTATTCTTCCATAATATAAATCTGTTAAAATATAATTTAAGAATTCTTTATTTGAATTTTAATAATGTGATCTCCTATCTGAAAGGCGAGAAATATATTTTTTTTAAATGCTCCTCTGAAAAATTATTAAAAATTAAATGTAGAACAATAAAATACTAAGCAGACAATATATTAATATAATTTATACGTGGCTAGAAACAACTTATTTAAAAAAGGATACTCACGTTATGCCAGTTTAAAAATTTTTTAAAGATATAATTGGTAAAAAAAACTATATTAATTGGAATAATATTTTTCGCCAACCATTCTTAAATCTTTTAACAAAAAACTATACTAGGCACTAATGAATCTTGCAAAATTAGGATTAACGCCTTCTCCTCTTCTAGTGCATAATTAACGATCTCTGTATAAAGAAATTACAAATGTTCACATTTAAATTTGCAATATTTTAAAATACTATGTATAAGTTTATTTTTTTTAAAGAATTTTTTTATGGACATGATATTAGTAATAGATACCCTCAGAATCATTTTTTCAGCCAAAGTTGGATGCCTGCGTGGCAAAATTTTTTTAGATATAAACCTGGCATGATCCACTTTTTATAAAAATCACTTATAGGTGAGAAAAGATAATTTGAAATATTTGTTTTATTCTTTATGCATTAAATTTTTTAAATATTCCGCGGCTTGATAAAAAAATCAGTATGAAATATTATCATCTAATTTTTTTTTTTTGAATTTTATTATTTTTTCTTCAAAAATTATATATTTGGGGAATTCAATCAGGCACAAAAAGGAAGAAAATATGGCATTAATATTTTGGGCCGACGGGCTTGCCCTGCAGCACTAACAGTTTAACTTTGATTCCCATTCCAATATAACATATTTTAATATTCTTTTAAAGTTTTAAATGTAAGTTCTATATATGGCAAATTTTAGTGTTCGAACGCTGTTGTAATGGAGATCTAACGATATTTATATTTGTTCAAAATAATTTTAAAATAAACACTCGATTTTATTAAAATATCCAAGAGATATCACACCGGTATATGACTTTTCCTAATTTGATTTAGCGCATATCCAACGGTAAATTAACCATAGACCCGCTGCTGAAAGTGTAATTGAAGAGAAACAAGTCGGAACCATATATGAGTTCGAAACGTGAAACGGATTCCGTGGTCAGCCTCCTTAAATAACGATTTATCATATGGGATGTACGTCTATTTCCAACGTGATGTTGAGGCATGGGGGGAAATTGTACTTTATGAATCAGCCTGGCCTTTTTTAGAATATGATTGGCATCTATTTCTAAGGTTTCATATCTACCCACAACATCGTAGTTTATAGCACACGGATGGCACATGGCGTAAGCCGATTTCCAGTGCTCGTTTAATCCTCTCTGCCCATAATCGTCGTATGAATCTGATAGGTAACTTACGAATTCTTGGAAGGTAACGTCATGACCCCTTGTTTAAAAAATAAAAAATATATCGTAATTTTTTAAAATATGAAGAAAATTTACGTATCCAAAAAAATGAATTAAAAGGCAATTATATTAAATAATATTTCAAATTCGTAAAAATTCCCGATGCATTAATTTAAAAATAAAATGTTTGGCTTTTTATCTATTAATATGAAATCGTTGATAGCTAAAATTATATTATTGATATTCAAGTTATCAGTGTTGTTAATCGCCACTTTTAAAAGTAGCACGGTACCGCTAACGCTATTTGGCAAAAAAGTAAAGTAACATTCTATTAGCTCCTTTTTAATAAGAATTACGCTATTTTATATATGAAAAAAAAATATATTTTTTATATATCTAATCTATATCCATAAAATTAAGATTTCTCCCAACATGTAAAAATATTGATATAAATATATGAAAAATGTAAAATATGTGCACTATTTATTTTATCATAATAAAAATCGCTATATTATCATCTCCATGTTTAGAGTGGGGATGAGAAGGTATTGCCTTACTAAATAATTGTAGCACTTGTGGATAATGCGATATTTAATTTTCTAAACTTTTTATTTAAGAAAAATGCTCATTTGAGAATTTTATATCGAAAAATGGGTCAAGTCTATTTATTATCTAATGTATCTTCGTTGGGTATTAAATTAATCAACGTCACCAATTCTTCCCAATTAAGTTAGTATAAGATCAGAACATTACTTTATTTTACCTTTCATGTGTCCCAACAATCTGCTGTTGTGGAAATGTAAGAGGAGTCTGATAAAATAAAATTTAAGACTTTCATTTTTTGAAAAAAATCAAAATTTATGCCATTCTTGTGAGAAGAATACGTAGTACCAAATGAATGTAATCAAATTAATAAATAAGGAATTATCCACCAAGAAATTGGCTGAATTGTAACAATTATAAAGCTAATTTTTGAATTCTGTTGTAAGATCAGATGCGTAGCCAGGAATTTAATATAGAACGGTGATAAATTTATTCGAAATAATTTCTTTTGGAACATTAAAAATTTATTATAACCCCAATCATTAAAAATTACAATTTCGAACACAAATAAACCTTATATTTTTTTCGAAAATCTATGCTACGGTTCACGTTGGATACGGGTCTGTGTAAGATTAATCAATTTAATTTGGATTAAATTTGTATTATCTCGAGATTTCTTTCATTCTCTGAAATTTTAGGTGTAGAAATTCTAAATTTTAAACAGTAGAAGATAATTTTATTTAGATTATGAATAGTGCCTTCATATTGTTTTAAGTTAAAGTTACTTGATTTTTTTAATGTTGTCTTTCTCTAGTTTATGCATCTAATATTTAATCCTATATTAATTTTTTTTTTATTAAGCTCAAAATATTTTGCGAATTTAGAGAAATGTAATTTCATATTATCATTTTCTTTAGCGAAATTTTATGGTTATTATTGTCTCAAAAATTATCTTCCATGCTATCTCTTTAGGCGGCATTTTATATTTTAAATGACACGATAAATTAAATCTAGAAAGTATTTTTTGAAAAATAAATTCCAATCAAAGATTCATAATATAAAATTAATTATTAAATTATAAATAAATTTTATTTTATTTTTTATTAGATTTATATAAAATTTTATTTTATTTTTTATTAGATTTATATAAAATTTTAAAGTAGCTAAGTATAGCCTCTAAAAATTTTCAAAGTAACGCGCTATTACGCTACTAAAATAAGTAACGAGATACTTTAACAACTGCTAGTCATTAAAACAAAAAATTATCATTTACTATCGCCATGATTAAATTAAATATAGATATTATTTGACTTTTTTTAACCTTTCCAAAGATCTTTTTGAAGGGGATTTCCTATATTTTTTTATAATTTTTATACCGAACGTCTTTTGAAAATATTCACTGTAGCTCATTTCAAACTTATCCCTAAACGCTGATATCACCCTTTCAATGGGGTCTCTAACAACGACATATGTTAAGTATTTTGATAATCTGAACTTGATCTCCGACATATTAAGGCTGTTTAAAAATTGGAAATTTTCTCTGCTATGAGTTTGATCCGGTCTTATATCCAATGGGGTCGGTCCACCTTTTCCCGATAGCACCAATAAGACCCTTTTCCAATTTGTGCAAGCCACTTTTGGCACGTAACAGTATATGAGTTTATTGAGGTCGTCATAAATAAAATTTTTAAAATCACGTGGGTTCATATCATTCACTGAAAAATAGAGTTGATTTTTAGTGTTTTCGTACAATAGATCTTTTTCGAATTCTACCAACTGAGCTCCATCAACAGGCATAGCGTTATAATCGTAATTGTATAATTTTACGCAATTTCTTTTGAGATTTAAAACTCTTTGCTTATGAATCTCTTCTAGATCGTCCTGTGAAATTTGAGCTATTTCGGTAGTAGACATAGTTGTATTCTAAAAAAAAAATTAAATTGATTAATATAGGTAAAAATAAATTGTAATATATAATATAATTGAATATGAACTAGTACTTGTGGCGGTCCAAATATATTGTATAAAGGGTTCTTCAGGTCAATTCTGCCTAATTTATATTTATAGATATAAAATGAAAGGATATAAGAAAGAATAAAAAAAATTAATTTTTTTTTTAAAGAATAAATAAGTAAAACTTTATAGGAATGTAGAAAATGTGCGATATTTCAAATAATGGCAGATTAATAATAAGCGTTAAAGGAAAATAGAAATTTATTCCAAAAAATTAATACAAACGTTTGGAAAACAATAAAATTTTGCCGAGGTCCGATTCTGCCCTGAATTAAAATTTTTAAATCAAGGTTCAACGGAGTCCTAGAGATTGGTAGTCCAAGTCCAACCCTCCTGAGTGGAAAAGCGTGATGGGAATAGGATAGATTAATATAGAATATTATCTTGTGATCATGAATAGTATACCTTCAATTTATTACCCTGATAAATTTTCTTTTTCAGTAAGCTTAATTTTTAATATCACATGTCTAAGTCTCATTCGCCATTTTTTTTCAACTTCCGTAGCTAACCTCCTATATAAAAAAAAATAGATCCCGAACTTATAATATCCCGTTTTTTTAGCCAATACAAAACATTTTTCATAACGAATCTATTCATGGGTACAATTACTGGACAATTAATACTTTTTCCAATTTTTCATCACCTTTATTTTGTGAAATATACCTTAAAATTCTTATTACATCAGATATTAATAGTAAGGAAGGTTTTCTTTAATTTATTTCCTATTGAAATATATTCTCTTTGTTCATTTTATACCATTCCCTATCTGAATTATTTTATTCTCGTATCGATATCTGGACTTGTGCCCGCATCACTTTGTCGGTCATTTTTGACCATGAAAATACAAAAAAGTTGGTAATATCTAATCGGCGGGTTTGATAGAACATTCAGTATTTTTATTTCGGAATTAAAAATATTCTATTCTTTTGAAAAATCATTATTTATAATAATTATGGATGAAAATTTTTTGCATTGATTAATATAAATGGAATATCTAAAAGAAAAATATCACCAGTATACAATAACACACTCTACCTTTCTATAGCATTACGTGATAAAGTAGCATTGTATAAAACACAGGTGTGACAGATACATAATTTATTAAGAATTTATCTACTAAAAATTTATTCCTTCATCATAAAAAATTTAAGAAACAAGGTATATTAATTAGTTTAGAAGAAGAGTGTAATTTATTATTCTTCCCTCACATCTCCTTTAGAAGATGTATTCATTTGGGGGGGAGGGGGGATTGAAACTTCCTAATTCCTATTAAAATTTCTGCTTTATGCATATCCATTGCTCATGTTTTTCATAACTGTGCTCATTTCTCGGGAAGATCTACCCTAGGCCCTTCTATGATTAAAATAATTATATAAATGATAATTATAATTAATTTAAATGGATGTTATGATTTGACATAAGCGCAGCTAGGATTTTGTTAAGGAGGGGGGGGGGGGCACTATTGTGGATTTTTTCCGTAATTTTTTTTGGAGGTCTTCAGGTTCACAAATGTTAAGCATATTAGTTGCCCTCATATTAGAAGAAGCACAGAGTAGTTCTAAAGTTCATGGCATTGTTATAAATTCACAATATGGGTACTTAATAGATGCAGGAATAAATTTTCGCCGATCAAATAGCTCTCAATAAATGATTTAAAATTGAAAGATACCGAATCACCATGAAATCAATACCCCGAACGACATATATATCTCTATTCTATGTTCCCATCGATTTTTAAGGCTTAGGGGAGACCAAGGTTATATTGCTCATAAAAAAATGAAGTTCTATAAATAAAAGATGCTGCAAATTTCCAAAATGTTTAGATGCATATTTAAGAATTATGAAAAACACCCTAGGTACCTATTATCCTTTCACGTTGCTTATCATAGCGCCTCTTTATTTTTAGATTTAAGTTAAGGTAAAAAATTGATAAGTTACTACTGACATGTTTAAAATAAATTTGTATTTAAAACATTTCATGAGCACATTTCAACGAAATTTTTTTAGAACCATTGAAGCCTCTTATTATAATACATTTATGGTTTAAATTACAAATATCAAGTTTTAAAATTATTTGGCAAGAAATTACTTGCTCCAGGATCCCCGGTAGAGAATGCGAATCACGACCCAGCCATAATTGGTTTCGGGTCTAGTCGAGTATATTTTTTAAAAATAATTTCGGCCCGAGCTAGGTCAAACCTAATATTTTTTAAAATGTTTCGGGCCAGACCGGGTCGGGCTGTCAAATAAATTGGTATATTTTAAAATTCTTGCAAGAAACAAGGCGCTATTATTTCTTTTACAAAAAAAAAAGTTAAATTTTTCTATATTTAAATAATTTCAGGCCGGGCCCGGTGAACAAGTGATTTTTATTTCGGGTGGGCTTTTCGGGATAAAAAATATTTTTTTCTAATCAAGATCGGGCATGCAGGTTAAATTTTTTTAAAAAAAAATTTGGGCCTGGCCGGGGAAAAGTTAGACCCGATTCAGGTCACTAACCCATTTCTCACTTACATCCAAACTCAAAAAAAATTAATGGTTTGCATAATTTAACATTTATCTGTCCAATGGAGTTGGTAAGGTCAAAATAAGTAAATATTTTATTCAAAGTTTAATTTTCTTTTCGCCCAAAAATTTGAGCAAGAAAAAGAGCATTTTTAACTCTGGCTTTATTATTTTTTCTATTTCGATATAAAGTAAAATACATAAATAAACTTATTTTTTTAAAAAAAAATTCGGTGAATCTCGATGTCATTTCAGAATAGGATGGAGTAGAAAAATATTAATTTTCAGAATTTTAAATACTCTTCAAAATGATTAAGATCTTATTTAATTTTATCAAGAAAATTATTATGCAGGCCTGAAAATTTCGATCGTTGATGGCATAAAGGTTTAGAAATCTATTAGCAAAATCCCGAGGCTTAGGCAATATTCACCCGGCTAAAATATTAAGTTCACCGTTTTTAAAAATCGACTCAAATCGACCCGTTTAACAACACTATTCGTGATAAAGTCACAAATTTTCTTCCAATTTTGTGGCAAAATATTGTTTCAAATACTGCTTTTATAGTGTAAAATTAATAAAATCTTAAACTAAAATAGGGTATTTAAGTATGATCCTTATATTTTACATGTATAATTAAATTTCTTTGAGTTTGAAAACTAGAGTAAAAAAAAAGTTCTTCTTGGTTCGGGTTCATTTTAAAATAGGTTTTGTCGAGGGTTAGGTCCCCATAAATTTGAGGGCTCCTTCAGATTTTGGTACTGGTTTTAAACTCTCATTATAATATTGTAAATAATTTTTTTTCCCCAAGAATAATTAAAATTATAGAAATATTTGATACCTTACTTTTATTGATTTCTATGATGGTGTGATAAATCGATAGAAAAGTGTAATTACAAACTAATATGAGGACGATTTTTGGTAATTTAGTCTTTGCGAGATTTAATATTCGAATTCTGTAGTCTTTAAACCGAACATTTTTACGAAAGATATGAATTTTACAGGACATTTAAAGTTATTTTTCAATGAAACGATGTTATTTAATAACAAATTATCACTGCGTGTAAAATATGACATTTATTAAAAATATTTAATTTTTTTTTTGATAACATACTCATAAACAATAATTTCAAATCAATAAAAAAAAGAAGAAAGTTATAAAATTATAAAAAGCCATATCCCATTGCATAGACTCATGCTAATTCTTCCATAAATTTCATTAATATAATGTCACATCATTAATAACAATATTTTTTATAAGCAAATATACTATTTTCTATTTGATCAAAAAATATCGTCCATAAAGCTTCAAGCACAAATCAGAAAGTATTGCATAATTTTTTTTTATCAGATAAGATAAAGGTGCATTTACCCGTTTATTGAACTATATTTTTATTTATTGTATAAAGGTAATTAATTTATATTATATTTTTATTTACAATTTTTTTAACATTGTTTTAATAAAAAGAAAAAATAAATCTATATATAAAATATTTTAAAAACTATATTGAAAAATCATTAAATCACATAATACTTTCTTGGTATGCATTAGATACTAGTAATACGTTGGAGAGTAGAATACCATAATTTAATTATTTATTGATTTGTGAATAAATTTTAAGCCATTTTTTTTTAAATTTAACATCTACCAAATTTCTAATATATTTGATACAGTAATTATTATTTATAGTTCAAACAAGCTCCGGTAATAAAAAAATATTTAATATCAAAATGTGATAAATGTGATAAATTCGTAACTAGTTTATAATAGTGATCTATATTGGGCCTAATTTTAAGCCAACCCCGAATTTTTTTTTAAAAAAATTTTTCCGGCCAGAATTTTTTAAAATATATTCTCCGGCCCATCTCGATCCTGAACAAATTTTTTTATCCCGAAAAGCCCGACCCCATATAAAAATTATTTATTCACCCCACCGGGCACGAATTTACTTAAATATAGAAAAATTTTATTTTTTATTTATTTTTAAAAAAAATATTCTACAAATAAAAAATATTAGCGCCTTGTTTCCCAGAATTTTAAAATATATCAATTTGACAAAATCTAATGATATCATATTTAAAAATTTAAGCCCGACCCGAAATTTTTTAAAAAATATTAGGCCCGACCATGCCCGAACCGAAATTATTTTTAAAAAATAGCGTGATTTGTCAATCTCTAGTTTATAATATGGAAATATATTTTACAATATTTATCCATTAATTCTGTACAACCCTTATAAAATTGTTTCCTTAGAACTAAGCACATTTTTCAAATAAGTGTGACAAGAAAAATGGGAGAAGAAAATAAAAACAAGTTTTGGTGCAGAATTTGACGCTGAGTTCGAATCCGTTTTTCAAATTTTCCCTACACGTCAAGTTTTAAAAATATTACCGTATAAAGACAACTTTTCAAAATCTCAAAATAGTAATATTTAGGTCTTTATACGGATTTTTAAAAGTATCTATTAAAAATCCCTAAAAATTGGTGATTGTGTTAAACTTATATTTAAATTTACTAATTTTTATAATTTTTTATCGATTGGTTTTTGAGAAAAATGGTAAAGAATTTTGTTTTGGGGGTCTTAAGTTTTCAATTTAAATTACTATCAAAATTATTAACTTTAGAAGATAAATTTTATATAATTTTGCTTCAAATATGCTCAGGATTATATATTAATTCTAATTATGTTTCAAAAGTACTCTATGCCATGAAAATTCAACCAAAATCTATAAATTAAAAAAGTTGGTACAGATATTTTCGAACTTTTTAATTTGTACACTTTTATTGAATTTTCTCTGCATAAAGCATTTTTAAAGCAAAATTAAGGTAATATTTATCTTTTTTATTAGTATTTAGTAATATTTTATGCATTTATGATCAATTTATACCAAAATCAGATATCTGTACCGACTTTTTAATTTGTACTCTTTTTGAATTGAGCCTTTTTGAAGCAAAATTCATTTAAAATGCAATAATTGGTAATTTTTTCATATTTTTTATTAATATTTATCTTTTTTAGATGTATTTAAGAATATTTGTTTTTTTAATCAATTTATATCAAAATATATGATTTTCCAATGGAGTACCTTGAACCCGTGTAGTATGGGCAATAAATAATAATGCCAAATAACGAGTAGGAAGAAAGGAGAAGAATTATTTTTTTTCGCGCTTAATTTTTCATAAACATTTAATTTCTTTCATTAATTTTTTTTTAAATTGGATTTTATATATTATTCAAATTCCCTCCTTATATAATATTCTACAAAAAATTAATGCCGAGGTCCCCTTGTTTAAAGTGTGTCTCTAAATTTTGTTACATCTGTGCGGGCTATATATTGCCTGCACAAAAATGCCCAATTTCTCCAATCATTCAAAGGATTTATGAAATTTATTACAATATTCCACTCTGCGATTTGGATAAACCATTTGCCCCTAATTACATATGTAAAACATGTTATAATTCTTTTAATTCATGGATAAATGGAAAAGGTCATATTTGCCTTATTCGAAACCTACATTTTGGCACGTAGCAAGAAATCATTCGTGGGATTGTTATTTTTGCTCGATTAGTACCTTTGGGTTTAACAAAAAAAAATAAGAATAAAATTCGTTATCCTGAAATTTCGTCGGTTGTTTATCCGGTAAAATATAATATGCATACAACAGTTCCTTTTTTTAATAGTTTGCAGCTGGAAAAATTACGTTGCCAGGATAATGACAATATTAATCTTGAGTATCATCCCGAAGAGGATTCGCCATTTATGTCACAAGAGCAACTAAATGACATAACCAGAAATTTACAACTTTCAAAAAGAAAGTCCGAATTTTTAGCCTCAAGGCTTAATGATTTTAAAATTTAAAAAAATGGAGTTCGAACTTCATACCGATTCCGTGGAGCATCGTTTAAAAATTTATTCTCTTACGAAAATTTTTTATACTATTCCAAAAATCTAGGTCAACTTTTTTTACAACTTAATATTGAATTAGTGCCCGATGAATGGCGCTTGTTCATCGATTCAAGCAAAAACAGCTTGAAAACAGTTTTGCTTCATAACGGAAATTCTAAGCCATCAATTCCCATCGCCTATTTCAATTAGTTAAATGAATCATATGAAAATATGAAATTTTATTGTCAAAAATAAATTATTCCATTTACGAATTTAAGATATGCTGCGATCTCAAAATGATCGCAATCCTGACGAAAGTAAAAATGAGATAGGTTAGCTTAGCATAATATATTTATTTAAATATGAGAAATATAACTATTTCATTTAAAATAAATTGTTTGGGAATCGTACCGTGTGCAGTGTAGCGAAGAGAACGAAAGCCACAATAAATAAATATATTAAATGTAAGCTATATTAAAAAGGATTTTATAAAGGTAAATTTAAAAAATATAGGTTGTTTAAAAATTGAGTAAGGATTTTATAAAAAAAAATGTATAATAATAATAAGGAAGGTTTGCTGCAAAAATTAAGATAATTTTTTAGTTGTAGGGATCATTAGAACCGAAGTTATAAACCTTCAAAAGTGCTAAAATGACCTTTTTGGCCACTTTAACCTATAATAAATAAAAAACCTGACGTGCTAGAAAAAATCTGACAGCTGATTTAGAAAATGCTTAAAAAACTGTCTTAAAACATGTTTATTTTATTTTCTCCCTAAAAATCAAGTCAAAATTTGTCACACAGTGATATCAATTTAAATAAATTTATTATTATTTATTACATTAGCATTACCTATTCATCAAAGTGAAATCAACGGAAGAATATTTAAAAAAAAGGAAATATTCGAATAAAATTTAATCAAAATATAATAATTTTTGTGAGCCTAGCATAAATTAGGCAATTTTGTTTACCTATCCGAAGTACATTGCATCGCATAGTTAACGATATTATTATATACTTTACTTTCATCATATTCTATCAAGTTAAATAAAATATATTTTACTAATATCTATTTAATTAAATAGCTTCATAATTAAAAAAATTATTTCAATGGATGCCAAATTGAAAAAAAATTGGTGAAAAGATTAAGAGCAATGAATATGAAGTATGGGAAAATGCCAATGGCAAATTTGAGGTCTGAGAAAAGTTTTCATTTATATGTGATGAAAACAAAGAAAAACTTAATTAGTAAGTTGAAATTTTTGCAAATATATGCTTATAATTCTATAACAACATACATAAAATTTATAATATTTAATTATTTTAGGCATAAATCAACTAAAAAGGAATAATGCTATTTACAATAGAGAGCAAAAACACTCAATTAACAATTGATAGCCTTTTTGATATTGATCCCAAAAAACTTATAAGTTGTGCCAAATTAAAAAAAAGTGTGTACAAAGGTGCTCACCATGTTTTGTGGATTTGATGCAATTCATGGGGAAGGCTTTGTTGACAATATTTTGCCAAAATCGGCTCAATTTATAGAAATATTGATGTTAAAAACATCATTCCAAATCCTACGACAATTTCTAGAAATTTAATAGATACTGCTGATTCGCAATAAATTATTTCCGAAATTAAACGCATAATGAAAAAGGGTCGATAATATATGAAAATTATTTATAATTTTTAGATTCGATTGTATTTTAAATTTTTTATATTTTTTACAAATTAATTGCAACTTAATATATATATATCTTGATTAGATTATGGCATTGGCGTACGCAGTTGGGTCAAGCCAAAAAATGTAGATGCCGCATATATTTTTTAAAAATATTATTGTTTATATTAATTTATATTTATTAATATTTATTCGTATCTCATATTAAATATATATTTAATTACATTTATTATCATATTTATCTACTAAGTTATTTTATCAATTAATTTAGATTTCAAGTTTTTCGGCGTAATATTTTCTTATTATTTTCAAATTTTTAGTGGCGTAATATTTATCTACCATTTTCAAATTTCTAGTCAAATACTAATTATTTCTGAAACTTCTTGTCCAACAGGGAAAGAGAAATTGCAACCTTGTCCAACGAGATAGAGTCTCTGCCATCAAGCAGTGACAGCTTTTAAGGAGTTAGAAGAGCCAATTATTTGCTATTACTGAAATATCACAATGCCTGAAAGAAATATTTTCTCAGAAGCAATAAAATTATTGGATTCAATGCTTATTCCAAATTTTATTTCTCATTAGAATGTATTATTTAATTATACAACTATTTTAAGTAATCAAAAACATGACATTGCCTTCATTAAAAAGATGAGAATAGCGGATAGCATTTTATCATAACTCTAAGAAATTAGGGCTAATGTTGATGAAGAATTTCATATTTTATTGTTGAGTTAAAAGCAGAGCTATACGTGTTTAATATTTGTCTCCCTCAACTTGTAGCAAGGCAAGCTCATCGTTAAAACATTAATATAGGTACAGTAGAAGAGTATATAGTAAACTAATGAGAGAACATTCTCTTTTTTGAGAAGAATAATAGAGGCCTGCAGAAGTACCATTTGCAGAGCACGGCCCAGATTTTTTTAAAGATTTTTTACGGCCCGGCCTATGTTTTTTTAAAAAAATTTTCAGGCCCGGCCCGGTTTTTTAAAATAAAATTTTCAGGCCCGCCCCGGATTTTTTAAAAATAAATTATATTTATTTTTGATTTTTATAGCTAATAATAACGATTTCAAAAATAGGCTGTTTTAAAAAATACAGCCCGGATTGGGTGTTTTTTTAAAAAAATTTCGGGCCCAGCCCGGGTTAATTTTAAAAAATTAAAATACTGTCCGGTCCGGGAGCCGGGCCTGCAGGTCTCTGAAAAACATACCAAGAAGTACAACATCTGAAAGTAGATTGAAAGGTTTGGATCTTTTGAATATTCATAGGCATTTAACGACAAGCAAGGATGAGATAATTGAAAAATTAACTCAATCACAACGAAGATTTAATTTTACATTTTAAATATATAACATACAAAATGCAATTATTACAATAAATTTATGCTTGATATTTAAAAAATCAATAATATTTCTTAAAAATTTTTATTATCCCCCCCCCCCCACAGACCCCATCATATAAACTTTTATTTAAGGCGGCGATGAATAAATACATATATTTTTTTTGATTATTATAATATTCAAACTCAAGTTGTAAAATTTTATTCAGGCTCGGTTCGGACTAAAAAATGTGTGCTCAGGCTCGGATAAATATGTTTTTTAAATTTGGGCTCAGGTTGCGAAAAAAATTACTTTGCAGACCTCTAAGTATATATGCCATATTGGGATAATGAAATATATGGGTACGGAAATCTCTCAATTTTTTATTTATTGAGGGCGATTTTTAAAGTTGGAAAATGTGATTTAATCTTAAATGCATTCCAGCATATGTAGAGTAACTATCCCATGAATAACAAACATTTTAGGTTATCAAATTTCATATTAATAAATTTTTATTAAACAAAAATCTATATAAAAATTAATTAGGAGATTGAATTTATTATTCGTGTCTGGGGCGCCAGCAGTAAAAGGATTACAAGAATTTAATTATGAAGACAAAAAATGAATATTATTAACGAATAGTGAATTATTCGATTTAAATAATCAATTTAAATATTTTTCTAAATTTGTATTAAAAATAGAGAATAAACTCCAGTTTTTAAAAATGGATATTGAAATTTATATTGATTTCAAGTGCATTGCTTACACCATTCGATAGATAAAAGATATCGGATATAGTATCTTAGACTTGGATACTTTTATAACTTTATTAATTCCTATATTTAACAGATGCCAAGCATTAATGCAAACTAATCCATCTTATTTAAAATATTTGATCAACAATCAAACTTGTCCTAAACATTCATAATTAAATAAAATTTTAACAACAATACCACCTTCCTTTGAGGTTATTGGCTGCACCGATTCTTTTCTAAAAAAATTTCACTTTTATGTTTAACTCTAATTGTTTGTTTTGAGACCTACAGGCCCAGCCAGTTAAATATTTAATAATATACCCAAGCTAGGCCGGGCATGAGAATATTTTTAAAAAATATATCGGGGTCGGGGTATAACCAATTATTTTAAATCTCCATTATTAGCCCTAATAATAAAATATTTTTAAAAAATCCTGGCGCCTAATAATATAAAACCCGGGCTGAGCAGAAAAAAATCTAGGCTGGGCCTTTCTGCAAGTCTCTGATATATATTAATGGAATAGTGTGATAGAGTTCGATTTACTGCTCAGTGACTGGCCAAACGATTGAAAACATTAACGATGAATCGTATGCCATTTTTTTAGTACTTCAATCGATATAGAGTAGCCGAAATTAAAGAAAAAAGTTACAAGCAAAAATAAAATTTTTGGCCAACTTCACGCTTAAAAGTTGATTGAATGAACTAACGATGAAACAAATATAATTCTTTAGTTCTTCATCAGTAGAACTTAGTGCTTCAATCACTTTTTAAAGCCGTAATTAAGAATAAAAAGTTGATTGTTAAAAAATAAACAACTAATGGCGACGCCAAAACAAAAACAAGCAATAAACATTTGGTTTTCTTTCGCCAATATTTAGTGCTTAAATTAAATATCTAAATTCAGTTATAAATTTAGCTAATTACAAAAAACAGTTATAAGCTAAATATAAAAAAAAGGGATACAAGACAATTTATGAAATAAGTAAAAATTGGAGGAATCGCGCACACAACATTTAAATAATTTTATTTAATAATATATCAGTCACATCGTAGGTTTATTAATTATTAATGCTTATTAAAAAAACGTATTGTTAAGGAATTAAAAATAACGATTATATACATATAATATCGCATTGTAAAATAATTCCCAAAAAATTTTTTGGACACATATTTAATAATAAATATAATATATGAAAAATAAATAAATAAGTTTCTTTAAAAAGTAGGCATTCATGGTTTTTTTTCTTTTTTAAAAATAAACAGTATTTATAAAATTAAATTAATTTAGAGAGAGAAAAAAGAAAGAGACTCCAGTTACAACTTTGTATATATACAAATTTCAATTACATTCCAAACATGGTTCCTATATTTTTGAGATAATTTTTTTTAAGTTTATCGTTATCGTTCGCAGGGTGTCTCGACTTGTTCCGACTCTTAAATACGTTAGCGGAAGTTTTAATTCTCATAGCGATATTGCTTGCATGTTTACAAGATTTGAGCGGAGATTTGGTCAATGGTTTTATTCGACCTTCAAATAAAATAATATACAAAGAATTGTGTATAAATCAGGTATCCCACTACACATTGATTCGAATCTAAGAAATATGTGCCATTTGATATAGAGAATTATCCCATTTATATTATAGCGATGAGAAAAATGGAAAAACAATCGTTTATTTTTTTTGCTTGTTTCTTAATAAATACTTAAAATAACCTTGTAATTTATTATTTTGAAACTTACAATATATTAAATTGAAGAAGTGTACTACTTTAATAGTTAATAAGGGTTATTTTGTGAAATATTTTCCTCATCAAAATAATATCTACACTAGTCTTTCGATTGGTTCATCTTTGAGCATATTGCCCTATTTAGAGGGAATAATTTTTCAAGACAACCCATAATTATTGACTGGTAAGCTGAGAAATCGGAACAAGGTGTTTTTTAAAATGTTTTTAACACATCTAATTTTGCCGAAAAACTCGATAATAAAATGAGTAAATGTTTAAGATTCGTAAAAATAATTTAAGACTAACCTTCGTAAATTTTATAAGTTGGTTTTGATTGGCTGGATTTGGGATCGTAGGCTAATCTTTTTTTAAGAACCGAGCCCTCTGGTATTCGAGACAATAGGCCTAATAAAATAAGAATAAATGTTTAAAAAAGGTTTATAATAAAAAAAGATTCAATCGAGAAAAATTAATCAATTTAAATTTTTTTAAGCGTATGAATGTTGTCAAGAATTTGAACGTTAAAGGGTGTTTTAGGTTGATATAAAAATGCTAAATTCAAGTGACAATATTTATGTAATTTTAAATAATCAACAGCGAACAAGGACGGAATAATGAGGACATGTTACGGGAACGGAACTTTGGAAAATTATGGAATACGAAGTTATATTTAAAAATGATCAGCTCTAGATGACGAAGTGTCCTAGTCTGTAGTTATTTTAAAATTTCCAAATAGACTACCGGAATAGAATGTGATGTTTAGCTTTTCCGAATAGAATGCTTTATTCAAAATTATCAACCAAGATGAGACCGAGCTAATGCAGCAGTATTACCCTTTCAGGTAGCGGGGATTGGAAAATAAAATCACTCCTTGTTTTATTTTAAATATGAGTAGAAGACATCCTTAATTAACTAAATTGCATGTTGGGAGATGAGATAATTGCCAATAGATTCATAACCTTATGGCCATTAATATTTAGTTTAAGATTTTACAGATATATAAACAAAGCAAGGAGAAATAGAATCAAGAAGATCCATTTGATGGGATGTTCTTAGAAAAGATTTAGGAAATGTGTGGATATTCGAAAATTAATTAGAAAAAACCTATTCCTATTAGTGCGATTCATCGAATATTCGATTCGAAATAAAATTCTTTAAAAATATTTTTAAAAAATAGCTTACTTTAAAAAAAAGTAGCTACTACTTTTTAGACTACTTTATAATTGTTTTTAAAATATTTTTTACGTATCTCTATTTCCACAAATAAAAATTCTGATTAAAATTTCAAATATATATAATTTATTTTTTATTGCATCTCAATAATAATATCATTTACATACTCTCATCCCCAAGTCTAGAGTGAAAATCAGAAATTATAAGCTATAACTAAATAATATTTCAACACTAGCACTTGAGGGCAGTGCAGTATTAAATTTAATATATATATTTTTTATATAAGAAAAATCATCAAAAATATTTGAGTATTTTTAGCTTTAGAAAAATGCGTTAAACGATTTTCAATAGTTTTATAATTATTATTTCAAAAATATCATCTATAAGAAGGTGACATTTTGATCTGGCTAGGGTTAGTCTAAAATTACAATAGTAATAGTTAGAATAAAAATTATGTAGGGGATAAGTGGATGGTCATATTTGACAAATGGCCAGGCTACCACCCTTTATCTTTTTATCGGAATAAATATTTTTTTAGCATGTTTTCATAAAATTTATAAATAAGCATGTTTAACATCCAGATAATAATTTATAAAATACTATCATTAAATAGATGAATATGATAAAATAAAATGTTAATAATAATTATTTATTATAATTTTTAATAAAATTCTTGAATAATATCTTATGGCCAGTTTAAACATACCATGTTTGAACTGGGTCAAAAAATTTTAAAATAAATCCTCTAGTTCAAAGACTATTATAGATACAGTTTTAAATTTTATTTTGAGGATTAAGGATTGTGCACATTGTAAATTTGTTTTATATCACTTTTATCCTAATTGAAACTACTAGTTTTGTATGATAAAAAAACCTTTCGGCACATCTTACAAAGAAATTTATACGCTGTGTTATTTTTTTTTATCGAGATTCAGGAAATTCCATATTATCATCTCAGGGAAATACCTTATCGGTATGATCTATACCAATATTATCTCCCATATCAATCCCCATGGTCGACATTTTAAATTTCAAAATTAAATAAAAATATTATTATCTTAGAATTAATTATAAATATATTTTAATTATTTTTATGTGTATTTATTATATAAAATTGAAAGTAAGGATGTAGCATGCTACTTTGATACTTTTTAAATTAGTATCAAAGATACCGTTATTTTTTACAAAGTAACATGCTAAAGCTACCACTACTGAAAAATGTAGCGGGACTTTAACAACACTGGTTCGTACTCAATTCAGTACCATAAAGGTGCAATAAATTTTAATTAATTAATTAATGTTGTAATATGCTTCGTAATTTTATAATATTATATTTAATTTGTTTTGTTAATTGGATGATTTAATTTTTATTTAACAGGAGACGGTTATTTTAATTTACATACAATTAACTTTCACATTAACAAGAAAAATAAAATTACTATATAAATTTCAATAATATTGATAATATTTAGATTTTGACTTTTTTATTTTTAAGAAATGTTATTTAACTTTAAAAATTGAAATTGTATCATCATATTTGCGACATCAATATATTCTCAGTACTACCTTTAAATAAAATCACTATCGTCTGGTTTTACAAGCTAATCCCTACAATTAACTTTAAAATTCAACGAAATTGGCCCACTTAATAACCAAAGTGTTATTTAGGTTATGCGATAATTATTTTAAACTAACGACTAAATTCTTATATTTAATGTTCAATTCAAATTTAGTGAACTAGAAAGACATTTTTTATTTATTCTTATTAGAGAATTGAATCATTTTTTATTATCTGAATTGGTAGGTTATATTTATTATTACATTAATACTAATATATTTATTAAATCATGCAGATAGTGCACTTTGAATAGATTGAATCTGAACAAATTATAAAATTTCAAGTCAAAAAGTGTAACCAAGTTTTTAAAATATATTACCTGATTTGTATTTGTAAAAATTACTATGAATTTATAAAAACTAAAGCCATATATTCTTCAAATTTTTGTACCGAAGTTTTTAGACAAAGTCCATCCCCTCATTTCTCATAGTGCAGATATCTTACTTAAATTCTGGTCCCACGATATCATGTTGATTAATATTTTATTTATTTATTCCATTAAAGGATTTATCCATTTTTTAAAATATAGGATAAAATAGATGACTGGCAGATATGAGTTTGATATAGTCCTCTAAAATAACTACTTAAAACTTTAGACATTTTACATTTATTGTATTATGAAGTTTCATATTTTATAAAAGGCTAATAGAAAAAACATTAAAATAATTAAATATACTATTATTGGATCTTTGAGGTACTATCTGGCTTGAAGATGCAATTGTGTCTTTTCCGTTTTCATTAAAGGAAGGTTTGACAGACTTTTAAAAAAAATAAAGTTTCAAATGTGTGTTTTAAAAATATCAACTTAGTCTGGTCCGTGAAGACTTTTAAAAAGTTTTCGACCCAGCATGTAATGTTTTAGCATAGCCCAAAAATATTTTACACATGTTGCCAGGTCCACACGAAATGGGCCTTGCTGATCTCTAGTATATGTATTTATAAAATTAGCTATGTTGTATGAACTTAATAATAAATTAATCTTATTTTATTTTTGATTCATGCTAAAATGGTTTTTCCTTAGTTATAGTAAATATTGCAAATTTTTTAAAAAATGGGGGTCGGGTTGAAAGTCCATTTTTTTTGGTTGACTTGACGTTCCCGAAAAAAAGCAAAAGTAATTATGCATTTGTGTATAATTCAATATTATTGTAAAAATAGAGTGTAATTATAATATAAATTCTTATTATAATTTAATCAGAAGAGTTGAGAGAATACACTTTGGAAGATTAAAAAATGAGACTCTATCTAAAAATATAATTACATCTATAGATTATCTATTTTATTATTTAATCTTTCATAATTATTTTTTCGTACCACAATAGACCCATTATGAATCCTTATAATTTACATCATTTGAATTTCAACCAAATTTTAATTAGGATATACATATTAGAATGTGCACTAGTTGTTTCTCACTTAAAGGCATATATGGTTTGGTGCAGGACCCTTCTATTCGATATCAAAATTAAATATTGGATAATATTTGAATGATTGAATATAATTATTTCAGTTTTTATACCTTGTTCATAGTATGAGGGAATAAAGCTGTGGCACCAAGCCGAAGTCCATATACCCATAAAACGAAGTAGAGATGGATTGTCATTTTCCATTGAAAACAAACTAACAAACTGAGGCCATATGCTCCTCTTTGCAAAAATGGTAAAGCAGTCATCCACTTAATAACAAAATGAACATTGGAATCGTTTAAGTAGTCACTCTAATCCAAGGCTGGACATTTCCGCCAAAGCCTGGAAATATATGAAACATCCTAAATATTTTAAATTAAAATGCAAATAAATCAACCTTTGACATACAAATTTAAAAATACAAATTAAGACGTGTATAGGGTTGCAGCCCCAAAATTAGTTAGAATATAAATTTCAATCCTACAATAGGACAAATTTGAGATGGCAGCCATATCTGCGATTAGATTTTTATTTCTAAATATGGTGATAAGGTTAAATTATAATTTATGTATATTTTAATTTAAAATATTTAAATGTTTCTTTCATTATTCCCAATATGGGGAAAATGACAAATCTTGAGTTTAGTGAGAGACTATCTAAACAATTCCAATGTTCATTTAGTTGTGTTAGGCGGATGACAACTTTACCATTTTGCAAAGAGGAGCATATGGCCAAAGTTCGTTTATCTTGATATTCAATGGCAACTGACAATCCATCTCTACTTCGTTTTATGGAGTATATGGACTTTATGTAGCTTGATGAAACTAGTATATGGACAAGGTATAAAACTTGAAATAATTTATTAAATCATTCTAATATTTTTCAATATTTAATTTAGGTATATATATTCTGTCAATTCTGATTAAATTATAATTTTGAAAAATTTTAACATAATTACGTTATATTTTAACAATATACATAAATATTAAATAATTACATTTGTTTTTCTTATGTGAAATATTATTATATTTATTTAGTCGGATAATATAAAATACAAAGGCCTGCAGGCCTGGCACGAAGCATGGCTACACGGGCCGAGCCATATTTTAATTTTTTTGAATATACCTAGGTCTGGCCAAAAATTTTTTTTAAAAAGATACTCAAGCCGAAATAGGTGGTATATTTTGAATATTTTAAATCGCCATATTTAGTTATAAAAATTAAAAATAATATATTTTTTAAAAAATCAGTGCCAGGCTATAACTTTTTTTGAAAAAAGGGCTGTGTAAATGACACCTCTGCAGGTCTCTGATAAAATTACTTTATTTTTATTTTTCTAAATTAGATAATAAAATGTAATTAGAATATAAAATTTAAAAATATTCTGAAAAGGTTAAACAAAATAAACGTTAAGATTTATTAAAATAATATACGGCTCTCTTTCTTGACCTCCTCCCACCCAACATACAATTTACTATATTATTATATGGTTTTTATATAGATTTTAATTTACAAATAGTTTACATGATATTTTTAAATTACGTATATATGTTTTACTTTTAACTTTCAAAGTATTATTTTAAAATTGTGATATAGTTTTATATAAATCTATGATATTCCTAATAAACTAAGATAATATCAAAGGCTAATAAATTAGAATATAATTTTAAACAAAAAAGAAAAATATTAGGCATTAGATATTTATAAGAGTAATAAGTAAAAATTATTTATAAAAATATTCAGGTGGAAAATGAGTGATTAACATATCCTTAATAATCATTAGAAACCTATAAAAATAATAAAATATTAGGAACTCAGATATTTATAGGAGTAATAAGTGTTATATGTACTATATTAACTTTAAAAAAAAAATTTTTTTTATATATAAAGCTCTTGAAAAAATTACATTTGTTACAGTTATTTTTACATTATATTTAAAATTTAATTAATTTTATATAATAATAAAACTGTTGTTAGCCTGTTAATTAAAATTCTTATTCCCTACTACTAATATCCATTCTACAAAGCAATAATTACAATAAAAAATATATTTAATAAGTTCCTAATAAGATAACTGGACTAATATATCCTTATTAATCATTCCTTCAAAAATAATAAAATATTAGGAACTTAGATATTTATACAAGTAATAAAAGAGTAAAAATAAAAATAATTGTAAGATAAGCGATTAACATATCCAAATTAATCATTAGAAACCTTAAAAAATAAAATATTAGATAATCTGATATTTATAAGAACTATAAGCATTCAGTAACATCATTGCAAATATAGGAAGCAAGTTAAACAAAGTTTTGATTAAATTATATATTATAATATATTTGAGCACAATTATAATCTACATTAAAATGTGATATAAAAAAATATTACAAAAATTGAAAAAACAACAATAAAGAGTGGGGGATATAAAGTGAGAAAAAAAGAAGTAGAAAGAGTCTAGGATAGCTCTTTAATAGACTACCATTACAACTGATGTAGTTCGCTTAAATTTGTATTTTTTTGTAATTATATTTTATTAGTATTTAGGGCTGTGCCGATATTAAATATAGCGTTTTCAAAAATATATCAAATCGGACCAATATTTTTAGATATTTTTATTGCTTTTATTTTAAACAATTTTTTAATAATAAATTAAATAATGAAAGGAACTTGTAATGTTTAAAAATAGTTTAATACTTAATGCTATTTTTTGTTATACTATCTGTAACAAAGAATGGATTTTAAAATATCTAACAAGTCATATTCAACTAGTGTTCAAAACGGCTCTATTTAGTCAATTTTAAAAATGGTTAACTCAAGATTTTGACCAAGAGTAAATTACAAGCTTATTGATTTTTCCCATAAACGGCAGAAAGGTTTGTACTTCTATTGATGATATTTCGAGGCTTAGACAATAATATATTGGTTAAAATTTTGATTTAATCCTTTTTAAATATAGGATAACTGGAGATGTTTAGCAACACCACATTCATCGATACACATTGCAAATATTTTAAATGAGATTATTAACTTTTGGAGAAAAAATAAAATACACTTAATCGTTAATGATGGTTATGGGTTTTTTTTAAAATAGAAAATATTCATATTTTTATGACATTGATACAAAAATAGATGGTAAATAAAAATTAATACAAATATCAGATCGGTGTTTGTGGATCGGCAGAGCCCTATTAGTATTATATTATTTCAATATTTATTTTATTTGTTGAAGCTTCTGAAATATTTGGAAATATTTATGGCAGACCATTTTAATTTTAACGAGTATGGGAACCAAAATTTTAAGCCCAAGCCTGGCCCATTAAATTTTATTTTCGAAAACCCAGGTCCAGTCATCAAGGCCTGCTAGAAATATGAGGCTGTGGACTGGCCCGACTCACGAAGGTCTCTGTGGATAGGGTTAGATGTAGGAAGGGGTGAGTAAAAAGTAACACTTCAATGGAATTTTGCCTTCTATGGAAATAAGTGAGACGAAGAGAATACAATATACGTAAAAAATTAGAATTGTATTTGAATATCAAATTGGTTTTGATGATTGAGCATATTAGATGACCGAAAAAAAATTAGTTCTAATAAATAAAAATGCGTATTTTAATAAATATTATTTGTACCAAATGATAATTATTTTTAAAAAAAAATTATAACATATATTTTGATTTTCAAATTTATACTTTTTTAAAAGTTTGCAAATTGGAAATGGATGAAATAATCTTGCCGAAAGGTGCGAACTTACAATTTTGATTCATTCTGGGAGGATCTTAATTTGATTTATATATATTATATTTTAAAGCATAATTTATTTAAAATTAATTAAGCACCTTTAGGTAAATTGTTTATCGTTGGATTTCTGATTAATTGTGTGATTCTTTTGGATATATTTCTCTGATTATATAATAAAAAAATTTAAAGAACGTTATATTGTTGACTGAGTATTATATGTTTCTATATCCATTTTTCAAAATTTTACCAGAAGCATTTTTAAAAATAAAATGATTCTTGCATTTTAGATAGGAAATGCAAATAAAGGATTATTGGAAATCATATCTCAATCGTTAATTTTGAGATTTACTAGGGAAAAAAAAATATTTTGCAAAATGTAGATATAGGACACTACTACACAGCTGAATTATAAAAATATCTTATAGATAATAAACGTTCGAGAAGTATATTTTTTTCTATTTAATAAAGGGACAGTTATTATATAATAAGGAATATAATTTTATTTTATTGTCTAACCGTTTTCTTATTAGAAGGTGGTTTGGCTTGTTCGATACTATTTAAAGGCATGAATTTGAAATTAGGATCCATCTTAGGAATATCTAAATATATAATAAATTAAATAATTTTAGGGATTAATGTCAAATGCAATTATTTTTCTACGAATTTTATTTGAGAAATAACATATAAACCTGTACCCTTAAATAAGTAGTTGGCATTTTGTGAGTTAGCCCCTAAGCCTTTCTTCGGTGTATTTCTCTGTTATAAAAATATTAAGAAAAATTAACAATTTTAATCCTATGATTAAAAATAAGGAGAACGATAACAAATCATTAATATTTGGATAACAAATCATAATAAATCATTAACAATTTGATAGAATGACTTAAATATCTCGGAGACACAATTTAATTTTTTTTAAAAATTATCTCTAAAAAAAAATAAGCCTAGTAGGAAAATGTTTTGCGATTTATCTTATTTTTATCCTTTAAAGTGAATTTTTTTTTATAATAAGCATTGTTAAATTACAGCTAGCCTAATGTATTGAATTAAAAGCACTTTCTCATCATATTTATGTTAATCAATATCATTAAAATATAGTAAAATGGGAAATATAATAAATAAAATTAATAAATCATTTTAAGATATAAAGAGAAGAGAATTGTTTCAATGTGGGACTCTATTAGTGTTGTTTAAGAACCCGATTCGAGTATATTTTAAAAAACGGCCCGATTAAGATTATAATCAAAATAACATTATATAAGGTTAAAATTTTGCTCATAGCTGGCAGAAATGATTGGACATTAATTTGCCAAATCTCAATGCATATATAATATTATTTTAGCTAAAATTGTAATCGGACCGTTTTGAAAAATCGACTCAAATCAAACTTTTTAACAGCACTAGGCCCTATACTATTAAGTTCGATAGAAATAATGAAATGGAATTAACAAATAGAAATATTTGGAAATTTTATTATATTATTTACATTTAACATTTTGTCCTTTCCCCATATCGTCATATATCTGTTCACTTTGGCATCTTTTCGATTCTGATATTCTTGTATATTCTCCATTTTATCAAATACTTTCTGGTGTATTTCGGTAATTTTGTCTGTATCTAATTTTAATAAATTTTGTTGTATTTTTATTGTCATTTTATCGAATATATAATGATTTTTAACTAAAATAAAATCGTTAATATTTTAGATCAATATAAATATTAAAGACTTACATTTGAATTTAAAAAAAAGCTTAATTAAGCTTCTAAGATTTGTTATTTCTCTTACACGAACTGACCTAATATAAAAATATTCGTACTGGTTTAAAAGAGTTACATATTTTTGTTTTATATTCTGTTTCTTTTTTAGAAAAAAAATTTCCTCAAGGTTTATTGTATTAATTCTTTTCATTGAACAATAAACTTCTTTAATTTATTTTGTGAGTTTTATTCTTCTTCTGTATTAATTGATCTCCAGACAAAAATCTCTGTATAAAATTCCCAGAGATAAGGAAAAAAGAGATAAAATTATCCAAAATAATCTGTATAACAATTTACCTTCATATTTGAAAAATTATGATTTTTTTGTGTAACAACAACTTAATATAAAAAATGATAGTACAAATTTTCGGATTTTATCAGGAATAAATATATTCAGGGGAGGGGGATTATTGCTGTTATTTTACTAATTTGGGGATCTTCGTTCGATTACCATACTGATTATATGTTTGAAATTGAAAGGATTCTTAAAATCAGATTAAAATTATATTTATGGCACTATAAAAGAAAGGTTTTTTCAAGGGTGAATTTTAAACATTGTGTTATCATTGACCTTCGCTTATCTTTTTTTTATAAAAAATCAAATAAATTTATTAATTCATTAAACTTTTTTCAAATTCCGGCAAATCTGTACATTTATAAGAATGATATAAATTTCCTAAAACGATCTCTTCAAGTCTTCGTAAAATTCAATCCAAAACTCGAATTTAATCTTTCTAGTTTTTTCCCCACTAAAAATGTCACTTCGTTATAAATTCAGTATTTTCAAGAATAGAAGGGGGGGGGGTACAAATTTGAAATAGTAAATAAGATTTTCTTACACATTTTTGTAGACGCTTTATCCCCATTTTTAAGTGTTTGCTGATTACTTTTTGACTTTAGACTCTTTGAATGTTGATTCAGAGCTATTTTGTTTGAAATCTTTTCCTCTATAATAAAAAAAACAATTAAATATAATTTTGAAATTGATGAACGTTGTAGGTATATATGTAGAAATTAAGAGTTAAGGATCAGCCCATCCTGAATCTTAACATTTTTAAATCCGAATTATTTTCTGATAAGGAAAACCCGGATTGGGTTGGATAACTTGTGCAAAATATTGTTCGTGTCGTGTTTTTTAAAATGTAAATTTAAATATTTTACACAAGTTGCCCAACCAAGCCCTATATTTTTAGCCCACCCTGGGGACTAAGATTTATGCCATGCAGATCTTTGATCAATGTAGTCTGGTATTGCCCTAGGGTGTGGAATTCAAAATTTTTTTTATCATTTATAACTCGTTCCTTTAAAAAAATTTTAAAGCCTTGATTTTGGCTGTTAATTATATTTCAGCTTTTGTATAGTAAGAGTAAACTTTCCCACGAATTTCAGATAATTTTAGCGTAAAATTTCGAGAAATCCATGGGGTAGCTACTATTACCTATGAATAATTTATTAAAGATTCCTTTATATTACGAATTACTCAATATCTTACGACATTTTTTATATAAGTATATCTTATTCATTTGTGCATTTCGAAAGAAAAGCTAACTTTTAAGTTCGGCCATATTTTCTAGCGCTTTTTTGAATACCCTACCAGATGAACAAACCTTTGTTGGCGTATCAGCTGATTTTATCAGTCGACTAGTATTTTCATCAACAGATATCGAAACATTACTTTCATAATCTATTTTTTCCGCCATAGTTGCCGGCTTTTTGCGCGGTTTTATATAGGATGGAAAATCATTCGTTGTTTCTTTTGCAGACATTTCTCCAACCGTTTTATGAAAAACCTGTGAATTATTATCACAATTCGAGGGAAGAATATTTTCTTTATTATTCAAATTATTTATCCTCGACCTAGTCATACGCATCGATGTTGTCATGCTTAAGTCTTCACAAATAAGATGGCTATCCACATTTTTAACCTTTTGTTTACCGTATTTGGTTGACTTCTGCGAAGGTGTTGACGTTGATTGAAAATATATTGAGTGCCCAAATATATTTTTTATTTCCCCCCTAGTAGATCGATTCGTTCTGTTCGTGGGTGCAAATATAGAGGATTCTCCTGGTGAAATTTCGAAAGTTGAATTCAATGTGTCATCAATATCTAACTTAGTAGACAACCGCGATAAAGATATATCACTTCCATCGTTCGTTAAACCCCCTTCAGTGTCATCAGTCTTTCGCCATTTTTTCCTTCCGGGTTGTCTCGTATCAACCATATTATGTTTACCTTGTCCATAAATAATTTTTGACTTTGCTTTAAAATTATTTTTTGCTGGTTTCTTGAATGTATTTTTAAATAAAAAATAATAATCTATATTTACAACTTTGCATTGGATATATTTTGCCAATTTAAAAAAAATAGATCTAAGTTCATTTGACCAAAATTTAAATTTTTTGTTAGAGTATAAATTTAGTAAAATTAATTGTAGTTAGTAATATTTTTTTTCAATTTTTTTATTGAACTTTAAATAAATAAACAATATGGATAACCTAGGCAAATCAGGTGTGCCTGCCTCACTTTATTCTTTTTGCTACAAAATGTATATTTTCCACAATATCAAACTTATTAGAAAGATCAGTGATGGAAAACTGTACAAAATATGGAATTCATGTGCAGGGACTAGATTTTCAGAAAGGGTAAGAGAGTTAATAGATAATCAACTGAAAGTTCCATGCATAAAATGGTAGCCTATACAATAGCAAGACTTCATTGTCCAGAACTTTAGATAAACTTAAAATCAAGTTTGTAATATTGTCCTTAATTAAATTCTGTCCGGTATAAATAAGATTTGAGAAAGTTGCTAGAACATACATATATATTGGTAATGGTTCTGTGAAAGTTATTTCTTCTATTATAAGCTATTAAAAAATGTGTTATTGAGATTAATGTTAAAGAAATTGAGTTTATTAGTTATTATAAACAAAATTTTAACTTACTAATAAAGCAGATGATAAATTATAAATAGTAAGCAGACAATAAAATTTATAATATGAACTATAAATTTACAATCTTTTTATAATATTTAGCAATGCTCAATTTTTGTTTTTTATATATTTGGTGTTGCCATTAAGTTGATGTTATGCTTAATATTATCGCCATTAAGTTGATGTTATGCTTAATATTTTTTATCTTTTTCAATTTACAATAACAAAATTAAGTATATTATCAAGAAAAGAATATATAAATAAAAATTATGTACATTATCAAGAAAAAATAATTGGGGAAAAGTAACAATCAGGATGGACATGCATGTGTCACATCGGTAAAGTATATTTGTGAATTTTAATATTTTATACCAAATTCATTAATATTTTTTTTTGCATAACAAGATTTGAAACAGAGACCTATGATTAATAGGCAGACATCAATAGTAGTGGACTAGGTGAGTTATTTTAAAATTATAATAGGATGTGATATTGTAGACACTTTTATATTAAAATAAAATAAACATATTTATGTATATTTAAGCATGAAATTAACTTTATTACAAAAATATATATCATATGCTGTTTTTATTTCTTATTATTAAATATAAGATTTTTATTCTATTAAAATATATTATTCATTATTCAATTTTTACCTAGATCTAAAAAAAAATTATGAACAAATTAAGACCTATTCAATAATAATTGACAGTTTGATGGCTATTAAGTCTACCTTAAAAAAAGATGATCTTATACAATTTAAAGCACACCAAAATGGGCATGACTAAAACATGCACCCCAAAAAACTATGTACCCCCTATCAAAGAAGCTTAATTTAAATTATAGTATTACAGAATAGTATTTAGCTTCATAAAATGAGTTAGAAAATGTTTTTTTATTTAAAAAAAATAGTAAAATTTTTAAAAAATTATTTTTTTACATGACTAAACTACGTGCCCCCTATCAAAGAAGCTTAATATATAAAAAATGAATGCAGAATCATATATAACTTATTAAAAGAAATCAAAAAATGTTAATATTAAGTTTATAAATTATTCATAACTTATTGAGATTTTAAAAAACACTTGATTTTTCTTTTTTGACTAATTTTTTTTTTAAATTTTACTATGTTGCCATTTTTTTTAAATCAAAAAACATTTTCTAACTCATCTTATGAAGCTAAATACGATTCTGAATTAATATAATTTAAATTAAGCTTCCTTGATAGAGGGCGTGTAGTTTACGGGGGCACATATTTTAGTGCCCTGCCAAAATAGGGTGTCCTAGTTCAAAAGCAGTTTAGCCTGGACTAAATATCAACAAATATCGAAAATAATATGAAGCACTCAATTTCAAATATATTTTAAATCAAGTCTGCATCATTAATTATTGTCAGAAAAGCTCAACTGTTCAAAATCATCATAAGAAATAAATTTAAATGAGTTAATCACAAAATATAAATAGGTTTTGTTAATTAAGTGCCAATAAGTTACTTTCGTCCGTTTAGAATTTGATTTTAATTTAAGTTCATATGTTTGAGTTAATTTTAATTTCAGATCTTCTTTCTAATAAATATATGTAAAAAACCATATAAAATTGAATATAGACCTTAATCCTAGAAGTTATACCAATTTCTTTAGCAATTTTTCTTAACTCATGATATTTAAGATTTTCTAGAGCCTGGGTTGACATTATTTTCTTAGAATCTTTGTTCGATATTTCAAAATTTTGCGGGTTACAAATAAATACACCACATTCCTGTTAAAATAAGAAGATTGATCTGTCAGATGATATGTGATATATTTAAGATGAGACCTGCTCTAAATTAAATAGTATTTTTCTATATTTATTAAAAAAAATTCAAATACTAGTTTTAGTAAAAAAAATTAGGAGTGCTAAAATTTTAGAAATATTTTATTTTAATTTTGATTATTTTCCAATTTAGCATCTATTATTATGCTAAAATTTGACCTCTTTTTTTAGTTAAAATTATCCAAAATTACCTTTTTTTAATATCAAAATTGCGTGTGGTATAAAAAAATTAAAAATTTTTGGGTTTCTTCAAATTTTCAGGAGGCTCGAGCGCCTGCATGCCTTTCCCTAGTCATGCTACAGGTAGTTTGATAATATCGATACCTTATGAAAGAAAATTTGCGATAAAAACGTTTTGCTAGCTAATAGTGGATATAACTTAACGATTTCCATAAAAATGGCGTTTGGGGATACTGTGGTTCAAATACGTCTATAGGCTGAGAACAATGATGAGAATTGCACAAATTACTTTAGGGTAAAATGCTTTTGTTAAAATATAATTCTCAAGAATAGCTAATGCTAATAAAAAATAATTAATTTATTAACAAGTTAATGGCAGTGATGTATATATATACTACCAATAAATTCATTAAATGCGTTTAAGAATCGGATGATAATGCAGGCCAAGCGTGCACTGTTTTTTTACAATTTCATAAATTACCACCTCTCAGGAACGTCATATGTTTATTTTTTATATAAATAATAAAAAAAATTGATGTTTTTGTATACTGTTTGTGACCTTGTCAGTGAGGAGGACTTTGATTACGAATCCGATGGATCTGAGTTCGAATCGAGCAAGGGTCATATTTTTTCTAAAGTTAACTTGGTGGTTCCATACTTGAGGGACAATATATATATATATAGTAGATCGGACTTGATCACGTGATAATATATTATAAAATAATAGAGTTTTATTAAATTTGATAAAATTTGGACATAGTTTAAGAAAGGATTTGGCGCTCTTATCACTAGCATTAAAAATATCTATATATAGGATTAATGTTCATTCATTTAATTATAAAGATAATTAGTCGTAGTGCAAACCAAAAAATGGCGCTAGAATTGCCAATCTAGTAATCTAATATATATAATTGATTAAGGGTTATAAGGCTTACGATAAAGTTGATTTGAAATAAAAGAGCAGTAATAATATTCAAGGAAAATTACATTTATGAATAAAATATAATATAAAAAATTCATAGAAGTGGATCAAGTGAAAAAGATATACATATTAAACCTATCTTAAAAATTTCAGAAAATATAGTAAATATTGGTGCAACGGATAATTTATTGTTAAAGTAGAATATGGGTGATACAGCTATTAAACTTTGTCCATCCTTATGTTAAATGATATAATTAAAGATAAAATTTTGAAATAGTAAAATAAAATTTTTTTTAATTACAACCTAGCCATAACATTCCCTATATGAACTAAGAGAAATATTTATGATAAAATACCATATAAAATAACTAATTTTAACTTATTTCAAATTTATAGGATAGTATTCCATATGTGTTGCAGAAATTTACACATCAGATTTAAACTAATGTTTTAAAGATACATAGCTTAAGATATATTTAAAATACAAGGGAAAAAAGAACTGCAATGGCTTCAACGGAAGAAATGCAAATAGGCTAAAAGAAAATAAGTTAAGAAATATTAAGTAATAAGATAGTTTTCCTAATGTTAGTAATGCAAAAATTAAGTTAATTTAACCAAAATCAAAGTAATATTATATTGATAAATTAAATATTTTTAAAAGTTAGGGAAAAAATTATATGCAGATTCTAAGTTTTCGCTTATCCAAAGTGTGATGAATTAAAATTTAATAGATTTACAAGTGAGTTCAAGTGAAATTAGTGCTGAAATGTGTTTTGTTCCATATAGAGATATCAGATATATTAATAAGATTTAAATAGTAATGAATATTATAATGAATACGAATAGAATAGGTGATTGTATTAAAATAAATTACGGAGGAATTCCCAATATGTTATAATTTATTTTAAAAATAAGAAAGCAACAAGTTATTTACATGAAAGAAAAACAAGTGATCACAAAATGAAAATATATATTAATTTATATATATATTTTGTTGCCTTGAAATATACAAATAAATTTCACTGAACTTTAAATATAAATTATTTAAGTATTTAAATATATAATAGCGCACATGCAACAAATAGTCATATCCATTGAATACGATTCATCCTAAATGATCAAAATTTAATATATATTATTTAACTTCACTATGCCCATTTGCGCAGGTAAACCGAAACCTTTCTAATTAATATCTATCGAAAGAATTAAAGTTATCTATTCTTATAAATTTTATTTATGTTATATGTGAAACAGGCTCCTTATTAATCAATGACTTGTAAATATTTAATTCTTATATAGTAATAATATATTAGTATGCGCAATAAAAATGCTAATGGGGCCCAATTATTAAAAAAACGAAAACCAGGTCTGTCTAATAAATAGTTTACATAGTCCTGAGTTGTCATCAATTTAATTATACCAAATGGGAGGTTGGCAGGGTTAGACAAATTTTTAAAAAGTCCCAATATAAATATAAATAAGTATTCTTGCTAGAGTATGAAATCGCTCCATTTATGATTTTTGTATTGATTAGCAGATATTAAATTTTTAATTAATTGTCAATTTCGGATGATATTCGAAAAAGATCCAAAATTGTGAAATTTATAATAGCTTAATATAGAAACTTCTTTTCTTCTACTACTATATCTTAATTATCTCCAAAAAAACTTTAATATTTGTTTCGGTAATATTTAAAAATAAAATAGTACTTAAAATGAAAGATGTTAATATTTTTGCTAACTCTGGTAACAAATTTACTATTTAAATTAATAAATATGGATTTTTATTTTATAATTCAATTTATAATTAAAAAAAAATATTTGCATTTACATTCGTTTGAAAATTGTGAGATTAGTAATATACAAAATATTTTTATTTTTTAATATATAAAATAAAAATACTAAATTCTTTCTAAATATCAAACAGATACTAAATACAAATTCAAAAATGCATTCTTATTTAGTATTTTATATACAAGTATTCGCGTTACTGCCCAACCATGGAGGTTGACCTAAAATCAAAATTTGCGTTAGAATTAGTAAAAATTAAATTGTTTATGTATATAGAAATACATATTGAGATGAATTCTAAATAATAATATAAAGTGATTTATTTAATTAATAAAATATATTTATATGTTTTTCTATTTTGTCTATTATAATAAATTGTAGCTTAAACCCCAGGGGCGTCGCTAGCCTTTACAATCTCAGGGGACTCAGCTAAAAAGCCCCCATACCCCCCAGACTTTTGTCCGGCCTTCGGCCGGGTTTTATATTAATAATTATACATTTTTAAAATATGCTAACTCTAGACAATTATTCTGAATTTCATATTTTGTCATTTATAATATTTTGCATACAAAATAAACTAGCATATAAATAATTAAAACAATAAAAGACATTTCTAAAAATAATATTTTTTAATACAAAATCTATTTATTATTATTACAGTATAAAATATTTTCGATTGCAAATATATAAAAAATTTTGTGTAATGAATTTAGAGACCTTCATGGGCCGGGCCGGCCCACTACCCACAGCCCATATAAATTTTCTAGCGTGCCTGGGCCGGGCTTGGGTTCGTTGGAAATTTTTGCAATAGGGCTTGCCTAAATTTTTAAATTTAAATTTAACTTATTTTAAGGATATTTAATAGGACAAATATTACAAATCATTCTAATTTTATTAGTTTTATTTATCAAATTTCTTATACACTTTGGGAGAGTATATATTTTTTTAAATCGGAAATTGATATAATTTTACTTAACTTAGCACAACGGCCTGGGCACGAAACAGCGAAAAAAGAAAAAGCGAAAATCAGGGAATTTTCCCAAAAATGTTCCCAAAGATGGCCAAACTTCGAGGATTACTAGAGTTACCAGTAATTTATTCTTTATAAATCTTTTAGCTATATAATATTTTTAGCTTCATCCTCATTATTGGATATGTCTTAATGGGAGGATGATACAATACTTCATAATGAGACGGATGCTGATGAGATTAATTTATATATGGATATTCAGCCAAATGAAGAGGATATCAACTATGATGACTGCATCCTAGATTGGTGGAAGAAGCATGAAAAAATCTTGCCAAAATTGGCAAGATTAGCCAAAAATATTCATGCAATTACAGCATCTAATGTTTCCAGTTAACGGAATTTCAGTACTATTGGAAGGGTTATTGAAGAAAGAAGAACAAATTTAAATAACGAAATTGTAGATAATATATTATTTTTAAATGATAATTTGAAAATATAAATTAAAATTTTGTTTATATCTTCTATTAATATTATATATATATATTATTACTAAATAAAATATTATATTTCTATTAGTATTACTTCAGCATAAGTTAAGTATACATAAAATAATTTTATGGGCTTGGGCCGGGCTTGGGAAATTTTTTAAATATTATAGCGGGCTTGGGAATTTTTTTAAATCTTAAAAACGGGCCGGGCCGGGCTGGGCTTAAAATTTTTTTTACGATGGACCTGGGCCGGGCTTGGTCCTAAAATCTAGGCCCATGAAGGTCTCTAAATGAATTACAAGTGATAAAAAAGGTTAATTAATTCATACATATGCCTCAATTGATCTATATAATTCTAGCAAGTTACATTGATAAAAGGTCATGAAACTAATATAAACTATCCGTTACCATTTTAGATTATGTTTTATAGAGTGAACTAATAAAGAAAAATTTATAGGCCTAACCAAATTAACAATTCTTGAAGAGAGAATATAAATGACCAATCCAAATCATAAAACTATATGGTGGCTAGAGCTTATTCTTAGATGACATGATGGAAGCTAGATAAATAATCGAGAAAGTTTTTGTGAGATATTAAATTTCTAAAAGATTATCTACCATTTTTAATGATATATATACGACTACACAGTTGACCATTATTACTTAAATATGCAATCATATGCTCTTAGCAGCTATAGTAATAATTTTAAATTACATAGCCACACAAATAATAGATGCTGGTGAAGTCATAGCCATGACACTCACGATGGTAACCCATATCAGAATTTATTATGTTAGTTAGATAAATTGATAAAACAAAAACATTAAAAATATTTAGAAGAAATTATGCAAGTATATTGAAGTTTTTAGTTATTTACATGGCAAGGATGCCATATTAGAAATGAAACATTTTGTAACTATAAAATAAGAAGCAGAGTGATATGATTAATAATTAAGATTTTATATATTATTGTCGCATCAACTCTAGTTGGTAGATTATATCTTAAAATAATAGTAGATTGTAATAATATCAAAAATATATTCGTATTAAAAATTTAACTCAAAACTGTTTTTCAAAGAAGAAAAAAATAGCTTTCCTAAAAACACGTCAAAAAAGAAAAGAAAAGATATCTATTTTCCATTGTGGGATAAATAATAAGAATTTAAATAATATATTTAATAAATAGATGGCGTTAAATAATTGAATGCAAATTATTACTTATATTTATTATCAAAAGCATTTATTATTAAAATATTAAATTAACTGTAATATATTATATAACTGTCAAATATGTCTGTAAAAGTGGCATTTTACCTAATATTTTATAAATATTATATATTATAAAGGATTATAAACTATTTATCTACTTACTTTTTATAAATAAATACTTATACTCATTTGGATTTGGACCTTGAAAATTATTTTAGGAAGAGACATGATAATTAAATTTAAAAATCAAAAGGTAGTTGATTAGTGATTTTAAACTCGGCTAATTACAATATTAAATTTGTTAATTTTCAATTAATAAATGATTATATTTATTTAATTAAGCTTATATATTAATTTAAATAATAAAAGTCAATTAAGATTCAACTGTTAATGCTAAATTAATATTTAGTGAGTGATATTGATATTTTTAACACAGAATTTGATTGCAAGCTTTCTCCCCCTAGCGACGCCACTGTTAACAAATTAACAAAATCAATATATTTACATTACATATATATAAAAGAATATCCTAAGCTAACAACTAACACGATTCAAGATCTTGTTTAAAAATATAGCAGATTATCTAACCCATGTCAAATATTTATATTCAATAGTCCTATTCTGCGATACAATTAGCAATTAGCTTTCAAAACAGCAGGTATTTACATTAACACTAGACCATATCAGACCTACCCTGAATATCTCAATAAAATATATTGGATACTTATAGCAACCAGCTTCTATATCATAGAATATTTATTAAAGATAAACCTCCATCAAAAACCCTTACCCTCCCCAAAAAATACTCACCTTCGGCGGCGATATTTCTAAGTTAATAATTGCAAGTTTTTAATTAGAATAGCATTCATTCATATATTTTAAAAAGAATAACTTATAATGTAGAAAAATATTTTTAAAGTATGAATTAAATTAAAAATCTTCCCTTAATTTAGGATAAATACATTATTATATTATAATGAATGGCGTGAATAAGAGTTTGCTTATAGAATATATAACTCTTTTAAATTCATAGCAGAAAATTATCCATAAATAATTTTTATTTTAGAAATAATGACTATGATAATATGCAATATATAGACTTGATCTATGATTAGTCAAATATATGTATATTATGAATGTTTTATAATAAATGTATTAAATAAATTTTTACATATTTTAGCCTTATTTCATTTAAAAATTTAATTAATAATCCCTCAAATTTATCTTACCCCCTGCCTATCTACATAAGTTACTTACCCTCTTCAAAATATTTGGAATTAAAATGCTTCCCACCCCTCTACTGTCTAGCCATTTATATTGATGTTGTTTTCAGTTTCGTGCGTCTCTGTATCCCTAAGACTGCATTTTACCTAATGTAGACTTAGTCTCAAAAAAAATATAATACTTCTAACAAAAACTTATATCTTTCTACACCTTAATCTTACCACTAATTTGGTCCACTTGCTTGGTAATATACCAAAGTAGGATATATAGTCTAGCTAAATGGTGGTCATAAGTTAATCGATACCCTTATGTACTTATACTAATAGTAGCCCACGTCAGGTATTATGTTTATTGATTACATAGGCGTAGCCAGGATTTTCTTAAGGGGGGCGCTTTTGCCCGGCCTTCGGCCCGGTTACCTTATTCTATATATAATCAGTTAATTCTAATAAAAAAAATGAAGCCTGGAACAAATATGAAATATATTTTTATTAGTTTATATAAAATATAATAAATTACTTGTATATACATTAATATAAAAGCATGGTAATAATTTATTCCAAACAAGTATAAGAAATTTATTTATAAAAAGTAGACATATAGTTGATTTGATATTCTTCTATTATATAAAATTAGTTAAAAAATACTAGATAAAATTCCACTTTCACAGACATATTTGACAGTTAGAGAATATATTATTGTTAATATTTTAACAAATTTTACTAATCAATGCTCTAATAATAAATATAGCAACAATTTGCATTCAATTATTTAACGCCATCTATTTATTTAAATAAATTTATAAAAAAATATCAAATTTTACATTCTTTCTTTCAAATTATTGTTTAAGATATATGCATACATTTTTTGCGGTCAGGAAGTGGTGGGAGGACTAAGGGAAGTATTTTTTATTAGCTTAAAATGATATTCACAAAAAGTGATAATTTCTGAAGGGCGGGGGGAATTTCCCCTTGCCTTCCCTCCCCCTAGCTACGCCTATGACTGATTATAACCCAACTCAAAGAATCTACAACTCAAGGTAATTTTTTAATTGGGTGAAATATATTTTAAAGTTAAATAGTAGGATTAAAGGTTATAAAGATATGGATTAGGGCTAATTAAAGGTTAGAGAGATATGAGTTAGGGTTTTATATTAAAAATGTTTTTAATATAATTTAATCATTTTTATTAATAACTTATCAAATCTGACAACTCATATGATTAAAACTAATTTCCCTGAGTTGGACCATAATCGTCTTTGCTGCTTTGGAAAGGCCATGGCTAATTTTTAAAAAAATAGTTGACAATTGATTATTTTAATTTATTTTCTAATATAAAGACCAAGAAGAGATAAGACAATAAACTTAACCTAATCTAAACGAAACCCTAGTTACAAACTTGGTCTTAGTCTGTATCTAGATTTGCTTTGCTTAAATAATAATATACTTATAAATTATATAAAGGTAAATAAAAATGATATAATTCAGAGTTATTAAAGTATTAAGATACACAAATTTTGATTCAATCTTATTCAGATATATATTTTCATAATAGTATTAGTAATAGTATATTGTCCTATTGCATTAAAATTATCAGTGAGATGTGCACAGATTTTATGTTGATCTGGGAGTTGACTAAGATTTTATTTTGAGTAGATATTTTATTTATCGTATGAAAATTAAAAGATTAAGCATCCCCAATGCTAAAATCTTACAAAAAATAAGGTAAGCTAAAATTAAAACTCACAATTTCAAACTTAGTTGAAATGTATTTCAAATTCTATAAAAAGAGAAGAAAAGGAGGAACTAACATAATTATAGTATAGGCTTTCATTTTTTAAATTTTACTAATTGTAGAAAAAAATCGAAAAAATAATAGGGATGGTATAAATTTTAAAGACGCATCAAACTTTGTTTTCCTAAAAATTAGTCTAGGATAATAATATAACAGATGGTAAAATATTTTTTAAAAAAGAGTAAAGTCTTGATAAATTATACAACTATCTAAGTTGGGCAAAACTCATGGTCTTAATGATGTCAAAATTAGACAGATTTGACTAAGGTTTTAATCAATGAGGCATCTAAGTTCAAACACATTTTTAGCAACTTAAAAATCTTCAAACTGATATGTTGGAAGGGTAGGGTTATACTAATATCACCTTAATATTAGGATAGTCTTTAAATATAGAACACAAAGTGAAATTATGTCCAACCATTATAATATTTTATTTTTATAAATTTTCACAAAAATCATGAGTAAAATTATATATGTATACATAAACTTATACAAAATAAAATGTGTGAAATTATTATAAATGGTTATATAATAATAATTTAATAAAATAAATTTGGTATAATATGTTTGCATGACGTGTGATAAATCTTCTTTGGATTTATGAATATTGTGAACAATTCCTTTAGAAATTTTAAATCTTTACGAGTGTGATGATTTAGAAATTTAATTACCTAAATTTTTCAGTTTTTTCCATTAATTTTGTTATTTAACGTTTAGTTTTAAAAAGATGGTAAAATTTTATAATATAAATGAATAAATGCAACAAAAGACAACGAATTCCCCAATTTTATAATCATTTATTGAGACCGAATTTTAAATATAAAATATCGGATTTGACTGTAAATGTGTTCCAGCACCTGCAGAGTACCCACACTATAAATTTCGGACCATTTTTATCATGAACTTTTTATTTTCCATAGATTTTTTTTATATAAATAAAAAATTATACAAAAGTTTAGAGGAATATTATCTGAAATCTATAGAGTGTGTATTTTTCATATGCTGGAATTCAATTCCAATCAAAAGTTCAAATTTTAAATTGAGGGATTTCTTAATCTTCCTTAATTCAATATCCCACAATCATATATATTAATATATTTTAAACTAACTAGCATGTGCAATTTTTAACTATATATTTATAGTTTTAATTTTTTTTATAATTTCTAGTAAATACTCAGTTTTTCAAATGCGTAAACGCCTGGTATGCTATCCATAGCCTAAGCTATTTCGTGTAAATAAATATTTTTCAAAATCTAATTTTTACTTGACAAGGAATTTGAAGGTTATCAATTGAGGATAGCTGTATCTCATTCACAAATAAGTTTTGAGAATTTTCTAACTTTAGATATACTCTTTATCTTAATTTTAAATTGACGCTTTGACATAAGTAGTGTTACTAAAAAGCTGAGTCTTGCTAATGGAGGATTTAGTAAATAAATATCCAACAAATTGATAATAAAATTTGATTTGAATAATGGATTTTGTTCCTCATGATAAAGATATTAGTTCTATCCCCACAAGGAAAAAGAAAATTAATTTTTGTAAAAACTCCAGTATTGAGTTAAAAGTTTTTTATTATTAGTATTCCAACTAATCACTATTTTGCGCCAATCTTTTTAAGACCCCTCTGCAAGTGATCACATCTTTGTAATGACCTCTTCTTCAAAAAGTGGTCAAGTTCATTAAACTTTATATTTAACCTTTTTTAATATTTTTTAAAATCCCATGATTCCATGCGCTTAAAATATATCTTGAAAACACTGTTTTAAACTTCATGTTAACCATAACTATTGATTTACCAGGGGTATCACTAGACTATACTATCTCAGTGGTTCAAGGTAACTTTTTAAAAAAATTATTTTCTAAATGAACTTCCTTTTTTTTAGCTAACATTTTCAAAATGACTATTTAAATACTCAGGTTATCTTAGACTATGCGTTTGAGCAAGTGAAAGTGGGCCTTAGTTTTGAAATAAATAATAAAACACTGGCGGAAAACCTCAAGGTTAACCATAGAAATTTAACGATTAGCCTATGAGTTCGAGCTGAAGTGAGAGTGTGCTTAAATTCTAGAATAATTTTATTAATAAAAACTGACTTCAATTTAACAAAAAAAATCTCCTTTTAATTTCTATAGACCAAAAAAAAGGTATCTTAACTGCCTAGTGCTGTATAAATAACTTTAAAATATAACGGTTTTAAGAATGTAACATTGATATTTTTAAGTTACTATCCGATCCGAGAAAAAATATCCTAAACTTTCCGAAAAAAAAACCAATTACTTTCCTGTTAAAATAAAATATAACTATATTCGATTAAATTTTATTTTTCCCAGATATTATCTATAAAAGGCTATAAAAATACAATATTATGGTTAAAAAATTTAGTTATAAATAAAACGTATAAAATTTGCTTAAATAAATTTTTTTATTATTATATAATAATACATTATCATTTTTTAATTTATTTTAACAATGACTGCGTGCCAAGATTTTAATTCACTATAGTTTTCGCTGTGCTAAAGACACGTTAAATAGTGCCGATGATAATATCTAAAATGGTAATAAAATTTATTACTTTTTTTAGATAACCTGTCAAATCTATCAGGGCTTGTCATTATAGACAAATAATAGAAATCATAGAACTAAGGCAATTTCAAACATATAGAATTATTATATCTAAGTTGTTCCAAATTTTTAAAATTAATGAGTATCGCAAAAAAAAGAAATGTAGATTCTTTAGCTGCCCTTTCTTACTTTATCACTAGGATACATCTTTTTAAGGTAAATTTGCATATATATACCTATTTTCAAATTCTAATAAACTTTGGTAAAATTTAATTCAAAATATAAATTTATTACTATTTCTAGATCATTGATAAATAACCGAATGAATGTACATTTTAATTAATTTTTGCCAATTTATTTGGCTTTATATCTATAACAGAATTTTGTTTCATTTTCCCATGACCAGATACAAATCCAGATTTTAAACTATTTTCTGAAAAATTCTTTCGAAGTGATTTAGTTTTAACAGTATCACCTAATTTCGCGCTCTCTTTAAAATCTAGATGAGGAATAGTCCCCTCTCTATCTTCAAGAAATTTATTAAATGATTTCTGTTTTTTGATATTTGTGTTATTTTCTTGCTCAATAATTTCACCTTGACCCCGTGCTGAAATTTCAGGGAGAGTCTCTAACACTTCCTCAAAAATAATGTCGTGAGAAATATTTTTCTGATTAGAATTAATCGAATTAGGAATATCCTCTCCCCCTTGTTCTAAGAATTCGCTCCTATCAATTTTCATCATTCCAAACTTGGTGGTCAGCCAATAGGAAACTTCTTCTTCGTTATGATCCATTTAAATATGAGAAATATTAGAGATTTTTTTGAAAATTATTTACACATTAAAACAAAACACTAGCAAAAATCAGGAATCTAGATTGTTTTATATTAGAATGATTTCGTTTTCAAATTTATATTTCGTCATTAAATTTTTCATAATTTTACGCAAAAAAATAAAATAAAGATGTCAAGATTTAAATCTATTTTAATAAATTTTGAGACAATTATTTATAAGTGAAACATACGGGGAAAAAAAATTAGGAGAGAGAATTTGACCCCAATAATTTTACGGTGTAAAAGATTTTTGGAAGGCTCAATAAGAAAATGATAGTTTTCATAAAAGTTGCATGAATAATTTGATTTCAAGTGATTCATTGAGGAGCTCTCATTTTTATGTTGATGAACCATTTGTATAAAACAAAAAATTTACGAGTGCACCGAATTAATTTTAACTGTTTCATTGGAAGAATTTCTTTCCCAATCTTTAACTTTTGGTATGAGTTGTCATTTAGCTTTAAGTCGCAGTAAGAATTTCCGTCCATTAGTTTCCCATAAAATCTAAAGTAAATTCTTAAATAATTAAATTTTATAATCTAGGCTAAATCTCAAATGGAACAAGGATCTCTTTAAAACTTTTCATTATAATTATAATGGGGGGGAGGGGGGGGGTCGCTAGTTTTTTTTTTACAAAAGGAGATACTAAAATGGGAGAATTTATTTTTTTTAAAGTGCCTATATTTTAAACTTCATTTATATATAATTTATGGGGGCTTCGCCTTTTTCTCGGTCTTCGGTCTTGTTTATTTTTATAAATTTATATCTTCTACGAAAATTAATTATAATATATATATTTGATAAAATAATATTTAGCATAAATGTTTTACCCTTTCTTAACAAAATTAAAAATTATTAAATAATTCCAATTTTTAAGGTTTTTATCTTAGATTTTCATACAAAAATAATTAGAAAAATATTTTTACCAAGTTTTCAAAAATTAACAGGGGACTAATTCAAAAATGAACATTAAATAAATTGAAAAATAAACGCAAATTTTGTATAATTCAAAAGTTGCTCAAAAATAAATGTATATTGAATCTAAATAATTTTAACGTATTTTATATAAAAAATAATTTTTATCAGAGACCTGCAGAGATAACATTTTCATGGCCCAGCCTGACGATAAACTATAATTTTTATCCAGCTCTAGTTTTATATTTTCTAGCCCGGCCAGGCCTGTATTTTTTCTAAAAAAATTTTATGCCCGGATTTTTTCAAATAAATTTTTCTGGGTATGTAAATTTTTTCTACAGGCCTCGGTTACTAAAAAAAACTGAAATATACACGTATCGTTTTTTGGCGAATATGAAATCCTTATATAACAACTTTTAAAATTTAACTCCCCATTTGTAAGGAGGAAGTTTGCATTACCACACTTTCAATGCGACTTGTCGAGGGTACTTTCCTTATTTTCTGTTCTTAGTAATTTAATATAGTCTTTTACATAAATGTGTTTTGCGTCTCTTCCTAGCAACAAACTTCCTGAAATGATACTTAACTAAAATAATTTTTTCCCTTAAAAGAGTATTATATTTTAAATGCATAATTTGATTTAATATCATCTAAAATAACTGAAATAATATTTTACTATAAATATTTTCTAAGGATCGAAAAAATGTAAATAGGGAATAAGATGAGTCAATGAATGTGATATAAATTTTTAAATATATTTATAATTCAATTTTTATATGTAGGCTCGGCCTGGGTATTTAAAAAAAAATATGGCGTCTCTGAATTTTATTAAATTTTTTCATCAATTCCATCTAGCTTTATTTAACTGTCTCCCTAAAGTAAGTTTTAGTTTTCCCTAGCCAAAAATCTTTTTAATCTGAGCAGCCCTACCTGGTACCTAAAAAAATTCTCCAGGAAACATTAATATTTATTTCAGCCTAGCAAATATTATTAGTTTAAAAATACAACAATGTCAATTAAACTATATAAAATAAAATATCACAATTTTGTATTAATAAATAATCACAGATTACATACCTTATTTTTTCATCATATATAATATATTTCGTTTTTTTCCCATTTAGTTTTGCTCAAGGCGATTCTAATAATAAGTATGAGAATATTTGTTTAAAATTAAGCCCTTAAAACTTCGTAAGAAGGCAATTTAAATAAAATAATATGTATTTCTTTAAAATTGGGAGCTTATTTTTGAAATTAAGTGCTTGCCACCCAGGGCACATAGATTGCAACCCCCCTGACTTATACCGAGACCTTATATTACTTATTTTAACAATAAGATTTCTAAAAATAGTTAATTTTCAAAACCCTATTGAAGTTAGGAAAAGTTGAATTGCATGATAATAGAAATTTTTTTTTTGTAAATATAATAAAATAATGTACATCGTTTAAGGGAATTATTTTTATTTCCTTATTTAAAAAAAAATAATTAACTGGATTCTAGTGTTCTTATAAATATAGGGGTTTATTCAAAATAAAGCTTTGTTTAATAATGACTAATACGCACCTCACCATAACTTGCACCAGGTGTTTCCATTTTAATTAAAAATTTAATTTAAGATATTAAATTACATAAATATTGTCAAGATGTTTATTAAGATATATTACTATAGCAGTTAGAATTGATATTAAGTCTGAGTAATTTTTATAAAGAAAAATTTATTAGTAAAAATTAAAAAATTACTTTTGACCTTTAAAATTTAAATTAGCATTTGAAACTTTTCATAAGCATATTTGCGTGAAACATTATAAGAACCATTGAAGCATCTTGTTAAATTACCTTAACGGCTTAAATTTCAAATATCAAAGTTTATTAGTTTTAAAACTATTTGAGAAGAAATTACCAGCCGTGGGATCATTATTCCCTATCTCCCCTATGGGAATTGTTAACAGTAAATTTTATATAAATCTGAAAAATCGAAATAATTTTTTCCTTACTTTATTCTTTTAATATATTCTAAAGAGTTTAATATATAATTTTCCAACTTTGAGTAAGCCAAAAGCATATCTCGAAGAATTAGACGATCCATTTAAAAATAATCTCCATAGAATATTGAAACATGATTTCCAAGTTTTTGCAAATTACTCCATATTAATTAAATAATCCATTACTGCTTTATTTTTTATAATTGTTTTGTATGATATGATCTAATAAATTTGTCTATACATTAACCCGAAATGATATGATAAATTCAATCCTTCTTCGCATTTTTATTTCTGTCGTCTTTAATATGGGCTCCTCAAAATTTAATTCCTTTGCCTCTAAATTATTCTCTCCAAAATAAATCAAAAGTATTATCTTGTCGTATTGCCTCTAGAATTTTAATCAATTCTATTTTATATATTTTTAAAATGTAATGGAGAATTTTGGATATCAGCCTTTAAAAATTCTAATCTCAAATATTTTAGAAATAAAAAGTTTTTATAAAGCTTTATTTTATGTAATAAATTGTGAGAGCATCATTGTGAATTTCATTTATCATTTCTAATATAAGTTTAATAATTATTTCATAATTCCTTTCTATTGATTTTAGCGTATTATTCTTATTTTAAGATGAGATAAAATGATTCATTTGATATTTTTTAATTGAGGAAGGAAAGTAGAGGTGGGCGTGGGCCTAACTTTATATTCACAGCCCGCTATCTCACGTTGGCAATAAAAAAATTCATGCCCATACGCTTACATCTAAAAAATTTTCGACCCCAACCGTCGGCTCAAGAAAGGCAATATTTTGTTTCACACGCCCGAAAATTGGTGTTTTTAAATTTTTCAAAACTTTAAAATTTTTATTTAGAAAAAGAAGAATGTCCATGTTATTTTATTTCAATTGTTTACTCCTTTCCTCTCATAAGCGATTGGCTACAGAAAATAATCACTAAAAACCGAACGCCGGGGCTGAAATCTCGCTAATTTTCTCAAAAAAGGAAATGAATTTTCTTGCTTCGAAAACTTCAAAATATTATAATTGATATTTGTTTTATGAGCTATGACTCTTTTAAGTTCATCCTCACAGCTTTCATCAATAGATTTTGATGCTTCTTCAAAATCATCTAGATCTCTAAATGTTTTATTTAGAATATACGATTTTTTATGAGTATAAGATGTATTATGAAAGTTATAAATGGTAGTTGGCATTGACATGACAGCTAATTTTATATTATTTAGCATTTTTAAGGTTGTTTTATATATATCTTCCTTCTCTTCTTTTAATAAAAATTTAAGGCTTTTGAAATTCGGATCTAGAATTAAGCCTACCTACCTTATGTAGTGGCTGCATAATAAATCTTTCTTTTAAAAGAAATCTAGTCCTGTTAAGGATTTGATTGTTATTGTATCATATTCAGAATCAAAATACCTCAGGTAAATAAACTTAAGAAATTTTATTTGAACATATAAATTTTAAAGTTTAAGCAAAAAGTTTCGCGACAAAACACCTAAAGATAAAAAGAAAGTAGAACTAGGGGCATGATACCGGATGTTGTTTATAAAATGTGGAAGATTTTTGGTTTTCAAATATTATTCTTTTTTAAAAAGAACTAAATTAAATTAGAAATGATATATTATAATTATAAAATTGCAAATTTACATTTATAAAAAAACAATTTAAAACAAATTAAAATTTCCGTGATTTACGAGAAATTTATGTTCACGCCCGATTACGCCCAGGAAATTTTTTTGGGAAGACCCGTCATGCCCAATCACCTCTAATAATTTAAAATTTATTTTCACCATGCCGTGACCCATCCCAATTTCATCGCCCGCGCCCACCTCTAAAGGAGAGACGAATGAGCATATCAATATAGAAATTATATAATAAAAGTATTATGTTTTTTCCCTCTTTGTTTCATTTTTTAAATGAATTATAATAAATTAGGTTCAGCGCGAGAAAGGAAAGGTGAAAGAGCATCCAATATAGAAATGATATTATTCGAAGTCGGCGCCTACGATATGAGGTAAGAATTCTTTGATTAATGAAATAATATGTATAATAGCAAATGGCTATCAGAAAACTGAATATTTGCTTAACTCAAGACATAAATGAAATGAATTGAGGAAGATGAAGAAACATGATCGTTCGATCCCAGGGCCACTTTTGATTAGTAGAAGTAGTTAAAACTATAGTGTTACCGAAGGAATTTCTTCGGGGTTTTTATAGGCATTTGAATGGAGAGTTAAAGCTAAAATAATACCTGTCAGAGAGTTCTAAAAAAATAAAACCAAAAATGGGGAGAACTTTCATTAATTTAGGTGTTATGAATATTTGGTGCCAGTATCTAGGGGGAAAAATTCAGATCGTCATTTTAAATAATTTAGAGAAATTAAATAAAGAGGCAGCTTAAAAATCAAATTTCAATTCATTTATCCATGCATACTAAATATGAAAGAAACTTTATCAATATAACCTATTTATTATTGCATCATACGATAAATATTATGCTAAAAGGATTGTTCTTTGGACCTTGCATATGTAAAAAGTATTATATAATATGTTATAAAATCTTGTATTTTAAGCAAAAAACTTTCAAAAAAATGAAATAAAACTATAATAATTAAAGATTATAATAATTATTACATTACCTAAGGTTTTAAAAATAGAAGATATTTAATATTTTTACATAAAAAAAGTATAATTATTAATACTATTGAAAAATTCTTACTCAATTATATTACAGTGTGGTTTTTTTTCGAATAAGATGATATTTCATGATATAAAATAATATTAGAAATTGCAATTTTATAATTTTAAAATGTTAATTTCTTGAAAAAAAAAATAAAACAGGATAATTTTGTCCATTTCCCTATTTTTCTATGTCAATTTATAAATAAATATATATATTTTTTTAAATTTTGTAAAAATAATTTTATTTTTTCTTTAAAAAAAAATCATTTAATTTTTCAATAATATCATCTTTCGATGTGTCGGAGACTGAATGATATATTAGCCTAAAAAATGTAAATAATATAAAATCATATATTCTTGCTACATCACATTCTTAGCCAAATTTGACTTCACATCTTGAATTCAAATGAGGTAAAGGTTATTTATAATAAATTGCATAAAAATATACAATGATTATATTATATTTACAAGCATAAGATATATTCCATTGGCTTTTGAAATGAGTAAAATAGATAAAACTCCTCTAAAATTTTTTTTTAGTGAGATATACATAAAATTTATTATTTAAAAATGAATAATAAATTGGCGAAATATTTGCATCCGACACTTTAAATAGCCTTTCTATTCTATCCAATAAATTATGCAAGATGCCAAGAATTCTTAATTTTTTGTTGTTGTTGCAAATAATATTTTTATTACATTGGTTTATGGTTTTGATGATTTACGCATAAAATTTTAGAGGCATATTTATAATATTTTGTTTATTATTTAAAAAAAATTTTTGAACTAATTTACTATATGTGTCACATTTTAAATATGTGTAATTAATTGTGGCTTGATATTTTCTTCTTTTTGGAAATGAAAGGCGGGACCATTAAATAATTTTTGATAATAATATTTGTTTTTATCAGAAACATATCCGATTTGGTTAAACTGAAATTGGTAGGACTTGGACAGACATTTTTGGATCAGACCAATTATGATGATTCATGTTATTTTATAAATCTAAGGAGTATATGTTCACTATTAGTAATTAATAATATCCCTTTGGCTTATTTCTGTTATTTTTCCAAAGGGAACTTATCATTCATAAAATAAAACTAGCTATAGATTTGTGAAAAAAATTAGAAATCAGGAATTTTATTCGAATCTTAACGTCGTAACTAGAAATTTGCTTTTAAATAACATTTAAATTATACTATATTATATAAATAAAGATGGTGCTTACCTTCAATTATATTAACTTAAATTCATAGTTTTAAAAGGGAGAGAGGTTGGGGTGGGGGTAGGATATTTTTTAAAGGATAAATTTGAATATTTTTTTTTGAGAAATATATGTCTCCTTTCCTTTCCCTCCCCTTTTTCTTAAATCACTTTTTTCTTTTGATGTTAGGAATTATCAATATTAGCAAATGTAAACAGAAGCTCTGATTAGTTATTTTCTTGACAATAATTAGCAAGCCCGCTAACTAGAGGGGAAAATGGGTTGTCAAATTTTAGTTCTTGTGAATTGATTTTAATTTATTTCATGTTAATTTTGATATCCTTTTTGTAATTGGATTACGTTTTTCCAGGGTTTATTGGTAAACTAGGGGTTTTAAAGGCCGCTGAGTTTTATCACAAGCCGTCATAAGTAAAAAAAAACATTATTATGTTCTCGATAAATAGCTATCCGTCAATTTAAAAAACAAAGAGAAATTCGTAAAATCTTTAAAAACACTAATAAAACCCAAGGTAAAATAATGAATATGGAATAGATAAAAAAAAAATTATATTGACTTTTTATTAAAAAAAACTCTTTTGTCTCAGGAAAATGCAACTCTATTATTATTTATATACACGACATTTAGTTTTCCTGGGGATGGGTTTTCCGATTGTTTTAGATGGTTTCATCTACATGATAAGTTTTTTTTTATAGAAATTAATATTTAGTGGAGCGCTCATCTATGAGAGGGTTTAATTAGAAGTTTATATATTTTGTTATAAATTTAAAATAAATTTTAATTAATTTTCTTAAATATAATTATGTCAATAAAATAACCAATTTCCAAAACAAAAAAAATAAAATAAATTTGACACTTACGTTTTTATAATTTAGAGATATCATCAAATATCTCAACTAATACTTCTAATTATTCATACATATCTATCACATAATCTTTATCAGATAAAAAAAATTTTTTTTTTTAAAAAAAACCCATATATATTTTTTTAAGAAAACCAATTTTTTATATATTCTTATAATACTTTTATATATTTTAATATGTGGTATGGGGAAAAGTGTTAATATTAAATAATCAATATTTGTAAAAGTTTAGAATACACAGTATAATATGATACCATGATAGCCAATATTGACAAAATATTAATCGAATTAAATTATATGATTTGACTTTAAAATTTTTATATTTTGTTAGGCTAACATATTGTTCTCATAGTCCCCTCCTGAAAATTAAAATAAAATAATTCTCCGAATGTTAATTTTTTTTTTAGCGTAATGTATAATTTGACAACATTTCCTACTTCTCTCAGATTGATATTAGAGGAAAATTATGATTTTGTAAGGTGCCATGCCTATATTTATTTCTCTTCATGGTTTCTGCTCGAGTTAAGGAATTTCTCAAAAAAAATAGAATGGTAAACTATGACCTTGACTCAATGGGATATATGGTCATTTAATACTTACCAATAACTTACTTAATTATAATATATTTCGTGCTTTATTTGCTTTAGGCCTTCTCCAACCCTATTAAAAAAAATATATATTTAGGAATAGTGGCTTGAATATTTTCTTCCAAAAAGGTAATATACCAGTATTTTCCTGATATTTGAAATAAAATCAATTGCTGTTTTTGTAGATACAATATTATAAATAAATAGAAAACTAAACATTGAAATTGGGCAAAATCAGGAAGAAAAAAAATAATATATACACAGAATTTTGTATTAACCTTTTAAGCATGCATGCACTAGAATAATATTTTAGGGGGTTCTAAAATTAAATTTGTACATAAGAATGAACGGTTCATTCTTTAGAGATTTGATAAACGGCACAATTTTTAAAAACAGCAAACCCAATATTTGGCTAAAATATTGAATATTGTTAGCCGTTTTTAAAAATCGAGCCATTTAACAAAACTAAATACATTGTAATAATATTTAGTATGTGGTTTGGAAATCAGATATAAAAATATTCCCTATCTTTTATATTACACACATAATTCAATATTTATATTAATTTTCAACACTATTTATTCTCATCTAAACGCTAATTTTCTAAAATTATTTTCATTTTTTTCCTCTGATAATTTTTTTTGGTGTAATAAGTGGTTTTGGTTGCATGTCTTAATTTATGGACGTTTTAAGTTTTTTTATATTTTTTTGGCTTTTTCTATTTTTTTTTTGAAATATATTCTATTTTTTTAAAAAAAATTAATAAAAAATATTAGGAATATAAATTCAATTTTCTTTTGGCATTATAAATTTATTTTATTTTTATAGTATATTTTTTTTTTCATAATATTAATTTTTTCTATCTTTTTTGTTCAACTTAAATCATCATCTTCTTGTAAAATACCAAAATAAAAAATCATAAATAAAAATATTTCTATAAATTTTTTTTTTTCATTAAATTAATTTTTTTTGGTAATATTTTGAGATTTTGATAAATTGAAAAAAAATGAGGATAAAAACAGAAAACCACAAATTTTTTTTTAAAAAAGGAGTAATATATTTTTAGTTTAATATATAAATCAGATATACCTGCCATCTTAAAATAATCAAAATCTAAAAAATAAGCCGGGCTCAAAATTGAAATATTTTCTTGCCGCTAAAAGTCAGCCCTAAAAAGTCTTTGTGAGCTATGAAATTCCAAAAATTCCTCTTAAACTACAGAGGAGTTGCGAAATGTATCGGATAGCTTCTTGGGTAATATACAATAGTTAATACAATTGGACAGTTTATCTTAAATAGATATTTTAAAAAATATTTAATTAAGAGGATATTCTAATGAGAGTTTAACAAAAATGAATAAAAACTAAATGATGATATTTATGGGATATAACCAAGGCATCCCTCCAGTATTTAATTTTTTAGCTCGCTCGTGTAAAATGAATGGGTGGGCAAAAGGTTTGCTCATTGGAGACCTCCAACTCGGATCTCTGAAAAAATATTTAAAATATATTGTCTGTGCCTAATTTTTTTATAAATAATTTTTTTTTAGAATAGTTATAAGATATTTTCTAAATGTATCTGCATATAGACACATATTCTAAGATGTATAGGTGCAGATTATCATGATACATTTTTATTATAATTATGTAAGGCTTGCATAAAAAAGATAAATATTATTAGATGATAAATAATGAGCATTAGATTTTAATAATATTTAAATAAAATATATAAATCATAATTGTTAGATTTCAATTATAAAACATTCTCAAAATTTTTATAAATAATGTTTATATATCAATAGACCCACCAAAAAGTCTTTCTAATGTGGCCCGTAATGGTAAAGTGGAATAACAACTTTATATTGAGATAATCTTTAAAAATAAAATAATCTCGACACTCATTTTAATAAAAAATCATTTAAAAATTTGAAGTGAAAATTTATACTATTAATTTTCGTATCTAGATACTTTAACAACTCTGGTTTTTTTAAGAATAAAAATACTATTTAAAAAAGAAATACCCAGACTTGATAAAATAGGTCTGACGCAGGACTAGGAATACATATATCTTCAACCTTTTTTTTCTACTCATTTGAAAATAATTTAGTATAACGTGGTTAACCAGTGATTTCATCTGCTCATATTTTAGTATTCAATATATGTATAATAAAAATATATCTATTCTGAAAATCATTAGATACAAAACTTTTTTTAAAAAAAATGATTATCAATTTAAAATTTAAAAAACAATTTTTATTTTTAATAATATTATTTTTTTATAGATTAGGACAATATCTTAAAAATAAAGTAATAATAAAAAAAAATATAAAAATGTAATAATATATTCCTATTTTAATTTTTTTTAAAAAATATTTCATTAAATGCATAAACTTAAAATTATTCATATTAATATATCTAATATACAGATATAAAAATTTATCTAAACTCGACAATTTTAATCGAAAGATAATGGATGTTTACCTATTTCCACAGTATTACAAAATCGAAGGGATAATTTAAACCATTCTCAAATAATAATACAAATTATAAACCTACCGATAATTTTTTTATAAATGCAGGCAAGAATTTATTATTTCAATATAATTTTATAGAACTTTGTAATATTGTTCAAATGGCTCGACTTGAGCCGATTCTTAAAAACGGCGAATTCAATATTTTGGCCAGAAGAATATTGCCTAAGCCTTGAGACATCTCTAATAGATGTCCACCTCCCTAGTGCCATCTATCAGCAAAATCTTCAGACTTGCGTAATATTTTTTTGGATAAAATATTGAGTTAGCCATTTTTAAAAATAGGCCATAATCGAGCTTTAACAACACTAAGATTTTGTAAATATATATAAAGTAGAATTTAAGAAAAGTTATTAAAATGAAAATAAAATAAATTATTTATTACTAGGGAATTTAGTCTGGGGGGGGGGATAATAAAATTTGTTAAGAAATATTATTGCTAATTAAAAATACTAAGCATAAATTTATTAGGACTAATAACTTTTCTAATACACAATTTTAAACTAATGTGAATTAAAAAAATTATAAATATAAACCGGCATTGAAAAACTATAAAATAAATGTGAATTATAAAATATAAAGTGAATATAACCCACGATATGAATCACTTAAATGACCCAAAATTGAAATTTGAATTTTTTGAGCTTTTAAAATATATAAAGTATAAAAAATATGTTGGAAATATAAATTAATACACAAAATGTTTCTTAGGAATAATTGAATTTTGTATGTTTTGAGCGAATTTTTCAATATCTATCCTTGCTTGGCGTTAAATGCCTTTGAATATTCAAAAGATCCAAATCATTCAATCTACTTTCAGATGTTGTATTTCATAGGTATGCTTTTCACAGACTTGCAGGCCCGGCCCCCGAGCCGGATCGTATTTTAATTTTTTTAAATATACCCAGGCCGGGCCCGTAATTTTTTTTAAAAAAAACACCCGGGGGGCCTGAAATTTTTTTTAGAAAAAATATATTTTAAAACCAAATATTTGAAATCGCCATTATTAGCTATAAAAATCAAAAATAAATATAATTTATTTAATAAAAATTTGGGCCGGCCTGAAAATTTTTTAAAAAAAAAATCCGGGCCGGAAAAAATTTAAAAAAAAAATCTGGGCCGTGTCCTGCAAATGTTACCTCTGCAAGGCTCTGTTATTCTTCTTAAAAAAGAGAATGTTCTCTCATTAGTTTACTAAAGAGCTGCTAATATATATAACCAGTTTAATACACTGCGAGTAAAATCTAAAATGTGTTTGAAATAATGCAAAGCATCCATAGCATTTTTTGGGACTGTATCAACCATAGTTAATCTTTTAATCATAGTTATTCAGCTAATAAGGCATCATAAGATATTTTAACATCTTCATGATAAAAATCTAACAAATGTTTATATTTTTTTTCTATCACCATATGAAAAAGGTTGAGAGAGGTGACATTTGTTTTATAATACTCTTCTACTGATCCTATATTAATGTTTTGACGATTAGCTTGCTTGCTGCAAGTCGGTGGGGACAAATATTAAACACGTATAGCTCTGCTTTTGACTCAACAATAACATATAAAATATGAAATTCTTCATCAACATTAGCTCTAATTTCCTTGAGTTCTAATAAAATGCTCTCCGCTATTCTCATCTTCTTAATCAAGTCAATGTTATGTTTTTGAAAAGTATTACATAAAATAGTTGTATAATTAAATAATACATTCTAATGAGAAAAAAAATTTGGAATAAGTATTGAATCCAATAATTTTCTTGCTTCTGAGGAAATATATCTTTCAAGCCATTGTGATATTTCAGTAATAGCATTAATAATCGGCTCTTCTAACTCCATAATAGCTGTTACTGCTTGATGGTGGAGACTCAATCTCGTTGGACAAGCTTGTAATTTTTTTCTCCCTGTTGTACAAGGAGTTTCAGAGATAATTATTATTTGACTAGAAATTTAGATAAATATTACGCCACTAAAATTTGAAAATAATAGGTAAATTACGCCAAGGAAAACTTGAAATCGAAATTAATTGATAAAATAACTTAGTAGATGAATGTGATAAATAAATGTAATTAAATAATATATATATATGAGATAGGAATAAATATTTACAAATATAAATTAATATTAACAATAATATTTTTGAAAAATATAATCCGGCATCTGCATTTTTTGGCCTTGGGGGGAGATTTGTCCCGCTGCCCCCCCCGCTGCGTACGCCAATGACATATGGCCCCTAAAAATGGGGCCAGAAAGGGCGGGCAAGGCGGCCGATTGGGATGTGTAAACGGGTTAGGATGTATTAAGTGATTTATTATATATTTTTAATATTTGTTCTTGGTTATTATTTACAGATTTTCTACACCATCCTAAGTGAATGACCATATTAACTCTCCCTACACATCTAAATAAAAACGGAAAATCAAAATTAGCACAAAAAATGGAATTCCTTATTAAAATTACCAAAAAAAAGAAAATATAAAATTATTATAAACAATGTGAATTTTTATTTTTAGAAGATTAATTATAAATAATATAATTTTTTTTCAATAGTAAATTAAAAAAAAATATCATGATATTTGGCTTTTACTTATGATTGTAGTGGTTGTGTACGTTTGCTAATCTAGGTGTATGAAAGGGTGAGCTAAAATCAAGGGAGGAAAATAAACAAGGTGTCGAATCATTAGGCATAACAGTTCACTTCCATTCCCATTTTTAGTTTGAAATTTAAAAACGGTTCAATTAAATTACATTTTTGAACGAATTTATATCGGTTAACTCTCGTTTACACATCTATATTGGTTATTCTCAGTTTCGTTATAAGTTATGGATTTCTTAAATTAATGATCGTATAAATTATTTTGTCACCTCATAATAGAATAATTTTCTGACTGTATCCGTTATAAGAAAATTTTGAAATGAGAAAACCGAACAATACTTTTGAACCTAATTAAATCAGTTCATCGGTTTTTTGAAATTATATTTATTAGTGATTGTATATTATACAATATTTTTTAACAAAATTAGTATAAATTTTATATGGTTATGTTATGTCACTTAATTTTTCATTTCTTTATGCATGTTTTTATAAAAGAAAATTAAACTTATTTTCTGCAATTATTTTTCCTTTAAAAGTATTTAAAATATTTTTTGCTTCTATTTCAGGTTGGGACGCCCTATTTATAAAAAGGTCGGTTAATAACGTTTTCAGCTTACCCAGAACAGTTTCCAAGCTGAAATAAATTTATCACATGTTGGTATCAGAGTAATATAGTTATTTAAAATTAAAGCTGTTATATATTTAGTTGTTAAAATATATGACAAGATATCAATTCGATATTATTAACAGGCCAAATCTTCGCGATGAGCTGGCATATTATGTGTCAATGTATAATTTTTATAAGAACTCAATTGTTAATTTGCAATGAAATGGAATTAAATTATACCACATTCAGTTAAAACAGCTGAAATCTTAGAAAATAGTTAGTGCCTGAAAAACCTGCTCAAATCTTTAAAATTACCAATCATATTATATAAATTGTAATATTTAGTAGCTTTTAACATACAATCTTTAGATATTTTACCCATTCTTCATGTTGAATATTGTTTTAATTTTAAATTGAAAAAAGTAATAATAAAATAAATAGTTTTTAAATATATAAGTAACCTATAGATGGCGCATGAGCATAAATATTAATTTATATAAGAATAATATATTAATTTAATATATTAGGGGCCGATATAAACTAAGCTTTTCAAAGGTTTTTAAAAATGTTTAAATATAAATTAAATAGACTATAATTGATATATAATAATGTATAAACTTTTCCTAAATGCACAAAATAAAAAAAGCTGCACCCAAGTATAAAGGCATAAAAATCAAAAACTAACAATGCACAAAATCAAAAGCTTAAAAATAGGCTGACTCGATTATATAGTTTGAGAAACTGTGCAAAATGTTATGTAAAATCTTATGCACAAATAATTTTAGAAAATAAATCTGTACACATAAATGCTCAAATAACAAATTAATGAGCGCACAACAGATTTAAATAAATTTGCGGACCCAAGCATAAATAAATTTGCACCCCATGTACAAATAAATATCTTTAAAAATGCTTGATGACTCTATAAATATAAACAGTAAGGGTGTTATAGGCTTCTATTATATGTGGATAATATATTAATTTAGGTTTGATTATTATATCTGATTAATTTATCTCACTTTTCAGTGAATCTTGGTCTGATGAAAAATATTTAATTTAATACAATTAATTTGTAAATCAGCTTCTAAATATTATATTTATATTGGTCTACTTAAAGTTTAGGTATCATCGAGGGATAAACAGGGAGTAGTTTGCGATGTCTATAATTTATCTTAATTGTATTAAAATATCAATAAAATTGATTGACTTACTATGATTAAAATGTGGCTGAGAAGAATCATCACGGGAACCGATGAATTCTCCAACATTAGTGCCTTTTTGCCGATGAAAATAGGCGGATATTGTTTATTATTTTTTTTCCCTTTATTGGTTAATAAGGAATGGATATTTTTATAACAAATAATTTTATAAATATTTTCTTGTTTCAATTAATTTGGCTAAATAAATTTTTTTTCATTAAGATTTAATTGAAATTATAATATTTAAAAATTTTTTGGGGGCCATTTGTGCGGGTCAATGATTTTACCGAGGAGTCAGGTTTAGAGGTCGAAAATTTTTTTTGGGAGGGGCAAGGTTGCCATTTTTGGGGTCCCCACTGACTACAGCATTGATAAATTTCTAAATATTTTATAAATTTTAAATTGGTACCTTATTGTTTTTTTTTATCACATTTCGTTTATATGTTTCATAAATAAAAACTCATCATTTTTACAAGCTTTTTCAACACTGTTTCCTGTTTATATATAGATAGAAGGTAATTTAAAAATAAAAAAATTATTAGAATACTTTTAATAATACTAGTTTACCTGTTTTCACGGATTTTATATTTGTTGTTCAACTAAATATGAATGAAAAACAAGAGATGAGATATGGTGGTGTTATATTGCTCTTTTTTATTTTTTGGCATTCTAAAAACAAATTTCATTTGTATATTTTTCCATATTGGTATAATGCAGGTAAAATTTTGGTATACATTTTAATTCCAATTTTTCGTTTTAATTAAATTTAACATATTGACTTAAATAAAGACCAAGATCCTATGCATTCTACAAAAGAATATAAAATTTAAATTAGTAAATTAACTTTGGTTATATATAACAATTTGAGTTTTTTTTTAAATATGACTTTTTGTTCATACATTCTCTATTATGCATACCAAAAATATCAAAGTTAAATGAGAAAAATAATAAAAAGTTTATAAGAGGGAAATATTTATACATAAAAATTTACGCCCTGAAAAAGAGTTTAAATTTAGTTATATAAAAGAAACCAATCTAACCTGTCTATGCATTTTAATAATCCCAAATTTATTTTAAAAAATCGAGATTTGTGAATTTTTTTATATTTATAATATTTTTTTCAGGTGGTAAAGTGCAACTCTTGCAAAATGATTTGTTTTAAAAATTTACTCACTACCCTGCAGTATAATTTAATGAAGTTAATATTTATTAAAATTATATCATATAATTTTTTTTTGTCTTAGCTGAATTTTCTTAGTAAATTTTATTTTTTAGATATATAACTTTTTTAAATTAGCAGCATCCTTCTTAAATAGTCTAACTAATAGTTTTACCATCAAATTGCAAACCCAAGCCAAAATTCTAGTTTATATTATTTACACTTTTTATCTCCACTCATTAGATCCACGTAAAAATAAATTGTTTTCTTTCAAGTATATTTTTATTCTAATATTTCCCTTTCATATCATATCAACCCCCCCCCCCCCCTTCCCCACACACCCCCACCCCATAATGAAGTGCTGAATTTTGGTGAATTAGAGATGAAATATTCTAGATTGTTATTGTGAATTAGAAATAGGGAGCTGAGAGATAAGACAAATAAGAAATTTATTCATGTTTTTTCAAATATATTATTAATAGAGAGGAGTGGGTATTTTCATGAGAAATATAAACTAATTTTTACTCTTGACACCCCCCCCCCCCCATCCTCCATTAGAATTAAAGTGTTAACTTACTGATAAATATTTTTTGTTTAAATTTTTATCTCGTTAGATATTCTCAATGTTCGATTGTTTGATTTAGGGTTGTTGGCCAGTTGCCTAGTAAAATAATATTTTAAACTATAGAAAAATTTAAATATTGGCTCTTTAGATTTTTCTAAAGTTATATATATTTTTTAAAATAAGTTAGAATCTTTTAATATATAAATTGTAGATTATACATACACACCACTATAAAAAAGTTATGAGATTATTCGATATGAATAAGATATAAACGATTCACTAAATATATAGTGCCGTTGAATTGTTTTATTTTGTTTACAATTATATGAATTTCTATAGAGAAATTAAGCATAGATTTAATTTGTAAATTATTTATGATATTTCAATATATTAGTTTTTAATTTTTATCGAATTCAAATGAAAATACAAAAATCCATGTTAAACTTCTTTAGAAAGTTCTATCCAAATTAGATAGTAGATAATTAATGGAATTGCTTTTAGCTAGTTAACATATATAATCTGTGTTTTTTTGAAACTTTTGTCAACCTGATTATAAATTCTTTATTATCGATGTTCATTATTTTTCTATTGTTCACTTCTTTGGTCTTACTTTTAATTTAATAATCCAACCAGCAACAATAAATATTCCTAAAATATTTATTATTATATTATACATTATCTACTATAAAATTTTTTTTACAAAATATGCTGGTAAAATTTTTTATAAGATTCTACGAAAAATGATTTTCACAAGAAATATTTTTATATTGAAAATAAATTTTAAAAAATATGTTTTTAAATAATTCAATGTTTTTTTATGTTTAATTTAAATTTAGTTTTATAAATGTTTATTATTTTTAATATACTTTTTAAAATAAATAAAAGTTTAATATTAAAAAAAAAGCTATTGAACCCTGTATCTTCCGGTTGGGTTAAATAAAATATCAAGGGTTCATTCGGGTTCACAGCCCTGACAAGAGATAAGATTATAAAAATATTAAAAAACTATGTAATTTTTAAAATTACATTAGTGAATATTTATAAAATACCTTAAAGGTTTAAAAAAGTTCGGTTAGATCCTCATTTTTTCAAAAGGGTTTATTTGGTTCACAACCAATAAAAAAATATTAAATATAGCTTTAGCTCAATTTTCGAGGTTAAATTCAACACTTTGATATTAGGTTATATTAAGCATATTTATTTAATATTCAACTTTTTTTATAAAGTTACAATTCACTCAAAATAAGAAATAGGCATCCATGAAATAATCGTATTATGTTGATTCCAAGTTTGTCCGAGTCTGTTAAAGGTTGGTAGTGTAAAGACATATGGTGGATTGAAAATAAGTAGAAAAAAAAATATAATAGGAAATTAATGATTCCAAATGGAAGTATTACGGTCTGAATAATCAGAATCTCCGAAAACTCAAGAACAGCAGATTCCTTCTAATAGCTCAAGGGTTCTTTTTGTTTCCACTTAAAATCTCGTAGAGATTTATCCAAAAAGGCTGGGAGAATCTTCTGCTACAAGATTTATCCTAGAGAGCCACAATAAAATAGAAATAAAAATAAACCTAAATAATTTATTGTTCATAATTTATATATATTTTTTTTAAATAAGTACTGCATTTGCATAATATTAAAAAAAATAAAAATTGAAAAATAGAATGTTATATTAAAATAAATTTACAAAAAATCAGCATAATTATAGAGAATCTAACTCATAATTTGATACTGGTGACACTATTTGCCGATTTACGGTATAGTAAATATCAACTATGAAATTCAAATAATTATAACAAAAAAATTGATGAATTTATTTGCATCAAATTTTGAATTTTTTAAACCACTAATACCCCCTCCCCCCTTATCCAGGTTGTTAAACCCTACTTTTAAAAGTAGCGCGCTATTGCTATTGCTATTTGCCAAAAAAAGTAGCGCTCTACCGCTATTACCCATTTTTTAGGCAATTATTTTTTAAAAGTAGCTTTGGCAACTTTTTAGACTACTTTTTATAAAAATATTTAATTTTTTCCTTATAATGTAATTGCATAGTTTATAATACATAAAAATCAACATTTATAAATATTTAAATATAGTTAGTTTTGATTATAAAAAAATTTATGTAAAAAGTGTGTAATTAATAACTATTTTATGGTAATATTAATTTATTATTTATTATGTTGCACTTTAATAATAAAGTCATTTCTATACTATCATTCCCAAGTATAGAGCGACGATCAGAAAGTATAAGTTTCATCTTGTTAAATCTCTCAACACTAGCACTTGAGGGCAAGGCAATATTTAATTTTATATACATATTTTTTCAAAAATCTCATTTGTATTTTTAGATTTAAAAAACGCGTCTAGGGAATTTTCTATTATATTAGTATCCTTTATTTCAAAAAAAATTATCAGTGGAAGTCATTTTGTTGATTCTAACTGGGGAATCTATGTCTGTTATCTCAATCATTTTCATTAGTGTCTGGCATCAAAAAATTGTTGTACCAGGGGATACAGTTTTAATCATCATGTAAAATGATGTATTATTAACCAATGATATAGGTTGAACTGTATAAATTATAAACTCGACAGTAACTTCATCAGCCAGTTTCTGAGAAATATTGTTATGTGCAATATTATTAATCGATTTAGCTTGATTTGAATTGGTCTTTTTAGATGTAGTCTCCCTATACCAAAATTATTAAGATATTCTTCTATATCTTTAAAACTGTTGGCATGAACATTCTTACAAAATAAAAATACTATTGGAATTTAAAAATGACATTTATCTTTAGGTATTTTTTGAGGTTATAGCTACAAGATTTATTTGAGGATATATTGTTTTACAGTTTGAATAAATAAATTTGTTGCCACCTTTTGTTTTTATATTAATTTTAAAATATTTAAATTTTGGAAATAAAAAATTTGGTTGGCATTTTTAAATCATAATTTCTGACTCACTTACATCGATTTGGATATTTTAGTCCGAGTTTTGCTAAAATGTTTATATAATCCTCTAGGTCAGGCTATTTCCCGTATCCATAAAAATAAGAGGGAGAGGTTATTATCAACCTAAATTCCTTATTAGGTCCAATTGGAAAAAATTCTCATTAGGATAGTTATTAAAAACCTGATTTTTGTCCTGTATTTTTTAAATAAATATTTGATCATTTAAGAGATCTATATATATTTTTATAAGCCTTACTATTTGAATTTTACCATTGAATGAGAAAAATAAAAGATTTTTACCCCCCCCCCCCCTTCGCAGGCAAGAATAAGTTATCCCTGCCATAATATTATTTGTATATTGCAGACTAGATGAAAGAAAGGGGAGAGGCAAGTGGAAATCCCCCCCCCCCCTTAAGAAAATCCTGGCCATGCCTATAAAGTATACTTATTATAGATTCTAATAGTTATTTTTACTTTTTTTTAGGCGTAGTATAAAGTGGTTTTATAATAGTTAAAACCTTATTTATTTTTTTACTAAACAATATGTTAATACTTAATTATTGATACTAAAGCTAAATTTGGGGATTGACTAATCACAATTTAAATTCCTTCATAGCAAACAACGCATATTTAAATCGCCAACGAAGTTTGGCTTGAGTTTCGATAAGCTTTTTAAAGTTATAATTTAAATTATACAGTCATTATGGATTAAAAAATAATTACCTTGACTTATTTTATTTTTTTTTACAAAAAGAGTAAAAATATAGATATAACAAGTTATCTTTTAGAGGATTTGAATATTTTTTATAAATTTAAAATTAATTAATAATGTGTCCCAGATTATTTTTTTTAAGAGTTTCTTGATACCTAAGGTCATGGTCAGCATTATAAATAGTTTTTTTCAAAAATTTTTAAGAATTAAAATGGATTAATATAATATTCAAACTAATTTTCTAATTCAAGCATGGATTATTTTATAGAGTGAGCATATATTGTTTTATTTAAATATTCGCCAAATCTCATATTTATACTTATAAAAATTTCGTTGATTTATAAAAATTTGTCTAATTTAAATTTTTTTAAAAATAATTTAAATAGTAATCAATGGTTCTTATGCGAGTTTTATTGTGTCTAGAGGGCTAATATATTTTAGAAGATATTTTTCATTTGAAAAAAATAAGATATACCTAGAAACAGTCTGCCGATTTATTTCATGTATTATACAAAAAAGTATTAAGTAATAAAACATTTAAAATGAATAAGATTTCTACCCAACTCAAAATAATTTATGAAGCCAAGCTTTGGCACTACATGATAGGTTATCCATCCTACTCTCAAACGGTAGTCAGATCTACTATTAAAAATCTTTAATAGGAATAGCTTGTTTGGATATATCACTCTTCACATTGATATTCATATAATAGAGCTGTTTGTAATTTACTTAATTCGTGGTTTGCTCTTTTTTACAAATCTCTAAGCAGATCTGTAAAAATCTTCACATGTATAAAACTATATAATACATTTTATTTTGCATTAGGGCGAAAGGCCAATAAACTATTTTTTTAAAAAAATATCATACAAGATAAGAAATTTTATAAGCTTGTTTAAAAAAGGAGCCAAACCACGAACACTAAGCATTTTTTAAAATATTACCCAAAGTTATACATTTAATCTTTCTCAAAAAAGGAATAATTTATTGTATATTATATACAGATACAATAAACATATATAATATAATATAATAAAGTAGTATAAAGTTATAATTGATGAGAAAAATAAAATATGGTATGAATTATCGTGGCTTCAAAAATAATATATTCAATTATCACTATAGCTATCATTGTCTTTGACAAATTTATTTTAATAACCACACAAAATGATAACTGAAAAAAAGAGCAAATATTATAATTAAAATTTGTTTCTTTAATTTGTTTCAAATATTAAATGTTAATAGAAAAATATAAAATATGAATTAATATATTCAAAATTATTTTTAGAGTATATCTATTGTAGGGAGAGGACCTTTGATATGCAATATTTAAGATATATGCCACTAAATTCAATTTACTTACCAATAATTTTGATCAGTAAAATTTAAATTTTTTAAATTAATTAAGTTGGATATTGATCTTATATGGTGATTGTCCAAAATTTTGCAAAATGCAGGGGGAAAAATTTTCTGAAACAAAATGTGTCCAAATTGAATCCTAGTTATTTTAATAATAGACTCAAGGACTTATAAGGCTACAGAAACGCGATAAGACATATTTTCAGATGAGAAAAACAACAAAAACTATTGAAATATATGCTTTATACGTAATGACGTAATTATATCACTATTAAATTAAAGGATGATATTATAATATGATGAATATGGCCTTAGGTGCCGACTTAACAATCAAGACTTACACTCCATTAGCATGTCTAATAATCACATTAAAAACCCCATTGTATTATAGATAAAATATAATCTTTGGATAGTATTAATCGAAGGGATTAAACTAGAATGTTTTCCCCATTTTCATATAGCGTTATATCTAAGCAATTGCCTGATATTTTATTTAATTGACTATGGTTGTGTAACATTTATGATTTTCCCGGTTGGGATCGTAACCGACTTAGTATCTATTTTACAGCGTATCTATGGGGGGGGGAGTTAAAGGGTTATATACACTATAAATTTCAGATAGGCTTGCCATAAACTCTTGAACTACTCCTTATTTATATTAATTTTTATTGAAATTTTGTCATAGAAATTAAATAAATACCTAATACATTGTCTAAAATTCACAATGCGGGTACTTGATGCAAGCAAAAAACATTTTCGGTAAAATAGGATTTTTTAAATTTAAAAAACTCGCGCCGTCAGCAAATAATTTATGAGAGACTTCCAATCCCCATGAATTGCATATTCCAATAAGGCATATATATAGTATATGAATTAAGACGGTTATGGCTGGAAATGCTAGAGTAACTGGAGTTATCATTACCCTGTTATGCACTTTATTAGCATTGTCTGTCTCCCCTTGTTTCCGCTACCTATCGGTTTATCACTATCGTGAGCGGATCCGGGGGTGGTATCCTGGGAAAAATTTCTGCGCTGATAGAGTATTAATACACAATAGAAAAATGTAAAATAAATTTGAAAAGATAATTGTTTTCTATTGTGTATGCCTTTATATAGGCAAAGGACTTTATTTCTGAACAGTCCGTGCGCAGAAAATTTTTCCCCCACCTTCCGAAATTCGGAGACAGACTTAGGAGACAACGGAAAGACACTTGAAAAGATATAGTATTTTATTAAACTTATTCTACTTCAAATAATTAAAATGAAAAATATTTTTGTTGATAAATGTTGACGGGGCAAAAAGAACCGGGAGTACAATAACATTATAATATAAAAAGAGGGCCGAAATTTTATGTCCCATATGTTCCTCGGGTTCTTCATCCATTTGTCCTCTAAGTGTTTTCTCCGTTGCTTCTTCCTGAGTGGATAATTCTAGCGTCTTTTCGAAAATCGTTGGGTCGAACTGTTGTTACATTTGTTCCAGTCCTTCCGATATTATGCCCTCCACTTCATCTATGTGATGAATGGGGGTTGAAGCCCTAATCCTGCTACTTGGCTGTCGGTTACTATTGAAGGTATCGATTTATATTTGTTGAGTCCGAATTTGCACCCTGCCCATATCGCTAGCAGTTCCTTCTAATTTATATATGGTGTAGCTAGCTCTGGGATTCCTAGGTCATGTTTAATCTCATCGAAGGTAAACGAATATATTTCTTGGCTTCCGCTATTCCAATATGAGTAAGTGAAGCGTCAAAGTGAATGATCGTGTTAATTGGGAAAATGAAAGGGAAAGGTTTCATAAGAGCGGCAATTGCTACGACTGCTTTAGGATAGGCTTTGAGGTAATCAATTGGGGGAGTTTCTTCTTCACATAGCATAGTTACATAGTAGGGTGCGAACACTCTCGATAATCCTGTAATGGAATATGTGTAGTGATTCAATATACCGAGAACTTCTAGTGCTATGTTCCTCTCAATGCTCATTGACTGCAGGGTATGTTTATATAGAATTAATTGGCAGAATCTTAGTCTTGCCTTGTTCTCTTTATTTACCACTGCGGTCTTGGACGTAAAGTCATATCAATTCCTAGATAGGTGAGCTTGTCGGTGGGAATGACTATTGACTTCGTCTCGTTCACCACTAGGCCCCATGCCTTTGCCATGTCCAGAAAGGCTATGGTGTCTTGAAATACAAGGTTACTGGCATTGTGGAAGATAATGATGTCATCTAGGTAAACCGAGTAATTTGCTCGTTTGACTGATTTCGCACACAGGTCCAATACTATGTTTTGAAGTGCATAGGGGGAGAATGCTGCTCCCATGGGTAGCGTTTTATATCTGAATTTAGCTGAAGCTGTGGCGAAGCCAAAAAACTTCCTGCAGCTTTACCCCAATGGGATAAAATAGAAGGCTGATTTTAAGTCTATCTTGGTGGCTTTGATGGCAGTAGCTAAGAGGGGGGCAATCATGGGAATGGTTATTAATCTGAAAGGGTATCGAATAAAATTTCGCGAAACGTTTGAGAAGTCCGAAATGACTCTAGGAGTTCCGTCCTGTTTAGGAATTAAGAATAACGGCGAACAGAAGGTCATATCCGTTCCTTCGATAACACCACCATCCACCAGCTGATTAATAATCTGAGGTATTTTGCTGCTTGTCTACGAAACGATTGCGGAAAAACCCGCCGTTGTCGCTGATAGCTTGGTTTTCGAATTCGGGGAAAAACCCCTCACCGCCACTCTCTAAATGGCGACTGGTCTGGATGGGGCTTTAACATAGACGCTGCTAATCCGAGGGTTGCTCCTAGATTCAGTTGAACGCTGTCCGTGGTGTCCACGCCCATCAATCTATGTAATCTATGGAAATCGAGTTGCCACCGTCGGCGCTGACCAGTTACGTAGGGGGTGATCCGGTCGGCGAAAATATTGCCCATGATGATCGGCTCCCCGTTGTGATCGAATTGTTCCGTAGTGGGGAGATCATGGATGGTGTCCTCAATTGCCGTAGATATCGCATCTTCCTCATTGTTAATCCCTTCCTGACTGTCTGTGGCTCCAGCGAGTGAGAATTTTTGGCGTCTCACCTCTTTGACCCATTGCCGGATCTCCGCTCGGCCAAGGTCATTGGTGCAATTATCAGCCCACAGAGCCAGGGCTTCGACAATTCCCAGATCTATTGTCGAGGGTGGAAGTGCGCGGAATACACGAATGGACTGTAGGTTTTCGGTATTATAGTATACAAAATTATATGTTGTTAAATGAATGCTATTATTAAATTTTATAAATTTATTTTTACTGGTGACCCTCTAAATCAACTGAGCTAAAATAATTTTATCTATATTTTTCATTTATGTGAGACTATAGTATTTTCAAAAACAAATTTATTTCTTCTTCGAAAAATATCGATATATAGATATTGTTTTTAAATATTTATCTTTGACTTTAAAGGCTCTCTCCACACTTATAACAAATTTTAATACTTTGCTGTAATATTGCAATTTTTTAATATACCTAGACCTGTGCGCACCTGCAGTTTGGCCATGCTAAGTCTCACTTTTAATCTGCGCTCATAGGAGGTGGGTGTAAGAAAATTATATTTTCACTTTATTTATAATTATAAAACGAATTAACATAATACATATAATTCCTTTAATATAATTATAAATTATATTAATATTTATACCTTGTTGCCTAATTTAAATTCTCCAAGTAAATGAGTCAACTATACAAAAGATTGATCCATATACTATCCAAAACCAAAAATAACGAAGGTTATATATTTTTCTAATTTGGTAACTTTAAGGTAGAATTTCAAGATTACAATGATAATTTAATAATTTATTTTGAATAATAATTTCGAGTTATGGCAATTTATAAGAAAATATTTTAATTCAAAAATATTACTGTTTTTTAATTTCATATTTTAGCCAGTTTTAAATGACTAATGTTAGAGTGGGTAAGATCATCTGCTTTAAAAATCTGCAAAAACAAGATTCAAAGTTATTTTTTCCCTATATTTTCTAAATTATTTTTGAATTTTAATTTCAAATGCCAGAAGAGTTCTAATTGCTCGAATTGTCCAAAAGAAAAGATGGAATAAATAATTCTACCATAGCCAAAAAAAACTTAAACTAAACAGAAAAAAAATAAGAGATAATATAAATAAATTAAAAACCTACTCGAATAACTTAAAAGGGCATCTTAAAGTGACAATATTCAGATAAACGCAGTTTGCAGCTAATTACCAGAAAAAATCGTGAATCAAATTTTGTTCATCTAACTCAAGAATTAGGAGATAAGACAAAAAAACTTTTTCTATTCCTGCAGCCGAATGATTTATTTTTTGAGTTATGAATTTTATATAGTGATTTTGATTTTTTTATCGTAACTCTACTTTTTAGTTTAATGATAAGCCAAGAATCTAACCAAAACAAGAAACGATATTATTTTGTAAAGAAATATAAAGATTGGATTTCACCGAATGGTCAAAATTGTTTTTGGTCACGGGTGTAAGTTTGTTTTGGAATTTGAGAGTATTCGTAATTATGTGGTACGCAAGGCAAATAATGCATTCCATCCTGATAAATAATATGTTTGAGCATCTAAATATTTATAGGCATTGTTCGAGACAATGCCTAGAAAATTTCAGTCTGTTATTTGAATAATTTTTTTTTACTATTTTTTCTTGCAAGTATTTCACTTTTTGTCTCTTGTAATATCTAATAAAGTTTAATCAAGGAATACCTAAAATAAACATGATAAATAAAATATTAGATTATATTAATTATAACTTAAATACTAATGCAATAATATTGTAATTCAACATAATTTTAATCCATCATATGTTAAAATATTAGAACATAAAATTTATAAATAACCTTTAAAAATAATATATAAATAATATTTTAATCTCTTTACCATAACCATTTAGATTTTTATTTTCATAATCTCTATTATTAAATATTGCTAAAATTGATTTTATTGTTTAAAATTACAAAAAAATTAATAAAAAAAGTAATATATAAATAATATTTAGATTATTTTACCATTACTAGAGATTTTTGTTTACATAATCTCTAATATTAAATATTGATATAATTCGAATATATTGTTTAAAAATTAAATAAAATTATTGTGATTATATCTTAAAAATAAGACATTTAATGTAGATAAATTTACCTGTTAGTTGACTTGGATCCTTGTTGGTTTGCAATCTTCAAATACCTTAATAGCCTAATTACATTATAATAACATTTCATCAAATTTTGGTATATTTCAGATAATCATTAATATACTTTTGTAATTTTATTGGAATTGTATTTTTGCACCATATAATAGAGATATAATTACCAAAAAAACATTATTCAACTGGATTGACGTGTATAGTTAAGCAAGCCCCGCAAGCTCTATATTTAATAATCATGATTAAAATAATATCTAATAGTATATACTCATAAAACTTTCTCAAATTATAAAATAGTGTTAAAACTTTGCCATAACATTTTATTTATATATAAATGATCATATATTTTAATAAAAAATTAATTATTGTCAATAGATGTAAACTAATAAAAGCTATATTAGGATAAATTTTAACCTCTGGTGTTTTTCATTTTAAATGAAACTAAGTGGTTTGCCAAGCCCTGGGATTTACCTAACCTCAGGCTCCCCTATTAGTATATGTTATATTTAAATCAAGATTAAATTTTGTTTATGATATCATTCACATTTCACCCTTTTTAAAAACAAATTCTTGTTTATATGCACAAATTTAATATTGTAACTATGACAATAATACATATTTTATTCACCCTATCTTAATAAAACATTTAAATTGCATTGCATGAAGTAAAAACATGGATTATTTTTGTTTTGGGTAGTATTTTTATTCAATTATCAGATTAAACAAAACAATATTTGGAATCAGAAGAAGATTTATTAATTATTCTTTCCCCCATTTTCTAATTCTAAGTGCATTTATAGAAAAAGAAGAATGGGAGCTTCCAAGACTTTCAATTTTTGCCAAATTTTTTTTATGTGACCTAACTACCAAATAAAATTAGTAAATATTTCTCTTTATTTCTATGGCTAAGTGAAGAAAATAATTTATTTTATCTAACATGAATACTCCATGCAAATAATAAAGTAAAATGAGCTATATAAGTGTATATAATTTTGTAATGAGATGTAATTGTTATGCTTTGAGCTAAAATAGGATTATATATAAATAAAATATATTTGAATATATACTATGTAAATTTTTAAAAGATTCAAGATTATAGTTTAACAAAATTTGATTACTAATGTGTGCATTTATAGTTATAAGCTAATAAATTTTGTTTTTGTTCAACTTTCATTAATTCACTGATGCTCTTAATAAAACCATATTGAGTGTAGAGAATAATGACCCACCAGAATCTCGGCACTCCCAAGGATAAACGCTGCTGAATAGCGTTTATATAATTTTATAAAGGCAATAGATGACACCATTTTTCATGTATAATATTTTTATATTTCTTCCAGCTTTAGCCGCTAATAATCTCAGCGATTTTCATTTCTTGATAGTAATGTTTCGATATTAAGGTTAAATAAATTGAAAATATTCGGCCCGGCTCGGGTTTCCAAAAAATTAATTTTTTCGACACGAGTTATTAAAAAAATTTTTATAGAAGATTTTTGAACTGGCAAGGTCTCTGGTAATAATGAATTATTTTATAATAATTGTGTTCATAAGAACTCCAATTAGAATCCTTTTTAAGATTAAATCTTAAATTGGTATCAATCAAAAAATCATGAAAATTTTTAAGCGTTTTACGAACTTCTTGAGGATTTCTCAGAGGTCAGATTAAATATTTATATAAGATATCCAGCCTTATTTTTTAGATAGATGACTAAATCTTCACATCTTTTATTTTTTAATATATCAATGGTAGAGTAAACATAATTTTTAGCATCCACTATATTATTATCTACTGACTAAAAATACCTATTTAATGGACTAATTGTGACTAATATATATTAATGTACAATGGCCAAAATAATATAATATATACCCTGACACAAAACACTAATAGCTTCGATTGAATCATTAATGGAAACCTTCGAGTTAAGAATTTTAATAGAAAAGTAAAATAATACCTTACCAATAGCCTCAAAATTCTACGATGCGATATGCTTCTAAATGACTATTGCATATCTGGTCTAAAGGTGTCTTAAATACATGCCTGTATATTTACAGGATAAATTAAAATGCCTATTAAAATTGTATAATGTGTTTGCTATGTACAAATATAAAAAATTGCTGTAATATTTTAAAACCAATTTTTAACAAGATCCAATTTGTGATTGAAACAAGGGCACCTTTTTATTAATTCTTTTTTTATGGAGCAAATATAGCTCTCCATTTTGACTAGGCATTATTTGCTCCATACGCCTGGCTTATTATATTGTATGAATGAATTAATTGTTAAATCCTTAAATCGTTTTAAATATAATTTGTAAAGAATTCAGTATTAAATCAATTATTCATATTAAATTTTCTCGAATTTTTTTACAAGAAATATACTGCATAATTAAACTTAAATTTTTGAAGACTGTTGCATCTTTTATCTTAGCAGTCTTAAGATAAAGAACACGGTATCTTGCTTTTGTTGTAGTTTGTTGTGGTAGATTCTAGCACTATTCATTTTGAATTTGAGGTGAAATGAATTAAATTATCATCTTTTTGGCATATGTATAAAATATTGCAATAAAAAGTCAAAATATATCATATTTTCATTTGCAGTATTAGTATCAGTTATTGTAGATGTAGTAGAACCAAACTCACAATAAGAAGCTCTTGTTAAGAAATTGTATCAAATTACTCAAATAATATAGATTACACTCATCCGTTCACCAATTGTCGATATTTCTGTGTCCTTTGGCGTTTTCTTAAAATCCTCCCATGACTACGGCTCTAGGTGTTATTTAAATCTGCATTTAAAATTTCTTTGCAAGACATTTTTAGAACTATTTAAGAAAGCATCTTATTAAAATACATTTTACCGGCCATCATATGTTCTAAATTTTTTTATATCTTGGAACCCTTCCTCTTCAGATTATTGTGCTATGACACATTTAGCAGCTTTTGAAGAAAATCTAATATTGGTGGGACCATCATAGCTCCGAAAATAATGATCGTATAAGATTTTACAAAATACCAATCGATATCTTAAACATCTACCTATCAATATATAATGTTATATTTTTTAAATATTTAATAATTTTTTCTCTAAAAAATTTTTTTCTATTTACAATTATAACAAATAAAATAACAATCTATTTTGGCAGAGAACCCATGAGCCCAACCTTTACATACACTGCATTGAAAGTGAAACCAATCTTCAAAATTATGAAAATTTTAAAAATCCTGTTTACATATATATAATGCATATTTATTTTCTTAATTTTTTTATTAATGGTTTATTTTTATTTTTTATTAATAATAAATTTACTCAAAATTTATCTTATTCTATATTTAAATATATAACATCATTTGATTTTATTATCAGGCCAAAATTATAATCTGATAAAAATGTTCATATCCAATAAAATGTATTAATTTAAATCATATTATATTGTCTATTAAAATAATATATATATATAAATATTTGTTTGCTAGATATAATTCATTTTAAATAATTGATATTATTATCAGGCTAAAATTTATATGCTAAAATGTTCATATCTAATAAAGTATTAATTTGAATCATATTATATTATTTATTAAAAAAATACATATATATAAATATTTGTTTTCTAGATATAATTCATTATAAATAATTGATCTTATTATCAGGCTAAAATTTATAATGCAATATATATAATATCTGTGAAGACAATATATATTATATTATCACAATATATATATATCTCAATATAAAAATATATCACAATATAAAAATGTATCACAAAATATAAATATATCACTATATATATGAAGATTTTAGTTTGCAAGATATTTATTTAGGTCTGTATTATATTAAAATTATTATGAAAAATGCAATAAATTTATATAATAATTATTATTTTATATATTACATTTATAAAATATTATATTTTCCTGTGATAAATGGTGTTTATTAATGAAATATCATTTTCATATACAGTTAGTTTCTTCATAATCCTTTTTAGTAAAATTTTCTTATTTTGAATTTTGCATATATATTTGGACCATATAATATAATAAATTGATTGTTGCGCCGACTAGCCACCAGTGTTGTTAAACGCTACTTTTAAAAATAGCGCGCTATCGCTACCGCTATCGTTTTCAAATGAGTAGATCGCTATTAGCTACTTTGATTTTTTTTTGAAATATTTTTTTTTACGTAACTTTATTTCCACAAATAAAATATTGATATAAAAACATGACTATAATTTGTTACATATATATATATATAATTTATTTATTATTGCACTTTAATAATAATAACATTTCGGTACTGTCATCCCCAAGTCTAGAGCGACGATCAGAAAGTATAAGCTTTGCCATACTAAATAATCGTTCAGCACTTGAGGGCAACGCAGTATTAAATTTAATAAACAAACTTTTTATATGAAAAAAATCATCAAAAATATTTAAATTAGTATTTTTAGATTTAAAAAAAGCATCTAGAGGTTCAATAATATTATTATTATTATTTATTTCAAAAAAATCGTCTATGGAAGGCTGCGGTTTCGATCTTGCTATAGTATCGTGGTTAGGCATGCCATTTTTTAACGTTACCATCAGCCTATCAAGTTGCCCTTTAGATTCAGTCAAATTAATGTATGGCCAATTTAACTTGAAACTAGGATGAACGATAGCAGCTATTACATTATCATCACCATACAGATCTGGAAATCTAATTTATATAAAGCGATTGTATTTATTATAAAAAAAGAATAATACCATTTTAATTTTTAAAATTTAAATTTATCTGAGATTTAGATTCATTTATAAAAAATATATTAAAATAGCAATAAATTATGGTAAATAAAAATTTTAAAAATATAATTATTATACACAAGGTAATTAATAATATATTAATTTTGAATATAATATTAATTAATAATTACTTTATATTAATATTATAGATTGTGTTGTAAATTAAACCAATTTAAATTATGGCTAATCAAGCAATAAATCATTCATTTTATATAATTGTAATAGTAAATAAAAATAAAGTTTTGACCTTTTCTCAATGCCTTTTAGCATAGACTCTACTAGTGGTTGGCAAAATTTTAGATTATTGATTCTTTTGAGCTTGGTAATTAATATACTCAGTGTGGGCACATAATATCCCATGCTCATATTATCTTGCCCTTCTGAGATTTTAAGTGAGGCAGCAACATATTGCATAACCTAAAAAATTAAAATGGTTAAATATAATATAATATTATTTATTAATTAAAAATACTTCAGTATATTCTTTAGTAAAAGTATGCTCCTCCACATTAAAATATTGTATTCCCATTTGATCCAATATAATTCATTTCCATTTTTTTATCATCTAGAAACAATGCTAAAAGTTTCATAGCATTGCAAACACTATTCCAACTTATAGTGTTTGGTGTCAATAAATAACGTCCTAATTTTATTTTGAAAATATCAGACGTCTTTGATGACTTATTTTGTTTATTCCAAAGAGCTTGGCATTTAGAAAATGTAGATCTTGATACTCTTTTAAAATCCTCATTTAATAATGCTTCTTCAGCATCCACTGTCGCAACTAAATTTAGGTTGTGGCAGGAACAACGATGATGGCTAGGTAACATAGAAGACTTTATTGAAGATCCTAAATATTATAAATTTTGTTTTATATTGGTGAAAAATTAAATATAAAATAATTTAAAACCAAGGATGTCATGAACATCAATTATCTCAAACTCCATTTCATCATCCTCTTCTTGTTCTCCATCTTCAATATTTTTGTCAGGAATATTACTAGTATTGTTATTATTATTATCTTCCCCAAATATTCTATATTATTTATATCATATTATAAAAAAATTATAATAAATTGAAATTAGACCCATTATCCGTAATCATCTTACAAACCTTGTTTTGAATTTTGTAAGACCTATGGAATTCTGCAATAATATTGGCTAGAATGTCATAAGTCTGACAGCCAATTATTCTCTTTAGAGCTAACGCTACAGATTTTGGTTTAAGATTTTTAGCATCAATCCAATGTTCAGTTACTCCTAAATAAGCTCTAAAAATATGACATAAATCAGAAAATAAACATTTTTACCTTCTATTGTGAGTCCAGCAATCTGCCGTTGTACAGACGTAGAGACATCTGATAGATTTAATATCGAAGATTCTTTCATTTCCTTAAAGCTCTCCAAAATTGCCATCAATTGTTTGCCGGCAAAATATATTGGTCCGTGGAGAAAAAGTGTTTATCATCTTTATAAAAGAATCATTATCCACCAAGGATAATGGTTGAACTGTATCTATTATAAAGTTCATAATGACTTTGTCAGCCAATTTTTGGGATACATCAGGTGTTGATGAATCCAAATTGGTTAATTGTGTTTGTATTAAATTTGATTTGGAAGTGGGTTTATCTTCTTCCATTACCCCAAAACTTTTGAGATATTTTTCAATCTCTTTATAATTTAAGTGTGCACAGTCTAAAATTATAAAATACTGAGAATAAAAATTATGTAGGAGATAAGTACATAAAAATGATTGAAATAACTATTTAAAATGTTTTAAATAATTTATGTAAAATTTATGAATATATAAAAAAATGATTAGTTTTTGATTTTAATTTATTTAAAAAATTAAAGATTAGCCTACACATTGATATTAAATTTGTTTAATATATTACCTTTAAATGTTTTCTCAAATTAAAGAGGCTCGTATGATTTGAAGAGATAATTTTGCGGCACATCTTGCACCGAAACCGATATCCAGTATTAATTTTTTCTTCAAGGTTAAAGTATTTCTTGAATTTTGGGAAAGGATCATCTATATTTTGCTCATTTTCCAAAGAAATTTCAATATCTTCAACAATCTCACACATAACAAGATTTATAATGCTTAATATAAAATGTAAAATGAAATATAAAATAAGATAAAAGCAAGGACATACCAATAACGGAATTTCAAAAATATATAATTTAATGAATGCGCGAAATATAAATTAAATACAGATTGCTATTTAACAACTGTTTATATCTATATATATCAATAATGTATATTTTTAAATATAAATTTAAATTTCAAAATTAAATTAAATAAAAGGATTATAATTTTTAGTTTTATAAAAAATATATTTTAATAATTTTTAGATGTATTTATTATGTAAAATTAAAAGTAGCGAGCTACCGCTATCGCTATTTTTTTTAAAAAGTAGCGCGCTATAGCTACCGCTACTGAAAAAAGTAGCACGCTATTTTGACAACACTGATAGCCACGATTCTATTAACCTCAGTGGTGGTTACTACTAATCTGATCTTAACATATATTTAAGCATTATATATCAATCTGAAACTTTCCCAAAAATTAAAATAAATGTTTAACTTTCGTATAATGTCCATTTTGTCATATTTAAACTTTTAATTTGAATACAACTTAATAATTTTAAGTGATAATATTGTAATTTTGACGTCAAAAACATGACAGATAATTTAATTAGCTAAATATAATAAATTATTTTCATCCCCAAATATGGATATTATAGAATTCTATTTTAGAACTAAATTTCAATTTCTAATCGTTACTGGTTTTAAAATAAAATCTTTTGAACCGTCAAGTCCCTTGCGCCGACTAGCCTTGGTCTCCCCTATACATTATTAATAAAAAAAAAAAATTTGTTAAATTAATATGTTCTCAGATTAAAAAGATCCCTCAAAGAGTGACTATTATATATATTACTAATTTATCTCATCAACAACACCTTAGAAAGATACCGTAGCCAGATTATTATTTTTAGCATTTTTTACACCTTATCCTGAATTAACAGTTAGAGGAAATTCTAGGCTAAGTATACAAAAATGAATGCAATCATATTTTGTATACTCCCCCGCGAATTCGCCCTAACTATGAAGGCAGGGATAGTCAATTGCAAAGTAGGAACGAAAATAATAATGTATAACATATTCGATATTATCTACAACATTTAGATTGCTTAAGTGGGATTGATAAAGAAAGACCAAAACTTTAATCAAACTCTTTTTAAAAGTTATATAGTTTCTTTCTTCAAATATATACATTCTTCAATATTAATTAGGAATGAGAAAATACACTATTTTTTTAAAATAAATCATTAAATGTTTAAGAATACTAGAGATCTGCAAAGATAGGCCACACCCGTACCCTGTCAGAACCCTCCCTTTTCATAATGGAACTCGGGCCGGGCCAAATATCTATTTAAAAATATTGTACCCAGGTCATGATGTATAAATTTTGAATTAAAATTGATATATTTAAAAAATTTTGCCAAAACATAGAAACAAGGCGCCATTTTTTTTTTTGTAAAATGATCAAAAACTGGATTATGTTCAGTGCTAAAATGTAAAACTTATATTAAAAAGTTAATTATTTTCTATATTTAAATAAATTTGTGGACTCTATAAAGCTATAAATATTGTATATGCATAAATGATTGTATGAATCATTATAAATATCCAAAACAAATCAATGAGCACCAATAACGGCAAAAATGGTCAATGAAAAAAATATATAGAATTGATCTATTTTTCGTTTAAAAACTTTTTTATACACTATTTTATAACCATTAAAAATTATTAAATTTAAAGTTGTTCCTGTTTAAACAAGATTTCCAAAAGTTTGTTGAGAAATAATAACCAATGTCAAATTAAATTGAAAGAAAAGAGAACTGAATTACTCTGCTCTAAAGATGGTGAGTTTTCTTGTAATGAGAGGCATATAATCATTTAAATTATTTCAGATCTTGATTATTTTTAAGTTTTTTTTAATTGTTTGTTGTTATTGATTATATGGAGAAGTAAGATCTTTCAGAACGGAAGAGTTAATTATCTTATTATTGATATTGCTATTTTATTGTTTTTTCCATTTAAAATTTTATTAATGCATCTTAAGGAATTTGATTATATTATATTATTTAACTCTAATCAAAATTATCAGTAATTTCACTCCGGCATGCTTAATCAAAATTTTAAACTATTTTGAATAGAATTCACAAATTTTTGTCAATAATTTATACCTTTTGATTTATCCTTGGCATGTAATCATGATTACACTATAGAGATACTACAATAAAAAAGTGACATAATTAAAAATTCATTAGAAGCCTAAACTATAAGACAAGAGCGCCAATTTATATATCGCCAAATTTACTCACAATGCTAAAGTTTGATTATAAATACTCCTCCCTCATGTTTAGAAGAGATACATTATCAAAATAATAAGGCTAAAAAACTAATCGATATTCAAAGCATAACACTCTCCATATTAGCAATAATAGTTGCTATATTATTAGATTACATAACCTACAATTCTGAAACGTGAAGAGGAATAAACTGCTATAAAATCCTTAAAATATTAACTTGACAATAGAAGTGACTCAAGGGACAAGGGGTGTTTAGGTAATACATCCTGAAATATCTCAGTTATGGAGTCAATATATTTGCAGCTTGTAATAATTCAATGAACGAGAGTGAATAAAGTTCAACCTGATGGATGATTTTAGGATTAAATGGCAGAATGCAGTGTTTTTCGAGGTTAACGTTTTATCCATTCTTTTATACAAACTGATAAAGGATTATAGGCAAAATGATTTAAGGGTGTGAATCCAGAATGAAGTAGACAGAGTATACTAGGATATTTTATATTTTTAGAAAAATATCCAAGTTACCTTGCATTCATGGTCGGCGTGAATTCGCGGCCAAGTATACAAAATATAAGATATAAATATATTAATTTTACATTAATTTTTGTATAACTGTGAATGCAGGGTTAAGTGAGAATGTATAAAGTAACAATTTCGAGGTAAATTGTTTTTTACTTAGGCTTAAAAACTGGTATGGTATTAATTTAGAATTCAAACCTATATAAGCGAAATTTATAGGTTAATGTTAAATATCGCATAGTTAACATACAGCAATTTACTAAACAACAAAGCAAATTTGTTAAACAACCAATTTAAATAAAATGTGATAATACCCAATTTTCATATAACTAAACCTACCCCAAGGAAGAGACCTAGTTGACTTCAGAAAAAAACATGGTACTTGCTTTTAGTGAACTGCATCGGGCCTAATTTTTCAAGCCCGGCCCAGGCCCGAACCCGAAAAAAATTTTTTCCGGTCAGGCCCGAATTTATTTAAATATAGAAATTTATTTTTATAATTACTCAAAATAAACGATATGTGTTATTTGGCATCTACTTTCTATAAATAAAATCATATATTTTTATTTTACATAATATATTCATAAAATTGATAAATTTAGATATATTTTAGAAAATTTCTAAGGCTTGACCCGACCCAATCCAAATTTTATTAAAAATATTAGGCTCGGGGCCGGGTTCGGGCCGCCTATTTTTGCAGATCTCTACTTGCTTTATTCAAACCCAAAATTATGGAATTGAGATAAACGCACTCAATCGACTAGGTCAAAGACTCAATTCGAAAAAAACTATTTTTTAAAATATAAATATTATAAATAAACATTGATTATTTCTATTGTATCAAATTTGTTAATAAACAATAACTAAATATATAAAGAATAGGATCAAAATTCAAAACTAAGTATATAAAAATTAGGAGCTAAATAAAGATAATGGGACAGTTATTTTATGATTTGAATCTCCAAATTTTTGAAAAAAAATTTATTTTTAAATTTAATAATGAGGAATTTATTTTTAATATTGAAGAATTTATTAATTTCTGAAAAATATTGTTTTTAGGTTAGAAGGTCATTTTGTTATTTTTAAGAAATGGGATTTTAAATTGCATGCTAACAGAGTTTGAAAAAAATCATCAAAAAGTTTTTGAACAATTTTTTATAATAAACCTTTGATTTCATATGCATGTAAATTACAAATTTACTTATAAAAGATTTTTTAAAAATTTTATTGGCATTTATGGGTAAAATTTAATCAAAAATTTCTCTTCTTCAAAAAAAAATCTTCAAATATATTTGGAATATTTTTTCAAACCATGACTAAAACTAAGGGATACTTATATTTTAAATTTTATCTTGTCATGTTTAAGTAATAAATAAAATATTATATTTATTTATATTGAATTTGAATTATTGGGATAGATCGTTTTATAATAATATATTTTTTTCGCGATAATCGATTTTCAATTAAAACTGATTTTTCAAATTATATAAATTACTATTTATTAGAAATATTGTTTTAACTTTATTTTTTTGATAAATATATCAAGATACATTTTATATAAATATTTTATTGCTTTGAAAAATAAAACAATTAAATAAAAGTTTTTTTTAATTAAATTATCATGATACTAAAATATTAGATAAAAATTTATTAAAAAAAATATCCCTTATAATTTTTTTAAGAACATACAGATGAATAAAACTTTCATAAGGTTATCATCATTCGGTTCTTCATAGCCGTAATCTTATTAAAAAGTGCTTGTCCCAATATTCTATTTAACGATTATGATTATATGTTGACTTAAACATAACGATAGAAGTTTCAACCAAAGATAATTATTAAAATTAAAAGATAAAATTTTAAACAAATTAAGATATATTACAAATCGTAAAATAAAATAAAACAAAATTTGAAATTTAATTTAAAGTTTTATTAGCATTTTAATTTTATAACTTTTTATTAATATTAGTATAGTAAAAATTTACAATTATACAATTTTACATAACTTTTTTTTTTTAATATTTAAAATTATTCCTCAAATAATTTGGTGATCCACAAAATATATTAGCCTAAAATTTATATTATATTGGAGTTGAACTTTTTTTGGGAAATCTTTAAAATACTATCTGTGTATCATACTAATTAATTTTTATAATTTTTTAAATACAATTTTCTTCACTACGAATGGTCAGTATATACCTAATTTTTATGGCAAGGAGTTTTTATTATTATTTATTCTTTATATGATATCCCATTTTTTTGACAGCAAGAAAAGGCTCACTGTCAGATTTATAGTCATCAATTGAAATGATAAATCATTAAATTTCATTTAAATAATACATATAATTCGATTCGAATAGAAATTCTGTATTCAACACGAGTGTGTTCGACCTTCGATTATTTTATATTAACTTTAGAATATAATAGAAAAAATAGATGAAAGTTTACAGGTGACTGAGTGAAAAGATAATTCTGTAAAGGTTTGAAAATATTTAGGAAATGGTTCATAAAACTAGAAAGATGGAAGGAAGGGATATAAATCTGGTGATCTTGGTATAATGGATACAATTATTATGGATTGTGAGATATGCATCATAATTTTTAGCAATTAAGAAAAAACATGAAGGTATGGAATCGGGAATAACAGAAATGGTAATGCCGAAATAGCAAATTTCATAAAAGTATAGAAGTTTCAGGCATTAAAGATTATATGAGGGAAAGTTAGTTTGGGATACGAGGAAAGAAGAAGAGATTAGGCACATCTAAAAAAAACAAAGCTGTTGATGAAAGCATGATTGAAAAAGAGGGAGGCTTTTAATATGGAAGGATTTGGTAAAGAAGAATTTGATTATCTTTATAAGTTATAGATAGAAACAGACGAAAAAAGAGAAGAATAAAATAAAATTAGAAGGAAATTCTGAAGAAGATAAAGAAGTTAGGATACTAAATATATTACTTCGTTTGACTTTATCCCGTCAATAATTTGACACAACCCGAATATTTAATAGGTTCAAAAATTCACTGTTGAAATCGCTTATAAGTTATTTTATTTTTTTTGGTTAGTCTATATTATAAGTTGGAGGATAGGCATAGTCAAGGAGATCTGAAATATTCTATAATTGAAATTTTTTAGACATAAGCCCGTGTCCTCTTCTTATTTTTGAAGTTTATTTCTGTTTAAACAACTCTAATCAGATTTTGAACTAGGAAACCCTATTCTGTTTTAAATGTGTTATGTGAAATCTAAATAGCCTTTTTTGAGAAGGCTAAATTGACGGCTCAGATTTTTGTTTGAAAATAAAACGATTCAGGACACGGCCTAAACATCTTAATAAACGATTAAGGTGTAAAACAACAATTATTTTAAAAAACATATAAGCTGGGACCTGGAAAAGTAAGCCTAAAGCCATATCTCCAATTAATTCATAGAGGGGCAGCTAACTAAAAACTCTTCTTACCACAATCCTGGCTATGAGTAAAGGTTTTAGGTATCTATTATAATTAGTAAATTCTTATATAAGCATTATTTTAAGATTTATAGTGATTTTTTTCCCTATTCCCAATTTATTATCTTGCTAATATATGAAATACAGACAAAGGGCGTAAATTATTAAATGTTTACATTTAAAAAAAGTGTAATAATTGATGGTCATTCATTATAAATATACAAATAATTATTTTTTTTAAATAAGGAAATTTTTTCCTCGATTTATAAGTATCTTGTATTTAATAAAACATAATTATGTATTTTGTTTAAATTTATCCTATATCCCCTTTTATTCATTCCTTATATATGTACACATAAATATAATCAATTGTACTATTGTTGTTAAAAAGAAACTTTTTTAAAAAATAATAAGATATTTTATATAAATCTTTATTCTTTCGCCTTTTATAATTATCATGTTTTTGATTTGATTTTAGACGGTTGCACGAGGAGAAATATGAAACAATATTTCTTTTTAAAAAAGTTGAACTATGAACTAGTGTTGATAAATGGCTTAATTTAAAAAAATAGTGAACTAAATATTTTAGCCATAAAAATATTACGCAGACCTTGAGATTTTGTTCATAGGTGATAGAAAGGTTTTCATATCTATTAACAAAATATTAAGGTTTGCGTAAAATTTTTTGGCTAAAATATTGGGTTAGTCATTTTCAAAAATTGGGCGTTTTAACACTATAAACGGTGATAAGGAAAAAGCTTGTAATTAAACTTGACCAAAAAACTATTGATAAAAAATCTTAAGGATAAAAAATTTTTAAATGCTAATTTAAAACATTTGATCACTAGACCTGAATTTATAAAAGAAATTGAAACCTCACTTATCCCTGTCCGATAGGAAAGACCTGATGGGCTCACAAACATTTCTGTTTAAAGATAAACACCTTATTTGGCTGCCAATTTTCCTCTAACCCAAACATAGAACCTATTATTACAGCCGAAAGGTCAAAAATTAGAAAGTACCACGACTTTTCAGATTTATAACTCAAATCACCATGTTCCGAGGCAACTAGCTTAGTTTCCTCAGATCTCAGTAAGAGCCGTCCCCACTCTTATATGTTTTTTAAAATATGTTCACTTATTTTTCAAACATTTTTTTCATCAGGTATAAGAATTATATAAAAAAAAATTAATTAGACAAGTTATTATCATTTGTTTGGAAATAAATATAAAAAAAATTGCTGGTAACATTACCCAAGAAACCGATTTGGAAAAACGTTCTGTCTGGAAATCACCTTATATGAGTATTATTTTTGCATAATGACCTTCCTAAAACAATATAAGATAAAACAGAATTATAGGTGTACTATTTGTTGAGTTAGATTCAGCTAAAGCATAATACTTATACTTATGATTTTTGGAATAGTATATATGTTTATTATGACAAGAAACTTTAAAAAAAATATGAGTTTATCTTATGATTATGAATGTTAATTTTTAAATTACTATAACCTGCATGTTTGAAATGTTTAACGCCTTTGATGTGATTTCACGTTCTTGAGGGTTTTGACGTAGTTTCGGGCTTTAAATGTTTTCACGCTTCTTTTATCGGTTTATGCTCTTATGAAGCATCGTAGAAAAATAATTAAAATAAAAATTCTACATACTATTTATATTCAAAATTTATAAAACGAGATCTGATATTAATTGTGTATATTTTTTTAAATTTATCAATATATATTTTGCTTAGGAGTTAGGAAGGAGGGTGTTGCTTATTAAAAAAAAAATTTAAAAAAAAATAGACTTCGATTTATTATTATATTAAAATATTTGAAAAATCTAAAATAAAATATGATTTTAATTGAATTAAGAAAGAGAAAAAAAAAGAAATAGGATATTAAATATTTTTCCAAAAATAATAAAATAATGTATTTTTGTATGTGTATATATCCTAATACGACTTATTAGAGATTTTATTATACTTATTATTATGTGCTTTTGTTAATAAAAACAAATTTGATTTTCAATTTTATATTATCTATTTTATTAAAATATAATTTATCAAAAGATAATTTATATTATATTATATTTACTATACTAAATCTAATATATAATGTACGGTAATGATAAAATTAATATTTACAAAAAAAAATATCAACAGAGAAATTTCTAACTAGACACAAATTATATTTAATTTATATTTTTAAAGATTTCAAGTTTTTTTTCAAAAAAAAAAACGGTGGGGACCCCTTATGTTACAATATCATATACATTATATATTATTGTATAAATATTATATTTTATAATTTTTATAACTTTAAACTTTAAAGGGTATTATATATAAAATTAACAAAAATCTTATTATTTCGGGTTTCTTTTATATATGTAAAAAATAGGAACTTAAAAATTAAAATTTTTAATATACACATTAATTGATTTTATAATTGTAGGAAGAATTCTGATAATTTTAATTAGTTATTATATTTTTTTTAAAAAAAATAATTAAATTTTGAAGCCCTATTCATCCAATAATAATAATTTAATAAAATAATTTTTTGTAAAAGATATAAAAATTTGTATCTAATAGGGAAGAAAAAAAATTAAGGTTAAAAATCATTTAATTTACATTAATATATTTTAGTAAATTATTATTTTTTTAAAGAAAATTATTTTTGGTGAGATATATATTAAAAGAATGAACTATCAAAATGTATGCCAGTATTATATGGCCAACACCGATGGAATACCAATTAACACTGAAGTTTTAAATCATTCCGAATTTAATAATTCCATTTCCCCTATAAATTCTGAAAATCCTCACCAATTTTCATGGTATATTTCTTTCAATTAAATAAGTTATAATATTTAATAAATTCTTCAAATATGCATAATACCTTGGTTGTTTATGTTTTATTTAAATGAAATAAACTGTCAAGGTGTAATGAGACAAAAAAGTTCGAGCCATATATTTTTCTGCTATCTATGGGAAGATAATAATGTTCCACTTAACATTTAAAAAAATTATCATCATAGATGATTATAAACAGAAATTATTATATTAATCATATAAATGATTTCTTCTTACAATCATGTAAAATATTATTAAAATTTATTATTGCAAAATATATACATAAGGGTATATCCAGAGTGAAACTGGGTTATAGAGGTCCATTTAACTTCAAAAGATAGTTATATATAAGTCATAATCTTATTTTATTATTCTGACTTATAGGCAATAGTTTAAGAAGATATATATATTTTTTTGGAAATAATTTATTTATAATAAAGAGAAAAGCCTGCTTAAATTTTAGCCATATCCCATATAAAATGAGGCATTTGTTGAAGTTAACTTGGTTTCAAAGCCCGAACTAATGATAAAATTTATCGCATCTTAAATTTAGGGTATAAACTTAGGAGAGCTCTGTGAATGTAAAAATAGAGATCCTACAACATGATGCCTTAACCCTCAAATAATAAAACTGCTGGAATTTATTTTCGGAGATTTTTATAATATAAGAAAACGTTTTCAGCAAATAAATGCAATTTTACCAAATTCAAATCATTTATTTAGATAGTTTATTAAAATTAATAATTTAAATAGTATTTCCAGCAGTTCATGTAAGATACCTATGATAAAAGTTTAAGTAGTATTTTAGTTGCATAAATTGACTAAATCCAAATATCACTGATTAATCGTATGATGGTAATTTTTTAAATTATAAGGCAAAATTTTAACCACCCCGGTCTCATACCATCCCCGGTTTTCTTCTTTTTAATTAATTTTAAAATAATTTTTTTCTTCTTTAAGTCATAATAACATAAATGCTTTAATAAATCAACTAAAAAGGTTTTTAGAAATTTCAAAGAATAAAATGATAAATAAATTCTTTAAATCAAAAGACAATTTGATATCATATTTCGAACAGGTGAATATAAAATGAATATCAAAATATATATATTTTAAAAAGGGAATGTGTTCAAAATATTTTTATATTCACATTTTAAACTTAATATATTTCAAATTTATTAAGGGAAATTCTTTATTTTATAATATACCAACTTTCTTTAGCTTCTCTCCAGTATAAACCTCTTTCATTTTTAAAAAATAGGAGGAAATAGATTGTTTTTACTAACTCGGGTTATGAATATATATCTTACTATGTAGAATAAATGTTGTGTATTCTTACTTTGAAATATTTCTAATTAAATTTGTTTTATGTATAAAGTATGGTTGTCATTTGACAGAATTTTTTAATCGTCGATCTGATTTTAAAAAGTAGCATTAAAACTTGGACCAAAGTACTTAACGAATTATAAGGGAGGTGTGAATATGTTATAAAAGATCGGAATATTTATTAATCTTGAGGTTCTCGGTTGTGTCGATAAAATTGGTAAAATCGAAGGAAACAGGAACACCTGAGTCATTGTAACACCATTCGGACGTAGGTTATTAAAAAATAGAGATCTGTTAGTTAAATCTGAATTATATCTCTAGCCTTAAAACTAGCTATTAATGTATTTATTGTTCTATGTCGCAAGCAGTGGTATAGATAAATGGGGGGAGGGGAATTTAAGGTTGAAACCACCTTTTTCATAACCCCCGAAATCTTTTATTTAAAAAATATTTAATTATAAATTTAATAATATAATTTATAGTTGAACAAAATTAAATATTTATAAATCTATTAAAACTTTTATTTATTGCTTGGGCAATATAGAAATAGTTGGAGGTTTATGAGCATTTAGAAATAGACTTTCCCAAGGTTGAGCGCTTTGTAACTAGAAATAAACCTTTTAGAGTTGTAGGAGGATATCCCTAAATTTAAGTTTAGATTTGTATCAAAAGAAGGAACTTCATTAGTAACACGTGAGATTGTCGAGTTTTATTAATTATCACTTAAAAAATCAATTTTATCAAATTCAAGTTTTTTTCATCCAAAAAATTTACGAAATAAGCCTTCCACGTAGTATTGGCGAAACAATACACTGACGAAGATGTAGAGCAATAGTATATTAATAATCCATATCATCTTAATATTTTATAAAAAAATAATTTTTAAAACGCACTTCAAATATATACTAAATTTAAACACGAATAAAGTATATATATTTGTAGTTTAAAGAATTACTGTCTAACTACCATAAAAGAATATTGTATAAAATAAATTTTTTTAAAATTATAAGTTGTGATTGCCTTTTTATTTATATACTAAGTAGGACACCTTATTAGTTTGCTTTCAATTGATGGAAAAATATTTGGTAGACTAATCTCAGCCTTCATCAGAACCTAAAAAATCCAATATAGTATAAATTATTTCAAATGAGGAGGAGGGGGGGGGGATTAAAAATATCAAAAGCAAATGAGAATTAATTAATCCATTATACTATTTTCCAACTGTTTAATTTGATATATAATTCGAATTTATTTTACAGAATTACTCGGGTAATTTCTTTTACTATTAGGCCCAGATTTGCCGGGGGTTCTTGGAAATTTATTTTATTCTTGAGCCCGTATTTGTAGTTCTTCGATTTTAATTTTTAACATCTAAAATTTTATTTAAAATATTTAGAAACAAAATTTAAAATTTTAACCTCCAACTAGAACCAATTTCATTTTGTTATAATTATAATTTTGAAATATTTAAATAACGAAATAAAATTTATACTTGACATGTAAAGTAAATTAATCTTCTATCCACTCTAAAAGTCGTCATATTATGATGCAATTATCATTGTAATGCTTTTTCTCGCAATATATTTAAATTTTTATACAGCTATTTTATATATTTTTAAATTAAATTCAGATGAAATATGTAAATATATTTGCGACCCTCCTTCCTCCTCCAAAGTACCGTTTAGCAAAAGTTTTCTAGTTATGGAAAACTCTTTTGAAACATCTAAAAATGAATATGAATTTAAAGCGTGTATAATTTTAATTCATTAATAAAATATCCACCAGGTAGGCCTTGTATTTAGAAAATCGAACTGGGCAACCTTAGCAAAAAATTGAAACCGGCCGGCAGGATCGGGCAAAAGATTTTTACCAGGCCGGACAGGGCTTGAGTAATTTGTCATTAGCAAATATCTCATCGTTATTTAAAAAAATGATATATACTTATACTAATTTTTTTAAACATGTTTATACATTTTTATTTATTTATTTTTTTTTGGGGGGGGGGGAGAGGAGGAAAGGGTGGGGAGGGGGTGTATAGGGGTCAAATTTTTATTAACCTATAAAGATATTTACTAGAATAGGCTTTCGGAAAGGGATATTTCCCTTTGCCCCTCTTCTTGGCGATATCTATGTACATAGGAATTTCAAACAATTTTGTACAATATATACGAAATTTCTAAAAAATTAAAATTTCCTCAAATATTTATCAAGAAACTGTCCGAATTTATAGGGAAGGTATTCTACACATATTGGAATACATTCCCGGCAAACAGGGGCTTCACTAGCCTTTACAATCTTGCAGTAAAAAATATATTTAAATTATTTTCAAATTTACATTTTTTAAAATTATTTTCAAACTTATTTTTTAGCTAACTTTTTCAAAATTACATTTGATATAAGAAAAATTCAAAATTTTCAGGGGGCTCTTCATATTTTTCAAGGAGCTTGAGCCCCTCGCCCCCTCCTCCCCTAGTGACGCACTCCGGCAAAATCAGATGCTCTTATATGATTTAAAAATATAAAAACATACATCAAATTATTGCCTTATCTTAATTTCTAATAAATGAAATTTGCAAATTTTTTAAAAAAATATCTTACCTAAAAAAATTTGAAAGAAAATATATACCAATTGAATTATCAACAAAATATTTTTACAGATAAATTATTATTTTTAACCTGTTTTTTAAAAAAAATTAATATTTCATAAAATGATAGGCAGAGTCGCCTGATTGACAGATAACTATATTCGATTTTATTTTTGATATCTCGTTTTCTGTTCTAGCTTTGCCAACTTAGTTATGAATTTTTATAAAAGAATTCGTTTGCTAAAGTATGCTAATAATGCTATAGGGTATATTAATAAAATTTTCAGACCATAAATAAAAAACATTGCGCTTATATAATTCTTATAATGAGAACTGGTTATTATTAATTTTAGTAAGGTATCTTGGGTAAATATATAGTGATAATACGAATTCCTCTAATTCGATGAGAGAAGTCGTAAATAATTTGGTGAAACGCTAGAACAAAATATTATATATTTTTTAAATAACATAGAACTCTTTGAAACTTAGTGTTTTTCTTTAAATCTAATTAGAAACATGAATGAAAAAAGACAATATGCGTCTAAAAAAGCTATAGAATGTATATACATTATTTTGATTTATATTCAAAATTTAAAAATAACCAAATACGTTGCTTATTCTTCAAATTACATATTCGTACTAATTATCTGTTTTTAACAACATATGGGGAGGGCAGAGATTCAGTAAAACTTCGCATACGCCTAAAAAAAAGAATAGAAGACTTGTGCAATCTATCTGTAGCATTAAATAAATTGATAATTAGAAGGAACATCCGCTTGTTTTCTCATTATGTAGATTTTACTGTGAAGTACATTAAAACACCCTAAAAGTGTGAATTATTTTATGTCATCAAAATATTAAGACAATTATGCATAATTCTAAGATATCAATGAAGTAAAAATTAAATTAATCAGAAGGGTTATATATTATAATTGATTTTGCATGAATTATATCTAATATAAGTTAAGTATAATACTTGAATGGAATATTAAAAAAATTTTAATTGCAAATTTTGCTATGTAAACATAAATGTTAAAGAAGTTTTTATGTACATTTATTTTATATCGTCAATAAAAACATGAATAATATATATTTTTTAATTAATCCTATTCTTTCGTATATTTTTAAATAATTCTTAAAATCGATATTTGCATAATATCAATATATCTAATGTAATAACATATAAAGATGTAACAAAGGGATGCCTCTGGGCCACTGTATTTCATATAAGAAAAAAAATTGAGGCTTTCCGTTACATCATTGAAGTTTATTCTATTAATTAATATTTCCCCATATATGTTCATAATAAAGTTTCGGTTTTGTTTAAGTCTTCGAAATTGGGACAAGTTTTAATTTTAAACATTACAAAAATTTTATTTATTTTACACATTTATGAAAATTTAAAATGATTAAATTGACAATAATATACAAAATTTAGCAATTTTGGAGATTGTAAATATTACAAATTTGACATTTTTTTTCTATATTTATTTTAGCTCATAAGTATGGGTATGGTTATAGCTAAGAGAGGATCCCCTCCCATTTGTAGAGTTTCCTAAATATCATTTCCCAAGATAAAATTCAAAAATTGATTTAGTTTATTATCATAATAATAATAAAATAGTTTATTCCCTTAGAAAAAAAAATACTATTTAATTCGTGTTGTTAAACGCGAGATTTTTAAATACGGCAAGTCTAATTAGTGATCTGCATCGGGCCAATTTTCCAAATCGGCCCTGGACCCGATCCCAACAAATTTTTTTATGATTTGTCCCAGCCCGACCAGAAATAAAATTATTTGTTGTCCGGTTCGGCCTTAATTTATTTAAATATGAGAAAATTTTAATTTGTATTTTTGATTGTAAAAAAAATATTAGCCTTGTTTCTTGCATGAATTTTAAAATGTATCAATTTATTTGGCAAAATGTAATATCATATTTAAAAAAAGCCCTAGTCAGCCCAGCCCGAATTTTCTTAACAAATATATGGTCCGACCCAGCCCGAACTTAAATTATTTTTTAAAATATTCAAGTCTGGAGATCGCTTATAGATGGCAGAGAAGTTTCGGCATCTATTAACGAAATTTCGAGGATTGCGCAATATTATTTCCGCTAAATCGAGCCGTTTAACAACACCATACTTAATTAATAGATATATTTTCTTTTATAAAAGTGTGTTAGAGTTAAGGAAAGAAAGGTCAAGAGATGCCGCCCGTAGTCGAAGAGGTAAAGAAAATCACGAGTTCAATCAATTAGCTAAAATGTTACCTTTGCCACACGCAATAACCATGCAATTGGATAAGGCTTCGATTATAAGGCTAACTACTGCCTTTTTAAAAATTAAGTTTTTCTCCTATTTTGGACAGCCATCGTGGACCAAAAATTATCCAAATGTTAATAACAGAACTTTGGGTTGTAAAATATCCGACTTTAAATGCCCAAAAAGTTTTAATAATAATAGTAAAAAATTGGAAGATATTCAAAGAATTCAAAGATGCAGTGCCGATTACAATATGGGCACCTCAGAATATACGAATGGATGTATTGCTTCTAGAAGTGGGGAAGGTATAAAAATATTTTTAAGGCATATCATGAATCTTTTAAAGACCAAGAAAGAAAATTGATTAAAATTTTATAAAACATACTTTTATCAAAAATAATAATAATAACTATTATAAAGATTTTTTTTTCTTTGTAAGGTGATCAAAAATGGAAATCGATGCCTCTCTATGTTAAAGAAGATATCCACCATATTGAAAATAACCATGGAAATAATATATTACAGGTAAAATATAAATATGATTGTGAGATAAATCTTATTTATCAATATATAGCCGATAGATGAACCTATTTGAATTTAATACGATCAGACTAGGAAAGACATTATCTTTGACTGGGTCGGATCAAATTTTAATTTTAAAAGTTTAATTTGATCGGCGAAATTTTAAATCATTTTGTTTTCCCTAATGTGTATTATTTTTCCTAAATATTCTTTACAACATGTTTTAAATTTTCCTTTTTCATTGAAAATACCCTACTTTTTCAACAGCCTATTAATAATTATTTAAAATTACAGTTTAAAAAAATTTAGAAAATTTAAATGAAAAAAAAAATTTCAAGGCATTGGATGGCTTTGCTTTCGCCCTTTACAACGATGGACGTATCTTGTACATATCAGAGACTGTTTCCATATACCTAGGATTATCCCAAGTTTTAAAAATTGATTTAAACTTTTTAAAAATATCATAATTTATTCTTTTATATAAAACGAAAGGTGGAAATGACCGGTAGTAGCATATTTGATTACGTTCACATAAAGGATCAGAGAGAGATGGCCAAAAAAATGGGATTAGATTTAAGATGGATTTGCTCTACGTCTCCGAAATGCTCTTACAAATCCGATGAGAATGATCAAAAGTTTTCAATTAATACGACCTCCTCTCAAAACTCTTACAAATACAATAAAATAATACCATCGCCTATTCAATTCTCCGACGATCAAAACAATTTATTCCCTGAGATAGCCTTCAGTGAAACGAGTTTGAAAATATTTTTTATTTTTTTTTCATTTATCGAAACTTACATTGCTTCTCTTATATAGTGGTCAGTCTTGCTGCTAAACCAGCTAACTAACTCCTCTTCTTTCTTTTTACACGAGAGACGAAAAAAAAAATAGTGTATTTAAAAAAAAAATATTCAAAGATTTTTTGAAGATTTCTTTCGCTCAAAAGTAATATCTTTGAAGATCACAAAAATATATTTTTCACAAGATCAATATATAATATATATATATATTTTTTTAAAAAAATTGTGATTTCATCATGGAACATTTTTTACGCATAAAAATCATAAAAGATTTACTTACAAAAGATTTTTTTGATTTTGAATTTTAGATATAATATTAATCAAAAATCCTGCTTGATCATTCTCAAAAAAAATCTTTAGTAATAAAAATTTTTTGAAGATATAAAATGGATAATAAAAAATTAATTGTGATTGAAAACTAGGGCTCGCAAAAACCTCTAAATATCAAAAAACTTCTTCAAAGAGCCCGATTTCGGTGAATATTTTACCATGAAGTTATTTTCGCGAATTTATTATAGTAAAAACATTATTGCCAATGCATTTTCAAGATGCAGTTTTAGTAAAATTAAGCAAAACATTTATATTTATAAATCGTCCATATAAAGCTTTGTGTCAATCAGTAATAAAACAGATATTCTAGTGCTGAGTGAGATAGACCTAGAATATGATCTTACAGTGGTCCAGACTACAGGCCTTAATCCTGAACATGGAAATTCAAAGCCTTTAATCGATAATCCAACCAAATATCGAATATATATGCTAACCCTAGTAAAGGCCTTAGTTTTGGAATGCATTCGCAGTAATATTGTACTTTAATAAATCAAGTATTTCTGATAATTTCTTAATAATACATTTGATTTCATTCCAATAATGTCTTCGCGGAAATGCATTTCCGATTTCTTTAATATTTTTGCTATAATAATTTCACACTAAAACAATGGGAAAAGATTAATGGTTTGACTTGGGATTTCTACCTTTAAGAGTAACTTTTCATGCAGCAATTTCTTTTTTAAATAAAAAATAATAAAAACCATTTAAGACATATTTTTTTTTCTGAAATATTGTGAGGAAAACTTTTTTAAAATAATAAATGTAAAAGTATAAAGAAGTATAAAATATTATTTTCTTTAAAAATTATCAAGTATATTGCGTTTAGAGACTCGCCCTGATCTCCGATTCTTCTATTTATTTTTATATTAATAGATGGATGTTGGTATCTATATCAATTTTTTTTTTCAATCAGTTGGAACGATGAAATGCAAGGAAAAATTTAACAAAGTGTTCTGTGTTCGAATGAAATCTACTCTGAGTAAACGAGGCAACCATGTGAGACAATCTGGATATCGGGTGAATATTATTTACATAAATTGCCAGTTAGAGAATCTTTAATTTGCGCCTTTAATATTATCATTAAATATTGTTGCTACTTGCTTTTTAACTAACACAAAAACTCAATTTTTATTTTATCACTACTAATACAATCCTTATGGAAATTGTATACAGCTAAAGCTTATATTATGTTACAAATTTTTTTTCTTTATCAAAATAATTATAATTGGCTCATTCTGTTAATTTAAGTTTGTTACTAGTGTTGTTAAATGGCTCGTTTTGATCAGATTTTTAACAACTGCTAACTTAATATTTTAGCCAGAAAAATTGCCTAAGCCTCGAGATTTCTCGATTAATAATTTTAGACCTTCGGGCCATCTATGAGAAAGGCAGCAGCGGGCGTGATTAAACCAGCGGTTGAGAGCGAGGCTGGTAAGACTTGCGTAATATTTATCTGGATAAAATACTGAATTAGCCGTTTTTAAAAATCTGCTTTACATAAATATAAATTTTTTAAATATCATTAAATACATTTTTTAGAAGCATATTTTTTATGTTGTTTCTTTCGTTGTTTTTTTTTGTTTTTATAACTTTTTTTGCATCCTTTATTATTACACTTATACTTAATGCATATTATGTTAGCTTCAATGTGTTTCTAAAGTGTTATTATTTGAACTTTAAATCATTTTTTGAGCGTTTTAAAATTTTAAAATTTTCTTTTACCGGAAATGTATTCCGGCATGTTTAGTTTTATGAATTGTAGATAATTTTGCTCTTAACCTTTGAGTCATTTATAATTCATATAAAAATATGAAAAAAAAAATAACACATAAACTATTTATTGCTTAAAAAATATATTTTTATATGGTGTAGTAGATGTTAATATTTAAAAATTATTTTTTTCCAACTTTAAACAGATCGGAACATTTTAACCGTTTCCCATAACAGCTTTACTATATTTTACAAATCGTTATTGCGTGACTTCTAGTAAAGCTTTATACTTCTGAAAAATTTTATTCTCTAGCGATGACTTTATGGAACATCTAGAAAAAATCTTAAATTATTAGCCTTACTATATTTTTCTAAAAACAAAATAAAATAGAGGGTAATTTTTATAATTTTTGAGTAAAAAAACGGTATTTTAGCAAAATATGTCAAACTAGCTTTTCCAAAAGGTGAACATAGGTAAGTTAGATATAAAAATACATTTACACACTAAATTTAATGTTTTTATGCTCAAAAGTTTAAAATTATTTGCGTTAACATTGTTACTCTATCAATCGCTTTACCCCGATATTGATGTTGTATCTTTCTAGCTGAACTCCATGCAGATTACATCTAAATATTTTAACTTATATGATACTATATCAACAAAGAAGATTAAGTGTTTGTCAAAAATATAATTAACCCAAATTAAAAATAATGGGAATTAATATTATGATAACATCTTTGTTTCACTATAACCGGCTACAAACATGCTCAAAATATTTATTCTTGATTATTTTAACTAAATTAAAAAGGTTTTTTGTTGAATATTATGACAATTGATAATAATAATTTTATATATTTAGATAAGGTAAAGGTATTTAAAAAACAATAAACATCAATGTGCGGATTGTATATTATTGATCATTTAATTTTTTTAATATATATTTATATAAGATTTTTTATTATTGAATATATGTAATAATTTAATTTTTATAACTTGTTCATATCATTAAAAAATGAATCTCAATTTTAAACATGATGGAATACATTACTAGTAAAATCAGATTCCTAAATTTTAAAACACTCAAAAAATGATTTAAAGTTGAAAAAATAACACATTGCCGCTAACATTTACATGACATTTTGAACATATTAATTAGATATTGTAAATTTCTTTTTTTGAAAAATAAATGTTCAGGTTTTGCAAATACTGATCAGATTTCGGCCTCAAATAATTGAATCTTCATTGGATACTAAAAGTAAAAAAGATATGAATCTCGAGGGAAGCACTGATAGACTGATTGGTCTTGTTGGAATAGCTATAGCTCCCCCTCCACCAGCCCTTCATGAAATCAAAATTGATAATGAGATGTTTGTCATGAGATTAAATCTCGATTTTACCGTTTCCAGCTGCGAACCCAAGTTTATTTAATTTGATTTTTTTAGAAAGAAAAAATATATAATATTATATACATTTATTTCTTTCTTCTAAACTTTAATCAAACCCAGGTTTAAAATCTATGAGCATAATCGAATATAATTTTGTTATTAATCTAAACCCGAGCAACTTAGGCCGGCTAATTTTTTCTATAGGTTCGAGTTTTGATATAAACGATTGAGTGTGCTATTTTAAATAATTGCTACCATTTTATTGATTAAATCTTGTTTTCTTAGGATAACTCAATACACTGGGATTAAGATAGAAGATTTAATGAAACAGTCATTTTACAACTATTGCCACGTCTACGACCTTCCGAAATTAAGGAGACAGCATATTGATCGTAAATCACTCCTGACTTTGATTTTATAGACATATTTTATAATATTAGCTGACAAGGCATTATATCACCAATTATTAAATTTGGATATAGTTTTTGTAATAAACTTAGACATAAGATTAAACTATTAAACATGTTGATTGATAATGATTAAGCCCAACATGAATTTTGCTTTTAAAACCTTTTCAAATTTAAAAGATTAAATCGGTGGCATTAAATCTTGTTACAAATCTTTTATATATAATTTTTTTCTTATTGTTTTTAGTCATCAAAAAGGGTCAAATCATAACAGATTATTATCGCTTCATGTCAAAATCTGGGGGTTATATATGGATGCAAACGTGCGCTACTGTTGTTCTTAATACCTCTAAAAATGCAGCCGAAGACGACGAAAACATAATATTCATAAATTATATCATTAGGTTTATATTCTTTAGTGTTGTTAAACTACTAGATTTTTAAAAATGGCTAACCCAATATTTAAGTCATACAATTTATGAAACCCTGATGATTTGGCTCACGGGTGATATATAGGTTTAGACATCTTTTGAAAATATCTCGAGGCTTGCATAAAATTACTTTGGCGAAAATCTTAAGTTATTCTTTATATTAAACATTAAAATAAATTTAATAGTTTGTTGTTTGAAAATAAATCCATAACTATCTAAATCAGAATGTTCTTCCTACAAATAAATTCAAATTTTAAAAATTAGAAATAACATTATTTAGAAAAAAATTAAATATTATTTCAAATTATTTTAATTATTTTAAAATAGTTAAATAAAATCAAGCTAAAAATTCTAACCCAAAAAATATTTATTTTAAAAAATATTTCATCGATATTCTTATAAAAGTATGATAATAATTATTTATAAATTTAATTTTATAATACAGCAACAAAGAAAACCCTGAATATCATTATTCGACATTGCAAAACATTACGAATCGATTTACAAATTATTCGTCCAGCCCTAATAAAGGTAATTTAATTTAGAGTTCTATCTTAATAAAAAGTTCAGTTTCTGATAAAAAAATATTTCGCTATATTTTAATCGCATAATGTCTTTTACAAAGATGCCCTATTCAATATGATTTTAAAGCCGAGAAGAAACTAATTTTTATTTTTAAAAATGTATAATAACTTATACAATAAATTATGGAATGCCATTAATATTACACCGACTCTATATAATGTCTAAAACAAGTATTATTTATAAAATATATAATATTCTAAATGAAATGTAAAAAATTAGGAAATACTATTGATCAGTTAGTAACCAGCACCAATATATCAGATTTATGTTACTCCGAAAAAAAATTGACAGCAATTAAATCCTCTAAACAAACTAAAATTAATAATCAAAGGCACGCAAAAAGAAGCGGTAAAAAAATTCGGAAATCTTCGTCGCTAAACGAAAAGATTGATAAGTATATTAAAATAAAGAAATCGCACAAATCGAACTACAGAAGCCTGAAGAAGGTCAATAAGTACAAAGGACTCATCATCAAAAGTAAAAAGGACAATAAAAACAAAATATTGTGTGCTCATAAACATTTGATCAACAAAGGCAATAATAAAATTTCAAATATTATTTCCTATTCCGCCTCAAATAATTACTACTCCTCAGCAAATTATCAATCTTTATCTTATACTGGCCATTCTGAAACTCTCAATCGTGAATCCGTTATTAAATCGATCATGAACGATTCCCCGTTTACAAATAATGACTGTGATATGGCGAATTATAACGGTAACGCCTATTTCGCTTTAGCACAAAACCCTGCTAAATTCGGGAGTAACAGCTATGTAGACAGCTCAAGGAGTCTTATAGCTGAACTAAAGTGGTCTAATCGTGTTCTCACTAACTCTCATGATAATGATTACATGCATATTCAGAACGACAAGGATTACCTTCATATAGACCAAGAGAACAAACAGTATTTGGAGAGGGGGGAATATGGTATGTGTAATTCATTGGATGGTTATTTGGTGGAGGATGATAAAATTCTCACGACGGATGATCAGTCCATTTTATATAAAAATATACAGTATTAAATATACCTAATGTATTAAGTTTATTATATTTCTTTTTATAAACTATTAATTCTCAAAATGCAAACCAAAAATAATATCTTCCAAAAATCAGCCAAATGAATAGTCGCATTGTCATTACTTCAAATTTGTAAATGAAAATTAACAATTAATCGAATATTAATTTTATTATATAATTTTTTATAATATATGGGGAAAAAAATCTATTTTATAAATAATTTTACATCATAATATTTACTATATTGTTAAAATAAATTCCTATATTATAGTGATTTCAATATTAGTATCCAGTAAAAATTTAGTAAATAAATCAACATTACATTAAATTAGTAATAGTTATGTGAATGTGATAAAGATATTTTTTGTAAATATCAATAATTAATAAATAAATAATAGTAAGTGTTGTTCATAAGTTACTTTTCAAAAATAACTAGTTAAAAGGCGCATGCCTATTATCGTAAATATCATCTTAAGTTAATCAAAATCACTCCTTATTCCCAAAATTGTACCAAAATTATCACTATCAATAATTTAAAATAAAAATATATTGAAGTTAATAATTTTTAAAATAATGACTAATTCAAAATTTCCAGAAAAGAGCATATTAATTTTTTTAAAAAAAGGTGCCAAACTAAAAATATTTTAAAATGGCTAAAAATTTTTTAAAAAGCTCCACCTAATAATTCACCCCTTTAGTAAAATATTGGCTGTATGAACTAGTTAGATAGTAAGGTACTTTGTCCAAGACAGAACTAATTGCATAGCATAGTTACCTGACTTGATAATAGTTACTTAAATATATTATTTACATTAATTTTTGCAAAAAAATAATAATCAAGTTTATTATATACGACTTTACAATAAGCTAAAGCAGAAATAAGAGAAATTGTTTTCTAATAAACACAGGGACATTTTACTTTAATATAAATATCTTGTCTAGTTGCTGACGAAATACATTTATAAAAATAAGATAAACAATGCGAATCCAGAAAATTGAATCAAATAATTAAAAATTCGAATTCTAAGAATCGAATAATTATGATTTTTTTTTCAAATAAAAACTTTTTAAGATATTTAATTTAGTAAAAACATTTCATTGCATAAATGGTAATCGTGCGTAAGGCAAAATTATAATAATAATTAATACTAAAAACAATTATAATAAGACATACAGTTTTCTTAATTGTTTTACTTTTATAGACATGTGATTTTGGTATTTGCGCCTATAAAATAATGCTCACAAGTTGCTGAAGATCCTTACTATATCCTCTTTCGCTCTAAATTCATAAATATTTATTTTAATTTGGCTTTAAGAAAATTTAAAATAAAAAATGTCTATCAAAATAAAAAAAAATCAATATTGTCCCAGAAACTTATAATTAAAATTTATTATCAGTAAATGTATTATTTTTTAATTATTCGATTTAGAAACGAAAACAAATCAAATCAAATATGCGATAGTCATAATAAACTTGTAAAACCTTAACTTATTTAAATGTAACTATCTCTGGATTTTAATCATTACCTTACAAAATGTCCCAAAGCATATTTAAAACTTTTATAATCTCTCATCTAATAAAAAAAAAAATTCCTGGTAACAATCTCATATTATATTTATAAATTATATATAAAGATGTCTCATATCATATTATAATAACCCATCCAATGAAAAAATATTTTTCATTTAGGTGACAAAATTTAATTAGCATTTAAATAATTTATTTATTTCTACCATTAATGTAAGTTAGAGATCTGCATTGGGCGTTTTCCGCCCGCCCACACTTAGAATTAGCATGGTCGATTTTTTAAAAATTATTTTCAACATTGGACGGGTGGGCGAGTGAATTTTTAATATTTTTCAGGCGAAATGAGCAGAACAGACTCCAATTTATTAAAAATAATAGTTTCTTGATATATCAACATGAATATCAATATTTCAGACGTTATAAAAACAATTAAATAATGTTTATTCTTAAAATTTCTACCTCACATAACACATAATTATTTAATAAAGTTTTTGCAATCCCTCAATAAAGTATTATTTTATATTTAATTTATGATGTATCATTATTAGTCAATATCTAAAGAATGAAAAAAAACAAACTGTTGCGATTTCTTATTAAAGAAATCATTAATTTTATGAATTTAAAAATATAATTAATTACAAAGAATTATTTACTCGAGTGATCAATTACAGTATTCTGACCGTAATATTCTAAGTAGTTTTTTGTTTTTATAATTTTAGATATCATAGGTCTGCATGGTATGACCTCATTAAATCTTAATAAAAAAACACTATATATGTTTAACTTCTATTTTATTTTATTAAATTGCATCTCAATTTACCAAATAACTAAATTTCGTTTATTATGGCTGATAAAAAAAAATGCGGAATGTAAATATAAATTTTTCAAAAAGAGGTGATGAGGGGGAGGGGAGGGCTAAAATCTACCTGATTTTTAAGATTGCTTAAATAGTTGAAAATGGGAATCTAATAGACATAAGGACAATAAGATAAAATTTAGAGTATATTATATTTTTTCACAAATGTTGTTATTTGCTGCCTTTAAAACCTAAAATTGATTACTACTATAATCCTTAAAGAAAAAATTATTTTTTTCAATATCAAGATCATATTTTTTAATAAAATAAGTTTTTTTAAAGAAAGAGAGACTGGGATATTCCACTCAACGAAGGCTCCGTCGCTTACCTAAAATCGAGCCTTCACGACGACGATCTCACAGTTTTTCACCAATTGAACCAAGGATCTGGTCACGAGTTTCTGGAAACCATACCCTCCAACAACCTCGATTTGTTGCTCACTGCTGACGAGCTAAGATTTGCTATTGGACTACGGCTCAATTGCGAAATTGTTCTTCCGTACCAATGCAAACATTGCGAAACCAGAGTTGACAGCAAGGGTAGGCACTGCCTCCATTGTCGCTTTTGTCGTGGCCGCTTTTCACGGCACACCAAATGCAATGACATCATTTTACGCGCCCTCTAGACTAGAACCAACCGGAATTTTCAGAACCGACGGAAAACGTCCTGACGGAATGTCCTTGATCCCCTGGTCAAGGGGTCAGCTCCTGGTTTGGGACTTCACCTGCATTAACCTAAATGCACCTTCTAACCATAACGTCGATGCCCTCGCCCTCGCTGAATCCCGCAAAACCATAAAGTACAGTTCCTTAGACCTTTCTTTCTTATTCATACCCATCGCCTGCACCATTCTCACCACCTTCGGTAGCAAAGCTCAAAGTTTTTTCAAAGATTTAGGCAAACGGATCCGCGAAAAAACCGACCAGCCTAAGGAATCCCTTTTCTTACGCCAAAGACTTGCTACCGCCATCATTCGTTCTAACTATCTAAGCTTCATTTCTTCCATTGAATAACCTTCCATTTTCCAAGCTTCCTTTTTTTTATCCCCTATCCTTTCCCGTAAATTCTATTTCTACAATTTTCCTTTATATTTTACCTTTTTAAAAAATTAATTATTTGCTAATACATTTTGACATCATATCATATCAGTAAATATTCAAATAAAGTAACCCATGACCGGAAAAAAAAACTATTTAATTATCCGCGAAAATTTACATATTTAAACTGAAATGAATTAATATACTGTATTTTATATTATAAGCTATTCTATAATATTAAATTACAATAATAAAACATATAAATTATAATAAATTTATAAGTAGTTTAGGATAATTTAAAGCATTCAGGGCTAAAGCCATCTCCCTTGATCCTGCTAACTTTTTGAAGTAAGAGTCTTTTGTAATATATATTGTTACTGGACTGCAATTCGTACATTGAGCAAAGGTTGAAAATGATACATTCGTGCATCATAACATGGGGATCCGCTTCAAGCTCTGTTTCTAACAATGATATGGCCTCCTTTAACTTTCCGATGTATAGCATGGACAAGGAAATATTGTTCTTTGCCTAAAAAATAATTTGTAGATATAATAATTTATTCTACCTTTAAAACTGTAATAATTTTCACTTACAATCTTTGTATTCATTAAATCTTCCATTTTTTTAAACAAATAATGCTGACCTGCCTCGGCTTGAGTGCCCGCGCTGGGCCGTATTTTAAATATACCTGGGTCAGACCTAAACTTTATTTAAAATACCCGAGTCGGGGGCCGTATATTTTAAATGGTCATTATTAACTATAAAAATGATAAATATAAAAAATAATTTTAAAAAAAAATCCAGTTAGGGCCTAAAAATGTAAAACTCGAGCAAGGCCGGGCCAAAAAATATATTTAAAAAATCTGGGCCGGGCCGTGTAAATGGTACTTCTGAAGTCTCTGATATGATGTAATATATAGGTTATTGTTAAACGACTCGATTTGAGTCTATTTTTAAAAACGGCTACTAAAATATTGAGTAAGCCTCGAAATTTCATTCAAACCTTTATAAAATCTATGAAAAAAAATCTTTAGCTTTGCATAATATTTTTCTGGTTAAAATATTGAGTTAGCCGTTTTATTCCGCTTAAATCGAACCGTTTAACACCGCTTCATAAGGTAATTCATAATTTTTAAGTAAGGATGTAACGATTTATATCGGATCGGGCCGATATTTCATATATTTTAAAATATCGGTTATCGGTAAATAATATAAAATTTTACGATCCGATCCGATGCAAAATGGCGTTTTTAACAAAAATAAAATATTATAAAATTTAAAAAAAAAGTTATATCTAAAAACCATTTATTTTTATAAATAAAATCGAAATCCAATTTTATGTTTAATTTTTTTAATAGTAACAATTAGTTAATAATCATTATGCCATATTGTTAATTTTTTTGCATTCTGTTTATAAAATTGTGCAATAATCTCTTCAGAATCTGTTTTTAGTGAAGCTAGTGATATAGCCCCCATCACAGCAGACTGACCTCTGATAAATTGGTAAAAAGAAATCTTCCATATATTAATTTGAAATATTTATTTCAAATTTTATTATATATTTGTTTATTACTTATCAATAAAAATATTTTTTATACTTTTAGAATTGCAATTGAATTGAATATAAACTATAACTGATCATTATAATAAATTTGAATGACATATTATTGTATTTAAATCAGAGACCTGCAGAGGTACCATTTGTACGGCCAGGCCTGGCCCAGATAAAAAAAATTTTGGCCCAGCCTGGCCTAAATTTTTTACGGCCTGGCCCGGGTTTAAAAATTTAAGGCCCGGCCCGAATATTTAAAAAAAAAATTTTTAGGGCCCGGCCCGGCCTAGATTAAAAAAATTTTTTTTTTAGGCCTGGCTCGGAATTTTAAAAAATTATATTCGACCTGGTATATTCAAAAAATTCATTATTTCGTATTTTATCTATTTTTCGGCGAGTATTATCATTTAATAAGCAAGTATATTTATTTTATTTTTTTATTCTAAACAGATATTTAGTATATTACAAATACTATGTATTTATAAAAAAATAAAAATGATATTTTTAATTAAAAATATAACATATATATTATATAATAATGTATTTAATCCTTTGCGTATTTATTCCAAGGCTGGAAAACTATAATTTTATTATGTAATAGATACTATGAGTGTAAGCTAGTGTTAACTTTCACCAAACATTATACTAATCATAACTATATATAATCATTATAACCATAATTGACGAATACGATAATTCATGTTGTATGAATTTTTTAAAAAAATACGGCCCGGCGCTGCTTGGGTATTTTTAAAAAAAATTTTTCAGGCCCGGTCTGGGTATATTTAAAAAATTTAAAATACTATCGGATCGGCCTCCAAAAAGTTGTATCGGTACACTCCTATTTTTAAGTTATTTTAAATCACAAATAGTAGGGCATAGACAAATATTTTTTGAATGTTTTAAATTGTTTACATGTTTTTTCCCACTATTTTAATAAAGTTTTATATATTATGCTAATTTTTAATATATATTTTATAATTTAATAAATAAAAATAACATTTTTACAAAAAAAATTTTTTTAAAAAAAAGTTGTCAGACCGATCTAATCCGATTATTATTATATAGATTCGATATAAATTTTATTTTAGAAATAGAAAGTAAGTTCAGCTTTTTATATTTCACTTGAAAATGTACGATATTTCAACAAAAGAGAAAAAAAAAATTATAAGCGCATTGCTGTAGGCAGCCTATTAGTATTGGTTTATTAGTTATTTTTAATATAAATTTTTTACAACTATCAATTTAAAAAAACAATAAGCATGTGGGTAAAATTTTAAAAAAATAGACATTATTCTTAAAAACAAAATAATTAATTCTTCCAGGTTCAACTGACCCGAATTTGGCTGACTCTAGTTGAAACATTATATAATTATAAATATTATTTATCAAGTCTATGAATGGTTTGGTTAAAATATTCACAAAGTAAATTTATAGAAAAAAAAGATGAGATACCAATTGTCAATATTTTAATAACAAAACATAATTTAAAAATAAATAAATATTATTAGACATATATTTGACTTTAACGATCTTGGATTAGTCATATAAATTACCCTAGATCCAGATATAAATCATGTTAAGTTTTTTACAATAGGCTTCAGATGAGGACAGAGAGATATAGCTTCGGAAAAAGATGTGTTAGCACGATCAAAATCATTGTGAGCCATATACAATAACCCCTGGTGCAAGACTATATAACCCGCATTTTGGGGGAAAGTCGTGGATAATTCTTGCAACGTTTCCAAATACTTCTGAGCTAAGGCTAAGTTTCCTAACTATATATATGTGTAAAAGTAAATATATTTGTTCAGTCTTCCCAGGTGCAAATCTTTTAAGGGGGTGTATATGGAAATTAATTATTAAATCTTAAATATTTTTTATCTGAGATTTTTTTGATCATACATTTTATAGATATGATATATAATTTTTAGATATGTATATTTTATTTTTAATCAAAAAAAATATTGTGTAAAATAAAATTTGTCTTGTTAATTTTAATTGTAAAGAAACAAACTTTGAAAGAATTTCAATAAATATATTCCAATAGTAAGAAAGAAGTCATCGAAACTGAAATTTTGGCAAAGACACTGCTATTTTTCCAAATCTACAATAACAGGGATAACAATGAAATACCAGCTCGACTATCAATTTTTTCCCTTTCATTAAAAATATATCAAGACCAACTCCCATATCAATTTATGTCAAAGAAAATAATACTTTTAAAACAAGACTTATTTATATAAATTAGAGTAATTTATTGTAACATTCTAAAAGAATTTTTAATTATTTATATACAAAATATCTTAATACAATTAAAAACTTGAATCAATATTCGGATGAGATATAAAGAGAATTGCATTTTGGCCTCAAAGTTTCTTGCGAATCCAGATTTTTCGATCAAATCCGTCAATACTTCGAAAGCCGTCGAGTAGTCGTTATTAGAAACGAAGCAGGCTACCAGGCAATACTGAACCCTTCTCTGCCTCTCCTCCCATAATTCAATTCCATTCAGGTAGTAGATATCGTTTTTATCGTCGCAGATTGTTTTCAATTTGCTCAGAATCTTGAGAATGGATATGATTAATAGTCAAATTAAAATAAAAAATACTTATAAAGCTCTAGAAGATTCCGATATCATATATCACTCTTCTATTCTATTCACGATGCAATTTTAATCAATTTTTTTTTATATAAATTGTTAATTTTTAAAATATAATGTAATAAACTTGTAATATCTCTTGTAATAGGCCCGTCAAACGCTTTATGGCTTTCTCGTAGTCTTGTTTATATGCGGGAAACAAAGCGTATAGGATGCGGAAAGAAAATGGAACTATGGTACCAACTAGATTATTGTGTTGGATATCTGGTAATTGCGTGGGAGTATCGGAATAAAATTCTGGATATTCTTCACAATTTTAATAAACGTCAAAAAAACATTCAAGAATATTTAATAAGGAAAAATTATTGGAATATACCTACAGAGACTCATTTGTGTTGATAAAAATTATAGAGCTAATTTTCATGGCCGCAGATCTTTTTGTTAGTAATTAGAGTTAAAATATTTGCTAAATGTACTTTATTTATTTTATTTTAAAGTGATCCAGGATATTGCAAATAAAAAATAGCCAAAGAACTAAAAATTCAAAAATCAACCACCACAAGAATACAATCATTTTAACACAATTTTTTAGTTAAATTAAGGGAGAATCTAAAAAAAAATTGTGTTTTTGAAAAATAAAGAATGAAAATCATAGACATCACAGTGAGTGATATTTGCTTCTTAAGATAAATGTCAAAAACCATTTGCCATAAGATTAAGAATTTGAATATTCATTTAAATAAAATAAACAATTATCCATCAAGCTTGGAGTTGTTTACCAAGATCAATACATATTTCAACAAAATGAGATAGCACATTGAGGCTATTTTTTATCCACAAAAATGGTAACTAGATAATGAAATAAACGTTTTTTTGAACTCTCATCAATAAATTTGGCTCCCTCTAGAGGTGCATGCTGATAAAAGTTTGAAATCATTAAAATTGAGAATATTTATAGAAGCAAGGTAGGGTAATACTTAAATGGTAGGATAGAAAAAATATAAAATTTACAAAAACATACCTTTTCCACAAACAAATTTTAACAACAGAAAATATTAGAAAAAATATATAAAAAAAGGAATAAACAATGCCATTAACATTGAGGAAACAATAGAAAATTATTTGATATCTAGTTATTATTTAAATATTACAAATGCAGAGGTACTATTTGTATGTCCTGGCCTGGATTTTTTTTTAAAAATTTTTCTGGCCTGGCCCGGATTTGTTTTTCAAAAATTTTTTCCAGCCTGGCCAGTCAGGCCCAGCCCAAATTTTTTAAAAGATATTTTATTTATTTTTGATTTTTACAGCTAATAATGGCAATTTCAAATATTTGGTTTTAAAATATACAGCCCGGTCTGGATATAATTTTTTAAATATTTCAGGCCCAACCATGGTAGATTTAAAAAATTAAAATACGGTCCAGTCCGGGTACCTGGGCTTAGGGCCAGGCCTGTATTAATGCAAAATATCATAAGATATTTAAGTAAGGAAGAATTGGGTGAGAATGTTCAAATTATTTTTAAAAATTAGTAATTTTTATAACCAAAATTTTATTAATTTTTTTAAAAAATAATATATCAGTTATTTAATATTAAATTTCTTAATTTTTTTTTTACTCTTTAAATTAAAATATGCCACAATCAACTTTATATGGGCAGAGAAAAAAAAATTGGAATTTATGAAGAATGTAAATTTTGCTTAAAATTTATATATTAAAGAAAGAATGTTCATGAATGATTGTCTATTATTTGTATTATTAAATTTATTGTATTTTATAATGTTATTTAAATGATTGTGAAAATATAATATTAGTATTGTAGCAATAAATTTTAAAAAATTCCATCTTTACTTATATTTAATTCTTTAAAAAATTCTCAAAATGAGAGATTTCTTAAATCTTCTTAATTTATGAGGAATATTTTTTAACCATAGGCTGGGACAATATTTCATAGATGATGCAGCCAATATTCAGGAATCACAAGTTCAAGAGAATGTCTGTTTTAGTCAAACCACATTGTAATAGTCTGTGCAGGTGCCACTATATATAGACTTTTTTGTTAAACTTTAAACTCAAATTAAATTTGTTAAAATTGGCAATCAGGGAAACTTACACTTTGATTTTATATTTTGTTATTGCCTTTTTAAGTGGAGTTTACTCTTGGTTAATCAAAATATTTTTAGTTTTAGTTGTAATATTGATGAGGAAAATTTATATATTAAAAGTATAAAAATATCTTTAAGTTTAAATAGGTTGGGCTGGGTCAAGATTTATTATAGTTTTTAATTTTTTTGGAAATAATATTTAAATGAAATGAAATAACATAAATTATTGGTAATGGGCTATATAAAATTAACTAAAAAATTTAATTTGCTAAATTTCATTAGGTATTAAAAAAAATATATCCTATGATTTATAAATATATATTATATTTGCATAAAATTTAGATAATAAAGTAAGTAAATAATACCATATATTGTATAAATTAAAAAAATTTTTTTTTAATTAAACAAGGGTATTAATTTAAAATAATATAAATATACCAAAATTTGAAAAATTTTCTATTTCTTCTTCAACAACATTTATTGATTTCAGGCGTAAACAAAGTATAATTCTCAAAATCCATAATGGTAGGCAGGCAAGCTTGTTGGGGTAAGTTGATATTTTTTCATCTTATAAACAATAATAATAAACACATTTAAAATTATAAACTAATTTTATTTAAAGCCAAGTTAAAATGACCATTAATGATAAGTGATTCAAAATCTTGCTGATTAATTTCATTAATAAAATTAGCTCGATTCTTTGCTTCAGTCTCCCCTAATTCATAACGAACTAAATTTAAGAGAATATCGCCCTATTTTAAATATTTATAAACATTATGTAATATCTATATAACCGATGATTTTAAATCTAATTGTAGAGCTGGAAATGATTTATTAATTATATTAGATGAAAGCCAAATGTCAATGTACGGATTATCATGATTCTCTCTATAGGACATAGCTCTAACTCATCATAAGATTGGTGGTTGAAATTCGGTACGAAACTATTGCAACCATATGAAAAATCTACGAGTAAAAATATCCGAACAGCTTAAAATGACTGGCATTTTTTTATGCAGTTTAAATAATTAAAAGCGTTATTACAAATAACCACCATAAATATAAAATAAGCTATGAGAACAGCTGCTTAATATTTTAATATTATATATTTATCAACCAAGATTTTCTCCTGTGAACATTATATAAAAATCTATTGGATATCTAATCCATATCCACAAGTTAATTTCGCATTCAAACCTCACTGCCGTTTTCCCCTGTTTTTATCGATATTCGCCTTAGAATCAACTAATTTTTCCTCCAAAAAATCTTGGATCTTATCTTCGTTGAATTTTAACAATTCATGTAATTTTTATACATTCATGCATATAAAACATTAGTTGTATTTAGCATTTTTTTATTATTATAATATAATATATAATTGTATTTTCAGATCCACCACAATTATTTGATCAGGTCCGGGCCAGATCTGCATAAAAATTCTTAGACCCAAACCCGGTCCAGCCTATATACAATATTTAAAAAAAATCCCAAGCCCAATGCAAACTCATAATAAATTTCAAAAATATTTCCCAAGCCCAAATCCAAATATTTAGTTCATTGTATTTCATGAAAATAAGCAATATTTAAATGAATTTGGCAATCCTTTTGTGTAGAGCTGTAGAATGACTGGTGTGGTAAATTGACTACGACTCAGAAATTAATTTTGGACATTCTGCGTTTTCCAAAATTTGTATTAAAGGTATTTACATTTAAAGTCAATTGAATTGTATTTTTAGGCTTCAATATGCCCAGCCTAAAATGTTTGGCAAAATATAATCAAAAGAAAGTAAAGTAAATAAACAAAAATTATTGTATAATCTTTTTTAGAATGGAAGAAGATAATTATCCTTGATCAATTTATTAGTCGGTGAAGAAGCTAACTTTAAACGAAAAGCTCTAAGTTTTAACCTGGTTAATCAGATTCTACGGTTAATTATTTTAACGATATTTAATTTATTATATAAATTTTAGAAAAATTGTTGTCATCAAATATGGAGAAAAAAAAGGATATATAGGTGTCAAAAACTTTATTAAATAATCTAATAGCTGGGACGTCACTAAACTTTATTAAATAATCTAATAGCTGGGACGTCACTAAACTTTACAATCTCAGGTGGCTCAAAACTTTTCTTTTACTTAGGCTAACATTATCCAAGCGTCATGAGAGGGAGGGGTAGGAACAGTTTGCATCCTATTTTTTTGAGGGGGTAGAGGGTAAGCTGCTTAAATGGGGGTAGGATAAATTTTTGGAGGGGTTATCTATTAAATTTTGAGATGGAATAGAACAAAATTTATTGCTGAAAAAATTAATAATTTTATTATAGAATTATTATAATACAATTATCGACCAAATCTATATATTGCAAACAATCATACACATTGTTTTCCAAATAAAACTTTCTCCTATCCTTTTAAATGTAATTTAAAAGGTTTAGATATATCAGCAAGCTCATAATGCCATAATAATTAATTCATTGTAACTAATGGAGGTTTTAATTGAATTTATTATCTACAAAATAAATTCTTTATAATCACAAAATAACGATAGTTGGTAGTAGAGATAGATTAATTTAAGTTATCCTTATAAATTCTCTTAAAAGAGTATCAATATAATTATAAAGGTGAAAATAATAATAAAGAGAAACGGTTTCCAGTGAAAATCCTGTCATGTAGATGCTGCATTATCCTCAAAATTACATTTGATATATAAAAAAAAATTCAAATCAAGTTATTCAGGGGGTTCAAGCCCCCTAGTGGAGTAACTGTTTAAAATAGTAACTATTATATTTTTAAGGATAAACTAGTTATATAGCTTAATTACATAACCTGATAATAATTGATCTTTCTCATTGGTTTCCTGTCTAATCTAACCCTGATCAGATTAAAACAATTGGCCAGATTTTCAGTTATTTCTACTTAAAGATCCCCCTTTAATATTTATTCATATAAATATTTACATATTACCGATTACCTATAATTATTGTCTTTATCCTGTGGGGTAGATACGCCCTTCCCCCCCCCCCCACCCCAGAGAAATTTTTTTTAGATTATACGTTTAAAAGACTCAAAAGTGACTTTATATCAAATAAATACCATGAATATTTATATTTTTCTGGTTTTGATATTTGTGGAAGGATATTATATTACTATTGAAATTATTCTGGATAGTATTATTTAAAAGTCATTGAGAATAATCTACTAAATTAAGATAACATATATGCATTTAAAAAAAATATTTATTATATATAATTCTAGGACATTTATATTATAAAAAAAAGCCGGCCGAAGGCCCGTTAAAGGTGGGTCTGGGGGCGAAGCCCCCAGGCTTATATATGTATGGACCTCCTCTAAGGAAAATTTTTAGCTAAGCCAATGTCTTTATTTCGCTATTTGACATATTTCACCCATATATTTGATTTCGATTTTAAGTAATAATAAAGCCGTAGGAATAGGCATTTGACTATATCCACAAGGGTTTTAATAAGGATATAATTGCGAAGCAGTCAACAAGGCTACCATTTTTTAAGATTTTAAGTTTAAATCTTTTTATTGACTCTATTATATTTATACAATCAGCCACAAATAATTTTTTTCAGGACAACTATATAAGTTTCATTTGAACTCGAAAAAAGATCTTATTTTTACATTTTTTAAAAATATCTCAAAATATTTTAAAAATATTAATATTTGCATGAAATTTAAAAAACATTGTTATGTAAATAAAAAAATATTCCAATCTTTCATATAGTTTGAATTAATAAAAATAATATTTAAAATTTATTATATTACTATTTAAACATGAATAAAAAAGTGATAAAATAAGCAGAAATCATTTTAGTTGTATAATTCTAGAAGTACAAATGTTATTTCTTATATAAAAATTAATTTTTTTTAATACACGTATATATTTTTATATAGAGAATATATTTACTTTTAACTGATTTAGTATTATGAAAAATCTATTTTTTAAAATTTTCATCAAAAATATTACATTAAAAGTAAAGATTTTGTTTGTCTAAAAGCAAGGGCCTATTTTCTACCTCCAATCTTGCTTCCCTTTTTACTCAGATGATTTTATGAAACTCCAATTCTCATATTAGCAATATGTTATTTTTTCAAGAACTTAGAGTATTTCACAATGAGTATAGGTTAGGCTATAACTATCATTTTTAGCTTAGGCATTTTTGCCTTCTTAAATAGTATTTAACTGATCAAATTAAATTTATATTATCGGACTCATTAGTTCTCTTATAATATGAAATCCCTAACCACTAAAAAAAAGAATACACATTCTGCTTTTAAATCGAATCATTTATTCTCATTTTTGTAATGGTAGGTTAGAGACTATTTATTGATTAATTCACTTATATTTTCAATATATTGTTAGCGCTATCTAATTAAAATGGGTTTTGATATTAATATTTGTAGTAAAATACATACACTTTATTTACATTTATTATTTGATATTATATTTTAATTTTTAAACTTATATGCTAGTTCGTATGTTATGGAAAATGAAAACTTTTCATCAATTTATTTTAGATATATTTTGACAACTATATTTTTGTTTTTGTCACATTTTCGTAAATAGGTATTAAATTGAATTGCAAGGATAACAAAATAGAAGGTACATAAATATATCTAATAAAAAGCTGGTGAAAAGTCTTATAAATAATATATGAAATGAATAATATACAGGTATCGTTATCATCAAACTTTTAAAAAATAATTTCATATTTATCCAGTTTATAATTTCTTCGAATTTCTCTCAATCCATTTTATATATTTAGATAGATCAACATAAACTCCAGGTTTGTCGGATTCGGCACAGCCTTTTCCCCAAGACACTAAACCCGAAACTTTTTTCCCAGATGTAGTTGTGCAGAACAAGGCTCCACCAGAGTCACCCTTTGATATGATAGTTAATATAGGATTATTATTTTGTAGAAATAATAATAAAATTTTTGTTTTAAAATAATAATTAAGAAATTCGAATATATTCCAAAAAATTTTTGATATCACATGTATATCACTTCTCCCGTCCATTCCAGGAAACAGTAATTTTTTTTAAAAATATAAAGAGCAATGTTGCATTGATTATACCACTATTTTATTATGGTTATTTTAACCAATTTTATAGTTGAATCATAAGAATTTATCTTTTTTTATAAAAATTATGCAAGCTATATAAAATTAATATCTTGTTTCAAATATTAATTAGATATAATTTGTGTATAATATAAATTGATAATCAATAATTTATAAATTTTAACATTTAAATGGTTCCATAAATGTACTCTAGCCTAAGCTTAAATTTAATGTTTTTAAAGTGATATTCTTTCCCTATTTCTTTCTTTCTTTCAATAAAATTTATTTACTTGACAGGCATCTACCCCTCCAGCTTCTTCTCCCGCGCAGATCATATTTGGTGAAATTTTACTATTGTGAAATTGCTTCATATTGCATTTTATCCTATTCCAAGTAGGTATACAAATCTCATTTAGGTTGTTTTGATCACCACCATCTTTATATAATTATTATTATCGTGAAATCATAATATATGAATTTTCTGTTACATATTCTTAATGTATTTAAAATGTATTTTCCATGTGTATGCTAACCTCTAATATCATAATAGTTGGCCAAAAAAAACTTTGCCGCATCAAATTTTACAAAATGAAGAATAAGTTAATTAGAAAGTTTATTCAATTTTAGGAATATATAATAAGCTTTTAACAAATGTAAATATATATAACAAACATTTGAATATTTATTATTCAATACAAACATTAATTTGTTGATTCTCAAATCGCCATTTAATAAAAAAATAAGAATTACATTGTTTTCTAATAAGCAGAGTTATTAAAAACGCTTCTAATGGATCTACGATATAGTTTATTTCTCATTGCCTGATAATAAAATCGTAATGATCGTTCAGATATAAATATATATTGGAAATATTATTTAAAAATTTTTTCGTTTCGTTTAATAAATTCCAAATTTGTCAAAACAAATCGCTCAAAATTCAGTGGTCCCTACAACGGGGGGTGGGGGGTCCGAAGCAACTGCTGCAGTAAATTTGAGTGGTACTTCTTTCTTTTTTTAAAATTTTTTTTTAAAAATTTTCTTTATTATTTAATTCTTTTACTGTTTTGTCACATCCATCATGATCAAGTGATTTCTGGTTGAATATAATAATAAAACAATCCCCCCCCCCAACTTAATATTTTTTGGTCGATGTTTAGTAAATTAGGTTGTTATCCGAGATTTCTTGTCATAAATTATTTTTCCAATTTTAAAATATGCCTAAAAATATTAACCAAAAAAAATACAAATGCCTAATTAAAAATTGCGAATCGCATAATATTTAGAAAAAGACATGGTGGGCTTAATTTTAACGATATAAAGAAAAACTTTGAAATAGTAGCTTTTAAGAATGTTACTTAAAATTGGACAAATAGCAAAGTAATTTTTTTATTAAATATTTAATTATTATTTATACTTATCTTATTATAAAGGGTATTAAATCGCAATTTAAGAAAAAAGAAGTAAGAATTGGGAATTCAATGCTGTTGGTATAATAAATATTTTTAATTAATATAATTATAAAAGTGTCCTATTAATAAAGAATGTGTTAGAAGAAAATATAGTATCTGATGATTCTGATAATCATGAAATTAGTGAACCTGAGGTCATTTAAATACTCTTATTTTTTTTATCCTGCTATATTTTTTTATAGGCAGACACAGAGCAGAGATTTGATAAAGTAGAACAAGAAATTCCTATTATCTCTCTACTTTTAATAAATATTAATTTAGCTTTATAAAATTTTAATGAATACAACATATGCAGTTTAACGAAAGATTTAATGATTGATTCGATGAAATTTTTACATCAAACATCATTTTTTACGCCAAAGGGAATGGCAGAAAAATCAATTAAACTGTTAATTTTACAATTTAAATTCAAGTCAAATTTTCGAAGAAATGCTGAAGTTTAGAAATATTTATAAGATGGCCAAAATGGGGAATATAATTATTACTCATGACCTAGAGGTTCAAGAATCTAAAGATTTATCAGATTCTGAGAATTGTAAATTTATTTAATTAAAATTTTTTTACCAATACATTATTTAGCTTCTTCTGATGATGATGATAATTCAGGGACTTACGATTAAGATTGGAAAAACTATTCATTTATTTTACCTTATTGTCTACTTTAAAATTTTTCTACTTTCCCTAATTTAAGAACTTTATATAAATATTTATTAACTATTCCTACAACCTCATGGACTGCCGAAAGAGTTAGGAGTAAAATTAAATTAATTAAAACAAGACTTCGTAATACCATGAAAGATTCATTTCTCAATAATTTAACCATATTATCAATGGGGAAAAATTTATTTAAACAATTAAATATTGATGAAATTATAAATTCTTTGGCTTTCTCTTCCCCTAATTTATCTAAATTATTAATTTAAAAATAATATTTATAAAGTATATATTTTTTGCATTTTATTTATATAATATATTAAAAATTGATGCAATAAAAATTATTTTAAAATTAATGGGTGTCATAAAATAATTATCATTTTTTCGAGGGGGGGGGGTACTTTTCAGGGGGGGTATTCTGCTTCATTCGCTCAGAAAGTGTAGGGGCCACTGTCAAAATTTAATCTTCTTAAAATTTTTAAATAATTATATTTGACATAAAATGATTTTAAAAATTAATTTTAATAGAAACAATCGTTATTTTTATTGATAAATTTTACACCATTTTTATGTGAAATTTTAGATTAATTATCCAATTTATTTATTAATTTTAACAACGTGTCATAATTTTATAATAAGCATTTTTTATTATATCAGCAAAATAATTATTTGATCTACAAAGAGAAAAAATGTAATTCCAATTCCAGTAATGTGATGTATCCCTTTTCGATTAATATCACTTAATATATTATGACTTAGATATTCCATGGATGATATAAATTATTTAAGCATATCAATTAATTTAAAAACTTGTAGTTTTTGTCGGGAAAAATTCAATAATTCATATTTTTGTGATGATGTTGTTGCTACCCAGTATAAAAGCAAAAAAAACTTTATAAACCTCTTCAACATGAGAAATGTTTTGAGAATATAGCTCTATCCCAGATTTTATTTATTCCGAAAAGCATAAAAATTATTTATCATAAGCCCTAATTTATCTAGATATAAGAAATTATTTTTTTTCTAATAGAGTTTTGCAATACACTCAACAAATTGAGTTCATGATCTTTCTACAATTTAAAATATTGGCTATTTGTTTCTTGCAAAAATTTTAAAATATATTTATTTCATTTCAAAATTTAAGGCCCACAGTCCTATTTGATTTTTTTAAATAAATACTAATCCCATCTGTGATCCTAAATGTCCACCAATCTATTATTTTAGATATCTAAAATAAGATTATAGCCATACAAGACCAATATATGTGCAAAAACTCTTGGACCAGAGTTTTTTCTAGAGGATTTTGAACAAATCTATTTAATAAAATTTAAATTATGGCTTTAGCATAATTAGATTTTAAGATATTTAAAATTTAATATAAAAAATTTTGGAATTTTCTCGCTTCTAAAGATAGCCGTATCTCAGGAAGTAAGCTGAGGTGTTAAAATTTTATATTTTTGTTAATGAATATATTACCATCATACAAATTTTAAAAAAAATCGAAGGGGATCGGGTTGAATCTTCAGTTGATTTGATATGGAATAAAACATGCATAAATAAATTAATCTGGTTCGTTAATTGATTCTAAAAATAGAATTTGATTATACATTATAATAAAATGATGATAAAATAAAGAAACGAGTTGATGAATCTAACAAACAATACAACTTTATATTCTTCCAGCCCTAAATTCAGAATAAAATTTCAATGAAGATGTACCCTAAATGTCAATTATCATATTCGTTTTTTTGTTTTAAATTTATCTGACGCAAATGGGTAAAAATATAAATTGTAAACATGTTGAATTAAGGTCTCATTAAAGTGAACCATATAAAGATACAATTGAATTAATAGTTATTTTTAAATTTTCTTAAATTTTTTTAGAGCAAATAGATAAAATAGATATTATAAACATGTTAATGAAATTTCAGTGAAGATGAACCATGGAAGAGTGAAAATTATCATAATCATGTGGTATATAAATTTCAATATATTTTATATCTGGTGACACAAATAAGAATTCAGAAAAAAAAATTGAAAACATAGAAAGTATAAATCTGGCTAGTGTTTACAGTGGTCAGGTCTAATTTGGTCTCATCTGACTGTTGGGTCCGACGGGACGGTCCGGTCCGACAAAACGTGGTTCGGTCCTGCTCCACCGAAGACCGATTAATAAGATAAAGTTTACTATGAATTACATTTTAGTTAATGTACTTGTTCATGAACACATAAAACATGATTATTTAATGTCTAACACTTTATAATGTCTAATTCATTGTTTACTTTTTTTATTCTTCCGTTTCATTCATTCGTCAAGTAATTTAATTTATTAAAAATTGAAATTAAAATCATAGAAGATGATTATATTATTGACCACCCTCAGCCAAAGAATAACTATTGATTTAGAATATAGTATTAGTCAGAGACCTGCAGACCCGGCCCTAATCCCGGGTATCAGGGAGGGGTTTTATTTTTAATTTTTAAATATACCTGGGCCGGGCCGGGCCTAAAAATTTTTTTTTAAAAATACCCAAGCAGCGCCGGGCCGTATTTTTTTAAAAAATTCATACAACATGAATTATCGTATTCGTCAATTATGGTTATAATGATTATATATAGTTATGATTAGTATAATGTTTGGTGAAAGTTAACACTAGCTAACACTCATAGTATCTATTAAATAATAAAATTATAGTTTTCCTGCCATGGAATAAATACGCACAAGAATAAATACATTATTATATAATATATAATTAATATATGTTATATTTTTTATTAATTAAAATATCATTTTTATTTTTTTTATAAATACATAGTATATTCTCAAAATATTATTTACACAAATTTTTTATAGTATCAATTTGTAATATACTAAATATTTGTTTAGATTAAAAAAAAATAGTGTTGTTAAACGGCTCGTTTTGAGCCGATTTTTAAAAACAGCTAACTCAGTTTTTATCCAGAAAAATATTATGCAATTAAAATTTTGCTCATAGAAGGAGCAAAGGTCTAGACATATAGTATCGAAATTTCGTGGCTTTTTTAAAAATCAGCTTAAAATGAGCCAGCAACATTAGCTAATATACTTGCTTATTAAATGATAATACTCGCCGAAAAATATGTTAAAATATGAAATATTCAATTTTTTGAATATACCAGGTCGAATATAATTTTAAAAAATTCCGAGTGGGGCCTAAAAAAAATTTTAATCTGGACCGGGCCGTACAAATGGTACCTCTACAGGTCTCTGGTATTAGTAGAAAATAAAACAAATAATTTGAAAATATGTTAAAGAATTATATAAATTTTTTGAAAGGATAATTCTGGGAAAATATGTAAAATATGTCTTCAGATATTTCTAATTCTTCAAATACAAGTAAATTATCCATATATATCAAATTGATAGCTCAAAATTTTAAATGAATGAATAAAAACTTCATCAAATAAACCTACCTATAGTTATAATTAGGGATGGAAACAATAAAAACCCAAGATTAACAAAATATTGTATGTAATGGCATTGGATAGAAAAATGGAATAATTTTTGATTTTTTAGAAGATAATTAGAATATTAATTATAAATCAGTTTTATTTTATAACCAATTATCTATCACATTCAAAAACAGAAACTAATTAAATATGCTAATCAAATTTATTTAAATTAAATTCAATAAATTTGTATTGGTTTAATCTTTTTGTATAAATAATATAATAAAAATTTTTTGATGATATATATAAAATATTGGTAAATTAACACATTTTATTTTTAATAAATTTCATGCAGAATAAAACTTTTACTTAGCAAAAAACATTTATTAGACTAGACCAGACTAACAGGTGACTTAACGGTCCATCGGCCCTGTCTCATTTTAGAAAAAAAGGACCAGACCGGACAGGAACGGACCTTTCCAAACACTAAATCTGACTGTCCTTTAGAAAGAACAATAATAATAAAATCGGGAAAATCGTATCCAGACTTAATAAATAAACCAACGTATGGGCAAATGTTTATATTTAGGAACGATGACGTTAAATCAAGCCATTGCCTATATGGGCGATAATGTCAAACTCAAATAATACTTATATATGTGTAGGCTTTTAAGAAATAATTGGTCTAAATTAACGTGTACAACATTGCTTACTAAGATGTTTAACAAGCAATTAAGAAACAATCATGCTGACAATCAATGCCCAGAATAAACCTATTAATTAATTTTTTAAATATTATATCATATGCGAAACTCACACTTGAATTATTTTGTGATTTTTATTTGAAAATAAGGGCACTTAACATGTTAAAAGTCCTGTAATGCTTTCTTATTTAAAATATATAAATTTTATTCATAATAATAATCGTGAAAATCTTGGAATTTGTTCCGTGATTGTTTTTCATCGAATAAAATTTTAAATGAAAAATATATTTATCAGAAATTAAACCAATTTGTTGGATCTTATGGATGATTCATTCTAAGTACCCTCGTTTATCTCTAAAGACAATTTTATCCATACAATGCTCTTACTTTCGGAATACTTGACTGTGGAGTGGTTTTTATACCTAATGAATAGGAACATTACAATGGTTTAATCATTATATATATTAAAATCCCGACGTCTCATTTAAAAAAAATTATACACAATTTGATGAATTTCAAAACTTATTAATACTTATATCGTCTGAAAGGTGCCCAAAAAATCAAATATTAAATTATTTGATTTTTTTAAAGAGATTGTCTGGAAATATTGATCTAAATATTGTGATATATATTTTTTAAATTAATATAAATAAAATAAATTATAATATAAAATTTATTAAGTTGTCGTCAATCACTTCTTAAAATAAAATTTATCAGGTTTGCTTTTGTAATGAAATAAACTCGGACATATTATTGAATGAATTTAATTCAAATATTACTATTATAATATATGAAAATATATCGAAAGTATCTAAAGATAGATATAGATACCTCTATATAGTATCTTGGCATAGATACATTTTATAAAGTGTATCTAGATTACAGTATCAGGATACTTTAACAAATGTGCTAATAAGTATAAATTATTCTTCTACTATCTATATTTCATATTTATTATTAATATTTTAAAAAGATTTGTTATTATCATTTTTATACTAAGTATGACAAAAATATTAAATGAAATTTTAGCATACATATTTATATTTTGAAATATTTACTTGAAGATTTTTTTGGCCAACTATGACATTGAGGATGTTTAACATAATTATATAAAATTAAAAAATGAAAATAATTTCTTATATCAATCTACTTAGATGTCAATTTTTGTAAAAGATAAATAAATTGTAGGAGATTAAAAATATATATTTATAAAATTATTTTATTAAGTTATCTAAATTGGCAATTATTTGGACTGTGTACTAAAGATTTAATTATTAGAGCCATCTAAATAAATAAAGAGAAGGGAAGGGAATTATAATATATCCTTATAAAATTATATTTTTTTATAACCATTTGTGTCACCCCATCCTGCCACACAGCAATAGGTGCCAGGGGTTAAATTTTCGTTGTATTTGGGAAGTACAGCATTAGTAATATTTTCGGTAAACTTTAATGATTCATTTAGCTTAACTATAGCAATATCATTATCATATTTAAATGCATCCCTCAGGCCATCTTCCCTAACAAATCCTTCATGAATGATAACCGATTTTATGGACAGAAGTTTTTCGTTGGGTTCGTTCCCATATTTCTTAGATTTACCACAATGAATCGAATATAAGGAGTGAGGTATACTTAAATAATATATATATTATATATACATAGATTGATATTTATTAATTTATGCATATCTTTAAAAAATGGTAGATCATTGCTTATGACTATATCAGAATGACAGATTTTTAAAGTGGAACTTTAGTTATTTTCTAATAATAATCTTTGCTTAGAAAGATTCTTAAAATTCTAAATTTTTCTCTTAAAGTGCTTCTAAAAAGAAACTATAGCATAAATCAGTAGTTTATGTGAAAAAATGGTGTCAGAATTGTTAAAAGATACTTTTCAAATGGATCTGGATATAGATACAACATTTTTATATCTATATATTAGATATTTGTATCTAGATACTTTAACAACTTTGCATGATATAAGAAATTTTAGATATGATAATATGTAAATAAAATATTTTTGTGAATTACAAATATATATTATAAAATTTTAAATGCCTCGGTCTAAAACAATGGGCCACGGTTAAGATTTTGTTAGAATCAAGGATGATGCCGGCGCAGACATACCTGCTATTCACTCTCAAAGAAACCATAAAAGGGTATTCGGTGATTTGAGTGGGAATGCCTCCTACAATCATTAACTTTATCTCATTTTGCGTAGTACCTTTACCATAGTCTTTATTTGATACTGTGTCATAAAGATGGGCATTTAAGTAAACTGTAAATAGATAGAAAAGAAAATATTCTATAAATCGTAGAGTGAAATATTATTTTAATTGTAGAAAAAGTTTTTATGGGATTAATTATTCTTTAAATAGTGCTGAAATATGAGGCCGTTACTAACATTATTAATATAAGAGAATCTTTTTTGTGGGGAAAAGTAACTTCCTTCATAATTTTTTAAAGTAAAGCATTATTTTTTTGAATAGCCAAATATCGTACCCTCAGAAGCAAAATGTTTATGCTTTAAATTTGGGGAATATAATAAAAATTATACTACAAATCCCGGTCCTCCCTTACTCTCTCCGATCTAGACTATTTAAAAAAATAATTTAGGTTCGGGCTTAATATTTTTTAAAAAAATTCATGCCTGGTTTAGGACTAAATTTTTAAATATGATATCATTTAATTTTGGGAAATAAATTGATATCTTTTAAAATTCCTGCAAGAAATAAGGCACCAATATTTTTATATGGTTATATTTAACTCTATTTAAACCAATTAGGGCCGGGCCAAGGACAATTAATTTTTATCTACATTTTAGGTCGGGCTTTCTTCACAAATAAAAAAAAATTTGTTCAGAATCGGGTTGAGCGAAATTATTTTTTTGTAAAAATTTTGGGCAAGGCCTGATGCAGATCATTAATTATAATAACAATATTTACAAAGGGATCTATAATTTTTTTTACCAGACATTTTATGAAGTAAAAATTTTTTTAATATTGTCTATTATTTACCCTAAAAACATGTAAGAGCTCATTGAATTTATAATGCCTAGGAAGTATATAATAATATATTCACACTTATTTTTAAAATTTATTTGCATTTCAATATTATGAATGACAAAAGTGTTCATTTATATAAAGAAAAGTTAAAAATTAGTTTCAATTCAATACTAAAATAATTTAGGGCAATTTTTTTAGGTACAATGTTTTTCTTAAGGTTCCTTAATACTTATTTTGGTAAATTATTTATTAATAAATAATATTTTTACGATTTCGATAAATTATAATTAGATTATGTATGAATATATCATTACTAGTAAATGACCCGTCAAGAATGACAAGGTTGAGGGGTATTAGTTTGTGTATATGGAACTAAATATGCTTTATATTATAATTTAGGAGAAAAAGAGATGAAATGTTGCAATGTAACCTGTGAGAATTAAGGGTATTAGAAATATCAAAATTTAAATTTGTGATAAGAATCATATTGGGTAAAATTAAAAATAGAGATGCTTCAAAATTTTTGAATTTTAAATATGGGCTTGAAATTGGTCTCAAAATTTTGTTTTGCAGACACAGACAGGCCTTATCAAAAAACCACGTCCCATGCAACTTTCCCCAAATGTTTCCATTTGTTTCTATTGTAATTTAATAATAATGTCTTAAATTTAATTTTATATTTAGAATAAAATTTAAATTTGTGATAGAAAATATATTGAATAAAATTTAAAATAGAGATGCTTGGAAATTTTTTAATTTTAAATATTGTGTAGACATTAGCCTGAAAATTTTTTGCAGACATAACCAGGCCTGATCAAAAAACCAAGTCCCATGCAACTTTCATAAAATTTTGCCATTTATTTCTATTGTAATTTAATAATAATATCTTAAATTTAATTTTATATTTAAAATTTAAATTTGTGATAGAAATCATATTGGGTAAAATTTAAAATAGATATGCTTGAAAATTTTTAATTTTAAATATGGGCCAGACATTGGCCTGGAATTTTTTTTTCTTAACCTGGCCAACCCATAATAATTTTGTTATTTTTTCCCAAAACGGCAAAATTTTAAAAATATCAGTTATTAATTTATATATATATAATTAATATTTTAAATTTAATTATATTCAAGTTGGCGCATGCTTAAAACATACGCCTTTAACGGGAGGTTTGTGGTTCGACTCTCGTATAGAACCAAAAAAATAACATTACACTATATAGTCTCCTTAAATTTTAAATACATAAAGACACGAAAACGATCATGTTTTGATTAAGGAGATTATATATATTAGATATAAATTTTTCTAATAAAAAAATAGCCAAAATATAAAATAAGACAAATGTAATTTGATAATGGCTCCTCGCCTACAAAATTAAAACTGAAATATTTAGAAAAATAAATTCTTAAACGCTCAGAATAAATACTTAATGCTTCGAATTATTTCTCAATGCTCAAATAAAAAACTTAATCGCCCAAAAAATACCAATTGTTGAGATATAATACTAAAACGCTCAGATTAAAATGAATCACTCAGAAAATATATGAAAGTCTCAAAACGCTTCTTACTCTGATATATTCTTCTAAGAAGGGAAGACCGGGGAGCATGGATCCCTAAAACGCAAATATCAATTAAAACTACTTAATAATATTGAATAGATAATATTTAATTTTATACCCTTATTTATTCTTCAAATGTCAATAAAATTAAAACTACTTAATAATATTGAAAAGATAAAATTTAATTTTATTTTTTTTAACATTATTTGGAAAAAGTTGGCAAGATTTTATAATTTAACTATAAAAAAATAAAATAAATATAAATGGTTATAAAATTGAAGAGAAAATAAGAAAAACAATCCTTTTATTCCCAAGAAATAAAAAAACTGGAAAAAAATCCTCATAATTTGTCCTAATTGAATAAAAGGGTATATAAAAGCAACGATATAAACCATTTTTTAAATACATACATTGACCTGACCTCATATATCTTTCTCACTTTTTTAGCCTTAAATCGTCCAAGAAAATGGTTTTATGAAAAATAAGTTGAAGAAATTGAACTCGGGTGGGAATAGCTTCATACACCCAATGATGAATATATACTACTAGGCGATTCATTTATTAAATGTGTTTAAAAGTGCCCATACATTGGAGTCTGCTGTAGCACTATTTTGTCACTTCTTGTAATATGATAATTTAATTTATACATAAACTTATTTAAAAAAAATGGCTATTAAGATTTTGAAGAATTTTGTTTTGTTTATTTTAAATAATTTGGGAAATTTTTGACTGGAACAATTATGTCTGGAGATCTTTGTTCAGGATTATTTTCTCAGAGTATGAATATAAACATTGCAAATTATAATATTTTTTTGCAAATATTAGAAATTAGGTCAAAATTTTTAATAAATTTTGCAAATAATAGGAATTTAATGGATGTATGCTTAGAAATCATTTATAGAAAGTTTTAAAGCTGGTTCCTAACTCTGACATAAGTCTACAAAAAAAACGAATCAAAAAATCCTTTCGTATTTGATTCGAAGTGATATTGATATTAGTACGAATCTAATAATTCATTATTCGTATCTGGTATAATGCAGCATATTTTTGTCTCGGAAAATATTTGGTAAAGTTTAACTAAAGTATTATGTTTACCATAGATTATGGGTAGTTTTTTTTTACCAGAAGACGAGATATCATTAAATAGCGTCGTTATTTTCCTATGTTGTTGGTTAAGATTATATTTTAATTTGTTCTAATTCGAGCATTTCCACTCAAATATATTAAAATAAGTGGTTATGTTAAATAATCATTTTGATATTCTTTTTTTTCAAAGAAATTAATTATTTGCTAGGTTTTGAATTAATAAATCATATATTTTTGCTTAAAAAATGTCATGATTTATATAATATTTATGATATAAAAATTCTTTATTTTAATTGTAAAATTGTTAACTCCTTTATTTAAATATGTTTGTTTGATTTTTTTTACTTTTCATTTTAATTTATGTAATGATTATTGGATATATACTAAAACTTCTTAAATAAACATTAAGAAAAATTACATTTTTATGTAACTTGCTGCCATTCAAAAATAAAATAAACATTAATATTATAATATAATTTGCCTGTATATTGTTAAACGGCTCTTTGGGCAGATTTTTAAAAACAGCCAACTCAATATTTTATCCAGATAAATATTACGAAATCAGGATATTTTGTTCATAGATGGCACAAAGGTTTGGAAATTCATCAACAAAATTTCGAACTTTTTAATAGATCGGCTCAATTGGAGCGATTTTCCATTATTATGCTTATATATGAAAAAAAACTTTAAACATGATTTACTTATAAATATGATGCTATTTAAAAATCAGCAGTTAAAACTTTTTAAATATAGATGGAATAATTTAATATCTATCAATTAAAAATGTAGGGTATCTTTATTCATTTTGTCATATATTTGTAATTGTCTTTAAGAGTTTTATATAATATTTCCTAACAATAAAATAGAAAATCACGAATTATTTGTTTTCAGCATAAATTGCCTGAAAGCTTATTTAAACGTCCTTTCTCAACTTTAAAAAAAAAAATATTATTCTCTCCGGATCTGATATTTCTTTGTAATGATTAGCAATATTTTTTTTATAATTATCTAGATTTATGATTGAAAATAATATTAACAAATAAATTAAACTTACTTAAACATAGTAGCAATCCAGAATTTTGAAATTGATAATACATTCTAATAAATTTTGGCACAAGAATTACTTTTTCATTATTATTCATATTTTAATGAAATATTATAATGCATAATAATATATAAATAGTTTTTTAATTTTAATAATTTAGCCTTCAAAAATATAGAATAAAAATGCATTGTTATCCTAATTTTCTTTTAAAAATTCTACAATTAATTCTTAGATCTTCTTCATAAAATCTTTATATTGGGTAAAGGCGGATGTTAAACAAATTTGAGACAAATTTTATTATTAATTATAATATTTGCAAAGGTTTAGAAAGCGCAAAACATAAAATATAAAATATGGAAGATAAGATTTTTTACATATAAAGAAAGTAATTTTTTTTAAAAATTTTAAATTGCACTTTGTTTACTTTTTATTTAATGATATCTACTTTATCTGATTTCCTATTTATTGTATTATTTCTCTTCTTTTTTACTCATATATTTATATATTAATTTATCTATCTCTAATCCATCTTTGTTTATTACATTCAGTTTTATTTTAATTAGAGAAATATCCCCCCCCCCCTATCATCTTAGGGAATTGTTTCTTGTATGATGTTTGTATTATTATTGCAAAAATCACTTGGCATATCCAACATATCCGTTTGTCAGCTTTTATATCATTATATTTTATCTTGTATATCTTAATTCCATCAAAATTTGTCTCAATTACCCAGGTTAAATTTTGTAAAGAAGTAGAGAATATTCTCATTAGAAATCAAATATTACCATTCGTGATACAATTTACTAAACTTAAAGATATATGCTTATAACAGATTTCTAAATTTTTCTTCATATAGTTTTTGATTTAAAATTTTGATAATAATATCTCAGGTATCTTAGCCATAGTATTGATACCTAATTCCTTCCCAGAAAGGCCATTATATAATTTACATATTTTTTTTACAATTACTATTCTTATATTAAGAACCCCTTTATATTGAAGTTAATTTCCAATTTCGGAATAAAATAATGCGTTTATGTCCGTCGTGACGCATATTTTATTGGTAAGACATCAATAATTATTTATCAAAATCTGTTTAGTCCCTTTCTCACTCTCTAAATTATCATTTGAGTAGTTTTAGAACATAAATAATCAATTAAGAATAAATTATCGTATAATATAATGTTTAGATTATATCATTAGGCCTTGTAACTGCAACATGTCTTTGAAAACTCTGAGTCAGCACAATATAAATATCATTTTTATGACTATATATTCTATAATTCAATATATAGCATCCCTCCCCCACATATAATTAAAGGGGTAATATCAGTACATTCTAATAAATCAGGCACAAAGACCAGTCCGAAGCGGGCCATCAATAAAGAGACCTATTTTTTTTTAAAAATCCATGATAGGTGGAATTTTATAAATTTAAATTACGTATATTAAGTTAATATATGACATGGTTTCTTTTACATTCATTTACTTATTGCATATATTTTATATTTTTCTAAAATAACAGCTTTAGACCATAAAATAACTTAAAATTTAAAAAATACAGGCTAAATACGAAAATTCCTCTGAATCGGGTCAGAAATATTTTTCAAGATTTTAAACTATAATTTCTTTAAATAAGGGCAAGATGATTCCTGCAGAATGGTTTATGCGTAGCTATTAAATATGAAGTTAGTATATAAGTTTGAGGAAAACGAGGTAAAAAGGGTTCTATGAAGAGAATTAAAGCATTTAAAAATCTGGTTTTAAATTGCAAGACTAAGAATTTCCTAGAAAAATACAAGTTGCGTGAGAGGCTGCATCACTACAGCTTTTGATACCAAATCTGTGTTACGATTTTAATGTGCTCAAGGGAATTCCGAATTCTAGAGCCATAGTTATAATTGCGAACAAAATAACCTAAGTCTATCCTATTCATATGATATCAATTAGGGGGTTATAAAGCTGAGATAATTGCACTTATTACATTTAGGACTAACCTTTGACATAGGTAGAATTCCTCATTATGATCCTCCGTCCTAGCAGGGATCCGGTGCCCCAGCTCTTTAAAAAGGTCAGAGCATGAGAGCCGAACGATATTAGAGTCGTGGCGATTAGTGGCAGGAATGTATAGTTTGCAGATAGCGATGATGAATATTTAGAGAGTTAATTCGTCACGGCGTCTAGTAGAGCATTCCTATTTATATTGAAAGGCAAGAGGATCCATGCAGACAGGTTAGGAGTTTCCCCCTTTTCTAATGGATCATGGTAGAACCATTAGGCTGTTTATCATCGTAAAGGCCAGTAGGTTCGAGGGTTGACGAGATGCTAGCAGATTTCAAGGCCCTGGCAATAGCATCATTGCATCTTGAATCCTAATGAATCTGTCTCTACAGCGCTAGTGGTGCAAAGAGTGATGCCTTTGGAGTTGATCGATGTTTGACAAAGGATACAGTGAAAGGGTATCACCATATCACAATTAAGTCTAAGACCGATGGCGTGACGTATCTCATCGTTGATTAGGAGCTGGTAAAGGTTTCGCGATGGGAAAGCCTCGAGAAATTCGTACCCGCTGTCTTCGGAAATGGAGAAGAGTAAAGAGTGTTCCTCAGATTGGCTCCTCGCTTTGAGGTATGCAACGCAATTTCCAACTAGAGGCTTATCGCAGTCTTTCTGTAATGCCGATGAGGTAGGATCGACTAAGAGAGACTTCCATAGATCAATTGCCTGCAGATGCAAGAGGTCAGGATGTTTTTTGAGTGTGTGTATGATGGGCTCGCAAGACAGGCGAGGAGATGATATGAACGCACTAAAAAAAGGTAGGAAGGACGACCTTAAGCCAATGCTACCGGATTTGGTTGTTAAGGAAGCCTGTAACCAAGATAGGTTTCCAAATTTAAGATTGAGTATATCTTCTGTGAGGCATTTAATCTCGAGATCATGCGTAGCGAGTTGACATCAAAGATTTGCGATGATCGGAGTGTATATAAAATTCTAGGAATTAGAAAGTAGTTCCTCAATAGGAAGAAAGCTTGGTGGTTTGGGAGATGGGATAGTGTATTGCGCATGAGGAATACCTCTCGTGAAACATCAGCAAGGAACTTGATAAAGGACTCGTCTTTACTTACTGGAAATCCGAAGTGTCAAAGAGTTGAATGATGATTGAACATAAGATCGTGATTAAGGTCAATGACCCCAAGGGGACAATATTTGCTCTTGTCTGAATTAATTCGCAGTCCAAACTGCTCTCGTTTTTTATTATCTTGATTGCCTTCATCAATTTACCCGTTCCTGTTTGGTGAAATGGAAAACAGCTGATATCATTAACAAATATTTTGAACCTTTCAAAGAAAGGAAATTCATAGGATAAGAGTTTTATGTTTTTGAGGAGCGCCAGTCTAGTAGGTGATATTTCACCTACTGTATGGACTTGAGTTCCCAGAATGAATTGGTTCTTTTCTGATTCCAACTAGATACATTTAAATATCTCAACCGATGGATAATATTGTAGTTATTAAAAATACACAACTAAATAAAACTTTTGGTTTGGTTAAGATATTTACAAATATCTATAAGTAATCAGTAAAAGCGTTGTGTCAATGAAAATCTTCCGGCAACCTTCTGAATTTGTTGATTTTTACATTTCCTAACAAATAGCACTCAAATTGACTGTTTAAGAGAGATAATCATATCAAATTTTACCAAAGATATTCATGTTATATCGACTTATATCCAAATATTAACAATTTTAAATAACTGTAGAGTGTACATATTTTTATTTAAGATATAAAGCATATTTGCCTTTTTGCAAGTATGTCCTATCCTACATATTTATATAGTATATGTACACATATTTATCAAAACAAAAAATATTATAATGGTAAGCGATATAGGTTGTTATGTTAGAAAGGTTTGGACCACTATTTACCAAATCTCATAAATAATATTATTTTGGCTAAAATCTTAATCAAATGGTTTTTAAAAATTGACCCAAATTGGGCGTTTATAACAACACTAGTTATAATCGTAGCCAAGAATTTGGTAAGGGAGTGGTGGGGGTTGGTGGAACCACTAGTAGGTGGAGTTTCCCATTCATTTTTTGGACGTCTTTAGGGTTCACTTATTATAGGCCTTTGTCTATATTCAAATTTTATAAAAATAATTTTGATTTTCACTCTTTCTTTTCTAAAATTTTAAATTATAGTAGTTATTTTAAAAAGTTGTCGACTTTTACTAATTTCTCTTACAACTTCTTCTTTATATTAATATTTTATTTATATTTCTAAGGGAGTTGGTGGGGCGGGGGTGAGGGGTTTAGCGATTTTTTAGATTTAAATTTATTTACGAGAACAGGCAAATTTTTGGAGGAAAAATATTTTTCATTAACACATTCAAAACTTCTAACTGAATACAACTAATACTAAATTTTAAAAAAAACAACTAAGAAAACCTGCCACCACTAAAAATCACTATATTAAAAACCTCTAAAGAATGACTAGAATTTCGTGTATAATTAAGCATTTTACGATTTTTAAACTAAAATATTTTTTAGATTTTATATTCATTTACGCATCTGATCATTACATTTTCCTCTTTAGATTTCTTCTAATTTAATTATATAAATCGAGCATAAAGATAATCCAGATAATCATGGTCGCTAGTCATTCAAAAGCCACACTGAACCGTGTACAACAATATAGATAAAAATATCATTTATAAAATTGAAAAATTTCATTTAAAACCTATAGAAATAATATTATCTGATACTAATACAACATTAACATTAATTTATTTATATAAAATAGAAAGATTGCCTTCATTAAAATTAGATTAAAAAATACATTCGATTTATTCATTTTTAGCTTTGAGATATTTTTAACTTCCTTATTACCAGAGCAGAGTTTTTAAAGTACCTAGATACAAGTATGGTTGGGTAAGGTTATATCTCTATATGTATCTAGATACACTTTTATAAAAATTGTCAATATTTAGATTATTTCTAGATAAACCTTAGATATATTTTGATATAATCTGATTTTACGTTTTTTTATATTAAAAAGTAAGATTTGAATTCAATTGAATAGCTTTTATGTCCAAGTTTATTTTATTACGAAAATATAAGATAGTTTTTTTTTACTTAATGGATATACACATCATGGTATTTCAAATAATTGTATTTAATAATTATTAATTTAAGGTGATGAGAAAAAATAATCAGTCAGCATAGGTTAAAATATTGAATTTTCTTGGCCAATTTATAAAGCCTATCTTAAAGTAATCTCTTAAATCAACAAATCCTTGATGATAAAATGTTAAACATGTTTTCCAAAAAATACCAAAATTACAGTTAGCATTATTTCACATGCAGGATTGTAAATACTTAAGGGTAAATACTAAATAAATACTTACAAATGTTATATTATTTATAATTTTAAGAGAAAACAGAAGAAGCTTTTAATAAAAAAGCAAAAGGAAAATAAAGATAATCATGTATAAGGCTCCTCATTGTATCCTTCATTGGCAAAAAACCTTTTATATTTTTGAAACAAAACATAACCAAATTGAGACGATTTAATAGTCAATTTTATTATTGGTGGTATTGAGCCAATTTCAACTGTTGAAAATCCTACCTTTATTAAAAATATCAAAACATTAGCCACCATAAAAAATAATTTGCCAACAAACATTGAATATTGTTTGGTAGAATTTCACAGAGAAAAAGGAAAAGAAGAAAGATAAATATTATGAAAATTTTTAGGACCATCGATTATATATACAACCACTATAAAGGAGACAGATTACAAGCGACTACAACTAAGGATTCTACCTTCGTCAGCACAAATTTCTAAGCATTCAATTCTTTCTAGGGAGATATGTACCCTTTTTTTTTTTTAGTTTTTTTAATATTTTTTATATAAAATTTATAAATTTATTATATCGTTTTTAATATATTCTTTTTTGTTTTTTTCAAATATATTTTATTTTTATCGTTCATATTGTATTTTATTTCTAAATTGCAGTGATGAAGCATTCTAAGAAGCAAAGGCAACATTGCTTCCATTCCAATTTTTCTTAAATATTAATTCAATCTTTTATGCTACGTTAAGATAATGAATATTATTCTTTACGGTAAAAAAATAAATGAAATATTTGCTACGTTATTATTTTACTGCCTTTTAAAAAATTAATATTATTTTTTATTACTACTTAAAAAAAAAGAAAATTTTTAGTGAAATTTTTTTTTATTACATTTAAAAATAAACATGAGTTCAATATAAAATTGTTTATTTTTTTAATATTTTTTAAAAATATGGCGTATATGAAACCCCAGGCATGCTAGAAATGATAATACATAAAAACGGTTAATTATTATGATCTGGATTCTTCAGTAGTTTCATCAAATATATCTTAGAATCTATATTCCAAATTTCATATATTTCGGTTGAGTAGTTTTTAAGATATAAGCATTTTGTGACTGATTGGGGTTTGTGAGACCCCACCAGAGTAAATTTTTATGTTCTATATTTTTTTTTATATATGAATGTTTTAGTGTAATTTTTTTTTATATTGAAGAATAAAAATCCATATTATGAAATATCATGATTATATGATGAATAAGTTATTTTTTTAATTTTATATTTGAAATTTAAAAAAGTAAGCCTTTTTTAAGAAATTTTGGCACAAATTATAATCATCCTCATCATCTTTAATCTAGGCTTAAGAAATAAAAATATTTAAATATTTTATCAAGCTTAAGGTTAGGTCTATCTTATATCGAGATATCAAATGAAAATAATGAATATTACTGGAGATATATACATTTGAAATTGGGGTCTATTAAACCCCACCCGAGTACTAACGTCATTTTTTTCACCGGAGTATTGAAGGGTTAATAAATAAAGGAGAAAGAAAAAAATTTATATTTTAATTTTTATCTTTTCTTTTTAAATAAAAAATTTCTTCCTTTTTAAAAACATTTATTAATTTAAAATGTCTAATAATTGCAATTGTGTTGTTGAAAATTTATTCAAAATATCTTTCAACTCGAGAAATTTTGATATGAATTGATTATCGAAAAAGGAAAACCAATAAAAACTTTATAAACTTTGGGAAATTAATCAAAATACTTCATACTAATGTAAGAAATCTTCCTTTCATTTATATATATGTTAATATTCCTATTTTCGTAATATTAGAAATATGTCAAATTTAAATAAATAAATTAAATTTTTAAATGATATAAATATATATAGAACTATTTTTAATATCCTTGAAATTATATATATCTATATTATCAGTTTTATATATTATGTTTATTCAAATAAATTGATTAATTATCTAGTATTTTATTTAATAGCCCTAACTTAGTAACATCATAGCACACGCCTTTTTAAATTTTTTAAATATACTCTGTTTTAAATTGTAAAGTTATAGAATTATGAAAATTTTCCCCAAAAATTTATACCAATATCCAGATCGCATATTTATTAGTTTTTTAAATATTTAAAAAAAATAAATTAAAAAATAAATATTTATAAAATAAAACAAATAATATTAAAAATTTACTCGAGTTTCAGTGAGTTACCCTATTATTTTATAAATAATATGATATTAAATTTTTACATTCCTATCTAATATACCTGATACGTGATATATAGCGCATCGCCCTCTAACGTTGAATACTCAACAGAGCTACGCTAGGTTTTCCTCATTTCCATCTAATTGGAGCAATTTACTTTGGGTATAAAAGTAAAAAAATGAGTAGCCCTCCACCCGTTTGTGGGCAAGCCGCACGTACTTGTAGGCACAAAATTTCGAAAATGTTGCTTAAACCTCTATAGGCTATAATTTAAAAGGAGTGGGACAAAGAAAAATCCTATACCCGAGAACTACAGTATAATTTAATTACTTTAAAGGTGGGTGATGGCTGATTTTACGCTTAATTTCTTTAGTGTAAGTTATAATTACTTCAATATTGAGATATAATGTTCATAGAATCTGTAAATAAATATGATTAAAATAAAATAATATTTACCGTTTTATCACTTCAAATTTTCACCGGAAGTTTGATGAGGATAAATTTCCGTATAATTAATTGAATCCCTATCTAATATAAAATAAACAGTTTCTGGCATTAGATATTTTTTTCATTCATACACATAGAAAACGCTTTTTAGATGATTTTTGTTGAAGAATACATATAAATTGAAATTTCTTATTAAATCCCTTAATAGTGAAGAGGATTTATAATATTATAGTAAAATTATGTTTAGATTAAATGATATTTATTAATAAAATATTTATTTGTTTAATATTTTATGAAAGTATATTTCTATAAATTTTAAATTGAATTAAATTTTTATGATTAAAAATAATCTTTAAACTGATGTATCATCTATTTATTTTTCCATTAATTGAGCAATTAAATAATAAAAGTTGACAGTTATTTATTACAATAATTAAATTTTACACCTTCATTTAGTATGATTTAACATGAATGATGCATTTATTTTTTAATCATCCTAAACCATTGCAATTAATTTTTAAATTCAGATATTTTAAGAATTTAACCCTTGAGTGGTATACAGAGGCATTTAGACACCCTGAAAAAATATTAATATTTTCACCTGATTTTTTTAACCCTAAAAATTTTAATAGTTTTTTTAAAAAATGAAATCAAATAAATTGATATGTATCTCTTTAGCAGACTTTCTTTGCCATGTACCCATATATTGAGTTGAATTAGCTGATACACCATTGCTCAGCCTAACTATTATTTATAAAATTTTTGAGATTAACACATAATACACTATTTGCTGATACCCAATGCCAAAACCAATTTTGATTTATGAGATATAATCCAAAAACTCAAGCTAATGGTTTTTTGATTATTAATCGCCATAAAATATTAAATATGCTTCAATATTAGTGAAAATTGTGTTTGTAATTTATATTTTATAGAGACTACAGCAGTAACATCACTATGTGAAGGGGAGGGGGGGTTATTAGCCACCTAAATGAGAACCCCTGAAATTTATAAATAATTTAATACTAACAAAAAATTAATTTAAAATTATCCTATAAAGGATAGTGATATAAATAGGCTGCAATTTTAGGCCAGCCTGGATTTGGTGAAAATATATTCAAGCCCAGCCTTATTTTTGGAAATTGACCTTGCCAAATTTTTATTTTTGATCATTCTTTAACAATTTTAACTGTATTTCGCAGATTGTTTAAAAAGTAAAATCAAAAATATAAAATAATCTTTTATTAGCCTGGCCCAAATTTTTAAATTTTAAGCCTAGCCCAGAATTTTAAGAACATATGATTTTCCGGACTGTGCATGCAGCAGTAGTGTATCCGGAGGATTTTCTTATAGGGGGGGAAATAATTTTTTGGGGGCTTTGCCCCCAAACCCCTTTTAGCCCAGTTTTCCCTGGCCTTCGGCCGGGTCTTATTTAGCTATTCTATTAAATTATGAATAATTTAATAATAATTATATTTCTATTTTTAACTATTATTTACTAATTCGTGCTTATGGATAGGATATTACAAGCCTCTTTTTTATTATTTCAAGTTAGGTATAGTATATTTAATAAAGTTTTTTTAAATGTAAAGGTTTTTTTAAATGTAAAGTTGAAATAAAGTGTAATGTCATTTTTTTTATAAAATTTGCTTTAAAAACTAGCCTCAGCTTAAATTCTCATACAATATAAGTAGAATATACTTTTTTTATTGAAAATACTAATAGTAGTTTAAAATATTGACTTGAAAATAATTAAATTAACAAGTTTTTTTAACTTCTTATCAAATACAAGATTTTTAATTATTTCGTTTGTCATTGGAACCAAATCTCTGTGTATATTTAACAGAGCTAACCCATTTAGCCGAGATTCAGTACTTCGTAAATATGTTTTCAACCTTCTCAAGTTAGAAAAAGTCCTTTCATTCGTACATGTTGTAATAGGCAAACATGCAAGAATATAAAACAACTTCGAAATATTAGGAAATTGAGCCAAGGTTTCTTTACACCGATTGAGCGCATCAATAGCATGCGAAGGTAAAATAGCTAAACATATAAATATTTGTACCACAATTCGAATTCACTGATTAAATTTATTTCAGTATCAATCTCATAGGAATAAAATTTTTCTAAATATTTAATTTTACCAATAGTGGCATTTGAAAATGAAGAAGGATCTTTGGGTAATAAAACTTGAAGATTGCTAAAGACTTGTTTTTTATCTAAAACCCGTACTTTTATTTGTGATAAAAAAGTATCTAAGAATGGGATGAAAATGGATATTTTATAATATTCTTCAGTTGAGCCAATATTTATCTTCATCTCAATAATGGCCTAGGTGCTAGACGAGGTTTAATTAGTATTATATCATAAAATTTAGCCTTCGATTCAACGTCTAGATAAATATTATGAAAATATTTATCTACATTCATTCTTATTGTATCTACCTGTTCATGTATATTTTCCGCCAAATCAATAACCTGAACCAAATCTAAATTTGGTTTTTGTAAATTTCTACAAAGTAGCGAGCTAAAAATAATTTATTGATGCAACTAGCAGCAATGATAAACTCTGATTGATCAATTGAATTCAATAATGATATCGCTGCTAACGACACATTACTTTTTTTCATGCTCAGCCTTATTTATAAATTATCGTTTGATTTCAATCTCTTTGACTAAATATTTTTCCATTTTATTAATATTTTTGAATAATATGTTGGAAAATTGATATTCAAATATTTGTAAAATTTTGATTGGTGGGGGGGGGGTTCTGGGGGTGGGGGTAAAATTTTTATTAGCTTAAAATGATATTTATGAAAATAGTCAAATTTGCGATGGGGGGGGAATTTCCCCCTTTCCCCCCCATTGGTTACGCGCCTGGCATGCAGGTTCCTGTTTATCATAACTAGTTAATTCCACAACTATATTAAGAAGTAAAATGAATATGGAAACAGATTAACAATGCTTTTTTTCTTTATCCATTTAGAAATTTTTAGATAAAATTTTTTAAATCTTATTAATTCATAACTTATACAGGCCTTTTTTTTAAATTATAATTTTGGTTATCAAACATTTGTATCTTTTAAATCTGAAAGTATCGGCCGATATGCTTATGGTGCATCTCCAATATTTTCACTATAGAAATCTAAAAACATGTTTAAAAAAATTATAAAATTATTTTATCTTATTTAACTAACAAGATTTTATTTTTTAAATAAAAATATTGAAATTTTTTGTAAAAACATTAATTTTTTATTTGCATTAGTTAAACGTTTGTATTTTAGATAGTACCAAATAAAAATTAATATAACTTGTATAGAATAAGTTAGGAGACTATTAAAAAACCAGGTCAGAATATCTGCAGGTTTTTTTAGAACTATTGTTAAAAACTCATGCAATGATATCCGACATAATTTCTCTGGAGCTAAAAAAAAATTGCATCAAAGTTATTGATATAATTGCAAATAATTTAACTAAAAAGATAATTATCAGGTCATGTCCAACAGTCCCAAATTTAATATTCCTAGTCATTTGCTGAAAAAACTAGAATCTCGTCAAGGTGACAAGTTAAAAGCTCGCCAATTGTCTAAAACTAGTAAATCCGAATCTATCGATAAATTAGAAAATTTAAAACGTGGAATAACCGATCAGCTATTGTCTTTGAAAAATGCCGGCAGCGGTAGCGAAATTCTGAACGGGAGTTTAAGCAAACTTGCTGATGACATTAAGCTTTTCTATGGAATGATCGACGAAAATAGCAATTTATTCTCTAATTATCAAGTTACATTTTTCATAATAATATTGTTGGGTGGAGGATTTAACCTCTCTTAGGTATTTATATCAGAGACCTGCAGTGATACCATTAACACGGCCTAGCTCGGCTCAGATTTTTTTTAAAATATTTTTTCGGTCGGTTTTATTTTCAGGCTTGGCCCCGATTTTTAAAAAATATATTACATTTATTTTTATAGCTAATAATGGCGATTTAAAATATAAGGCCCGGACCGGGTATTTTTTTAAAAATTTTTTTTAGGCCAGACCCGGGTATAATTGAAAAAATTAAAATACGGCCCGGGCTTAAAACCGGGCCTGCAGGTCTATGATTTATATATAACATTATTTTACAATTAATAAATGCGCTAGTTATATAATGATATAAATTAATTTTTATTATATTTGTGCATTCCCATCTTTAAGAAAGTTGAAATACTTCTGCTCCTTAAGAGTAGCGAATTCGGCAATTTGCCTTTTTTCGTAAATATCATTTTTAAAAAATTCACTGTATCTCCCCGCCTTAAAAATGAATATACAATAAGTCATCATAAACAATGATCTGAAAGAAAAACACAAAAAATTTTTTTAAATTATAATGTTGGGTAAAATTTCATGTCAAATCGACTGATAATTTCGACTACCCTTTTCAAAAATTATGAGAAGGGGTACATTATATCATGTAAAATTTATATAAAATCAAAATTTTAAAACATTGGCTCAAAAAGATCCATAGTTACGGGCTCTCAAAGTTCAATATAAATGCGATTTTGATTTTAAGAATGTCAAATTACTCTATAAATATTAGGTCCAAATGTATAAATTATTTAAAAAATTTTTAGCCTTAAAAATATTTTTTTCAATGATAGCATTTTTAAGAATTTCTTGGCATCGATGTATTTTCATTAAAAAATAAATGAATTATCGTAGCCCTATATATTTAATATGTAAGAAAAAATTAGATATAAAGGTTTAAGTAAAAATTACGATATTATTTTGTTTTCTTGCGAATAAAAAAATACATTAGGAAATAATTATAATATTTTTTTAAACATAAAAACAGGGAATTTATATTAGCAGTGTTCTAAATATTTTGTAAAAACCTCAAAATTTCTATATTTTTGCAAATTAATAAAATTATAACACATATCCAAATCTTCTATTAATTTTTTTTTAAGTTTTGCAAAAATTAAAATATAGAAAAACGAAAATAAAATACGAAAATTGCAATGCCAACAAATACTTTAATATTTATTACTTATTAGCTTTTTCATAAAAATTACACAAATTTATAAATTTTAAGCAAAATTTTATTAAAATTTATTTAAAAAAAATGATAAATTTTTGTAAATGACTAGAAATGATTTAGAACACTATTTTATTTTCTACATTAAAAATAGCTTATGTTAAAAATTAATTTATATTTTTGATATTTAGGACACAGCCTTATAAATAATCATATATGTAACAAATATATATCCACTATTATGTAAAATAACTTTTTTTTTTATAAATTCAATATTTTAAACACCTATTATAATTTTCTGACTATCTATCTCTCATTCATCAATGCCCAAAATATGTTTCAAATATGATTATCCATTATTTGTATTCTTGTTAAAGATTATTATCAATAAGTTTTACCCAAAGTACGAGGATTCAAATCCTTTCCCTAGCAACGATCATATTTCTAATAAATAAATTTATAGGATGCAACTGGGGCCATGAATGTGGCCACCTCATCTAATAAAATGGCCCCGTTTAATGGGGAATCCTATGCAAAACCTTATTTTTCGAGCTTCCTCAATTTTTTGACATCAATTTAATTCCTAAGGCCCAGAAATATTTTTTTTTTTAAATTTGGTTCTCCAGGCCAAAATATATCATTTTCATAAAGGCCGGAGAAAGATTAAGATGCCTACTCTGCAGGTTTCTGCTATATTTAAGCGTATTTTTGTATAATGATTATTTGTGTTGTAATAATTACTTCACAAAAAAAACGCTTTACTTTTTACGTTCAAAAAAAAGAACACTTTACCGTTACCCGTTATCTTGTGAAAAAAAGAACGCGTTATTCGCTATTCAAAAAAAGTAACAAGTTACAAATACTAAATATAAATAAATTTTCCTTTCATTTTTTTCCCACATAGATATTAAAAAATAAAATATAATAGGATAAGTTCATTTTGTAATAATTAATTTATTTATTTTTAGGTTTTGAACAAATAAACAAGAGCGAGTGATTATCGTCAACACAGCGCTCTCTGTGCTAAACACACATTCAACTGGTGCAGAGGATGGGAGGTTGTTAAATTTAGTTAAAAAAAATTTTAATGGGGGGAATTTATTATAAATATTTTAAAAATGATTTTTCAAAAACATCTTATAGATCATCTTCACTAGAATCTTCATTCATAACCTCATAATTTTTTTTTCATCTATAACACAATCTATACTTTTATGTGCTTTTTTAGATTTGAGCTTCACATCGAGGTTCAAATATTTGAATTAGGGCACATCTACACTTAGGGCCATTAATTTTCTTTATCGGTGTAATAACATGTTTCATATTGGGGTGAGGGCAGAATTAAATCATCTTCATTTGAAGAATAAGTACTATTAACATATGTTGTATTCCATATTAAATCAACCAAAAAAAGTCGATTCTCAACCCGACCCCCTTCGATTTTTTTAAAAATTTGTATGTTGGTAGTATATACACTAACTAATAAAAATGTAAAATTTTACTTTTCAAATTGGCTTACTTCATGAGATATGGCCATCTTTAGAAACGCGAAAATTCCAAAATACTGTATATTTAATTTTAAATATCTCAAAAAGTGATTAAGCTGAAGGCATGATTTAAATTTTATTAAGTAGCTCTAGAATAGCCCTTTAATAAGATATAAAAATTATTTTATTAATAAAAAAGTCTATTACCAAAAACCGGAAATAGAAAACCGGAAATAGCTATAAAATAAAAACTGCTCTTTTTTTTTCTTTCAAATTTTTTTTACAAATAGACATTATATTTCTTAATATTTGTACAAAATTTTAGATTGGGACCATTACTGGGCCAATAGTTATTACGCTTTAAATATAAATAGTATGGCTTAAATCCTAAATTATACCAAATATATAGTATAATTTACGAAACAAATAAAAAGAAAATTCCTTTATGATCGGACCGATTATATTTTTTTTATAATGTTTCGGGCTGTGAGCCCACTAGTAGACATTATGTCATATTTAACATATAAGTTTAGCGATTTTATTTTAGAGAGAAAATAATTGTAAAAATATTTATAACTTTATTTAGCTAATTATTTATATTACATGAATATCAAATGGAAAATTAATATTGTTATAAACATATTAAATTAAATAATATCATACTTTAAATTATCTAATGTATTAGAATAACGTTTGACTTTCATTTTTCCTTCCATTGGAATAAATAAATGATATTTTTGTGTCCCGGGAATTAGTTTGGCCGTTAAAAATCTATTTTCGAGATTGGTTTCCATTCTTAAATATTCAACGTTGCTGACAAATGTATAATTAATACCCGGGATATTAATTCTCGCATAATTATATAAATTCATAGGAGTTAATATATGATTTTCATAAGGACGTTGCAGGCTTGCTCTAGCAGCAAACTTCTTTGTAATTCCCCCTAAACTATCACAAGGAGTTTTGCCATGTGCAGTTGCAAAAAAATGCCATTCTGCCTTGATCCCAAAATCATTATAATGGTTGTAGAGGTTTACAAAGTTTTTTTTGTTCTTATACTGGGTAACGGCTTCATCAGAAAAATAATAAATTATTGAAATCTTATCAAATGTTTCTTTCAAGAATTGAATTAAATTTATTTGAAATAAATAAAAGGAACAAATATTGTGTTTTAGACAATCTGATATAACTACGTAACTTATATGTTTGATGGTACCGCTTTCGCAGTAATAAATCATAAATGGATGAAGTGTTGCCTGATTATTAGTCCAATGGAAGCCTTTAGCGTGATCTTGAACTACAAAAGCGTAGTTCTCTGCAAAATCGGATATTATTAGATATTCCCCATCCTTTAAATTCGATTTTAATGACTTAAAAAATGAAGATTGTTCCGAAGAAATAAATGCATGAGGAATTAAGATATTTAATTTATGATTTTTGGGTTTGACAAAACACCCTTTTCTTCAACTAATTGTTTAGCTGTCCGGGCCATAAAATTTGTGGTTGAAAATTCCTTTTCAATTTTATCAAGAGTCCAAGATTTTGGTAAAACTGTTAAAATTTGTATTTTCATTGCGAGAACTTGTAGCAAATTTTTCTTTCAGTTGATTTATGATTTCGGCTTCATCTTTTTTTGCTTGATCCTCTAAATTTATTTTAAAAACTTTTTTAATTTTTCCCTGAATTTTCAAAAATTTATTTACAAGATATTTTTTTTTCATTTAACCTTTTCTTTTTAATAGGTGTCTCCCCTAAAAATGGCAGTTTCATTTAAAGTTGAAATTGAAGTATTAAAATCTGCATAAGAGTCGGGATTATTGCATGGTTGATCAGGTTCAGAATCGCTAAATGTTTCATTAATAGTTGAGGTAGAAGGTAAATTAGAAATAGAAGGTAATGTGATCGGGATCGTAGAAGTAAAAGGTGAGATCAGATTTGTTGAATATTTTTTTAATTTCCGGCAAGAGCTACAAATTTTTTGATTAATTGATAAGCTAGAATTCACTTCTATCATCCATTGTAAAACATTTCTAAGATCGTAACTTACTGAATAAGATTTTATTTTAAAGGGATTACAGCACTTTACTGGAATAGAAATAACTTTTCTAGACATTTAAATTTTTTTGGTAAGGAATAAAAGATAGCTATTAATTTTAAATAATTATTTTAAATTAAAAATAAATTGGATAATGAATACCGATAATTTATTTTCTTAGAAAAATGGCTTTATAAAATTAATCAATAAAAATGACGGCTGTTGCTGTTGGAATTGAATTTGATTTTTATGATAATTATTTTATTTGATAATTAATTATAAGTAGAAAATAATCTTTATGAAAATATATTTCTGACGATCACAAAGATTATTTTTTATCCGGCAAAGAAAATAATCTAGATAATTCACTCATAGAATAGCCAGGTCAAAAATCTCGAATTTAAGATGAAATTTTTTTTTTTTGGGGGGGGGAATATAAATCTTAAGATGGGGTTCGGATTTCAGTTATAATACTATTATTCACAAATATTATCACTTTTGTTAAAAAAATAATTACTCATTTCGTATAATATAGAATTTAAGCCATACTATTTATATTTAAAGCGTAATAACTATTGGCCCAGTAATGGTCCCAATCTAGGATTTTGTACAAATATTAAGATATATAATGTCTATTTGTTAAAAAATTTTGAAAGAAAAAAAAGGGCAATTTTTATTTTATAACCATTTCCGGTTTTCTATTTCCGGTTTTTGGTAATAAAATTATTTTTAATATAATAAATTTTATATCATATTAAAGGGCTATTCTAGAGTTATTTAATAAAGTTTAAATTATACCTTTAGTTTAATTACTTTTTGATATATTTAAAATTAAATATGGTGTATTTTGAACTTTTCGCGTTTCTAAAGATGGCCATATCTCATGAAGTAAGCTGAGTTGTGAATTAAAATGTTATATTATTGCTAGTTAGTGTATATACTACCATCATGCAAATTTTAAAAAAAATCGAAGAGGGTCGGGTTGAATCTTCAGTTGATTTGATATGGAATACAACAAAATAATAATAGAGAATATAAAATAACATACACTGATTGATTCAATATTAGATTAACAATCTTGACTGTATAAAATTTAACACCAAATATAAAATAAAAATGAAGGACTTTAGCGGTTGATTTGAATTAAAAACTCGGCTTAAATTATTTATAAAATTTTAAAGTTATATAATATATATAAAAATACAATCTACTCTTTTTATATTTTTTAATAGAAAAATTTAATAACGAGTAACATTTTGCATTACCATTACTCAAAAAAAAAGAAATTAAAAAAAGGCCCATCTTGTAACCACGTTACTTTTACCAAAGTTACCTTAGAGCACTAATAATAATTCATCGGAAATAATAATTATTAAAATATAGCACCATCTATCTTTGGTGTTTTTATTCCTAAAATTATAAATAAAGGAAATGATATATTTTTATTTCTTCAATTCTAATTTTTACTTAAATTTAAATATATAGTAATGTACATAATCACAGGTCAGTTTTGTCTTCTAAAAATAAGGCTAGTTCAAAATATCTCATAGTTGTTTTATCGGAAATACATCGACACTGAAGTTTTAACTTTTATATTTTCTTAAAAAGAATTTTAAGGGCTGCAATAAATTTAGATTAAAAATTTATCGGATAATATTAGATTACTAAAACCAGGATGATACCTGTATTAGACTTCGAGAGCTCAAAACTCCGGATACATTTTAGGCTAGAGCTTTAAAGAGCTATAATTACTATAAGTTGGATGTTATATAAATATTATACGAAGTTTCATTCGTTTTCAAAAATGAAGACAAAAATATTGTTTTTTGGTCGATATTCAAATTTTTCAAAAAAAGAATTCTAATTTTGAAAAAGTAAAAACAATTTTTTCGATATAATTTAACCCGGTCTGTTAAAGCCGCAATAACATTTATGAGAAAAAACCCCAGTAATTTCAGTTGCACAAATTAACTCCAGGATAAGAATATTATGAAAATAATATATGCCATTTTAATTGTTAAAGCAAATGTAAACTAATTTAAAGATTATAAGCTATCGCAAATTTATTACTCAAATCACCAAAGAATTGGATGTTATCAACATTTTGCCGTTGGATTTAAAGCTAGATACCATAGACGCTGCCATAAATCCTTCTAGCTTGTATAGAGATTCCTCAAACACCATCGACGACTCATCGCTCATCCTGATGAAAATTGATCCTAAATCGCAAGAGTTATGTGATAAAAAACCAGTAGTTCTGAAAAATCTCGAAAATGTCGTTATAAATCTAGATCAAAATCAAACTCGGAATGTTAATTTAATTGTAGAAAACATCAAAAATTGTCAAATCTTTATTTTTCACACCATCCCTAACCTGAAATTGAGCAATATAAGGAATTGCACGATTAAAACCGGACCAATCTTAACCTCGGCGTTCATCGAGGACTGTTACGACAGCGAAATATATCTTATATCCCGACAATTGCGTATTCATAGCAGCAAATCTTCGAAACTGCACGTGTTGGTCGCTAATCGGATAGTCATGGAAGATTGTAGCGAGGTTAAATTCATATTTTTGAGTATGGTTATATTAGCTATAAAAAAATTAAAGGCAAAAATAAATAGAGCAAATTTTCCAAAATATTGGAAATAGTGTTGTTAGACGGCCGTTTTAAACCGATTTTTAAAAAGGGCTAACTCAATATTTTTTCCAAAAATATATTACGCAAGTCTGAACAAAGGTTTGTACATGTATTAGCTAAATCTCGAGGTCTAGGATTAAACGATTAAGTTAGCTAAAAATTGGCTCAAATCAAGCTGTTTAACAACACTAATTTGAACATATTTTTATTCTTTACATACAATATCTACGGTAGAAATTTCTATTTAAGAAAAAAAATCTTTTTTTTATATTAATATATTACGAATTAAGAACTATATAGGGTTATAGCGCTTATTTATTTTTAGATTTTTAAAAAAAAAATTATATAAAAAATGTTAATTCTTAGTAATTAAATGAAATAAATTATCATGTTATTTACCAGGTTCATGTATATTATATATATTACTCGGAGGAACTCCTCAATTAAAACTGTCATATGATTTACAAAATTAAGTTAATCATCTTCATGTTCTCATTATGAACCTAGACAAACTCATGGCATCTAATGTTCTTAGTGGCATAGACAAGGGGGGGGGGGGGGGTTGGGGTTGAAACCCGCCTCCCCCATAATCAAAAAAAATTTTTTTTATTTTTCTTTTGCGAATAATTTTATTTAAAAACGGTTTCAATTTATAAATAAAATTATATAAGATATGAAAATGAAATATATTTAAAAAAACAAATAAGAATTTTCAATTTTAAATGATATAACATGGTTTAAAAATATATTAAAAATTATATGTAAAATATTAAATAACAATAAAAATATATTGTAAAAGGGTGGGTCTATTTATCGCTCGGCTGGAAATATCGCTCGGCTAACCACATAATAAATCATTTTATTACTAAATATCGCTCGGATGAGAAATGTCGCTTGGCTAACCACTATAAATTATTTTATTACTAAATATTGCTCGGCTGAAAAATGACGCTCGGCTAACCACATAATAAATCATTTATTACTAAATATCGCTTGGCTGAGAAATGTCTCTCGACTAATGACATAATAAATCATTTTTTACTATATATCGCTCGGCTTAGAAATCTAGCTCGGCTATAAATAATCCTTTATTTATATACTAGTTGATAACCCATCAAGAATGACCGGAATAAAAAAATCATGAACTATTAAAGGAAAATTTTTTTTGAATCCTAATTAACCTTCAAATTTATTGGAATTAAAATGCTCAAATAACTACCCCAAGTAATTATTAATATATGAACTAAAAATATAGATATATTGGTTAGGGTACCTTTTCAGGGGCAATTATTTTTGTTATTTTTTAATGTTATTTTTTGTTATTTTTTTATGCGATTTTTTGTTATTTTTTTATGCGATTTTTTTTTATGTAATTTTTTTATGAAAGCTATTGTTTTTATGTTATTTTTTTATGATTGGTTCATTTTCTTATTGGTTAATTTTTTTATTTAAGATATTTTTAAATCTCAATAAAACAACCTTTTATATAAAATAAAAGTTACAAATAAAATATAATATAATATATTTGAAATATGATTTATTATTTGCAATAATAGTTTTTTTTTAAATATAATAATATAGCTACAATTAATATTCTATTAAATTATACATAATACATACTCGGAAAAAAAATATATATATATATTAAAACATAAACGTTTAATTATAACGAAAAAATATTTTTTTTTGTGGTTAAAATCTAGATATAGTTGCGATGCAAAATATATATATAATTAACAAAAAAGTTTTTAATATAAAACAAATGACTATATTTGATAAACTAGGAGGGAAATGGGAGTGTTTCGAAGAAACATTTGTAGTTCCCCTTTAGGATTTCAAATTGGACTTTTTGTTTAAGAGATAGGGACTCGTTTTTAACCCCTGTCCTTAACGAAATTCTTCTACCCAATTGATTTAAGAACTTTAGGGATTGGGGACCGGGGTTTCCAAGGACGCTAAAAATTAGGGGAATAAATATAAAAGAGTTAGGGAGGAATCTATATTTATTAATCTTATTGGTTTCTTGTAGTTCCAATGGGTCGGTATTTCCGTTAGCCGGAAAGGAGGTAACACAAGAGACGTCCCAGACAAGTCTTTTGCCGCCGTGCCAAGACGTTAAAGACATGCCGTCAGGGCGCTTACCGTCAGCATTTAGGAGACCCAATGGCTCCAAGCTATTGGGGAAACCGGCCGAAATCAAGGCTTTGCCGATTAACCTATTAAGGTTGTCGTGCCTCAGGAAACGGCCACTGACTTTGAGGCACGAGAAACAATGTCTAGAGAAAGGATCAACCTGTTTGTGACAGGCAGCACAGGTGTCCACATAAGGGATAAAGCAACCAAGCCTATGGCCAATGGCAGTTTGAAACTCATCGTCTGTGAGTAACGTTTCCTTTTTACCACTCGGAATCGCGTCTAGCCATTCATGGCCGTTAGAGTTTTTTTTTGCGTTTCTGAGCAGTTGAAGGTTAGTTAGCTCAGGAATACAAAGTTTTTCAAACGAGCATTGAAGCATAGGGACCAGGAAGCTCTTTAGATGACAGGAAATTGGCTGCTCGGAGCCTTGGGTGATTAGAGTAAGCCACTCTTGTTTAGCTGAAGATAGAAGGGGATTGTCCAACTCGATAAGCGAGGAAATAGAATCGGCGAAGGATATTCGAGATGAAAGAAAACACGCAATTGCCATAAGGAAGGGGGGTGACAATCCCAGTCCACCCCGGTAAGCGGGCATAGAGGCGAGGGACCAATTGAAATCGGAAAAATTTAAGCCTAAAAGGGATTCGATAAAATGTTTAAATTTTAATTCGAAGACCTTAAGGAGAGTATTGTACTGGAAAACGGTGGAAGATTTAAATAAATGTAAGAATTTAGGTAGAAAAAGACATTTTTTGGTGAGAAAGAAGAACTGATGCTTGGGGAGATGAGGAAGATTCTTGAGTGAATTGGAAAGGGACTGGATCAAATCGTCAAAAGTTTTTTGACAAAAGGAGGTTGAAAAACCGATAGGGGAACCTAAAAGACAGAGTTCCTCGTGCGGAATGATTGTAAAATCTAAGGGAGGAATAAAATCCTTATTGTTGAGGGAGGAAATTTCACACTTTTTCCTATTTAGGGAAAGACCAATTTTCGAGGCTTCCATTTCAACGTACTCTATGGCCCACATAACATTGGATAAAGAAACGCCAAAAGAGCCATCGTCGAGATACCATAAATTAAGGTCTAATTGGAAATTAGACTTTAAATTTTTGATCAAATCATGAATCCCAATAGTAAAGAGCAGGGGGCCTAGAGGATCACCTTGCTGTATCCCCTCTTCGGAGGATATGGAAAATTCCCCGAATTTGAGTAACGAAGGGAATCCATAACAGGAATTAAGGAAATTCCCATATTTTGGGAAATGGTGTAAAAAAGATGGTAAGAATGCCCTCCTATGGATGGTGTTGAAGGCATTTCTGAAGTCTAACTTGCAGAAAACCTTATCGGCCTCAGTATTTATAAAAATACGCGCAACATGTGAGGCCACTTCACACCCACCTCTCACTCCAAATCCTAACTGTGAAGGAAATAAGAAGGAACTGGCCTTAGGCCGAATCCTATTTACAATAGCCTTGGCGACTAAACGACGAAAGAATGACCCTATGGCTATGGGTCTAACGCCGCCATCCGGTTTGGTCAAGGAGACAAGACGGGCGCCAAAAATAATAGGACGAATGCAAAGGGGAACTTCGCGTACGAGGATATTATTGCACAGTTCGGTTAATGCTTTCAACAAAGGGTCGATGAAACCACTATCAGAGCATTGAATTAGCTCCACAAAGAAACCAGGTCTGAAGCCGTCCAACCCACCTCTCGTCCCTTTTTTAAAGGACTTTAAGCACTTAAGTACTTCGTCACAGGTAAAGGGAATAGGGGAGGAGGCATGCGGGTGGATGTTTTTCAAGAAGTTGTTTTATGGTAACGTTGATAGGTGAAATAGAGTCATCGGAAGACAATATTCGGGCCGCATCGCTAATATCTCCAAGATCTAATTTTTCGGAGATCAATTTGTGACGGAAGGAGTTGGGGTTTAAAGCGTAAGAAGAAGAAAATTCATCGAAACTTTTTCCTTAATTAAGGCAGATAAGTTATTTATTTTATTTTTGGGTTTAACTAGGACTCGAAAACAAAAACTAACCAGGTCTAACCATAAGGGTAGTGAGGAGAAATCCGAATTCAAATTATTTATAAGTGACGTGAGGAACCTTGAGATAGACTCTCGGGCGGCTATAGGGATCCTAGAAAGAACTGGAGGCTTATGCGAATTAAGGAATAAATCAACAGAGCCTGAGGAACAAGGTGGACTGGGGTCATACGAGTGAGGAGCGTTAATTAAAGGATCTGGGCCGTAAGAGAGGGGAAATTTTCCAGAATTGTGGCACACGGGTGAACCATGTTTCCTAAACACGCCATTTAAATTAAGCGAAACTATTTTTAAGCATACTTGACAACAAGAGTTAACCATGAGATGGCTTTGAAAGGGAGAAAACACAAAAAAAAATATATTAACGGATATAATTTTGATTGGAAGAAAGAAAAAAAAAATAATATATCTTTTTTTATTTAAGATATTTTTAAATTAATATATCTTTTTTTATTTAAGATATTTTAAAATAATTTTTTCTAAAATTTAAAATTCGTACAATTATTAAAAGGAAGTGATGGGGGCAAATAAGGGGGAAGGCTAGGGGTAAGATTTTTGGTAGACGAAACTTTCCATTTTTAATTTTTTTTTGGTTTAAATCTTTTTTTGGTTCCTTTTTTTTAGTTCCAATATATATTATATAATTCCTTCCATTTTTTTTAAAATGAATATTTTTGAAGTTGGTGTTTATACTCAAAATGATGAGAAAGCTTATGATTTTTGTCGAAATAATCAATTTATACCGCCTGGAATACAACATACCTGTTGCAATTCCGTAATGCGGGTTGAAAAAAACAATAAGAGTTTACGATATCGATGCAGTAGGTGTCGTAGATCGTATTCAATATGGAAAGGTAATATTAATATATATATATATCATAAATGACGAATTTTTAGATTCCATTTTTGAAGGAATTCATGATGTTGGGAGATTTTTAAGACTAGTGTACTTGTACATAAGTACCAATTCTTTAAAAAATATTAAACAAAATTATTTTTACCGTTATAAAATTTTAACTGCTTCGAAAGAGTTAGATTATGATAAGAAGGCAATTTCAAGATGGTAATCTAAAGTATAATATGGTTTTTTACTTCACTTATATAGGTTTAAAAAATTTCAAAAGGTATGTGGATTCCATATAGCCTCGAATCATTCAAAGATCGGGGGGCCTGGCCACGTTATTGAAATTGATGAAACTCATGTATGGAAGCGTAAATATAATATGATTCCTTCTATACAAACTTAATATGATTCCTTCTATACAAACTTAATATGAATAATTTTTTCTAAAATTTGTATAAAGAATTAAATATTAAAATTTATACAATCATTAATAAAATGAATAAAAACATCAAAACGATTTAATAATCTATATTTTCGAAAATATCTATATTCAAGAAGATATTCATGAATATTATCCCGATCCCCATGTCTTTTATAATTTGCCTTTAGATCCCGCCACAGCCTCTCGACTTTTTGAGTGTGGATCGATCTGTCATTTGGATCAACAAAATTTTGCGAATGGTTGATCCGATAGTGGAAATAGTTTGAACTTTCTAGCCGATTATATCTAAGATAAATATATTTACATTTATCACCACTTTTGCTTTATTGAAAAAATAAATTCACATACCCTAACCACGAGTCAGTCATTATCGTGGAATCTTGCATAACATTATCTTTAACCACACGATAGGTGGTATCTTGATCTCTTGTTGTGGTGGCACTTAAAAATATCTCATTTGTTTCCCGACATATACCACCAATAATCCATATAGCCTCGGAAGTCAAATGCCGACCACGGTTATATTTACGCTTCTATACATGAGTTACATCAATTTCAATAACGTGGCCAGGCCCCCCGATCTTTGAATGATTCGAGGCTATATGGAATCCACATACCTTTCGAAATTTTTTAAACCTATATAAGTGAAGTAAAAAACCATATTATACTTTAGATTACCATCTTGAAATTGCCTTCTTATCATAATCTAACTCTTTCGAAGCAGTTAAAATTTTATAACGGCCTAAAAATAATTTTGTTTAATATTTTTTAAAGAATTGGTACTTATGTACAAGTACACTAGTCTTAAAAATCTCCCAACATCAGGAATTCCTTCAAAAATGGAATCTAAAAATTCGTCATTTATGATATATATATATATTAATATTACCTTTCCATATTGAATGCGATCTACGACACCTACTGCATCGATATCGTAAACTCTTATTGTTTTTTCAACCCGCATTACGGAATTGCAACAGGTATGTTGTATTCCAGGCGGTATAAATTGATTATTTAGACAAAAATCATAAGCTTTCTCATCATTTTGAGTATAAACACCAACTTTAAAAATATTCATTTTAAAAAAAATGGAAGGAATTATATAATATATATTGGAACTAAAAAAAAGGGAACCAAAAAAAGATTTATACCAAAAAAAAAATTAAAAATGGAAAGTTTCGTCTACCAAAAATCTTACCCCTAGCCTTCCCCCTTATTTGCCCCCATCACTTCCTTTTAATAATTGTACGAATTTTAAATTTTAGAAAAAATTATTTTAAAATATCTTAAATAAAAAATTAACCAATAAGAAAATGAACCAATCATAAAAAAATAACATAAAAACAATCGCTTCCATAAAAAAATTACATAAAAAAAAAATAACAAAAAATCGCATAAAAAAATAACAAAAAATAATTGCCCCTGAAAAGGTACCCTAACCTATATTTTATTTAACCAATCAAAAATTAATATATTAAAAAAAACATATAATAGTGGAAAAATTTATGATTCCCATCAATCTTTCCCTCTCAAGTATAAGATTTATCTTATTATAATTACGATTATATTCTAACTGAGCTTTCATTTTCTTAATATTAATTGAGAATTATTATTTTTTATAAATAAAATAAGTGTTGACAGGTATAAAAAATATTCTATTAGATATTTTAGCTTCAATACTTTTATAAAATTAAATTTAATCATTGTCGTATTTGTAAATACGTACATTTTATATTTTTTTGTTTATGCGAAATGCCAATCAACCGATTAAAATAAGGTAGATTGGATAGAAAAATTAGATGTAATATAATATATGTAATATTATTTTTTATATAAATTAATTAATTTTTATAAAAAATACGGATATTTTTTTTATAAAGAAATGAATTTTCTTTTGAATAAAATTGTTAGATTTATATTGTAGTTTTATTTGTCTTTTGATTTGATAATTTCCTATAATTCTTGACGATTCGTTTTTTAGAAAGTTTGGTTGAGTTCCGGGAATTTGTTTAAGATTAGTAGTTGTTTTAGTTGGTGTTTTTAGGGTTTTTTTAATCATAATCCTTTTTTTTTATAAAATTAAAAAAAATAATATTCTATCCGCTAGGTGGCGTCAATATTATTAATTTTTGCCAAAAATATAAAAATAATGAATGTGTTTAATAAATTTTTCTTAATAAGTTAAATTCTAAATAATACCACGTTGGCCTCCTAAATCAATACACACACTTAGTAACATGACCCAATCCACATCTGTACGCAACCTTCTTCCATTGTACTAAGTTTGAGACTGTTCCTCCCTACAAAAGTGAAATAGTAAGTATAATCGGATTCTGTTTCAGATATTATAGCTTCAATACATTTATAAAATAAAATTTACTCATTTTTTTACATTCATGATAGTAAAAAAATATTTTCCTTAGATGATGTTTTTAATATTTTTTATCATTCAAATTTATAAAAGAAAAATTTTGGACTGGTCTATTTTAACTTATTCTACCAAGATGCACTAAAATGTCTAACGGTGTTTTTTTTATTGTATTCTTTTCTGTATTTTAGTAAATTAATTAGTAGTCATTTTTTAAATTTTACCATTTCCATTGATCAGAGTTATTAATAACGAGAGTAATTTTTTTTATTGATGCATAATTATAAATCATAATTTCACGAAATATATAATAATAATAATGCTGTTATAATATAAGTGATTATTTACATAAAATATAATTTGTTCGGCATCGGTGAAGAGAGGATTAAAATATAAATTTAAGATAATATATTATATATATTGACGAAATAAATAATATTCGTTATTCTAAAAATATAATTGAAAACCCAACTTCGCATTTCACCTCCCCGGCATAATTCTCGTCCCTTTATGGTGTTTTCACGAATTTATACGGTGGTTAGTTCCTTGAATTTCCTCCCTTTGTGTGTCGCTATTGTCGATTTACCGTAGAAATTATCTTAGTTCGACCTGGCTTCATTTACCATTTGTACAATCCATTAACTATTTTGTCCCATCAACCATTATATGGTTGATTCCCTTATTATTATTATTATCAATCACCCCGCTATTTTTATTATTATTATCAATCACCTTAGTATTGAGCTACCCCACATCTGGCTTAACTGTCCCCTTCAATTTTTCCCGGATATATTGCGCACGATATTAAAATGAATATTTCTTAACCATGAATTTTTATCAATCATACGTAACCTCAAATGATTTATTATGTAGTTGGCCGAGCGACATTTTTCAGCCGAGCGAAAATGATTTATAGTGTGGTTAGCCGAGCGACATTTCTCAGCCGAGCGATATTTAGTAATAAAATGATTTATTATGTGGTTAGCCGAGCGATATTTCCTAGCCGAGCGATAAATAGACCCTAACAATAAAAATATATTGTAAATTTTTTCTAGCTTAGTTAAATTAGATATTTATAAATTTAATAATAAAATTTATATTGTTAAACTAATTAGATTTTAAAAATTTTAAATAATTTTTTATAATTTTTAAATAAAAGAAAAATCATTTAATTTGGTAAATATAATGAGAAAGTAAAGGTGATAATTAATATGTTTGGGATTAAAAATTTTAAACCTAGAGTAGTTTCTAGATAGTCCAATTGCTTAAATATTGATGCATCTACGATTGAGGATTTTTATAAAATAAATATTTTTACTCCCCTTATTGATACATTTTTATTTCAATTAAAGGAAAGATTTATTAGTCACAATTTTATTCTAAACAGCTTTCATTTTCTTTTGCCGGTTGAGTCTGAATACACTTGAAACGCGAGAGGATATTAAGTCTCAGAGTTTTATTCTGATGAATTATTAGGATCGTATGATAAGTTACTTCGTGATGTCGAATTTTGGTATAAAAATTTTTACAGAATAGAGTACTCTTTGAGACCAAAAAATGCTTTGCAGGCCCTTTCCATTGTAATAGCACTTTAAATTCCCTGCCTAATATCAAAACATTGCTTTTTATTTTAGCTACCTTACCGATTAGTACCTGCATTAATGAAAGATCTTCTTCAATTTTGAAAAGGTTAAAACCCATTTTAGAAATAGCACCGGTGAAAGTCGTTTAAATGATTCGTAATATTAAATATTTATAAGGAGATTATTCTAGATAAAAATTTGATTCTAGATAAATTAGTCAAATCTCTAGAGAAAAATACACCTCTCTTTATAAATTTAAATCATAAAATTGCTATATTATTATAACATAAAATTTTTATATTCAATAAGTAATTATAATGAATTCTTAGTTATAATATTTATATATTATACTATTATTTTTAATACCATTATTGTATTTGTAATAAGAACTAGTAATCTGTATCTGGCCTAATTTCTCAAGCCCGGCCCGGCCCGAAATTATTTTTAAAATGTTTTGCCGGCCCGAACCCGAAATTTTTTTAAAAAAGTTTTGTCGGCCTGGCCTGAATTTATTTAAATATAGAAATTCATTTTTATAATTAATCAAAATAAAATATATATGTTATATGGCGTCTAGTTTTTAAAAATAAAATCAAATATTTTTATTTTACATAAAAAAATTAACATAAAATAGATATATTTTAAAAAATTTCCAAGGCGCAACCCAACCCGGCCCGAATTTTTTTAAGATCCCGATTTTTCTACTTTTGCGGATTTCTAATAAGAATTATTTATGTTTTATTAATATACTCATTTTTATTAATTATATTATTATTAGATTTTTTTAAATACCACACAAGAATTACTCATATTTTATTGTAATTCTTTTTTTTTTAAATATAGTTATTTAGAATAAATTTTTAATATAATCTGTATAAAATTTATACATTTTGAAATTTATTTTATTGTATAAATAATAAATAAAATCTATAATGAAATTCTCTATAAAATTTAGTTATATGCAAAAATCTAATTAAAATAATTATTTTTAAGATAGAATAATATATGATAAGTGATCATAAAAAATGGGAGGTTTGGGGGGGGGGGCAATTTTATTCTTCTTTCTACACCGAATGTATTGAATTAATTTGCAATTGACTAAATATTGATAAATTATCTCAGAATATTGCTTTCAGTCGCGTATTAATCATAAATTTGGTCAAAATTTTGTTACTAATATTTTTTCATTTATGATGGCTACTATAATGGTTAGATATTAATAAAGCACAAAATATTGGCAAAAAAATTTTTTTAACCCCCCCCCCCCTTCCCCCATGGATTAATCCTGGCTACGCCACTAAATGTTCTTATAAATATAGTTTAATTTTTTTTTTCAAAATAATCCCTGCTTAAAATTAAAACTGATAGGCATCCCGTCAAAACTATAATTTATTTTAAAAAATTTTAAAATACGATATTTATTATGTGTTACTTTTATAAAAAAAAATATTATTAAAATGTAAAAAATTTAAAAGTTACTTTTGACTTGTTAAATTTAAATTTGCATTTAACACTTTTCATGAGCATGTTTCTGCTAAACATTTTTATAACTATTAAAGCATCTTGTTAAAATACATTATGGCTTAAATTCCAAATATAAAAGTTTATTAGTTTTAAAATTATTAGAGAAGAGAAAAATAACTTGTCCCGGTGTAACGTGAGAAAGTGATCTGTGAGATTTCGAAATCTCACGCAATCACTTTCACACGGATGGGTTGTGAGATTTTGATGATAATGGCCCCCAATGTTTTTGAAGCGATAAATCTAAAGCAAAAATTTTCATGACATGAATTTAAATTATGATAATATAGAGACAATAATGGTATAAAACATTTTATTTCACATTATATGATATCTAAGACAAATCTAGTAAAATATACGACAATTTTTCGTTTGGTAATAAAATGTGTATTATTTGGGTAAGGTTAGTAAGATGTTATTATATTATAATCTATGTTTTAGAATAATATTTTAATAATGCTTTGCAAGATATATATCGTTTCATTTTAAGAACTCATCTTTATTTTTTTAAGATCAAGTCGAATAATGAGAGCTGTAAAATCAAGGAACATCATTATAGTTAAGGATATAAAATATAATATAGAGACAATAATGGTATCACACCTAACTATTTAATTATAATCTATGTTTTAAAATAATATTTTAGTAATGCTTTGTGTAAAATATATATTGTTTCATTTCAAGAGCTCATCTTTATTTTAACATCATTAAAGTTAACAATATAATAAAATTTCTCTTTTTGATATATATAAATTTAATTAAAAAGTAGATTATTATAACAAATAAAATTAAGCATTACAAGGTGTGGTGGGTAGTCTAGTTAGTAAGACTTACATTACCTATCCTCAAAATGCGGGTTCAAATCCATGTAGCGTACATTTTTTATTTAAATTGTTTTTTTTATCTATCTTATCTAAATAGTCGCGGCCTCTCTATAGTTTTAAATTTATATTTTTAGTCTGCATATCATACCAAATAGTGTGTGATAAGATATGCAGATTAGAGGTCTGTAATGGGCGGGTTTTTAGCGAAAAGATTTATTTAACCTGCCTTCGCTCTCACTTTTAATTTTTTTATATATATTTTGTTTTAAAATTATTTTATGGCTGGTTTGGCTCTTTATTTATTTTAATGTATTTTTAATTAAACATATAATATGGAATATTATGAAAAACTATTTACTGTTCTGCTCATTTCGCCTGAAAAATATCAAATTCTCCCAAATTTTTTAACCCTCTCGCCTAATGTTGAAAATATTTTTTTTAAAGTACGAGCGAAAAAACCACCCAATCCAGACCTCTAGTTCAGATTATTGATAGGAGGCTCCAATCAATATCATAATTAAAGTTTAGCAATATTTAGGTAGGGAAGAGATCCTTACTAACATGCTAATTTACACAACATGAAATTTATAAAATAACCAAATACTCCGATCCTATGATATTTCTTATACAAAGTACATCTTCTCGATAGACATTAATTTAGACAAAGCTCATATATGACAGAAAATTTACTAGAGGCAAATCGCCTTTTCTACCCAACCCTCTAAAAATCACTGCAAAGAAACAGTAAGATAAATTCTTAGCCTAAATGGCTTAATCGTAATGCTTATTTTGTTTACCTAATATAATGTTTTAAAGATAATCCATCTCTATTATTTTATACTGAATTGGGTCACAAATATTAGATAAAACTTTATTTGGTATAAGAAAATAGACGAAGAACTTTATTGATATAAATATTTATACATAATTTTAAATTTAATAAAAACATCATGGAAAAATATAATTATTATCATATATTGCATATCAGAATGTAATTGAATATTATTTATAAACTACAACTTTCATAAAATATATATATAAGGCGATAAATTATAATATGAATGAAATATATTTATATATTTTTATATAAAAAATTTTTTTTTAATAAAAATAATAAATAGTGATTAGATGGAAGATAAATCGCAATCTAAAACATTTTCAAAATGACTCCCCCCATTTTTTATATAAATAAAATTATTATTAAATATTTTAATATTGTCGCGAATATAAAATGGGTCATATCGGGCCCATACAAAATTATCATTATATTTTATATAAGTAATAATAGCCGTATTTAACATTGTGGCCATCGCCCTGACTTCTGTGTCAGAAGCCCATATCTGCTGTGTCATTACATTATCTAAGACATAAGTTTTTATGTCTATTTTTTTGTTCGTGTCGTAAAGATAATTTTCAATTACCTTTCCCATCTCTGATGTTAGCATAAATTGTGCCAACCATTGCCTGAGAATAACATGGGAATTTTGAGCTCCAGTAAGCTCTACACTAATCGCCCTAAATTATATAAAGTAGAATAAAATGAAATTTTATATTAATATGTTTTACCTATAAAAACAATTCCCATCACCTTCAATTTTCACTAGGATGGTGGGTTCACCAAGTTGTTTCCCATAGTCTACATCACGACAACGTTTGGGAAACTTTAGACCATATATTTTAGCATGATATTTTTTTCATATCTTTGTTGTAGGAGAAAAATATCTAGGGATATTTAAAAATATCATCATCCAATTCTGTATACGTAATAAATTAAAAAATAAATCAAACTATGCTAACATCCGAGATGGGAAAGATAATTGAAAATTATCTTTACGACACGAACAAAAAAATAGACATAAAAACTTATGTCTTAAATAATGTAATGACACAGCAGATATGGGCCTCTGACACAGAAGTCAGGGCGATGGCCACAATGTTAAATACGGCTATTTTTACTTGTATAAAATATAATGATAATTTTGTATGGGCCCGATATGACCCATTTTATATTTGTGACAATATTAAAATATTTAATAATAATTTTATTTATATAAAAAATGGGGGGATAAAAACATTAAAAATAATTATAAGGTTATTATTCAAAAAATAATTATAAGATTATCATTCAAAAGATAATTCAAATATATATCCTAAATACAATACCTCTGGGAGAGTTTGGATCAACAAACTTTGTAGCAAGTGGAATAATTTCATCATAAAGGCCATTTTTGGAACTACTATCTAAAGGCAATGCATTAATTATAATAAAAACATTAAAAATAATTATAAGGCTATTATTCAAAAAATAATTATAAGATTATCATTCAAAAGATAATTCAAATATATATCCTAAATACAATACCTCTGGGAGACTTTGGATCAACAAACTCTGTAGCAAGTGGAATAATTTCATCATAAAGGCCATGGGAACTACTATCTAAAGGCAATGCATTAATTATAATAAAAACAGTAAAAATAATTATAAAGTTATTAAATATTAATTTTTGTATCTAAAAATATTTTTTTTACTTCATAAAAAATGTAATTTTTTAAAAATTATTACCATTTTCATCTGGATATTCATTGTTTCTTACAATAAATTCTTTTAAATTCGATAAATTATATTTTGTTTTTAATATGAGATTATTTGTGGTTATTAATTCATATACACCTTGATATACAGTAATAATTAATATAATATAAAATTATTACCCTTATCAAATATTTTATTGATCAAATAAGGCCCTATCCAGGGGTTCAACATTTTCCCCCCTTTCCTATCTAACCTTTTATGGTTCCAAGCAAGAACCTTTTGTCCCAAAATAAAAGATTTAGAACCATTTGATCTTTTTTCGTAATCCTTTTTTTGTTTAAGCTGGGCTATATCAATATTTTGTATAGCCAGTTCCGTTATTTTTTTAAGATGAGCCATTTTAATTTCTAACTCTTTTAAACAATGATTAATTGTTATTTTTGCCATAACCTCTGGTAAGGCTAATACATCCTCAATTTTGTTTTGTAACTAAATAATAATTAAAAATATAACATTAAAAATTATTTCTACTGTAAGAGGGCGTCGTGGTTTCTGACCATACATCAGTTCTTAGGGCGAAAATCCCGTAGAAGAGTGTATGCAAGAATTGTAGGTGCCACACACCACTACCAAAGCATCTGGCCAGTCAGTTGGGATATCCAAAACCGATTTTGCTATTCGGTTCTGGATTGTTCTGTTAACTCGCTCAACCAAACCATTTGCTTGTGGGTGGTAGGCTGAGGTTACTCTCTGGACAATCCCACAATATTTATGGAATTCTGTACAAACATTGTTACAGAATTCCCTGCCTTGATCATTTATCTGAATCTTTAATAAATATATATTTTAGTTTTATTAAATTTAAAAAAATATATATTAATATAATAAAATTCAGTTAAAATTGGTATTTTTATTTTATTACTTCATAGCATTGGTGGGTGTTGACAATGATGACTAAGGCTTTTAAAATAGATTTAGCTGTTTTATCCTTAATAGGAATAGCCATTAAATATTTTGAAAAATAGCATATGGCACATAAAATATATTTGTATTTTTCCTTGGATTCTGGCATCTGGATTAAATCGATGCCAATTTGATACCAAGACTTTGGCACAACTTTAATATTGTGCAAAACATTTGAGGTTTTATCAAAACAACTGCTTGATTTTTGACAAACCTCACAGGATTTGATAAACTCTCTAACACTTTTATTGCTCCCCAACCAATAAAAGCTTAAAAAAATTAATTAAAAGAATATTGCAAATTTTTACTTTTCAGCTATTATTTGATTAGTTTTATTAATCCCCAGATGCTCCCATTGCAATACCTGCAACTGTAGATACACCCCCCTCATGTATTGTTTTAATTATTTTTTTTTGTTCATCTCCTGTCAGTATAACTTTTCTTTCTTCTAAAATATCATTAAATTATATATATAATAATATTTGTGATGCAGAAAAAATATATATAATCAATGGCTAGAATAATAAACTGCACTTAATTTTGTCATACAATTTTAGTTGTATATATTATAATACCTAACTTTAATAAATTAATTATGCAATCATTTATAAGCCCAATATACATTATAATAAAAGTATCTAACATTTACTTTTCATCTTTATGTGATAATCTAAATTAAATTTTAGTTGTAAAATAGCATTTAATAATGCCTATATGTAAAATTTTATCAAATGTTCTTACATATATACACTTACATTTGCAGCTATAATTAATTTTAGATGAAAAAAAAGATAATAATCAATGGCCTGTGCATTTTTCAATGTTAAAAAATAATATATTGCATTAAACTTATAATAGCTAATTTTAATAAATTAATCATGACATATCTAAAATTTACTTTCCCCATAGAATAATTGATTTTCTATAATCTTGAAGGCGGTGTTAGAACATTTTAGGAAGTCATATATATCATTATAATTTGAGCCAAAATATTCCTGAAATAAAAAATATATTGTTAAAAATTTACTTCATAATGAAAAAGAATTTCAAATTAAATTGTATTATATAGAAATATTTTTAATTTGACAGCCTCATTCAAATCTGACGTTTTAAAAGTATATTTAAATTAATAATGCGAGATTTTAAAAATATCTATAAGATTTTGAAAAAATCCATGAGATTTTGAAATATTGAATAGCCTTGAGATTTTGATGATTTAAATGGCCCCCAATGTATTTGAAGCGATAAAAATCAAAATCTCATGAAATCACTTTCACACGGTGTCAGCCGTGAGATTTTGATGGTGTGAGAATTCTAAATCTCACGGTAATCACTTTCACACGTTACACCGGGATAACACTATCCACTGTCTCCCTACTATGTTAAATTTATCAGACTTATATTCGCCAAGAAGATTTGTTGTCACTTAACTTATATAATTTACAAAAAACAAATCAACCTTCTTTATACTGTCTGTCACCATATGACTTTTGGTGTTCTTTATAAATATAGTTGAATTTTTTTTTAAATTTTATCATTTAATTAAAAATTATTAATTTTAGTTTATTAAATTAGCGTAAATATCCATATTTTTATACGTGATAAAATTGAGATTATTTTATTATTTAGAATCTATATTTAATTAGAGTTTTTTTTAAAAAAAAATTTTAAGTTACTCTTGAGGTGTTAAATTAAAAATTTTTTCATGAGCATATTTTTTGCACATTTATAGTTTAAATTTAAAATTATATTAGCTCTAAAATTATGATAAGAAAATTCCTACCCATTAAACGTTATTGATTTTTTATATTATGATATGAAATATAAGATAGCTTCGTTATTTATCCTTATACAAAAAAAAGTTGTTATTTTCGAGCGTCTGTGGGCTAGTCGGTGTTTGCATATATTACCTGCCTTATAGATCTGGGTTCACTGATAAGAATAGGGATTTATTCTTAAACTAACTAGGTAATTTTGTGCTACTGGGTATGGTATATGAAATACCGGAAACTACCGTGTTATTCCGTGAATATTATATTATTTAAATAAACATGGGTTCTAATGAAATTTGGTAGTTGTTTAGCAAATTTTTATACGATAATCAATGCTATATATCATTACCCCTCGTGATACAACTATCCCCGGTCTCACCTACTATGGCGAATCTATTTAAGGCATCCTTTAAAAATTAAAAATGTGCGAATAAAATATTTCTAAAAAACTCATAGGAATCAAATAGGTATCATATTTTTATGATTTTTTTCCCCTCTTTAAGATGGTAAGTAAATATAAATAAAAACCTCTATAACCTATCTTATTTACAATGACATTATTTTAAAAATAAATTAGCTAGAATTTTCTCGTTACAACCTGGATTACGAAGAATTAAAGGACCAACTAAAATGCTCTTCGATAATTATTGATGGATGCGATTGGAAGAAAATCGACGATTTTAGTTGGGCAAATCCTTTTCAGCCCTCTCCGAATTTTACAATAGCGCAAATTTAATTAATCGTATATATGTTTTCCTGTAAAATATTGTTATTGTGTACTATAAAACTGTTTAGGAAGATGTGCGTTTATCTTTAATAATAATTAATATAAGGAAGACCGGGGTAACATTGGGAGGGTATACCCTTTATTTATTAATGTTCCTAAAACGTAACTATAATGGTTGATTATATTTTTATGTATTTTTAGAATCACGACAAAATAATTTAAAATTTTTCCGAGTCCGTGAAATTGGTTCAAATCCAAATAAAATTACAAATCCGGTCAAAATAAAAATTTTTTAAATTAGGTTTCAACATGGCCGAGAAAGAGAATATCTATCCAAGTTCGGTCGGATCGAACTCGGAGTTTATCCAAATCCGGATGTCATTGCACAGTTGTAATTTTTATCTAAAAGGTAAATTTTTCTAATTAAAAATAAATAAATGTGCTAATTAAAATAAAATGACTCACGTTTCATTCATATATCTATTTTTATATGTCCTTAATTTTAAATTTTGCAAAAATGGGACAGGATTGTTACGGCGAATAAATAAAATGGTTTTCTATAAAATAAAATGCAAAAATATGTTATAGAAATACACCTATTTCTGTTTCCCCTTATTCTATGATTTCATTACAAAAATCATCAAAAAACAATTGATAATCGAAACTTGTGATATCGAAAAATATTAAAAATTTGTAAGAAACAAAAAAAAAGCAAACATGAAACCCAATTTTATTAATTTGAAATTCATTTTAAATAAAAGATAAATGCCATATTACAATTGCTGATATTACATATTTCCGCAACTGGGAATGGAATATTTCATACGGTATCCTGCTAATTTGCAATACTTCTGAATCTTTAATATATGTAAAAATACATGCCATAAATTGTCGTTTAGATTCTTGAATATCCCACCATGTCCTTTATCATTTAAAAAACCAACGCTTAAAATTTAAAAAAGCTGGAATGTATTTTATGATTTCATAAAATCGTTCTGGTGGTTCTTTATTCCTTGTGGTTCTCCGAAGTACGTTATTCTGTTCTACGAATTTTGATCCCCCACTCTCTCGTGTTAACCATTGCTTAATTTTATTACACAGGTTTTCATAGGTTATATGACATTAGCCTTAAAATCCATAATAACCTTAGGGAATATTTCCTATATTATAAAAAAATTGTTTTTATATTATACATCGGCTAATAGTTAAAGGCAATTGATTTATAAATTTTAGTGTTGTAAACGTTACTTCAAAAATGAAACTGGTTACCTTGTCAAAAAAGGAACACGCATTACTGGCTATTCAGAAAAGTAACGCGTTACTCGTTACTTGGAAAATTAAATATTGTATACAAAAATTTCCTATATATAATATAAATAAAATTATACAAAATAATATATTAAAGATATGATAGTTATATAATATTTTTAATAACAATTGATTTTCAAAATTTTGATCAGATAAACAAGAATGTTAGACACATCTTTCGCCGTGCTAAACATCAATTGGCGCAGAAGATGGGGGGCTGTATTATATTTAATAAATAAGAATTTTAATTGGGGGAATTTATTAAAAATTAAAGAATAATTCTTATTCTGAAAAAAGCTTAATAGATATTCTTTAAAAAAATCTTTCAAATCCTCATCATTTTTTTTTATCTTTATCAGAAAATAATCTGGTAGATATTTATATATAACCATATGTAACCAATAAGTCATGCAAATATTTTCGAACCTGACTTTTTATAAATATTGGATAATAGCTTTTGGAATGGTCATCTAAGTCGTCAAATTTTACTGAAATATAGGTAAATTAAAAAAATTCTTTTAAAATACATGAAAACCGAATTCCTATGTTCGAGAGAGGGAAAAAAATGAATCTCTAAACCGGTGTCTAGATAATTAAAATAGAGGGAAAACCAATCTTGACGTTTGGAAAGACATATAAATAAGCAAATATATATTCAATTTCGATATATCGCAACTACGTAAAAGAAAACTAGAGCAATTAAATAAACAGAAGGATATGGGGAAATGCCTTGATTGTAAAATTAACTAATATGTAGTATATTCTTATTATATTTTATATATAATAATTATTTATTAAAAATTTTTATCATAATATTTAAAACGTAAAAGTATAATTTCGTAATTGTGTTCCCAAAAAGGAACCATAATTATATCTAAAAATTTCCATTTGAATTTTTTAACGCATAACAGGCTTTGCTTTCGTTTGTAAAATGCTGAATTTTGGTGCCAAGATTTTTAAAAAACTTATAGGTTAATGGCGAAAATGGATCTTTTTGGAAGCCACTATAGGTAGTTGTTAAGACCTTTATATTTAATTAAGCAGATTGACTTAGTTTGATGTAATTGTATTTTTCAAAGCATGTTATACGTTGAAAAAGAGAATTTTTATAAAATTATTATATCGTATTAGGAGAACTCTTAATTTAAAATATTTAGTGTAGGAAATTTTAAAATTTGAAAATCTCATGTGATGTTAAATATATTTCACTCCACGCCCCCTCCAAAAAAATACAATATCTCACACATTTTTTAATAGTATAAGCTAATAATTTCAAAAAAAAATGACTGGTTTAGGGCAGCAAAATGTAAGCCTATTGCTACCCCTCACCCACAATAAAATTTACAGGAGAAAATCCATCTAAATCACAAACCCTTACGAAACTTTAGCCAGCTTAGGATAATACAATCTTTGAAGAATACATAGTTTTGCATAATAATGTTAGATGTTAAACCTTTATTAATTTTATAAAAAATTGCATACTTTTGCCAGTATAAAATTATTGATAATTATCAAATAGAAGGCTTATGTTAATTTTAAAATTTCTAATAATTTATTTATTTAAAATATATTAAGAATGCTCGAAGCATATTAAATTTTAAAATTAATATAATTTGAATTATGGCAAATAAAATTATCTTGGTTATCTTCGGTTTTTAACTTTTTTTTAGAAATATTTTTTTTTCACTTAAGTTCTTATGAAAATGAGTAGAATACGAGTTTATATTTGAAAATAATATTCGAAGGCCATGCAATGGCATACCATAATTATAAAATGATATCAATTCCTGACCAAATCTATTGATTTTACACGTTATAAAATGTAGAATTTGAAATTTTTTTTTTAAATGAAATAATATTAATGAAATATTTATATATTACAATTTTTTTGAGCATTTACCAATACTTATAAATATAATAATAGTGTACAATATATTAAATACATATTATATTATTGCACTAGCCAAATATGTAAAATTGATTTAATTTAATAATTTAATATAGGTAATGATTAGAAGTATATTTGTTTTTAAACATAATGATATCAACATCACAGATTCTTGCAATTTAGACCAATATTAATAAAGGATGAATTAATATAGCTTCCGTTGCTCGTTAAGTGTTGGGATATTGGAGTGTAACATCACTTCTAGTACAATATTGATAATAAATAGAATATAAAAATTGACGTATAAAATAATTTTTTTTATCTTATATTAATAAAATGATGAAATTAGGAATTTAGTGTTTTTAAAGCTTAATTTTCAAAAATAGCGAACCTAATGTTTCAAAAAATATTATGAAACCCTGGAGAATTTGCTCATAGATGACCAAAAGGTTGTAACATCATTAATGAAATTTCGAGACTTGTATAATATTGTTTTGGCATAAATCTTAATTTAAAATTGGTTAAATCGAGCAGTTTAACAACACTAAAAGAATCTGATTCATTTTTGCAGTAAAATCATAAAATACTTTTAAAAAACCCTAGTATTTTAATAACTTGAAAATTCATTTAAAAAACAGCATAAGAACATTTAATTTTATCAAAATCTCATTCAATGTTAACACTTATGTCACGAAATAACCTTAAATTAATAAGTGTATAAAGCAAAAACATTATATTTTTTGACTTATCAAATGTATTTAACAAAGCATTAAATTTAAAAAATTACCTTCAAATTTTTTTACATTTATCACAGTTTACATCTATATATTAAAGTTGAAATCATCATTCATATGCAATGGGATTAATTCGCACGGTGACGAAAGGGTATTTCTATATGGAAGGGCATGATTTTGTTTAGGCTTTTCCAAATACTTCTAATATAAAATTTTATTTTTAAATTTAGTTTGTTTCTACAGCTTATATTCTTACTTTTGTAATAAAACTTAAATGCCTCGTAGGATTTTTATTTAATATCGGGACGAAATCAAGTTTCCCATTGTCATTAGAAAAATTATATTGCATCTTACTATCAACATAATTTCGTGAAGAGTGATTGGATTGATTCAAGAATAAAGTTGAGTCTGAGAGATTTTGTATATTGTCTTCTATACTTATGGTTACATCTAATTCGGATTTGTTATATTTTTCCGGGTAGTCAGTCAAAGCCTTGTGGATATTGGAATTTTTACGAATATCGTTTTTGTGTTCATGATTATGGTCGCTGTCGACCATGACATCAATCAAGTCGGCACTTTTTGCCAAATTTTCTCGCATATTCACGGAATGGAATGATAGAATACTACCAGTTTTACGAGCGTTCTCTAAGGCCTCCCTCCTTTTCAAAGCCTTTTCCCTGCGCAACTGATTCTTGTAAAATTCAGCAAAATTGTTGACTATGATCGGAATAGGTAGGGCTATAACCAGAACGCCGCATATGCAACATATACTGCCGACTATTTTCCCCAGCACCGTAGTGGGATAAATATCTCCATAACCTACTGTCGTCATGGTTATACTGGCCCACCAAAATGTCTCAGGAATACTCTTAAATTTGGTTCCTACCTCGTCCTTTTCGGCAAAATAAGCCAAGCTAGAAAACATTAGGATACCTATGGCCAGGAAAAGCATGAGCAATCCTAATTCTTTGTAACTGTTTTTCAGGGTAAACCCCAAGGACTGGAGTCCCGTAGAATGCCTAGCGAGTTTGAGGATACGCAATATACGCATTATTCTAAAAATCTGTACGATCCTCCTAACATCCTGGAACTGTTCGACACTTTTGTTAGACTCTATCAGGAAGAGGGAAACGTAATAAGGTAAGATAGCTAGTAAATCGATTATATTGAGACAAGATTTAAAAAATTTCCATTTGTTGGGGGATGCCCAAAATCGTAAAACGTATTCCAACGTAAACCAACATATGCATATTGCTTCCACTATAGCTAAAGCGTTATTGTCCTTGACGTGACCTTTAGCATCGTGTTGTTGAAGACTAGGAATAGTATTCAATGTTAAGGCGATAGTTGAGAGAGCGATAAACGCGATTGATATTATGACTAATATCTGTTAAAAACATAATACATAAATGGATATTTTAAGATTATTGAAATTTTCAGTGTATAATGGCTACCTTCCTTCCCCTCAATCCCAACTTAATCTAAAAAAAAAATTTTCTCTAATTTTCACCTTCGTTGATAAATATCGCTCAAATCAAAATATTACATGGGCAGCTTTGGAAGATTCAGGTTTTTCTAAGAGATCCCATGTCCATTTTTGATAAGGTGAACAAACATTACTACCAAAATATTCGTCTTGGCGTTCTTTAATACTTTCTGATTCTTTACGTATTTCATCGAATACGTGCTCCTTTTTTTGATGGTATCTTTAAGAAAGATTTAAATATAAAATTATTACAAGCCGGAAAACTTCGATTATGGCTTTAATTATTAATTGATAGATAATTTAATAGTTAATATAAGCAAGTGTGCCAATGAATTTAAGCATTCATTCACTCGCAGGATTATCTAATTTCAATTTTATAAAAATAACTGTTCTTAACATTAATTCGGAAGTTTGCCAAGAAATGTATTACATTATATGATATCAAAATTTAATAAACAATTACATCATATCATCATTAATTTAGATATTGATAATTATATAATTGCTAAATTTTTTTTGGGTTTATAGATACAAGATAATTATTAAGATTGGCTGCAATATCATTAAGTATATAAATATATATATATGTATAAAAAGATAATGATTAATCGATTCGATGAAATATTTTTTTTAGTAAATTACAGAAACCCGATTGAAATAACTTAATTGTTTTTTTTGTAAATCTTATCTTTTGAATAACAATCACAATATGATAGAAATATTTAATTTTCTTGTAAAATAAAAAATAAACTAAAAAATTGGGTTAAGTAAATGTAAACACAAATTGATAAAAATAAATTTTAGATATAAAACGAACATATTAAATGTCTGCAAATGGCAAAATTTTTAGGTCCGACCCGGTGGGAATTTAGTGTTTACCCGGCCTGGTTTCAATTTTTTAGTATGGTTGGTCGGTCCAATTTTTAAATACAAGGTTTAAACCGAAACATTATGTTGTCGAACACCATAATAAACAACTAGTTTACAATATTGGGGAGTGGGTTAAATTAAAAACACCATATCTCTTCTCATCAAATTACTTATGTTCAATATTGTCTTTTTGTTATTATGATTTTTACTAATTCGTAATCGTTTACTAACTATATTTATTTTACATATCATATGATAGTTATACATTTAAATTTATATATCAAATTTTAAATGATGCTTAAAAAAATATATTTTTTTTACAAAGTTTTTTTCGAGACATTTATTTTATAGTGAATTCATAATTCATGCGCCGATTATATACATTTATTATTTTATCATTCATTTATATTTGAATTTGTATATTAGAAATTGTCAATATTTTATTATAGATTAAAAACCAAATAAGTTTTTAAATGTAAATAAAATGCCTGACCCATCACGTTAATTTATTGCCCAGCCCAGCCAAATTTTCAGACGTTACCCTGGCCAAACTTTGCAGACCCCTATTAACATAAAATATATCTCCTACTGTAAATAATGTGAATTAAAATAATTCAGCATGTGACAAATATGGGATATGTTATGGCATTTATTTAGAAAGGAGATTCGATAATATTGTAATAATAAAATTATGTAGATCTATATCTAAAAAATATTAGATTTTGATCCTTTTGATTATAAATAAATGATAACAATTCTTAATCTCCATCAATCTTTAAATTTCTATTTTTTAAAAATGAAATCCTTTATTTTACCGATGTCCAAGGTTGATTTTAATTTTTTTTTAAGCGAAAATGTGTTAAGCTGTAAAGTTACAACTTCAATGGATTTTACCACGGGAAGGATCTATAATAAAATTCACAAAGGGGTAAAAAAAAATTTTTACCATTAAATTCCTTGATCTTTAGCGGAGTGGGTAGGAGGGGAGTGGTAGATGTAATGAGTAAAATTCACATAAAATTTAGTTATTGAAAAATTTATATTAACATTACTATATAATCTTATGTGAATTTTACAAGCTAGTTTTGAAAGCAGTATTATTAATTGATTATGATTATTTTGATAATGAAAGCATTATTAAGTATAATTGTTAGTTAATGCAAACGTAAATAGATCTTGAAAATAATTTTATATTACCATATAGACTAATAATTGAGTTATTTGATATGTTCTAGCTTAAATATTTATTTTCGAGAGAATAATGGGTAGACTTAAATAAAGACAAAATTAATTAATTGTATGAAGGTAATATCTTTAAAAAAATATTGTAATGCTGTTAGGAAGGGTAAATGTGAGAAAATTTAGGGGAGGAGGTAAATTCTCAATGATTTAGGAGTTTTAGAAGCCACTGTAAAAATTATAAAAGAATCTTTTGATAAATTTTTTTTGCTATGATTATACCTATGTTGACAGCAAGATTCCAGGTACAACTCATCAACACCCCAATAGTCTAGATCGTCGCTGAAAGATAAAATGCACATTTCGTCTATCAAATGCAACTTCCCGGTTCGATAAAAATTGAGAATGGAACCAAAACTCCTGGGGTGTCGATCAAAAAAATATTCGTTGGATTTCTTGTCGAAATCGTCGCAAAGTTCAAGGATTTCTTCGAAGGTGTTGCAATGCCTAAGACGACCCAGTCTGGTATGGGGAAGCCTGTCTAACGTTTTCCAAAGTACTTCGTGTTTCGATCCGCCTACGTTGAGTATCACTCTGCTACGATTAAAATTATCCGATGCCTTGACATAGTATGAGAGGTAGTCTTTTTTGACGAAATCGTGTATTATTCTCTTGGATTCAGTGGTGGTCCAACTATGCCTTCGCCCTCCTTTGCGTAATACGTTGGGAATGGCCGAATTAGGATAATGACCCATAATGTTGTTGCGAGGATATGAATCGTGGGTATTACGAAATAGCACCTTATTTTTACCAGCGCAGAATTTTTTTGTAATGCCATTTTTTTTAACTTCCGTTTCCGCGTTGACCTCATTAGCATTAACAATTTTAAGTTCTTTAAGAGGAGACGATGTTGATTCTTTAACTTTATTTAAAAAATTTTTCTTTTTCTTATGGGTTTTGTTGCTGTGACTAGGTGAATTGACAATGGATTTATTGCGCATTATCGAATATTATAATACTGCATTGATATAAATGCGAAATATATTCAGAGTTTTTCTGAAAATAACTAAAAGAAAGGAAAAAAAAATTATCTTCTAAAAAAATTTATAATAAAAATAAAAACTTATAAGATAGAAATTATTTATATATACTTATAGTTTATATCTTTTAATATTTTTTTTAAACTATGTTTTGCATTTAATTATTTATAAAATATAAAAACCATTTTAAAAAATCATTTCCAATTTATTTTGATCTAAATAAAAAAATTAAATTTTTTTTTAAATAAAATGGATAAAGTAGAAACTTGTAAGCGGTTACACATAAAAATTCTTTAACACATAAAAACTTTGCTATCCAGAATGTGACAAAGTGTATATTTGTGATAAGTCTTTCAGAAATAATAAAGATTATCAATTTAAAATTATTTCCTAAGGTTGATTTTTAAATTTTATCCATCATGTATAGAAGAACCCTATCCTGTGAATTTCAAAGAATTTTTCCTCAATTTGTGAACCGATCAAATTGTATATTTTTATTATAGATTTTTCATATAAAAATTGCGTAGGTAGGCTGGTAAGAAAAAAACCTGAAAAAAACGATCAAAAAAATTGTAGGAATAAAATTTTACGGTGATAAAAATCTGTATATATTTCAAAATAAAATAAACACTAGAAAAGGTTGTAGTTGGGTAATACTATATTTTTAGTCGTTTAGGCCAATTTTTTAGCAAATTAAAAAATAAGCTAAACCCTGTTTTTAGTCGAAAACTATCACTTTGGCCTCGGAATTTTTCTTAATTAGTAACTCAAATTTGAAAGAAACTAATATAAATTAAAACGCCTTAATGTTAACGGATTTTCCTAGGTAGGCTCCTGTAGATTGAGCCAAATAGCCGACATTTAGCCATTGCCCAACTATAATTAAGTATAATATTTAAGGCCAAGAATTACTCTTATCTTTTTAATTGTATATATCCACATTCAATACATCATTATGATTGAGGGTAAAAATTTAATCACCTCGGTTGAGCTCAGCAATTCATTCCGAATTGGGTGGGATTTGATCCGAGCTTAAAAATTATATAAATAGGGGTTGGCTGGGGCTTATGTAATTATTTTAAAAACGGTCAGTACCGTTAAAAAATATATTTAAAAAAATTTAAGAAATATAAAATAGACTTAAAATAAATAATTAGAATTTCTTTAGAAATAGGTTAAAGCAATTAGGTCAAAGCAATTAGCGATTTTATTTAAAATTTAACTTTACAAATAAAATGCGTTTTAATTTATATTTTAAAAATATTTCAAAAAATAAAATCAAAAAACTTCATCTTTTTCCCTGTGATTATAAACAAATAGCGTATAAATAAAATACCTACCTTATAACCCCGATCTCCTCTATTCAAAAAAAAGCTATTCTTGAGAGTTAAACCTACTGAATAACGCACTGACAAATTGCTAAAACATCTCAGAGAAAGGTATTCAAATCCCAATATGGAAGATATGAATATTATCTCCAAGCCTGCGGATCGGGTTAAAAAATTTGAGCCGAGTCGGGCAGCTTGTTCAAAATATTATTGGGCCGAACCGGAATTTTTCCATTTTATTTAAACCTTTAATATGAAAATTTATTATCATTTCCTATTTCCGAAATTTTTTTAAAGTTTTTTTTTCTTTTAAAATTTTTTTCGCTCAAATTTTTATTTGTAGGTTTTTTTCCTTTTTTCAGACATTATTATTTTTTTTTCTTTAATTTATTTTCAAAATAATTTTTTTCTGCAATTTTTTTTTCCCCGGAATTCGTATGCTCGGCTCATGCTGGAATGTATTTCAGGTAAAATCAGATTTTTAACATTTAAAAATAAATAAAGAGATTCCGAATTGCCAAGGGAGGGCCCCAGATAAATTTTAATTCCAGATATACTTACCACATATATTAGATGCAGAAAGGATGGACATACATATATTTATATCTTGACTACAAGCATCGAATTTAATTTTTTTTAAATAAGCTACAAGCTTCTTTAGAAAAAAAACGTAGTTTAGCTAAATCCAAAAATAAGGATAATATATCTGATTACAAGTTACTTGCTAAAAATAGCTTTGCTAGATATCAAAAAGAATAGCTGTTATAGTTATATCTTAGTTATATTTGTTAATGATTGCATAATCATTAAAACACATTTAATACGCAATATATTAAAATAATCCTTAAATATTTATAAACAGTAGAGCGAATTGTCACATCCAATTTCTGAAAATTCAGACATATAAAAATAAATTCTTTAATTTCTGCTAATTATATATAATTCTTATTATTCCCAAAAGATATCAAATAAAATAAATTTTAAACTACAAAAGTATAAAATGTTTTAAATTTTCATTATTGATTATTATATAACTCGGTACAATTGAATTTCAAATAACTATATAAAATAAGTGATCATAAAAATATCGTAATCATTTTTTTTTAAATAATACTTTTACCAGAATGCAGCAAAATATGAAATGACTAAATCGAAAATGTATTTAATGGAATGAAAAGAGAAATCAAGCATTAAACAATCGTATTTCAAAGAATTTTTTAACTTCTTTTGATTTAACATAGAATAATCATTAATGCCCTATTAGCCAGGCTATACTTAACTTTTGTCTTGGAGTAGGGAAATTTGAACAATTATTCTCCGAAAAGCAATTAAATGTTGAGAAATAAATTTAAAACCAAAACTCATCCGATATTGCCTATCTGTTAACCATCGAAATATTTTGCGGGGTCTGTATCAGAACTCTATACTTTGTGACCCGATTGTTTTTATCCTTCTATTTAGTGCTAAACTATATTTCAATTTTTATTAAATGGTTTTTAATTTTAAGATACAAAATCATTCGTGTATACAATTCTTTTAAAATAAATTAAAAAATTATTAATTGAACGGTTTAATTATTTTTAGAATCAAAACATGTTATAATATAAAAATAAAAATGATAGTATATTATAGTTATATACATAAAAAAATTTGAAAAAAAAGGAACTAATATTATGTAAAAAGGACTATTAAGGTTAATTTGGCTCCTTAGCTGATGTAATTCGATTTGTGTGTGCCAAAGGAAAGCCTTTGTTCAAGGTAAAAACATTCTCTGGATTCATCGGTATTTTTGTGAATATGTGAATTGAGTTCTTTGAAGAAAGATAAAACGCGGCCAGCAAATGTAGCTAATATAGAGGAGATTATTGGCATGAATTATGCTTTTCGGATATTTCAGAATATAGATTTATATTCTATAGCTATTCGAGATCAAATACGTTTGTATAAATGTATGTAGGGGCTAAGGGATCAATACAGGAATAATCCTAAATTAAGAATTGAACTCTATTCCAAGAAATTTGGTTTATACCATCTGGACGTTTCCCAACAGATCTGAAGATACTGAAAGGTTCTGGGATGGATATAATCTTGGTGGATTTAAGTATGAAATAAAACATCAATGCAATAAAAAATTTGAATATAACAGTTTTTAATGGGATCAGCTATATCCCAACTAATTTTTTCATCACCTAACCTTTCGAGAGTTAATAGTAATATTTTGAAGAAGGGGGAACATATTTAAACTGAAACAAATTTTGATACCAATATCTTGATTTCAGAATACTATTTCTAAACAGAAGAAAAAAAAATACAAAATGATGTCTATTGTTTATTGAAAAAATAATTTATTGTACACTTATTTAAAAAAGCATTAATGTTAAAAAATTGTAAAACAATTTTCAGACAATATTTTATTTTTAATTTATCGTGACGTGATATTTGCTAAAATCTAATTAAGAATAGCAGGGTGATAAATCACTCAAATTCGTATGTATACATCGAATCATAAACAATACTATAGATTAAAATTGTTGGAGAGTCAAATAGTGCAAAGACAAATAATAAAGTCATCCTTAATAATAAAATAAATATGAATGCTGATTCCAACGAAAATAAGAATATTATTTGAAAAATATAACTAGAATTGCATGGTTAAGGGAACAAAAAATAAGCAGTGAATCTATTGAGATGTGGGCTTGTATGAACTGAAATAAAACTGGGTTTCTCAAGATAAATAAAAAATCAATAAAAGTTATGACCTGTAAGGTTAAAAAAAAATATAGTTTTATTACTACTTATTAACTTCCTTTCCAATCATTTATAATTGAAATTTTCTTTACCTATATATTAAATACGGCATAAGCTAAATATTTTTAAGGGCCGAGATTTCCCAAAATGATTATTTTCGTCACAAAACAAACAATTTATGAATAGGGTAAGTCCAGAGATTTTTTTTAATGAGCCGGACAGTCAGCAATGATCTAAAAAGAATCTTACGATCCTTACATATGGAGTCTTCTACTACGATGCAAATATTTTATCAGCTACCCTTTGAGATATTAATCAATTATTTCGAAATAAATAATAAAGGATATGATATCGGCACTCCAAAATTCATTCACGGATTGAATTGTCATATTGTTTTTTAAACTTATTCACAATAACACTTTAGAAATTGTCATAATCTAAAACGAGCCTTATAATCTTTGCTAGTTATAAGAAATATTCATAATAAATATCGTTATAGTTTTTTATGAGCAATAAAATAATTAAATCCTGAATTTTCAAATTCACAATTGCTACATAAAACTTTGACTAGGAATTTTTTAATCTAAAAAAAAAATTCGCTTTAATTAAAATTTTCTATAAAATTCTATAATCTGTTTTAAAAAAGTATTATTAACAACTAAAAACCATTAGAGAAAAAATCCTTTCCAAAAATTATTTAATGCTTTCTTGGTTGCAACGAATAAGGAAAAAGTAGCATTCTGAATTCATTCAGTTGGAATAAAAATATAAATTTTACACAGATAATTTTTTATTGTGTGAAAATGAGACATTAATATTTTTTTTTGAATAGGAAAATGGAATGATAAGATAATCCGAAATAAAAATTATAATTTGTGCTAAAATTTTAATAGAAGAAATTAGAATAATTATTTTAATTAAATCATATGGATAAAATTTTAATTATTCGAAAAATTTATTATTTTTAGATTTAAAAAAAAGAAAAAGGTAAGAAATATGTTACATAATAAAATATCCGCGAAAAATGGTAAAATAATATTTTTAATTTATTCAGGATTATTCTATTCTAACCATGGGCCCGAAATATATACATTTTTGCGTTCTTATTCCGTAATCATTCTGGCCAAAAAATTATGTCTCTTAAAATTCTGCCGCAAAATCTTTTAATTTTATTTTTTATTCTATTATTGATATGCTAAAATCCTTATAATATTAAGTTTAAACCAGAATATATTCTCTCAAAATTATATATATATATTTGTGATGTCAACGAGTTTAAATTATTTCTATGATTTTTAAAGTGTTTTTTATAATCTAAATCACATATACCATTATATGCTAAAATCTTTATAATTAGCCAATTATTACGTCTAAACCTGAGTATATTCTCTAAAAGATCATTATTTATATTCTTGCTGTCAACGAGTTACATTATTTCTAAAATTTGATTTTCAAAGTTTTTTACAATCTAAATATATACCATTAGGGATACCAGGCCAAGATCTTATGATTGTAATAAATATTTTTATTTTATATGGTGATCTTCGCGGTCGTAAGGCTCGCTTTTTCTCGGCATTCGGCCAGGTCCCACTTCCATTTATGACATATTTATATTATGTTTATTTATATATAACTATACATACTCAAATAAGCTATATTTTGCATTCCTTCTATTGTTTAAATGCAATATTTTAGAGAGCTGTTTTTAAGTTATAGAACCAGCCTAGAAAAAGAAAAAATATAATAAAAATTAATCATAGATTTATTATTCAAATATAAAATATATAGCAAAAATTGTAAATGCTAATAAGTGCCAAGTCAATAATTTATTGAACAAATAAAAGTAAAATATTTATAGATACTTCAAATAATGACATTTTTTAACACTACATTTCTTATAATGATGATTGTTTCCTCATTTTGAAATTTATGTAAATGAATTTATATGGCCGATAACCGTTATTTATATAAGCTCCGGATATTTTATTGGTAGATATATAAAATATCAAATTTAAAAAGAGAGTATCCAATAGAAAGAGGGAATTTCTTGATTTTAAATTTTATTTCATGGGGTTTAATGCATATTTTAATATAAAAATTTACAAAAATTTAAAATGTAGTAGATTTTGTGGTAGATTTCGGAAAATTTCAAAAAAATGGTAGAGGTAAAGTGTGGAAGATTTATTAAAAAATTGTGATAGTCTATTTATTAATGTGGTAGACATGGCAACCCTGTATACCCTAGTAAATAAACGGGAAAAATAAAGTTTGAAACAAACTGCAGTTTAAAAAAAGCTAGATAAATATTTCATTATCCATTATATTTGTAATATATAATTTACGTAATTACTGTTCCCGTTTCTCTCATCTCATAGACATACTCAGAGTTCTATTTGCAGAACATCCGATTTTAGGTCCCTAATTTTAGCCCTTCAGAATTTCTGATTATCCTGATTGAAGACAGATAAAAATTAGAATAATCAAAAAAAAATATGTGCAATTTATAATGTCCTAACTTTATAGGGTGAGCTTTTATCTTGACCCATTCCTTTCTAATCAGTTCATAACTAAGTAATAGGTAGTATTTGCGACTTGCCCTTAAATGTCTAAAGGGCTTCCGATATTTTTCCTTAGCATCATTAGATGGAGAAAAACACCTAGGGTACCTCTGCTGTAGCTAATAGAGGGTGATGCGCTTTTCGCATATCACGTAAATATGAAAATAAATTTTTTTCCCTGAAGATAAGGGGGGGGGGGGGTGGGCATGAATTTTTCATAATTTTTTAAAAAATTATTAGGAGAATTTTTTATCTTTTATTTTTATGATCTTTTATAATAAGTTAATAAATCATATTATAATATTGTTCCTATATAAAAAATAGATAATTTTTATAAATATTATTTTTTAATTTCATTTTATAATATATAAAAACGGTTAAAGATTCCGCCACAAATATGTTAATAACTTTTTGTTGATTATATATTTATTATGTAAAAGAATAGGTTTATATATAAATATATAAACTGATTATTAAGTCAGAAAATCTATGCTATCTTAAAAAATTTTAGTTTACCCTTATACATACTTATTTTAATGGGAATTTAGTATTTGTTTAATTCATTATTTTAGTTTACACTTTATACATGTTAATTATAATAAGGAATAGAGGTTTAGATTATCAACTCATAATACAAACAATATTTAATATCAGCAAATTTTTTAAATCGCTTCTTCATTTATTAAAATATTATAAGACTGAATATTTATATTTATATAAAAAATTGTCAAACATTATTTAAAATTAATAATAGAAATAATTGCTAATAAAAATAACGCCATCTAGATATTATAAATTTTATTTTATAATCTTCACTTTATTACATTCAACCTTTAATTATTTATTTTTGAATGAATTTTATATTTAAAAAAATCATCTATTATTTTAATTTAAAATGAATTTTATATTTAAAAAATTCTTATATTATTTTAATTTAAAATGAATTTTTAAATAAAAAAAACAATTTTTTATTGATTAATCTTACTATTAGTTACAAAACAATGACTTCGAAACTAATTGGCCCTACAATTAACATTTTTATGCATATATATTTGTTATTAATTTTAAATAAACTTTAGAAAATTTAAATATTTCCCATGTACATATATGTCTATAAATATGTATTATTTATTTGTGGTTGAAAAAAAGACCGTCTTTATTTGTTTAGCTGTTATTTTTAAATTTTTTTATGTAATAACTTAAAGAATAGAAAGAACAGCGATAAACAAATTTAAATAAATAATCAAATGAATATTTTTCGCTATATACTTTGCCATCAAGTATAAGGGTTTTACTGTATTTAGCTTTAAAAAAAAATACCATTTTTTAATCGTTTTAATGTGTTAAAAGTTTTTCATAACATCTTCAACGAAAAGTGTAAATTATTCGAATTTCAACATAACTATAACCATGTTATTTTTTTTAAAATAAATTACCATAATTTTCTAAATCATTCGTCAGTATAAATTTACATAATTTTAACTAAAACAAAAAAAAACCTACTATTACTTTACTATAAATAATATTTTATATATATGGAGATGAAAAAGAATTTTAACTTTTTTAAAGAAAATTGACTTGCATTCAAATAAAAATGATAATAATAATAAAAGACTAAATTGTAAGTTTGTTGACCATATATATTATTCTTATTATAAAGTGTTTTGATTTTAAGACAAATATGATAATCGGAGTGTGAATCTTTTCTCGAAATATATAAATCAATATTTGATTTCGTAGATATGGAAAACAATTTTCGTTGGTTTTAGATAAAAAAAAATATATTTATGTGTTAATACTTTGTTTTTTGTAATAAAAAAAAATATTTTCACAATTTACAAATAAATATTATGGTATATACGAACGAATGATGAAATATTAGATAAATTAATATGTTTGCCAACAGTTTATTAACCCAAAGATGAGTATATATTATATAATATTGTAGATTAAATTTTGAGAATAAAAAATGTATAGAGCTACACAAATACTACTTTATTTTGAAAGCTTGAGTGATTATAAAATATGGTTGTTAAATTCAAAATTCATGTTGATGATTTGAAGAATGTAACGATAAATAAGCTTTCTAATAACTTAAACAAAAATAAATATTTCTTTGAGATGTAAAAATATTAATATATAAAATGAGCTGGGATTAGTGTTGTTTTAAAATCGGCTAACTTAATATTTTATTATGAAAAATATTATGCAAGCGTTAAGATTTTTCTCATAGGTGGCATAACGGTTTGAACATCCATTAACGAAATCTCGAGGCTTAAAACAATATTTTCCGGGCTAAAATATTGAGTGAGCCGTTTTTTAAAAATCGGCTCATATCGAGCAGTTAAACAACACTAGTTGGGTGAGTGAGTGTATTGGCAAAAGATAAAAACACAGAAACTTACAATAGAATGGTAATCTGGGGAAGAAAGCCATCATTTTTAATTAGGCTGAAATATTTTTCAAACCCGCAGGTGGAAAACTTCTGTTGCAGATTTTTGAATTAATATATGGTTTATTTGGGTAAACTGAAAATAATTCCCGGATTATTTGATGAATCGATGCTTTCAAAAGCTCAAATAAAGTCTACTTAATTCTTATATGCTGTATTTTTGCATATATATGTTTGATTGAAGATTTCATTCCTGTATAACTCATTCTTATAAATTTTATTCGTTTTCTGAATATTTTTGCAAAAAATAGCTTTTGTCACGTATCTCTACTCGCTACACACCAAAGCAATGAGGTAATGTTTAAATCACAGCAGTATCAGATTTCATAAAATGCTTTAATGGCTTTAATCATACATATTAAGGTCTTCATTTACCCAATTTATAGCCAGTCTAGTATCGTTGGATTATGAATTTGGAAAGTTGGCTAGGATTAAATATAATATTTGATTAAAGACGGGTGGCTAACAAACTTGGAATTTTTTTAGGAAATGGGGAATAATTATGAGGCATTATAATATGAACATGAAACCCCAAGAAGAATCAAATCTTTGTCTATCCGATGGGAAAGCTGTGAATCCTTACGATGCTTTGTTTTATCCTTTTTTTAAAGCTACAGACAAATCAAATAAATTTTCCGACTACTCAAAAAATCAATAAAACGGACTATTCTTGTTTTACAATTATTTAACTATAAATTATATTCTTAAATTAATTATCCTAATGGTGGCTCAGGAAAAATGTAGAGTTTTGAAATTTTAATAACGCCAAAACGGGATCAAGTCATTTTAATGAAATTTTAGTATTTTATTAAAGAATTGTTAAAAGTTGGGGAAAAAAATATAAATATCAATAATTCGCGCGATTTAGTAGTGCTTCAATCCGTTAAGCTAAATCTTAAATATAAGATTTTAAATCGCGTTTAAAATTACTTCTAAATATATCTAAAAAATACGAATCGAATCGAATATTCGGAATATATTATTCGATTTGATTCGTAGAATATTCGACTCAGTTCCAAAATTAAATTCTTTAAAAATATTTTCTAAAATAATGATATCAGAGTATAAAAGTATAAAAATATCTTAAAATTTTTAAAATGAATCTTTGGAATATTTTTTTTAAAAAAATTTGATTTTGAGAAATTTCTTATTTATGAAAATTATAAAGGTTTACTTATAAATTTTTTTTTATTAAACATGTTTAGAATTGATGGTAAAATTTGGTCAAAAATTTTTCTTTTTTAAAAAAATCTTCAAAGATTTTTGCTCAAATAATTTAGATTATTAAAATTTAAAAAGTGATTTATAGATGTAGAAATAAAGTTAAAAAAATAATATATTCCTTGAGGAACATGTTAAATATTTATGAATAATTTTAATATTTACTAAAAGTTTCGAATATTTACGAATAATATCGAACATATACGATAAATTTATCGAATAATATATTTACCTTATTTGTATTCGATTCGAATTTTAGAATAATTTTGAAAAAATTTACCTAATCCTATTTATAGATAGGGATGGGGTTTCAACCCACCAAATCCCTCTTGTCTGTGCCACTATTTTTCCTACATTGTATTGTTATTGGTATTGCTTTATATCGGTATTGCTTTATATATTGGTTTTTTAATTTATTATCCACCCAACTTAGAGTAAAAATAAAAAAAAATCATTATTTTTTTATTACTATAAAAATTCTTGTGTGTTTAAAATAAATCATCATCAAGGGTTTAAGTTGGATGGATTATCCCTGTTTATTAGAAAAGTTCTTAGACTTAAACTTATAAAATATGCAATATTATGAATAAAAAAAAATATTTTTTATAAAATGTATGCCCCCCCCCCCTTAAAATATTCACCTGCACGAGGTTGTAAAAATATTTTTTAACAAGTCTGCCCGTCCATCCAATGTCAATTTCTTTTACCCCGGCTAAAAAAAATTTAAAATCATTATTTGGGGGTAAGGAAGTGTAATTTTTATTAAGAGATAGGGGCTAAATCGTGATTCATGAAAGTTTAGAAAGCGCTGCCTCCAGTTAATTAGGAATATATATTTTCTTATACATCAAAAATTGTTAGTATCTAAATATGGATCAGCATCTATCAATATCATTCTAAGCTAATAAAAATTCCTCTAATATACATACACCTCCCCCCCTCCCCCCATCTCCCCTAAAAATATATGCAATATATCACTATAAACAAAAATCTGAATGAAAAATAAGTAGAAGTTAACATTTTTTTTTTAAATAACGATTATATTTAGAAATTTTTAGAGAGAAGGCATTTTATAATAAAAAAAATGAAACCAAATTTATTTTAAATGTATAACATAGCCAAATGAATCCGAATCCTAATTCTCAAGATTTTGCTGAACCCAGACCTAAACTGGAACCCTTTTTTTACATTTAGGCTCTAGGATTAAAGAATTATTTTTTATTATTTATTTTATCATTAATAATATTTTGGAGGATATCATGATAATTCGCTTAAAATATTTTTTTAAATACAAATAAATATTATTTTTTAAGTTGTATTGTATTATAAAGGTGAATGAATATTGAATATAATACAATAAATTTTTACAAAGACTGATGTTTCTGTTATTATAACTAATTTTATAAGTCTTTATTTTTCTGGAACCTGGGACCCATTTTTTTGAAGGAGGGTTCTCGGCCCTGTTAAAACAAGTGTAACTGAAGACCTACAGTACAAATTATGGGTAGCCTCATGTTTTAATTCCGATAAAAATTAGTATATGAAGATTAAATATGATAGTTTTATCAAAAACGAAATTTTTAATTTGCTAACTTTTTATATTATCCGGAATATCAAGGGTTAAGGGTAGAAAAAAAGGTCATCTTTAACCTATTTCGGATTTTAGATATTTAGTTATTAATTAAAACCTAAATAAATTTGGCGGATAAGACATGACTAAGTAAAATCTTAAAAATTAGTCAGAAAATGGAAATTTCTGTTATACAAGGTCATCTTATGCCCAGTTTAAAGTTTAAAGGTTTTGATTTAAGAGTTACGAAAATACAATGGGTGGGAGTTGATTTAGAAGAATGTAATAGTGGTTTGCAAAATCTACAATAACTTAAAAACACCTAAGCAGGTTTCTATTATAAAGATTATAATTTAGGAGAAAAAATTATAAGGTCACAATTCAGGTGCAAATATTATAAAGGTTATGTTATGGCTGGTTTACTTTTTAAAAAAAATATTACAAAGTTCAATTCGGTTTCAAAGGTTTCTCCCAAATTTTTGAAAAAAATAAAATAGTGTTATGAAATAAGTAATATCGTCATTAGTAGTTGATTAAATTTGTTTAAAATATAATTAAACACAAATTTCCAAAAATTATAATTAAATCAAAGGATAATATTATGACTTAAAATTAGTTTAGAGAAATTATTAAGTTTTGATTTATTCCTTTTACTTTAAATTTATTTTATTATAAATATGTCCATATTTTTTTGTCTCTAAATTAAAATTCTTATACTTATTTTTACTAGCCACCCAGCTCGGCTAATTTTAGGACTTTAGTACTTCCACTTCTGCTCTTCAAATCCTTTAGCATCAACCTAATAACATTCAATTGTTGATCCTCATATGAATCCAAATTGATTGTCACGTCACAACCATTTCGTATTTAGATCAATTTTTTTTTAAAGCAAATATTCTAATTACCCTAACTCAATAAATTTTATTGGATGGTTTTATGCAGGCTTTATTTAAAATAATTGGGGTTATACACGCCTTTCATTTTTTTATTTTTTGGTAATATTATAATAAATAGTAGAGTGACCTATGCTGAGTATCAAGCCTAACCTGCCCAGCGCAATCCCGAATGATTTATTTTATTTGTCCCGAAAAGTTCACCCAAAATAAAACTAAAAATTATTTGTCCATCCGACCCGGCCAGAATTTATGAGTATATGATCATTCTACAAACAAATAAAAAATATTGGAGTCTTGTTTCTTGCTAATATTTTAAAATATATCTATAATTATTTCAATATTTAAGCCCGACCCGGCCCGATATTTTTAAAGTTATTAGATTCAGGCCTATTTGGTAAATCTCTAATAAATATTATAAATATAAATTATTTATGATGACATAATTCTATACATTTTTTGGGGAAAAGGTGGGGATAGAGGAATGGAGGTATTTTTTTTATTCACTTGGTTGAGTTAATGTTTTATATCTTTGTTGTGGTTACAAATATTATGGCATCACAATATATTTTTAGTATATAGATGTAAATACAAAGTGGGACATACCCCTCCCTCCCAGCCCCTTATAGAATCTTCGCAAAAGAGTATAACAAATAAACTATTTACAACATTCTATTTTGCTTATTTATCCGTACCGTAGTAATAGCACTAATTCTTTGTATAATTATTATACTACAAAATAAATTATTTTAAATTATATGTCCATTACATAATAACCTATATGCCATGAAATGAATGGCTTATAAATAGAAATTTGTATAAAAACTAAGTAACAAGAATATACGATTTAAAAAGTTTTCGTTTTTATAACAATTTCCTACATTTATCGTTTTACTTTAGGGTGTAGAGTCTAGAAAGATCAAACTCCAAAAGTGAATACATCTCGGACGAGACGCGTTTCAAACGAGTTATCCATTAAACAATATCGAGGTCTGCAATGGGCGGGTATTTAGTTTATGGGCGGATGTTTAAAAGATTTTAAATATTCGGCGGGTGTGCGGGCAGTTGAAAAAGTATTTTTAAAACAATGACCCGGTGATGGGCGGGTGAATTTTAAATCAAAACAGACTTCTATTTAAAAATCATTTTTTTATTCCAAAATAATTCACAACGTATAAAAGCGGAAGAAAAAGCGCCTGTCCAGTCCGGACGAATTTTAAATTTCTTTATTTGGGTCCAGTCACCGTCATATTTTTTGGTATTAACGTTTTAAATTTTATGTCGCTTGAAAAAAAAAAGTAAAATTTTGTTTTATTCCAAACTAAATACGATTTTTAATAAATCACGTAATTATTTATCGTGAAAAAAATGTTTTTTCTACAAAATAATTTGAAAAAGATAACTTACATTTTTATTTACCTGAATATATCATGGTGATAATAATAATAAGAGGAAAAAAAAATCACACCATTGAAAAATTGATGAATGGCCAAAATTAATTTTTAGCATTAAATGTCGCTTAAATATTTTTATAATAAAAATTATAATTATTCTACTATTATAAAAACAAAGTATTGATTTTTTATTCAATAATAAAAAATAAGAATAAATATATTTTTTTTCAGCTGTCTAAATTTTCAAAAAAAATGTAATTATATAACAAAAGGAAGAAAAAGTTGTTATTCCTTAACACGTATTTATAAAAAACTATGTAATCTCATTATGGGTAATTAAATGATTATTAAAATATAAGATTGACCTAAGGTTTTGGCCAGCCCTCAAAAGGCAAATATGTCAATAAAATTATATTTGAAAATAATTTTTATTATAAATAAGTGTCAATTTGTTTATTTTCAGTTTGTTTTAAAGAAGAAAATATTTTGAACAAATTTTAAATACCAAAAGATCTTTTTTAAAAAATTATCAAAAAATACGATTCACATTTGAAATTTAAAAAAAATATATATAAGCTTTTTTAAATATTAGTACAAAATATAATTCATTAAAATTTTAAAACTTCTGAAAGTTTTAAAACAATTTGAAGTTTTAAAAAATATTTTGGGCTTAATCATAAATAAATATTTTGCCCTATGCATTAAAATCTTTCTAGATGAAATCACAATTTTTTTAAACTCATTTTACTATAATGAGCATTACATAATCCTTATAATATTTAACAGCCGAATTGGCCATAACTAATGCAATTCTTGATCCAGCGAGCTTTAAAACGGTTCATATACCGCAATATTTGATCCAACAGGACTTTTTAGATCCGATGGAAAATTTTCTGAAGGAATCACCAAGATCCCATGGTAATGGGCCCAATTTCTGGTTAGGGACCATTCTAGTATAGATCCATTAGCTTAACTACTCGAGCAAAAGGAACAGCTTAAAATGAAGATCATATCTTTATAGTAATATCCACAACCTTTACTTCCTTTGCGTCCTTCTAAGATTTTGGATCTCACATCTGCAAACTTACTGGTGATCCTCAAGTCTTCCTCAGACAGAGGCTAATTATCCTTAGAGCGAATTATATGAGCCTTAATGACAGTCCTCTCTCCAAAGAACTTTGCTAGACTTACTCTTCTTTCCCTTTTCTTCTCGTTTTACGCTTATATATCATCACTTTTTTAAATTTGGAATTATTATTATCGTACATAAACAAATGTTTAATTTTTTTAACATAAATATTATATATTTAAATATTAAATATCAAAATTTATCTTATTGTCATTTTTAATATTGAATAAAATAAATTTTAAACATTCTAAAGTTTTTGAGAACAAATGACATACTAGGCAGGTTGAGTCTATGCAACTTGTCGTTGGTGGGAACCAAGAATTTGTTCATTTTTTTCACTCAAGTAGGTCCTAATATAAGGAGCCAATGAGACAATCATAGTGGTTGTTAAATTTTAAAATCTATTTTTTTCCCTCATCTTACCCCATAAAAATTATATTATTTATCACAAATTTATATTTTTTTAAAAAATTTTAATCTTTCTGGTCATATTCATATTATTATTTTATTTATGTTGGTGTGTAAATAAACGTATTTATTAAATAGAACGCGATCATGAATAAATTGTTTTTTATAAAAAAAAAATTTTCTCGCAGTATAAAAAATAATAAAGAATTTTAAAATAATGTAAATTTTTTTTAACTTGTTTCTTCATTTAGATCATTATATATTTTTTTCGATTGGTATAAAATTGTAAAATGTAATTTATATGCTCCTTTTTTAAAAAAAATTAAATCCAATAATTAATGTAACTCAAACCTCAAAATAATATAACTAAATATGAATATTGTGGTAACTATATTTTCTCCATAACCCTGCATTCACGGTTCCACGAATATGCGGCGAAGCATTTAAATTATATTCTAAATAAACTGATTAATGTTGTTAAACGGCTCTATTTTTATAAACGGCTATCCCAATATTTTCGCCAAAAAATATAACGTAAGCCTGGAGATTTCGTGATCATAAACAGCAGAAAGATATGGTCATCTGTTAAAGAAATCTCGGGGCATGCATAAAATTATTTTAGCTAAAATCTTAATATAAATTTTAGCGAAATCGAGCCATTTAACAACAACGCCTTTTGTAAAAATAGAATTATTTAGCTACTTTTCCTTTAAATATTTTTGAGCACGAGTTTATTTAAATTTTCGACTACTTTTTGAAAAATCTGTAAAAAAAATATAGAATTTGAGAAGCCTCAAGACCGGGGATTTGAATCTAAATATGGTTCAGGTATTTAGAATTGCTTGGTTGGACATTTCGAAATCCCAGACCAAACAGAGACTGGTTTACGAACAACCCCTCAAACTCGGTAAACTATGAACCAGGTTCGGGTTCAGACTCCTTTTGGAAAATAGGTTTCGATCAAGTTCCTGTTATAAGAATTTCCGCTAAATAGATTTAAATGCAAGATAAAATATTTATTATGAAATCTCAGTTTTTATTGGTTTTCCGAAAGTATTATGCCTGGCTAAACTCGACCTACTCCTTGGAAAAAAAAATATATATATAAGGAAGAAAAAAGCTCATAAATTAATTTAGCCAATAAAAAAAGTTGATATAAAATTAAATTTACTATTACTTAACAATTATTTTTTTGTTTACAACTCTAGGTTTACTACCAAGTAGCTTAATTTAGCATAATAATATTTCTAATTAGAAACTCTATAAAGTTCGAAAAATCATCTTGTAAATTGCATTTTTAGGCAAACAAGTGGTGTTGCTAAAAAGCCCGATTCGTGTTGATTTTGAAAAAATGACCCCATAGATGCTAACCAAAATAGTATTATGTCAGCTTGGAGATTTCGCTCATAGATGGATGAAAGATTTGGACATCTATTAGCCAAATCTCGAGGCTTACATAATATTATTTTGGTTAAAATCTCTAATCGGCCCTTTTTTAAAAATAAACCCGGATTGGGCTTTTTAAAAGAACTTCAAACAAATATTTATGTTTTTACCCCATAAATCAGGGAACCCAAACGTTTTCTATAAGTTAGGGTTCAGGAGAGAAAAAAATAAGAAGGTAAGGTTCCGCTGGTTCTGGCTAGGTTATGGTTTTAAAAAATTTTATAATCGTTTTTTTCGGGTTTTAAAATTTTTGTGATATTTATATCGAATTAGTCCTTAGATAAAAACAGGAATTTATTTTATTGAGTTTATAATATACACTATAACAAAGTTATAATATATATATAATTATATAAGATTTGATACTTGTATGGGATTAATGTATATTTTAGTCAACAAACTGAAAATAAAATATGTAGCTATATATTAAAGACCTGCAAGCCCGGCCCTAAGCCCTGCCCGGATACAGGTATCTGGCCTTATTTTAATTTTTAAATATACCCGGACCGCCAAATATTTTAAATTGTCATTATCTATGATAATATTTTAAAAAAATACGGGTCATGCCTGAAAACCTTTATTTAAAAAAAAATCTGAGTTGGGTCAGGATTGAAAACATAAAACCCTTGGCGGGCCCTAAAAAAATCCGAGACGGGCAAGGCTAAAAAAAATTTTAAATTCGGGCCGGGCCGGGTAGTGCAAATTAAATTATTCTATCATGAAAATTTTATACTTTTTAAAATTATTATTAAAGAAATTATCTCAGAATATAGATATAACAGACTAGTGTTTGAAAATTCTACATCTTTCTCAGTTTGGGACTGATGCATATACTTTTTTGGTAAAATTTTTAATATTTTTTCCCCTTTATATATGACTACAAATACGAGTGTGTTAAATCGATATCTGTCAAGTCTTCTTACGTATAAATGATAATTATAAGAAGGGGAAATTTATTTTTAATTCTTCCTCCATCAAATAAAGGAATAATTTTGATTTACCCGTCATTCTTGGTGGGCTTTCTACTCGTAAACAATAATTGTTACATTTTAACATATGAATATAAATATTCATATTGATATTAAGTTTGATATATAATTCTATGATTTAGTAATGATTGATAGATTTTAATAATAAAACTTTCTCAAGATTTTTGTCATTAAAGCACCTACGTTCAAGTATACATTTTTAGACACACTAAAAAGTCATTCAAAAGGGCACTTGTTGATAGAGTGGAATTTTATTTTGGGATAATTTTTTAATAAAGTAAAATCCCGTTGATTTAAAAAAAAAATTATTCAAAATTTGATGTATTCATATTCCCTAAGTAGTTCTGAAAAAAATCTTGATACAAAAATGATTTGATTATTTTTCACAGGATATTTGTTTACAATCAGTTGGAAACTTTAATAGATCAGGCTCGTAGCCAGTGGGAGTGGGGAAGAAATCCCCCTTTCCCCTTTGAAAAGATATAAAGATCCTCATGAATTGTGAAGTATTCTATTTTTAGGTTATATTCTATTCTAAATATTAACAAAAAGTTAAAATTAATTTAAATATATATTTCTTGTATACTAGTATTAATATTTTATCTCACTTATTACATTTTTTAAACCTTAAATTAATGAATAAAAAGTTTTATCAACCAAATAAATATTCTATTTAATTTATCTATTCTAATGAATATAATAAAATTTATAGAGTCTATGAAATAATATAATTATTTCTGAGACTTCTCGTACTACAGGAAAAAATAAACTGCAAAAAGCCTGCAAAACAAGATGAAGCCTTCGACATCAAGCGGTTACAGCATATTTTGGATCGAGAAGAACCTAATTGGTATCCCCTTGATAACAGATTCGCCTGAAGTTAATGCATTATTAGATTTAATAAGACTGTCTATTTTTTTTGACTGGAATGTATTGATAAATTATTTGTACAACACGATTTTGTGCAATAAAATAGATTTGGCCGAAGTTATCAGAATCGCGATATTATATTACAAATTACAACTTATAAACGAAGAAATAATATTGACTAAGAAAGAATTTATCATGATTTATGTGATTATTGAGGTGAACGCCAAATTTTATGATTTGAGATTATAAGCCCCGACTTTCACAGATAAAAAATGAGGATTACTATAAAATAGCCTATTATATTCCACTTTTGGATTTAATTTTGACTTTAATTTGTAATTTAACAAATGGCTCTATTTAATATAAACATACTATATCTTATAACTTCCTCTAATCTGAGAATATATCATATTTTAATGTTTAAAAATTAAATATTTAGCTAATTTATATTTTATAGGATAATAATGTTACTGAATGCCAATTAATTTCAGAATTTAAATGGTATGAAAGGTTCATTTTTTATAGATAATCGTCCAAGAAATATAATGGAAGCATTGCATACTTTATAATATATTTTTTTAGTTTTCCAAGTATATTAAATTTACTGTATATTTTGGCAATGATCCAATTAGTACAAATACAAACGAGAGGACCTTTTCTTCAACCTATATCATAAGTACGACATCTTAAAATTGATTAAATGACTTAGCTTTACTCACCGAGATCTAATCTAATTATTAAAAAATAGGCCCTAAATTTTATATGATAATTAGTTTTAATAAATTTTTAATGCTCCAAAAAAAAGCTATTTCAATATAAAAAAAATTACCCCCCTCCCACACCCCCCTTTTCTCCGTAGAAAATTCTTAGGTACGATTAATTTTTAAATTTAACATATTGTCATCATCGATTAAAAATAAAATTTGTCTGGTTTGTTTTTATAATAAAATAAACTCGGACATAACATTTAATGAATTTAATTCAAATGTTATTATTTCTAATATTATAAAAATTAAATTAAATTATATATAAAAATTAACTAACAAATAGATAGATACCTTTAAAATAGTATCTAGATACCGATACCACATTTTTTTATGTAGATACAAGTAACAACTCTAGTATATGGTATATTTTCTCGATAAAATCAATTTTATCAAAATCCCCCAAATAACTTTACATTTGTTCTAAAACCATAACCAACCTAAAACGGAACCTTTTAAATTTTAAGCAGTTGAAACGTAACCGAACTTATATAATTTTTCGCCCCTGAACAGAGACTGTATCCTATAGACCACGGCTTAGGTCCCTGACATACATATAGGCCTCTCCGACACATTTAAAATTCTGTAAATTTCTTTGGTAATAGTTTTTTTAAATAACATACTTTATTATAAACACTCATACATAATTTTTGGCAGATTTCTTTATAAACTACTTTCTTACAGTTTTAAATGCCACCAACCTAAATGCTTTAATAATTAATGATTATATATAAAAAATACATTAATATAGATTAAAATTAAAAAAATGTTTTATAAAAAATTATATTGATAATAAAAATGATAATGATGAACACCAGAGCCAAACCCCCCCCCCCCCCCCTTTTCTCTCTTTAGAAAATATAATACTAAAAATAATATATGATCGTGATAATTATTTTTCTCTTGTGTTAAAATATAGAAGAAAATAACGTTTTATATAATGACATAAAATAAATACCTTCATAACTGTTATCGTTATCGCATTGAGTTTTTAATGACGTGGATAAAAAATGACCTTCAAAAAATATGTTATCTAATGAAAATTTATAATTTAGAGACATGCTAACACTGTGAGTAAGGGTTTTAAAAACAATTTTTTTTATTTCTGTGTCATGCCAGAACAAAAAGTTGTTTAAAAAACCAGGGTTGGAAATAGAAAAACCCGGGGAAGGATGGGGGGGGGGCTATTTCATAAAGGTCAAATTTTGCTAAAATAATGATTTTTTTAAAACTAAACTAAATACTTAAACAGACTCTGAGATTTATCAATATCAGTTGCTATAAAAATGTAAAACTATATGGAAAAATTTATTAATTTAAAAACCATAATCTATGTCTAATTTTAATGGTAAATTATAAAAGAACCTAAAATCGTATTGTAAAATATATAACTGATAAGTTAGGAAAATAATTATTTAAAAACAGTTTTAATATCCACACAAAAATTCGGCATTTTTTCTTCCATAATACCTTAGACAAAAAAAAATTATCTTCAACGATCGGTATATCTTATACCATGTAACTCATAGTATAAAGCATAGGCGCAGCAGGGAGGGAAGGTAAATCCCCCATTCAAAAATTTGTCTGTTCTAGTAAATATCATTTTAAGCCAGTAGAAAATTCCCCCTCACACATCTCCAAACCCCAGCTCCCTTAAAAAAAATATATAATATATCATCATTATAAGAAAAAAGTATAAAAGTTTATAACTTTTTAAAATAAGGACGATAATTAAAAATTTTTAGGAAAAAAGCATTTTTATAAAAAAATAGTGACTTAAAATTATTTTTATAAAAATTTAATAAAGCCAAAAGTTTGCAACAAGTGAACCTAAAGACCTTGAATAAAATTTATAGGGGAAACCACATCTAATAGTACCCCTCATCCAGAAAAATCATGTACGCCTATGATAAGGTATACGTCGGACAAAGATACTGAACAGTGAAATAAAAATACAACCTTAAATAAACAATCAACTATATCATAAGTATCTGCACAGAGCCTAATTACCAACCATAATATAAATTTTAACATTTCAAAATTTTTATTGCATAATTTAAATTATTTTCTTGGACTAATAAAGGAATCCACCTTTTTATAAAAACCAAATAATTATAATAAAAATGGTTACAGTTTACCAAATACATGGGAATTAAATTTTTTATTTGTAATAAAACTAATGTTAGGTTACATTTTGAAGTACTACGATTTTATTTATGATATTCCTGAAATTAAAATTTTCTATATCACATTCCATATTATGCCACATAAATCCGACAAAGAGGATGCATGTATTTCTTTAAAACATTATTTTCCTATGGCCATGTTTAAATTATAGCAAGATTAAAAAGTGAAATTTGGCACTCGAAGAAGACTCCAAAATAAATTTATAAAGTTAAAACTAGTGTTAAGAAGCTCGATTTTTTGAAAACGTCTAACTCAATATTTTAGCCAAAAAAAATTGCGCAATACTAGATATTTTGCACATGAATGGCAGAAGATTTGGATATCTATTGACTTATGGAATACTTTGCCTAAAATCGTAATTTAGGCTGATTCAAGCCGTTTACTTAAAAACTTTCATAGTTTATAATTAAGTTATGTTAAAATATCCTTGAACGGCAGGAGTTATTTATTATAATTGGAATATAATTAACTGTTAGCAAGTTGCGATATCTTTTAAATATATATTTTCAAATACGCTTTATACAAACGATTTCATAACCCTCCCTCTATACATCTCTAGCTCTACTATAGTTTGGATATGATAATAACCCATTTTTTTTAATTGGATGAAATAAATATAAAGTTATACAAGTAAGTAGGATTAGGTAAGAAAATGGGTTAGGGTTAACTAAAGATTTGAGAGTTATGGGGTTAAGTTTTTAATAAAATTTAATGATTGTTAATAAATTATCCAATTTGACAGGTCATATGATTAAAAATTATTTCCTAGAGTGTTGGATCATAATCAGATTTGATTAAGGTCCAAGCATAATAATGACCATTTTAATTCCGGTATTCTTTACTATTTTTTGTGGATTTTGATAAATGGTACGGGGCTAATCCTTTATTAGTAGTTTCAATATTTTAAAATGCAATCAATAAAGCATCATCCCCAAACAAGTTTCCAAGTCATTCAACCCCAGGTGATTACACTTTGGGAATTTCGTAGCCCATTTTATTTTACTTATATTTTTATGAATGGAAAGTAGAATCTTGCAAGTTGGTATACATTTTTTTTAAAAATAATTATTTATGACATATTATACTCATTTTTTAAGAGAATGGGGTGGGAGAAGTTGCAAGGGGAAATATTTTTCCTAGCTTAAATTTAAAGTGAGATTTACGAAAACTGCCAAATTGGCTAATGAGATATTCTTTCTTTCTAGCTTAATTTAACATTATTTACTGAATTATTTTTCTTACAAAATTATTAAAGAAAAAAAAATTAAGACATTTTTTGATATTAGATACAAGGCTGCTTTCTACAAATAAAAAACAACATAAATGTTGTTTATATAATTATTTCTTATATATATAACAGAGTTTGAAAAATCTCTAAAGATATTAATTTTTTCCCAACATTTTGAGAAAAACATTTTTCAAAGATCATAAAATTGAAAATTTTTCTTATAGAATATTTTTTGCAAGAAAGATTCTGAATTTTAAAGATACTCTTTGAGCATTCCCCAAAAAATCTTTAGAGATCAAAAAAGGCATCATTTATAAATAATTTTTTAATGGAATTAATTTTATTAAAAAAATATTTTTTTTTTAGTTTAATAAATAAATTAAATATATTTGTTAGCGGCAATGTGTTATTTTTTTCAACTATTAAATCATTATTTTGAGCGCGTTTTTTTAAATTTAGAATTACAATTTTACCGGAAATATATTTTAGCATGTTTAGAATACCTATCTTATAAATTGTAGACAATTTTGCCGTTAACCTTTGAGTCATTTATAATTTTTATAAAAAAATCTATGAAAAAACTAATATAAATTATATTAAGTTCAAAAGTTCACGGCAATTGTCTGAAATTTATAAAGTAGGTATTCCAAACATGATAGATATTTTCGATATAATTCATTACCGGAAAAAACACATTGACGCTAACCACAACTAAGTAAGACTTTTATTTTTGAGCAAAAGTTAAACACATTTAAAATGTGTTTAATAAGCGTGTAAACTCCATTTTTTTTGCCCCATAAAATAAAAATATTTTAAAAGCAATCCAACAATTTTACCCAATTTTATTCCCGATATATATTATTTTTCAACATTATATAATCATAATTATATATATATATAATACTAATTATTATTTATACAAATCTATTTTCCCTGAAACACGAAGCAGTATATGATTTGTTTACATTTAAAAAATAAAATTAAGATCGAGTAGCTTTTAATCCATCTTTCAATATATAATCATTTTGATCACCGTATTGTATTTCGCGACCTTTCAAATCAACCATTGAACCCCCGAGAGCGTTTAGGATGGCGTTTCCGGCACAAATATCCCATTTTTTGATATAGGTTGTGTGTAAGTATATATCGGCCCTACCACTGACTACTTCTAAAACTTTGTAACCTATTTTTGATAAATATATAAATTTATTAAAATTTTTGGTTTCCTATGTAAAACGATTGCCTTGAAATGCTACCAACCAAATAAAAATTCATATAAAAAAAAAATATTGAAATGAAAATTTATACACTAAATAATGTATAATTGTAATATATATTTTTCACCTTTTAAGATATAAATTAGATAATGAAATAACTTCTCAATTCAACATAATAAAATTATTTTATTATATAATAAAAACATACTCAATTATCACTATTAGAAGTATGTAATGGGCAGGTTTCCACAATCGCCTGTCCAATATTTTAATAAATAAACCGGCCCCCAACAGTTTTTAAATAAATATACCCGCCCGCTCTTCAGTATAATTATCTAACCGACCACCACCCAATCATTATTTATACTTTCAATTTTTAACATCTAATATTAAAAAAGATTTATTTCAGCGCTACATCCCTACAATAAAATTTAATAATTTATGAAATTGCTATATCAAACATAAAAAAATTAGTAATTATTGATACTAAAAACCTTCCAGCAATGCTAATTCCTCGTTCAGAAGAAGCACTGGTTGCTGGAATTGTTAATATTTTTATAGCTAATTTTGATAGCTTTGATGAATCTTTTTCTTGCCGTTTTCATCAAAGTATATATCCGTTTGAAGTGTATCCTCTACTCAAGTGAGATATTTAAATAAAAAGTGAAACCATTAATAATATATATTAAAAAAAGTAATTTTCATTCATGTTGATGTTATATTCTTCCTTGCAAATCATATCCAACATGTTTTCGATATATTTTTTACCTAATTAATTTCTTCCGACGACAACATCCTTAGTTATCGGTACTTTGGTATTAAAAATGTTGAAATTTCAGTGAGCATATTTTTTTTAATGTTTACTTAAATGATTTAAATAATAAATACCAGTTGTAAATCTTTTAACCCGTCGCCCATTGTTTAAATATTTTTCTTAACCAGCCCACCCGCCCGCCCGGTAATCACTATCGCATTATTTTAATGCTATGTAATATGAATGATTTAAAAAACTTAATATGTTATTTAACAAAATTGAAGTACCTATTAATAGCTTTATAATTCCCAATTCGTATATAGTGCTTTTTAGAGGTAATTTCATATTTTAAGAACATAAAAGGAGCTATTAAGAGTTATTATTAAAATATAATTCCGATATCTGCAGGTCCGAAACGAGCGGTTCAATCAGACTAATAAGATAAAATAAAAGTAAAAAACATATTTTACCTACCTGATCAAAAATTTTTTACACATGCCTAATCACATGTATTTTCTAATCATATTTTATTTTTTAAAAATCCATACATATATATTTTTTAAAGAATACTGTAAACTTAGCCATTGATTATATTTAGATGGATGCAGTTGCAGTTAAAGAAATTTTTATTGCATTTGAAATATGCATCTTACAAATCTGGGCCATTGTAAAGAACACTTGGGCTTAACATATTTGGACATTGCATATAGTTGATCGACAAAAGAAATGGGGCAAGTATTTGAGAATAAACTTTAGATAAACATTTATATATTATCTTCGCCTTCCCTTGCTGCGATTGAACAATCGTTGGCATGACTAATCTACAAAAATAAATAAGCGAAAATTTCTTTTAAGACATGGAAAAAAAGAGGGTCCAAAGGAAGATTGAATTAGGGATCTGAATAATAAGAAATCTCGGTTTGGTTCAGGTTAGATAAAAATAATAGAGTTCAAGTTTCGGTTCTGATAAATGTCCAAGTTATCGAGAGAGATGATTTCACATGGTTTGGCTACTGTCAAATTTGTGATTGACTTTTAATCACAAATACGAAATAAAAATTAAAGATCAAATTAAAAATATATCATTAAAATTAATTTTTTTTGATGGCATTATAATTTTATATATTTTTTAAAGTTAATACAGTATTTATTAGCGCTCTTAAATTATAACTATATTTTTGGTAAAACTGTAACTACAACTGGTTCCTTTTAAAAAGATGTAATTTATAATTATTTGTATTTTTTAGAATGTAATGTAATGACTATAATTGGGTAATAACTAAATGTTGGCGAATTTGGCTCTAGCTACAGGAAGGTGCTAGAGAAAATCCGTTATGTTATAAGGCCTTTTAATTTTTTATTAGTTTTTTTCAAATTTAAACTGTAGGAAAAATCCAGAGGCTAAAGTGATTGTGGGCTAAATACTCGGTTAACCGATTTTCTTAAGCTGTCTAAAAATTGGCTTAAAATATAGTAATTACCCAACTATAAATCATATAATAAAAACGCTTATTTTATAAAAACGGAATTGGAACTACAAGTTCTCAAAAAAATACGAATAAAATTATATTTTAGTATTTAAATTTTTTGGTATAAAAAATAAAATTCCTTGGGTTCTAATGTAAGGGTTCTTATTTTGCGGCTTATTTTTTAAAAAAATTGTAAAGTTCCACTTTACATATGTTCAAAAACAATCGGTAAAAAAATATAATTGGTTGATTTTATTAATGTTAGTATTCAAATAAATTTTAATTTATGTATTTTAAATAAACAAATCTGTTTTTGAATATATTAAAATAATAAATTTTAATATATTTAAAAAATGTTTGAAAAATATATAATAATACTATTAAAAAAAAAGAACGGAGATGGTGTGACGCAGGGAAACAAAAATGAAAAAGGAACGTAAGCGTTGTCTATGATAGCTCTTTGGCTAGAAGGCTACCATTGAAACTGATATAATTAGCTTTGTGAATCGCTATGGATAATCGTTGACGAAGAAAAAAACCCTCTCGAGGTTCTTCTGAGAGTTTGCTGATTTGTGATCCTAAGTTTTTGAAAAATGCTAAGGCGAGTTTGCCGAAGGTGCCAAGAGTGGTTGATATGATTGGGATGAAGCAATGATCGTTTATTATTTCTGTGTATTTAGAAATTTTAAGTTGTTCCTTCTGGTCAAGGATGTTGATGGCGTGGTTGGATGGGGCCAAGGGGTCAATACAGGAATAGTCCCATACCAAAAGTTGGCCTCTCCTCCATGGGATTTGAGAGATCCCATCAGGACGTTTACCGTCAGATCTAAAAAGACCCTGTGGTTCTAACGTGGAAGGAATTTGGGCGGATTTCAGAGCATGTTGGATGATTGTATTACATTGCTTGTGTCTGATGAATCGTCCATTGCAGGAGCGACAATGTAAACTATGTCTACCCTTCGAGTCAACTGGCGAGTTGCACCCTGAGCAGATGTGGGGGTGAGTGATGGAACAATTTAGACGAATGCCGATGGCATGGGTAAATTCATTGTTGGATAGTTGAAGCTGAAGATTGGTAGATGGGATGACCTCAAGAAACTCATGTCCCGTACCATTGAGCAAGGAAGAGAATAGGGTGCGGTAGGTAGATTGCATGCTAGATAAGAGATTTTCAACGCAGCGAGCAACCAATGGTGCATCCCAGTCTTTCTGTTTATGGGTTGTGGGGGGATGAGAATCGGCATTGATCCTTGTTTTCCAAATATCCATAGCCACGATTAAGGAAAGGTCTTCTTTAGAATTATGGGCGGTGGTTATTGGCTTTGTCAAGAGACTACTCGATATGAAAGTAGTTGTTGCTAAGTCAAGTGGAGATCTGATGCCGAGACCACCAAATTTGGTTGGAAGAGTTGCTTGGGCCCAAGCGGTTTCGTTGAATCTGATATTTACTATTTTTTCGGTTAAGTCCTTTATTCCTTTTTCGTAAGTTTGGAGAGGAATAGGATATTTAAAAATTGGTGTTGACCGAAGTGCGTAGAGAATCCTTGGTATAAAAAAGAAATTTTTTAGCAAAAAAAAGGACTTGTGTGATGGAAGAAGTGTAAAGATGTCCTCCAGTTTAAGGAGTATGTCAAGTGTGGAATGAAGAAAGGTGCTTATTGCCTCGTGTCCTCCAACAGGCGATCCTATAGATTTTTTATCTCGGCTATATAAACCGGATAAGAATTTACATTTTTTGGAAATGAAGATAAGCATGTGAAGTCCCAAATTAAGAATTTACCTATAAAACAAGGTGCAACAGAAGTTAAACTATCTGGCCTTAGTAATGACAAAAACAACCAATCACATTTTAAGTTACTTTATATAGTATGTTAAATATTAATATATATATATCCCATTCATTATCTTTACATAATGAAATGAGATATTGGTTAAATATCATTAAATGTCTCATTCGTTATCTTTAAATTGAATCCCCTTTATTCCCATCCCACCTGTTTTAAGTGAATAAATATCATTATGTTAGCGTCATATGTTATTTTTTCAACTTCAAATCATTTTTTGAGAGCGTTTTTTTAAATTTAAAAATAGGACATTAAGGGAAATGTATTCTAGCATATTTAAAATACCTATCATATGAATTGAAGATAATTTTGACGTTAACCTTTGAGTCATTTATAATTTATATAAAAAAATCTATGGAGAAACTAATATAAATTATATTAAGTTCAAAAGTTTATGGCAAAATTGTCTGACATTTATAGGGTAGATATTCCAAACATGATAAAATACATTTCCTGTAAATCAAAATTTAAAAAAACGTGCTCAAAAAATGATTTTAACTTGGAAAAATAACACATTGCCAGAAAAAGCTCATTGACGCTAACAATTATAAAACAACATTTTCTTAAAAAAACAATATTTAAATCTTTATAATAGTGTAAAGCCAAATTTTATAAAAAAACATGTTCACGCCAAAGTCATACAAAAAGCTGACTTAAAATACTCATAAATTATAAAAGGGAGAGACCGCTTAAGAAAATCAGATGCTTATGATTAGTCATTAGCGGGCCACACAATGTGTCCTGTTCCTTCATTAGAATCAATAGCCTCCTACACCCATCCTCTCCAAACAATAATTTATATGTATATATAATATATTTATTCATTTAAACCAGCTCCGCCAGCAGATACAACAGTAAAATTATCTTGCCCAATGATTGCTGCAATACTCGAGTCTATTTCCCCAGGATGGGAGCGTGAGATTATAACATTTTTTTGATCTGTAAAAGTCGTTCTCTCTAAGTTGGGGGAATGTCCTTTTCCAACCCAAGCCCAATCTAAAAAAAAATTATAGATATATAATTTAACAGTATTAAAATCTTTTAGCGGTTTATTCAATGGTCATTATATAGAGGGCGTCACTATAAAGTGGACATTATAAAGAGATGATTATTTTTAGAGGCTTCATTGTAGTCAAAATATCCCTACCTCAGTCTTAATTAATAAAATAGCCCCTTTGTCAACGATGAATAAAAATATATAATGTATATAGCATATCATTTCATATTATATGATATCAATATAAGAATTATAATAACTAGTCAAATTTATTTTGCTTTTAACTTGAGTTGCTTTGTCAAAAAAAATATGGGTATAATATTATATTATAACTTCTTCGTTAAATCATAGACCTAATTATCTATAAAGAAGCCATACTGAGAAATAGGAAAAGAATTACAGCGAGTGTTTTAATATATATAACATATTTATATCAAAAGAAATTGATTAGGATTTTAACCCAATTATTTGTATCTTATATCCTGGTTGTATGCTTTTAACAGATGGAGAACTATTTTATTTAGAGAATTAAAAATATTGTGAGAGGGGTTAATAAAAATTTTATATCAATTAAGAGTATTATATATATTTTTAAAAATGCATAAATAAAAAAAATGTCAGTGACTGAATCAGCATCACATGCAAATTATAATCAATCTGCATGGGCATTCTAAAAATTTAAATGGTAGCAATTCATTGTAAAACTTATTAACATGTGTTATTTTTTGATTGAAATGGCTTATGAATCACTCCAATGATTGGTTCCCCATTAGCAACTACACATACCATTGTGGTAACATAATCCAAGAGATTTTCTAATTAAAAAAAATAAAATTGAGTACATATGTAATCATATATTACCTGTAAATTCTTGAGTTGCATCTAAAGGATCAATCCATATTAGCAAATCATTTTGATTATAAATTTGATCAGGAATATTAGTTATACTCTTTATGTGATTTGTTATTTTAATATCTTTTAGTTGGTTTTTTTCTTCTGAAACAATCTATCATTTAGGGCATTAAGTGATGTGATAAAATTTTAAAACTTTTATTCCTGGAAATAAAGTTTTAATTGTTTTCTGCATTATTATATTTGAATATATATCTCCATTAGTTAGGGGATCATTTGCACCTTCTTTAGTTTTACCTTTACTTGTTTTATTTAAATTATTATCTGATCTAACTTTATAAATTAAGGATCCTCCATTCTCGGATGCAGCTATACAAATTATTAGAAGATCTTTTAAGTTTATATAGGCTACTTCCTTTCGATTAAATAATAAAATATAATGAATATAGAAAATAAGCGCAAAGCCAAATGTTATAGCACAAGTTACATAAACTTTTTTTCTATACATGTGTAAATACATTATGAATGAGTTCAAACTAAGTCATCTTATGCCAATGTTTAGTAGTTAAATAAAAAACATTAAAGCTAAACGATATTAAATTTCAGTTGCGCCTACAATGGTAAGGGTGGGGGGTCCAGGCTACTGCTTCTTAAAATTTGAATGGGGGAATTTTTTTTTTAAATTTTTTTAATTTTGTATTTAATCATCCCTAGTCAAAAGATTTCTTGTCTAGTCAAATTATTTTTTCAAAATATGCCCAAAAATATTAACCAAAAAATATAAATGCTTAAAAAAATAATTGCACACGATGAACAGACAATAATAGAAAAAAACATGAAGGGTAAAATTTTAACAATATAAAGAAAAGCGTTGAAATAGTACCTTTTTTAAAGACAATATCAAACAACTTGCAGATGGGGAAACTGCCCTCAAATTGTATATTCAAACAATGAAGAGGGAAAAAAAATAAAAGGGATTATAATCCAAATTATAATTGAATCTATAGTCGTATAATAATATAAATATTCTAAAAAAGAGAAATATTCTAAATATTAAAGCTTAAAGTGTACTGACAAAATCGCAATGATTTTTACGCCACAATAATATCACTCGGTAATAATAGCTTATTTGTTTCGATTTTAAAAGTTTATTGTTTATTTTATATTTATAGAGGCTTGCTAATCATATATACAAAGCTATTTTAAAATTATTTCCAATTTATAATACTTTGAGGACAGCTTTAAAAAATTGTGAAGATTCTGCCGCTTCTACTATGGCTAGTGTTATTGTTTTTAGAATAGAAACATTTAAATTTATTTTAATCACTTTGTTTTTTGGGTGAATTGTTAATAACAAGCTTGGCTTGTACAAAATTGCAAACCATTTCGAAGAAAATAGGGTTGTCAATAAATCAAACTTAATTGGCAAAAGCAATGATATATATAACTATAGATTGGCGATTCATTCATTCAATGCATTATAAAAGTGTCCACACATTGTAATCAGCTGTAGCGCCATTTTGTAGTTTGGTTATCCATTATTTGTCAGCAAGAAATATTAATATATAGAAAACAAGTTACTACGATTATTTAGTTTTAAAGGTTCGATTTATGATATAATATTTTATAGTATCTTTTGTTCTTTATTTTCATAAGATTTTTTTTATGAAGGTGGACTAGGTGATATTTTAAAAATGAATCTCAGACTAACCCACCTTTTAATTTTTTAAAATATAGTTTACCTAATCCTGCATGGACTAATAAATCTTATGTTAATACATGTTAGGATACATGCAAAACAGATCTTTTAATATCACTAGCATTTATTATTTTATTTAGATAATGGGAGTGTGCTTTGTTCATAATTTTAATAAAACAAATAAAATAGAATCTAATACACATATTTCTTATCACAAGTATATATATTATTTTTTATATGCAACATATTTATTACATAAAGCATTAATATGCTACAAACATTTTAAAAAATCCTTATTTAGTAAAAATATAAAGTTTTCTCATTTTTATTGCTAGGACAAATAATGCTTCTTCCTCTTGAGTTGATAAGATTTCTATTTTGAACTTTGCCTAAATATTTTAATTAGCCATTTTTAAAATACATATTTACTCTGATACAGTTTCATTTTAAATATTTTTTAGAAATATGTAAACCATATATATAATAATAAAGGCTCTGCCAATCAACAAATTTTTACTGATCCAATAATATATTACTAATAACTGATCTGATATTTATATTGATCTTTATGTACTATCTATCTTTGTATCAATGTCATAAATATATCTTATATTTTACTCATTATTATTCACCTATTTTTAAATATAGATTATTAAAATCCAAAGAATTATTGGAAAAATGGTTGCAAGCTATAAATATAAAAAATTTTATGCCTAATAAATATAGTATTATTTGTAGAAGGCATTTTAAAAATACTTGTTTCATTCATACTTTATTCTGAAAGATTTTATTGAAAGAAGATTCAATTCCATCGATATTTAGTATATCTAAGCCACTTCATGATTATGTTGTTAACAATATCATTACATAGTTAAAACAATATTTTAAAATATATACTTTTTAGATAACGAATGTTTATTCAAATAACATACAAACACCATTAAAAAGTGATATATTATATGAAAATGATATTATACATATAACAAATGATCATAATTATTCCGCGACATATGAAACATTAAAAAGAAAAATTATTTACCAAGAGGCTATAATTAAACACTTAAAAAAGGGCACATGCTTATTATAGGATCTCAAAAAGAAGAAAAAATAAAATAATCAATTTACAAACAATAATCACTTCACTAAAAGATGAAAATTTGTTATCAGATGATGTCGAAAATATTATAGACAGGCACTTTACAGGGACATCTTCTATATTCCTTAAAACACATATACACAGTGGAGGCATCTCAAACCCACAAAATATACAGGTGAATTCCGTCAATTTGCATTGACTATGCATTTTTATTCACCTAAGGCTTACAGATATCTCAAATCACATTTTGTATGCCTTCGGAATCCACATTAAGGGCATGGAGTCGTAAGATTGAAATCATGACAGGTTTATTATAATAATTTTTTAAAAAATAAATTAAATTAAATAAAGGTTTCCTTTCTATTTCATTTACCCAAAAAAAGCTACCAAAAAAAATCAGAAAAGCAGTTGGCGTACTTAGCCTTGATGAAATGCATATTAAAACACAAATAGATTATGACCCCCACAAAGCAGAATAAGGTGATGGGACAAAATCAACAAAGGAAGATAAATCTTGTCCAGAAGCAACAAAGGCACTGTTTCTTATGGCTACCTGTCTTAATAGCAGCTGGAAAATGCCAATAGCCTATTTTCTAGTTTCACAAATGAATTCAGATATCCTAGCTAATTTAGTGAGAGATGCATTGTTCAATCTAAATGAAACTGAAGTTATCTGTAAGGCCATAGTATGCGATGGTTATTCTGTTAATAAAAAAATGAGCAAACTGCTTGGTGTTAGTATGGATCCTGATAATATCATTCCATATATTGAGCTGGAATTTTATGATTCGGAAAAAATATATATGTTACTAGATGTTTGTCATATGCTCAAATTACTTAGAAATCTATTAGCGGAGGAGGAAATTTTAATAAATGAATCAAATGGAGAGGTAGCTAGCTATATTAAATTTGATTAATTATTTATTTTGTATTTATATTATTAGATTGGAAGCATATACGATTGAACAATGCATCTCTCACTAAATTAGCAAGGATATCTGAATTCATTTGTGAAACTAGAAAATAGGCTATTGGCATTTCCAGCTGCTATTAAGACAGGTAGCCATAAGAAACAGTGCCTTTGTTGGTTCTGGATAATATTTCTTCCTTTGTTGATTTTGTCCCATCACCTAAATCAACATAACCATGATATTCTGCTTTGTGGGGATCATAATCTATTTGTGTTTTAATATGCATTTCATCAAGGCTAAGTACGCCAACTGCTTTTCTGATTTTTTTTGGTAGCTTTTTTTGGGTAAATGAAATAGAAAGGAAACCTTTATTTAATTTAATTTATTTTTTAAAAAATTATTATAATAAACCTGGCATGATTTCAATCTTACGACTCCATGCCCTTAATGTGGATTCCGAAGGCATACAAAATGTGATTTGAGATATCTGTAAGCCTTAGGTGAATAAAAATGCATAGTCAATGCAAATTGACGGAATTCACCTGTATATTTTGTGGGTTTGAGATGCCTCCACTGTGTATATGTGTTTTAAGGAATATAGAAGATGTCCCTGTAAAGTGCCTGTCTATAATATTTTCGACATCATCTGATAACAAATTTTCATCTTTTAGTGAAGTGATTATTGTTTGTAAATTGATTATTTTATTTTTTCTTCTTTTTGAGATCCTATAATAAGCATGTGCCCTTTTTTAAGTGTTTAATTATAGCCTCTTGGTAAATAATTTTTCTTTTTAATGTTTCATATGTCGCGGAATAATTATGATCATTTGTTATATGTATAATATCATTTTCATATAATATATCACTTTTTAATGGTGTTTGTATGTTATTTGAATAAACATTCGTTATCTAAAAAGTATATATTTTAAAATATTGTTTTAATAACATAATCATGAAGCGGCTTAGATATACTAAATATCGATGGAATTGAATATTCTTTCAATAAAATCTTTCCGGATAAAGTATGAATGAAACAAGTATTTTTAAAATGCCTTCTACAAATAATACAATATTTATTAGGCATATATATTTATAGCTTGCAACCATTTTTCCAATAATTCTTTGGATTTTAATAATCTATATTTAAAAATAGGTGAATAATAATGAGTAGAATATAAGATATATTTATGACATTGATACAAAGATAGATAGTACATAAAAATAAATATCAGATCAGTTATTAGTAATATAGTCAGAGTTGTTAAAAGATCGAATCAAAAGATCGACGATCCTGGATTCGATCGCAAATTTGTCAATTTTACGAGATTTATGATTCTGACTTAAATTGAGGATCGAGATCATTTTGTTTAAAATTCGATCCCGATCTTTTTAAAAATTATTTTTTACTTAAAAAGCAATAAATAAAATAAAAAATTTGAAAATAAATTAAAATATTATTTTTTAAAAAAATATCTATCTTCATAGTTTATCAACTTCCATTCCACCATTTATTTTATAGATATATTTATTCATTTCCTAAATTTTACGAGATTTAGAGCTCTTACAAGTTATTTAATATAAATTTATAATAATATATTAATATTTATTTTAATAAGTAAATGTAAATGTCCATTATAGATTTAGAAGATTCTATTGCTTCTACTATTGATGTAACAGCAGATATAAGTGAGAATGAGAATCTTAATGCCGTCTTTGTAGAAGATAATATCATCTTCCAAAATATCATCCTCGAACTTAAAGAGACTTACAAGTAATTCTTTTTTATTTGATAATCTTAATGTCAACATGTTTAAATTTAATTTATTACATTCCTGAGTTGAGCAGGTCCTACAGAAATAGAATCTAGATACAGATTCTTTATAAAAAAAATGAATTATTAGATACAGTATAATTAATAAAATATTTGATGAAGAGTTAATCTTAGTTTTGTTATTTATATATAATAATTAGGCATTTATTTTTTAATATTACTATTATATTAGTTTAATTTTCAAAAGAAGAGTATTTATAATAAATTGAAGTCTAATAACTAATAATTAAGCCTTTATAATGTATTTTGACTTTCTTTAATATAATTAAAACATCCAGTTCAATGTTATTTGTATTGAACTTAGCAATGTTTCACCAAAAGAAAAATAAATATCTATTCTATTATTTCTTTATTATAATATGTTAAATCTAATCATTAGTATTATAGTCAGTTTGAGCTTGATTTAATCCTCTTGACAACATTTTTAGGGCTTCTTTTAATAATATATTTTGAATTGAAAGTATTTTTTGTATCATTTGACTCAATCCATAAGTTCTTAAATGCCACCCATTATATTCATAATAGGAAATTCAAAATCTTTGGCCCATATCATCTTGGGCAACTTTTAATAATGATAGACAATATTGTAAACTTACATTTTTAAGATAACCTACCCCCTTTTAACCACAATAAAACATACTTAAATATGTTTAACAAAATTTGTTTAACCCTTAATCCATAGTTCTTAAATGCCAAAAAAGCTAATTATATTCATATATAGGAAAATATTTTATCAAAATCTTTAGCCCATATCATCTTGGGCAACTTTTAATAATGATAGACAAGGACAATATTGTAAACTTAAAATTTAAAATAACCTATATGAACCTTTTTTAACCATATATAAATTAAATAATATACTTTAATATGTTTAACAAAATTTTTGTTGAACCCTTTATCATTTTTTTGTTTATATAAGTTTTACATTCAGCCTGTACATTGTTTTTTTTAACTTTCAATTTCCATATAAAATTTTAAAAATGAAATTTGATTCAGGAGAAGTTATTTTCATCCAACTTTGATACATACTATTTTTTTCTTTTATAAAGAAAAAGCACAGTGAATTTAAAAATGAGATTACCAAACACCTCAACGAATTCTCTACACGAAAAAATATATCACTGCAAAACCAAAGTGGTTCCGGTTGCAAATCCAGACAATCTAAATTAAATTTTAACAATCTAAACATTCCAGCTGTATCGCAAAAAACAGCAGACGAGGTTATCATGGATTTTATTATTGACACCTTCCAACCACTGTCTCTGGTTGATGATCCTTCATTTGAAAAAATGATTTAAACTTGTCGCGAAACACTCTACAACAGGATATCTACTTCCTTCTCTTATATGACAACAAATCTTATAAGAGATTTGTCTGAAGTTTCTTATGTATGCACCACTGGTGATTGTTGGAGTGGTCATCGAAGGTATATTATATATATATGAATTTCATAATGTTTATTTTATTAGGGCTTTTATTGGACTTACTACACATTGGCTGGATCCATTAACCCTCAAGAGAAGGTCAGCCGCTTTGGCACTGAGGAGGATAATTGTGAGGCAAACAGATGTTTTGGCCAACGAAATCATGGGTATCCACAGTTCTATAAAATTTATAATAAGGCGGTGAAGATGGTGACTGACAATGGAACCAACTTTGTCAAGGCATTTAAGTAATATTTATATTTAGCAAAAAATATTTAAATTAATTTATTTTTTCTAGTTTTTGGAGAAAATGAAGAATAGTAGTGAGGATATGGAATTGATAAATTTGGATGACATATTATCCGTTGATGACCCAATTATTCCTACTATCAGCCTACCAAAACATCAACGTTGTTGTTGCCATAATCTTAACCTTGCAACAACAGATGCGGAGATGGCAGATAGTGATCTTATAAACTAATATCTAGATCCACTTTTGCAAAATGTTTTGCTTTAGTTAATAAACAAAATATGTCGTAAAAAATGGCGGATATTTTATTGGAGAAATTGGGAAGATATTTAATAGCTCCCAACAAGACAAGATGGAATTCTTATTACCAATCCATGAAATTAATAGTTAAGATGCTTTCTGAAAAGTTTTCAGAAGTAGAACAAGTATGTGATCAAATTGGATTTGCAATGTTTAGGCAAGTGGAATGTTTTTTTGTTAAAGAGTATGTAACAGTAATACAATGATATTCTCTTAATAAATTTAGGTTATGGAACCTTTGGCGATCTCGTTTAAAATCTTGGAACGGGAGGATAATATGGAGCTGGTATATCTAACTCCCGTTCTATCGATATTGATAGATTAATTAACGAAATTTAGCTGCCTGCGGTATTGTCAGCCCCTTGTAGATAGTGTTCTTAGAGGTATTGATAAAAGGTAATATTTTTTTATACAATTATTTTATATTATCAGATATCTGCAAAATATGTTAAAAAAATTGCAAAGATCTGGCAAATTTAGTAAAATATCTTTAACAGGCCAGTTCTATTAAACCTCTGATATCTAGTAAAATATTAATGGGCCTTTGAAGACATTAAAAATTTATTAGATTATTTGAATTTTAAGCTAATATTTTGATTAATATTCTTTGTAAATAAATTACAATGTTAATTTCTTTGTATATTAAATTTTAAGTTTACATTTAATCAATATTTATGATATGACCCAAATATAAATAAATACCATACATATGATGTGCCAGACTTGACTGTAAAATTTAAAAGGGTTAAGTTTTGCAGATACTTGATTTGATTTATATGAATAAAATGAACACTTATTTAATAATAAATTAATTATCATTTCATAATATAGATTTCCTTCACTCTATGAAGACAGTAACATTTTGGCAGCCATGATTCACCCTAAATTTAAACTTAATTGGCCTTATATTAATCTGCCACAAAATATGATGGTAAAAGAAAGATTAGTTGCCCATTTGGGAAATATGCAGGAACAACCATATGCGGATACCTCAAATGAATGTATGGATGACATTGATGCTTTTTGGGGGAAAAATACTGTACATAATGCTTGTTCCGTTAAAAAAAATTTTTTATTCAAATGATGTTTCCATGAATAGCATAACATGTTCTAAATGAAAGACGCGGATGTTTAAATGATGATAATTTAGAAAAAATTTTATTATTAAAAGCTAATTTTAATTATAAATAAATATATTATAATTGTTATATTTATTATTCAATTACAAAAAATTTTTACCATATTTAATTTATTTTTATATTAGTTAATTTTGCATCGGTTATAATATATTATTATTCAATTACAATAAATTTATAACATATATTAATTAATTTTGCATCGGTAAGAAATTTCCTTCGGAAATATAAATAGAAAAAAAGGTCGATCCTGGATTTCGATCCTCTTTTTTTGAAAAGATCGTGATCGGGATTCGATCGTTTAAAAAAGATCGGTTAACAAGCCTGAATATAGTATTGGATAAGTAAAAATTTGTTGATTGGCAGAGCCTTTATTATTATATATATGGTTTACATATTTCTTAAAAATATTTAAAATGAAACTGTATCAGAGTAAATATGTATTTTAAAAATGGCTAGCTAAAATATTTAGGCAAAGTTCAAAATAGAAATCTATCAACTCAAGAGGAAGAAGCATTATTTGTCCTAGCAATAAAAATGAGAAAACTTTATATTTTTATTAAATAAGGATTTTTTAAAATGTTTGTAGCATATTAATGCTTTATGTAATAAATATGTTGCATATAAAAAATAATATATATATACTTATGATAAGATATATGTGTATTAGATTCTATTTTATTTGTTTTATTAAAATTATGTACACAGCACACTCCCATTATCTAAAAAAAATAATAAATGCTAGTGATATTAAAAGATCTGTTTTGTATGTATCCTAACATGTATAAATATAAGATTTATTAGTCCATGCAGGATTAGGTAAACTATATTTTGAAAAATTAAAAGGTGGGTTAGTCTGAGATTCATTTTTTAAATATAATCACCTAGTCCACCTTCATAAAAAAAAATCTTATGAAAATAAAGAACAAAAGATACTATAAAATATTATATCATAAATCGAAACCTTTAAAACTAAATTATCGTAGTAGACTTCATTCATTCATTCATTACCACGCCAGAAATTACACGAAGTACAATTTCATCACCCACCAGGAGTTGAAGCGTGCATCATGTATTTTCACTAGTATATAGATCCCATACATGATGTCTACCCGTTTTATTATAGTGGACGGTACCACTATGTAGCCAGTTAGCAAAGTGAAGAAGGAAGAAGTACAATAATGGTGATGTATTAGTTCCTTTACCGGCAGAATAGTGTTAAGGAAAAAAAAATAATGTCATATAATAATGTACCTGCATCCTTAAGTGGTATTTAGTGAGGCAACAAAAAATAATAACCCTTATATCTTGGTAAGTATTGAGAGTTTATGTTAAGTTTGCATGAAGAGTCTCTTCCTTGTTTGTTCGGTGTGCCAAATATCGTATGTCCTGTAGGTAGATATTGTATGTGCTGTGCCAATGATATTTAGGTTCGACGAGTTATTGCGTTATTATTAAACCAGTGTACCTTCTTTGTCCATTATACAACTAATAGTCTCGTAATTGTTATCGTTATCATCGCCGATATCGTGTGTCCAGAAAAGAAAAGTCGTGGGTTAATAAAGGAAGTTAAGTTATGTTGTTGTTGTTCAGGTTATTATCATTATCAAACATACTTTATTCTATTTATTATATCTCTCTCTCTCTTCTCTTCTCTTCTCTTCTCTTCTCTTCTTTCTTTCTTTCTTTCTTTCTGAATAACGGTTTCAATATTAATTTAGGCCATATTTTAACATGTATTGTAAATGTTCTTTTAGGTGTTTCTTGTTTTTGCTGAGCGCCATGAAATCTGCAAACGAGAGGTTAATCAGGTCCATATCTTTCAAACATTTCGCCAACCAATAGTATTTAGGAGTTTTCTTCCTACCGTCAGGGCACCATTTCAAGGACGAGAATATCATATTTTCCTGCAAGTGTCTTAAGAGTAATTCTAGTCTCCTCAAGGGTATGAGACGATTGATTGGTAGGATGTCGCATCTATTCCAGAGCGTTGTATTTGATGTGTTGTATGGGTAATACGTTTTGGTGATTCTTCTAAGACATTTGTTTATAAATGTCTGAATTGTGTTTATGTTACTTTTTGAGTCCTGCCAAGTCTCTAGGCCGTAGGTAAAAATGGGTACAAGGGACTTGAAGAGTCTTATTTTTAAATTAGTTGATATTTGGTAGGATGACCAAATTTCGACAGTTGATGATAGCGGAGTCTAGCATTATTCGTTCTCGATTTCGTATCTAAAAAAGTGAGGCCTAATGATTTTATCCTGGTTCCTAGGTATTTAAAATCTGACACTAATTCTATCGTATTACCCTCAAAGTTAAAGGGGTTTAAGTTACTCGCATCGGTATTTGAGGTGATCAGCTTGGTTTTTGTGTAGTTAACTCTTAAACCATATCCATCACAGTTATTGACAAATAATGTTAAAATACTTAATTTGTATTCTGAGTTGGCTAGAATACATACGTCGTCGGCATAACATAGAAAGTTTAGAGAGTTATGCGTATCATTGAGGTGCTGTTAATCACTGTAATATGTTGAGTGCATATTCCTGTTTAAGGGATTTATTTAGGATATCATTCATTATTACATTAAAAATAATCGGTGAGAGGATGCATCCTTGTTTGAGGCCCCTATTTGCTTTAAAAGGTTGTGATTTCATATTTAAATGTTGAGGAAATACATTATTTCTTGCTGACAAATAATGGATAACCAAACTACAAAATGGCGCTACAGCTGATTACAATGTGTGGACACTTTTATAATGCATTGAATGAATGAATCGTCAATCTATAGTTATATATATCATTGGGCAAAAGATTGCCTGATTAATTTAAAAACTATAATTTCAACTATTGTCTTATATTTTTTTAAAATCTTAATAGATAATAATACTGTTTTTAAATCAAACATCATTTTTTACACGAAAGAGAATGGCTTAAAAGATTTTCTATAAGGATGATATTGAGGATATCTGCAAATTTTATCATTTAAATTCAAGGCAAATTTTTATAAAATGTCTAAGTTTTAAAATATTTATATTTTGTAATTATTACACATGATCTGGAGGTTAAAGAATCTAAAGATTTAACAGATTCTGATAACTGTGAATTTATTTTATTTAAATATTTATATTAATACATTATTTAGCTTCTTCTTGTTGATACTGACTCGAGACTTATAAAGACTGGAAATTTTAGTTTGTTTATTTTACCTTAACGTTTGCTTTAAAATTTTATACTTTCCCTAATTTATCTATTTTATATAAATATTTATTAATCATTCCTAATACCGCGTGTACTGCCAAAAGGGTGTCAAAAAATGATTAATTTTTTTTTTCGGGTAAGGTTAATTCTGCTGCCATAGCTCAGAATGTAGGTGCAACTGTTAAATTATTCCTGACCACTGGAATAAAAGAGAATAATAGCATATGTGACGAAATGGAAAGTTTTAAAAAAATATGTATCTTTAAGAATAATCATCAGGGATATGTTGGGAATGACAAAATGATTAGCTTTAAAAAATTAGGATCCTTAAAAATAGAAATATAAAAATTTATTCAAGTTATAAAAATATCATACCATTACCAGGTATTATTCTTTCGAAACGATAAAAATAGTGAATCATGTATAATTTTCTATTGAATATCTTTTTTACAAAAGAATCCGGAATAAGGGAATAATGGTGGATGCAAAGAAATGGCAAGTTTCAAAAAAGGTAGATCATTAAGAATAGATATATAAATTTATTTAAATAATAATATTAATGTATACTATGTATATTTTTTTGTGTTTTAATGTTAGTTATTTTTGTTTTTATGAAAAAAAGTGAATGTATTTATTTACGTTAAAAAAAAATTTAAAAAATAATAATAAATGCGTACCAATGACATGACATAGCTAGCCGAGGACATCGTAAAATTAAAATATAGATATTAAATTAATCAATTAGATTGAGCATATTTCACTTCCCCCCAAAATGTTTCCTAGCGGCCACATTTTTATGAGGACGCCGGGATTTATTTAAAGGCTGTTCATAGTATACATGTTTTATTTCATTTCTTATTCGGATAAAAATGTCTAAATTAAACACAATATTATAGTTATCACATTTTTATTTAAAAAAGACTAATATGAAATGATTCCCATATTTAATTTTAAGAATTTTACATATAAAATCATACTAATAGAACATATAAAAACATATTTATCGCAATTGTGCATTTAATCAAATATATATTGCACATATAAAATAATATTAATTGCATATATAAAATTATTACTTATTTTATTATAAAATATACAAACAACACATCATATATCACCGAGTATAAAACTTATTGTTTACTTATAAAATCGGTCATATTGCAAATATAGTTCTCCAAGTAGAATTTAAATAATGAATTAAACTAATTTTCTATAATTTTAAGCCAATAAATCTCGATTCTGTAACCATTATATGTATGTGTAGCAAGTGACGTTTGTTCTTTGTTACCTTTAAAAAAAATTTCGAGATACTATATGATATGTATAGACCTTTGCTCCTTCCATGAACAATATTTTCAGGCTTGCGTAATATTTTTCTGGATAAAATAATAAGTTGCCGTTTAACAACACTATGATTGTTTTAATATAAAATTATTTTATATAAATATAAATTAAACGCTAAAATAGTCTGATTTTAATATTTAACAGAAAACAAGGGAATCCAATAGAACTGCGAATAGAATTTCTTCAATTTAAAATCTTTTCAATATAGGATCTGGTTATAAATTGATTTTTATTTTCTTAAATCAGAGTATCTATGCACTTATTATTTTTATAAAAATTCGGGCTTAGTTAATTTTTAATAGCCTATCAATAAACTATTTTAAAAATTTCCGACTATAGGAAGCGCTTGGTTCTCTTCAAGAATAAACTTCCCTAAACTGAACAAACGTTACTTCGGGAGCATTTAGTGTAAGAACAAGATTTTATTTAATAAAAAGTAATAATTTAATTTATTTTTAATTAGTTCAGATGGCTCAGATTTATTTTGCAAATTCCACAGATTTCATTCTCTAAAAGGATCTTGCTGGCGTTTTCTTGTTAAATATACATCTAACTGAAATTTTGTACACAGAACAAGTTATGTGAAAATAATCTTAAATAGATGCCTTGCCATAGCTAGGCTGTGGGTGACATAGATGCTGAAATATAATATTTTGGAAAGCATAGTAGTGATTTTAAAAATGACCCTATTGAGATTTTAATAATATTATGCAAGCCTCGAGATTTAACAAATAGTGGTCCAAACCTTTATATCATCTATGGGAAAAATCTCCAGGCTTACATTGGCTAAAATCTTAATCTTGCACTTTTTAAAAATAGAGCCAAATCAAGCTGTTTAACAACACTACATAGGAGATTGCCTGTACTACCAGCCTTCTATATATGAAATCCAAAATCTTTTTGAAGTTTGGCAAATTTAATATTTAAGGTTACAATTTCTATTCCATCATTATATATCATTGAGTGTCATTCACATTAAATGACGAGTTAGAGTTAAAATTCATATTAATTTCTGTGAATATGCATAAACGGAGAGGAAGATTCCCCCTCAGGAATTTGTGGTCTCGCAAATATCATTTTAGGCTAATAAAAATCCCCCCCCCCTACACACTAACCTCTTTCCCTATATTCAATATATCACACTATAGCAAGAATTTGAAAGAAAATTTAGTAAAATTAATAATTTTTTAAAATAACGACTTATTCAAAATTTTTAAGAAAAAGTGAAATACCAAAATATTTTTAAAATATAACACAGCTAAAGGCCTAGCAGAGGTATTATATGGATAGTAAGACTTTATAAATGTCTGATTTATTATTTTTGGTGTCTTGCCATTTTTTTAGTCAAAATGTTTATATGGGGATAATCAAGAATTTATTAAGTTTTATTTTTTGGTAAGTCGATTTAGCTGGAAGACTATACTTTCGTAAGCTGGTAGTATATCATAACTTAATCTTGTTTTTTCTAGATTTTGTATCTGACTTAGTTAAATCCAATGAATTTATTGTGGTCTATAGGTATTTAAACTATGTCACTATTTCTATCATGTTGAAGGAGAACTTTGTTATGGATGTATTAGAGGCGATTAATTTGCTCTTAGTGTAGATTACTCTTAATCCATATTCATAAAAATTATTCATAAATAGTTACAGGATGATTCTAAGTATAGTTTTGGAATTAGCTAGGCACATCGTCTACATAGCACAAGAAGTTTAATGAGCTCTGCACCCTTCTCTCGTAATATTGATCAAAATCTTGTGGGTTCATATTCCTGTTTATTGATTTAGAACGTCATTCAGGATTACTTTGTATAGTATAGATAAATATAGATGAATAAAGTAACTGTATTGAGAAAAAGAAAAAAAGAATTTCCTTTATATGGGAGCTTTAATAATATATAGATTAACCTTTATGCTGAGTAATTATAAAAAGCGACACTCAATTAAATTTTTGTAATAATATTTTAGGTTAAATTTATTAATATAGAGCGGGTATAAAAAAATATATTCAGGATTCAAGACGTGCCATAAACAATGGCTAAACAAATTTGAAAAGAATATGATCAAAAAATAATTAATTAATTACTCATGTGCATATTAGGTAGTGTAGGATAACTTATAGTAGAGTATCGCCAGAGACGATACTTTTAAATTGAAATGTATGATAATTTGAATTAAGTAAAATTTTGATAATTATATCTGGAATATTAATATTACAATGAACATGGGGTATTATTAATATTCAACTTATGAAAGTGTTGCCCCAACAACGGATCGAATATTTTGGGGTCATGTAAAAATATGGCAATTTTATTATCACTTATAATATCAATGCGGCGAAATGATCACTGTTTAAGGTGCAGTATACTCCCCTTCACGATCAAAAGGACGGAAAAGAGGTCACTACTATGCAAATATTCTATTGGGAAATCGGAATTACTATAAAATAATAAATATTCCAAAATTGGGAATTAATATATTATCAGAGTAAAATAAAATAATAAATATTCGAAAATTTAGAATATTATAATATATTTTTTTGCAAGAAAATAAGTTTCATAGAGGAATTATTCGATATTTGTTTTATTAGGGATATTATTATTAAAGTAATCGCGGAATAGATTATATTCATCAAATTATTCGAAATAGTTTTTCAGAGGCATAACGCGATCCTGCTATATTACAAAAAATATATAATTTGGAATAAATTAAAATCATAAAGGAAATGATTGGATTGTATAAATTCGTATTCCAAAATATGCTATATAATCCAAAAAAATATAATTTGGAATTTAAAATCATAGAGGAAATGATTCGAGTGTATAAATTCGTTTTCCGAAATATGATAATTCGTGATGAATAAAATGGCTTCTTTTTCTTATGGGGGTAACAAAGATGAACCACGGCGTCCTCCAACGGACAGAAGGCCGAATTTCTCAATTCTTCGGAGTAAGGTGATCCGAAAAATTATGATTTATTGGAATTTCCTTTCAGAAGACATGAAAGATTTAGACTAAAATTTATTAATCAGTATTAGTGTTGTTAAACGGCTCATTTTGAGCCGATTTTTTAAAACGGCTAACTCAATATTTTAGTCAGGAAAATATTGCCTAAGCCTCGAGATTTCGATAATGTATGCCTAGACCTTTGTTCCTTCTATGAGCAAAATCTTGAGGCTTGCGTAATATTTTTCTGGACGAAATACTGGGTAATGGTGAGCGTGTTCTATTCAATGTAATTAATTTTTTTAACAGATGTATCGAAAGAACTATTTATTCTTATTATTATAAAACTTATATTATAAAAGTTATATGTATTACAAAAACAAACTCTTATTATTAACAAAGTGTATTATTGACCCTAAGTTTATTTATATTATACAAATATATGTTTTTACCTTATTTTATTATTTAGGAATTTCTATCCTTATTATATCACTTTGATTTTCAAATTTTCGGTCCAATGAATGTTATTTCCATATAATATATTTTAAAATTTTTCTATCTAGTTGCAAAAAAAGTAATAATTGAATGGGGATCTTTTAAATAAAATACATGGCCCACGACAGATATATATATATTTTACAAAATTGATATATCTTTTAAAAACATTAATTACACAAATATATCTTTTAAAAATTATTAATTACAACAGTTTTAAAAGATTTAAAAGGACATTAGCTTTTCTACCCAAGAATTTTTCAATCGGGATCAACCCCCCCCCCCCCATCCCCGTTGTTCTTGACATTATTATAATATAATTGGGGAATTCATACTTCGCCCTTTTCATATATGGCCTTTTTTTAACCAATTTTTAACAATGGCCACCATCCACTTAGTCTGCGAGCTAGGATGATATGGTGCTGCCAAAATTTGTTTAATTTGTGTCACAGAATTGTTTAAATTTCTCGCTAATAAAAGCTAGCTCGAATTCAGACACTATGGCTTTGAGAATACCGAAGACCATAAATTTTGTAATTACTACATTAGTTGTTAAGCCATGGACCTCTTCATATTAAATCCATTTTGAATATGTATCCACGAGTAAGAAGTATGACTTTTTTTAAAAGAATTGACGTATATCCACAGTTGACTTGTTTTGGGCCAGCTACCGCCTACATCTTTATGTGACATGGTGGCACAAGTATTACAAAATATGCATTTCTTTCTATCCTTTCATTTTCGGTATTCATATGGCCACCATAAATATATTCGTGGGCCCATTGTTTCACCTTTCCGATGCCTTGATAGGCATGTAATATGACTTATCGTCCTCAGAGGCGATACTCTTAAATTAAAATATGTGATAATTTAATTAAGTAAATTTCCATAATTATATTTGGAGAATTCATATTACAATGGAACATGGGATATTACTAATATTCGTAACAATATATTTAGATCTATTATTAAAATTTGCTATTATATATGTGATTTTTTAATAATTTACATCCTAACTTTTAAATATATAGATTTAATCAAGGGCCCAAAACCTAGATATTTTGGCGTTTCTATTTTGTTTCCGCTAATAAAAATAAGTTCTATCGCCGTTCTATGTTTCGGAACGCGTTCCTAAAAATATCTAATTTATTTTATCATACATTATACCACACATAAATTAAAATATTTCTAAAAAAAATATCATATTTTAAGGCGCTAATATAAATTTGAGTATCGAAAAACGCCTCTCAACCAACACTAACTTAATAACTATGATTATACATTGAAATTAAAACTTTTATTATACAATATTAATTTTATAATTCAGCAGTTAAAATTATTTCAAACATTATTTATAAATTTTTGTTTATAATCTTAATTCTTGAAATCACACAATAATATTTAATCATATTTTTATCTGAAGCAAATTGTAATTAAGAAAATAAAAAAACGAATATTTATGAATGAACCACTATATATAATTATAATTATGTAATAAATTAAATTTTAATTATTTTTCAGAAGTTCCAAACTGGTCGGGGAATGTTTCCGCCCCTAATTTCCCACAAGTTTTGTTTCATGTCCCTGATAGTTATTAAAAATGATTTAAGCTTTGTAATTTAGATAAATAAGCTAGTCAATTAATTCTCATAAAAATAATAAATGCAAGGAAATAATAAGTAGCCTATCTAAATGTAATATATAAAAAAATGAAATAAGTGCGATCAGATAGTAAATGATCTATACATTAAATTTTACTAAAATTTTCAATTTAATTTATTAAATATCGTGAAACGTAATTTAATATATGTATATATTAATTGTATATTAGTAATAAAAAGATGGTAAAAAAATTATTAAAAATATTTGAAAACAGATTTAATTAATTAGTCAATTCTTGCCATTTTAGCAACTGTAATAATAAGTACAAAAATATATATTAAATAAAAGTCATAATTTTTAAATAAATATTAAATAGTTGATACAATACAAATGTCATAATTCATTCATAGATGTCAAAAAAAATTTCCTTCATACTCATAATTGAAGTCTATCAATAAAAAATTTAATTTACATGAATAAATATATAGAATCTATAATTTTTTTTAGTAATTATAACTTTTTAAATAAAATGGAAAAAATTTAACATATCACATCCAAAAAAATTTTTTTATGCTTTATAGTAAAATGATTTTTTTTTCAAAAAATATATAAATTTATAAGCCAAAAAAAAATATAACTAGACTTATTTTAATTAAGTTGAGCATAGTTCATAGTTCCACTATTAATAAATTCTTGGTCCATAGTGCTAATCCAGTGATTGTTAAACAAATAGGGGTGTTTATAACCTGACTGAATAACGGAGTTAATTTGCTCACCAGACATCTCATTATTATTAGAACCATTCACAAATTGAGGTAAAGATATTTGATAAGTATTATTGTTCGGGTGAGAATTATAAATTTGGTGAGACAAATGAGGGATCATTGGGGAAATCATCGGAGTAAAATATTGATCGTTCATTGGAAACTTTGATAAATCATTTGGAGAACCAACTTTATTTCCTGTATTAAAATAAAATATTCAGCATAAATTAAAGTCCCGCATCGAATAATTTTGGCGGTCAGCCCTTCATATAAAAAAAAGGTTTTTATTGTTAGCAGAATGAATTCTGCAATTTGTAAAATATAAGGTCGGAGTCCAGGGCCCGACTTATAATGGATCGGATCCGTGGAAAGCCCTTATGTATATATATTGACCAAAATTATTAATATAATACTTGAAAATTTTTCGTTCATTTTAACTAATGGGTCGCCTTCATAATTTTTCGAATCTAATGGTATATCTTTTTATTTTCAAAATTGTATTTAACAAATTAAATATATATTATATACTTTGAGGATTAAAATTTGCTCTCAAAAAATTGAGCATATAATCCGCAGCGTAAAGCTTAGCCTCTTGCCCTGTTAACCCCATTTGAGTAGCCTGAAAATAATTTTGACTCAATTCGTTAATACGCACCTAAATTATTTTTCACAAACAAAAATAAATTACAGTTGTTCCAAACCAAATATGAAAACCTTTCCAACAAACAACCGTATTTCTTTGTTGCAGCTATCGCTTTTTTTTATGATATCGATTCTGTATTCTGGTAATTTCCAACCTAGGTTATTGCAAAATTCTTCCAGAATCTTATTAGCAAGTATAAATGATTTATATTATAATTTTTTTGGAGGATATAAAATATATATTAAAACTTGAAAATTCTTTTCGTAAATAAAATCGCCTTGTTTAGAAAATCCGAAAACCATATTAGTCTTTTCTCGTGCTTCGTAAAGTTTTTTCTATTAATAATATGAAAATAGAAATGGTAACACATTTGAATATTTAACCTCTCTTTGAGGGCGGTATCCCCTCAAGCGCAATGGATTACCTCTTAGACCTCCAGCTCCTCTCATTGCCCTAAAATTAATAACAAATAAATAACGAAAATCATTCAATTTTAAGAAAATATGATGTACCTTATGTTAGCCATTTTCGGATTATCCGAATCTAATATTCCGTTATTATATTCAATTCCGTTATTCATTTTAGGACATGTTCTCCTCTCAAGACTGCTATTCAAAATGATTCTAGGCTTGGGGGAATATTGATTGTAATAGCTTTGATCGATTGGCTTGGCCAAGCTGACTTCAATTAAACTACCTTCGATATGCTGCCCTAAAGTTTGATTTGGTTAATTTAATGACTCTAGCGGGTGCATAAAATAATTTAATTTAGTATAATACATCTACTATGTATAACTCTTTTATACAATAACTTTAAGACTATTCGCTTGTCTTGTCACTCAATTCAATTGATATTTGAAAGACTATTATGTATCAAACAATGAATTCTTACCGTTCATAGCTTCTAAGGCGCACAAAGCATCTTCTCTCCTAAGAAAATGTACGAAGGCATAATCCTTAATTTTTTTGACCCTGTCTATGGAACCCTCGCTACCATTGCAAGCTTTTTGGAAGTGTTCCTTGATAACCTCTTCGGTGGTATTTAGCATTAAATTTCGGACATACAGAATTTTCACCTTCCAAATTATAATTAATTTGTCAAATTAATGAGAGAAACTCTTTCCGTTAAAAAAAAATGTGGAGGAACAAATTTTTCTTCAATAATAAAATGTTGCAAGCCAAAAGTTACAATAAAAATTATTTTTAAGTTAAAATTTAAATTAAAAAAAAACCCAATACCCATCTAGCTTTATGGGATTTTTCCTTAGTGCACATATTTTTTCAATTATAAATCATTTTTAAGAGCATATATCATTTAAAAGAATCTGTGGAAAAATTATAATAAGTTCTAAATTGGCAAAATTTTCCAAAAGTCATAAAGTAGATATTTTAAATATGCGAAAATATATTTCCGGTAAAATCATATTTTCAAATTTAAAAAAAAAATGCTCAAAAAATGACTTAAGTTGAAAAAATAACACATTGACTGAAAAAACACGTTGACGCTAAAAAATATATGGTGAATGACAAATCAACATGAGTTTCAACCTGACTCAAATTTTTCTAAAATTTTAACTAATTTGTGTATATATACAAACTAAAAAAAAATTAGCCTATAACTCCAAACATCAGCTGAGATACAAGCCTCTAAAGGTTAAAAATGAGGTGTTTTGGGCAAAATGAACTCCCTTTAATTTTAGATATCTTTGGATACAATTTCATTTAAATTTCTTTATATAGCCTAATGTTAGGCCCATAAAGTAATATAATGTAAAAAAAAATAATTTAAATATCAAAAACCGGAAATGATCGTTAAATCAAACCGGTATTTTTAAAAAAATTTTTTTTATATTTATAATAAGAATATATAATAAATATGCAAAATTTCAAGTTGGACCGAGCACATGTTTAGGGGATATGACATTTTAATCATTAATTATAAAAATTGTATTATTTGATTAATCATTTATTGTAACATTTAAAATAGATTAAAGGTATGGGGGGAGGGGGAGGGGGGTCTATTGTTAATTTATGTAATATATTACTTCGCTCCTAAAATTCGCAATTTTTTATTTTTTTTAAACAGTAGATTACAATTCAGTTTAAATAAACATAACCGTTGCGAAGACCTAAATAAAATTCCTTGATCTATATTTCACAATGAATATATTAATGATGCCGCCCTAACATCTAAATGATTCATAATCAATAATGGGCAAGACATCAATCAAGAAGAAATGCTTAAACAAAAAAAGATCCTCAGTTATAAAAAAATTGAAAATCTAAGAAAAAAAATTAAGAAAGATATTTTAAAATTTTTCCAGAAAGTAATTAAAATATTAAGGAAGAGTGTGAAATCGTTAAGCAATTGAAAAATAAATTTGATTTGAAACAACAACACATTCTCGAAATAAAATTTTTTAGATAATTGATAGGTTTATCCAATTCTTGGACCCTATAAACAAGAAGAAATTTCTACGAATGACTTTATGGCATAAATAATATTGGTCAAGGAAAAGGGTATTTTATAATATTATAAGACTATCTATATTATATTATTGAAAAATTTAATAATTCCGATTAAAAGAGTCATATAATGTCTGGTAAAAATCGACCATTAAGTTATATAAAAAAATTTAAAAGAAACTTCTACCTTAGTTATATCCAAAGATATCTAAATTAAAGGGAGTACATTTTGCCCAAATGCCCCATTTTTTTGACATTCAAAAGTCTAAATCTAACCCGCTTTTGAAGTTGAGAGCTAAAAAAATTTTTCTTCTTATTTATTGTATATGTTAGCGGCAATGTGTTTTTTCCGGCAATGTATTATTTTTTCAACTTTAAATGATATTTCAAGGGCGCTTTTTTTAAATTTAAAAATAGGATTTTCGAAAATGTATTCTATCATGCTTGGAATACCTACCCCAAAAAATTCAGATAATTTTATCATGAACATTTGAACCTAATATAATTTATTATTATTTCTTCCATAAGTTTTTCATATAAATTATAAATAACTCTAAATTTAAAGGTAAAATTATCTACAATTCATAAGATGGGTATTCTAAACATGCTGGAATTCATTTTTGGTAAAATCAGATTTTTAAATTTAAAAAAACGCGCTAAAAAATTGTTTTAAAGTTGAAAAAATAACACATTGCCAGAAAAAAACATATTGCCGCTAACATATATATAAAATCTTGTAAAAATTATAAGTTAAAATATGGTGTTATTTTTGTTGATTTGTCATGTAATTGGCCATTATTTATGGAAAAATAACAACTAAATTTCGTTGGGGATATAGTTTTGTAACTCCATTAAAATAAAAAAAACCAGAGATGAACCTCACTCATTTAAATTTTGATCAATCCTCATAAAAAACTTTAAATAATCGGCTTAGATAAAAAAATAAATAAAATTGAGCTATAAGTTTTTTAATAAAAAAAAATAGCGCAAGTTCATCTCTGAATATAACTGGTATAACTAAATTATAACTCAAAATTACTATATAAATATACGTATGTAAAAATTAAACAAACCTGTTTCCTATAGGTTTGATACTTTTTGAAAAAGTTTGTCGGAAAAGCCTAAAGCCCCAGAAGGTTGCATAAGCGTTTTTAATAATGCATAAATATAAAAGGCTAATCATGCAAAGAAAAGTTAAAATTTAGCAATAATTTAAAAAAGTTCTGTTAAATTGAAATTTGTGAGCAATTTAAATTTTTGAAAAATATATCCCATCAAGCCCGCGCGAAAAAAATATTTGTAAGCGTAAAGCAGGTATTAAATAAATAAGTATGCTTATAAATTTTATGTATAAGTTTAAAACAAAATATCCTGAGAAATAAAAATCGGTTTGTAAAAAAATGAGTTTTCAACATGGTTTTGTTTAAACAATGACATATAAAACTATATTACAATTATTCAAAATCATATTATATTGAAATAGGCGAGTAAAAGAGGATTTTTCATGCATTTTCAATTATTAAAATATGTATAAAAATAAATAAATAAAATCATACATTTTCAAGGATCTCTTCGTCCACATCTACTTCAGGTTCGGCCCAATCTACTATGATTGGTTTTCCCCACAACTGAATCTTTCCGGGAACTAATTTACGCCTGGCCATAGCGGCGGATTTATGGCAATCGTACTCTATGAAGGCGTAGCCCCTATTTTTGGTTTTCTCCTCGGCGCTTGGATAGAGTATGACATTTATGACCCCCTCAGTGAGCTGAGACACATTTTCCTTAATATCGTATTCGGTCTTGTCTCGTGGAAGGCCACCTATAAAAAGTCGACAGTTATCCACGCTAGGACACACGCCCAGCGTTTTACCTTTGCGAATTTCATAATTGTTGAAGCACTTTATGGCCTGGCGAGCATCATCCTTATTTGTGTACATGACAAACGCGTAACCTCGATTTGTACCACTAAAATCCATCATGAGTCTGAATTCGATGACAATTTGACAAATTATTGGTATGATTATATAATTATTTTTTTAAATTACGTGTGAATACGAACGAACCTTAGGTTTCGATAAATAAATTTAAATATATATTATAATCATTCATGATAGTCAGAAGAAAGAGCAAAGTAGCACTAATACTCAGAAAGGAGTGATATTCAGATTCAAAGTGAGGGGCGGGGGATTGCAAAGTAGTTGTCAGAATCAGAAGAGAGAAGCGAATATGTAAACTCTAGAGCATCCCCCCTATAAAATTCTAAATTTGAAGAATTATTTTATATTTACAATTAAAACCTTATATTATTTGTATAGTGCACGTATAAAACTTTAGATTTGTAAGTAATTTTTTTTTTAAATTTAAAAAAAAAAGGAGACTCATTGGTCAGTAAAATATGTTAATTAAAATGAAATGAGCAAACATAAAAACCAAATATAAAGATAAAAAATTACTTATTAAAGCAAATAAAATGGTGGCTGACAATGTCAATCTTAAAATATTGTCTAAATTATTCTTATAGCAGAATAGGCCTAAGGTATTTCATTATTTCAGAAATTTATCTGTATTGTAATGGTAACACCGATTTCAGTGCAAACTTTCAAAAAATGTATCAGGGTCTAAGTGAAGATATTATTACGAGAATAAATATTAACAATGCTAAATAATATTTGCTCAAAGATATTTTCCTAATTATTTTATCATGCAATCATTCTTAGCACTTAATGGAAAAAATTCCTAAGTGTTGATAAAATGGATTTACGTATTTAAAATCACATTAAAATTTTATTAATTTAAATATTTTTATAATAAAACATTATTATAACATAATAAAGTTATTGGATAAGGTAAACTAAAACTAAAAAAAATAGATAAATGTATCTATATCTTATATTATCAGTTTACATAATTCAGTTTCGACAGATAATGCTAATGTATTGAAACTTTTAACATTTTTTTGTTCGGATAAACACTTAGATTTTTATAATCAATATCAAATATCTTAATATATTCTTATCAAGTATATGTGGGTCTAAATATATTTAAGAGAAGAAAAAAATAGTGCAAATTAACGTAATTAAATTGATAGCGTTTTAAAAGTAAAAATGTCAGCTTTTAAGTGCTCCAAACTGGTAGGAACCAATCAAGTTCCTGCCACCCATTGATTCGTAAATAATTCAAAACAATAATTACAAGGATATTAAAATATTTAAACCTGAGTTCATAAAGTGGTCCAACAGTTTCGAATAAAGGAACGAGTTTATCTTCGTAAAGATCCCTAGGGATTTTTCCCACAAAAATTTCACAGCCCCGGCTGGGAGGATCGCCCTGCCAATTGGGAGGTGGGCCTCCGTATTTCCTCTGCCCATTCTCTTGAATCATAGTATAGCCCGTGCGCTGCAATAGTTTAATCATAGAATCGCTGCCATCTTTGTCGAGTTGCTGCTCATCGGGGTAATATATGGTTTCATCCGTTTCCGCTATGAAACAATTATCCGAAGAGTCATCGATAGGGAGAACCCCGTAGTTTTCGTCTGAATATCCGCTAGTATATAATTTCCCATTCGTTACATTTGAGTCTAGGGAGGCCCCATTTTGACGAATGCCATCTATCTGTATGTGGTCGATGTAACAACCATTCCTATCTTGATAATCAACGGTGCCATGGGAAAGATTAGTTGAGGCTGCATCATAAGTTTCTTGGCCGTTGTGTATAAGAGTCAAGTTCCCAAATTCTTCGCATATGTTTGAATGACTATGTCCATAATTATTATTAATATCAATCGTTGCCTGTGGCATTATGATTCGTGTGATATATTTATATATAAAACCTGTAAGTGTTTAAAGAATCAAAAAGTTTTTTTTTACATTCATATATTATATATAAAACTCTAATTAATTTTTTTTTAAATTTATAAATACGATAATTAAAAATGATATTTTAAAAGGAAATACGATTTATTTGTATAATATCCAACAAAATGATACGCGGATAAAAAAAACGTAAATACGAAATTATTTGCTTACCCAAGTATAATTTAAAACAACATTTTATTGTAAATATACAATATTTATATAAGTTTTTATATTGAGCAAAAATTTAGAAATATCATTTTATTTATATAAATAATCAATGTAATTACTTTTTTTTAATGGGCCTTCCCAGTGAAAGGTTATATAAAAGTAAAATATGACGAAAAACTATATCATATAATAATTGTTAATCTTTTTTAATGTATAAAATTTTTTCTTTTAATTTAAATATATATATATATAGGATAATATTTTTTTAAAAATATATTTTTAAGGAAATTATAAAAGTGATTTTGACATACAATTCTATATTTTAAATATTTGTTTTTATAGAATGGAACAGCGTATTAATACAAATAGAATCCCATTTTTAATTTTATATCCATAAAAAAAATAGAGTTAAAAATTTTTAAAATAAGGGAGATTTACTATTTTATTAAATTAAGTTCTAATTTGGGTTTATTTATAATATTATAGTAATTCAATTTAAAAATTAAATATTTTGTTTTAGAAACGTATTCTATAAGTTTTTTTAGAATATAAGTCTAGAATAAATAATCAAAAGTAACAGCCATATGTGTATTGTTAAGCTATACATTAGTGATCTGCATCGGGTCTAATTTTTCAAGCCCGGCCCGGCCCGAAATTTTATTTAAAAAAGTTTTGCCGGCCCGGCCCGAATTTATTTAAAAATAGAAATTAATTTTTATAATTACTCAAAATAAAAGACATATATTATATGTCGTTTAGTTTTAATATATAAAATCAAATATTTTTATTTTACATAAAAAATTCTTAAAATTGATAACCCGAATTTTTTTTAAAAATATTAGGCCAGACCCGAACCTGATTATTTTAAATAGAAGTAAGCCCGAACCCGGCCCGAAACTAGTTTGCGCCGGGCCTACCTTTGCAGACCTCTAATATACATAATATAAAACAATCTCGAACTTATTAATCTTAAAATCAAATCAATAATTATGATTTAAAATTTTAAAATATCCTATTAAAAAGTATAAATTTATTAGACTATAATTTCTGATAATCTTTATTTTGTGGAAACCTTTTAAATATTGATCCTAATTTTTCCATTATATATTTTTTTTATGATAGGTTTTTTTACGCGACTTCTCGTCCATTTTTTTTTTTGAAAAAATAGCATCAAAAATAAAAATTAAAGAGGGCATAGTAGTAGGGGCAAAACAGTGTTCATCACTGGTTAATATTTTTTCTAATTATTCAAAGCCTAAGTATTTTATATCATGCAAAGTTTATATATATCTTATAACAATTTTATAAAAGTTCAAAATTATTCGAGTCAAATCTAAAATTATTGATTTTAGAAATATAAATAGGAAATTTCTTTATTCCAAAAGTTTCAATATCTTATCCCTTTAATATCTACCTCCATGAGGTAAAAAAAAAGAAAGAAGCCTACAATCAGCTTGATTATAAATAACAAAAAGCTTTAAAAAATAAACACAACATAAGATTTCGTTTACTAATTTTTTCCAAAACAAATTTATTACAATTTCTAAATATTTATTTAAAAATTTAGTAAAGTATATGACATTGATATAAATAATTTAATAAATATTAAATAACATGGTTGAAAGATATGTTACAAAGTCTTATTCATGATTGGCACAATTAAATAAGAATAAAATAATGTATAATATACTATAATATAAATATGCGACTAGTATTTATTAATTAGTTGTATTATTCGCGATTAGGAGATAGTATATATGAATCTAATGTAAGGTTTCATAACATATTCATTAACAAATAGAAATAATGCAAGAAAATTTTTCTTATATAGGAGAATATTTGTTGTGGTTTGTGTCTTTCATTAGATTCTTTAAGAGTACAAAGTAGTATGGCACCACTAAAACAAATTTTTTTTAATGTAAAAAAATAATAATAGTAATTATTATTAAAAAATATTCGTAACAAATTCAAAATGCTGATAATCATTTTAAAAATAAATATTAAATAATTAATTTATAATAATCGTCTAACACTTTAAATTCTGTTTTTTTATAGCTCATCATTTCTTTTATCTTGCTTTTTTTATCTAAAATTTCTTACGTATGCTTAACATTTCCGTAAGAACAAAATGAAGCACTAACTGAACAAATATAATCCTAAACTTCATCTAAATCGAATTCTGCCAATCCATCTTTCGTGCCATAAGCTCTAAACTTTTCGATCATGCCTTTAAGCTTGATAGCACAAACGATAAAATCATTGAAGGAGATTTGATTTTCCTTGTTTCTGTACCTCAAAACCATCGATTTAAACACGTTAGAATTTAATTTGTAACCGGCGGAATGAAAGGCGCCCTTAAGTTCGTAAGAGTTAAGGATTCCCAAATTGTCGCGATCGAATTGTTTGAAAATAGCCTTAATTATAACAATTTATTTTAAGGGTAGCAAATAAAAGGATATCGAAGAATATAGCCCGTGATTATAACTTATATTTTTTTAATTTTATTTAGTTATTGTTTTTTAAATGAAGTGGATCCTAAGTTAAAATGATCTGACTCAATTTTGCCAAGCTTAAAAAAAAATTATTAAATAAGAAAATCAAAAGGCAAACTTTCCATAATTTGATAGATTCCCATAAATCCATAAATTCTGATAAACCCAATTGGCCAGATTTGTCGTAGTCCATCATAGCGACCATGCTTCTGGTTGTCTCGAGAGAAAAGCCCTCATTTGAATCTAAAATTATTGTTTTTTAAAGTTATCGCAAATATATATATAGATTAAAAAATTTAAAAAAATATATATATATACATAGGCAGTAATTTAATTATTTTCTAAAAAATATCTGAGCTGGTCCGTAAAACCGAATATTTTAAATCGCCATTATTAGTGTTATAAAAATTAAATATAAATGTAGTATATTTTTAAAAAATCTGGGCCGGGTAGTGCCATGAACGGTACCTTTGTAGGTCTCTGATATATATTTGGGATGAATTTGGAGGGATATAAGGGATAAAGAATAATTCTTTATCAAAGTTTATCAAAAAAGTTATCAACTACAATATCACGTGTTGAATGATTAGATAATTTTAGATAAAAATATTTTCTATAATAATTTACCATTTTTCATGGCAAAATTAAGAATATCTTGCAGCTCATAGGGAGTAATTTCCAAATCTTCTCCAGCTATCTTATCGAAATAATCTTTCATTATTTTATCTTGATCTTGCTCAATTTGGACCTCTTGTTCTGGAATCTTATATATTATTTATTTAAAAATTATAATCGATTATTATGATCGAATTTTAATTTATTCGTCCAGCAATAATGAGAGAATTTGATATATCATTATTCTCACCTTTTCAGACATCAGCGGATCAAAGCTAGTTTCTTCATCCAATTCACTATATATACATAGATATAAATTATAATTTTACAAGAGTGGTTTAAAAAAATTAGAAAACTTTTGAATAGATAATTTTAAATCTTACAATTAATCATATTTCCTAATCCTAGATAATAATACAATAGTGCGAGTGATAATATTATAAAACAAACCAATAAACTGTGTTTCAGCTTCGTCATATAATATAATACTATTTTTTAAATATACTTTCCGTCGAAGGGTTTTTCGCTAAAGATTCTCAGAATAAATTCGGCAGCCTGGTTCGGCTCGAAGGTGGATGGAATTATAACGTATGAGCCGGCCGGCAATTTGTATCTTCCGGTTATTTCCCGCAGGTTAATAAAAGTTGGCGGGCGAGCAACGCTCTGATTGAACACGAAAAACTGTTCTGGAAGGGGTTCTACGGTGTCTTGAGGAGATTTAACCTATATTATTAATGTGGACACATTTAAAATTATCCCAAAATCTTAACATTTTATTTTTAAATTTCAATTTTAATAGATATCAGTAGCCATTATCTAAAGAGATAATTAGCTATCCAATTCCATTATCGAAAATCGTCTACATTCTAATGTAAATAGATATAATAACATACCCTATATATTGCGAATCCTATCCTTAAAAAGTCGGCCCCTATTTTGCGTTGTTGCCTTCGGTTTTTCTGCATGAGCCCGACTATGCAAGTGCACAAATTTTCATCTTCCCCATCATCAGCTATCTTGAGAGTCAGGCCGTATTGAGGATTGAGCCAATATGTGTCTAAAGATATATTGCAAAAAGACATAAATAGGAAATACATAATTAATATAATGCGTAATAATTAGTGCTGTAACGTCAAAAAGTAAAATAGTTACTAACAGCGTTACCTTTTGTGAAGAAAGGGAACTGCCATTCGTTACCTTCTCCTAGAGGTAAAGAGTAATGGTAACGTATAACGTTACTTCAAATTTTTCTTAAAAAAATTACTTTTATTAATTTTTTAAATTTTAAGCCGAGTTATTAATTCACATCAACCACCAGATTCCTTCATTTTTATTTTAAAACTTCGTTGTTATTTTCAGTCAAGATTGTTAATCTAATTAATGTTATAATTTGAATATTATGTCAATTCTATATTTTAATCAGAAGATGAGTACGGTGTGCCTTGGCTTTAATAAACATTTTACTAATGAAGAAAACTAAGGGTACAAAGTTTACATTTTGTAAATGCAAATTTGTCTCAACTCAAATATTTTAACCTCGATTGTGGAATAAACATGGGTATCCTCCAAACTGAGCAGCTAACTTTAAGGAAAAAATTAGATATCTGATTAAACTGGTTATAACAATATGGCGCTCTTTCTATAACTGTAAAATTAATATAGTTTTATTAGGGGGAATGACCACGAATTTAGTGAATCTTGTGATAAATCCAAATTACAGAGATTAGAGATAAATATTATATGGCTATATATATGATTTTATAGGTTATGAAACATGTTCCTACGGATTTTAGAGAGAATAAAAAAGCATTTGGGAATCTAACTCTCACGATAACAATTATAATATAAAAAAATGACTTTAAATAATTACATTTTGTAAGCCACTTATTAATGCAATTCTGCAAGACAAAGATATAAGGTATACAGTTGATGCATTGTTCACAATTTATATTTTGATAATATTTTATTTCTAATGAATATATATTATCACTAGGTAAACCGAATTGTCAGCAAAGGGAGGAGGTTTGAATTTATTCCTTGTTTGAGAAAAGATCTCGACAAAGAAAAGGCAGACTTGATTCCTTTAATAAACAATACACGTAAATATTATTTTATAATAAAGATTTTAAAAAATTGGATGAGGATCTAATGAAGATTCTTTTGACGATGAACTAAGCATTTTTTCAATATAAAGATTATTCTTTAATTTTTAATAAATTCTCCCCCAATTAAAATTTTTCTTTATCCAATATAACACAACCCTCTCATCCTCTGCGACAGTGTGTTTATCCCTAAGCATTATCTGGTCAAAATTTTAAAAATCAATAAAAAATTATTAAAAAATATCTTATCTTATAATGTATTAATTTTGCATACTTTTATTTGTATTATATATTATAGGGGAAAATTTTTATGTATATAATATTTTTTTTAAGTAGAAGTAACCCGTTAATTTTTTGAATAGCCAGTAACGTGCGTTCCTTTTTTAAAAGGTAACGAGTAGTGGTACGCGTTCCCTTTTTCAGAAGTAACGGGTAACGCTCTTTGGTGAAGTAACGTTTATAACACTATTTATATATTCTGAAATTTCTTTTAACGCGGGAAATTTATTAAAAATATTTTGATTCAAAAAATTGAGATAAGTTATCCTCCTCCAATCCAACCTCTACTTCTTCGTCAAAAAAAGGATATCTAGAAATTAACAGTTCTTGCATTATCATTTCTAAAGTTTTAAATGTTTACTTTCAATAATAATAGGTTTGTTCTAAGGGGAAGTTTTATTCATGGTAATTGAAGCTTGAATACTGAATGTATAATCAGAAAGAACATATTGATCTTCATATAGTATAAGTTCAAATCTTTAAATATATAACTTCAATAGGATGTTACTGTAAAATATTTATCATATTGCAATGGTAATGTTAATTCATCTGATTTAGAATTTCAGAAATATAAACAATAATATTCAAATTAATAAATGGCGTGTTAAAAAAAATAGGAAAACAGCTGATTAAAAAATATAAAACTTTTTTCTTAAAAAATTTGGATTAATATTAAATTTTTCAAATAAATAAAAATAAAGTATTTTAAAATTGAACGAACATTGAAATCGAACGCATTCTCGTTCAAAGTTCGTCAAAAATAAAAGGAACGCCGTTCATCATTTTTTCAAAAAAACGAACTTCGTTCACTTGAACCCGTTCGTTTAAAATTAAGAACTATGAAAATAAAGTAAAAAATAGTTATGCTTCAATTAAAATTTCATATTTTAAATAAAAATTCAATTTTATAAAAAAAAACCAAATTTTTTTTTTATAATTAAAAATTTATTTGTTTCTAATATATAAGAAATATATGTTATATTTGTATAAACCTAAAAAGCATTAAATAAAACTATTTTTTAAAAAAAATTAACGAGCCATAATAATTTTAAGAAAAACATAATTGTGTTCCTAAAAAGGAACAAAAAATTTAAAAATATTTAATTGTATGCTCTGCCTAAGAAATAAGAATTTAGGTTCAAGTTTTTATAATTTTATTTTGCAACGGTGATAGGAGAAACTGTCGGTAGTTAGAAGTTGCAAATTGCGAGAATAAAATTACTAAGGTTTTTTATTTGTGGATCTTTTTATAGCTTTTGCTAAAGTATGAAAGTTGTCATTTATATTTGTGGGGAAGGATAAGACAGATGTATAATCCGAAATAAAGAATTTGCCAATGGCTCAGGAGATAGTGGTCAGGCAGGTCTTAGGTTAACATCGATTGAAAGTCGCAAGATTTCTAAAATATTAAGGCTTATTAATTTAATTATCAGAAAGTGGCATTGATGCCGGTCTTGATTTTAATATAATTAAGCCTTGGCATTTACTAGGATATTTCTGTTCATGCAATCATGAACTGAACTAGGTATTACCCGAGTCCATATCTTAAAGTTATTCATGATTGTTCGTGGGTTAAGAGGTAAGGCTTCCAGCCATTCGTGGCCTTCGATTTTATTTTCGTTTTTGTTTTCAAGAGATGAAGATAAATTGGTAAAAGTTTTTGATATTAAAGGTGAAAATATTTTTTTGTGTGTTACTATTGTGGGAAAAGTTTAGGAGAGGAGCTTCTTTGCGATAAATTAATTAAGTTTTTTTAAAAAAGATTCATATACCTTATATTCTAGAATCTTGCAATCTTTCAACAAAACTAATATAAATCAAAAATTATATAAATAAAAACCGAAATGTTAATAAAATTACCTAAGAAATTTCTACAGCCCCCCGCGTTAGCTCCTTTGACCCAAGAATCGTTATGAAGATTAACTTCCCACTTTTTATATGCAGCATTGACGTTAGAATTAGGGGTGTCAGACCAAATTGCCTCATAAGCTTCGGGCGATAAATGACAAATTTCTATCTTTTCGAAATTACTCATAAAGTCTTTCAAGGATATCCTTTATTTGTAACAATATCGTAAATTTTTATTCATTTATTAATAATTTGTAAAAAAATCAATAATTTAAATCATCATAGCACTAACTGTGAATGCAGGGTTATAAATTAAATATCATTGGAATTGTAAAATTATGAGATATCTTATAAATATAGATACGCAAAATGTAAACCATCTATAATATATATAAAAGCCTTGTCACACTGTGACAGTCACACTTTCATTATTTATAATATATATTTAAAAAAGGGTTAATTTTGAAAAGTGTCTGTGGCCCAATCGGCAAGAGCGTCGCTTATAAATCTGATAGACTTAGGTTCGAATCCCATCAAAGATTTATTTTTTCTTAATCTAACAAAATTAATGAAATAGAAGATACGATTCAAAGTTTGTAGCTACTTTAAAATTCAAACTATTAAATAGGTATTCTTATATTTTTAAATTTTTAATATTCTTTTAAAAAATATTCGTCCAATAAAAATCACCATAGAATCATATCATATCAAAGATTCATTCATCTTCCATTACCATCTTATACATCATTATATATATACTAGAACTAACTGATATATTATAGATATTCTTAAACAATCTTATATTAATATTACACTATACAATTTTACATAATTAATATATATATATATTAAATAAGTTTTTTTTCGGATTTTAAATATTTTATAGGCAATGGTAGTTATTAATTTAATTATTATTTTATTATATTTTTAGATTCCTGCAAAAGATAATTAAATGAATCGAATACAAACCTAATATTATACCTATTCCTGAATATTTAGGGATCATTAGAACTTTAAATGCATCAAGTACCAATTTAAGAGGAATAAAAGATTTATTTAATAAATACTATTTAAATTCTTGAATTTATGTATAATTTAAAATTTTATACCATTATATTGAGGAATCAAAATTTTTTCTTTTATTTGATGAGGAATGAATCAAAAATTTTCCTATCTTAGGTGTTATTTAAAAATTTATATTTATTTGATGTTATTCTAAAATTTTCCATTATTTTTATAAAATATGTTGATGAAGTATATATTTAGTAGTTTTAATTTATGTGCACAATTTAAAAATATTTTAAACTAAATTTTTAATCATTTGTATTCGTAATTTATAATCTAAAAATTTATTCTTACTAGATGAGAGTTATGTGTTAAAACCCTTAAGAAGGATCCATTCCACATTGATTTTTATAAAACTATATATCTTTTAATTAGGTAATTTTTAAGCATAAGTAAATATTTACATCTCTCTTATATTTTCTAAAAATTTGGCTTTTCTACATGTATTCCATAGTTTTGCATATTTTCTCATAACTTCATAATTTAATTGTAGAATGTATGTTTTCATAACTCATAATATTTTTGATTAAATGTATAACCTTTTTGTTTTATATATAATTTGACTATGATAAAATTAACCTCCTATTATTTGTTAACTTAGAATATCTTTATTTTTTCTATTGTAATTTAACAACAATGTATTTGTTAAGTCGTTGTAATTGTTTTTTTTATTCTCCTTTAAACTATTTGTTTTTTTTGGTAATGACATTCAAATTTTTAATTATTTTTCTTTTTTTGTTAATCACATTGAACCATACAAGTTCTAATTGTTAATGACATTATTCAAGTTACAATTTTCCAAAGGTCATTCTGTTACCTTCGGTAATAATTTAAATTAATTATTTTATAAAAATCGATTTTTTTTTTATTTTCAGTGAAAAATAAATTTAATTCTTTAATAAAATAAACTTGGTTCATGAATTTATTAAAATATATCATGAGATTCTTTGATAAAATCAACCTAATGAATATTATATTGAACTTCCAGGAAACAACAGTTTTAATTTAAATTTATATTTTGTAACTAAATAATAAATCATTTGGAAGGGTGGTAGTTTGTTTAAAATTTAACTTAGGATGAACATATTTTTAGCATGTTACTTTAATTGTATTCATGAATATCATATAAATACTAAAAGCTAACCAGTAAGGTAAATTGACATTTCCCCTTCATTTTATGATAATTTTAAAAAATATTCCCAATAATATAAAATGGCATAAAAATATGTTCATATTAGACCGATTTAATTCTTATAAACACCTTACATCAGATTTTTCTGGATCCAAGGAAAAAATAAATTATTCTAGGTTTTCCTTGGCTTGGGAAATATTTTTCACAATTAATATGGACGTAAGTGGGAAACATTTTTTAAAATTAATATAGTCTTAGATTCCTGAAAATTTTTTAATTTTAGGCCCATTAAAATCTGATTTTGATTGTATTTTTAAATTCATTATGATTGTTTAAATATTTTATTTTAGTTCTCAATTACCAAAATTATTATGAACTTTCATAGGGCTTGGAATTTTTCAAAATTATTATGGCTTTGTACTTTGCCTGGGAATTTTTTTTAATATTAAATATTAGGTATAATAAGTGATCAGTGATATTTAACAAATAATATTGGTATTTTCAAGTAAAAGCTTTAAATTTATTTTTACTCAAACCATAGTATTTACTATTAGTTTTAATGGATTAAACCTGACCTGAAGGGGGGGGGGGTAAAAAGAATAAAAATTAGACATTATTTTCAAATAACAGTTAACAACTATCATAAAAGTAAGAAGAAAATTCTCATTCCCCGTCATTTTTGACGGGCTATAGTTCTATAATAAGGCACAATAATATTGATATATAAATAAAAGGGTTTCACCAAAAATTACCAAAATTCCCCGTCGGCCTTGAACACTAAACCAAGTCGTTGCCTCTCTTCAGCCGAAGTATAATGCCATTCTGAAGATCTATTTCAAATAATAATATTTTTTTAAAAAAAATGAGTCCAACATAATTTAACAAAAAATTGTTGAATTTTGAGAGAAAGAAAGATATAAAGTCCTACATCGGGCCAGTTTATAAATAATGGAATTTATATAATCATCGAAATCTGGCCCTCTCAGAAACGCTAAGAAAAGGACTCGTTTATAACGGTTTGTCGAATCGCGTAATTCTGGTCAACTCCAAAACAGTTCATCTAATTCTCAAAATACGACAGGTTTATAAAATTTGTAACACCTAACTCTGACCTACTCAACCAGATGAATAAGTCGATTTTTTTAAGCTACAAGTTTGGCTAAGGTCGTATTGAAAGTTGGCGCAAAGTTAAGTGCCAGGTTTCTTGGTGAAGAGTTTTTAACATTTTCACCCCTCTTTATTTAATGCTTTTATAAAGTTATTAAGTATTATAAGGGGCGATCTCAAACAAAATTCTAAAAAAAAAGTAAGCATCATAATATGCAATTTTTAAATACTTATAAGAAATTATTAATAAGTATAACTTGTCGCTCCAAGGTCCATTCCATTCAGCCTCATTGCCCCAAGGATTTCTCATCCTTAACAAGCACACTTTACCTTGCTTGGTTACGATCTACAACAAATAAAAAAATAATAAACATATTAATTTAAACTCTTACTAGAGTCCTAATGAACCTCCCTAAGATTGGTCCATCGGATCGGTTGCATAGTTTCTCGGAATTTGATATAATAGGTATTCGGAGGTCGTGTCACAACAGACTTAGCAAAATAAGTCTGATGTAGGACCCGATTCTTACTGATAAAAAATAATAATATAACAATAATAAATCTTTAAAAAAATAAAGTATAATTTTTATCGCGATAAATTTAAATTACCAGTATTTACATTACTGATTATTTGGTATAAAATACTGGTAATTAAATTATATTTACCGATAATTTTTATAACGCACAATATATTAATTATTATTTTCAAAAAAAAACAATTTCCGTTTATTTATTATTTATTTGATAAATTATTTTTAAGGAAATAAATATTTGTATGAATTATAAAATCTGAAGATACCCTTTTAACATCGGTGATACTGTATGCGTGCCCCTTTATCAATCCATTTGATAATTCAGCGAACTTGATATGCGGATCGGGCTAAAATAGTATATGAAAAGATAATTAAAAAAAAGTATTCTTATGGAAAAGACCAGGGCTGTGGACCAAAACCGGAACTCAATATTTTACTGAACCCAAACCTGAACCCTTTTTTAAAATCTAGGGTTCAAGAACTTTTTTTTTCAAATATTAAATTTTTATTTATTTTAAAAAATATTATAAAATTAACTATAAAAAAACATGCAAATTATTTAAAACATAAAACATAATTTTTATTATATTTTAGCGTACTCCATTTTATTTTTAAATTTTACCAGCATATTTAGAATTTTTTTTTAAATAATAAATAATAATATATATTTTAATAATATGATAAATTTATTTCATGGTAAAAGTCTAAATATGGTAAAATAAAGTTTATAAAAACTGAGGTTTCTGTTATTATTTTTACTAAATTTTATAAGTCTTTATTTTTCTGCCACAAACCATGAACTCGAACCTAATTTCAGAAATATTTCATTAAACCAGAAACCGAGCCTGAACCCTTTTTATAAGAGGATTTACAACCCTGGAAAAGAAACGTACATGTTATAAGTAAATTAAATTTCTTCAATATTTAATCCCAACTCACTATCGCCTTGAGACTATCACCATTTTTAATTGAAGAATATTACATAATTTTCACACCTTTTATTAAAAGAATACATTTTATTCCAAAAATTAGCCTGTAAAACCATCTTTATTATTTATGGCCAAATTTTAAAAAATTAACTAATGGTTAAAATTTATATTTACCGCCTTCGGCTAAATTCCAGCGACAAGACAAAAAATTGATCTCATTGAAGGATTTAATAAACTAGATCAACTTTTATAAAGATTAGTTTTACTGTAATTTTATTTTATCTTCAATTTAAATCGTAGACATTTTTTTAAAAACTCATTCTTAAAATAGACAGATTTTTATAAAGATGTTACCAAATTTTTTTATAAAAATAAATAAATATGTCTACTTTCAAAAATCTTACTATTAATTATAAAATCATAAATTAATGTAGGTGTGATGACTGGTGATTACTTGAATAAAACAAGCCATAAGAGAAGACCTCTGATTAGCTTTATACAGGATGGAGAATATATTCTTGGGAACTTCTTTTAAATCGTAATGTTCCGCTATACCGCCTGTAAAATCTTCCATAGCTTCTGCAGTACTCCCACCTTCCAAAGCCTCGTACGAGCCATATACTCTGAAAAATAAATCGTGGTATTTTTTTTAAAAAAATAAATAGTTTATACATAAACTATAATATTATGATTTCTAAAACATATTTTTTTAAAGATTACTGAAGAATCTATTATTAAATTAATGGATTTAATTCTGTTATTACTTGCATTATCTTCTCATTGTCCTTTATCATTTTTAAAGCTTTTATATTATATTAAATTGAACATGAAACGATTTAATTTGAATATAATTACATTATATTCTAAAAAAGATACAATTAAGATAATTATAATATAAGTCATTTATAACTCTAAAATCGGACAATCATATCTTAAAAATCTATTATAATTATTTTAAAAATATTTTTGTATTAAAGAAATAAATTTTTTTTGGTAGTTTGTTAAACGGCTTGATTTGAACTGATTTTTAAAAAAAACTAACTCAATATTTTATCCAGAAAAATATTACGCAAGCCTGAAGATTTTGGGCATAGATGGCACAAAGGTTTGGACATCGATAAAGGAAATCTCGAGGCTTAGGCAATATTATTCTGGCTAAAATATCGAGTTAGCCGTTTTAAAAAATCGGCATAAATCGAGGCGTTTAAGAATACTAATTTTACAGCATTATTTATATTATCATACACATTGTAAACAAGTTAAAGTCTAATTTAGATGTAAGTTAAGAAAACATAATTTAATTAGCTGCAATAGCATCTTTCCTTAAGATACCGACTAAAGTATGACAGTGGTCCTGGAAGCGAGGAATGCTCGGCAAGTCTAAATTAAATTTTAACGCACTTAAAATATATTTGGGCAAATTTTTTTTTAACGTTTTTAAATCTTAAAAACAAGTGGCGTCTCTGACGTATGATGGACTAAGCTGGATATAATATTTTTGTTGTTTATAAAAACCATTAATCTACTGTTTTGTTAAATAAAGTATAATTATAGTTATATCAAAGAGATGTAACTGTTTCTAGTTACTTGTTATATATATTTATTAATATAAGCGAATATGTGTAACTCTTCCAAAAGTAACTGCTATCTTAAATAGTTACAGGATACATTTTAAACCTTTGAACTTAACTAGAACGTGTTTTGAGTAATGGTAGTTATAAAAATAACTAGTTATCTGATAGTATTTAATTTAACTACACTACAATGCGCATAATTTCAATATCTAGCCGCGTATTTTTTCAAATTATCTTGATTATAGCAGCTATAAAATGAGGTCGTGGAAAACATCTTTTCTATCCAATTTTCTAGGATTCTGATTCTTTCCTTTTGCTCTTAGGAGCAGGTTTCCTACTCTTAAATATTGACAGCCTATACCCATGAAATTATTTCTTTCTTTTTCACCAAAGCTTCCAAAAATTCAAATTTAAAAAAATATGCAGCTAAGCTCCTCCCGAATCTCTGGTGTAACAATCAAACAAACCCCGTTTCTTTTATATATCCATATCTTCATTATACTCTCAATTAACTTCATAAATAACTGACACCTAAGTATAATGAAGTTCGCGCAATCCAACCTTCCTCAACTAACTCAAAACTCCTAATTATTCTTTAGACCTCCTTACAACTCTGGACCTTTCACTTTGCCACCTAAGCATTGTGCTACTCTGACAGAATAAAAAAAAGACACCTATTTTCCATGCAATTAGATGAGTGTGAACTGCAAATTCTAATATTAACTATAAAATATTTTATTTTATATTTTTAAATAATTAAGTACAAATTTAATTCTTAATTTGTACTTATTGTTTTATATGTGACTACTTTAATCTTTTAACTATAATTTATTTATTATTCTTATTTCCTGGGTTCGATTTTCTATTAATTAATTTAATCTTTTAAATACAAAATTATTTATTATACCAAATATAAATATATTTATTATTGTTCTCTTACTTGATATATTTATTCTTATTCTTTTACTTGATCCCCTTTTACTTTTTCTTTTTTTCAAAATCAATTGACAACGAAAAAAAAAATGAATGAATACTTTATTTTTCTTTTTCTTCGATTATTTATATTTTTTAAAAAAAACAAATATATAAAAAAAAAATTATCATTTTTTTTTCAAATATTATAATTTTTCCGCTTTTATAATTAAATTTAATATAATTTTCTCTACTACAATTAAATATACACAATATTTTCTCTCGAATCTTCTCCCGACTATGATACGCCCTCCCTCAAGCTAGCATTCCTCCGCCCCATCCGAATCGGGACCCAATTCCTTATTGCTCACATGGCACTGTAGCCAATCCAAGAACTCCGGGGTGAAGTATTCCTCCAATCTTCTCGCTTCCTCTTGATCTGCCTCTGCCTCCTCTGCTGCATCCTCCTCTTCTACTCCCGGCTCGTTGCTCCGACTTCTCTCTCCCACCTCTTCATAGACTTGATTGATCTCCCCATCATTCCAGTCCCCCACGGTGTTATCGTCTTTCTGCCACTCGATCTCGCCCACACGCACAGCGGTCTCTCCCAACGATGTCAAGTTGTCCTCCGCTATCACATTATCCCAGAAGGATTGCTACCACGTCAGTCCCAAGCCAGCCAAATGAGGGCACTGGTTAGCTAGGTGTCCCCTCCTGCGGCAGCAATAACATCTTCGTCTTTCTACTAGAACCGGTGCTCCCGAGCCCAAACACACCCATTCTCGCCCAACAATCCGGTCTTCTGTTGGGCCTCACCGTGACATGGAAATTAAAGGAAGTTTTTATTGAAATGGTTAAATGAAATTGAAGGGAATTTTTGTTGAATTAAATATCTGCGTTATATATTTTTTTGTGAAAGTAAAGGAAATTTTTATTGAAATAATTAAATGTAATGAGTTGTATATCTTTGTTTAATAGGCGAAAATAAGAAAAGTAAGAGATTTGGGGGAAATATGTGAGTATATTGGGGTCATATGTATTAAGTAATTTATTACATAAGTGAGCTAGTTTAGAAATAATTTTGGAAGATTCCTGTCAAATAAAGTAGGGTGGGAATTAGGTTTATTTTGTATGAGGGCGGACCGTGTTACAGGGCAGGGAAAATAGGGGGACCGGGACAGAAATGTAATATATATATATCCACTTACCCATAATTAAGGAATAGGGCATGCAATATCTCTGGGTGTTCAGGGTTGAAGTATATAACACGGTGAGGCTCAACAGAAGACCGGATTGTTGGGTGAGAATGGGTGTGTTTGGGCTCGGGAGCACCGGTTCGAATAGAAGGATGAAGATGTTATTGCTGCCGCAGGAGGAAACACCTAGCTAACCAGTACCCTAATTTGGCTGGCTTGGGATTGATGTGGGAGCAATCCTTCGATAATGAGATAGCGGAGGACAACTTGACATCGTTGGGGGAGACCGCTGTGCGCGTGGGCGAGATCGAGTGGCAGAAAGACGATAGCACTGTGGGGGACTGGAATGATGGAGAGATCAATCAAGTCTATGAAGAGCTGGGAGAGCGAAGTCAAGGGGGAGGGTGCAGCAGAGGAGGCAGAGGCAAATCAAGAGGAAACGAGAAGATTGGAGGAATACCTGACCCCTTCTTGGATTGGCTACAGTGCCATGTGAGCAATGAGGAATTGGGTCCCGATCCGGAGGGGGCGGAGGAATGCTAGCTTGAGGGAGGGCGTATCATAGTCGGAAGAAGATTCGAGAGAAAATATTGTGTATATTTAATTGTAGTAGAGAAAATTATATTAGATTTAATTATAAAAGCGGAAAAATTATATTGTTTTTTTTAAAAAATATAAATAATCGAAGAAAAAGAAAAATAAAGTATTCATTCATTTTTTTTTTCGTTGTCAATTGATTTTGAAAAAAAGAAAAAGTAAAAGGGGATCAAGTAAAAGAATAAGAATAAATATATCAAGTAAGAGAACAATAATAAATATATTTATATTTGGTATAATAAATAATTTTGTATTTAAAAGATTAAATTAATTAATAGAAAATCGAACCCAGGAAATTAGAATAATAAATAATTTATAGTTAAAAGATTAAAGTAGTCAACATATAAAACAATAAGTACAAATTAAGAATTAAATTTGTACTTATGAATAGATATAATTATTGAATAGATTTCATATAAATTATATTTATTTTTATATATATTTAGTGGAGATATTTCTTTTATTATGCTCTAAATCTAATGTAAACGAGAGGGCAGTATATTTTTTGTATGAGCCCTTGGTCAATTCACAATTGTATGTAAAAAATTTGTAACTTGGCATAAGCTTTTTCCAGGAGGGCGCTCCAGAATTCGGTGTTGTCTGCCGAGTGCATAAAAACTAAGCGTCCGTCAGCTGTTGGTAGTCGATCATCGACTATTACATCAATCTATATATATAATTGAATTTTTTTTTAAAAAAATTTTATATATAAATATTGGATTTCCTAAAAAAAATATATAAATAAAAAAGTTGGAAAAAATTGTAAAATTTGATGCGATTCGACATTCATAGATATGTTATAAATGAAATAATGCTAAATTATATTTTAATTTTTTCAAAACTTATAAATAAAAAAAGTTGAAATATAATTCCGATAATCAAGAAAGAAGTGATCGTTTTCCTAACATCTTAATGTTATAAAATTTAAGGAGACTTTAAATTTTTGTTCCAGCCCCGCCGACCAAGTTTAAGGGTAAAATTTTACCCCATAAAATATTTTTGCATCGCCCAGATACGAACTTGCGACTTCCTGTCTCGAGGCAAGAGCTCTACCTATGCAACCCTCTCCACCTTATAGTTGTAATATTTTTCTTATATATGAATAATATTTAAAATATTCAATATTTATTTATTAATTCCTTTTTATTGGCTTACCTTTTTCCTATAATATTGGATTATTTTTATTTTCTTTCATTTTTATTTGATCCATTATTTAAAACACTGATTTTGCTTAACTTTAATTATTATTGTAATCCCAAAATGAAAAAAAATAGGTAAATTAAAATAAATTTAACTTTATTTATTTTTAGGTACTTCATTAATTTAAAATGGTAACATATGAGCTCCTATGAAAGAAAGATAAAAATATTTTATATTTATAAATTTTTGGATATTCAGTTTGGCAGGGGCTGGGTTTGGGAACAATTTTCACAAATAATAAGTATATTGACATTTGTTTTTAGGTGATGGTGGAAGATATCTATGTTACAATTTAAGATAGAGCCGTGCGACAATATTTTTAACCCTCTTCTTAGTGCGGGCCGTCTAGGGCAACTATATAGCTGATTCATATTTACAGGTTAAGGCTAATAACCTAAATTTTAAAAAATATAATCAGACTAAGCGACATGTAGAAGAAAATTCAGGATTAATGGATTATTTAATATATGGTTTTTCTGATAATGTCGATCACCAATAAGACGCCCAATTATCTTAACTACTTCGTTGCAAGACTCTCCTAGGAATATGCAAGAACGTTATCATGAAGCTATGACTATTGTATTAAAATATGGTAAACCTGATTTACTCATAAGGTTGAACCGATAATCTTTTTGACCGTAGGGTTTTTAAAATTAAATTAAATATATTTTTTATCGGATATCCTTAATAATAATTTACTTGAAAAATCATTGGCCTATGTTTATACATTTGAATTTCAAAAAAGGGACCTACCCCATATCCTCATTTTTTATTTACACTCTTAGGCTTAGGCAGTATTTTTCTGGCAAAAATATTGAATTCGCCATTTTTAATAATCGGCTCAAATGGAACGATTTTGCTTTCACTAATATTGGTGAAAAATAAACTAATAAATATAATATAATTATTAATAAATTTTATATTAAATTTAAAAGGCCTATCTCTTAAAATCTTCTTTTTTATCTATCAAATAAAAAGTAAAAACAAATAATCAACCTTACCTTGGCGGATAACAATCGGCGACCTACAGGCGCGCTAAAAAAAAGGTCGTACTTGAAATTATTTTAAAAAAATGGTGCCTAAATAATAAATAAAAAAATTACAGTGAAGTGGATAGCTTGTGATAGAGCACTGTAATTGGTCTCAAATAGCGATTCAGGACTCGGCCGCAAAAATAAAATTTAGTTGGGAGAATAATTTATCACTGAAATCAGGTGATTATTTATACTTTTACTATTCAAAATTCCGGCTGGTAAAGAAAAATAGTGAAATAAGTCTCAGAATAAACCACTTGTCGCCATATTGAAACGTGAAAAAAATATAATTTTTACCCATCTTCCGTACTGCCAAATCCTGAAATGGAATATTCCAGCATAATCGCCCGGGGCAAAGTCTTGATCGGTAGGAACGATTAGTTGAATCAACTTAGGATTCAGGGACAGGCAAGCGACGGCCGCTAACAACCAACAATTTCCTGCGATAATAAATAATTTTACGAATGTTTTGTGTGTCGTATATATTGATACTACTCACCTGCAAAAAAATCATTTATATAGAATTATAATATATTAGACTCTTAGATGTTATTACAGGAATTATTTTTATAGAAATCCAAAGTTATCTTATTTACGAGGACCCGATAATTTCAACTCTAATCCATCGAAAATCTATTTTATAAGATTTTAGCAAAAATAATATTATGCAAGTCTCAAGCTTTCGTTTATAAATGTCATCCTTCTGCCATATTATAATTCCCTTTCTCGTGACATTTAAAATAATTTTTATATTATAAGTCAATTATTAGGTATATACCAAATCCAACAAAATCTGAAAGAAATCCTTGAAATAATATCCAATCCAAAACATTAAAAACAGCTAGAAACCGAATCCCATTTTAAAACTTTTAGGACTTGGTTGGAAAATAAAAGTACGATTAATTTGTATTTATGTCGTAATGTAGTATACTGGAATAATCCAGGTAATGGAATCCTATTTATATATTTAAGTAGAATCTCAATTTGTATATAATAAAAAATATTTTATCCTAGTGTAAAATGTAATATATTAATGCAATCCAGGAATATCAAAATACTTGTATAAACTCAAATTCATCGATTATTAATAAGAAGTAGCGGAAACACAAATGGATCAAATCAAGGCACAGGAAGAAGTTTTTTAAATTTACAGGAACTGAACTTGGAAATGAATTTTGAAAAATATTAAGATCCGGTAACAGATTTTTTTTTAAAAAATCAACTTATTAAAAATATTTTTTTTATTCTAGATTTAATGTTGTTTTAAAGCGGTCCGATTTGGTCAATTTTTAAAAACGACCCGATTAGATTTTAGCCAAAATAATATAAGCGCCTGGAGATATAGCTCATAAATAGCTGAACGAATTAGACTTCTATTTGCCAAATCTCAAGGTTTGTACCATATTATTTTGGCCAGGGCAGTTTAACAATATCTAGATTACTAAAATAACTTCGGCGATCTTCTCCAATCTCATTTATTAAATTAAAAAATTTATGCATAAAATATTTATTTTTTTTAAAATAAGTTAAAAAAATTTAATTTTTATTAAAACCCGTTTTAAATTTTCTTAACCCTAGCCAATATCTATCAAGTTCCAAACCCATATCTTTCTGATCTTTAATCCTACTTCTTACCTCAAATACTTATTTAATTTTAAATATATTCTCATCCAATTAAAAAATTTCATTCAGTTGAAAAAAAAAATTAATTTCATCAGAATACAAATGAGAATGACATTACCCAATTCTCCTTGTATTACGTCGAATCTTGAAGCTCCTTGGACAATCAATTTAGGATTAGGACATATATCCTAAATATTGTGTTTAAAAAAATATATACATAACATGAGGTACCAAATCGCGGCCACCACCCAATACATAAAATAACGTGATTCTAAAAAAAATCTTGGCTGGGTTGCGAGTAAAAAAAATCGCATAGACCAATTTATACTTTGCATACTTATAAATTAAAGTCACCCGGATAGGCGTATCCAGAATTTTCATATGAGGGGGGGGCATTATTAGGCTGGGTTTTCCGCCATAAATTTTATTGGCTCCAGGTCTTTAGTTCCCTTTATTTTAGGCCGTTGGTTAATTATATTTTTATAAAAATAATTTTTGGTTCTTACTTTAAAAAAATTCGAATTATTGTTATTTTAAAAAGCCATCAACTTTTACTAATTTTTCTTTCATATTCTTCTTTATAGTGCCATGCATACCATTTTTGGGAGAGGGGGGATGGTGTATAGGGGGATTTAATTCACTTAAAATGGTATTTACGAGAACATGAGGATTGTGATAGGCCCCTGGTTACGCTCCTGGTTACCTTATATAAATAACCCCAACTATTTTTTATAAACCTTAGGTCGTTTCCATTGAAAGCTGTCAGGTGCTATCTTGCTGAAGAACAAGTTGGATGTTGCCTCGCTAAAGAACATGGAGGAATCGTTAGCGGAAAAATCAGGGTCCTCCCAGAGGACTCCCCTTTCTAAACATTGTTGCTTGATTTGTTGAAAGGTTTGGTCGTTGGAGGCCGAAACTATTGGTAGTTTCACTAACGGCCTAGGTAGATCTACCCCTCCGTAATTGGGCTGATCAGGGAACAAACCCTGCAGTTGACGTGTTGCTTTCTAACGCGTTATAAAAAAAATAATGTAAATAAATCAATCATTTCATGACTTAATCGAAAGAAATAGGTTCAGCCTCAAGTTTTAAGCAGCAAAAAAATATAAACTTGCATCTCAAGGTTGGCCTTAGGCTGACTCAATTACCTGAATTTTTTAAATTATTTTTTTTTACTAACCAAACTCGGTATAATTAACAAAAAATTAATTAAATTGGACAATAATAATTTCTATATCATATTATAGCCTTAAAGATAGGGAAACGCGTTAAATTATTTTTCGATAGATTGGTTTAGGCCTAGCATAAAATGTAATTTCTAAATTCTTTAAGTAAAAACTGGTAAAAACATATAACAATAAAAAAATTATCCATCTGTTTAAAAAAATGTAATTAATATATATACTTAAATATTTCGAGAAAAAACAGTTAATTTCACTTTCTTTTATTAAAATTACAAAGTAATTACTGTTTTTTTTTAAAATATATATCATCATGTGAAAATTAGGTTATTCCATATCCACTGTTTATTGAAATGACCTTTTTTACAAAAAAAAATCCAAAATATTTATAAAATAAGTTAAATAAATATTCAATTATAAGGTTATACTATCATTAGATATCTGCAAAGTTATTCGGGCCGGGCCTAATTCTATTTAAAATAATCAGGTTCGGGCCGGGCCTAATATTTTTAAAAAAATTTTGGGCTGGGTCGGGTCGGATTTTGGAAATTTTATTAAATATATCTAAATTTATCAATTTTATATTAAATTTTTTATGTAAAATAAAAATTTTTGATTTAATATATTGAAACTACGCTATATAACATATGTCTTTTATTTTAAGTAATTATAAAAATTAATTTCTATATTCAAATAAATTCGGGCCTGGCCGGTAAATTTTTTTAAAATAAATTTCGGGTTCGGGCCGGTAGAACTTTTTAAAAAAATTTGGGTTCGGGCCGGGCCGGCAAAACTTTTTTAAAAAAAATTTCGGGCCGGGCTTGAAAAATTAGGCCCGATGCAGATCACTAACTATCATATTGAAAATAATAGAAAATTTAATTTCATGAAACACTCTGTTCTAAAAATTACAAAAAGTGGAGATGAAATAATCTAATTTTCAAGCGATGATATCATAAAGCATAATAACATTATGCGATTAAATTCATTGCCTTAAAAGCAAAAAAAAGACTAACAAATTCGAAATCGATTATTTATTAATAATAGTTCATTTTCATTTTTGAATAAGCCTAATTTTACAAAGTTGACGATACTGATATGATAATGGTTTAACTCGAGGAATGTTTAACTATAGATTTTTTAATTGGATGAAATATATTTAAAATTTTACAAGTATCATCAAGCATGATATTATTAATGAATATTTAAAAATTTATACTATATTGAATATTTTGATAAATTAAATTACTAAAGATTTTACCATCTTTATTAAATGCATATTTAAAAAATAAAACATAATCTCCTACCATACTTGTAGCATTTATTAAGTGTAGAGATGTAAATTTCTCGGGAAAATTGATTCAAGGAAAATTTCTCCGGGAAAATTAGGAGAAATAACGGAAAATTAAAGAATAACCATAAAATACACTTTAAACTTTTCAATTTTTTTATTGAATAACTTTATTAAATTTGGGAACTAAGGGAAAATAAAATAATAAAGACAAAATACACTGTAAACATTTCATCGTTTTTGAATAACTTCTAGTCTACAAAATTTCTTTCGTTTATTAATATGCATCTTAACACTTTTCAAATCATTTTCATTAAAAATAAAAGTTGATGAAATGAGTTATTATTTATATCCCAGAATATTTCTGATATGTCAGATAATACCGCTATATCAGATTCTACAATTATAATTGTTATAAATAAATTACAAAAAAGTCGTCCAATAAAATACGCCTTCTTTGTTTGTCTATAAATAAACTTGAAATTGCAATTTCTTGCAAAACTTCCTTATTTTTCATAAGATTTTGCAACTTTATAACAAAACTTCCCCATCTTGTCGGACTTGGAATTTTTATGGAAGATTTATAACCTTTCATTTGCCTTTCTTAAAAAGTTGCCAATAAAATACATTTAAATTTTATATATTTAATTATTGGTTTGTTTTTTGATGATCTTTTCAATAAAACGTATTTGGCATAAATCTTTAATAAGCAGATTCAAGCCATGTGCGACACATCCAAAGCATTCAATAATTATATTTTTCCTTAACAAGACTCCAAGCCTTTTTCATATTCATTGCATTAACAGTTACTAGTGATACCAATTTCTTCAATTATCTTGATCAGCTCAGATGCGATATAATCAGCATGGGAGACTAGATCTTGTGTCAATAAATTTAAAAAAATTGGTTCTCGAGTCATAATTATGAATTTAATCATGGACTCTCCATGAATGTGAGTCCAGCCATGGCTAATGAGAGTAAAATTTTTCAAAGTATCAAATTTTTTGTTGATAATTGTTACATATTCGTAACAAAGTTATTTATTTATTATTGTGTTAAAAGTTAATATACTTGTCCATTTAAATTATGACGTTTAAGGCGATCATGTGATATATTAAATTAAACTTTGATATTATGTGAATTGAACATATTAAACGTTATTTATATGATATGTATACATATTATTTGAGAGAAAAACACAGATATTCATTATTAAATTTTTATTTCAATAGTTAACAATAAAAGACTATATTCTCTAAAACATTATCATACTACCGACGACAAGACAGACTACTAGTGAGTCCATAACAATTCTCAGGGCAAGACCTTCCTCGCTTGTCAGTAATAATTTTGTCACTTTATTATATTCAAAATCTAATGTTTTACTAATTGTATATCTAGATGGAATTTTGCTAGGGGGAATAATTTTAAAAAATTGACAATAAAAGGGCAATTTGCATAAAAATAGCTAATGCCAAAGTCAAGTTGTGTATAATTTTGTTCAGTTACAGTGTAATAAAAAGGTGTTATATACATTATTAAAATTATTTATATTTTCTTTAAAAATATTTAGAATCATTCAGTTTATGTTTTTTGGGGATATTATTTTATTAGGATTATTGGATCTGGTAAACATACTACAATATCCTCTTCAGTAGAATTATTATTAACAACTTCATTAAATTGTAAACTGTTAATATACCTTTGACATTTTTTGATATGCTGAGACATCTTTGTTGAGTTTGGAAAATTATATGTCAATTGACAATATTATTGATATATACTCTTTCTTGTTATTAGTTGTATCTTCAATAAAATGTTTCCAGATGTTGGAAGTTTTCCAAGGCATCTATAAAATATTGATGTTAATTTAAATTAAACATCAATAAATTATTATACCAGTTATATAGTATGATTAAAATATAATGATCCTTATACATCAAATCTAAATATATTATTAATTATTAATAATTCTATAATATATCATATTAATATTATGTAAACACATATATTTTTATACTTTTAAAATTATAGATTTGAAGAGTTGCACTCAATGGTTGCACTAATAAAAAAAAGTTTAAAGACTCATGAGGAAAATAAAAATTATGATATAATAAATTAAATTATAAATCATAATTTTTGAAATAAAATATAATTCATAATTTTTGCAATAAAATATTATATTTATATTAAAGGAAAATTTAGGAAATTTCTTGGAAAATATGAACCATTATCTCTCTGAAAATTTCTTATACCTTTACATCTCTAATTCAGAGTCATTAAAAACAGTTTTTATTGATAGGAAAGGAAATCCTGTTCTTCCTAAAGACTTTGATATCCAAACATAAAATTTAATTGATTTTTAATATGTCAATATTACATGCAAAGAAATATATGTGCATTAGAGATGGGTATTGGCCTATTTTTTATTTATGACCTAACTATTCACATTTATAAAATTTACATCCATTGACATCTGATGTTCAATTTTTTTAAAACTTGCCCACTCATGAAAAGCATTTTTATCATGCTAATCATGTCTAAAAAATTCACACATTATTTTTAAAAATATTATAATTTTGCTATATTTATTTCCATAATTTTACATTAAATGTAATCGTCTATTGATGAACTTCCTTTTTTAGAATTTGTACTGGTATTGCCATGTTTAAAAGTAATAACTAGCATTTATGCTAATAATTTGATAAAATTTAAAAATATATAAAAGGCAGTGGTAAAATATAATATAATACCAAGCCAATTATAAATTAATTTTCATTTTACAAATCATTCAGGTGTTATAGTATATATTTATGATTAAAAAAACAAAATTAATATATGTTTTAAAATTGAATTCATAAGCAATGGTGCTAAAACACCAATTCTAAATTAATTCATCAATTTTTAACTTCCTGACTGGCTTTGTATGTTTTTCTTGTTGTTTTAATATTTCCAATATAAGTGTTGTAATATTTGGGTGGTTGAGTATTAAATGAATTAATTCATTATTACTAAACCGAATCTTCTAAATCCAGAAATAAATTAAGGGTCATTAGTGGGTTATTGAATTAGAGTTGTAGGTACTAATATGACATATTATATATATTTTCCAATCATTTAAAGATCAAAAAGTTGAAGCTTTCTTAAATATTTCCCTTATCTTACACAATAAATCATTTCTCTCTCTCATAATTAGTGCTTAAAAATGCTTTTTACCTATATCAACTTAAAGTGATAAAATATATATTGTATAAATATTTTAAAATACCTTTAATACTCTTCTAAGTGCATATTTAATAATTCCAGATGTAAGATCACCTAGAGATTCTCCTCCTAGCAATTTATTAGTAGTTTCTCCAGCCATAGATCTAATATCGATGCCAGAATCATCTAAGAGAGTAGTAGTCGTGGAATATATGCCTTCATTAGATTTAAACAATTGAAAGGGTTCAGTATTTTCATATTGCTCACTCGCAACAGTTGCTTTTTGAATAAATTCTGATGCCATATCACCAAGAAAATCTGATGCACCACATTCTTTGGTCCCATTTTTAACCATATCTTTCATAAAATCTATTATCCTTAATTTATGTGATGTGATTTATAGCGCTTATCCATTCTGACGTCGATGGTTCAACAGAGCTACGCTAGGTATTATTTTCATCTAGCTGATAATAAATTAATGTTAGAAATAAAAAAATAAAGGGCCCTGTACACGTTTGTGGGCAAGCCGCATGTACTTGTACGCGCAACAGCCCGAAAACTACTACTTAAACGTATATAGGTTAAAAACAAAGGGAGTTCCCAAAAAATGTCTATACCCGAGAACTACAGTATAATTTAATTATTTTAAGGGTGGGAAGTGGGTGATTTTAAGTTTAAATTCTCTTTAGTGTGTCAATAGATTTCTATCAATTTTGAGAGATTTAATCAATGTATCATTGGATTTAATATACTTGATTAATGTCAGTATTAAGAAATTTATATTTAATGTGTCTTATCTATTAAATTCTATATTTATTTGAAGGACTTATTTTGTCCGCAATATTTTCTGGAGATGTATTTGATATGAATATTGTCATTTGTACATGGTATTGATTTAGAGAATTTTGAATAATGAGCCTTAATTTATTTGAGGTATCGCTCTTTCATACGATATAATTTTTTAAGATCTCTTAGTTATTTTAATTAAAAAATATATTAATATTTAATCCCATAATATCTTTAATGGCTGTGAAGTAAGCGATTTATAATTTGTCCGTCATATGAGGGGGGGGGGCAGGGGCCCGAGCTCCCTGATTGAAGAGCTCGATAGATTTTTTGCTTCCGAGATTGTAAAGGCTAGTGACACCCATGGTTTAACTTTATATGTGTAAAGCGATGTAATAGCATCGTGTACCAGATTGTAGTTTGAATTCTTATTATGTGGGCTGGGTTTTTTAGTGTTATATTTATTAGCGAGTCAATATGAGCAGATGGCATCGTACACCAGATTGTGGTCTGAATTTCTTATTATGTAGGCTACGAATTAATTACAGCGTTTTTTAGTGTTATATTTATTGGCGCAGTTAATGTGAGCAGGGTAAGTATAAGTAGGAACGGTTTACTTCCAATTTATTTGAAGTGGTGTAGGGGGTAGGCATTTAAGGGCGGTTAGAGGTAAGCTAGATTTATTGGGGGGTATTCAATTTATTTATATAAAATACGGCAAAATTTATAGTTGTAAAATATTTTTAATATTTTTATTATAGCTATTTTACAATAATATAATTATATTGCTAAACAATGACAAAATTCATCTATTGTATACAATTATAGTCATTATTTTTCAAATAAAACTTATTTATGGATAAATCTATCTTTTCAAATGTAATTATATAGGATTAGACATTCTGCAAATTAATATTTATGCTAAAAAACAATTACTATAATAATGCATTGCGTTCATTGTAAATAATTCACGATCTAAATAATAATTCTATAACATTTATTCATGGTTGTTAATAGAGTAATGAAAAATTTTAAATACATGAAGGGAGTGCCATTATAACTAGAAAATTCAAAATGTAAGAACATCGCGCCGAAGGCAGCGAAAATTTTTTAGAGCGGTAGGTATATGTTTTCGAGAGGAGTTTGCATCCTGCGAATATTTTGCCATGTAGACGCTTATTATTATAGGTTTTCCAGAGATTAGTATTTGTGATGATTTTTGGATGAAAAATGCCATTTATGATTCGGAGGCAATTATTGATAAAGAATTGAAGTTTTCTGTTTCCTGTTTTGTTCATTTCCAATTTGTCGCCTCAATAGATAAATATGGGAGTTAGTCAAGTTAATGATGTGTACTCTAGTGATTAACAAGATTTCTATTGTTTTTAATAATTTTATGTACTTGTAGAAAGCACCTCTTCCCTTTTATATTCTTTTTAGTTCCACTTTGCAACTGTACCAGGAGTAATCCAACTTTTTTGACTACTATTTTCTTTGCGTTGGCTCCAATTGTAAAATTTGGAAGCTGTCGGCTCATGGAGCGGGAAGGATAACCGTTTTGTTGAAATTCATCTCTAGTCCAACCCTATAACTTAAGTTTTCTAGGAGGTAGATTGATGCTTTTGGATATTATTTCTAAATCATCTGCATAGTGTTGTTAAAACGCCGCGAGTCGCGACCCCAACCCAAAGTTCGGGTCGTTTTTTTCGACCTCGACCCGAGTTCAAGCCGGACCTCGACCCAAAATATGGGTCGTCTTTTTCGACCTCGACCCGAGTCCAAGCCGAAAAAAACGACCCATATTTTGGGTCGAGGTCGTTATTTTCGACTCAGACTTGAAGTTTAGGTCGTTTTTTACGACTGAGACTTGAAGTTTGGTCGTTTTTTTCGACTAAGACTTGAAGTTTATTTTTTAAGCAAATATGTTAAAATATATTTTGGCAAACATATTAAATTAAAATTTCATTGAAGATGTAGCATAGGAAAGTGACAATTGTCATAATCGTCATAATCGTCATTTTTGAACTTTTTTGAATTTTTTTAGACAAATGGGTAAAAATATATTTTGTAAACATGTTAAGTTTAAATTTCAGTGAAGATGTACCTTAGGAAAGTGACAATTGTCATAATCGTCATTTTTGAACTTTTTTGAATTTTTTTTAGACAAATGGGTAAAAATATATTTTGTAAACATGTTAAGTTTAAATTTCAGTGAAGATGTACCTTAGGAAAGTGACAATTGTCATAATCGTCATTTTTGAACTTTTTGGAATTTATTTTAGACAAATGGGTAAAAATATATTTTGTAAACATGTTAAGTTTAAATTTCAGTGAAGATGTACCATAGGAAAGTGACAATTGTCATAATCGTCATTTTTGAACTTTTTCCAATTTTACCCATTTGCCTTAAAAAAATTGAAAAAAGTTCAAAAATGAAGATTATGACAATTGTCACTTTCCTATGGTACATCTTCACTGAAATTTAAACCTAACATGTTTACAAAATATATTTTTACCCATTTGTCTAAAAAAAATTCAAAAAAGCTCAAAAATGAAGATTATGACGATTGTCACTTTCCTATGGTACATCCTTAATGAAATTTTAATTTAACATGTTTACAAAATATATTTTTACCCATTTGTCTAAAAAAATTCAAAAAAGTTCAAAAATGACGATTATGACAATTGTCACTTTCCTATGGTACAAACACATTCACTGAAATTTAAATTTACATGTTTATAAAATATATTTTTACCCATTTGCCTTAAAAAAATTCCAAAAAGTTCAAAAATGACGATTATGACAATTGTCACTTTCCTATGGTACATCTTCACTGAAATTTAAATTTAACATGTTTACAAAATATATTTTTACCCATTTGTCTAAAAAAAATTCAAAAAAGTTGAAAAATGACGATTATGACAATTGTCACTTTCCTATGGTATATCTTCACTGGAATTTTAATTTACATGTTTGCAAAATATATTTTTACACATTGGTTTTAAAAAAATAAACTTCAAGTCTGAGTCGAAAAAAACAACCAAGCTACAAGTCTGAGTCGAAAATAACAACCAAGCTTCAAGTCTGAGTCAAAAAAAACGACCCAAACTTTAAGTCTGAGTCGAAAAATACGACCCATATTTTGGGTCGAGGTCGTTTTTTTCGGCTTGGACTCGGGTCAAGGTTGAAAAAACGACCCATATTTTAGGTCGAGGTCGTTTTTTTCGGCTTGAACTCAGGTCTAGGTCGAAAAAAACGACCCAAAATTTGGGTCAGCTCTCTGTTCGAGCCGACTCGGCTAAGCCGATTAACAACACTACATCTGCATATGATAGTTTGATCCTTTATCCATTAGACCGCTCCAGGTGCATCTTTAACAACTTTAGTTATAATAATGTTAAACAAAAGTAGCGATAAACTGCAGCCTAATTTTACATTTCTTTTTAAATCCTTTCAAAATGTAAATAAAATTTGTTGTTTCTATAACACATTCTAACAGTGTTTCTCATAGAACTTCATGATTAACATTGTTGAAAAACAGGATGTAAGGTGTACGGCCTAATCTAAAAATTTTTTTGGATCGTTGGTGGAGAGGTTCATAGGAAAGATGTATTCCGTTTCGGGAGTTCTACCGTTCCCATATTTTATTAAACAAAGCTAATCGTTCTCAAGACTCGGGGTCTTGTTTATCTGCAGTTTTTTGACGACTTTGGATATCCCATCATTAGGGAAACCAGACAGGGTTGGGGCAGGGTTTATGTTCATATTGTGGGCAGAAATGCCTTCTTTGAGTTGAAGGCCGTCATCTTGATCTATGATTACTTTACCTTTTCCTAATACTATAGAGGGGATCTTCTTAAAGCTGTAAGGTTTACAAAAATATTTAAATTTTTTTATAGGTGTCGTAGATTCTGTTTCTTTCATGTCCTTATTATATCGAATGCTTTCTTTGAGTTGTAAATCAGTCAATAGCTCCTAGTAATCTTTATATGTTTTTCCAGAAGTCGTTTTTAAGCCATTATTAATTTCTCTAACTTCTTGCTATACGTGCATTTTTTTTGAAAAACAGCTTACGTTAGGCAGACAATTATATAATTCTGCTAGGTCAGCTTTAAAAAGTTTCCAGTAGTCTTTTTTTTTAAAGTTTGATCAAAAAGATATTTGTCTTCCTTCGGGCTTTCCAAATTTCTGAGCTTGAGTGTAAATTTACTTTTCAATTGATTTGTGCTTGGTTTAGTAATGTTTTGGCTATTTGTGTTGTAAAACCCCCATAAATATATTGTGGTTAACTTAGCTATAAGAATCTTGTAATTTTATAGATTTGTATTTGATGCCTTAACGTCGTCAAACTAATGGTGGCTATTGTAAATAAAAAAATCGATTTAGGATCTAGTGAGCCCTCATAAAAGTGTATATGTTTATATCTCGGGTGTCTAAAATAATGTTTACCTGAAGTTCTTGTTTTGTAGAAATCAAGAAGTTACTTGTTGTACTAACCATTAGGTCGTTGTAGGGTATGCATACCTAGTGATATTACTACTTACATATTCGGCATCTTTTCCAATCTGATGGTCAGTTCTCCGTAAATTATTATATTATGACTAATCGGTGGTGAGTGAATTACTTTGATCATGATGTCTATGAAGAATAATCTTTCTCTTCTATTGGGTGGCGCGTAGATACTATTATAGTTCTGTGCTTTGCATTCAAGATAAGTAAACTGTATATATCAGAAATGGGCACGAATTTGGTAATAAACTCTTGTATTTTTTTATTTATTAGATGCAATCGCCAATTTGTTTTTCATTTCATTATATTAAAGGGCTTAATTAGTAACTTGCCAGTTAGCCAATTCTAGAGAACAATGCAATTAGAGAAAATGTTATTTTAATGAAACCAGTAATTTTACCTATTAAAACAAGATTTGGTATCTTATATTTGTTTATAATGATGTTGTTTGATAATTGTTGAGTGTAGAGATAAATAGCTATGATATAAGTGTGATTAACTGAATTTTACATTTTGGCTAAAAATATATGATATTTAACTATTAATAGATCGTATTTCGTTCACGCGGGGCAAAAGGATTTGGGGTAATAAGGTCATAAGAATGTTCTAGCTAGTCTATTTTTGTCTGTTATTATTTTGTGAAAAGATAAAACTTAAGGTTCAAACTTTAAACTGATTTAACTAAACTATGATATTCATTATCATTTCTAATGCTGAAAATTTAACGGAAACATTTCAACCGTGGGAAGGCAAGAATATTTCTGTAATTTAAATACCATATTTGATTAATTAATTTCTGATAGTGATATAGTTGGCATTTTTTTTAGAAAGCTGCAAACAGAGTAAGGCTTGGTGGGCTTAACTAAAAATCAAGGATCCCCTGATTGGTATTTGTATTGGATTTGTATCAATTACACTCATTCTTATAGTTTAGAGAATTTATTTATGAGTCTTGGATAGAGGACTCAAGATTCCAAGCAACTATTAATAAAAGATTTATAATGTAAGGTTTGGGAAGTTATAAGCAAAGACCTATTCCAAGATTATTATTATCAAGTCTTGGTGGAGAAGAAAGGAAGGATAGTTAAAATATTCATTCATTCGGTAATCTAAGGTCAAAGGTCAACATATAGAAACCTTGTCAAAAGAAGTGAAAAACAAATATGAGATAAGAGGTCGTACCATCTGAGTGATTGAGTTGAACGATCCATTTCTAGATACGGCCAAACAATCTTGGCTCATTCTACCAAGGGTCCGTTCACCCTGTTTCCAGCCATTTAAAGAGCTTCCTAGTTCCCATGTTATATATGCATTTGAAAAACCTTGTTTGTATGAATCTAACTAACCCTCAACTATTTAGAAAAGCAAAATAATTCTAACAGGCATGAATGGCTATACGCTCTCTCGAGTAGGAAAAAGGAAACGTTACTTACAAACGATGAGTTTCAAATTATATGCTAAGTTTTCTTATACCGTCTGTTGACATCTAAACTGCCTGCAATAAACAAATTGATCCGTTTTCTAGTCATTGTTTCTCTTGTCTTAAAATCAGCGTCTTTTGCAGCATGACAATTTAAATAAGTTGATAGGCAAATCTTTGATTCCCGCCGGTTTCCCCGATAGTTTGGAGCCTTTATGTTTTTTGGATAAGCGCCTAGATGGCAGGCATGTCTTTAGCATCTTTCGGCGGTAAAAGACCTATCTGGGATGTGTCATGTGCTACCTAATTTCTTGCTAATAGAAACGCTGATCTCTTGAAACTCCAATAAATTGAAAAATGCAATAAAATTAGGTCCCTCTTAAATTCTTTTTTTTGGGGGAACTCCGGTCTCTAATCCATTAAAAAAATTTAATCAATAGGGTAAGAAAATTTCAATAAAAACTAGAGATAAAAACGAGTGTTTTGCTTAAACAAAAAACTCAAATTAAAATCCTAAAAGGGAGGAATTCAAGTGTTTTTTGAAGTACTCCCTTATCCCTCTTAGTTTCTTTAACTCACATGGCAAAACTACTCCACCTCTTATATTATACATTATTTAATATAATAAATATTTTGCCATTGTTTTTATACTTTATTTTACTTTAAATATTATAATGTAATGTTATATCATAATATTTTTCAATTATTAATCAATTTTATTAACAGTTAAAAAAGATAGAATCAAAATTTTTAAAATTGCATTAGCTAATAGAAAGAAAGAAATGAAAGAAAGGTAATAATTTAGGAGGAAAAAATATATGTAATCTTCTGTAACTAAGCTAATTTTTCAATGATTTTATCAGTATTTGGTGTTGAATTTAAATTATCTTGTTAAAAAAATATTTTAGACTTTAATTTCTGACAATTTTTATTTTGTAAGAAGCTTATAAATTTTGGTCTTTTCCCATTAAATTTTTATTTATAAATTGTTTTATAAGCGAAGTAGTTTACTTGACTATTTTTTAAAAATAAACTTGAAAATAAAAATTAAACAGTGAAAAATTGGCATTTTATCACTCGTTAATATTTTTCTAATTAATCCCGCTTATAATATTTTATATCATGCAAAGTTTATTTGTCTTATGACAATTTTAAGTTTTAACCAGTCAAAATTATTCCTTACGTATTTACCTCCATGCAGGGTGGACATGTCGGCCAATTGATCAGTTAAGAGGAGTATTTTTGTAAAATACTTTATAAAATTTGAAGAAGATAAATCTAAAAATATGTTTGAAAAAAAGAAAAACCAATATAAATACATGTGATCACAATGCCGCTTATTCAACGGGTCCCAAATATCAAGAAATGTCGCTTATTTAACGGGTCCCAATATCAAGGGAAGCGTCTTACTAGCAGTGAATACAAGAATTAGGCATTTTACAAGGTGGTAATGCTCAAAATATTTCAGTGTTAAGATACATTATCGGCATATTTAATTTAGCAAATTATGAAGAAACAATCAGATTCCGTCCTCAAGTCAGTGGAATGGGCTCTGCCCACCATGTCCTTTAAAGGAAGTGACATTTAACTAACAATTCCTAATTCTGTTATTTTCTTCAAAAAGAAATCGATTTGGAGTAATATTCTTACTAAAACAACAGAAATCGATTGTCTCGACATCAAGAAAATTGAGTAACTAACAACCCTGCCTCCATGAGGTAAAAAAAGAAGAAAGAAAGAAGTACAATCGGCTTGATTACCTAGCAGAAAAATTAAAAAAATAAACCAACTTACCTACACAAAATTAAGTTCCATAGTTTATTTATTTTTTCTGTAAGAAGCTTAGTACAATTTCTAAATATTTATTTTAAAATTAAAAAATTTATGATGTTATTATAAATAATTTAATAAATATTAAATAACATGGTTGAAAGATATGGTACAAAAACAAGCAATATATTTATTCATGATTGGCACAATTAAATACGAATAAAATAATGTATAATATATTATAATATAAATATGCGACTAGTAATAAAGTTGTATTTGTCACTATTTGGAGATTGTATATATGGATCTAAATGTTCATAAGGTATTATTTAACAAATATATATATTGCAATAAAAAAATTTTTTATACAGGAGAATATCTGCTCGGATTTGCATCCATTATTAGATTGTTTAAGCGTACAGTGTAGTATGGCACCACTAAAACATTTTTTTTTAAATTTCAAAAAAAATAATAGAAATTATTATTTAAAAAATTTTAAAATGATGATGAATATTTTAAAAATGTATAGTATATAATTAATTTATAATCACCTAACTCTATAATTTTCTCTTTTTTTCTTAGCTCATCATTTCTTTTATCTTGCAATCATTATCTAAAATTTCTTACGAATACTTAATATTTCCCCGAGAACGAAATGATCCATAAACTGCACAAATAAAATACTAAACTTCATCTAAATCGCATTCTGCTAGCCCATCTTCCGTGCAATAAGCTCTAAACTTTTCGATCATGCCTTTAAGCTTGATGGCACACATTATAAAATCGTTGAAGGAAACTTGATTTTCCTTGTTTCTGTATCTCAAAACCATGGATTTAAATACGTTAGAATTTAGTTTGTAACCCACGGAATGGAAAGCGTCCTTAAGTTCGTAAGAATTAAGGGTTCCCGAATTGTCGCGATCGAATTGTTTGAAAATAGCCTTAATTATAACAGTTTAACTATATAGGTTAGCAACAAGATAACGAAGAAATAGCGTGATTATAATTTATGTTCTTTAATTTGATTTAGTAATTGTATTTTAAATGAAATGAATCCTAAATTATAAATCTGATCTAAATGATATAGCCAAGTTTTAAATTTTTTTTATTAAATAAAGAAAATCAAAAGGCAAACTTTCCATAATTTGATAGATTTCCATAAATCCATAAATTCTGATAAACCCAATTGGCCAGATTTGTCGTAGTCCATCATAGCGACCATACTTCTGGTTGTCTCGAGAGAAAAGCCCTCATTCGAATCTAAAATTATTGTTTTAAGTTATCGCAAATATATATACAAATTTAATAATTATAAAAACTATATATATCAGAGACTTGCAGGCCCAGCCCGGGTACATGGGCTGTATTTTATTTTTTTTAACTATACCCGGTTCCGGCCTAAAAATTTTTTAAAAATACCCGGGCTAGGCCATATCTTAAATCGCTATTATATGTTAAAAATATTAAAAATAAATATATGCAATATATTTTTAAAAAATCCGGGCTGGGCCGAAAATTTTTTTTTTAAAAAAAATCCGAGCAGGGCCGGGTCTAAAACTATAGAACCCGGGCCGGGCCTATAAAAAATTTTAAAAAAATCAGCGTCGGGCCGTGCAAATAATACCTCTGCAGGTGTCTGATATATCTATTTGGGATGAACTTGGCGGGATATAAGGGATAAAGAATAATTATTCATCAAGGTTTATCCAAACAAAGTTTAAATCGCATCACAATATCACGTGTTGAATGATTAGTTAACTTTATATAATAATTTACCTTTTTTCATGGCAAAGTTAAGAATATCTTGCAGCTCATAAGGAGTAATTTCCAAATCTTCTCCAGCTATCTTATCGAAATAATCTTTCATCATTTTTTCCTGATCTTGCTCAGTTTGGACCACTTGTTCCGGTATCTTATATATTATTTATTTAAAAATTATAATTCTGAATCGATCATTATAATCGAATTTTAGTTTATTCGTATCCGGCAATAATGAGAGAATTTAAATGATGATTTATTATTATTTTCACCTTTTCGGACATCAGCGGATCAACACCAGTTTCTTCGTCCAATCCACTATATATATACAAAAAAAATTTATAATTTTATAAAAGTCATTATAGAGAATTAGATAACTTTTGAGATTGACAAATTTTAATCTTATAATTAATCATTTCCTGATGGAAACACCTGATGGCTAGCTATGATTAAGAAAATAATTTTATTACACTATGTTAAATATCTAAAATTTAAACTTTATATAGTATTATTTTAAAATATAAATTTGAATAAAAAATAAAATGAAATGAAATAAGTTAGAAAAAATCGAGATATATTTTATAAAAGGTCATACGAATATTAAAATTATTATTATTTATTTTAATTAATTTTATATTATATTTTTATAATTATTATAATAATTTTTTTTTTAATTAATTAATATTTTTATTTTATTAATTAATATATGATTTTATTTTAATTAATATTAAAATGTCATTTTATCGTCTATAACATTTCCTAATCCTAAACACTAATACATGGTGGAAAAGTGAGTGAATAATATGCAAACCGATAAACTGTTTTAGCTTCGTCATATATATATTACTATATTTCAAATATACTTTCCGTCGAAGGGTTTTTCGCTAAAGACTCTCAGAATGAATTCCCCAGCCTGATTCGGTTCGAAAGTGGATGGAATTATAACATATGAGCCGGCCGGCAATTTGTATCTTCCGGTTATTTCCCGGAGGTTAATAAAAGTTGGCGAGCGAGCAACGCTCTGATTGTACACGAAAAACTGTTTTGGAAGGGGTTCTACGGTGTCCAGAGAAGATTTAACCTGTATTATTAATGTGGACACAATTTTAAAATTTTAATAACATTTTTAAATAAATTTCAATTTTAATCTATCTAACGATAACTAACTATCCAATCCCCAACCGATAATCTTGTACCTTCTAATGTAAATAGATATAATAACATACATTATATATTGCGAATCCTATGGTTAAAAGATCGGCCCCTATTTTGCGTTGTTGCCTTCGGTTTTTCTGCATGAGTCCGACTATGCAAGTGCACAAATTTTCGCCTTCCCCATCATCAACTATCTTGAGAGTCACGCCATATTGAGGATTGAGCCAATATGTGTCTAAAGATATATTACAAAAAGACATAATTAGGACATATATAATTGGTATAACACCTAATTAATTACTAACATTTAGTCAGAAATCATAAAAATTAAAGGTATGTAGGACATAAAAACTGGTACCAAACCGGTGTAAGATAAAAATTCGCCCAATTTAATTTTTTTTAATATGATGAGATTAAATTATGCAAATGGATATTTCATGCATTGAGCTTTTGTTAAAGCGTCAAACTTTTATATTTCAAGGAATGTAATTAAAAAGTAAAGAATTGCCTTACAAGAAAATATTGTAAGAATATAAGAATTATGAAAATAATGAATAGTTATGCTTTAAATAAAATTTTATATTTTAAAAATAAAAATTTATTTTTACAAAAACAAATTAAATTTTTTTTTATATAATTTATCTGTTTTTATATAAGAAATATATGCTGTATTTGTATATACCAAAGTATTAAATAAGACTATTTATAAAAAAGTAACGAGCCAAAATAATTTTAAGAAAGTGTTCTTAAAAAAGAATGATAAATTTAAAAATATTTAATTGTATGTTCTGCCTAAGAAATAAAAAATCACTAGGTTCAAGTGTTTATAATTTAATTTTGTTAGCTAAATTTTTTAAAATCCGAAGGTGATAGGAGCAAACTATTGGTTGTTAGAAGTTGCAAATGGCTAGAATTAAAAATTGCTGAGGTTTATATTATATTTGTTGATCTTTTTAGTCTCTTCTAAAGTATGGAGGTTGCCATTTATATTTGTTGGAAAGGATAAGACACATGTATAATCCGAAATAAAAAATTTGCCAATGGTTCAGAGGATATAGGACAGGCAGGTCTTGGACCAACATCATTTTAGCAAGGTTCTAAAATATTAAGCATACGAGCCTTGTAACAATTTATTTATCGAAGAGTGTCGTTGATGCCAGCCTTGGTTTTAATGCAATTAAGGCCATGTTTTCCCTTAAAATTTACTAATTGCAGTTCATGCAATCATGAGGCTGAACTATCTCGTTACTGAGTCTATATCTTAAGGTAAATGTTAATTATTCATTAGTTAAAATCACCAGGATTTTACTTGGCAAGTCTAACAGCCACTTGTGGCCTTTTTATTTTGGTTTTAAAAGAGTTGAATGTCTTCAAGAGATGAAAAGGAAGATAAATTCGTAAAAGTTTTTGATATTAAAGGTGCAAAAATATTTTTGTGTGTCACTATTGTGAGGAAAGATGTTTCAGGAGAGGCGTTGTTTTGCCACATTATAAAACTTGATCTAGTAAATATTATCGTTTAGATATGAAAATAGAATCTCCTAGTAAATGCCTGGCAAGACATGACCTTAATTGAATTAAAGGCCAAGGTCGGCATCGACACCCTTAGATAAATAAATTATCAATACCTTATATTCTTGAACCTTGCAATCTTTCAACAGATGATGCTAGTTGTAAACGCGAAGTTCGTTCTTTATGAAAAAAAATGATGAATGACGTTCCTTTCATTTTTGATGAACTTTGAAAGTGAACGCGTTCCTTTTTTGACGAACGCGTTCTTTACCTTCGTTTAATTTTAGAAAATATTCTTATTTTATTCATTTGAAAATAAAAAATATTCATATTACTCCAAATTTTTTAAGAAAAAAGGGTTATTCTTAATCAACTATTTACTTTATCATATTTAAATTTTTTACCAGCAACTACTTCTGTTAAGATCATTATGGCCAAATATAATAAATGCTATAGTAACATCATATATTCAATAACTTAATTCTATCCTTACCAGGTGTAAAATGTGTCCGAAAAGTATATCAGTTTTAAAATCTTCAGGTTCTAATATTTGATTGTAATATTTATTATTTTAAGTATCCTGTTAATAATTTATATTAGATTGTTGTATTTAAATTATTATGATGATTAAAATAGATAAATAAAGTAAAAATCATTATATATTAAATAAATAGTTAATATCTTTAGGAATTTATTTATTTTAGTGTGATTATTTGAAATTTGCTATTATTTTTAAGTTTTTATCAAGGGTTTTATATTATTATAGTTAAATAAAAAATATAAGATATTTGTCGTGATTGCTTGATAAAAATTTTAATTTATTATAATATATTTGAAGGATTTTCATAGTATGTAAATTTTAATTATTAGAATTGAATTGTAAAAGATAAAAAAAAAGAAATGTTGTTAGATTTATATGTAAATTTTGGTGTTAAAAGTTAGTAAAAATAATGAGATATTAAATTGGGGTTGAATTTCTTTCATTCAAAACTTCGAATTTTACAGTATTTATTTATATTTAATTAAATATTAATTAAATTTTTTAAAAAGAATTTAATCGTGCCAATGAACGTTGAAGGTGATTGATTTTTTTAGATGGTCTACAGCACTAGATGATATATATAAGACCATCTGACTACAATACCCTGAGTCATAGGTAAATCTCTTATTTGGGATTATACTAACTTATAGTCCCCCAGCTCATAAATATTTTTAAAAAAATCATATAAACAAAAATCGAAATGTTAGTAAAAATTTACCTATAAAATTTCTACAGCCCCCCGCGTTGGCTCCTTTGACCCAAGAATCGTTATGAAGATTTACTTCCCACTTTTTATACGCAGCAGTGTTAGGATTAGCGGTTTCGCACCAAATTGCCTCACAAGCTTCGGGAGTTAAATGACAAATTTCTATCTTTTGGAAATTACTCATAAAGTCTTTCAAGGACATCCTTTATTTGTAACAATATCGTAAATTTTGTTTATTAGCAATTTGTAAAAAAAAAAACTATCTAAATCATTATTAATCATCATATATGATATTGACATAATAATTTTACATTAATTGTTGTATATTTACCCGAGAATTCGGACTAACTATGAATGCAGGGTTATAAGTCAATTATCATTGGAATTGTAAATTATGAGATATCTTATAAATATAAGGATGCGCAAAATTTAAACCATTTTATAATAAGGTACATTAATATTGAAATATATATAAAACGGTTGCATCAAAAATTACCAAAATTCACCGTCGGCCTTGAAAACTAAGCCAAGTCGTTGCCTCTCTTCAGCCGACGTATATTGCCATTCTGAAGATCTATTTTAAATAATAATTATTTGTTTTAAAAAAAATAAGTCCAAAATAATATTTAAGAAAAAAATTGTTGAATTTTGAAAGAAAGAAGGTTATAAAACCCTGCATCGGGCTTTTTTATAAATAATGCAATTAGTAAAATCATCTAACTCTCTGGCCAACTCAAAAATACAAAAAATAGGGCCCGTTTATACGGTTTATTGCTGGTCAACTCTAAAACGGTTCTTTCTGCCCTACTCAATTACGCTGTTTAAGTCGATTTTTTTAGGCTACAAGTTCGACTAAATCGTATTGAAAGTTAGCCAAAATTTAAGTGCCAGATTTCTTCGTGAAGAGTTTTTAATAATTTTCACACAACGCCCCCCCCCCTTTATTTAATGCTTTTATAAAGTTATTAAGTATTATAAGTGGTGATCTCAAACAAAATTCTAAAAAAAATAAATAAACATCATAATATGCAATTTTTAAATATCTTTTTGAATATAATTTTAAAAAAAATAAGAAAATATTAATATGTATTAACTTGTCGCTCCATGGTCCATTCCATTCAGCCTCGTTGCCCCAAGGATTTCTCATCCTTATCAAGCATACTTTACCTTGCTTGGTTTCGACCTACAACAAACAAACAAAAAAATTTACAGACTCTGGCTAGAGTCCTGTATGGGTCTGTCCAAGACTCAGTTTATAAGGACTTTGTTATAATAGGATTTGGGATCCGATAAGATAAATTAATAATAAAGAAAATCGGGTCATGTCACACTTAACAAAATAAGTCTGATGCAGAGCTCTGATTCTTGTTAATAATATAGTAAAATAGTAATAAATCTTTAAAAAAGGAAGTATAATTATCGAGATAATTAAAGATTAACAATTACTTTTGGTATAAAATACTTGTAATTAAATTATATTTATCTAATTTTTATACCGCACAATATATTGATTATTATTTTCAAAAAAAATTTTATCCGATATTTGATAATTATAAAATAATAGATAAATAAATATTTGTATATTAAAAATTAAAAATACCATTTTAACATCGGTGATACTGTAGGCATGTCCCTTTATCAATCCATTTGGTAATTTAGCTTCCATGATACGCGGATCGGGCTAAAAATAGGATTTAAAAAAAGGTTTTATAATGCTAAAACAAAAATAGCCAAAAATTGGGAATCTCGCTTATATCTCCTAATTTTAAGTATATATTTAAAATATGCTAGGAGATTTAAATTAATTTTTTTAAAAACCGATAAAAATGGAGGAAATATCATGTTCCTGATTTTCTAAGAGATATAAGGGAGATTCCTAATCATCAGCGATGAAAGGGAACTACAAGTTATAAATATGTCAAATTTCTCTAATATTTAAGAATTTTCCAACTCACTATTGCCTTTGGAATATCACCATTTTGAAATTGAAGATTATTATATAATTTTAACACCTCTTATAAAAAACTTTATTACAGAATGTGAACACCTATAATTTTATTCCCAATGAAGCTGACATTAAAAACTTGTTTTTTTTTTGCAAAATTTTATAAAAATAATTTACGATCAAAAAAATAAACATATATTTAACGTTTTCGGCTAAATTTCCAGAAACGAGAAGCGACAAAAAATTGATCTCATTGAAAGATTAGATAAACTTATTTTCGATTTGAATCGTATGCATTTTTTTTTTAAAACTCGTTCTTACAACATGACAGATTTTAATTAAGAATATACGAAAAAAATTTGTAAAAATAAATAAATATGCTTTCTTTCAAAAATCTTACTATTTATATAATCATAAATAATGGGATAGATGTGATGAATGGTGATTACTTCTATAGAACACGCCATAAGAGAAGACCTCTGATTAGCCTTGTAAAGGATAGAGAATATATTCTTGGGAACTTCCTTTAAATCGTAATACTCCGTTATACCTCCTGTAAAATCTTCCATAGCTTCTGTAGTACTCCCACCTTTCAGGGCCTCGTAAGAGCCATTTACTCTGAAAAATAAATCGTCGTGTTTTTAAAAAAATAAATCATTTTAACATAAAATATATTATGATTTTTTAAAACAATGTATTTTTTTTTAAAGATTATATCTTCTCATTGTCCTTTATTCGTTTTTAAAAGCTTTTATATTATATTAAACTGACCATTTAATGATATAATTTAATATAATTACATTATATATCATCTAAAAAAGATATAACTAAGTTAATTATAATATAAGTCATTTATAACTCCAAAAAATCGGAAATATAATAACTATAAAAATCTATTACAATTATTTAAAAAAATTTTTTGTATTAATTATTAGGGCTAGGCAGGTGGAACGGAACATTGAGTAAATTTATGAAACGAGAACGGTATATGTATTCCCGAACCTTCCCGAAACGTTCCTAAAAATATATATAAATTTCTTGTTTATTTCTATAAATTAAAAAAAATTTTTACTTTTTATTTTCTTTAATAATTTTTTTTTAAAAATAATCATTAATCATATTAAAACTATACAATGCTAGCAAGGTAATAACAATTTGCAAACAAGTCGTAGAGGGGAAACATTTTAATTAAATTTGCATTAGCAACTCCATGTAGCCAGGTAAGTGCTGAACGTTGTTTTTTGACGCTTAAATTTATTTTATACTAACACCACAAAGAACCAATATAAATGATAATCTTTTAGAAAATATATTATAGCTTCGGTGTAATAATTGATTCATTTAATGATTAAATAAAAATTAATCAAAATGTGTAGATTTTAAAAAATATATTTAGATATTTTTATAGGAACGTTCCAAAATCTGTAACCGAACCGGAACGGGAACGCAAAAATCCCTTGCTCCGTGTCCCTGGTTAAAAGATAAAAATTATTAGGCGGATTTTTAAAAAAGGTAAACTTACTATTTTATCCACAAAAAATATATGAACGCTTGAAGATTTTAGGCATAGATGGCACATTGGTCTAGGCATCTATTCGTAAAATCTCGAGGCTTAAGCAATATTTCTCTGGCTAAAATATTCTCATTTAAATCTAAGTTTAATTTAGATAGTTATGAAAATATAATTTAGTTAGCTGCAATAGCATCTTTCCTCAAGATACAGGCTAAAGTATGACAGTGGGTGCTGGAAGCGAGGCATGTTCGACATGTCTAAATTTAATTTTAACGCGCCTAAAATTTATTTGTGCAAAACTTATTTTTTTTTTGCGCCTCTAAATCTTAAAAGCAAGTGACGCCTCTGATGTATGATGGACTATGCCGGTCATAAAGCGCTAAACTATTTTTGTTGTTCATAAAAACCATTTATCTATGGTTTTTTAAAAGTTAAGTATAGATATGGTTAGATCAAAAAGGTAACTGCTTCTAGATACTTGTTATATATATTTTTTTTAAATAAGCGAATATGCGTAACTATTCCAAAAGTAAATAGTTATAGTTGTTATCCAAAATAGTTACAAGATACATTTTAAACACTGGAACATATTTTCCTTAAATATTTTGTTTTGGGTAACAGTAATTATAAAATTAACTAGTTATCTATATTTAATTTGAATGCACTACAATACTAGGCGTATAATTACAATATCTAGTAGCGTTTTCGTTTAAATCATCTAGGACAGAGCGGCTATAAAATGTAGTCGTGGGAGATATATTTTCTATCCAATTTTCCATAATTCTGATTCTTTTTTTCTTCCCTTTCAAGCTACTTAATCTGCAGCCCAGCCAGAACTCACATTATAAATACATCACCACTCCGTTTTTATACTGGAATCTCACTTCTTTTCTAATCTATAATAGTTCAAAGATAGGTATAAGGATCCCCTCTCAATTCCATAACTTTGCACTACATTAAGCTATAAAAACTTTAATCGAGCTTATTTATTTATTTCTCAACAAGACCTTCAGAAATTCAAATTTAAACAAATATGCAGCTATGCGTCCATATTTTTCATGTAACGATCAAACAAACTCTCCCATTTCTTCTATATGTTTCCATATTTCATTATACTCTTAATTAAATCCATAAATGATTTTCTGACACCTACGTATAATGAAGTTGGCGTAAAAATTCTAACCTTCCTAAACTAACTCAAAACTCATATCATTTAGACTCTTAAGATCTCCTTCTATTTGCTGAACCTTTCGCTTTGCCACCTTGGCATTATGCTACTGTGAAAGAACAAAAAAGCAGATATTTCCGATACAATTAGATGAGTATGCGAATTGTGAATTCTAATATTAACCCAATGCCGCTGTTAAAATATTAATCATGGGTACATATTAAATTCCTAATTTATTTATAAATGGAATATAATTATTGAATAGATTTCAAATAAATCTATTCAATAATTATTTATAATTTAGTTGTCTTTTATTATGCTCAGTGTAATTTTTTAGTTATTATGAGCCTCTGGTCAATTCACAAGCCTCGCTTTTTCATAAGCTTCCATTGTATGTAAAAGATTTGTAACTTGGCATAAGCTTTTTCCAGGAGGGCGCTCCAGAATTCGGTGTTGTCTGCCGAGTGCATGAAAACTAAGCGTCCGTCAGCTGTTGGTAATCGATCATCGACTATTACATCGATCTGTATTAAATGTTTTACAATTGGATTTTTTTTAAAAAAATCTATATATAAATATTGTATTTTATATAATAAAATGTTTGTTGGCAAAAATTTTAAGATGCGATTCGATGACATCATACATATGTTTAAAATGAAATAAAGCTAAATTATTTTAATCTTTTATATCAGAAACACTAAATTAAGAACTTACTTTTATTATAAAAAAATAAGTTAATAGTCCCTCATCTTAAGTTGTATAAAATTCATAGTGAAAATACAATATTATTCAAATATTTTTTTCAAAAACGCCTTAATTTACTTCTCTCTTTTTATAAAAATCGATTTTAAAAAAAATTATTTATTCTTCTAAAAAAAAAATTTGTATTTTCTGTCAAAATTTCTTCTAAGAATTAAATTAATCATAATATCATTTTATCCGTGTCCATTTTTGGTAAGCTTAATTTAATTATATAATGTAATCCATGATAACAACTTAAAAGAGCAAATCATTATTGTCCTTAGAAGAAAACCATTGCACTAACGAATAAAAAAAAGCTAATCAGTAAATTATGATTATTTAAAACTCGGAAAGTTTATTTTAAAATGTATTTTTTTTAAACATAAAATTACGAAAATAAAATTTGATTTCAACTTGAAATCAAATATAAAAAGAACACTTGAATTATAAAAAATAAAAAATATTTCGATTTTTGGTAACAAATGTGATTGATTTGTTTACATACAAATCAATATTTTAATATAAATTTGTGTCTTTTAACAAGATATTAAGAAATGATAAATGAATCATCTCACAAAAAAAAATACCTCGTAGAATAATAATTACACTTATAAAATCACTTTAATTTTTGTAAAAAAAATTAAGAATTAAAATCGATAATTTTTATTTTGTATATGTTAATTCGCTTCACGTTAAGTCCTACTTTTTAATGAAAAGATTCTTATATTTAAATAACAGTTTTCGTTAACATTAGTATTATTTGTAAAATAATAATAATATTATACCAATTTATAAATCGAATTATAATAATAATATTATATTAATTTATAAAACATCGAATTATAAAAATATATAATATCAAATTAATTTCCTTTTTAAATAAAAATACATATTTTAGTTTGTCCAAATGGATTTTAAACGAATACTTTTAATAAGACTGGTATATAAATACACCTTGTTCAATGAAAGGTTTAAACACACAAATAAAGTGATCATATTCTCTCAAAATTAAGTATTAATACTTTTTATAAGAGTAGTAACTGCATATACAATTTTACTGAATACGTGTCTTTTGTCTATTAGACGCAAAAATAAAGTAGTCATATAATTTCAAAAATATTTTTTTTTTAATTGTAGTGCAAATTAGAAACTGGTTCGTGACATATTAGGCAAGTGGATAGCTTGTGATAGAGTACTACAATTGGCCTCAAATAGCGGTCCGGTACTAGATCCCAAAAATAAAATTAAGGTGGGTTTAGAAAATTTTTTCGCTGTTTTTGCATCGTAAAAAAACTAAAAAAAAGGGGTTCTTGTTCCGTGAAATATCTCTGAATCTTGTTCGATTTCAGGGTTTGTAGTCAGAAAAATAAAAAATTATAATATTTAGTAAAATTACAAACAGTTTATTACTATTAGAATAATATAATACAATTTAAAAAATATTATATTTATCTTTTAAGTTTTATAAGAGAATTATCATGATATCTTCCAAAATCTAGTTAAGATCGATTTTTTATGCCTAACTTTGAGAATGCATTACAATTTTTCATGTACTAGACATTGGTATTTGAATTTGATGTAAGAAAACTCGTTTTCCTAAACAATTCCTAAGTTTGGAATGCACTCCATATGATGAAAATGTTTGTTTTACTATAAATTAAATGATCCGGCTAATCATCATTCATATTTTTTATTATGGAAAACAAAATTTTATTTAACAAGTCAGATGAATCTTGAAGTTTTACCATGATCGATAGATAAGAGATTGGTTGAAGATATAAAATTAGCCATGTTTCATTGCCATTTCGGTTTCACTGTTTGATAAATTTAAAACATATTTGGGATTTAGATGATAGAATAAGAAATATGTCGGTGAAAGTATTTTAATAATGTTGATTTTCAGGTGGTGAGTTATAAAAACAACTCTATAATAAAATAAAAATAAACTAATCTAATTTAAAAATAATTAATCTTGTCAAATAACAAAAAACATTTTAAAAATTTAGATTGCTCATTTGATTTATTTATTTTGTTATAAGCAAATGATTTATCCTTAGAAAATAGATTAATTAAACCATATTTAACATAATATAATTGAAGAACTAGCCTTTACCAGAGTTTTAACATTTTTTGGACATACTAAACAATTACCACAAAACTAATAACCAAGATTATTTTAAATTAATGGTATATTAATGAATATCTTAAATTTGACCAATGCATCATGACACTTAATTGGGAAATAACAGTAGCTAAAATTTAAAATAAAAACCATCATTATTTTATTAGTCAAAAAAATAAAATTTTAAATTTGGTTCAACAGTTTTATCTGAGGATATTCATAATAATACTCGTCTTAGAAAATGAACGATATTCTTTCCAACTCACTGGTATCGACTAATTAAATTTTTTTTAGACAGTTTTCAAAAATTATTGACTTTTTGATTGAAAGCCGGATTTTCATTTGACAGAATATCAAATTAGCTTATGATTTATCAATATATAAATATTCAATAATTTCCTGACCGGATCTCCTGAAGAATTAATTCATTAATCATTACTTACAAAGAAATACTATACAAAGGTTAAAAAATTCATAATGTATGATATTTTTCAATCTAAATCTATAATTTCACTAATTAAATGTTAGTGAATCGATATTTTTGATTTTTTCAAAAAAATATTTTGCCAACCCAACCATAAAATCTAAGAATATTTTACTAGTAAACAAGGCTCAGAATCTAAACCACTTGTCGCCATATTGTAAAGTGAAGAAAAAAAATAATGTAATTTTTACCCATCTTCCGTATTGCCAAATCCTGAAATGGAATATTCCAGCATAATCGCCTGGGGCGAAACCTTGATCGGCAGGAACGATTCGTTGAATAAGCTTAGTATTCAGAGACAGGCAAGCGACGGCCGCTAACAACCAACAATCTCCTGCGACAATAAATTATTTTATGTATGTTTGATGTGTCGTATATATGATACTACTCACCTGAAAATAGAATTATATATATTAGACTCTTAGACGTTATTATAGGAACGATTTTTTTATAAAGGTAAAAAAAAAACATCTAATTTATGAGGATCCGATCATTACAACTCGAATTCATCAAAAATGTAATATTTTAATTTTATAATATTTTTAAAAAAAAATGATTTCGTGTTTATTTAATAAAAAAGAAGAACGTAGTGTTGTTAAACGGCTCGATTTACCCAATTTTAAATAAAGGTTTTAGCAAAAATAATATTATGCGAGCCTCGAGATATCGTTAATAGATGTCCAAATCTTTCTGCCATCTAAGAGCAAAATCTCCAAGCTTGCGTAGTATTTTTTTTTAGAATGTTATTTTCAAAATCAAGTCGTTTAACAACATTAGGCAGGTAGGAGAATAGTCAATGCGCATTAAAAAAAAGTAAACCCAGCCTGTATCAGGCATTAATCCATATATAGTTTTGGAAAATCAAGCAAAAATATGTTTCTTTTTAGCATATGAAACTCCGGGTATAATATAATATTAATCTTAAACTGTCCATAGCTATTTCGTATAGATTATGATCTATCCACATCAGGGCATAATCCCGTAACTAGTTTTTAGACGGAAGAATTCAAGCAGACACTGGAATCAAAACTAACTTATTTATTTAATATTCATTGGGGAATTGTTTCTTAACGATTTTTCTTCAAATTCCCTTCATCAACCTGAAAGCTCCGGACCTAGCGGGGCTGGGTTCGGGATGCCGGGACATATACCATTTGGATGCCCATGTAAAACTTATCCTGTGGAGAGGTATCTTAGTTTCTTTTTTTTTATTCCTTCGAGAATCGAAATCTTAAAATCAGCTTCCATTTAGATCCTCATTATTCCAGATAATTTCCCAACTTGTTAAAAGATTGTTTTAAAAAGGGCATTTGATCACCGAATACAAAAATATACGCACTTTAAAATTTAGTTCTAATTACCAAGATCAGAGTAATTAAATTAAAATAAAGCTGATTCATTTTATTAAAGGATGGGGGGGGAGGGAATATACAAAAAATAAAATATTCGCAATATTTGCCCATTAAAAAATAGATATCTTTGATTAAATAAGCCATAGGCCAAATATTTTGTCAAAAAGCAAAAAAAAAAAAAAATTCGGTTAAATTTGCAAAAACTGTTATAAAATTTTTACTTTGTATTTTATTAAAATTGTATGAATAATTATAATTCGACGACATTATACTACATAAATTTTTTTGTTAACGCTTGACATCAAAATTTATTTTCGAATATAAATGACCTTGTCTATATCGTATGTAATAATTAGGAAAGGCGAGTTTTGGAGAATTACTAGCTATTTTGATAAACTTAACACTCATTTTATCCGAACCCAACCCAACTCCCATACAAGAGAGAAATAGAGCATTATTATAGTATACCTAATTAACTCATTGTAGCTAATTTAAAAAAAAAGCCTATATTTGAAGTTATTATCTTTGATTGTTTTCTCTAAGAATAAATTATACCAATGAAGAAACAAAAAACCGAAGAAGTTCTAATTTGGAAAAAAAAATCATAAAAATTATAATTCGTTTTCTCGCGAAATTTAAAATAAAATATTACTTAATTATAACTTTTTAATATTATAAGCCAATTATTATGTATAGAGTAGAATATCTATTATTTTATATAAAATAAAATACATTTTTTATGATACCCAAACGCAAATAAAATAAATTAGTGCAAACGAGATGAAGTAAAATTTATTTTATAATTCATTTAAGATGGTATATTTATTATACTGCTTTATTTTTCTTGAAAATATTCATCAATTATTAAGCAGTTAAAACAGGAAACACAACTGGATCAAATATAGGAACAGGAAGCAAATTTTATTAAAAATTTCCAGGAACCGAACTAGGAATTGAATTTTGAAAAATATTAAGAATTGGTGGCCTTCGGCGACTTATTAAGTCTCTATTATTCATTAAATTTAAGCAAAAAATATTTATTTTTTTTTAAAAAAAAAGTAAAAAACCATATTATAATTTATAATACCGATCAATGCCAAGAAAGGAAAAAAATTTAACGATCAATATATTTTTAATATTTAATAAATATAAAAAAAATACAAACCCAGATTTATATTAAAATAAATGGCACTTATACTCTTGATTGCTACAACGGCTGATTTATTAAAATTTCTATTCGTCTATTTACAATCACTTGACCTGTCATATTTGACAGGTAATTAATAAAACAATTAAATTTTTATTTGAAAACCGTTTAAAATATATTTTAACTCTAACCGATATCTTTCTTTAATCTCACTCTCCTTACTACTTGTTCAAATATATTCTCATCCAATTAAAAAATTTCCTTCAGTAGAGCTATTATCACACTATAATATCAAAAAAAAAATTAAATTCATCAAAATACAAATGAGAATGTGAATGACATTACCCAATTCTCCTTGTATTACGTCGAATCTTGAAGCTCCCTGGACAATTAATTTAGGATTAGGACATATTTCCTAAATATTGTGTTTAAAAAATATATACATAACATGAGGTACCAAATCAAGGCCGCCTACCGATCCACAAAATAATGCGATTTAAAAAAAAAAAAACTTGGCTAAGTAAAAAAAATCGGATAATTTAAATACGTTATAAATAAATTTTCCTAAAAAATTTTGAATTATAATTGTTATTTTAAAAAGTCATTAAATTTAACTAATTAGAGACCTGCAGAGGTATCATCTGCATGGCCTGACCAGGATTTTTTTTTAAAATTTACGGCCCGGCCCGAGTTTTATATTTTCAAATCCCACCAGAATTTAATTCATTTATTTTTAATTTTTATAGATAATAATGGCGATTTAAAATATTCGGTTAGGGAATTTAGGACCAAGCTTGCAGGCTGATTCATATATTATACACATTTTGGGAGAAGAGGGTGGTTAGGGGTTGTGTAGAGGGGGATTTTACTCAATTAAAATGATATTTACGAGAACATGCAATTTTGCGATGGGGGATCCTCCCACCCCCTTAGTTAGGCGCCTAGTCACCTTATATAACCCTATTTTTTTCAAAACCTTAGGTCGTTTCCATTGAAATCTCCTAGGCGCTGCCTTGCTAAAGAACAAGGAGGAATCGTTAGCGGGAAAATCAGGGTCCTCCCAGAGGACTCCCCGTTGTAAACATTGCTGCTTGATTTGTTGGAAGGTTTTGCCGTTGGAGACCGAAACTTCGGGTAATTTCACTACCGGTTTAGGTAGATCCACCCCTCCGTAAATGGGCTGATCAGCGAACGGACCTTGCGGTTTACGCGTTGCTTTCTAACGCGTTATAAAAAAATTATCAAGTAATGTTGATAAATCGATCCATGATTAAATAAAGGGCAAAAATACGAACTCCAACCTCTCAAGGGTGATCTTAGACTAACCTAATTACCCGAATTTTTAAAATTATATTTTTTTTACTAACTAAACTTGGTATAATTAATAGAAAAAAATTAAATAATTGAGCTAAGAATTTCTATATTATATTATAGCCTTGAAGATAAGGATACGCGTTAAATTTTTTTTAAAATATTTATCGATAAGTTAGTTAGGCACAGCATACAACATGATTTCTAAATTCTTTAAGTAAAAGCATAAAATAACAATTCAAAATTTTATCCGTTTGTTTAAGTTAAAAAAAATGTAATTAATATATATTTAAATATTTTGGGAAAAGACCGTCGATTTCACTTCCTTTTGTTAAAGTTACAAAGAAATTACTGTTTATCAACTTTTGATCAAAAACGACTTTTTAATTAATTTTTTATAAATTCTATTTATATTAAAAAAATCCAAGATATAAGTTAAATAAATAGCCAATTATAAAGTTATACTATAAGAGAAAACCTAATTTTCAAAATTTCTCAACTATAAAAATTACAAAAAGTGGAGATGGAATAACCTAATTCTCCGACGTCGATATTATAAAAACACAATAACAATATACGATTACATTCATAGAAAAAAATAAATAACGACTAACATTCGAAATCGATGATTTATTAATACTTTTAAATATTATATTCCCAAAAAATTGAAACTGTTCTGCTCGTTTTTATTTAAAGAAAATTTATATTGATTGATAACAAAATTATAAAAAATTATTTTAATTATCAACTTATTTATTTTTTTACTTGTGTGAACAACAAATTTTTTTTATTATTTTCTTTGTTTTCTTTCCATTATAAGGTTTACAGTAAACTTATTTAAAGACTAATCGAATAATTAATTATTCATATTCAATATACGATTCTTTTAAACAAACTGAATAATTTACTATATTGTATTCATACAAAAATTCAGGTTTTACTATTCTTATTTGATTGGTTTAATTAAGAATAGCTCATTTTCCTTTTTAAATAGGTCTAAATTTACAAAATTGAATATCACAATAATGTCAAGCTATAGGAATTTTTTTTTAATTGGATGAAATATAATTAAAATTTAACAAGTATCATCAATCATGATATTATTAATTAATATTTAGAAATGTCTAAAAAGTTATACTACTAAATATTTTACCATTTTTACTAGATGTATAATTAAAAAATAAAACATTATCCGTTACCACAATTGTAGAATTTTTTCAGTGTCAAATTGATAGGTAAGAAGGAAAATCTTCTTTTCCCTTTTAAGGACTATGAAAATAAATTAAATATTCTATAAAATATTCAACACTTTTATTGATTCTTAATGTGTTCAATATTACATGTGAGGAAATATATTTGTATTAAAGGTGAGCAATGGCCTATTTTTTATTCAAATTCTACCCACTCACAATTTACATCAGATATTCAATTTTTTAGCAACCTGCCCACATATGAAAGGCAAAATTTTTATCATGCTAATCATGCCCAAAAAATTCACACATTATTTTTAAAAATATAATAATTTTGCCTTATTTATTTCTATAAAATTTTACATTAAATAAAATTGTCGATTGGATGAACTTTTTTTAGAATTTGTATTGGTATCAATACATTTTGAAAGTAATAACAAGTCTGAGCATTTATTAGGGCTAATAATTTTAATAAAATTTAAAAAAAAGCTTATTTATGATATTATGTTTATAAAATTAAAATAAATATAAAATCAGTAGTGGTAAAATATAATATATCACCAAGCCAATTATATATTAATTTTAATTCCCCAATTATAACATTCAGATGCTATAGTAGATATTTAAGATTTAATAAAACAAAATTATAATATTTTCTAAAATATAAAGTAATGGCAATAAAATTTAATACCAATTTTATTTTAATTCATTCTATTCATTACTTATTGACTGATTTTTGTTAGTTTTTTTCTTGTTTAATGTTTAATATTTCTAATATAATTGTTGTAATATCTTAAATTAAAGTTGTCGGGCACATATATGACAAAACTAAGAGGTCTAAGAATCTTTCTTAAATATTTTCCCTAACTAATCTTACATAATAAATCATTTTTCTTTCATAACTCTTTTTATTTTTATCATCTTAATGCTATGATAGAATATATAATGTAAAAAAAAAACTTTTAATGTTCTTCTAAGTGCATATTTAACAAGTCCAGATGCAAAGCCACCAAGAGGCCCTCCTCCGAGCAATTTGTTAGTAACATCTCCAGCCAAAGATCCAATATCGACGCCAGAATTACCTAAAAGAGCAGTAGCCATGGAACTTATTCCTTCACTAGATTTAAACAATTGAGAAGGATCAATTTTCCCATCTTTAAGAACGCTTTGAATCATTTTGCTTACATCAAAACCACCTAAAATTCCTTTTCCTCCACCGGCTTGATTTCCAATATTTTGATTTCCTCCATAACTCCCTTGTTGTCCAGCATTAGGTCCATTTTGATATTGTCCACTCCCACCAGTTGCTCCTTGAATAAATTTTGATGCCATATCACCAACAAAATCTGTTGCCCCACCTCCTTTGGTCACATTTTTAACCATATCTTTCATAAAATCCATTATCCTTGATTTTAATTTGGCAAAATTTCAATATTGGCAAATTTTTCAAAAAAATAATAAAATAAAAATTTGATCGATAGAAGATATAAGATCCTTTAGGTATATAATGATATCAACCATATGATTTTTTATGCAGATTCAATGGATCTCACAACAAACGGTAATTTTTTAAAGGCACCATAATTTTAACATTTGAAAGGTTATATAAACAACACATTTGGGTAATTTAGTAGGATCAAGGGCCACATAATCGGCTAAACTTTGAGTGTATGAATCACATCATGAGAGTAAAAAATGTAACAATGATCGGCCATCCCGTTTCTATTTGAGCATCATGATTAAAAAAAACATTATCAATATCTTTTCTTACAAAGTCTATTAAAACGAGTATTTTTTATTGATTCAATCGCAATAAATTTTATTACCACGATTATCACCCTTCACATAAATTTATTTGATTAATAAAAATACCCCTCCTAAAAATTTAAATATAATTTCAAAAGTGTTAAATTTGACTCCCCTTTTTTCATATTTTTTTTATGGCTACATACTTGAGTATTTTTGTAGGGTGATTTGTACCCTTTTTTAAATTTTATTTTTTTTATCTCATTTCTCTTTTATACATATATATTTTTTAATTCATTTTTAATATTTTATTTGTTTTTTAATATATATTTTTAATTATAATTTGTAAATGAAAAATTTTTGAAAATTTGTTTTTTTATAAAGTATTACCACCATAAAAAAAAATCCATAAATTTTTATAAACTTAGTACTTCCCAATTATAATAAAATGATTTATTTTTTACTTTCAAACGTTGTAGTAAAGAGTGTATTGCGGAAGTGGAGTGGGACTACTGGAGCTGTGACTCCCTCTCCGTTATTTCTATTATTATTAGCCCCTGAACCTCTTTATTTAAGAGTGAAGTTAACCACAAGGGGCGCCACTAGACTTTACAATTTCAGGAGGCTAAGCTAAAAAAATTATGGGAGGAGGGAGGGGAAACCATTCATACCCCTTAATTTGTGGGCCTTCGACCCGATATTGCCCGGTTTTATATAAATATATTATAACTTTTTAATTGAAATTTGCAAACTCTGAACAATTAATTCTTAGCAACCTACATTGACACAAGATCATGAAACTAATATAAAGTTGTATTACCAATTAGACAATATTTTATAGAATGGACTATTATATAAAAATTTGTAGGCCTTACTAAATCAATAATTTTTGAAGAAGATAAAATAAGCGACTAGTCCAAATCATAAAACTAAATCTCTTAGATGTTATGGAGGCTAAATAATAATTTGTAATCGAGATATTATTGTGAGATATAATAGATTATCTTCCATTTTTAATGATATATAAAAGACTAGACAATTGACCATTGTTTCTCCTCTTTCTTAATCATGCAATCAAATGCTCTAAGCAGCAACAGTAATAAGCTTAAGTTACGTAGACTTACAATTAATAGATGCTGGCTAATTTGAGGTCGTAGCTATTATGCTCACGATCTTAATTCAAATCAGTGACTATTATGTTACATAAATTGATAAAATAAAACATTAGAAATCTTTTTAAGAAATAATTATGAAAATATTGAAGCCATGAGTTATTTACACGGTATGGATGTCATCTTGGAAATGAATCGTTTAGTAATTAGAAAATAAGGACCAGAGTAATATGATGAAAGCAATTAAGATTTTATATTTGATTGTCGCACCACCTTTAGTTGGTATCATATCTTAAAATAATAGTAGTTTGTAATAATATCAAGAAAATACTCGCAATAAAAATTAAACTCAAACTGTTTTTCAAAGAAGAAAAAAATAACTTTCCCTAAAACACATAAAAAAAGAGAAGGAAAAAAGACATCTAATAAGGATTACATCCATTCTGGGTTAAATAACAAGATGATTAATTTTATTAATATTTTTTTATTTAAAATAAATAGATGGTGTTAAAGAATAATGCAAATTGTTGCTTATATTCATTGATTAGTAAAGTTTATTAAAATATTAACTGTGATATATTATATAACTGTCAAATATGTTTCTAAAACAGTGGTGTCGCTGGGAGGGACGCAGGGGCTCGAGCACTGAAAAATTTGAATGGCCCCCCTGAAGTAAAAATTTTTTTAAATGGAATCTTCCCGATAACCAGTTTGAACTGATTTTCATTTTGGTATATTGTTTGAAGTGCATTTGCCATATTTGCAAAGGACTTCGCCACTGAAATTTTGAAATTGTACAAACTTAATCGATCCTTGCGTGCTATTGATATACTATTACAATCACGTTTATATAGCAACCATGAATTTATAAGTAACATGTCAAACATATGAAATAAAATTCTATGGTACCATTTTCTTGATTTCGTATGAATTCTATATAAGGAAAGTAAAGAATCCATGAGATCTACACCTCCCATTGATTTATTATATATTTTAACAATATTGACATATTATCATGATTTTTTCCTTTTTTTTCCTATCATATCTTTCACAGTCTATTAGAGGATGTGCATCTACAAAAGTGCTTAATAAAGTCACAGCACGATTGTCGTGCCACTTCACTGAATTTAACTCCACTCCGTTTATTATTGTTTTTTTTTGAAACAAAAAATCCTCGCCTTTTTTTAAAATTCCTTATCTGTTGGGAAGTTTATATCTGGAAGTCGATTACCTCTGACCGTGGCCGCGCAAAATATCCCTCTTTGAGCGAGTACGACTAGCAAATTTAGGGAACAAAACCAGTTATCAAAAAATAATTTATAATTAATTTGCTGCGGTATATAAGAAATTAAACGGAGCACAGCATTGCCACTTGCTCCAACATCAGGCAATCCTTCCGCTGCTAATTTTCCCAGAATATATTTCAAAATTATGCAGAAGGCCATCATCTCCGCATAGTAGAAATACTTTATAGCCCCATTTTTTGGGCTTTTGAGGGTTATATTGTTTCAACCTGCTTATCCCTTTGTATGGAATAATTTGCTCATCTACGCAAATGTTTCGTTTATCGATAAAGATTTTAGTGTTATTGGTTAGTTATTAGGGGTCTAATTTTATGTAGTGGGTCATGGCCTTCACTTTCAAGTGGAATTCCAAACTATTTTTCTCCTAGTGTTTTCTTTTTCATTATTGATATTTTCTTTTTAACCCTTTGAACTAAAAAAAAATTTTTTTGATTGCCCAAGATTTCTTTTATAATTCTAATAAGTAAAATATAGACTTCATTATTTAAAAATTAATAAGACTATCTAAATATTTATTAAATGAATACTATTTTAAATATTAGATTAAATTAATACATATAAATTATATTTTAACTATGTCAGCTAGCAATCAAATTTTGTGTTAAAAATATAATATCAATATCACTCACTAAATATTAATTTAGCACTATTATTAATTTTATAACCCTAATTAAATAAAAATAATCATTTATTAATTGAAAAATAAAAAATTTAATACTGTAATTAGCAGAGTTCAAAATGACTAATCAACTGTATATTTATTTTTAAATTTAATTATCATACCTATTCCTAAAAATATTTTTAAGGTCCAAATAACATAAGTAAAATAAAAAGTAAGTAAGTAGACATATAGTTTATAATCCTCTATTATATAGAGTTGTTTTTAAAATATTAGATAAAATGCCACTTTTTAAACGTATTTGACAGTTATAATATATTACAGCTAATATTATAATGAATTTTACTAATAAATGCTTTTGATAATAAATATAGTAACAATATGCTTTCAATATTTAACGCCCTCTATTTAGTTATAAACAATTTTAAAAATAAAACATTTTAGTGTTCATCCTATACAATAGATGTAATTTGATATCTTTTCTATTTTTTCTTTTTCAAAAAACAGTTTTGAGTTAAATTTTTAATACAAGTATATTTTTGATATTTTTACAAACTACTATTATTTTAAGATATAATATACCAATTAGAGGTGGTGCGACAATATATAAAATCTTATTGTTTCATCATATCATTCTGGTCCTTATTGTTCAAAAATGTTTCATTTCTAATATGGCATCCTTGCCGTGTAAATAACTCAAGGTTTCAATATATTTGCACAATTATTTCTTCCAAAGATTTTTAGTGTTTTTATTTTATCAATTTATCCAACATAATAATTTAATTTACATCGTGAGTGTCATGGCTATTACTGCAAATTAACCATCATCTATTATTTGTGTTGCTATGTAATTTAAGATTATTACTACAACAGCTGAGAGCATATGATTGCATATTTTAGATAAGCAATAATGATTAAATGTGTAGTCGTTTATTTATCATTAAAAATGGAAGATAATCTTATAGAAATTTAATATCTCACAATAATTCTCTCGAATACTTATCTAGCTTCCATCGTGTTATCTAAAAGGAAGCTCTAACCACCATATAGTTTTATGATTTGGATTAGTCGATTTTCTCTTCTTCAAGAATTGTTGATTTGGTTAGGCCTATAAATATTTCCTATAAAACATGTCTAAAATGTTAACAGAGTTATATTAGCTACATGACCTTTTGTCAATGTGAGTTGTTAAGAATTATATTATGTTATGTGGTTTTAGAAACCATATCAATTGAGGCATGTGTATAAAATAATTAACCTTTTTTATCACTTGTAATTCTTTAGACGCAAAATTTTTTATACCATCAATCGAAAATACTTTATATTCTAATAAATAGATTTTGTATTAAAAAATATTATTTTTAGAAATGTCTTGTATAGTTTTAATTATTTATATGCTAGTTTATTTTTTATGCATATTATAATATATGACAAAATATGAAATTTAGAATAATTGTTCAGAGTTAGCAAATTTTAAAAAGGATAATAAATTAATATAAAACCCGGCCGAAAGCCGGGCAAAAGCGTGCCGAAGGCCTGCAAATTAGGGGTTTGGTAAAAAAAAATTTAGTTGAGCCTCCTGAGATTGTAATAAAAAATTTTTTAGTTGAGCCACCTGAGATTGTAAAGGCTAGCGACGCCCCTGCTCTAAAAGTGGCATTTTGCCTAATATTTTGATGCTGTCTTGTGGGGAAGCAGGGTTGCAGCTAGCAAAGACTAGTCAAAACCCATACAATGACTATTTCTATAGGGTATTCTTTTTTAAGAACTAATTAAAATACGGAAAGGTTAGTTTTGGAATTAAAAATGGACAATTTAATTAATATACCACTATGTTGTTTATTAAAAAATTTAAGTTTATTATGATAAAAAAAAATAATAATATATGCTAAAATACCATTATAAAAAAAATAATTTCATTTTTTTGGAAAAGCTAACCGTGCCCTCTACTTCTTTAAAAAATTATGACAGAAACACAATAAAATATTAAATCGGCGGATACACAGCATGCTCCCGCGAGCCTCCCCGATAAAAACCCTGCTTTTGAGGGTATATCTGACCCATTCACTTTATATAACACACTTATGCCTACCAGTATCTATATGACCTAGAAGGAGAGACTATATGCAAAAATTGTAGGATTTGGGATTGTCATCATTCATTCAATTATTCACTTAAAAAATTCATGGTTTTCAATAAATGTTATTCAATGAAAGTTATACATCTTTGTCATTAAAGTTTTAAAACTTCCACAAGGTATTACGAGATACAATAATACTAATTATATTTAAATAATGGGTAGCAATAGCAAATACCTCAGAAATCAATTGTATAAATTTTTATTAGGAATTAGATCTACTACTCTCACCCTTTGGAACCCGCTGTCTGACGGAGAAAGACCAGGTAGGCTCACAAACATTTCCCAGTTTTGAGTAATACACCTTATTAGGGATTTTACTTGTGCCTGCCAATTTTCCTCTAACCCAAACATCGAACCTATTATTACAGCCGAAAGGTCAAATATTAGAAAGTGTCACGAATTTTCAAATTTTTATTTTATCCCAAATTTCTGCCAATGGGAATCTAGACTCCCTATACTATCGGTAAAAAAATTTCTCAAATAATGGTAATCATGAATTTTCTTTTAAAATGTTACAATCAACTCAAATCGCCATGTTCCGAGACAACTATCTTAGTTTCCTCAGATCTCAGTGTGAGTCTCTTTTGCCCCCCCCCCACACTTATATAATTTTAAATTTTTTTTTTTATCAGATATAAGAATATCTATTACAAATAGTCAAAAATGCTTTCCCCTTATTTAAGATAGTATTTTTTTGTTGCAATACAATCTTTTATTTTTAAAATGCTTTTTTCTTGTAGTTTCTTTTCCTAGTTTTACTTCACCCTTTCCTTAAGAATCGTTGTTTAATTAGCCTTTTAATGCCCCCCCCCCCATGTTTTTTTTTACAAAAAACAACTTATTTGTCTTTTTTATATTGTTTACTTAATTATTTTTTTAATGTCATTTTAATTTTTTTTTTAAATTTTATTTTCATGATATTATTTAATATAAATAAAGAGATCATAAAGATACAAAAAGATAATGATAATTTATAGTTATTTATCAAACTTCGGGAATAGAGGATAGTATGAAATGATAAATATAAAACCTAGTTTACTTTTAATTTATCATGAGAGTGAAAAGAAAATTGTGAAATAAGGACAAAAAAACTTGTATATAAATTTAAAAAACATTATATCAAATTTAATAAGTGTGGAAATTAAAAAAATTTTGTTACTTAATTAAATAATCATAAAAGAATAAGATTAACGAGAAAACGATTTTCATATAACTAATATAAAAGTTTTAAATGACATTTGCAAGCCGAAAAATAGTCCTAAAAAGTATGGTACCACATCAAATCGCCGCCGAAAACTCGGCGTAAGACAATTCGGCTCGGCGACTACTATATTTTATTTAGATTAAACAATGTAAACAACTGTTAATTAATATTTAACAATCAAAAATATCGCAAAATAGAAGTTTGGAAAATTGTAGGGCTGTGGTTTGTAGGCCGCGGTTTTTAGCAAATTTTGAAAAACTTGATTTTACGGGAATTGAATTTTTTTACATTCATGCCATGAAATGAATTATTGTGAATTTTTAAAAAATTTATATGAACAAATAAAATATATAAATCAAGTATAGTTTAAAATTTAACAGGAAAATTGTAAAATATCGAACAGGGTAGGCACTCTATACATATTGGAACGGCACAATTAGATCTTTAGAATTTTTTTTTTTAAATGTTCAATATAAAAAGGATGAATTTTATATACAGACCCTGGTTTCTTTGGTGATCCAACTGACATTTTATGTTGATTAAAATTTATTTGAAAACAAATAAAAATTATTTTTAAGTAGTAATAAAAGGAATATTTAAATTTTAAGATATTTTAAGTAGCTTACATAATTTAAGGATTCAAGTATTTATTTTATTTAAAGATTGGTTCTATAATATGGAACTTAATCATATTTGAATAAGAATTTTCCTAACCTACCATAATCTCTCATACAGGGTTGTGTATTAGTATTTATTTGACCTGAGAAGTATTTTGTAATTTAATACGATTTCATGATTTTTCAAGCAAATACAAATATTTTTTTAATTTTATATTATAAATTCTATATTTTAAATCAGCATTTATTTATTTAAATATTAAATTTTTGAGCAGATAGCGAATAAATTAACAACGTATCAATTAAATCCTTTTATTTTAAAATGAGTATTACCGAAAGTAACACCCAAAGTACAAGTTTTTTGAAGATGAAGAAAACATAGTAATTGTAAGAAAAGAAGTTTATATATTTGGCTATTATGTTTATAAGACATTTCTGCAAGAATTCTATGACATCAACATGCTATAAATGTAAATTGACAATTTCGTATGGAATTTTTTTAAAATATTAAAAATCAATAATATAGTGAAAGCTAATGTAATATTTGCTCAATTACATAAAATCAAAATCTTAAATAAAGAGATTTCATCCTCCAACAATATCATTCTCCTTTTAAAAGTAAAAAGCTTTCACTGCTATCTGAGATCCTAAAGATAATTTATATCTGCGGCAGAATATTTGCTTAGAATTTTTTTTAATTCAAATCATGATTCTTTAGAGTTTTAATAGGAATATTTTTTTGAAATTTTCTAATTCTCTCTTGGACATATGCCAAGCGGAACTTTAAAATTCTTAAAAAATATAGGCGATAAGATAAGAGCCCTTACATCAGAACCAAAAGAATACTATTTTTTAAAACAAAATCTACAAATAACTATTCATGTTTTTTGGGAACTTGTAGTCCAACCTCCGTTTTTATAAAATAATGTTTTATTTTATTTTATATTTGATATGCTAATTTTAATATAATTTTATTTGATAGTAATAATAAAAGGAATATTTGAAAAAAAATAATTTAATTTAGTTTTTAAATTTTATTTTAATATTTTTATAAATGTTATTTTATAAATATTCATTTGTTTTTTTAATAAATATATATATTTTTCAAAAATAATTATAAATATTTTAAATGTATCTATTTTTCTTCTAATTAAAGGCTTATTTTTTATTAATCAAGCTGAAGTTATGTAGTGGTAAATCTTGCATAATTAATAAATATGTATTATAACTGATATTATCTGAAGTATAATTATTCTCAAATTTATTATATGCTCTGTAAAACGGGTTTTTATATATAATATGTGATATTCTACTAACATTATTTATTTTTTTTGATGTTTGTATTACTGCAAAATATAATTGTAACATTTTCTGTATGATGATATTAACATTATTAGAAATTTAAAAAATGGTTAATAATAAAAATATTAATTAAGCTTAAAAATAAATTGATATTGTAGGGATACTATAAAAATCGACATACAAAAAAAAGTATTTGTAAAAGTATTTTATTTAAGTACTTTATTTTGAATTTTTTTTATGCGTATTTATTATTAATTTTTTCGAAAAAAAGTATTTGGGATAGGATGAGCTACACCCGGGGAAGTATGAGCTTTCCCATGAGCCGCTTTTGAGCTTTATAATATTGACTTATTTTAAATATTAAAATAATATATAAAGTATCCCCAGATCCTCAATATCTAAAATATAATTTTAAGAAAGTTTAAGCATATTTTTTGTTCAAATAAAGAATACTTTTATATAGAATAAAGTTTAATCTTTAATAAAAATAGTTATTGGAATTAAACTCTTTAATTGTTTTTTATTTATATTTAAAAAGTTATTTGTGAGAGTATAAATCATATATTGTGTTATAAATATTTTATATGTTATCCGATATTTAAAAAAATATAACCGTATATGAAAAATGCAGTTATACATATTTGATTATAAAATTATCCATTAGAGTTGAGCACTCAAGAAGAAGACATTAATTCTAAATAATTTTTTTTGAAGAGATTTATATTCAACATTTTAAAAATTTGTCCAACTGTGATCTCCAGTTTAAATGAATGAATAGCCCCAAAAAAACGTAATATGAATTCATTTTATATATCAAAGTAAATCAATACCAATATTTCAAGCGTTGGTGAGCATGAAAAAAAGACTTAAGACCTCGTTTTAGTTTTATTTCTAAACAGGAATCTGTTGCGCTGTCTATATATTACTCTAAGCAAAATAAAAAGAAAGAGGCTATTCAGATTAGATTTAGTACTCACGTAAAACAGAATAGGGTTGTTCTAGTTCAAAAACTGAATAGACTTTATGCATAAGTTTCAAAAACTAGGCAAATCAAGAAACGGCGAGTAGGAATGGTGTTTTTAAACAGAATTTATTTTTGCTGATCATTAAATAAAACTGAAAATTGCAACCTTTTTTTTATACTTATGAACCCGTTATAAAAAACATGTTTTTGTAAAACAAAAAGTAAAGAGAAATAAATTTTATAATTTGACAAACGGCAATACTTTAATACTAATTAATATTTTTTAAAAAGTTATTTTTATAAAGTTATCAATTTTTTTTAACACTTTAATCAATAAATTCGTACATCACGTTAACAATTTCGATTAAGATACAAAATAATAAGAAAATAATCAAATTTATAAATTTTTAAAGGTTAAAGGCCAAGAAAAAACTTAGTTATTTTTATATCACTAATTGAAATAGAAAAGGTCAAATAAAATAATATACTAGCTATTAAAAATTTCAAAATTTAAAAAATAATCATAAACACTCAAAAAAAAATTCCAATATATTTTTTTATGATAAAATAGCAATATTTAATGAAACTCAGCAATAATAAAATTGTATTACAACTTCATTTGTCTTTATAACTGCTGCTATTTTTTGTGGCATTAAATTAATTAAATTTAGTCGCACATTCTGAGATTTTGATCACCATATAAATTCTAGTTTATTATTCAAAGAATCTTTTATTATAAGTCTTAGGTCACTAATTTCTTCTAAACTTTTATTTGATTATATCTCAATTATTTTCAATAAAAATGGCGACCAATCTAACAAATTTATATTGTGAACGGATCTTTAACCGGGATTTTGTAGATAAAGAGATATAAGGAACTTTATCTTGCTGGGAGGTAAAAATTTGATACATGTCTTAAAATGAATGGGTGTAATCGGTTATTCTTTCAGGATATTTTGATATTTAACACAAAACACATTATGTTAATTATAAAGAAAAAAAATCATATTTGCACTCATTCAACCCCATATCATTTTACTATCTGAAAACTTAATTGTCAATTCTTTTGCAAGCATACCCTATTCTTGGTTCCTGTAGGATATTTAGTTTTCTTCCCTAGTTGCCTTTTATATTTGAAGACTAATTGGAAATATTACGTATATTTGTAAGTATAGATTAATATGCAACGAATAGAGGTTCTATGAATATAGTTCATAGAAAGAAATGGCCACTTGACTCTTAGTACAGATACGTTGATGCCTTTAAGTAAAATATTAGTAATTATGGATAACGGTTTATAAATATCTTTCGATATTATCTCATAACTAATTGGTCTGCCATTTGATTTTAATTAAGTGTTGAGAAGGATAGTTTTACGGAATCATAGAACTATTCTTGCCTGCATAAATACGAAATACAGAGTGAAAGTCTCATTGTAAGGTACACCATATATCATTTATCCTCCATCATTTATATATGTAAAGATTGGAATGGAAAACAACAATGCTTTTCCTTTCCCCCTCTAAGCCAAGAATTTTCCTAAAGGTATAAAGTAATAAAGATTTAACAAAAAGGATGGATATTGGAAGATGCCACTGAACCAAAAATATACACTGGGTCTAAGAGACACTTTAAAAGCATTGGATCTAATCCTTCCAGGGTTCTCTTCTTGGGAATGATGACATAATTTTGATTCTAGCTATCATGGCTGCCATCTGCGTATGCATATATCTGCTATTAACGTTTCATTATCAAAGGTGCCACAATTTATCTTTCAATAAATAAGTAATGGCTATAAAATACTAGTGAATGGAGAATTAAAAAACTTAAAATTTTTTTTAAATTTGGAAATATACCATAATATATAAAAATATAAGTTTTCTTAGCTTTTCTAGGCTTGCCTTATAGTGAAACAAAACGAAAAAAATGCTAACCTAACAATAAAGATGAAAACATACTAAACAGTTAAATTATAAGAGAATTTTATTAATTAGTTATTTGAGTCAAATGGCCTGACTCATTAGCAGGATTTAGATGTAAAAAACCGGCCTGACTTAACTCGAATAAATAATTCCTACTAATGAATTTGGTTATTCGAGTCAAATTTATCTAGATTTTGTAAGTTAACTTCTCTTTGGTTCGATCTGGCTACAAATAAAAAGTGAAATATTAAAAAGTAAATGAAAAGGTACACTTCATAATATTTGAATAAATGATTTATAATGCAAATTATATAAAAGTATGGAATAAATTTTGACTTGTGCCTAAGAGATAATCGTATAATACAAAGAACCAAAAATAAATAAACTATACACTTGAGGATTTGAATCATTTTTTCGCAAAAATTTTTTCTATTTTTTTTTGTGTTCTTATCTTTTATTTACATAATTCATTTGAACAAGCTTTCCATTTTATATTTCCTTTCTTTATCTATTTATTGAAATATGATATATTTTCCTACTACTAAAATTTCATATTTGTGGTGTTCTTTGAGAATTCCTATAATCTACCTTATTTATATTGTGAACTAATTTAAATTCATTTCCGATTCGCATTGAAAGTCAATGGGAAAACAATTTTTATTTTAAATCATTAAAAAAAAATTTTTTAAATTCCGAAACTTTTTTCGACCAATCAAATTACCTGACTGATTAATGTTTAGTCTAGCCTTTTTATTTCCTATTAAGCCATCAACATAATGCAATGGAACCCTGATCCAAAGTTTCTTAAATTAATTAAAATCTTAATCGTTAAATCTAGGAAAAATTTAAAATGGGTATATTTAAATTGTGTAATATTTATATTTATATAACCAGATATTTTTATAAGGTAATTGCGGGAATAGGTTATACATTGGAAGGTTAAATCGTTTACTTTTGCTATTAGTTATTACCAAATACAATGATAAAGGAATTTGAGATTTTATATTTTTTTGCTTGGATTGCTGCCACATATGATTATTATATATATTTAAAAAATTGTTATTTATAGAAAAGCGTCTGTGGCGCCTATTCGGTGCAAGTGTATATCGCTAATCACATAATTCTGGGTTCGAATCCATTTATTTCTGAAACCAAGTAGGTGGATGTGTGCTATAGGGTATGATAAAGAGCATTGGAAACGATCGGGTGGTTCCTTCTTTTAATATATAATAATATGAATCTTAATGCATTTTAATAAAAGTTTATCGTTGTTTCACAAATCGCTATCTTTTGACTTAGCAGTAACTAATATTCACAGGGTATTATTGTTTAAGAAAAGTTTTAAACGGCGTATATATACTTTTAATTCTATCCTAATTTAAAATTAAGAAAACATTTAGTTTAATACTTTTAATACTCATTAAATTATTTAATTCTTTATTTCCTCAAATTTTCAAACTTTATATTATATGTAAGAAGATCCGGCCAAGTCGGCTCAAGGGCTCGTCAGTTCAGAGATTTTAAAACTATCACTGTTTAAGAAGTTCAATTTTTATATATTTATTTACAGAAAAAAAATATCCCTCAGATATTTACATTTATATACCTCTGATATTTACACTTTTTAATGTTAAAATGTGTTTTTTGGAAATCTAAATAAAAATATTTTTGCATCGTGATTAAACAGTTTAGAAATGATAAAATAAATGGACATCCCATTAAAGTGGAAGTAAAAACCCTCACTAAGCTGACCCTTGAGTCAGATTTTTGAGCCGATTAGTTTTTTTTAGAATTGATAGTTCTAACAATAACTTTGATAATTTGATTTTTCGTCTTGTTAAAAAAAAAATATGTATATGAAGCATTTATTTTAGATTAATGTAACATGTTTAAACCAAATCTCAATTATGGTGTAAACATATAATAGAATCAAATATTTAATTACTATCTCGCGTTATCCTCTCATCTGAAATGTTTAAATTCTATAATAAAGGGTCCTAAAGACCTTCTAATAATTATAGGGGAAAACCCATATTGATCCCCATCTCCTTAGCAAAATCCCGGATAGGCCTATGAAACATTTTATATTTTTTTTAGGTCAATGTTTAATAAATTTTGATTTAAATTTTATTTACTTTTATTCTTACAAGCATAATAATATTTCATATAGCAATTTATTGTTTATAAATAAAAAATTAAATACTTTTATATATAAAGAGGGGAAAAAAGTAACGACAATATTGAGTAATTAATTATCCTTTCTGAAGCATTTGCTCCATCAAATTTTGTAAGCTTTTTATATTGTTATCAGAGTTCAAAAAGGATTGACCATAGACTTTTTCCTGACTTAGCATATCCGGTATTTCCAGTCCAACTTTTTAAATTAATGTTAAAAAATAATTATAAATTTTGGTATAGAAAAAAAATGATCAAAATAAAGTTAATTATATTATATAATAAACTCAAAAAAAAGTTATAAGAATGTTTTTAGAAATTGGTATTGGATGTAAATTTGTTCGAATATGTATAACATAATCTATTAATTAATAATATATCCCATCCACGAATTAATTTAAATGACATTAAAACAATATTGAGCTAAAACTAGGGCCTTATTTAGAAATTAATTTTTTCTAATTTGTATCTAATAACGAAAAGATAACAGCAAAATACATGTAGATTTAGTTCATTTCATTATATCATATCAATAGTTACATATTCGTTTCGAGAGGATGGGCTTATAATCATAACCTTCGCGATAATTTCGAGCCTTAACATAATGGATATCTATATATTAATAGATATATATATCAGAGACCTTCATTTGGGCTTTAACTTAATCGATAGAGACCTTCATGGGATTGAATTTTTTGATCAGGCCCAGTTCAGGCCCGTAGTAAAAAATAATTATAGGCCCGGCCCATATTAAATATTTAAAAAAATTCCCAGGTCCTGTCAAACCCCATAATATGTTTAAAAAAATTTTGATCAAGCCCGGCCCAAGGCCATATTGAAAAATTTAATTAATTATATTGAATGAAAATACAAATATTTCAGTGTATTTACGCAATCATTTTATTTGCAATACTGGAAATTATTATTATTAGAAGTAGAAAATTGCAATATTTTAAGTTAGGCACTGTGTTAAATAAACTAAAATTAAATGAAAATTTTTTATACCCAAGCCTTTTAAAAAATTAAAAAACCCAAGGCCCTGCCCAGGTCCGCTAGAAAATATAATATTAGGCCTATGAGCTACGGGCCGGTCCGGCCCATGAAGGTCAATTCTTTCTTTCTTCCTTTCTTTCTATATTTATTTATTTATTTTTTAAATTTGTTATTTATGGCATACATTGAGGGTCTTCTTGATTGAATAGTTTATAGATAGTATTAATCTTGTTCATTATTGCCTTTCTGTATATCGGATATTCCATAATTGAAGGGTCCATATATTTTTGGAATATATCTTCGAACCTCATATTTACATTATCTTGATAGGATTTTAAGTATAAATTATATTTAGTCAACGTTTCTTAAATTAAGAAAAATATATAGGCGCCTTGTTTTTTGCAAATATTTTAAAATATATAAAAATTTTATTTCAGAATTCAAGCCCAGGCCCCCCAAATATTTTTAATAATAACAGGCAGGGTCTCGAATATATTGTATATTATATGTGTCGTAAGTTATGCTGGTATAATAAGTGTTCCAGAATCCTAAGTGAAGTCTAAATCAACTTACGAGGGCCCTTTTTAAAATTTTAAAAAATCATATTTCTCCGGAAATGTATTCTAGCATGTTAAGGTAAACCTACCCTATGAATTTAAGAGGGTGGTTAAAATAGCGCGCTACTTTTTTCAGTAGCGGTAGCTTTAGCGGGCTACTCTTTTTTTAGAAAATAGCGATAGCGGTAGCTCGCTACTAAATACATCTAAAAATTATTAAAATATATTTTTTATTAAATCTAAAATAATAATCTTTTTTTTAAATTTAATTTTGAAATTTAAATTTATATTTTAAAATATACATTAAAAATCTAGTTATTAAAAATGTGTGAGATTGTTGAAGATAGCGAAATTTCTTTGGAAAATGAGAAAAATATAGATTATCCTTTCCCAAAATTGAAAAAATACTTTAATCTTGAAGAAAAAATTACTACTGGATATCAGTTTCGATGTAAGATGTGTCGCAAAATTTTATCCTCAAATCATACAAGCAGCTTTAATTTGAAAAAAACATTTAAAGGTTGATATTAAACAAATTTAATATCAATGAGTAGGCTAATCCTTAATTTTTAAAATAAATTTAAACCATAGACCAATCATTCATAAATTTTATCTAAATTATTTAAAACATTTTAAAATAATTATTTCAATCATTTTTATGTACTTATCTCCTACATAATATTTATTCTAAGTATTACTGTTATAATTTTAGACTGTTCACACCACAAATTATAAAGAGATTGAAAAATATAATGGAAGAAATACATCCACTTCCAAATCAAATTTAATTCAAACAAAATTAAACAATTTGGATTCATCAACACCAGGTGTATCTCAAAAATTGGCTGACAAAGTCATAATGAACTTTATAATAGATACTATTCAACCATTATGCTTGGTGGATAATGGTTCTTTTATAAAGATGATAAAATGCTTTATTGCTTGATTAGCCATAATTTAAGTTGGCTTACAACACAATCTATAATATTAATATATAGTATTAATATAAAATTCAAAATTAATATATTATTAATTACCTTGTGTATAATAATTATATTTTTAAAATCTTTATTTACCATAATTTAATGCTATTTTAATATTTTTTTATAAATGAATCTAAATCTCAGATAAATTTAAATTTTGAAAATTAAAAAGGTATTCTTCTTTTTTTATAATAAATACAATCGCTTTATATAAATTAGATTTCCAGATCTGTATGATGATGATAATGTAATAGCTGCTATCGTTCATCCTAGTTTCAAGTTAAATTGGCCATACATTAATTTGACTGAATCTAAATGGCAACTTGATAGGCTGATGGTAACGTTAAAAAATGCCATGCCTAACCACGACACTAATACTATAGCAAGATCGAAACCGCGGCCTTCTATGGACGATTTTTTGAAATAAATAATAATAATATTGAACCTCTAGATGCTTTTTTAAATCTAAAAATATTGATGATTTTTTTCATATGAAAAATGTGTTTATACTGCGTTGCCCTCAAGTGCAAGTGCTGAACCATTATTTAGTATGGCAAAGCTTATACTTTCTGATGGTCGCTCTAGACTTGGGGATGACAGTACAGAAATGTTATTATTATTAAAGTGCAATAATAAATAAATTATATATATATATTATATATTTAACAAATTACAGTCATATTTTATACCAATATTTTATTTGTGGAAATAAAGTTACGTAAAAAATATTTTTAAAAATAATCAAAAGAGCGTAAATAGTAGCTTTCGCTACTTTTTTTAAAAAGTAACTAATAGCGCGCTACTCATTTGAAAACGATAGCGGTAGCAATAGTGCGCTACTTTTAAAAGTAGCGTTTATCAACACTGGAATTTAGAAATATTTGGCCATAAGTTTTTATATATTTATACCTTAAATATAAATTAATAGTAATTCAAAAGTTCACGGCAATATTATCTGAAAATGGGATTAGGTTACCCTACACCATGCTAAGGAATCATATCCGGTAGAATTATATATATATTTTAAAAAATGGCGGTCTAAAATTAAGAGATTCTAAATCATCACGTTATACGCCAAATTTCCAAGACGTTAGCTTGGTTCCTATATAACATTTTATTTCAAAAACTCTAATTATTTATTTAACAACAAATAAAAAATCTCGAAGCTAAAAATTTAAATATTTACTAAAAAAAGGAGACTCGTAGATCTATTTAATATTGTATTGAATCATTGTCTATATTTTTTAAGAAAAAATTATATTTATCAATTGAAATATATTTGTACTATACCGTCTTTGTTAACAATTAAGGGTTTCTTCATGAGCCTATAAATTCTGTAATTAGTTGTGGGTTTTTGTTCCTCAAACCAAGGTTTGGCCTTAACGAATACCTGTTGAGATATGTGGATGGAGTAAGTGGTGAATAAACTTATCCCCAATATGATTTTTAACATGGTCATCATCTTTAAAAAATATTTATATATTTAAAATATAAATTTTATTCAGTTATTTTTAATAATATTAAACTATTAAACTAATATTAAATGTATATAGTATGTATAATTCCTTTTTTAATTAAATATTAATAAGAGAAACTTATAAGCAAGATCACCTACTTGCATAATTTTCTCTACAAAATTATTAATTTTTGATGACTATCAAATACATTTAATCAATTAAAACTGTTCACTCAAAGAATCAGTCCTCTGAATGGCTAAAAAAAATTAAAAGCCTTTGAGTGATCAATTTAAAGCTATAGTTTTAACGAGATTTATTCTTTTATTAATATGATTTTTAAAATGACTATATATTTATATAATTTCATATATTATTAATTAATATTAAATTTATTAACATAACATTTATATCATCTTACATGTGAAATATCGATGTAAAAATTTATCAAAATAATTCATAAACCAAGCCATTAATTTATTTTTAATTAAATTTATTTAACATTCATACTACATATCTATCTTATAAAAAAAATTAAGAACATCATTTTTAATGGTAAGAAGCCTGAACCTAAAAACTTTAGAAAATTTAACTCTAATTGAAAGTATTACAATTCTTTTGATGATATACAGTGGCAGTAAATGTATTCTTCAAATTTTAAAAAATTACATTGCACTTATGCAAATATACACAAATTAAGTAAATCATAGAAAAAATTTCTTTCAGTTTAGCATTACTTGAATTTAGTGATCATTCAAAATGGCATATTAGTTAAAATCGAAATATATCGCATAAATATTTTAAAAAATGCGATATGTTTCGCTTTTCAACAACTAATATATTTATTCATCCTTTTTGCACATAACAATATCTACTTCTTTTAAAAATGAATTATAACGTTTTATAACTTATAATTGATATAGATTTTATGATAATTTTCCGAGACCCGCCAAGGAACAAAAAAACCATTCACTTTCAAGCCCGGCTCGAATTCTTTAAAATAAATTTTTTTGCTTGGTTAGGAATTATTAAAAATTTTGTTTATTTTAAATAATTTTGGATGTATTTTATAAAATTATTTAGGGAAATTGAAAATATAAGCAGTTGAATATTAAACACTTCATTAAATTATTTTCCAACATTTGCCAACTGATTAATTAATGTACAATTTAAAATGATAAATTTAATCTGGCCTGATTTTATATAAAAAAAATAAATGTGGGTGGAAATTGTTCCGCGTCTGTATGTATCTGATTTTTACGAGAAGTCAGAAAAATTTTGTTTTTCCATTAATGATATTTCTTTGTGAGGCAGGCTTAGACCTGTGCGCCACCGGTATTTTTATTCACGCCGGAAAAGCCGCCGATTGAGATCATCGGCGCGAGCCGGCTCGTTGCCGATTTTTATTATGGCGGCGGCGCGGCGTGTGTGATTTTTAGAAAGCATATTAATTATATTTATATATATTATTTTATTTTAAATACTAACATTAATTAAATTAAAATATGAATTGTATTCTATTGCTATATATAATAGAATAGTGTATATTATTTACATTTATTCATACATCATATTTTATTTCCACAAACAATTCATATTAATTATTTATATGGATTTGCACGTTTTAAACCACCCTATATACAATTATGAAATCAACTCTCTCTACTAATCATAAATCAAGTTATGTCTGGAGGTACTTTGGAAGTCTTATTTTGAAGAATGAAAATAAGAAAAGCACAATAATGCCTGATTATTGCTTAAAATTGGCGAAAATACTTAATTCATTTTCACAGTAATTTATTTTTATTTTAGTTATGAAATAAATTTTTTTAGTAAGAATATAAGTACAAGTAATCTTTCTCTGCACAGTTAATGTCCATTAAATATCAGAAAATATTAATAATGATAAATCCATTCAAATTTAAAAATGTTTTTAAAGGCAACATCAAGATGTAGCAACAATATAAAAGATAAAAAATGGCTCTTAGGTTATTATTATTGTTTATTATTATTCATTTAAAATTTTTACTTGTTTGTTAAATTAAAGCTTTATTTTGAAAGTTCAAAAAAACTAAATTTTTAGTTTGTTTATTGCCAGCTCTGTTTTGAGATCTTTTTAATGTATAAACCTAATATATAATTTATTTAATTAATTATGTAAAACTTTATTTTGATAGTTAAAAAAATTTATAATCTGTTTCATTCCAGCTCTAATTATTTTGCTGTTTTAAATTCATTTTAATATTTAAAATAAATATGAAATCTAATAGAGCGAAATTATGTTTTAATGCGCAGCTTAGATTTAATGCCATTTGATTCTATAAACAATAAAGGAATATCAGATTTTCTAAAGGTTTAAAATTTATATAAAATGATTATTAAAAAATAAATTGCCTAAAAAATAGAAATATAAGATAATTTATTCCACGTAAGAATTCCCAAATAGGACAACCAATAGTTGGACGCACTCGACCATGTTTATTTATCTATAAAGGCGTATGTTTTAAATCTGATTGATTGTGGACCAAAATTTTGTTCTATCACTTATGGTCCGATCATTTCAAGTGTCGAAATTATATCACATTTAGCCTTCATCACTTATATGAAAATTTTGATTTAAAATATTTTACCCTAGCAACTAGAAATGTGACTCAAAAGTATACTGGGGGAACAATATTATCGAGATTGATAGTATTGAAGAGGAGTTCCATTTATAAGCCAAAATAATACATGTGATAACTGATGCTGGAGCCAATGTCAAAAGAAGCGTCAGATTAGGCGATTATGAATCATTTATGCTTAGGGCATGGACTTCATAATTTGGTTACAGTTGATGGCATAAAAAAAATTGCCAGAATTGATATTCTCATTAAAAAAATTAGAGAAATTATTTCAGCCCTCAGATATCGAGTAGCTGATTTGGAATGCGAAATTGAGGCTGAACATCGTAAATGTCTGCAGTCAATTTAGGAAACAGGTCATATCTTGGATATTGATGATTCTGTTCCATAACTTGATGACCATTTTGATATGTCTGATGAATCGGATAATAGAAATAGCATTGCACCAACCAATCTAATTAATGCAACAACTTTAAAATTAAATTGCCCAACCCGCTGGCATAGCATACTAATTATGCTAGAAAGTGTTCGCAGTGTAAGCAAAAGTCCTATAAATAATGTTCTAAATAAAATAGGAAAACATTCTTTAAAACGCTTTAATAATAAATGTGATAAGATTGATGAGCTTTACGCAGTATTAAATCCATTTCGAGAGTCGGTGGAATTTTTTTCCTCTTAAAAAGGATCGCCAATAAACTTAGGGTTATTATTTAGCAGTGAAATAGAAGCTCATATACAAATCAATAGATCTGATTGCTCAGATATTATTTGCTTAAAAGAAAATATGAAAAAAAAGCTTGACCATAGGTTTCCCGAACTTCAAGTTATTTTATATTTTTATTAATAAAATTATATTTTAAACATTAGATATTAGCAAACTTGATCCCAGGTTTCAAAATCTTAAAGTTATTTCAGAATATTTAAATTTGATAAATCTGAATTCTGACTTAGTATATTTCATACTTTATATTTTGCTTGCATTCCAAATTTATATTAATTATAATAAAAATCAATAGAATATTTATTATATGTGTTGTTGATGTGACTCGATCTGAGTAAAAATGCAATTCCTTAGTCTATTTCTGAGAATGAGAAAATACATAAATTTTAATTGAAGTGAGGCAGGAAATAATTTAAGATCAATTAAACTATGTTAACAATGTGTAAGTAAAGATCGCCCAAAGATAAATTATAAAAAAATGTAATACATTGATTTATAAATTAAATTCATTAAAAAATAAATTGATTTATAAATTAAATTCATTAAAAAAAATTTTTAAATAAATATTGCGCCGCCGCCGACAATTTAATAGGCGGCGGCAAAATCGGCGCGCCGCCGTACGCCGATATAAAAATTAAAAAATACCGCCGCCATCGTTTGAGACATCGGCGCACAGGTCTAGGCAGGCTTAATTTATTATATAAAACAACAAATAAATATGATAACTCTATTTTTATGACATACATTTAATTTAAGTTTAACAAAATAATTATTACAAAAATTATATTATGAATCAATATATCCTTATTAAAATTCAATCTAGGTTTAAAAAGAAATTGATAGTTAACAAATAATAAGAGGTTAATGATGGATACTGCTAAGTTAACATATAAATATAATAAGACCCGCTTATTATTTAATATTTTTACGGAATTAGTCGTCAAATCCGATCTCCTATATATTCACCCCCCCCCCACCCAAAGACTGAACTACCAAGTTGGATTAAGAAAAAAAAACATGATCTTTGCTGGGATTCGATCCCAAATCCATCTGATTGTGGCAAGTGCCAAGTAGGCCAAGGAGGCTTTGCAAAACTCACAATTTTCAAATATACATTATAAATAAATTTGACAGTACCTATCCAAATGAAAAATATTAATTTGATAGGTACTACCTTGGGCAATATCCTTAACCATCATAATTGGCTCATAAATCGATTTAAAAACGCTAAGCTATAATAGATCAATTTAAAAATGGAAATGAAATATAATACATATTAAAATGACATATCTATACGATCAATTTCATTGGAGCTTCACGGAATAACAATTAGTCAGGATTTAACCAAAAAATTATCAACGAAATATAAATGATAATCTAAAATAATTTTTATTATTTATGATCCAAAAAAGTAATATTGCATAAACCATAAATTAATGATTTTCCCTTATTTTTAAAAAAAGAAAATTCTGAAAATTATTTTTAAATCTTATCCCATTGTAACTTTCAGGTTTAAAAAATATTTCTAAAAATATCTAACCATTTATTGATTGGATAATTGAGAACAAACTTCAACCATGTTATATCACTTTATATATTTTAAAAACTATATATTACTATATTTTTATCAGAATTTGAAAGAAGAGCAAAAATCTTTGAAGAATTTTGAAAAGAGAGTTTTTTTGATCAAATTATGCCTAAAAATGCCAAAATCTTTTTAAAAAAATCTTATTAAATAAATCTTATTAAATAAATCTTATTAAAAAATCTTCAAGATTTTTGTTTGAAGACTTTTTTAAACTTTGATTTTTAGGATTGGGTTTTTGGTATATTTGACCTAGGATTCTTCAAAAATCTAGATTTTCAAATCTGTAAACTCACAGAAGAACCTCAAGAATTTTCCTCCGACAAAGACTGACCATAGCCATCCTTTAAACAAACTACATTAGCTTCAATATTAGGCTAATTTTCAAGGAGCTATCCTAGACTTTTTTACTTCTCATTTTTCAGCCGCTATAGTTTTTAATATTTTACTTATTTTGTATATCTTATTTTAATATAGTTTCATATGTAAATTATTTAACGTATAATATCGTTCATATAATAAAAGGCTTGTCACATTTTTATATCATATTTTGTGATAAAATGTAACAATACTCGGATTTGAAATTGCCTATCACTAAATAGGATGACTGAACATTTATCGCAGTAGCCTAGCTTTGTGCCTTCACGGGTTCTCAAAATGTTATTTATTTAATAAGTTATTTGGTCTTCTGAAAGTTGATACCTCCAATATAGGTATCAATCGATAGCTAATCACTAAATCTATCCAACAAGAGGCCAAACACTCCGGGGGTCAGAAATATTATCAACACAAAATATAGCGGGTATCAAATATAAAATTAAAAATATTTTTAGACTCAGTAGTATTCACTCTTGTAGTCTAGAGGGGGATACAAATTCAATATGTATAGGTATCTAATAAAAGTTAATTAAATATCCTTTGTATCTTTTGATTGTAATGATAATTATCACTCGTGGACGGGTCTAGGTCTAAAGAGAGGGGGGGGGGGTTAGGAATATTTTTAAAACAAAATATTAATATGGGTATTAAAGAAATGCTTAAAAAAATATTTTGACTCATAATTGTATTATTACTCTTAATGGGTTGGACTTAGGTAAAAGGAAAACAAGAGGCTTATTGCCATTGAAAATAATCTTAATCAATTAAAAATAGGTTACATGATGGCCAATTTTAATTGAAGTTTGTCTCCTATAAAATATTCAATATTAGCAAAGAGAAAAGACTATGTGTAGCTAGTGTAGATATATAATATATATAAAAATATATATAAGTAAATATGTAGCCGGCTTGAACTAAAAGGCTTTTTTTAAATTATTTTTTAATATAATGTTGCTCTTGGCTATAATTACATACTTTTTAATGTTCCGGTGGTATTCAAACTTTATCATTTATTTTATAGCGTCAGTTCCGGTAAATAAAATAAATTTTATTATGTTAATCTGATAATGAACTAAATAGATTAAATTGTGTATACTAAAATTTAATTTGCTATTCCTTACCTCATTACTATAACAATATTCTTAAACATTCTACATTTATCTTAACTAAATAGATTTCATCATAAGAAATTTTGTACATCGAATCCTTAATCTTTATCTTAACAAAAAATATGACATTTAAAATTATATTATATAAAAATTAGATCCTTTATTTAATAAAAAAGACTTGATGTATTGTGATACATTTTCTAAAATAGATGTATAGTTAAAATTTAAATAAATTTATTATTTTGTTGCTGTCTCGTTAAATTTTTGTCAAGTATAAGAATAAAAATATAAGGGTTAGAGGAGAAGTGCTTCTAGAGAGGAAAAAATATATTGATTTTTTTCAATTGATTTAAAAATTAGAATTAAGCTAAGTACACCCGACTTCGTCTATAAAAGAGAGAAAGGATCGGAAAGACTGGATACCTAACCACAATCCCCAAAATATTTTTTACTTGCCCTCAATGGTGCCTATCCTCTAAAAATATCTGGAGACTAACGGCTTCTACCCTTTTGCCGCTTAATTAGACACCAGGGGGCGTCGTCTTTACAGTCTTAGGGGCCTTAAAAAAATCTTTTTTATAATAATATTTCCAAAATGACTCTTTTTAGGTATAAAAATATAATTTCAAAATTTTCAGGTATTTCTTCAAATCTTTAGGAGGGTAGGGGGAGATCCTCTGTTCTCCACGTTCCCTTAGTAGCGTACTGGTAGACACTGACAACCAGTGTATGTAAAGTTCCAAACTGAAAAATATTATTTGGCTTAAACAAGAAGAATATAGGTCAAGACTTGATAGATGTTTTAGATTTGGGAAAAGGATACTTGATTTTAAAAAGTAACACATATAAGTTAGGGTTAGATTTTTATTAAAAATAAGCATGTACATGTCACATAAATTAAATTTTTAGATTGAGTAATTTGTTGATACTGGTCACCTAGTGTGAGCCTGAAACATCTATCCCTTTACTTTTAAATTTGCACAATCTTAACGGGGGATATTTATTTTATAAAAATGAATAATATTTAAAACGTGTTTTCGACATTTAAAAATAAGGCATTTACTAATAAAAAACATTATTTTTCTATTAAAAATTTGTATTTTCGAAATTAAATTTAAAAATAAGGCATTGAATTAAAAACATAATTTTTTTTTTTATTAAAAATTAAAATTTTTATTGATATTCTTTTTTATATTTATTCATCAAAGAGAGAACGTTTTAAATTTTCAGTGTTTAAAAAAAAATACTAATTTTTTGTTTCAATATTTTTGCATTTCATTTTTAGTCTTAAAATAAGGAATATTTAAAAAAGAATAAATAGGTCAAAAATAGAAGCGTGTAAGAGCAAAGGCTAAAAGGCCTTAGAGTGTGTCCTGACTCGACTTAATACCAGCTGGCTTTTTATTTTATAAAACGGAAAATAAAATAAGGGCAAACAAAAAATATACAAATGAACAAAAAAAAAACAAAACAAGATAGAAAATAGAAAACGAAATTTTTTTTAAAAAACATGAAAATAAATATTAAACACCAATTCCAACAAATACTTAAAACAAACCAAAATAGGGTGTCCTAGTTCAAAAGCAGACTAAAAAGCATTTGAATATCAAAATTTAGTCGAAAGGACAGGGCATAATCCTTCAATAAATTATAATTATCATTTTAAATAACATTTAATAATTCATCCTACTTTTGTACTATACAGTGAGTTGCAACCTATACATGTATGTATTTGTGTATCATCATAAAATATATTTTATAGATATTTAAATAAATAAATTAGATTAGATTTCTAAATGCCCTAACAGTTAAATTGATAGGGAAAGAATGTAGATATGCTTAAATTTTTTCCATATTTTAATAATAATTTCACAATGTAGTTTTTATATAAAGAAAATGAGTATAATATTAAAAGATTTCTCTTTTTCTTTTAAGATAATAGTCTATATTTTTTAAAAATTTAAGGAGTTACCATATAAGTATAATATTAAATTATTTTTCATAGGCATAACCAGAAATTAGCATGTTCTCGTAAATATCATTTTAAGCTAAAAAAAAATTCTCACAGCCTATCTTCCAAAAATTGATACAATATATTATTCTAAAGAATTTGAAAGAAAATTAGTAAAAAAATAGTTAATAACTTTTTAAAATAACAATTATAGTTTAAAATTTTTAGAAAAAAAAGCCATTTTATAAAAAAATATGAAAAACCAAAATAAATTTTATGAAAATCTACCTTAGCCAAAGGTAGTGTTGATAAACGGCTTGATTTTTAAAAACGGCTAATCCAATATTTTAGCCAAAAATATTACACACTGAACTCATAAATGGCAGAAAAGCTTGGACATCTGTTATCTCGAGGCTTGCATATTAATATTTTGGCCAAATTCTAAATTTGAAATCTGCTAAATTGAGCTGTTTACACTTGCCAAAGGGACCTATAAAACCTCCAGTAAAATTTGTGGAAAAAAATCCACCTAATGGTTTCCATCCTTATCAAAATACTTGCTGCGCCTATCATTTCTATTGTTCTTTTAAGGATATTAATCCTGATTTTTAGTATTAAAATTTAAGGACGATATCATGTAAAATTAAGAAATATTTTAAATATGCCAGGTCTATAACCTACAATTAGAGGTCAACCCGGCCTGTTAAAAAATTATACAAGTGCCACCCGACTCGTAAATTTTTTTACTCTGCCCGTTAAAAATTTTTGAAAAATGCCCTGCCAGTTAACTATATCTAAATTTTTCCCAATGTCAACTAAGGTTTTTTATCTCCTCTAAAACAACCGTTTTGTTTTTGTTATTTGTATTGTGTATTGTGTATTTGTAATTGGATCCTATCATAAATAATTTGTTTAATATATATTATTTATAGTTAGTTGTTCATAAAATATAAGGAAATAAGCCTAGCATATTGCAATTTATTTCTAAATAGTATTAATAAAAATCAAAGAATATATTTTTTTTAAATATTTTTTACCCCTTATTCTTCAGAATCAAGATTTATAGTAAGTATGTAACAAATATTAGTAAATATTTAAAAAGTACTATTGGAAAATCAATTACCAATTTTTTTTAAAAAAAATTATTAATTTTTAAGTGATTAAAAACAAGTTTAGTTATTGATTATTTAATATCGAGATTTTTTTTTGGAAGGAGGGGGGGGGGGTGAAAATAAAATTCTAACTCTAAATATTAGTATATTCACATTTAACTCTAATCTTCAAATGTTTTAAGCAGAGTAATACACTCGAATCTAATCTAATTTAATTAAAACAAATAGAAATAGAAATAAAATTAAATATATATAAGATAAGAGGAAATATGGCTTCAGATTTACAAATATCAATTTCAAAGATAAAAGTTTCAACACTTAAATCAAAATCAGTTTATCGTTTAAATTCTTACTATTGACTTAATTATCTTAAATGGAGGAGAAAATATATATATTGTCCTATCCTCATCCCCTTTCCCATTAAATTCCATTTTAATTATATAAAAACGATCTCCAAAAAATGAATACATATAGTAATATGTGAAGTGAAAATTGTGTATGCAATATATCACTATAATCTAGAAGATGAAAAAAATAAGTAAAAGTTGATAATTTTTTTTAAAATAACGAGTATTATTTAAAATTTCTATAAAAAATAATATTTAAAAAAAAAATGAAAAACCAGGATTATTTTTATGAAAATTCTAAAGGCCTATCTGAACTTATAAAGATTTTCAATAAAATTTATGGGGAGGGGGGTGACAGCCTAGGTCAATTTTTTATCGCGAAACACTTCTTTGCGTAACTATCACGAATGTCGTTTATCGCGAAGGAATTTTATAGCGCGAATTTATTTCTGCGAAACCTTAACCACGAAGTTAATAGAGCGAATACATTTTAGCAAAACTTTTATCGCGAATTCTTTACAGCAAATTTTTTACCGCGAATATGTTTCCACAAAGTCATTATTGCGAGCGCATTACCGCGAAACAATAATAAATATATTCGAATGCATTTATAAAGGAAAACAACATATTGAATATTAATTTACAAAGGTTCCCTAAATCATAATCGCGAAATGGTCTAATGGGTAAGCATGCAACCTTTATTTGATATGATAAAAAATAAATTAAACCATATATTTCTGGGTTCTTCTCAGCATGGTTGTGAGTATGGAGGGGATATTTGGTTCAGAATTTTACCTCAATAAATATAAATTCACCCCCCCCCCCCCAAACATAAATTTTTTAAATGTGCTTTATGTCTTTAAAAGTAAATTTTAACAAATATTAAAAATGGATAGGGCCTATTTCTATTTAAAATAATTGAGTTCGAGCCGGGCCGGGCCTAATATTTTTAAAAAAATTTCGGGCCGGGTCGGATCGGACCTTGGAAATTTTATTAAATATATCTAAATTTATCAATTTTATATTGAATTTTTTATGTAAAATAAAAATTTTTGATTTAATTTATTGAAACTAAACGCTATATAACATATGTCTTTTATTTTAAGTAATTATAAAAATCAATTTCTGTATTTAAATAAATTCGGGCCTGGCCGGGCCGGTAAATTTTTTTAAAAAAATTTTTTTTAAATAAATTTACTTTTTAAAAAAAATTTCGGGCTGGGCCGGGCTTGAAAAATTAGGCCCGATGCAGATCACTAATTAAAAATGATTAGAATAATCAAGATAAAAAAATACTAAAAGTTAAGAATTTTTGCTGATTTTCTCAGATTATTTTTAAAAATCATAGAAGATTATGCTGAGTAATTTTTTTTTTAATTTTCTAAGAATTATTTTATTCAATTTTCCATTTATTAAGACACAGATTAATATTTATTTTAAAACTCAAAAAAATCATGTTCATGCATTTAAATAAGATAAATAGTAAATTTCTGAACAATATATTGTATTTTCTAAGAAATTCAATTCTGAGAAAATTAAAATTTTTACTTAACCAAATTATCTTTTGGGAATTCAGTAAAAATTACTTTAAGTAATTATAATTCTAAGTAATTAAGGGAAAAAAATAATATACTAACTTACATATTATGTAGTTAAGCATTACATATTGGCTTAAACAACAGAATTAGTGTATGAAAAGTTTGGCAAACTTCATGAAGGCTGCGTCTCAATATTAGAATTTGATTCCTATTAAATTCTGAACTAATATTTTACAGAAAAGATAAAAAAAAATATCTACATAAAATTATAGGATTAAAATTATTTTGAATTAGAGAAATCCATTATTTTATTTAGATGTCATTTATTTTTTTGAATCACCATTCAAAATTCGAAGAAGACAGTCTAATAGCTTATAACTCTTGGTTAGTGACTACCAAAACTGATTAATAAATTTTTACACATTAAGGACTTCAGGCAATATTGGCGCAACCCAGATATCAATTTTGCCAATAAGGATCAAGATTTAGTCAATGATCTCAATGATTAATATATATATAAAGTCTGAGTTCCCTTTTACGCGTTTTATAAAATAAGACTTTGAGGAAAAGCTTATGGTAGAGAAAAAAAAAATTTTCAATAAATTTTATAAATTTATTATTAAGGCTACAAGAAAATTAAAAACTCTATCATTGAATTAATCTTGTACCTATTTTTATAAAATATTATTAAATTAATGTTATTAAAAATAAATGTTTCAAAATATAATAGTCATTATAAACAATTAGTGTTGTCAATTGACTAAATTTAGTCGGCTACGACTAACTAATAGTCATAATCAAAAAATTCAACTAAAAACTCGGAGCGACTAATCTACGTTAATTCGTTTAGTCATTGAGATTTTAACGAAGATGAACTATAGAAAAGTGAAAATTGTCATAATCGTAATCTTTAAACTTTTTTGAAGCAAATGGGTAAAAATATATATTATAAACATAAAGATGTCACATAGAGAAGTGATAATTATTAGAATCGATATTTTAAAGCTTTTTTGAATTTTTTTGCTGAAACGAGCCGGTTTTTAGCCCATGCCCGCTCATCTAAGATGTATCCAGTGGCGTAGCTAGGAATTTTTCTTAGAGAGGGTCCATACATATAAAAGCCTGGGGGCTGCGCCTCCAGACCCCTTTAACGGGCCTTCGACCCGTTTACCCGGGCTTCTGCCGGGTTTATCTTACAAATCATAACCATATCTTCTATAATATATAATAAATATATTTTTTAAATGCATCAATAATATGTTATTATAATTTAGTAGATTATTCTCAATGACTTTATAATAATACTACCCAGAATAATTTCAATAGTAATATAATATCCTTCCACAAACATCAAAACCAGAAAAATATAAATTATAATGGTATTTATTTGATATAAAGTCACTTTTAAGTCTTTTAAACGTATAATCTAGGAAAAAAATTTTGCTCTGGGTGGGGTCCAAACCCGAAAACCACCCCCGTAGCTACGCCACTGGATGTATCATTTATTTTTAAATTGTTTTATTTTTTAGAATTAAAAATAAAATAATAATATAAAACTACAATATTATAAATTTTAATAAAATATGTTTAAAAATTTTTTTTACATAATAAAACTAACTATATTAATAAAATAGAATGAAATAATATTACATGAGATAAGAAAATAAGAAGTAAAAAGAGTATAGGATGTTCTTTGGAAAGTAAAATAATATAAAATTTAAATTATTTTTAAGCCTGCACTACGAATCCTATGAACGAGTTTAATCCTAATCTAAGCTATTGTAAAAAATTACAACAATATAATATTTTAAATAATTTTAGTATAAATTGAGCTTTAGACAAGATTTTTTTTTATTGTAAAATATTTTAATAAACTATTTTTGATAATTTTTTTAAAGAATTTAATTTTCGAACAGAATGTTTTATGAATCAAATCGAATGATGTTTTTATTATTCGTATTTATTCGAATCGTACAAAGTAATACTAATATTTGATCTAATCAAACACAAATAATGAAAATATTTGATTCCTATTTTGGAAGGTATACTTGGTAATAAATAAACCTGAAAGTAATTTTGCCTGGTTTTTATAGTAGTTTAAGATTTTGTTATAGGGAATATATCTACCAAATTTCAAGATAATTGATTTGATATTATTTAAAATATTTGCAATTTTAGGGCATGAAGGGTATGCTGTAATTCTGGACGAAACGAAAAAATATGCTATGCCAACAATTATTTAGCATAATGAATGGGGAATCTCACACATATATTTATTTTTGTGGACAGTATTTTTTTCACAATTTATGGTATTTTGAATCAAAAGATTTAAAATAGCGCTAGTTTCTCCTGTATTATTAATAAGTATTATATACCGTGTATTAATATCATTAGATAAAGATCATACTTTACTTATAACGTATAATTCTGATTTATTGTTGCAATTAACAAATAATCGACTTTGATAATTTCCAATAGTGTTTTAAATTATAAACACAATATATAAAACAAAATGAGATAGGTCATATCATAAGTAGTTAAAAATTGCAAAATTTTCTTATATAATCTCTAAAATAATATTGATAATGATATATTTTAGTCTAGAGTGGTGGTTTTTAATAATATTTATATAACATATGCCTGTATAGAAAGTTAAAAAGTAAGGAATATGAAAATTATCACTTTTCTAATGTTCATCTTTACTGAAATTTTTTTAACATGCTTACAATTTATATTTTTACTCATTTGCTCCAAAATCTTTAAAATAATTGAAAAATAATGAATATGGCAATTGTCACTTTTTTATGGTTCATCTTCACTGAAATTTTAATTTTATCACGTTATAAAATTTTTTTCCCATTTGCTTCAAAATCTTAAAATAATTGAAAAATAATAATAGCGTCACTTTTCTATGATTCAAAATTTCTTCATGCAGTCGCATACCATTCAAGAGTTAAATGAATAATTATGATATGCAAAAAAACCATTCTCAATTGCTGGACAGAAATAGTGGCTGGTTAAAAAAATTCATTACCTATAGCTCAACAATGGACTACCGTTTAAACCAGATCTCAACAAATAATTTATTCAATATTAAATTTGTTGTTTAATAATTAGCAAATGATATGTCCAAAAATTTTAAAAAATTTGGCAATTTTCAAAAATTTACCAAAAAAAATTTTTAAAAATTTTAAATTTATGATAAAAAATTTTTATAAACATGTTTTTTATTTTTCGATAAGAGCAAAAAATTTATTTCTTTATTTTTGTCAAATGTTTCAAATTTTGTAAAAAAAATAAATAATTAAGATTAGGACACTTGGCTAAAATATCTCTATTAAGGAGCAGAGAATTTATAACTTATCTATAAGTAACTAATGATTAGTACCATATCCGTCCTAAATATAAATACGAATTACGAACGAGTCAAAATAATCATACAATAATTTATCAGTAATTTAATAAAATTAAATATCTTTAATTTCTTCAGTACCCTTAATATGGCCTTCACTCATAGTTTAATTATTTAAAAAAAGCCTTAAATTTTTACAAATAATTTGGTTTTTTGATTTATTTTAACATTAATTTTAATCAATATTAATTTATAAATAAAATTTTGTTTTTAAAGAATATAAATTGTGTGGTTTAAAGTTTTTTTTTTATATAAAAGAATTTAATTAAATTATGATTTTATAATATATTTATAGGGTTATGATTGATGTGGAAAAAAACTTAAATCTAAAGATATTATTAACAATGTTTCTATATGTCTAAACATTTAAAATTAAAATAATATTTGACTTTTTTTATAATATTAAAGCGAACCATGATTTTTGTAAGAAATTATTATGGTTTGATTACTATAATGTAATGTTATATAATATGATATTCTTTTTTTTAAGATCCATACAGCCCTGCTCGGTTATGAAACCTCTTTACCCTTCCCCACCAACTTATATTTTAGTTCAATATTTATAAAATTGGTTTTGAAGAAATATGAAAATACGCATTAAATTTAAAGATTTATATATGATAACTTAAATTTGATTAATTTTTTAAAATAAATTAATGCCTAGAAATTATTTAAAAAAATTTTTTAAATAAGTAGAATCATTTAGTTTTAATAAATATTTCTTATTTATATCTAAACTTAATAAATATAATTGCTTTGATATTATTAGGAAGGTATTCCTAATTCAAATTTAGATATTCAAAGTTTGTACTGCCTCAAAGAAGTTTTTGAAATATAGTTTTATTTATTTAATCCAGCGGCACTAAATATTATCTCTCTTAAATAGATAGAGTTCTAGGCGCGCTTGACGAGCTCCCAGACTCGAATAAACTAATTAGACAGATATTTCTTTTAAAAATTAACACTCTCATCTCAATGAGATGCGCCTTCATATATAAGTTTGTTTGCCTTAACCAGTAATACATAGCTACTTTAAACAACGGATGCAACTCCCTTTAGAGGTTATTTTCCTCTCCCAATTTACTCTGCTTTATTTTAGCTTAACTTGAAAAGCATTATTACCACTAGATAACTTAAAATATTTATTGTACAAATAACATTATATAATTTTGGAATTCTATTCACTAGATTAAATTTTACAAAAACATGCAAAAGTTAAAACTGTTACTTTTTGCATCAATAATTCCGATATCTTAACAGTCGTAAAATATATCTCTTTAAATTCTTATGTTCTAAAATGCATTTTCATATCTTTAAAAATACAATAACCAATTTGTATCATTGAAAATCCTATTGGATATACTTGAGAAACTAGTATGATTATTATTATATCCAGGTACTGCAGACGACATTGGTAAGGTTGTTGTTTAGAATTAAGCTCATCAGAACTTAATAATCATAAAGAATGGAAGTAGTTGAGACTTTATATCATATGAATCTGCCTTTGCCGGGTCACTGATTGCCTTTTAACGATTGCCATCCAATGACGATATAGTAATCTAAATGAGTTAAGCCAATCATTAACTTGTACTGGAATTTTGCCCTACAATGTAATATATTGGAAATCCAGTCTACTTATACACGATATAATATATTAATTAATATGGGTATGAAGTCACCCAAAAGTGAATCCCCCCCCCATAGAAAAATTATAGCTACCTATGATTGGGAAAGAGCTATATGTTTAGGGATAGAGCTTTATAATTCTTTTTTATCGAGCTGATATTTTTATGCTATCATTACTCATTGCCACATGTAAAATAAGTAGATCTGTGCACCTAGGCATAGATTAGCTGCCGCCAGTAATTTTTAGTCCTACTGACTCTTCTGCCAAAGAGTGCCGGCCCTCATTAGACTGCCACAGATGTAAATTTGGCGGCGTGGCGGCAAGATATATATTTTTTACTATTATTGAATATTTTATTGAAATATTAATTTTTTAATTTTATTTATATATTTTTGAATAATTATTATATTTATAGAAGAAAATAGTAAACGTTTACAATGAAATACAAAAAATAGTTTAAGTTATTTGATTATAAAATGGATGTTTTAGATAAAAATTTACAAATATATTTAAAATAAAAAATATATATTAAAAATTATCGAAAAAAATTAAATATATATAAATATACAACAATTTTTTAAAAAAGGACCATGGCACCCTAGAGAGGAACGAATGCTTAAGAAATTGGGAAGGTATACTCTGAGGGGTCACCTGTAATGAGTTTTCTTTATTTTGTCCATGGCTTTGATAAAATTAATTGATAAACATGGTGAATGAAAATTTAACAGAAAAAATTTCATAGAGCACAATTGCCAATACGCCGTCTCTCTCTCTTACATAAACAAGCCAGCTACACCAAGGTGATTTCAGAATCAGATTATATTAAGATAAGCTAAAAAAATAAATATTCATAAATTAAGCATCAGAATTTGAAAAAAATTACAATTATACTAAACCAGACGTTTTAGCAGTCTATGAAAAGTATATCAATCAATAGTTACGCCTCATGTTTTCAATTGATGATCAGATATCTCAAAAAGAATAGTATTTGATTCTTTAAAATCTTTTGATTTTAGCTAAGAAAAATAATGTGTGATCCAGTAAGAAGCACATTCTCAGAGCATTTACTTAAAATATTTGGAGATCTTGTTAATAGATCCTTTTAAAAAGATCGAATCCCGATCACGATCTTTTCAAAAAAAAGAGATCGAAATCCAGAATCGACCTTTTTTTTTAAAAAAAAGGATTGCGATCACGATCCTTTTCTTATTTAAATTTTTGAAGGAAATTACTGATCGATGCATTAATATAAAAATAATATAAATATTGTATAGTATAAATTTATTGTAATTGAATAATATAATATAAGTATAACAATTAGAATATATTCATTTATAATTAAAATTATCTTTTAATAATAAAATTTTTTCAGTTATTATCATTTAAACATCAACGTCTTTCATTAAGCACATTTTAGCTTTACTAAACAAGAGATCCACAGGAGGGCTTGATGGCAAAGGTATGTTATATTCAATAAATTTTTTTTTAAATTATAAGTATTAAAAATATTATTTAAATCATCATTTCAATAAAAAAAAATTATTAATGAAACGAGCATTTTGTGAAGAATATTTCTCAAAAAGGTATCTATTTCATCCATACATTCATTTGAAGCATCTGAATATGGTTGATCCTGCATATTTTCCAAATAGGCAATTAACCTTTCTTTTACTAACAGATTTTATGATAGATTAATATAGGCCAATTTAGTTTAAATTTTAGGTGAATTATTGCTGTCAATATGTTATTGTCTTCATACAGTGAAGGAAATCTATATTAAAAAATGATAATTAATTTATTATACATTAATAGTAGATGTATTATCTTCTAAATCTAGGAGGACTTTATTAAAACCTAGAATTTATTTATTATATATAATATAATTAAATAAATAAAACTTGTAAGCTCTAAATTTCGGTTTAAATAATTTAGGAAATTGTTGAAGTGGAATGGAAGTAGTTAAAATATGTTGTAGATAGTTATTTTTTTAAAAAAATAATATTTCAATTTAATTTTCTAAATTTTCATTTTAATTATTGCTTCTTAAGTAAAAAATTAATTTTTAAAAGGATCGGGATCGAATATTAAAAAAAATGATCTCGATCACTATCCTTAATTTATATCAGGATCATAAATCTGGGAAATTTGACAAATTTAGGAACGAATCCAGGATCGGCGATCTTTTGATTCGATCTTTTAACAACTCTGGTTAAAAATTAATACTAATCTGACTTAGTTAAAAAGAAGAATATTGTTTTATAATGTTAAAAAAAATTATATTATTATTATTACGTAAAAAATTATTATTAATTTTATACTATGTTAAAAGATTTTGATTATACCTAAAAAAATAGTGTTATTAAATAAATAATAATATTTTTGTTGCGTTAAAAACAATATGCACGGGGGAAGCTAATTTAATATTGCTTATTTTTAGAAAAAAAATTCATGCTCATACATTCCTGTAAATTTTTTATTATGATAAAAAATATAAATATTAGGAAACCAAATATAAAATTGCTTATTTTTTATAAATAAAGAGAAAATGCGAATGAATTGTACAATTTATGTTTAAAAAAATAAACTTTGGGTAAGCAAATGACAAAATGCTTATTTTTCTTTAATTAATAAAAGAGAAAGAAAAATTTTTTTATAATAAATTTTTTTATTCTTTTTAAAAGAATTAATTGATTTAAAATGTTTAATAATTGCAAATTTAATATTAAAAATTGATTAGAAGTATCATTTAGCTCATGATGCGAAGAAATTGATTATTAATAAAGGAAGATCAAAAGCAATTTACAAAACTCAAAACTTGCATTCGCAATTTTTCAATCGATAAATATAAAAAACATAAATGGCTCATTAGATATGAATTTTTTTACCTATATAGCGTCACTAGCAGCGTCTACATGACAGGATTTTTACTGGATGCAAACTCCTTTCAAAAACCTTTGCCTACCCCCCTAAAAATTCCCGCCGCCTTCGGCGGTGGTGCCTTTTTGTTATTATTTTTACCTATTTATTTATTGATACTCTTTTCAAAGAATTTATAAGGGATAACTTAAATTAATCTATCTCTACTACCAACTATCGATATTTTATGAATATAAAGAATTTATTTTTTAGATAATAAATACAATTAAAACCTCCATTATTTACAATTAATTTATTATTATGGAATTATGAGCTTGCTGAAATATCTAAACCTTTTAAATTACATTTAAAAGGATAGTTTATTTGGAAAACAATGTGTGTGATTGTTTGCAATATATAGATTTGGTCGATGAATTGTATTATAATAATACTATAATAAAAGTATTAATTTTTACAGCAATAAATTTTGTCCTATTTCATCTCAAAATTTAATAAATAACCCCCCTCCCAGTAATATTCCCAACCCCCATTAAAGCAGCTTACCCCATACCCCCTCAAAAAAATAGGATGCAAACTGTTCATACCCCCCACGGTCATATAGACACTGGTCACTAGGAGGGGGGCGTAGGGACTCTAGACGTCTGGAAAATTTGAAGAGTTCCCTCAATTTTTAATTTTTATACCACTAAAAAAAAGGTAAAAAAAAAGGTAAAAAAAAAGGTAAAAAAAAAGGTAAAAAAAAAGGTAATTTAAAATAATGTTAGATAAAAAAAGAAAGTAATTTTAAAAATAATTTGAGTGCTCTGAGATTGTAAAGGCCAGTGATGCCACTGCTATGTTGTTTCTCCAAAGGAAAAATATGTTTATAATAATAAAAGATTTTTGGATAGGAATATTTTTATAGGCAGTTTAACAGCATGGAGAATTAACCGCTCATGTAGTCGATGACTCAATTATAATCATAAAAAATATGATATTGATGCGTAAAATATTCACCAAATTTTATGCAAAAATATTTTTGTATGGTTTGATTATTAAAAATTAAAAATGTTTTTCTGTTTCCTTAGTATTAAACTTGACTCTCGTCACTGAGTAATACTAATATCATTTTAAATAAAAAAAATGCATATATACATGTAAGTAATAAATTTTGTTTGTTTAAAAATAATAAGCTTCTCTTCTCTTCTCTTCTCTTCTCTTCTCTTCTCTTCTCTTCTCTTCTCTTCTCTTCTCTTCTCTTCTCTTCTCTTCTCTTCTCTTCTCTTCTCTTCTCTTCTCTTCTCTTGGCATTCATTTGAATGATTGACATTTGTCTTTTAAATATTCTATTCAATATTCTTGATATGAATGAAAATAGAAAAATAAAAAAGGAAAACAAAAAAAATAAAAACATTCAAAAGGTGTATATTATTATTTTATAAAATTTTATGCTTATTATAAAATAAGATTATTGAAAAGAAAGATCTAAATTTGATTATACCAAAAGAAACTAAAAATCCAAAACCTATTGATGAAAATGCAAGACCAAACCATTTCAAAAATTTAACTGAAGATTCAATAAAAACTAAAAAAGAAGTAAAAGCTACAAAATTAAATGATAGCACTTTTCAGCAAAGTATTTATCAATGTTATTTTAAAAAATGATTTGAAAATTACTTAGGTTCTTTGCGAGTACCTGAAAATATAAGGTTAGATAATGAAAAAGTTCAAAAAAAGTTAGCAAGGAAACTAGCAAAAGACAATATTCCTCAAAGAATAAATATTGAGAAAAAAATTGCTCTCTTTTCTCATTTACCTCAATATGATAAGAATATTATGTCAATTACAAAGAACTTATCATTTTCTACTATTTTAAATACACATATTATAAAACTGGGCTTGCAATATGCACAACACAAAATACTTGGTTCAAATTCTCGTTGTCTTTATTTATTAGAAGTTTTAAAGAAAGTAACTATTTCTAATTTTAAAAAAACTAACAATGTTTACAAGTTAATATATGAATATCAAAGTGTGCCACAAAAAGAAATTCAACGTGATTTAGAGTCAAAGCTTAAACCTAATATATTTTTTTTATCACAATGTAGACCACTTTCAATTAATATGAGAAATGCAATTAAATATATTAAAATGCAAATAGCTAAAATTCCTCCAAATTTCACAGAAGCACAAGTTTATTAATATTTAGGAATATTTTAGATACATTTTCATATTTAAAATTCCTCATTAATTAATATAATGTTTTGATTTGTTTTTGCTAGAAATTATATTTGGATAATTTTATTACAAATTGACCAGTGATTTGGACAACCATCTTAGGAATGAATGAGACTTGGCATGTTAGTTATTTATATTGTAAAGGTTAATAAACAAAATATTAGATATCTAGCTTAACCAGATCCAAAGATATATGTCTTCAAAATCGAAAATTGCCAAATATATGATTTTATTAAATCTTGTTTTTTTTAATTACTTAAGATAGGGTTACATGTTATATATCATTATATAACCCTTAACATCATTGGAAAATAAAAAAAAATTTTTATTCTTATTTCTGGTAAAAATAAAATATGTTAGAAAGTGATTTTTTTTGGGTGTTGAATATCTCTAAATATGATTATTCCCTTTATATTAAATTATTTAATATTTCTGGTAAAAATAAAAAATTACTAGAAAGGGATTTTTGGGGGGTGTTTATATTCTCCAAAATGATTATTCCCTTTATATTAAACTCTTTAATAAAAAATCTCTATAGCCAGTTTTTTAAATTTTATTTAAATAAAAAAAGATGATGTAGATGGCGTTATATTCAAAATCATTATAGCATAGTATATTTATTTAAAATATGAATTATATTGGTATTAAAATAAAATCTATTGAATATAACCAATATGATTACCTGGTGTGATATCCAAGCAGGCAGCCCATACAGATATGTTTATTTTTTGAATGCTATTACAGTGATGAAGCTTCCATAGAAGCATGGGAAGCATTGCTTCCCTTGAAATTTTTCCTAAAAATTTTTTAAATAAACTTAATTTAATCTTTATAATATGTTAAAAACTAATCTGACTTTGGTAAAAAAAATTATTATTATTTTTACTACGTTAAAAAATTTACCATTATTTTACTATGTTAAAAAAATATATGAGGGAAGCAAATGTAATATTATATTGCTTATTTTTTTAAATAAAGAGAATCATGCAAATATATTGTGTAAAAAATAAGCTTTGGGGCAAATAAAGTTTTTAATAAAAAAAGAGAAAAAAAAATTCAACTTGAAAAGAATTAATTAATGTTTAATTATTACAATTATATTATTAAAAATTTATTAAGATTATTAGAGTTGTATAAAAAGTATCTATACTATTTCATGTGAATCGGTATCTGTTTATAAATACTTTTTAAGATAAACTTTGATCTAAAAAATAAAAATATTTAAGCACAAATATTATCTCATATGTTTGAGCATATAATTTAAATAACTATATATTATAAAAATATTAAGAATAATATAATAAAAAATATATATAATATCAAAACTTATATATATTTTACCCATTTATATCTATAGATATTAGTTCAAGATTGTGAAGGATATTTTTATCATGCAAAGGAATTTATAAATCCTTGCTTAGCCCTGACGCCAATTAATTATAAACTACCATTTATGCACAAAATTATTTTAAGCAAATAAATTTATTTAGTTTTGTAAAATAATTTTATATATAATGTAAAAAAAATTTTTTTATTTTAAATCTATTTTTGATTTTGATTGAAAAAAACTTGGTATAAAATTAAAAATTTAACAATAACTTTTATAATTCAGGACTTGATCATTTTAATCAAAAACAAAGACGAATTCTTTTTATCTTTTTATGGTTTTAATTTTTTCTATTGCTTCTAATCTTGACGCTTCGTCACTACTATATTGTAAAATAAATAAACATATTTTTTTATATACAAACTATTATAAACAAATACTTCAATTATCTTTATCATATTCCATTTTGTGTTTATTAAGGGAGTTTCCTCAGGCCATAATTTGTAGATATATCCTGTCGTTATTGTGATCTACTATCATTATTATTTGATGTCACTTGTGGAATAAAAGAAGGATGTTGGTCCATGAGGTTATAAAAATTAATTTCATTCTTTGTACTATGGCTAACCACCAAATATTGTCATAAACATATGATTAGAAAAAGGCCTGTCCAGACTGGCCCTAAATAAAAGATCGATCACATATATTTATGAAAATTTTTGGTGATTAGTCACAATAATAAAAAAGAATGATATGACTGATAGGTATATATCTTTTTTACATTCTCATGGATCATCACCATCCTTTTTTTTTTACCCCACGATTGAAGAAAAGAGATGACTGCCCAGCTCTAATCAAATACAGTGTGGTGCAGATTTAAAGGAAAGTATTTCCATATTTTTTAAATCGTTTGTAAATAAAATTATTTAACTTGTAAAAGAATATATAAATATGTTATTGTAACAATTCTTTGCAAATCAAATAATTTTATTTTTATTTGCAAATAAATTAAAAAATTTGTTTTCCTTTAAATCTGCACACCACTAATAACGATAGTAGATCCCATAATAGTGACATGTCTCACTTACAAATTATCGCCTCAGGAAATTCTACTAATAAGGGTATGAATATGCTAAAAACAAGAGATATTTTTTTTTTATTTAAAATATTTTTATTTTACAATATAGCGTTCTAATAATAATCATAACTTTATGGGCTCCTTGATTATGTATTGCCCCATGGAATCATATTGGTTAAACTCAATCGATTTTTTTATTTTAATACCAATGCAATTCATATTTTTATTAAAGATATCGGCGGTATAGAACTAAAGTGCTCCACTTAAGCAAATGTTTAAAATGAGAAAATCAACATTAAAGTTTAAAATCAAATATAGTAAAAACATATTTATCAATTTAATTAAAAATTCAGAGATAATTTATATCATATTGTTAATTAATTATAGCCTAAAAAAATTTTTTCGCAAAAATTTAAATTATAATAACACTTAATTTTTTTTTGATGTTCAAAATGCTCCATTTACATTTTTTTAAATTAGAATTTAACAAATATATTCAAAATAATAACCTCAAATTATCGAAACTATTATCTTTATTTTTTTATAATTTATTCATGTAATAATCTTTAACAGGAATTCATGATAATCTTACGCATTTTTTTAGAATATAAATCATAAAGTATTTTTTAATTGAAACTTCCCTCAAAGTTCTCCTTTGAAGAATCATATTCTACCTATGTTAATCTCTTAGATTATCATTTATGTGATAATTTTAAAATTATTTTTACCTATTCTATGAGCCAAATCAGTCAATATTTTGGTAAAATTTTTAATGAAATAACTAATATATTTATTACTTATATCAAGTGTTCTTAAAAAAATTGTCTAATCTATCTTTTATCCTTCTCTAACATTGAGTCTGAACAATAAATTTACTATAGAAGCTTCATCAGCTAAACTCCAAAAGGCATCAAGAATAATTTTACTCTGATCAACATTAGCTTTTTTGTGACACTGAAATATACATTTATTCGAATGATTATGAATAATTCTTGTTCTTTTTACATCACCTTTAATATTAAAAAAGGTCTCCCCTATTTCATTTAATTTTTTCCTTCTTTCATTGGCTTTAGTTTTAGAAGTTGAAGGGCTATAGTGATCTGCATCGGGCCTAATTTTTTAAGCCCGGACCGGTTCTAAATTTTTTTAAATATAGAAATTAATCTTTATTATTACTCAAAATAAAAGACATATGTTATATGTCGTATAGTTTCAATAAATAAAATCAATATTTTTATTTTACATAAAAATTCAATATAAAATTGATAAATTTTGATATATTTAAGAAAATTTGCAAGGTCCGACCCGGCCCAAACCCTATTATTTTAAATGGAATTAAACCCGAACCCGTTCGGGCCGGGTAATAGCCGGGTCTAACTTTGCAGATCTTTAGGGCTAGGTATAGTTAATAATAAATTTTTATTTCTTTATTTAATGAACACAAAAAATTGATAAATTTTATATATGTGTAAATATAAATTTAAATTCAATTTTATGTAATCTTTATTTAAATTAGAATAGATTATTAAAAAATTGTGATAAATTTGAGATACAATTACTTAATTTCAAATTCAATTTTTATATCTTTATTTAAAGAGCATAATAATGCTTAATAAAAAAAATTGATAAATTTATCATACAATTTAAATTCAATTTTTATATCTTATTTAAAAATTACACATGGAAACTATATTAAGAATACTATAAAATAATAAAAAAAATAATAATAATTTGGAAATAGATCTTGAATAAAAATATTTTACGAAATAATATGGAAAGCAAAAAATTAAAAAGGAGAGAAATATAACACGTGATTAAATAAGATAATAGTATAAGCCATGCATATGAAGCAAAAGTTACTTCGTTTGCAAATAGCGCAAAATTGACAGTTATAGCTTTGGCAAAAATTAATATTTAATCTAGTTTTTATTTTTATATATATATTGGGAATCTTCCAACTCAAAAATTTTGAAAATATTGAAGCAACCAATTCTAAACCGACGATATTATGTTATAATGATTTTTGAATATAACGCCATCTTATTAACTTTTTTATTTATAAAAATAATAAAAATTTAAAAACAAAAATGGCTTTCGAGATTTTATATTAAATAGTTTAATATAAAGGAAATAAATATTTTTAGAGAATATCAACGCCCAAAAAATCCCTTCCTAACAATGTTGATTTTTTTATTTTTACTGGAAATAAGAAGAAATTTTTTAATTTTATTCTATATTTTCCAATGTAAAGGGCTATAAAATGATATATAACTTGTAACTCTATCTTAAGTTCATTCTTTTAAAACAAAAACAAGATTTAATGAAATCACGCATTGGGCGATTTTCGTTTGAAGAGCTATCGCTCCAAAATTTTGGTTTTTCTAAAATATGCAAGATATTTAACTAACATGCCAAGTTTCGTTCATTTTAGAAATTTTTGTCAGAAAATTTCATTTTTTTAGACTATTTGAAGTGGAAATAACCCATTTGGATTAATTAAATTAGTATTTTAATATTTAATAAACTTTTACTATATTTTTTTTTAAAATTATGATAACTCCTAGGCGAAAGCTCTATTAATTAGTTCTATTGATGATTATATAATGGAGAAAATAGTATTAGCAGGGGAAGCTATATCTAAAACATATGCAATCACCAAAATTTCAAATTATGACACCATATTAATATATTCATAGTAATATTTTTTGATATTTATTTCCTTGATTTGTATTATTAATATTATTTTAAAATAACCATAGAAATAGATTAATTAATTCAATTCAAAATTTTTAATTCTTCTTTATGACCAGGGTTGCCAGGTCTCCGCCATCAGCGGGAGCTCCCATAAAACTACCGTAAGCAATTTTTAAATTTCTCCCGCATAATTCTTTTTAGCATTTTAACGTTTTTATTCTATAAATAATAATTTTGAGAAACAATAATTTATTATTTTTATATTATTAAAATATATTTTAAATATTTATTCAAAAAACGTCTAGTTTGTAAATTTCTTTCTATCCTTACATTAATCATATTGTTTTATTTTTATCCTATAATATATCAACATCATTCATTCATATTTTTCATTTCCATGTTTGTTTGTGTATAACATTATAGGGCTAGTTGCTTAATTATCATGTTTAAGTTTTTTTTTATATAATATAAACAAAGTAACTCCAAGACAAAGAAGTAGAAATTAAAACTAAATATAAAATATTAACTATTTTGAAATTATAAAACGTTACCGACTTTGTTAATATTTATATAAAGTAATTATAACCCACAGAAATTTTTTTTTAGCAATTTTTATATTTATACCATGATTATCATATTTAACCCCCAAAATAGCAAATTTATCCCGCAATTTGAAAATTTTGACCTGGCAACCCTGTTCATGATGTTTTAATGGTTATTTTATTTATTGTCAGATTGTCAAAAATTAGCCTAAAGAAACATTTATTTTTTTAAATTCTATAGATTGAATAATAATTTTTTTTTCATTTATAGTTCAACCCTTGTATTTAAAATCCTTTATGATTGCCATAAATCCAATAAGAAAATTCATGTTTTGGTAGTGGACTCACGCCCTGATTTAAGTGGTATATATTTAAAATTCCCTATTAAATGTGAATTATATTAATGCATATTTATTAAATTTTATATATAGGAAAAATTATGCTTCAAAAATTGCTCAGAAATGGGATCAAATGCTCATATCTATTCATTAATAACCTATCACAAGTTATGCCAAGAGTAAGTATTTAAGCTTATTAACATTGAAGTGTTATAATTAGGGTTGTTAAAAAAAACCTATTCAGGTCGATTTTTAAAAACGACCCGATTAAGATTTTAGCCATGATAATATTTTGTAAGTTTCAAGATTTGGCAGATAGAGGTCTAAACCTTTCTGCCATCTATGAACAAATATCCATGACTAGATTATATTATTTGACTAAAATCTTAGTCAGGTTGTTTTTAAAAATCGGGCATTAACACTCTGGCCCCTAAGTATATATTTTTTGTTTTAACAAAGCAAAACAGCTCCCCCCCCCATCCATTTTATATAATCTAAAAGAAGTTTTAATTTATCAATTAATGCAAAAGCAAGATTGGGCACATTACTTATTACTCTTACCGTTATTTAGAACATATAACAATTTCGAAAAGTTCTCCATTACATAATTAAAAGTAAGATTAAAGGAACTCGAAAAGCATGATAAAGAATTTTATGGATTCATATCTCCATGTAGCTTAAGGTTAAAAAGTAGTATTTATTATATAAACGAGTAGTTTATTTATATTTTATTGTCTAATTTAATGTAATATATTGATCAAAAATAAATTATTTTAACCTTCACTACAAAGGTTGGGTAAATAATACCCCACGGCTTTTATAATCTTGGTAATAAAAAAGCCTGAAGATATTTTGACCTGGTTTTTATAGTAGTTTAATATTTTGTTATAAGGAATATATTTACCAAATTTCAAGATAATTGATTTGATATTTTTTAAAATATTTTACAATTTGTTGAGCTTGGGGTAGTATAGGTCTCACCTTTGTACTTACGAAATTTTCTTTTTTTCCAAATTTTTTTAATTAATTAATATTATTGTATATTACAAATTGATATATAAAATTGAAAAAATAAAATTTATATATTATATTGTGACTCAAAAGTTTATATTATTTTTTTTTCTTGTAGCAAAATGCAAAAATGAGCATATGGAAAATTTAATATCATCAAGTTCTGGAAATATTTTCACTTAATATTTGATATTAATAACATTTTATATAAGTAAAGTAGATTGTGAGTCAAATGATAATTATTTATATGACAGCAATCACAAATCGGAAACAGAGGAGGAAGGTAATGATGAGTGTGAAGATACTATAAATATTGTTACAGTAAAATATGCTAGCCTTTAATAAGTTATATAAAAATATTAGGTAAAGACGGCAAGACCAAATGGAATAAAGAATGTCTTCTTCAAAAAGAACGAGATCCCATAATATAAATTCTTGTTTGCCGGGGGTTAAATCACATGCAAAAAATACAAAATCACTACTAGAAAGCTTTAAATTATTTATCTCAGCTATTATTACAGATTTGTTTTAAAATACACTAATCAAAAGATTGAGGCCCTTCAAAAAGATGACTATTTATCATGTTAAAATAGATGAAAGTGATTTTTATGCCCGGTTAGTTTGTTAATGATAGCTGGTGTTTATAAATCCAATCATCAAAATATAAGAGATTTATGGAATAAGGATAGATTTGGTGTAAATGTATTTAGATATACCATGAATATTAATAGATTTCAATTTCTACTGAAAGTTCTAAGATTCGATGATATGAATTTGAGAAAAGCAAATGATAAAATCACACATATTAGAGAAATTATTAATATTTTTATAATGATAATTGCAATAATTATTATACTGTTGTAATATGTAACTATTGATTAAATACTTCCTGCATTTAAAGGCAAAGGTCCATTCAGGCATAATATGCCAAATAAACCATCAAAATATGGTCTTAAAATCTATACTCCAGTAGATTCTAGGACTTACACATTAAAAACGGATTTATATACTGGCAATCAGCCAGAAGGACCTTATAAATTGTAAATATTCGAAGACTTATTCAACCAATTTCAAGGACTATTAGAAATATTACAACTGACATTTGGTTTACAAACTATGAATTAGCCAATCATATTTTAAATTCACATTCCTTAACCATAGTAGGAACTATAAAAAAATAAAAAGCAGGTACCTGCTTTCTTTTTGATAAAAAAAGAGATATAAACTAAGTTTATTTGCATTTAGAGAAAATACAACAGTAGTTTCAGACATACCAAAAAAGTATAAAAATGTAATGTTTGAAAACCAGAAAATAACTTTTACAAAAACTGAGTTGATGTAGTTGATCAACTTTGCTCCTTATATTCTATATCCAGAAAGTCGAATAGATGGCCACAATATAACTGATGAAAAAAATATTCCATCAAATAAAAAGGGAAGATGTTATGATTGTGGGTGAAGGACAAAAAACAACATTTATTTGTTTAATTGTTCAAAATTCATCTTATATTTTGATGATTGGATTTATAAACACTATCTATCATTAGCAAACTAACCAGGGCATTAAATTCACTTTTATCCATTTTAGCATGATAAATAGAGTCATATTTTTGAAGGACCTCAATCTTTTGATTTCTATGCATTTAAAACTAAATCTGTAATAATATCTGAGATAAATAATTTAAAGCTTTCTAGTGGTGATTTTGCTTTTTTGCATATGATATAACAATTATTTTATTATGGGATCGTTCTTTTTTGAAGAAGGCATTCTTTATTCCATTTGGTTTTGCCATCTTTACCTCAATATTTTTTATAACTTATTAAAGGCTAGCATATTTTACTGTAACAATCTTTATAGTTATCTTCACCCTCATCACAATCTATATTATCCTCCTCTGTTTCCAAATTGTGATTGCTGTCATATAACTAATTGACTCACAATCTACTTCACCTATATTAATATAAAATGTTATAAATATTAAATAGGAAATACTTCCAGAACTTTGATATTAAATTTTCCATATGCATTTTTATAGTATTTTATTTTGCCACAAGAAAAAAAATAGTATAAAATTTTGGGTCACAATATAACAATGAATATTTAAATTAAAAATTTCGTAAGTACAAACGTGGGACCTATACCACTCCAAGCTCAACAAATTGCAAATATTTTAAAAAATAACCTTAAAATTATGTAGATATATTCCTTATAACAAAATATTAAACTACTATAAAAACCAGATCAAAATATCTTCAGGCTTTTTTATTACAAAGATTATATAAGCCGAGTGGATTTACCCCACCTTTATTATGAAGGGTAAAGAGTTCGAAAAAAAACAATACGTTAAACAAACAAATATAACTACTATAAGGCTCTTCGTTACATTTTCAAAAGCATTATGACATGTAATATGCTTCCCTGTAATGTAACGCTAACTTTTTGCCCAACCCTGCACAAAAGGATGTTAAAATTTTATTGATTGAAATGGGAATTAATTATATATAGATGATTTTTTTGATAATCTATAATAAAAACAATTCATTTTCAAAATATTTGCGAAACTAGCTCAATAAATTATATTTTTTAACATCGAATCTATTGTCACCATATTTTTTAGGCTTTAGGCTACCCTAAACCCCAGCCTATAAAAATTTAGGTCTTACCTAAATCAGACAAATATATGTTTTTAAACAAAAATTTTATGGCCAATTTTTCAGATCTCTAAGCGATTAAATAAAACAAATCAAATTTAACTGTGTCTTTTTAAAACAGGTTAACAAGGTAATTTTAGGAGCACATGCTTTATTGGCCAACGGTTATGTAATGGGTCGTGTTGGGGCTTCTTTAATAACCCTTTGTGCTAAATTGTATAATGTGCCTGTGCTATTGTGTTGCGAGACTTATAAGTTTGCAGAAAAAGTCCAAACCGATTCGTTTGTATACAATGAATTAGGTAATAAAATTTTAATAATAAAATAGAATATGAAGTGAGGGAAAAAATTTTTAAGAAAAAATCAATTTAGTATATTTGAATTATAATTATGAAGTTTTGAGTGAGACCGACATGGCATAAAATGAAGTTTAAAATTTATTATATCGCAATTTTTTTATTCTCAGCTGATCCTAATTCTTTATTGACCGCCGAGTCTCCTCTCAAAGATTGGGAGAAGATAGACAATCTAAATTTGCTAAACTTGACCTACGACGTTACCCCACCCGAATTTATAACTATGGTTATCACGGAATTGGGAATGCTGCCTTGTACGTCTGTACCCGTTATACTACGCGTCAAACATTTGGAATAATTATATTTAAATAAAATATAAAACAATCGGTATTTGAGGATTTTTTTAACGTTATATTGTATAATTAGAATATGCTATAGATGGTGACAAATGATGAAATATATCAGGATGTCGAAATAAAAATCAGATTTAGCAATTTTACATAGTATTGGCCATTGATTTAAATATGCTAGGATATTATATGTAAGTATATTCTGTCTGCTCTCATTAGAATCCTTTAGATTAAATAATTAGAATAGGCTAAATATATGAGAAGCGTGCATATGAGTTAAAATATTTTCAAAATCACAATTTATACTAATAATAATCAATTTCAACATGCTATATCCATTATCCGTAACTACATACTATTAAAATAATTTTTTGTATTTTATAATGAGACATATCTTTTCAAATTGTAAATGTAATTTTCTTATATATTGTAAAATATTTAAAATATATTTTTTTCATGTATTTATTAATAAAAATATGAAGGTATACCTTTTGATAATATATAATTATAATGGAATTAAATTTTTTCATGAATCCGTACTTTTAAAACATAAGTCATATAAAATCCGAAAATAAGAATCCTATTTTAATGCATTTTATATTATTGTAAAAGGGACTTGGTTCAGGAAGGGGTGGGGGGAGGGCTATAAATAAAAATTTGATATGGGTATTAAATAAAAGATATTTAAAATATTTTTTGATTGTAATGATAATTATCACTCTAAGGATGTAGGGCTAAGTTTTGGAAGGGGTGGGTGGAATATTTATATCAACACAAAATATTGATATGAGAATCAAATAAATGGTAGCTAAAGTATATTTTGGCTAAAATGTTATGTTATATTTTATGTGTCTTGTTTATGTCTTGGGGGGTCAGGAATATTTTTATCACACAAAATATTGATAGGGTATCAAATAAAAGGTAATTAAAATATTTTTTGACTACGTTAAATATCTGGGCGGTTCTAGGTATTGGGTCAGAAATATTTTCATAAACATAAAATATTGGTATCAAATATAAGTTAATTGAAATAAAGGAGAAAATTCCTATTCCCCGTCATTCTTGACGTGCTATCTTTTAGTATTTAATATATTTAAATAAAAAAAATAGAGCTTGTATTAATTAAATTATCAATACTATTTTAATTTAATAAATTAATTACTAAATAGATTCTGTTTATACAGTAAAACTTGTATAATTTGTACTCATATTTTCTTAATGTATTAAATTTTTTATACTAACTCATGCCTAATATGATAAATTTTGTTTGTCCAAAACAATCATTAATTGTTAAAATTCTGACAATTTTCTACCTTTTTTATTGATCAAATACCATTTTTCTTTATTTAAAAAAAGACTGTATTCCAAGGGTTTTGGAACAGATACTAAAACTCATTAAAATTTGTAGAAAACTGTTCCTACTTCCTACACCGGTTCTAGTAAAAGTTTCAGTAATTCATATATATTGTTCAAAATGTTGTTCTATTTATTTTAGAAGGTTTATTTATTTATTTATTATTTTTTTCATTGTTTTAACAGAGATTTGAAAGGGAATCTGCAACCATCGAACACTGATTGTCCAAGAACCGGAGGCAGAATTCATTCCTTTTTCAAAATTTTAAGAAGCGAAACCAGAATTTTAAAACCGAAACTGATCCAAGTTCCAAATTTAAATAATTTCATGTCAAAATTGGCACTAACATATGTTCCAAAGATACATTCATTGAATTATATCTCTTCTAAATGTAAAATATTGTACTGCCATTCACAGTTGGTGTGAATTCGTGACGAAATAACAAAATATGCTGTATTTTTGTATATCTCGCGGCTAATTTGCACTACTGTGAATGCAGGGTAATTCAAATAAATTTTATCTTCCCCAGAAGTGAAATGATTCATGAAAAGTAATTTTAAAAATATTACCAATTAACTATTTTTTAAATTTATTTATTCTAAAATATAAAAAATTTACCAGAAATTATTGTTTTTCGAAAATTGTTAGATTGAGTTGCTTATTAATTTTTATGAATAGATTCCCTCCAATAAAAAATTTTTAAAAATTTATAAAGAAAAGTGATATTAAATGGTTATTGAAAATGTATATAACTCTTAAAAAATATAATTCTCAGTTTTAATTTATTTTTATTTAAATTTTTTTACTAAACTCATAGTAATCACAAAAAGAGAAAAATGAATTCCTTTTTGGACATGTGTTTGGAACTATTATGATTTTATTTAGATAAGGTTCAACAACACTATAATTCCTAATAAATTAATTCTTATACATATAAATTCATCTGCATGAGTTAAAGATGAACAAGCGAGAATTAAAACAGTGAAAATCTAGTATCATTAAAACAGAATTACATATTAATTAAAATATTTTTAAATATACCAACTATTAGAAATCGAAAATATAGCTGAAACATATTATAAATAGATATATAATATATTTTAAAATGTAATGAAATGAATTTATAATTTAATTTTTAATTCCTTTCATATTACTAAGAAATAATTTTGATGTTGTTTCGCAATATTAATTTAGGTCAAAGTATTCTAATATATGGTATTTTTTTATGAATAATCAAATTTATTGCTTAGAAGGATTTGCAAGTTTTATATTAATATAAATATATAATTATGATAAAGTAGCAAACATTATAAAGCTAAATGACGTAAATGCAAAATTACGTAAAAAATGTAAAATTTGCAAACTCCGCAAAAACAACTTACTAAACCAATTAAATAAAAGCACGCGTAATACGAAAAGCACACCTAATTAACACAATCATAAATAAGCCTGCAAAATAATAACGAGCAATTCACTCTACATCACAAAAGAATACACCCTATTAAAATTACCCAGTCGATAACAATTGATAAAATCTGTAGTAGATTTATATTTTATATGTTTTTAAAATTTAAAACAATGAGTCCTATTTAATTTACTTATATCAATTATTTTTAAAATAAATAAATGTCAAATCCTGCAGTATTTCATTATATATAAAATTTATTTACATTAATTACTATTAGCTAAATGTGAGCATCCTCTATAATTGAAATAACTAATAACTACAAATTTAAGAAAGTAAAGCTTTTTAAGTTCAACTTTTTAAAAAAAATTAGTTTTTGAGGTAATAAAACAGAAACCTATTTAAACTTTGTCTTCGAGAGTTTAGGAAATGACATTAACTCGTTGAATTCGAAGAAGAACCTCACCTATTAATTCAATGATATATATCATTGTATTAATTATAATATAGAGGAAACATGACTTGAATTAAAGTGTTTCTTTTAATAAGGAAAAATAAAATAAATCTGCCTGAGGAAGAAATTTTAGCAAAATTTGATAAGTGACCAAAGATATCTGATAAGGATAACAGCAATTGTTAAAAGTATTTCCATCACACTAAGTTATTCAAAATGTATTTTGAATGAACCACTAAGCTATAAAATAATGTAAAACAATTCTATCTAATCAAAATCATATTATATTTATTAGATTTATATAGGCATAATAACTGTGTCGCAATGAGTTACAGATAAATAGTCAAGATCAAGCAATTAATATCTAAGTACCATCAAATGATTTAAAATTATGTTATATTAAAATTAGTATATTTTACACCAACCAATATAAATCCGGAATCCTTAACATTTTATAATTAATAACACATTCAATTCAGCACCGTCACTAGGTGGGTGCATGAAGGGACTTGAGCCCCTCAAAAATTTGAATAGCCCCCTGAACGAATTTTTTTAACGGATTTATCCCCTCAACAAAATAAGCCAACATGATCGATTTTTATTAAGAAATCTACTATTACTTATAGATTTGATATTATTTGTAAAATATTAATAAGACTATAAATTTTTATTAAATGAGTGCTATTTTAATTATTAGATTAATGGTATAAATTATATTTTCACTATGTTAACAATTGCAATCAAATTCTATATTGAAAATGGAATATTAATATCACTTATAGTTATAATAATTTAATATTTTTTATATGTATATTATTATTTTAGAATTATACATTCTATTTACATATTATAGAAATATTAGTTTTTGTTCGAAATTAAATATGACATATTATATGACAAATTAAAAGTATTTATATACGTAATAATAATGTCTAGATATCAATCAAGCATTAACAATTACAGTTTAATTGATTTTTATTATTTAAATTATTTTATAACCATAATTAAATAAATATAATCATTTCTTAATTGGAAATAAAACAAATTTAATAGTGTGATTTGTATTAGCCGAGTTCAAATCACTAATCAACTATATTAATCATTTTTAAATTTAATTTAATATACCTCTTCTTAAAAAAAAATTTCTAAAATCCAAACCAGTATACCAAACTACTTTGTTAAAACTCTAAGTATATTTTAATAAAGGCAACTTTAATTTATATTAGATAATGAAGAAAGAAGAGATTGATTTTGAAATGAATGCTTTAAATAATGGAAATTGAATAAATATTGATAATATTTATGACAAAAGAAAAGAAGGCAATGAAAGAGTTGGAGTTAAATTGTAATTAAAACATCTTTTATTCATTTATTAGACAATAAAGAACGAAGAGATATTGATTTTGAGATAAATTTTTAAATAACAGAAATGGAAACAATATTGATGTTGTACTTTAGACAAAAGAAGAGAGAGAGCAATGAAAAAGCTAAAGTTGAACAAGGTATATTTGATTAACATCTTTAACTCATTTTATTTTATATTTATTAGATAATGAAGAAAGATAAGCTATAGATTTAGAAATGAAAACTTTAAATATTTGAAATAGAAGCAATATTGATGCTGATGATATTTAAGACAAAGGAAAATGAGACGATGAAAGAGTTTAAGTTGAAAATACAGTTTTTCAATTTCAAATTATGATTTAGATAATAAAGGAAGAATAATTATAGTTCTGAGAGATATAAACATGGAAAACAAAAAAGTTAAGAGAAAGAAAATAGGAATTAATTTGTATATAAAACATTTTATTTTTAAAACAAAAGGCGCTATATTTGAAGTTCAATCTGAAAATATCTCTTATGGTATAAAATTTTCTAATGTAATTAAAAATATATTTAATATAGTCAAGGATTCTGATGAGAATGCTATAGCTTGATTTCGGTAGCAACAATCCGTATAAAGGTATATTGAATAATGAAAGAAAATATTTTTTATCACTGTTATATAGGTGATAACAGTGGTGAAAGATATCGGTGGAGATTTTAATTTATAATAATTTTATTCTAAAACTAAAATGATACTTATAATAAATATAAAATAAGGTATATATATATATATATTATAAAAAAACAATTTAGACGAAATATATAGTTAAAGGCTATAATAACAATTTAAGTTAAATAAAAAATCAATCAATCAACATTCCCCTTCTTCTGAAAAGCATTCCCACAATCAATCTGAGCTGTCATAGCAAGCTTGTCGTCCAAATGATTTATCATTTTGATTGTCAAGTTGTTGCATATGTCGTCTTAATCGTTGGCTTGTTTAAACTGTAAGCTTCATATCTCAATGGTTATTATTATCAATTTTTTAAAATTGTTATTATCATTATTTGTTATTAAATATATATGAAGATTTTGAATGATAGAATGTAGATATTTTTGAATAACGTCTTTATAGAATAAGATTCGTCGAGTAAACGAAATAGAATTAATCGAAGAATTTGATTAAGAATAATTAAATCAGAATAAATTTATCAAATATTGAATATTTGGAGAATGAAATAAATAATTGGTCGCGTTTTATTTTTATTTTATATTATATATATTTTGCGTTTTAGATAACAGCGTTTTACGTTTCTCAATTTTGCGTTTTATAAATAGATTTCATTATGATAATTAAAAAATATTATAAATGATACTAACTCAGTTGAATTCGAAAAATAAATCCAACTATTAATTATATAATAAAGAGGAAACATGAATTAAATCTAGTAATTCTTTTTGGAAGTGAGAGCTTGAAAATAAAATGAATGAATTTGGAGGATAAATATTAACAACACATTAATAAATTACCATAGATAGCTAATAACATCAATTTTATTAAAAGCTATTTTCAACAAAATAATCATTATTCAAAAAGTAGTTTAGTATAACTCGAACTAATCAAAATATTATTAAAATATAAACCCTCTGGCCCAATCGGTTTTCGACCAGGGGCCTGACCGGTCTTTTATTAATATTTAAGTTTGACTTGCTATTCAATTCATATATTTTTTTAGTTTTGGGGAATTTCCTTTACTTAAATTCATTTTTGAAATATTTTATTAAAACCGAAATTTGCCAAAAAGAATTTGTATTATATAGTGATACGATATTGTTAACGTAAATTACTTTTATATTTAATAAAATGATAAAAAATTCAATTAGTTAAAAGTATTACTAAAATAACTAAAAAACTTAAAGACCGGTCTTTTTATTGACCGGTCTAGACCGGTTTTTGTTTAGTGAACCAGTCTAAATGTATTAGTCTGGTCCGTGTGCAATGGTCCCGTCCTGGGCCAACCAGCCGTGACCTTCACTAATTATAGAAAACATACTAATGTATTAATTAGATTTATATAAACATACTCTGAGATGTTTTGCATTGAGTAACATATGAAAAAGTCAAGGTTAAAGCAATTAATATCTAAGTGTCATAAAATGGTATCAAGATTATGTTGTGTTAATATTATTGTGTACCAACCAATATATATCCGGAATTAATCGTTACCATTTTATAACATACACATAGCCAGAAAGTATATAGTTAGTATAATAAAATAATACAATGGAATAAATCTTTCGTGAATTCGTAATTTATATAAATTTAGTTGTTGTTTTCCGAATATCAAAATTAATAACAAATGATTAGGTAATTTTTATATTATTCGTTGCAATAATATTTCAATCAAGGTTAGCTTCTATTAATACTATATTTACTTGATTTAAAGAAATTTATGGCTTTGAGAAAAAAAATGTCTATCAAATAGGCTTTTATTTTATAAAATTAATAGGTTTTCAAAAATAATTTTTCTTTATAATATTCTGCTTTTAATAATAATAATACTGTGGGCTATACCTTTAGGTCTGTTAAATTATGCATTCCAACATATGACTAGTTTCGTTCTAAACGGGACTTATCAGATATGTATCGTTGAACCCGGAGCATTTATGTTCTTAAACGATTCGAATTAAGCCGATATTAAAAAGGTTTAAATCAATATTTGGTACATAAAAATATTATGCAATTCTAAAGATTTTGCTCATAGATGGTAAAAAGGTTTGAACATTTATTAAGGAAATCTCGAATTGGGTTATATTTTTATGGCTAAAAAATTAAGTTAACCATTTAAAAAAATCTGCTCAAATCGCGCAATTTAACAATCACAGTCGCCTGTACCTACCACTTTAATTTAATAACTTTAATGTTCTTTTAAATGCTTTTAATATGAATATTAAATAATAACCCATGTAAAATGTCATAACTAATTTAATTAGCTTTCGGGTTGAAACCATTGTGTAAAATTAAAACATAGGTAAAAATTTACGTAATAATATTCAATATTAAATTTAAATAGATTATTGAAGGTTATTTTAATTATGTTAATTTTTAATTGTTTTGAAAAAAATTACAAGCCTAAATTTGATTTGAATTTTTTTATTTTAGGATTAGCAAAATAAATTTCTAGTAAATATTTAAAAAATATTCTCTTATCTTATTTATATAATAGCTGCAAAAAAGTTGATATATAAATAGAAGTGCAACATTTAACAAAATATTGTTACATGTCAACAAAGTAACAATACTCTCCCCCTCCATGTAATATCGGATCGACCAAATTCGACCAAGTTACATTAGGTTTGGCTCATGTGAGTCTGTTTCAAATTAAAATTTATTTTTTGCCATCTCTCAGATTTGGTAAGTTTTGTCGAAAAAGAGAAAATAAATTTAATTTAATTTAACTTAATTTAATAATAATATTTTACTTAATATAATAAGCTATATAGAATTTCTATTAAAGTCCTGCATTGGTTCTTTAAGTTCCACCCGATCAATAAATCTAAATTTTTCTACCTATCCGAGCAGGCAATTTTTTATGATAACAAAATCGGAAAAAGTTAAAACTTTATTTTCGATTATGAATTTTCTTTATAATCTTAATTTGCTTGATTGCTACTATAAGTTTCGATGTACTTTGCTTGTTCCTCAATAAATCTTAGCAGAGTCACTTAATATATCTTGCAAGTATATTTAATTATTTTAAATATAATCTCACATTTCTATTATATTAATTTTTTATTCATTAACTTCTGATGTTGCAAAATATTTTCCATTAAAAACAGATTGTTCATATTGTGAACCGTAGATTAATTTAAGGAATTTTAATAAATCTATAAAATGAGTCAGTCTTAAATGAAAAAATATTTATAAGTCAATAATTATTTTCTAAATTAATACAATCGTTGTATATGATTGGAAAAATGAACTTCTAGCATGAGACTTTCCTATTGTTATTTCCTTACTTCTAAAAAATAAATTGTTTTTTTGGTTCAACATATCTTATAACATAGTAAATTGGTCAACCAAAGATATCAGGTATAAATAGTTGTTTATAAAAAATTTTCTTTGATATCCAACCCTAAACATGACTTCTCTTTAATGATCCTTTTGTTTTATAAAAATAAACTGCAAGTGTATTAAATAGGCGCAAATTGTAGTGTGCTGAATTTTCCGATCTGAATCGCCATGCCTTAATTTATATTGACTTTTTATATAAATTAAAAATATACTAAAATGTTTTGCAAAAATTGTCAGAAATTTATAGGGTAGATACTTAACAACATGCGTTGTAGTACATTTTCAACTATCACATTTTAAAAAATTCTAACCCTCGGTGATTTTGAATCCTCACAGATTCCCATATCCCAAAACTTTATAATGTTTTTTAATTCGACCCAAATAGGGCTTTTTAAGTCCATTATATTTTATTGTAAACCCAAGCAAGAGCGATACTTCTTTCCCAAGGAATTACGGTTAAACCATGGTATCTTACCTTTTGAAGTATTAAGATATAAGGGCTCGAGTGTAAAAGAATGTTGGTTCTTCTTAGGGCATTGAGTTTAATGTGGTTAATGCCCTTATCTAGGAATGGCGGCTTTTTAAAAATTGACTTTGTAATGTGCTCTATTCTAAACGTTAACATTGCAAAGAGAACAGATAATAGTGGAAACTATAAAGCAAACAGAGTGAAGACCAAATGCTCTCTTTAACTAATCAGGAAATATATGAAGATTGCGATTTTGACTGGTGATAGCATCAAACCATTTATATCCTCAATTTGGAAAATTGAAATTTGTCAATTCTTTTGGTTGTAAGTTTAAAATAGAAATTCGGTGTAAGGTTCAACAAAAGGAAAATCTCAATTATTTAGGCGATGAAAGATTGAGGATTTTAGCATCCCAAAGCTAGAGAACAGTAAGGTGTTTATCTGAAAGAATAAATAAGTGGGATATTATACAGTGTGTCGATCAAACAAATGAATGCTGGTATTAGAGATCTGCAAAGCTCAGGTCCTTACAAAAACCCGCCCCGTGGGTCAGGCCGGTAAATTTAAGGTGTGCTTGATAATTTATATAAAAAATCAGGCAGGACCTCATAAATTGCATTTTTCGTAAAATCAAATATTTAATGTATTTATTTTGAATTTCAAGATAATGAGTCAGGAAAAAATTAGATGTAGATATTAAAATCTGATGGCTGGAAAAATCGTAATAAAAAAAATCAACTGGTTTAGCTAGACTTCGTAAATTTCTTACGGATCGGGTCGGTTAATTTTTTAAAAAAATTATAACCGCTGGGCAAAAATTTTAACCGGCTGGACATCGCAACTTTTGTTCGGTCTTTTCCGACCAGTAGCTCCTATTGAAAAATGCAATACTACAACATATCTATAAAAAAAATTGAACGCGTTGGCGATCAACCTTCATTGACAAAAATTGAATGCATTTAACGATAACCTTCAAAAAAAGACCGCTTTCACGTTCGTTCAAAATTAGAGAGGAAATTTATTAAAAATATTTATCGTTTTATCCTTTGCTTCAAAAAATTCTATGAAATACAAATATCCAAAAATGAGTTACTATTGGGCTAATTATAGCTATATTATATAAAATAATAAATATTACAATAAACAAATTTACATCTTGGTAAGGAGTATGGAATAAGGATATAATTAGTTCCTTGAATGTAGGATATTACTGTAGAGTATTTATTATATTTGGGCCATGGTAAAGTTATTCCATCTAATTTAATGTATTGATATGATATTCCAAACGCTAAATAAGAAAATATAAATAACTTTTAATATATAAAATATATGATAAAAGAAAAGCTCCGCCTCTTTTATTCTTTTTTCCCAGATCGGCTTCAAAAATCAATTTTCTTGCAGCCACATTGGCAAGAAGATTATTGAGAGAACAGTTGGACTAAATTACCAAAGTAAAATGATAAATTAAAGGTGTATTTATATTATTTACTTACTATTCTAAGTGAGGTATACAAGAATGAATATATTAAGGGCTTAAAGCGAAGGCAGAAAAATACAATTTTCCAACAAAAGGTGGAGGGGTTAAATACATAAAGTAGTCAGGGCTGGCTTATATTTATCTGAATTAAAATAAATAAAGATCTAAAACAACAAATAAAATAATTTTTAAATATCAGGTGTGCACCAATACAATTTAAAAAAAACTAGGAGTCCGAGTTCTTTTGTTTTAAAACTCATTACAGAATTCAGTACAATTATCAAACGCCATAGAGATTAAGTTCTTAAACCGGTGGCTTGAGGCATTACGATTTAACTTTTTTGATGTCGTTGATATTGCCAAAACAAAATATTCAAAAATAATTAAATATGTTTTTATACCTATTATTACTGATTTGCATAAACTCATTAATTTCATAATCTTATACATTAATCTTTTTAATATTGTTTACCTAACTAATTTTATTATTTTATAAAACAAATGGCTATCATTTTGAAGAACAACTTAAGTTAAAGGGGTAAATAGCGATTGTGAAAACCTTTTTAGGTTTAAATCTCAGTCAGACACTTATGTGACAAGTCCTGGTAGGAAATTAGTAATATGTTGGAACTATTAACTTCAGAATTCTGCAGAGGCTGAGCTCTTAGAATTTTTATCAAAAGGCTAATTATTTAGAAAATTATTTAAATTACCTTTTATAATAAAGGTTTATTAAGTTAAGCTATTTGGTAGACACCTTTTCTCAAGGCCATACATTTCTTTAAACAGAATAAACATTATATTATAAGAAGACGACCTTGATTTAAATATTATTGCAACAATAAAATAAAAATTAATTAATGATTTGTTTTTATTATTATATTAGGCAACCCCAACAAAATTAATATAAATATTGAATTCAGGAGAAATTTATTCCATTATATTATTTTAATAATACTACTATAGATATTTTCTAGTTAAATTTCTTATATAAAATGGTAAAGATTAATTCCGGATTTATATTGGTTAGTATACACTCATATTATATATCATATCCTGATACCATTTAATGTAAGATATTAATTGCTCTAACCTTGACTTGTTCACCTGTTACTCAATGCAATCCAGTATTTCAAAGTAAATCTATATAAATATAATAAATTTAAAATAATCGGTTCAGACCGTCCTCATAAAAAAATAACTATCCCTGGCTGGTTTTTTAATTTTTTATTTTTAAAATATTTTTATCAAATTTAATTATTATTTTTTTATCATTTTAACAGTACAGCCCCGAGCTAAGACCTATTAGTCGATTAACCTTTACTAATTATCATATATTTATATTTTAATAATATTTTGAATGGTCGAGTTTGTTTTACTATAATTTATAGCTATAATGGTTTGTAATTGAATAACGATTAGCGTGTTAAAAGTAACATTTGCAATTGATGTCATTAGATATATATATATGGACATTTATTAACTATTTTTTAAAATATCTACTCCAAATGGATCATTTTATTTTCAAGCTTTTACATCTAAAAAAACCCCTTCATTCCTATTATATTTATTTAACTAAGGAGTGATTTTTTTCTTCAACTGTTATGATCATTTCCTTTTATATCTTTCATCAGTATTACTATAAATATAATTATTTTTTGTTGATATTACTTTTTAGGAATAAGGGTTAGATTCATTGGGTATCTTTACACATTAAAACCGTTTTATACTATTATTTAATTGTATCAAAGTGTATGACAATTATTGTGATATATTTAATCACAAAATTAACATTTTAGCGTATTTACAAAATTTGACTGGCCAAATATGCGATCATTCTCTCATATTTCATTGGTCAATTGACAAACTAGCCAACCCTGAATTTCCTAATTCTCCTTGAAAGGATATCTCTAAAATTTTAATATAAATTCCAGTATTATTATTTTATATTCATAAATTTTAATATTTTTCGACAAAAAAATAAACGAAGATTTACATAGGGTTAGACGTGCTGCCCCTATAACTGTCACACAATCAACAATTGATTATGCTAAAATTGCAAGAGGCCTTAATATAATAGGATAACAAAATGGAAAGAATAATATTTTATTTTACAGTATATTTTTACAATTATTATTCTGGTGTCTATTGTATTTAATTCATTATTATAAAAAATGGGAAGATATCCAAATTAATTTAAAAATCAAATTTTTTCTTGTCTAACTTAGAATAAATTATTATATATTATATAAATGTCATTATCAATAAAGCTATAAATAAAACCTGAATCCACGTAAAAACTTATCGATTCCCAATGTAACCACTTTAAATTGTTTTTAGATATTTTTTATAGAGGTCACAATTATAACTAAAAATTTTTTAGCCTTCATTCAACTTCAAACGCGAACTAAGAATAGGACATAATAGTCAAAAACATGCAAATTCATCAAAATCTTTTTAATAGTGAATATCTCTGGATATAAAAATTTTTATAATAATTTTATTATTTTTAAAATATTTTTATTTTTACCTAATTCAATTCGTTTTTTAAATCATTTTATCGCTTACAATCCAGGTGTAAGACCTATTGGTCCAGAGGATTCACCTTCACTGATTATAATCATGTAATTATATTTTAATATTATTTTGATTGGTTTGAGCTTGTTTTACTTATATTTATAGCTATAGTGGTTTTTGAAATTGAATAAAGATTAGCGTGTTTAAAATAGCTTTTGCAAACATTGATGTCATTAGATATCCATGGTAGATATCTGTAAAGTTACGCCCGGCCCGTCCTCAACCCGAGTCCATTTCAAATCGGGGTCGGGCCGGGCCTAATATTTTTAAACATATCTAAATTTATCAATTTTATATTGAATTTTTTATGTAAAATAAAAATATTTGATTTTATTTATAGAAACTAAACGACATTTAACATATATCTTTTATTTTGAGTAATTATAAAAATTAATTTCTATATTTAAATAAATTCGGGCCGGGTCGGGTCGGTAAATTTTTTTTAAAAATTCGGGTTCGGGCCGGGCTGGCAAAATTTTTTTAAAAAAATTTAGGGCAAGGCCGGGCTTGAAAAATTAGGCCCGATGCAGATCACTAATCCATGGTCATTTATTAACGTGTTCTTAAAATCTCCACTTCAAATAGATCATTTATTTTCAAGATTTTACTTCCAAAAAGACGCCCATTCACGCAATTCATATCTTATATCTATTATATATAACTAAGGAGTGATTTTTTCGATTACAACTGTTATCATTTTCATATCCTTAATTACACATATGTTTTAATCAATTATCCTGTAGTCAAATTTTAAATCTATTTTGGTTTTTTACTATTCTAAAAGGAGTTTAAAAAAATTTGAAAATAAGTTGAACTTGCAAATTTTATCTTAGCAATTAATGTAATTTATATAGTGCTTTTATTTATTTATGAAATATGTATTTTTTAATCAAAATAGCACATTTTGAGTGTGCCCATTTTAAGCACATCGTAAATTTCAATTATTTTTTTCCCATTTTAAGCACATCGTAAATTTCAATTATTTTTTTCTTTTGTGACTATTTCTAAAATTTTTAAAATTTTATTTTAAATAATAAAACCATTTTCCATTTTGCTAAATATCTTTTTTATAATGTAGATGTTAATACTTAGATATTGTATTGCTTTAATCACATTTTAACAATTTCGTCTATAGCAACTTTACCCCAAAATGATATTATTTGTACAAACAGGTATAAATGACACAATCATATAAACAAGCAAAACTGCAGATAAGAATATAGTAGAACCATATTATAAGCCAGATAAAATTTATATCACGCCTTAAGCGTAAAATCAACTAATTTCTGGAAGCATAAATATAAATTTAAGTATTCAATCTGTTTGATGAGTATAAATAAAAAAATTATTAGCAAAATACGAAAATTAGTATAATTCATATCAAGATTTGAGATAAAACGAAGAATCTAGAAGCACCAAAGTAATTAAAATAAAAAAAATTAAATATGTTTTGCTAGTGTTGTTAAATTAATTAAGCCTATTCAGAAAATAGGTGAACTCTTTAGCCAAAAGAAATTTACCTAAGCTAGAAATATTTCTCACAAATGACATAAAGGTCTCAACATCGCAAAATTTTGAGGCGATTAACTCTCTGGGAAGTAATGTTGTTTAGCAGCTCGATTTAGTCAATTTTAAAGATTTTGGCCAAAATAATATTATGCAAGCCTCATAATTTTGTTAATAGATATCTTAACTTTTCTCCCATCTATAATCAAAACCTCCAAGCTTGCATAATACTGTTTGATTTAATTTACCCACTACCGAGGTTAATATACAATTTTAATATTGTTTCAATACGGCTAGATTTTAATAAATTCTTAAAACGGCCAATTCAATTATTCATGCAGAAGAACATTAAGCAAGCCTGAAGATTTTGCCGATAGAGCTATAAGGAGGTCAAACTGATTAATACTATCTAATGAAATAACAAATTATTGTCATATGGATAATCATTTGTAAGTTACCAAACGTATATTTTGAGATTTTATGCAATTTAAGTATCTCTAAAAGGAAGAATTTTGAATTTCTTCCCCAAAAACATTCTCGTAAATATTTCTTAAATTTTTGAGAAGGGTTCCTGGCCTTCACTGATATCATATAAACCTTACTATAAATTTACTTTTTGATAAAAACTAATTTAATAAATAAATAATGGGGAGAAAAGGAGCTGAATTAAACTATATTTGTTTTTGTGTGTATGAACAATTTTCTTGTTTTTAAAGGATAAAAAATTGTTTGCCATACATCTAAAATTACTTTTTTTACCTGGATCTTAATCTGTTAAGAATTATTGAGGAATAAGCGAAGTATATAGAAATTTATAATAGCATAAATACAAATTATGGTTATAAAGAACATTCATAATCGAAAATAAAGTTTTAACTTTTTCCAATTTTGTCATCATAAAAATTGCCAGCTATGATAAATAGAATAATTTAGAGTTTTTTTAAGATCGGGTGAAACTTAAAGATTCAATGCAGGACTTTAATAAAAATTCTATAAATGACTATTTGTTTTAGTAAAATATTATTATTAAATAAGTTAAGTTAAATTTATTTTCTCTATTTCTATATTAAAGGATTAATTTATGCAAAAATGTTAAATCACCTATCTGAGAGATGAATAATTTGAAACCAGATCATAAGGGCCAAATCTAATAGAGCCGAGTATACCGGTATTACACATGGGGGGGGCTAGTGTTTCTTTGGTGCCATAGAACAATATTTTGCTAAATTTTACATTTCTATTTATAAACCGCAGATGTCATATAAGATTAATATATTTTTTAAATATTTACTAGAAATTTGTATTGCTAATCCTAAAATATAATCTTCAAATTTTTAGTGATTTTGAAGTTAAAAAAATTTATTAAATTTTAAAAAAAATTGATAAAAATTTGATCAGTAAAATTAATTTATGTAAAAAAAAAATTCTATTTCTTTATAACTAATAATGATAGAAGTCAAAACTACTTATGAACAATGCATTTTTGTAAATTTTTCATGTTGCTAAGAAGGCAAAGCTGTTTACATCATGGGGGAAAAATTATTCTTAAACCCTCTTTGATGAAGTTAGGATAAAAAATTAAAGAGAGGGTAAATATACAGTTGGACTAAATTGCCATGGTGAACTGTAAATTTTATAGGTTTTTATTTATATACTATATTAAATGAGGTTTACAGCAATTAATTTATCAGATAGTCTCACCAGAACTAAACAGAAGCGCCGGCAAATATCATTTTTGCAATAAAAGGCGGATGGGTTAAAATATAAGCCAGTGCAAGGTTCTTATATTTATTAAAGGGGGAGTTTCTTGGATTATAAAATCAGCTCATACAGACCCAAGCTCAATTTAAAATTCTCATAGAGACACTGCAAATTCTTAAACCGATGACCTAAGGCCTAATGGTTTAATTTTTCTGATTCCATTAATATTACCAAAATAAAATAATCAATAATAATTAAATATGTTTTTATACCTATATCACAATTTTTTTTAAAAATTAATTTCATATCATCATACATTAATCTTCTTCATATTATTTACATAATTAATTTTATTATTTAATAAACAATTGGCTATTTAAAAATGTGTACTTAATATTAGTTACAGTATTTAAAAATACAAATTTAGGCTTGTAATTTTTTTCAAAACAATTAAAAATTAACATAATTAGAAACGTTCAATAATCAATTTAAATTTAATATTGAATATTATTACGTTAATTTTTACCTATGCTTTAATTTTAACCAATGGTTTCAACCCGAAGGCAAATTATATTAATTTGCATATTATTACGTGGATTATATTTTAAAATTCGGAATAAATCTAGCATTTTAAAGAATATTAAAGTTAAAGTTATTGAATTACAGTGGTAAATACAGGAGACTGTATTCGCGTTCTTGAATGACTCGAGTTTAGCAAATTTTTTAAAACGGCTAACTTAATCTTTTAGCCATTAAAATATAACCTACCTTGAGATTTCTCTAATAAATGTTTAAACCTTTTTACCATCTAAGGGCAAAATCTTCCTAATTGCATAATATTTTTCTGGGTAAAATATTGAGTTAGTCCTTTTTAATATAGGCTCATTGAGCTGTTTAAGAACATACTGTGAAAATATTCCGTCATATCTGTTAAGTCCTGTTAGGACGAAACTAGTCATATGTTGGAACTAAATTTCAGAGTTGCAGAAGCGTAGCCCTCAGCATTATTATTAAAGATAGAATATATTTAAAAAAATTATTTTTGAAATGGTAGACATTTATTTTCTCAGGCCATAAATTTCTTTAAATCGAGTAAACATCTTATTACGAGAAGCTAACCTTGATCAAAATATTATTGCAACAAATAATATAAAAATTACCTAATCATTTATTATAATTATGATATTAGGAAAACAACAACTAAATTAATATAAATAGAGAATTCACGAAAGATTTATTCCATTATATTATATTAATAATACTATATACTTTCTGGTTTGTTGCAACTTATAAAATGTTATCTATTAATTCCAGATTTATATTGGTTGGTACACAATAATATTAATATAACTTAATCTTGATACCATTTTACTACACCTAGTTACTAATTGCTTTAGTCTTGACTTGTTCATATGTTACTCAATGTAATCCATCTCAAAGTATGTCTATATAAATCTAATAAATATATTAATATGTTTTCTATAATTAGTAAAGGTCACAGCTGGGTTTTGGTTCGGACCGGACCGGAAATATAGACCGGACCACCAAAAAAAGACCGGTCCAGACCTGGGTTACGGGTTTTTGGTTATTTTAGTAATATTTTTATCGAATTTAATTCTTGTTTTATCATTTTATTAAATATAAAATTTTCTGTTAACAATATCATTATACACATATTTGATTTAAAAGTAAAATTCTTTTTGGTATATTTTGGTTTTAATAAAATATTTCAAAAATGAATTTGAAAAAAGAAAAATTCCCAAATTCTAAAGTAACACGTATAGATTATAAAAATATATGAATTGAATAGTAAGTTAAACTTAAATATTTGATTGGTTCGATTTAAACTACTTTTTGAATAACGATTATTTTGTAAAATAGCTTTTAATAACATTGTTGTCATTAGCTATCTATGGTCATGTTTTGTTAAAATTTATCCTTCAAATTGTTTCATTATATTTTCAAGCTCTCACTTCCAAAAAGAATTACTATGATTTAATTCATGTTTCCTCTTTATTATCATTAATTAATAGGTGGATTATTTTTTTCGAATTCAAATGAGTTATTATCATTTTCTTTAATATTTTTTAATTATCATATGTTATAACCAATTTCCCCAAATAAAGGTTTGTAATCAATAACTTTTACTCTGAATATTATCAACGAGCTAATTTGTTTTGGTAAATAAGTTGAACTTGAAAGGGTTTGCTTTTTTGCAGCACACCTCTAGCTAATAGTAATAAATTTTATAGTATGCTGATTTCTAAAATGATATACTGCAGGATATGTCATATATATTTTTAATGCGAATTAATGAAACTCTTTAAAATACCAAAAACTTTTTATTGTGATTTCCTAATTGTTTTCGATATTTTAAGAGTTATCACGGGTGTGAAATGAATTATTTGCGAAGAATAGCTTTTACAAACATTTCATAATATTTAAAAAAAAAAATTTGATCTATCTTATTTACAGATCATTTTATATTCATTCATTCATTACCACGCCAGAAATTGCACGAAGTGCAATTTCATCACCCACCAGGAGTTGTAGCGTGCTTAAGTATATTCATTAGTATATAGATCCTATACATGATGTATACCCGTTTTATTATAGTGGACGGTACCACTATGTAGTCACATAGTAAAGAAGAGAGGAGTAAGAAAGAGGGAATCTATTAGTTCCGTTACCGGCAAGATAGTGTTAAGAATTGTAACCAATATTAATAATAATGTATCTGACGCCTGGTTAGATATTTAAGAGAAGATGTTAGATAAGTGTATATCCTTGGAAGATAACATTATGTCTATATAGCGTGTCCTATTTCGGAGGCATCCAACTTTCCTCTAATTGTAATCTCAATCCCCGAAACCCATTATCCTAAAGAGCTTATTATCCTTGTCTCATTTTTTCCATCTTTTTATCTTCAATTATTTTTGTCGCTCTAGAGTCAATAGTGTCCCCATAAATCCTTGTTTGTATTAAGCAAGCGATGCTCGGGATCCTCATTATTTAACACATTATCATTATTATAGGGAACCCGGAATCGTTATCATTATTATTCACGGTTTTGAGATCAACATTGACTTCGTCAAAATCGTTTATCCAGTAGGAAAAGGAGTTATAAATGGGAGGGGGGCAGTTTAATAAAATACTAATTATCATCATCCTTATCATTCTATTTCATTCAATCCATAATTCCAATATAACCCTTGCCGATGCATAAATTGTCATTCAACCCGCGAGAAGAGGTTGGAAATAAGACGATGCGAAACTAGTCCAATACTTCCACGATTGCTGCTCTAGTTTAGACCATATTTAAGCATGTATTATAGATGTTCTTTAAAATGTTTTTTGTTTTTGCTGAGTGCCAAAAAATCTGTGAAAGAAAGATTGATCAAGTCCATGTCCTTCAGAAGTATTTGGGGGTTCTCTTTCTCCCATAATCTGGGGTCCCCTTTATGGACGAAAATATCATATTTTCTTGTGAATGTCTTAAGCAATGACCAAGCAATTCTAATCTCCTCGGAATGAGTCGATTGATAGGTAGGATGTCGCATTTATTCCAGAGAGTTGTGTTTGAGGTGTTGTATGGGTAGTATGTTTTAGCGATTCTTCTTAGACATGTTTATAAAGGTCTGGGATGTGTTGATATTGCTTTTAGTGTCCTTCCATGTTTACAATCCGTATGTTAAGATGGGTAGAATTAGGGATTTGAAGAGCCTTATCTTTTGGTTCGTAGATATCTGGTTGGACGACCATCATTTCGTTAGCTGATGATATCGGGATCTGGCTTTGTTTGTCCTAGACTTAGTTTTCAATATTGTGGTGCCTAATGACATTATCCTGGTTCCTAGGTACTTAAAATCTGAAACCGTTTCTACCACATTATCATCAAAGTTAAAGGGGTCTGTATTATATAGAAATGTATTGGACGCGATTAACTTTGTCTTCGAGTAATTGACTTTTAATCCTTATTCATAGCAATTTTTAACAAATAATGACAGCAAGTTTCTTAATTGTACTCAGAGTTCGCGAATATGCATACATCATCGGCATAGCATAGAAAATTCAGAGAGTTGTGTATGTTATTATCGCGTTGTTGATTCAGATATCGAGGGTTAAGGGCATATTCTTGTTTAAAGAATTTATTCAGAATTCATAGATTGCTTTCTTTTTGTTTGTCAAGAGTATTATAATGGAATAAAAATAAAACTATGTGACTTCACTTGGCAAGAGTAGAGGGTTGTCAGATTTGAAATACTAATATTTTATTAATATTGTTATAAAATTAAGGGTCAGATTTGTTTAGCTATCTTAATTAAGGCCGGACAAAATAGTAAAACTGGTTGATAATTTTATTCCATTTCATCTGTGAAACTAATATGTGAATTAAATCACAAAAATAACATTTTTAATCATATTGTATTTCCAAACATGCTTTGGGTCAATTGATTGATTTTGACTGTCCAATTGGCCTACTTGCCAACCTTGTATCCCTGATTATCTTTAAAATGACACCTCAAATTATAGCATAAAGTTAAGTGTTATTAATATTTTTTTATTATTTATCTATGTTAATATTAATATTTTTTAATAAAAAATAAATATAGATACACGTGTCGAACAGACAACAATCGATTATTATGATTTATTGAAAATCTTTAATATAATACAGGGTTAAAAAGGAGGAAAGAATAAAATTTTATTTTATAACCAAAATCTTATTTTATACAAAAGTATTTTAATTATTATTTTTGTGTCTATTGTATAATACAAAAAATGTGAAAATAATTAATAAAAGATCATTCTTTCCTGTCTAAATTGTCTTATTGGGATATGGAATCCATGGGATTTTAGAATATTTCTATTTTGAATTATTTACTAAGGACGATTTTAAATTAAAAATCTGATTTAACGGAAATTGTATTTCGGCATGCTATAAACATTAGAATTATTCTTAATTTATATTGATTTTTTATATGAAATTTTTATATAAATTAAAAATATACTCAAGTTTTGCAAAAATTGTCTGAAATTTATAGGGTAGATACTTTTCAACATGCGCTGGAGTACATTTTCGACTAAATCCCTTTTTAAAAATTTCGAAATCCCCCACGGTAGATTTTTAATCTCCACGGATTCCCATATCTCAATACTATATAAATAGATATATGACCAATTCCAAACCAGACATTTTTCAAAATGAAAAAAAATAATACAGGTTATATTTGTTTCGAAAAAAAAAACATTTTCTCTGGAAGTACCCTGGGCTTATTAATAATTTTACTAAATTTCAAGCTGAGTTGAACACGCATCAAATTATTGTAAAAATTCATAATTAAGAAATCAATAAAATAATAGTATATAAATCAAAATTTATCAAATAGTTTTGTTATTACAGAATAATTTTCAAATATTAAGAAAAGCGTTGGAAAAGAAGGGGGAGGAAGGGATTCATATATTTCATAAAGTAAACGTTTTTAAATTTGAGAATAAGATCTAACAAAATTATAATAAAGGATGAGAAAATTAAAGCTCGGAAACTCACAGCTCCGCAAATCCGGTCAACAAAATAAGGGATGAGCTTAAATATATATTTTTTTACAAAACCCAGGCAGAAATTTTCAAAATAATTTTAAACTATATTATATAGCTTTGGAAAATCATATAATGGATCTGCCTTTTCCTATTTATATTTTTAATAAAAACAATTTGCAAATTACATCTAGATTAAGGTGTCACATGTGATTATAATCTATGAGATTTCAAAATCTAGTATGATATTTTGATATAAATAGCTCCCAATATTTATGAAGCGATAAATTAAATAATTTCATGAATACAAAATTTTTAATATTAATATTTAGCAGAATTAATGGTATAAAACTATTTTAGCTAAAATCTTAATCAGGCCGTTTTCTAAATCGACCTAAATTATGTTTTTTAACAACAGAAGCCCAAGTAAGAGGAATACTTCTTTCCCATGAAATAGTATGTCTCTTATCTTTTGAAGTATTAAGACCTAAGGACTCAAATAAAAGAATGTTGCTTTATACTAGGATTGCGGCCTTTCGAAAATCGACATTGTAATGTGTCCATTTTTTTAACGTAAACATTGCAATGATAAAGAGAACAGATGATAGGAGAAACTATGAAGCAAACCGGGTTAAGACCAATAATTAACCAGGAAATAAATGAAGATTGAGCTTGAATCCATTTATAGCCACTGTCAAAGTTGGAAAGTGAAAGTTGTCAATCCTGTTGGTTGTAGGTAAAATAGAAATTCAGTGGAACGTTCAACAAAAGGAAAATCTTATATACTTTGTAAACATGTAGAGGGGAGATGAGAATTGAAGATTTTAGCATCCCAAGAACTCGAGAACAGAGGTAAGGGTTTATCTAGAAGAATATATATGTAGGATATTAAGCAGTCTGGGAAGTCTTGAGCAAATAAATGCTGGTATTAGATATCTGCAAAGCTCAGCCCGTTCCTTACACAAAAGCCCGGCCCGCAGGCCAGGCCGTAAATTTAAGTCGTGTCAGATAATTTTTACATAAAAAAATCTGACAGGACCTCATAAATCTCATTGTCGTTAAATTATAATAAGCCCGCCCTGGCATTAAAAATTTAATATATTTATTTTGAATTTCAAATGCGCCTTAGTTAAGGGAGAAATTATATATATTAAGATCTGATAGCTGGAAAAACCGAAATAAAAATTTTTAACTGGCTCAGGCAGCTTTTTCGCAAATTTTTAACGAATCGGGCCGGGCCGGATAATTTAAAAAATATTAACTGCTGGGAAAAAATTTAACCGGCATGACCTGGAACAAATATTCTTAACGGGCCAAGCTGGTCAGGCTTTTCCCACCATTGCTCCTATTGAAAAATGTAATGCTATAAACATTTCTAAAAAAAATCAAACGTGTTAACGTTCAACCTTCATTGACAAAATTGAATGCATTCGCGTTCAACGATAACCTTCAAAAATGGTCGTGTTCATTGGCTCAAAATTTTATGAAAAGATTTTTTTAAATTTCATTTAATATTTAATTTATTATAAATAAATTTCTTATATTCATAATACAATATATTAGCCATGTTTAAAATTAATAGTTTAATCTGATAGACAGGATCGCTTGGCAATTAGTAGGCACTTCACACTAAAAACACTCTCTATAGGAGGAGATGAGGGTATTGCATTACTTTATAAATAACTCTTTTAGAAAGGAAATTTATTTTAAATATTTATCGTTTTATGCTTTGCTCCCAAAAATTGTATGAAATACAATTATCCAAAAATGAGTTACTATTGGACTAATTATAGCTATATTATATTAAAAAAATATTACAATTAATAGATTTTACATTCTGGTAAGGACTTACTGTAAAGTATTTAATATATTTAGTCATGGTAAAGTTAATTCATCTGATCCTAAATTTAATGTATTGATATGATATTCCAAATGCTAAATAAGAAAATATAAATAACTAATATATGATATATGATAAAGGAAAGCTCCTCCACTTTTATTCTTTTTACCTAGATCGGCTTCAAAAATGAATTTTTTTTACTTCCACAAAATGGCAGATTTATGGCCAGTCCTCTCCTGAATTGCAGATAATCTGCAATAAATAAAATATGGGGTTGACAGCTGCTCACATACATAACTGATAAAATAATTTATCACTTTGAAATTGTTTACGACATAAACACTTGAACTTCAGCTCGTTCTCTTCTTTCCTTTCATTATTAAATGCAAAATTGATTTATATTTTTTGAGTCGTAAAAATAAAAATACCATTTCTTCATAACTATAATGAAATTCATTAATGATAGAGGGCACCACTACCTAGGAACACTTCTTTTTTGCAAATTTCTTATATCTAGTAATGCTAAGAGGGTTAGAAATCTGTGTCATTGGAAAAAAAAGTTTTCTTAATTTGACTAAATTACCATAGTACACTGATAAATTAAAGGTGTATTATTTATATACTCTACTAAGTGAGGTATACAGTAATTAATATATAAAGGGTTTAACGGGCAGGGCGCAACAAAAGCCGTAGGGGTTAAAAACATAAAGTAGGCAGGGCTGGCTTACATTTATTAATGAACGAAATCAACAAAAATAATTTTTAAACATCGGGTGGGCACCAATATAATTTTAAAAAAAAGGAGGGCTAGTGAATTATAAAACCGTTTATTACAGAATCAAGTTCAATTTCCAAACAACCGATGTCTTGAGGCATTACGATTTAACTTTTCTAATATCGTTGATATTGCCAAAATAAAATATTCGAAAATAATTAAACCTGTTGTTACTGATTTACATAAACTCATTAATTTCATAACCTTATAACATTAATCTTTTTAATATTGTTTACCTAACTAATTTTATTATTTTATAAAACAAATGGCTATTTTAATTTGTAATTAATATTAGTGTTTAAAAACAAATTTAAGCATATTTGTCTTTTTAAAATAGTTAAAAATTAGCATAATAAGAGTAACCTTCATTAATCGATTTATGAAAATATAATAAGAATATTATCACGTTGTTTTGACCTATGTTTTATCCCGAAAGCTAATTATATTAACTCTTATTGTCCTTTTACATAGGTTTTATTTTTAAATGGAGATTAAATTTATCTAGCATTTTGACGAACAACTTAAGTTAAAGTTCTGACAAGTCCTATTGGGGGAAAATAGTATTATGTTGGAACACATAGAGATCTGCAGGACTAGGCCCTTAGAAATTTCATTAAAAAGCAGATTATTTAGAAAAATTATTAATTACCTTTTAAAGGTTTATTAAGTAAAGATATTTGGTAGGCATTTTTTCTCAAGGTCATACATTTCTTTAATTCGTATAAACATTATATTTATAAGAAGCTAACCTTGATTTAAATTTTTTTGCAATAAATAAAATAAAAATTAATTAATGATTCGTTTTTACTATTATATTAGGACAACACCAACTGATAATATAAATAGATAATTCAGGCGAAATTTACTCTGTTGTATTATTTTAATAATACTACAATAGATATTTTCTAATTTAATTTGTTATATAAAATGTTAAAGATTAATTCCGGATTTATATTGGTTGGTCTACACTCATATTATATATACTGATACCATTTAATGTTAGATATTAATTGCTCTAACCTTGACTTGTTCATCAATTACTCAATGCAAATCAGTATTTCAAAGTATATCTATATAAATATAATAAATTTAAAATAACCGGTTCAAACCATCCTCATAAATAAAAAAAACTATACGGCTGGTTTTTTAATTAATTTAATTATTTTTTTATCATTTTAACAGTAAAGCCCCGGGCTAAGAGCGATTGGTCCAGAGAATTAACCTTTATTAATTATAATCATATATTTATATTTTAATACTATTTTGAATGGTTCGAGTTTATTTTACTATAATTTATAGCTATAATGGTTTGTAATTGAATAACGATTAGCGTGTTAAAAATAACATTTGAAAACATTGATGTCATTAGATATATATATGGACATTTATTAACTATTTGTTAAAATATCTACTCCAAATGGATCATTTTATTTTCAAGCTTTTACATCTAAAAAACCCCCTTCATTCAATTCATGTCTCCTATCTATTATATTTATTTAACTAAGGAGTGATTTTTTTCTTCAACTGTTATGATCATTTCTTTTTATATCTTTCATCAGTATTACTGTAAATATAATCATTTTCTGTTGAGATTACTTTTTAGGAATAAGGGTTAGATTTATTGGGTATCTTTACAGAGTAAAACCGTTTTATACTATTATTTAATTCTATCAAAGTGTATGACAATTATTGTGATATATTTAATCATAAAAATAACATTTTAGCGTATTTACAAAATTTGACTGGTCAAATATGCTTACGATCATTCTGTCATATTTCATTGGTCAATTGATAAACTTGCCAACCCTGAATTTCCTAATTCTCCTTAAAATGATATCTCTAAAATTGTAACATAAATTCCAGTAATATTATTTTATATAATATTCATAAATAATATTTTTCGACAAAAAAATAAATTAAGATTTACACAGGGTTAGACGTGCTGCCCCTATAACTGTCACACAACCAGCAATTGAGTATGCTAAAGTTGCTAGAGCCATTAATATAGTAGGATAACAAAATGGAAAGAATAATATTTTATTTTACTCTATAATTTTACAATTATTATTTTGGTGTCTATTGTATTTAATTCATTATTATAAAAAATAGGAAGATTCAAATTAATTTAAAAATCAAATTTTTTCTTGTCTAACCTAGAATATTGTATTATTATATAATATATAAATGTCATTATCAATAAAACCTGAATCCACGCTAAAATCATACTAAAAACTTCTCGATTCCCAAGATATTTTTTATAGACGTACACATAATAACTAAAAAAATTTTAGCCTTCATTCAACTTCAAACGCGAACTAAGAATAGGCCATAATAAAAACATGCAAATTCATCAAAATCTTTTAATGGTGAATATATCTGGATATAAAAAAATTATTATCATTCTTTTATTATTTTTAAAAAAAATTTATTTTTACCTAATTTAATTTTTTTTTTAAATCATTTTATAGCAATGTTTCACCCTTACTGATTATAATCATATATTATATAATATTTTGATTGGTTTGAACTTGTTTTACTTTAATTTATAGCTATAGTGGTTTTTGAAATTGAATAAAGATTAGCATGTTTAAAATAGCGTTTGCAAACATTGTCATTAGATATCTATGGACATTTATTAAGTTGCTAAAATCTCCACTTCAAATATATCATTTTATTTTCAAGCTTTTACTTTTAAAAGACACCCCTTCATTCAATTCATGTCTCCTCTTTATTATATATAATCAGTGTTGTTAAAATAGCGCGCTACCTTTTTTCAGTAGCGGTAGCTTTAGCGGGCTACTTTTTTTAGAAAATAGCGATATCGGTAGCTCGCTACTAATTTAAAAAGTAGTTTCAATTTTACATAATAAATACATCTAAAAATTATTAAAATATATTTTTTATTAAATCTAAAAATGATAATCCTTTTATTTAATATAATTTTGAAATTTATATTTAAAAATATACATTATAAATCTAGTTAGCATTATAAATCTAGTTATTAAAAATGTGTGAGATTGTTGAAGATAGCGAAATTTCTTTGGAAAATGAGAAAAATATAGATTATCCTTTCCCAAAATTCAAAAAATAATTTAATCTTGAAGAAAAATTTACTACTGGATATCGGTTTCGATGCAAGATGTGTCGCAAAATTTTATCCTCAAATCATACAAGCAGCTTTAATTTGAAAAAACATTTAAAGCTAATATATTAAACAAATTTAATATCAATGTGTAGGCTAATTCTTAATTTTTTAAATAAATTTAAATCAAAGACCAAACATTTTTTTTATATATTCAATTTTATCTAAATTATTTAAAACATTTTAAAATAGTTATTTCAATCATTTTTATGTACTATCTCCTACATATTTTTTATTCTAAGTATTACTGTTATAATTTTAGACTTTTCACACCTCAAATTATAAAGAGATTAAAAAATATCTCAAAAGTTTTGGGGTAATGGAAGGAGATACATCCACTTCCAAATCAAATTTAATTCAAACAAAATTAAGCAATTTGGATTCATCAACACCAGGTGTATCTCAAAAATTGGCTGACAAAGTCATAATGAACTTAATAGATACTGTTCAACCATTATCCTTGATGGATAATGGTTCTTTTATAAAGATGATAAACACTTTTTCTCCACGTACCAAGATAGTTTGCCGGCAGACATTGATGGCAAGAATTTTGGATAGCTTTTTAGAACGAAAGAATCTTTAATATTAAATCTATCAGATGTCTCCTACATCTGTACAACATTAGATTGCTGTACGCACAATAGAAGGAATGTTTATTTTCTGATTAATAATATTTCATATTTTTAGAGCTTATTTAGGAGTGACCACACATTGGATTGATCCAAAAAATCTAAAACTGAATCTAAAGGGCAACTTGATAGGCTGATGGTAACGTTAAAAAATGCCATGCCTCACGATATTAATATTATAGCAAGTTCGAAACCGCGGCCTTTAGACGATTTATTTGAAATAAATAATATTAATATTGAACCTCTAGATGCTTTTTTAAATCTTAAAATACTCATTTTGATAAATATAAAAAGTGTTTATTAAATTTAATACTGCGTTGCGATAGTGCTGAACGATTATTAAGTATGGCATAGCTTATACTTTCTGATCGTCGCTCTAGACTGGGGATGACAGTACCGAAATGTTGTTATTATTATTAAAGGGCAATAATAAATAAATTATATATATATATGTAACAAATTATAGTCATATTTTTATACCAATATTTTATTTGTGGAAATAAAGTTGCCAAAAAAATATTTTAAAAAAAATCAAAATAGCGTAAAAAGTAAGCGCGCTATTCATTTGAAAACGATAGCGGAAGCGATGGCCTGCTATTTTTTTTATAAAATAGCGGTAGCGATAGCGCGGTACTTTTAAAAGTAGCGTTTAACAACACTGTATATAACTAAGGATAATTTTTTTTGAATTCAACAATTATTATCATTTTCTTTCATATTTTTAATTACACATATGTTTTAATCAATTAGCTAATACTCAAAATTTTAAATCTATTTTGGATTTTATTATCCTAAAAGGACTTTAAAAAATTTGAAAAATAAGTTGAACTTAAAAGGGTTGGCTCTCTTGCAAATTTTATCATTGAGCTTATTTCTTTATGAAATATGTATTCATTTTTTTGAAAAATGATATATATACATTTTAATTAAATATACACCTGTATAAAATTCTAAAAACATATACAAAAAATTAACCTAGGGGTCACAATTATTATCGATTGAATATATTAATAGGGCATATTCTTTTAAAAAACACTTTACTAGTATAAAGATTTTCGTTGATCTTAGAATTTATTGAGAAGCCAGCCTTTGCAACCCTTATTGGTACTATCTTAATTAGCAAATATTTTATATTCGACTGCATTCTTATTGATATTCAATAGTTTTGTAATAATAGAATAAAAATCGAGTGGAATAATACTTAACAATATAGGGTTGTCATCAGTGGTTCCACGTCAATTCGGCGCGGAAAATTCGGCGCACGACAATTCGGCACAGAAAACTCGGCGCGGCGTCAATTCGACGCATCGTCAATTCAGCGCGGCGACAACTCGGCGCAACGTCAATTCGGCGCGGCGATAATTCGGCGCAACGTCAATTCGGCGCGGCGATAATTCGGCGCAACGTCAATTCGGCGCGGCGACAATTCGGCGCAACGTCAATTCGGCGCGGCGACAATTCGGCGCAACGTCAATTCGGCGCGTATCTAATACAGTTGCAATTTATTATAAATTTATTAGTATAAAAAAAGGATGATTAAATAGAAATGATTTTGAATGTTGGTCATATTAATTATTTCTTCGTATTTTTTTTTACAAAAATCTCAATTTTATTTACTAAATGTGTAATATCAATAAAAAAAATTAACAACCAATATTTATACCGATTTCCTTGCTGGACCAATTTACCACATTATAAGGTAGGGGAGACTGGGGTTGTCGGACCGATTTTTACAAAATTTAGCTCCTGATTTTTTTAGATAATATAAAAAATAATATATGATTAGATACCTCCTAAAACTATACTCTATAAAGGTACCTTATAAAAATTTTAAGAATATAATCATTTTTTTTAAATTTTACTTTTTGAAAAAGTAAAAATAATATCCAAAAAGCCCCAATAGCGGGGTGAGGCAAATTCAAGGGGCTTCCTAAATCATTGGTTTAGCCATAATAAATTGAAATGCATTTTTATTTATTAATAATGATACGTATAGAATAATTTTATTGTTTTATTGTTAAAAATTTCATAATACTTATAAATTGAAGCAAATTATATATAAAAATTGAAACCTAATTTAGGTTAATTTAATAAACATTTTGGACATAAAGGAGATATTATGATTTCTTAGCATAAATCATAAATACCAATCATAAACAGCCATGAAATTGCCTTTTCAAGATTTTGTAATTTTTTTTATTAACTGCCATAATTGACGTGTATGGTTTAGCAAGCCCTGCTAGCTCTAAATTTATAGATATAATAAATACTCATAAAACTTTCCCAAATTATAGAAGAGTGTTTAAACTTTGCTATAAAATTTAATTTATATATAAATGATTATAATTTTAATAAAATTTCTGTCATGTAAAAATCTTTTGAAAATTTTATCAATATTTTATTTATATTGATGAAGTTTTTATAATTTGAGAATGAGTATTTATTATATCCAGAAATTTAGAGATAGCAGGGCTTGCTAAACCATACACGTCAATTATGGCAGATAATAATGAAAAAAATACAAAATGTTTATTAAATTAACCAAAATTAAGTTTCAATTTTTATATATAACTTGCCTTACTTTACCCGCTATTGGGGCTTGTTGGACAAAATTGTTCTTTTACAAAAAGTAAAATTCAAAAAAAAATGATTATATTTTTAAAATTTTTTATAAGGAACCTTTATAGAGTATAGTTTTAGGTATCTAATCATATATTTTTTTTATATTATCTAAAAAAATCAGGAGCTAAATTTTGTATAAATCGGTCCGACTAACCCCAGTCTCCCCTACCTTATAACGTGGTAAATTGGTCCAGCAAGGAAATCGGAATAATTATTGGTTGTTAATTTTTTTTATTGATATTACACATTTGTAAAAAAAAATACGAAGAAATAATTAATATGACCAACATTCAAAATCATTTCTATTTAATCATCCTTTTTTTACACTAATAATTTTATAATAAATTGCAACTGTATTAGACACGCGCCGAATTGACGTTGCACCGAGTTGTCGCCGCGCTGAATTGACGTTGCGCCGAATTGTCGCCGCGCCGAATTGACGTTGCGCCGAGTTGTCGCCGTGCTGAATTGACGATGCGCCGAATTGACGCCGCGCCGATTTGACGATGCGCCGAGTTGTCGCCGCGCTGAATTGACGATGCGCCGAATTGATGCCGCGCCGAGTTTTCTATACCGAATTGTCGTGCGCCGAATTTTCCGCGCCGAATTTTCCGCGCCGAATTGACGTGATACCGTCATCAGTATTACTATAAATATAAATATTTTTTTGTTGATATTATTTTTTTAGGATTAAGAGTTAGATTCATAGAGTATCTTTAAAATGTAAAACCTTTTTACACTGTTATTTAATTCTATCGAAGTGCGTGACAATTATTATGTGATATATTTAATAACAAAAATAACATTTTAGCTTATTCTGTCATATTTCATTGATGAATTGACAAACAACCCTAAATTTCCTAATTACCTTTGATATGATATCTCTAAAATTTTAACATAAATTCCAGTATTATTATTTTATATTATTCATAAATATTAATATTTTTCGATCCAAAAAATAAATTGAGATTTAAATAGGGTTAGACGTGTTGCCCCAATGACTGTCGAACTAACAACATTTGATTATACTGCACTTACAAGAATCTTTAATATAATATCAGCTTAAAAAAATGTAAGGAATAAAATTTTATTTTATGCTTAATTTTATTTTACACTAAATTTTGAAAATTATATTTTGGATTGTATTTAATTAATAAAAATGGGAAGATTCTAATTAATTTAGAAATCAAATTCTTTCTTATATAAGTTTGAATGTTGAATTATTATATAGTATAAAATGTCATATCCGAATTCTCGATTGCCAATGTAATCCCTTTAAATTTTTTCCAAGATATTTTTTATAGAGTTTTATATTATAACCAAATGAATTTAGCCTTCATTCAACTTCAAACGCGGACTGAGTTATAGGCCATAAAAGTCAAAAATATGCAAATTCATCAAAATCTTTTTTATTGTAGATATCTCTGGATTAAAAAAAATTATCATCATATTTTAAATTTCATTATATAGTCTATTTTTTATTGTATGGTTCAATAGTGTTAAATTAATTTTAATGTCACAAACCGGAGATAAAAAACGGGAACTGCCATAAAATATCTATCGTTTTTTTCTTTAAACATATTGTCAAATAAATAGAGGATCTTTTTTTAGGTGGTTAATTGCTAAGATTTTTTAGGGTATCAACTTAACTCCTACGTGGTTATGAAATCACTTAAAATATCCTGAGGATATATCTAAACAACTTACTTTCAGATTATAATATCTGCAAGCTCGATTTTAAAATGCATACAATAATTGACATATCAAATCCTACGAGTCTATACCCCCCCCCCTACTTTTGGTCTATTCCAAACCACTCAGAAGAGTATCCAAGAAGATACTTCTTTAGGACTACTTCTAAATTGTCTAGTCATCCACAATCTAGATTCCCAAGTAAGACTCTAATTTAACTTAGATTCAAAAATACGTTAGTTCATATAATCGTATACCGGCTATCATCTAATATTCCTAAAGCCATTAAATAATTGAGGATATCTCCTCACTCTTGGATAAGTCCAGAAAATATTTTTCTTTTTTATAAATTTTTATTCTAGAAAATGCATAAATACAAATAGATCTAACATCGAATATACTACTTGATAGCATTCAATACCCTGACCCGTTTGTAAATTTCCGATTCAAGTTATGATGATAACAATAATACCACTTATGAGAAAATTAAAATTAAATGTCCCAACCAGTTGGCATAGTATATTAATTGTACTGTAAAGCTTATTTAGATCTAATATAAATATAAGTAATAATGTTTTGGAAAGAATTATAAAATATATGAATATGATATGATATAAGGGATAATTTATTGATTTATTTTTTTTCTAATTGCCTTCAAAAATCGACATTATCTTCAGTTACATAAGCAAAATATCCACTTACTTTTATGGCCAGTCCGCCCCTGAACCTCAGAATTACTCAGCATTAAATTAAATTTGAAGTCACAGCAGCTTATACCTAGTTAAATTAAGCAAATAAAAATTTATCACTGGGAAATGGTTTACGACATATTTTTATGGACAAAACCAAAAAAAATTAAAATATAACGGCGAAAAATTAAAATATATTTTTTTAATATATTTTTTTAATTTTGAGGAGACGGGGGTAAATCAATTCGTATACTATGCATTTTTATCATAAAATTTTGAAACAAATACAAAACAGAAGATAATAAAGATTCATATGTAACTATATCCTCATCTATAAAATTAATCTCTATCAGAAGCTTATGATTAAGTATGTGAATTACAATAAAACATAACTTTATTATTGTTTTATAATAGTTTTTTATTACATCTATTGATCACTTTTAAGTATAAACTAGTCAATACAATGCGGGAATGTAAATTTTTTTAAAAAAAATCAAAATAGTGCATTTTAAGTGTGCCAATTTCAAGCATTTCGTAAATTTCACTTATTTTTTCTCTTTGAACTATTAAAATTTTATTCCAATAACTCAAATCATTTTCCATTTTACTCAGAAATATCCTTTTATAATGTAGCGTTAATATCTAAAGATTATATTTTTACAGCTTTAATAACATTTTAACCATTTCGCCCATAACAACTTTACCCCATGATGATATATATTGTAAAAATCATCAATGTTTGACTTCTAGCTAAGCTAAAAACTATCGATAAATTGTATTTTATACCAATTACTTAGGAACAGGTAAACAAATTTCTAATTTTAAATTTTGCTATAATCAAAAAAAATAAACTCGAGGATGATTTTTATAATTTATGGGTAAAAACCTATTTTTTAACAAAATATATCAAACCATTAAATTTTTTCAAAAGATGAGCATAATAGATAAGAAATACTTTCATATAAACTATATTAATGTATACAATATTATATATATTAGTAATAAGGAGAAAAAAAAACAAAAAGAGAGGGGGGGACCAGTAAAAAGTATTGAGGTTAAAATGGATCATCTTGTGGAATGAGACTGCCTATGAAGCTAATATAATTTGCCTTGTGTATCGCTATGGCGAGTCTTTGTCTTAAGAAGAAGCCTTCGCGGGGTTCACCGGTTAGTTGACGGATGTGAGAGCCAAGTTCCTTGAAAAAGGATAAGGCATATTTCCCAAAAGTTATATATAAATGTATCTTCAGCTTCACCCCAAATTTAAGGTCTTTGGATTAAAATGTAATTCGCGTTAACCTTGTTACCAGGTTAATCGCTCACCCCGGTTTCTCCTCCCCTACCAGGATTTAATACAAAATGGGCCAATAATTTTTAATCGGTAAAAATAAAAATTTGACATGTGAAAATATAATTTTATCAATAAAAAAATATACTTTATTCGATAAAAATAAAATGAAATTTGTTTGTTCGGTAAAATAAATTCCATTTCTTTATAATTAATAATAAAATTTGTTTGATAATAGAGTTCATCATTATCTAAACACAGTCTTTTTGCAAATTTCTTGAACCTATTCTTGGTAAGAGAATAGAAATCTGTCCACAGGAGAAAAATGTTTTATTGAACGCTCTTGGATGAGGTCAGGACATGTAGAGTTAAAAGATTAACGAGAGGGTAGATATATTGTTAAATTTCCAAGATAAACTGATTTTATAGGATTATTTGTATACTATATTATTTTAAGTCTATAGAAATTAATTTATTATTTAGGTAGTCACGCCAGGGCTACGGACAGGCAGATAACATTTTTGCAACAAAGGGCAGATGGGTTAAAAAAAATAATAAAGTAGCTGGGCTGGCTTATATTTATCTAAATTAAAATAATAAAAGAACGAAACCAACCAATAAAATTATTTTTAAATATCGAGTTGACACTAATGATTTTATAAAATAGAAGGGCGAGTTTTGGGGGTCAAAACCCTTTCATTACAAATTCTATCTCAATTACTAAGTTCAAAGAAACTGTAAATTTTTAAATCGATGGTATGAGTAGTGTTATCAAGTCTCCCCCCATCAGTGAGAGACATACGGCAATTTTTTAGTTTACGCGCATACTCACTCGTAAAAAATGCCACAAAAATCTACATTTTTAATTTCTTCCGCACATTTTTTTTTTGAATTTTAACGTTTTTAATATATAAATAATACCTTTGAGAAACAGTATTTGATTATTTTTATTTTTAAAATAAATTTTAAATATTTATTCAAAAAAATCTAGTTTGTAAATTTCCTCCTATTCTTACCTTAATTATATATTTTATTAGATGGTTTGAATTTTTGAATGCTGTTGACATTATCAAAACAAAATATTCGAAAATAATTAAATATGTTTTTATACCTATCATTATTATCTCTACTTTTGAAGATTTGCATAAACTAATTAATTTCATAACCTTATACATTTATCTTCTTCATATTGTTTACCTAATTAATTTTAATATTTTATAAAACAATTGGCTATTTAAAAATGTGTTATACAGTGTTAAAAAAACAAATTTATGTTTATTTTAAGTCTTTTAAAAATAGTTTAAAATTAGCATAATAACCTTCAAAAATCAATAAATAAAAATAGAATATTAATAGGCTAATTTTGACCTACCGAGAGCAAATTATATTAATTTTTTGTCTTTTTACATGGGTTATATTTTTAAATGCAGATTTAATTTATCTAGGTTTTTAAAGAGCACTTAAATTAATTTAATGAAATACAGTTGTAAGTACAGGCAAGTGAATAGCATTCCAAGTTAATCGCCAGTTCAAACATATCGTATCAGTCCCATTAGGATGAAATTAATCATATGTTGGACTAGGAACACCTCCTCTCTTAGTATAATTTGTTAAAAGGGGGAATATTATTTAATAAAGATTATTTGAATAACCTTTAAAATAAAATAATAAATTAAAGCTATTTGTTAGATATCATATCTTTTTCTCAAAGTTATAAATTTCTTTAAACCGAAAAAATGGCCATAATATTAAAAGAAATATTATTGAACTGAAACGTATAATGGAAATTACTTATTTATTTATTATATTTATTTTATTAAAAAGAAGGCACCAAAACCAAATAAAATTAATATAAATACAAAAAATTCACAAAATATTATTCCATTATATTATTTTTATAATACTATATTAAACTTTCTCATTGAATTTGTTATAACTTATAAAATGTTAAATATTAATTCTGGATTTATATTGGTAGTTATATACACTCGTTTTAATAAAACATAATTCTATTAATCATTTAATGGCACTTAGATATTGATTGCTTTAACCTTGACTTGTTCATCTATAGCTCAATCCGCAGTACAAAGTATGCCTATATGATTCCAATTAATATATCATTATTACTCTTATTATTATTATTAATATTAAATTTATTATTTTAGATTTTCGTTAGAATTGCTTTACTTTATTTATTAGCTATTGTGGTTCAAATTATCTTTGAATATGATGAAAATAGCGTTAACCAATTGATATAATCAGATATCTATGGTTTATTTTAAAGTGTTGTTAAAATTTCTTCTTCACTAATTTATTTTATTTTCAAGTTTTTACCTGTAAAAAGAAACACTTTCATTCAAGTAATATTTCCTCTTCATTTGAAGTTTTTCTTCGGATTCAACTGAGTTATTACATTTTCTTGTTTTAAACAATTTTACGAAGTCAAAGTTAAAATCGCTTTATATTTTATTACTACACTAACTAATTTATTTTTGAAAATTAAGTTGAACTTAAAAAGATTTACTTTCTAGAAAATTTGTAGTTATTTTAATTTATAGAAGATGCTCACATTTAGCTAATAGTAATTAATGTAAAAAACTTTATAGTGCGTTGTTTTCTATAATAAAATATTGCAGGATCTGGCTATTTGTTTTAAATAATAGATTGTGAAATATATATAAAATATGAATTTACGAGGGATCTTGGCAATTGTTATCAATTGGGTAAGTTATTAATAAGCTGTGTTCTTTTGAAAATCAGGTAATTACACTGATGTGAAACTTGGTACTATCATTTACAGATCATTTTATATTAGATTGCTTTCTTTATAAAAAACGTATTATGAGAGGGAACTTGACAATCTAGAATAGATAGTTTGGTTAATATTGTTTTTTGAGATTTAAGATCAGATTTATTAAGGTTATCCTTTTTGAGGCCTGATTAACATAGTGCTATATGATATTTAATTCATTCTATCAATTTATATAACTATTATGAGATATATTTAACATAAATGATAAGCTAATATATTTTGACCTTATTTGTCTGGTTAAACTTACAGTTAATTCCGATTGGTAACTCATAATATTCCTATTTATTCTTAATATAAAAGCCGTAAAATTTAGCATAAATTCAGGTATTACAAATATATTTATATTAGTTTTATAAATATTAATATTTTTCAATAAAAAATAAATAAAGATGCACATGTTGAGGGATCTCTCACCCCAATTGTCAGGCAAAGAAAAATAGATTATAATAGAATAGCGAAAATTTTTAATGTAATACAAGGATTACAAAGGAGGAAAAAATAGATTTTACTTTATCAATATTTTAATTATTATTTTAGTGATTTATATTGCGGGAAATGTAAAAATTTTAATTAATAAAAAATCAAATTCTTTCTTGTTTAACTTTATTTTCTATATAATTATTTATCAAATTATTTTATATTATTTAAATATAATTAACAATTAAGCTATATATATAATAAGTCAGCCAAATCACCCAAAAAAACATATTTTATAAATATTATCTTATAGAGGTCGTATTATATTATAACTAAAAAACTATTATTATTCAGCTTCAAAATGGGGCTGTAATTAAATTAAAAGCATATTAAAAATTTCATTATATAGCCTAATTTTTAAAAAGATATGTCGTAATCATCTTAATCTATAAACGTATGTCGTAATGGGGTATGAAATTTGTAAAGTATTTACTTTAAATTGTATTTTGTTTAAGGATATGGTAATTGATTGATTATCGTAAATGTACTTCGATGAATATATAAACATATTATTGTTAATAGTGTTGTTAAACGGCTCGATTTGAGCCGATTTTTAAAAACGGCTTACTCAATATTTTCGCCAGAATAATATTGTTTAAGTCTCGAGATTTCACTAATAGATGTCCAAACCTTTGTGCCACCAATAAGCAAAATCTTGAGGCTTGCATAATATTTTTCTTAATAAAATATTGAGTTAGCCGTTTTTAAAAATCGGCTCAAAATGAGCCGTTTAACAACACTAATTGTTAAAATTAAATTATCTTTTGATATTTTCATTTTATTAAAATTATTTTTATGAAACCTTTTATATCTTAAACACCACAATGGCGATGATTAAGTGATTAAGTTTAAAGAAACGTAATAAATTAAAAGGTTATAGAGATGATGGATATTATGCTATGTCTAACAAAAATTCGAAGATAGTTCTGAAAAAAAACGAAGAAGCATCAACATCATATTCCAGAATTCTTTAAATAAAAAATTAACATTCAGGACTATGTATATAATTTAGAACTCACCTTTAAAGTAAAAAATTCGATCATAATTTAAAAAAAGATTTGTTACTAGCGTACATAGGTAAGCATAACTTAATTAAAATAATAAATTTCCATTACACAATTAATTTAATAATTACATAACTTTACTTGATAGTTGAAGAAAATATTTAAGGATATCACTAGTATTTTCCTACATCGAAATAATTTTAACACCTTAAAAAGAGGCGGAGAAACTATTATAGATTTTTCGATCAAATTAAAAAGTATTTGCTCACTATGTAATTTTTAATCGTTTGTTGATAAACTTTTAAGAGATAATTTTATCTTAGGAGTAGGGCTGCCCGAGTTGGATAAAAAGCTTCAATTAACGTATATTGAAGAATATCACTTTTGAAAATAAGGTGAGTTTAGCGATCGAGCTTTCTTCCTTGGAAAAGGAAACTCAAATAGAAGTTAACAAAACCATTAACATAAGCCGACATAAGATTCAAAAAACATATATTTTAGTAATAATAGTTATAATAGAGGTAATAAATATATTATTAATAGTTAAAATGTCAACAAATTCAATCATATATAAATCTCGTTTCTATACTTAATTTCCTACCAAAAAAAGTCAAATGCTTTCGAGCCTGCTTATAAACTAGTGGGGTTAACTATATCAAAATCTAAGTGTTAGGTAAATATACAGAAGAAGTCGAAGTAAAAAAATTTCTTAAGTTTTACGTATTTGATTAAAGAGAGAATTCACTTATTATTAGAATGTATTTTCTTAGAGAATTAGGTATAAAACTTGCGGAAGAAGTTCAGATAAGCAATATAAATATGAATGTTCCCGGTTTAAATACTATTGCATCAAAATTTCTTAGGTTTTTTAATTAAACTCCAACAAGTAGTTATCCGCATACAACCAAAGGCATTAACAATAGCTTTACTAGCAAGAGGAGTTCCATTTCCGCTTTGTCATATAATGAAGATGATTTGGATACACTTTTAGATGATTCCGTTATCGAAAAGGTGGATCCAACAACAACTCCAATCACTTGGGCTACGCCAACAGTTAATATCTTAAGAAAATCCGGTGCCATGCGGACATGTGGAAATTTTCGTTTAACAATAAACAAATATTTCATAATAGATAACGATTTATTACCAACTTTCACTGACCTGATAAATAGTAAAGCGGGTGGTAAAATATTTTTGACTATAGGTTTAAGAGATGCATTTATGTATATAATTCGGAGTTAGGCCAAGATTTAAGGACCTTGTAGTAATATCAACTCATGTCAGTTATTCATGATACTTAAGAATCCCTTTTGGATTGATTAGCGCTCCGATAATATTTCAACGCCTTATACAAAACCTAATAAAAGGAATTCCTATGACATGTTTATTTACGACGTAATAATTGGGTTAATGATGCTTACTACCAAGTGAATGTATGGAAATATTCTAAATACCAACTTAATTTGCTAAATATCGACCAAAATTTATTAAAATGTAATAAGATCCTTATTATTTAATATATTAATACGGAATCACGTGGTCGAGTCCGGCCTCCTATATATTATCCCCCCAAGGATGGAACCACCAAGTTAGAATAAGAAAAAAAACATGATCATTCCCGGGATTCGAACCCGGGAGCATGGGATAAGTAAACCAAGCTCTTGCCTACTAGGCCATAGAGGCTTACAAATCACGATTTTTCAAATATATATTATAAATATATTTGGTAGTGCCTATCCAAATGAAAAATGAACAAAATTCAAATTTGATAGATGGTACCTTAAGGTACCAAGCATCATTAACCTAATAATTGCGGGAGAGAATAAATTTGATCATGTAGTTAATTTAAAAGTAATTAGAAAATTGATAAGGCTGGACTGACTATGACAATCGATAAAAATAAAATTGGAGAAAAGTCAGTTACTTATTTGGGCCATGTGACAAATTTGGAATTCACTCTACAGAAGATAAAATTATTGCCATAAAAAATTTAAAACACAGTTAATGTGAAAGAATTACGTTCATTTCCTGTGATGGTGAATTACCATATATATACATTTACATTCTATTTCCGCGCCATTACACTGACAAATGAGTTAAAATGTTAGTTGGCTTTGGTCAGCTTAAGAAATAAAATATTATATAAAGTTAAAAATATATCAAAAGAGGATACAATAATTCCTTATCCAGTCATATGGCGTGATTTCTTGCGACGCTTCCTAAAATGGTAGCTGTATTGACATCGATTTCTTACTGGCCAGGAGAAACCGCTTGAGTACGCATCATGGACACTTTCGACCAGAGTTTCGAATTAAACCAGAACCTAGAAAAGAAAACCCGGGTTTTGGGGAAAAAAATCTGAACCCGAAAACCTGAACCCCGTTTATAAAATTTTCAAAACCCCGAACCGAACTCGGGATTTTTATTTTGAACCCGGGTTCAACCGGGTTCAGTGTATTGTTTAAAATCATATAAGATTTTACAATATTTTCAAATTTCCAATTAAGTGAAGTGTTAATAAATTTTAATCAACTTAATTCATTTACGTCATTTGTAAATTTTTTTAAATTTATTCCCAAAGATTCCTATTGGAGTATTAATAAATTTTAAACAATTAAATTCATTTACGCCATTTATTTTTAATTTTTAACTTATTCTCAAAGACTATTGATTAGAGGAAAATGAAAGTGAACCAGTCAAAGTAAAATCTATTATATTAGATATTGTTAATTTAAAGAAATATGACTATGCTTTGTATTTTAACTATATTTTGCCCATAAATAAAATAAAAAAATTAATTTTTTATACCAAATCTATGTCTAGTTTTCTATTAAGATTTAAATGTAGAATTTTTTTTATCAATTCAAAAATTCTTGAACCCGAGCTGAACCCGGAACCAAACTTGGGTTCAAAAATATTTCCCTGAACCAAGCCCATACCGAACCCACCTATTTTTTTTTAACCTCAAACCTAACCCGAACCGAACCATGTCAAAAATCTTGCCTGGTTCGCATCTATGCTTTCAATGGCTAAAAAGAATTACGCCACCATTGTTCGAGAAGCTACGGTAATCATGTTCGCTATCGATAAGTTCCATTAATATAATTATGTAAGACATTTTATTTTGCAGATTACAAACCCTTAAAATATATCTTGGGTAATAAAAGAGACCTAAATGAAATAACATATAGCCGTTTAACATTGTTGGTGACGAAGCTATTATATTACGACTAAGAGAATTCATAGTCCTGGAAATTAAAACAAATGTGGGGATACTTTATCCCGTTTAAGGGTAGAGCTAGCAAAAACCTATGAGTTTACAAAAAAAATCGAAAATAAAATCAAAGATTTAAAAATTAAAATAGAAGATTTATTTCCTCGCAGTAAAATAGTAAGTGAAACGAGCAATGATGTCAATCTGAAAGGGATTAATAAATTAATTAAAAATCATTGGCATATTGATAATATAAATAATTACTCAGAAATTTTAAAAATATATTTTTTAATTAAAGATAATATTACTTTCGAAAAAGGGTTATTATCCCTGCCAATCTAAAAAAGGAGGTTCTGAATGTTATTTATTAAGGAAATCCTGGGATATTGTGGTTGAAATCATTATGCAAATACTATGTTTTTTGGGCAAATCTTGATCACGATGTAAAATATTATGTTTAATTCCGCAAGATTTACCTGGAAGGAAGACCGAGAGCCTTAGAAGTCCAGTTATACAATTAGAACATTCCTACCTAATCTTGGGAACGAATATACATTGATTTGATAGGCACAGTATCTGGAAAGTATTGGTTAATTTTAGTACACGCTTTCACCAAATTAGTTGAAGTTATAATTTTAACTCATATTAATTTGGCCAGTTTAATAAATAATCTGCATAATTATTTCGCTAGATTTGGGTTACTTAGCTACATTGTTTCAGATAGCGGTACTCAGTTTATTGGATCTGAATTCAAAACATTTTTTTTAAAACAAAATAAAATATTTTATATTGGCATCTTATAACCCAAAATCGAATGGTTTGGCAGAGCGCAATATACGTACGATAAAGATGCTTGATGGAGATATGGGACTCTGGACCAGTTACACTCACCGAACTACTATATAGGAATGTTAAGCCCTGTGAATTTGAAGAAAAGTAAAAGGTTTGGGTAGAAAACAAGAACTGCGGGATGGCATAAAGGAACTTTAGTTCAATGAAAAAGTGCGATATTGTTGATGTGTCTGAGGGATACCCATAACAATGACAAAAGATTTGGATAATGCAGAACATAATGGAAATACAACTCTTAAAGAGTTTCGAAACCTCCACTACGTAATCATAACGAATTCAATTTTAAGTAAGGATAAATGTATGTATTAAATTAAAATAAAATATATTTTTTGATACAATTGTTAATTGATAATCATAAATGTACTTTCGATTAATATATAAACATATAATTGCTAAAGTAAAACTATCTTTACTTTTCATTTTTTTAAAATAAAATTATATTTTATTCTTATAAAACCTTTTACATCTTAAACGCCACAGAATTCATGGGGTCTAGGAATCTTTTGATTTTGAATCATACTAAAGGTAATTTTAAAATTTTTCAAAATCTGATCTAACCAAAATTGTTGTATATTTTGTATGTATAGAATATCCAAATTGTGAATTTTAATGTTATATACAACTTTCCTTAATTTATATATTTATTTTTTAAAAATACTCAGAGGTGTATGGCAAAAATTTTTTGAAATTTATAGGGTTGATTCATTTCACATGCTGAAATATATTTCGGATTAAATCGGATTTTAAAAATTTAGAACTCGCTTGGTAAATATTTAAAATAGATAGATTCAGAATGCTCGAGGATTCATTATCCCAAATACAACATATATTGATATATGGCCAATTCCAAAAGACTTTTTTCCAAAGGATAAAATAATACAGCTTTATATTTTTTAAAATATTAAATTAATTTTTAATATTTTGAAAAAATATAATCTCTAGAAGTTCTATAATTAATTAAAATTTTACCAAATCTCAAATTAAAATGTTCACAGGCTTAAGAGTTAGGGAGGGAATCAAAATTCATTAAATATTTTTTTGGTTAATTTACTAGTTAACAAAATTAAATATTTAGAAATGTGGACATGGAAGGTGAGGAAAAGGGGAAGGGTAAGAGGGTTCATATATTTCATATCCTACCCTATTAAAAACCCCTTAGGTTTAACACTTGCTAATAATATTAAATATTTTTAATATATAGTATGATAGTTCAAAAATCTTTTCGAAATATAATGTATTCATTTTATTTCTTATAACTGGGCCCATTTACATTTATATCCTTCTTGGCTTCGATTTTCAAAGTAATTTCATGACATTATTTTTTTAATTTGCTCCAGATTATTTTCATTATCCTTTTTTTGTTATAAATAGCAGTCAAGTTAGTTATACTAATATCATTTATTGAGGTTGAACATGAATATATTTTTCTTTAGAAAAGTTAGTTCATAGTTATGATAAAAATGTTTTAGCCAATATATGTGATGTGCCCATTTTTTTAAATATAACTTCTTTCTATCTTTCTTTCTTTCTTTCTTTCTTTCTTTCTTTCTTTCTTTCTTTCTGTCACAACGACAGATTTGCCATTGTGCATCAAAACCTAAATATAAAAATAGAAAACAAATATACATATAAAAAGGAAATTAATCTTTATGCAAATTAATTCTAACATTCACAACACCTCCCTACTTAAATTAGACCCAACATTCTGCGAATAATCAATCTTCTTTCGATCTCGACTTATTCTTCTTAATTTTTGCTGTCTTCTAAGTTCTAACGAAGGCTTTGTCGCTTGAAATTTTTGAATTATATCTGTCGCTTGTCACCCTGGGAAATGATCAGCTTTTTATCTCTGTAGGCCACTGACGAACTTGATAAAGGCTTGTTTTCCACGATCCACGCTTGATGAACGATTATCGATGCCATCCAGTTTCATCGTAGCTTGTTTTCTATCATTCTCTTGTAATCCACGATTAGCTATTTATCTCGATAAACGATTGGTCTGCGATAAACGATGGTTTTCACGAATTCTTGTTCCTATGATTGTCGATTTCCGTATCTTAGACTCAAGTCTCGATAATAATTGGCTATTATTGATCCGCGATTAACTATTGTAGCATAACGTCTTGACCCTCTTTTCTATCAATTTGCTCGTTTTCCCCCTTTCTCTTGTAATTGATTGGTTGTTGCCTCTAATTCTTGTAATCGTATCTATATTTCAGACTTTCGGGTCTTCTACGACAGTTTGCCCTTGCTGAGATATCGGGTAATCACATCTAATCTACTTCTACCTAAAATAATCTATTTACATATCTACATTTATCTCCTCTAAACTAATTCTGCCTTTAATAAATGGCGTAAATTATACTAAATCTTAAATTTTATAATACGTAGCAAAATATAATAAATTATATAAATATATCACATTCTATCACCCCTCTCCCCTTAATGAAGCCTAGACCCATATTTTCATTGAAAAATTTACTTGTACTCATCCTTTAGCTATTGATCTCATCTTCTTTTCAGCCATGTCTAAATTTATATCTAAAAATCCTATTCTAAAATATATATCAAAACCTATCTTTTTTAAAAAAATTATCATTGTGTATTTATTTCCTCATGTACTCTTTGACACTCAGTCTTTAAAAAAAACTGCTGAAATATATAAATCTCTTTTCATACATACGTTGTTGAGAAATCAATGACCTAATCATAAAAGTTTTCATACTTACGTTTATGAACAACCTCTTAATTCTAATCACTATGGTTTTCACCCCACGTCTTTGAAGAACTTATGAAATCTAATCATTATAATTTTTCGCACAACCGTTGTTGAAAACTGATATGTATATTTCTAAAGCATGTTTTTCCTTTTGTATTATTAGAATAATATTGTATGATTCTTCTTAAATCTTATTCATGATTAAAAATAAAAATCCGATCTCAAATTGAGCTCGATTGCGGCATAAATTTTCTAATGACGAAAAGCCGATTCTCTCTATGAAGATTTTTTGGTTAATCTACAACCTAATATACTAATTCACATTAATCCTTGAGGCTGTTTTATCTCTCGCAGCCCTTAAAATAAAAGTTAAACGTAAATCTTCAATAAGAATTTAATCAACTATTTCCTAACAATAAAGTTATATTCTAATCTTATTCACCGAATTTTTTAATTATTATATCTCAGCAACCTATTAGTTAAATATTAACTTTCGCAATTTATGTTTCTATTTCTTTGTCAAATAAAATTCCTAATTATCACCTTTAAATAACTAAACACAATTATCTCTATCTACTATGAATGTTACCTTTGTCTTTAATTTTAGATTTTATAATCCTACATAAACATAATCTTAACAACATAATTTTTCCTTTTACATATTTTTCTTACGTTCTTCTAAAATTTTTTTTTTGTATTAGAATACAGTTTGACACATCTCCTTGTTGTCCCACCTGTCACAGACTGAAGGTTGTAAAGGGCCGGTCTCCTCCGCTCTCCAACACCACTGTCACAACGACAGATTTGCCATAGTGCATCAAAACCTAAATATAAAAATAGAAAACAAATATATATATAAAAAGGAAATTAATAATAATTAGGAATCACGAAATCATAAAATCAACTTTAATTCTTTATTCAAAATTATAATAGTAAAAATCATAAAAAAATAAAATAAAATATAATTAAAAAAGTTAATAATTTAAAAAAAACAAAGATTATTTGTATAGTAAAAATTTGCCTTTTTATACTCTTTTCAATCTTCTTATAACTAATCATAACTATTCAAATATAATCTTTTTATCACGCGTTATAACAATAAATCCACAAAAATTCTTTATGCAAATTACATATAAAGTATAACAAAATCCAAAATAAATCTTTATGCAAATTAATTCTAACATTCACAACACTTTCTTTCTTTCTTTCTTTCTTTCTTTCTTTCTTTCTTTCTTTCTTTCTTTCTTTCTTTCTTTCTTTCTTTCTTTCTTTCTTTCTTTCTTTCTTTCTTTCTTTCTTTCTTTCTTTCTTTCTTTCTTTCTTTCTTTCTTTCTTTCTTCTTCTTTCTTTCTTTCTTTCTTTCTTTCTTTCTTTCTTTCTTTCTTTCTTTCTTTCTTTCTTTCTTTCTTTCTTTCTTTCTTTCTTTCTTTCTTTCTTTCTTTCTTTCTTTCTTTCTTTCTTTCTTTCTTTCTTTCTTTCTTTCTTTCTTTCTTTCTTTCTTTCTTTCTAATGAGAAAACTAATATTGTATTGAAACAAATTTAAAGATAATTTTAGCATTATATTCAAGCTACAATAACTTTTCACTCATATATGAAATACTATTCTATCCTTCATTGGGCCTTGACCTCAATTATGAAGACCCAAATATAAATTACTTGTAAATATGGAACTATTTACCTATTCAGGTGATACGTAATGCAATTAAATTTTTTTAAGCATATTATTCCATTTTATATATAATTTTAATATAGTTTATATATATATATTTATGTATTATTTCATAAACAATTTGCATGTTATATCCTAAACACAGTTTCGAACATTATAGATATTTTTTAAATTGTATCCTTTTAAATAAAATATTTTCCCATTCATACATATAAAGCACGCTTTTTTTACAAAAAATACAATTTTTGATGGAAATATGAGCAAAAAGGCTATATACAAGTTAAAATATCTTATTAAATCCCTAAATAATGAGGGGGATTTATCGTATGAAGAATTTAGACTCAAGGTAGATTATTTTAAAATTTATAAAAAACAATATAAGGATAAAATCAGCAAGTATAACTTAATATTATATTTTTTTTTAGATAAAAAGACTCTCTCAACAATTAAATCTGCTAGCAAATTATCCAAAATTTTATAAAAACAGGGTTAAGATATACCAAATTCTTGTACATATGTTTGAGGTTAATATTTATAATAATCCTGATTACTTATCAATCTTTTAGGGAAATAAAGAATTATGTTTAAAGATATTAAATGATGATGACCTTACCAATTTTTTATTGATCTGTTTTGTACTTAAATATTTAAATGTTAAAAATCAGAATAACAATGTAAAATATATATTTTATTATAAAAATTAATCTGTTATTATTACTATAGGACTTAGATATAAATTTTTATAATAAATTTATTATTGAAAATAAATTTCAATTATCAAGACCTAATATAGTATACCCTTATAAACTTATTTAGCCTAATAGTATTTTATAGGAATTATCAAAGTATATTTTACAATATGGAAATATTGAGATGATATATAACAAAAATTTCCCCTTGTTAAAAAAAGTTATGTTGAGAAATCCAGAGATAACAATATTTAGTATAACTTTATTTAAATATTAATTATTATTCATCTTTCTTAATCATAGCTAATAAAAAAAAAATTTATTTGACTGATTTTCTATGAATTAATTTTAGATGTTGAAAATATGTTTTCCTACTTATCTTCTCAATTAGCCACTCAAGCACAAATTAAAGAATTAATATCAATTTTCGCAAGTATTTTTTCATTATCATATTATAATTAAGTATATATAATAAATTAATAATTAGGAAACAATATTTAATAAAATAAACATATCCTCTATTTATTTAGCATACATCACATCTCAAAATGAAATTCTATTAAACCAATCCAAAATCATATTTCAATCTATGGCTTATTGGTGTTTTAAGGAACCAACGGGAGAGAATATAACACATATGATGCAAGAATTGATTAATTTTTATAAGGGTAAATATTTTTGAATAATTTTATATATAAACATTCCATGAGTTTTGGTAAAATAAAATCATATTAATTCATTATAAATTTTTTGAAACATATTTTTATATATTCATATAATAATATCCAGCCTTCATTATGAAAAAAAATAATACTCTATCATGTTTATTTTAAAAATTACTTATTATTATTACATTTATTAAAATATTATCTTTAACAGGTTCAACTAATATTACTTTTGTTTATATTATCCAGATACTAAATCTACCACAACAAAAATAAAAGCAAATATAGTCGAAACTATAGATCAATGTTCTTGCAAAATAATTCAGCACAATTTACAGTTTACCCCTGCAAAAATGGAATCTATCAAAGCTATTTTAGAAAATATGAAAGCCAACATGATAGAGAAAGAAGGTAACATGAATTATGATTTTATAAAATTTTACATTCTATGATATTTACTGATGTCGTTAATGTTAATTGTTTAAAATTTAGGAAAAAATTATGTTAAATTTAGAACTAAAATATTGAATATACTAAATAAGATTTCAATAAAAAAACTTAAATTATATTTCTATGGTTTTATAGTTCCAAACTTTAAATAATGTCTTAACTTATTAGAAAGAAAGAAAGAAAGAAAGAAAGAAAGAAAGAAAGAAAGAAAGAAAGAAAGAGAGAAAACCAAAGTTATAAATGAATTTTATAATTTAATTTTAGATTTAGATTAAATTAATACTATATTGTAAAAAACACTCATTTTTTTATAACATTCTATCTTATCATATTCCAAATTCTATTTAATCTTTTAAATTAAAAAATTGTTTTAAACAATAATTTGATATTTAATGATGACAAAACTAATATATTATTATTAATATTATAATTTTCAATATTGCAAAGCTAACGAAAGTTTGTTAAACCAATCCCTTTCCGCCTTCAATACCTGGTTATCTCTTTTAACCGCTCAAAATTATTTTAGGACCATTAGCAAAACGGGGAAAAATATGGAGGATAATCAGATCCCCAAATTAGCCATCGATTTTTCTCATTGGTGCAAAATTATCGATTTTGTCACCAAATTCGTCGAGACACAAGTTGCTCTTTCTATTCCTAAAACCATTAATTCGCCCGGAATCCTCAACACCAGAGTCAAATATTTGGAGATTTTGAATAACTCTCTAGATGGTAAAGATATTATAAATAAAAAAACATCATAAAAATTAAAATGGTTCATAACATTTATAAAAAAAATAACCTTAAGGTGGTGCCTGTAATAATTTTTTATATAGTTAATTTGCTTATATTTGACCTTGTCAAAAAAAATTTATAAGTAAATCTTTTGTGATTTTTATGCACAAAATATCCTGATAAAATAGCATTTTTTTGATCTTCAATTGCTTTTAATAATGACCCCAATTATTTTCGAAATAATTTTAAAACGATAATGATTTGTATCAATTGTTAAATAGAAGATACAAAATATTTGAAACTATTTTTTGCTAACAATAAAAATTATTGGTCTCAGCCCAAATTTTAAAAACTAGTGTTTTAACCCTTTTAAGTTTTATTCTTCAGCCGCTGAAGAATAAATGGGATATTTAACTAAAGGAAATTGCCGTTACAATAACTAATTTATTTTTATTTGTTATTTAAAATAAAATAGTTGGAAATGATTGATTATATTTTTTACAATTATTTAGGCATGATTTACGCTTCGGATTCTCTAAATTCTCAGAACACTTTTCACAAAATGTCGCTCGATACATTGAAGCGCATTGAAACTGCAATCAAAACTCTTAACACCAAAATATCAACCACTCAAACGATTTCTAACCTTTCTCTCCTTCACCAGACATTGATCGATAATTCCATTTTAAAAATCAGCCATTTATTGACATCTACCAAAATTCAAATTATAGGTATGTAAAAAAATCATATTTTACTTTGACATATAATTATAATAAATTTGATTTACGAATTTGGGTATATCTCAATCATATTCACCAAATAGATATTGTTTATAAACAGAGAAGCTCCAATATACATGTTTATCCACGATATCATTTGATCCTATACCCAACACTAATACCAAAAAAATAATATAATATATTTATTGGAAAAAATCAGATACATGCAATTAATTAATATTGTCATTTTTTTAAATTTATTAATATTTATCATCAGATTTTGGAAAAAAATATTTTGAGTAAATAATTTTAGCCATTTTAGGTAAAATTTGATCTTAAGTTATAACTAAATATATCAGTTTACTACCTTTACTCAAGTTCATTTATTACTCAAATTATTTTTTTTATTCAGTTTAATTTACCAAAATTTAAAAGTTTCATTAAAATTTACTTGAAATCGATTGCCGCCCATTATCGACAATTATTTATAGTGGTATCGCATATCTGGTCACCCATTTTTTCTAATATATTCCCGGCTTGTGTCTTTGATCCTATTTATCCCTATCCAATCAGAGTAGGCATCTATTCTACAATGAAATCCGTTTATATTATTTCAGCAAAATCTAAATGTTTTCTTTTCCATGGTTGTTGTTGGATTAAATTGATTTTTATGAAACTTTAGATAAACACTACTTTTACCATTCTATATGAGTATGGAAAAAATTAGAGTGGAACCGATACTGCTTTATAGGCAAATGCTATAAAAACTAATAACGGAATTAATTTTTTGAAGCCTTTTTACATTTGGTTGATTGACCTATAAAGTCACCTGGGAAAATGGTCTCTTTGTGTAAAATTAAGCTTGCTTCCTTTAACGGCTCTAATGAGGCCACCATTTTTCTACAGTTTTCCAATCTTCATCGGAGAAAAAAATTTCAGGGTTTACCATTTGTAAGGATTCAGAAAATAAAAAGAGCATAATATATGCACCTGTTAGATTTTTTAAATTATAAAAATAAATAAGAAATTTATATATCATTTCAGGAAGGTTCCAGAATAGACGTTCCGTTCCCTTTCCATAAATTTATTAAAAGTTCCTTTATATATTTTAATACTAGTGAGCAATTTTTAATCAATCATTAAATTATTGAATTAGACACTCGCAAAAAGGCAATTTTTTTATGCTATGACCGTAAATATCTTCAAAAGTATAAGAGCTAGGAAGCTAAAATTTTTCCCAAATATAGATTACAATAATCTTAGTTTATATTCGAATTCTCATCAAAATTGAAGGAGGTTGGCCGAGAATCTTGTTTTTTTTAATCGATAAAATTTATTATATAGTTATATTATAATGTCCAATTGAATCATTGAGCGTTCTTAATGGTTATATAATAACATTCGAGGCGACTTTAAAGGGTTAATTATCGAAAAAATTAAAATTACATAATATTAAGAATGCGTCCATTACCAAATAACTGGTTATATAGCTTCGACTAAACAGCTTAAAAAGTAAAAGAGAGAAAAAAAGAAATATAACAGTGCCAATAAAATAAGTCTAACCCTGATACACCCTAAATGTTATATATATATATAACAATGTAGATTACGATAAAGAATCTAGCCCTTATAAAACGGTTGCGAATTTATTGGCAAAAGACAAAGAAGCCTTCCTCAAAGGCAATTCTCACCTATTCTATCCCGTGGAAGGTTCTTCTAGCCATTCGTCCATCTTCAATAACGAAAATTTTAACCTAATAGTCCAGTTGGTTCAACATTGTCACATGTTGTGTTCCAAAAGATTGAAGGATTATTCTGTTTTGAAGTTTAAAGAAAAAAATATTTATAAAATTTTGATTTTTTTTAAAAGTATGGCTTGGCCGAGCGGGCCTTACTCTGCACACAGTCAGCTCGCATTCGCGATGAAGTATATTAAATATGCGTTAAGTCGCAGCAAAGTATACGAAAATATGCTGTATTTTTTATGCTTCTTCGCCAATTCGCGCTAACTGTGAATGATGGGTTAAACAGCATAGATAATCAAGGTATTGTCCGAATATTTAAATTTAATGCTTAACATTAAAATTAGAGTTTCAAAAAATTTTTCTAGTAAAGATTACTCTTTGAAGAACCGAGATTTTTGATCAATTTTACATTAAAAAAAATGTCATCTCATATATTTTTGTTTTAATTAATTTTTTTGAATATTTTTTTTTCACACTCTGATTTAATCAAAGCTGGAAAACGGAATAATCATATAACGAAAATTTTTTAACATCTATAAAACTAAAAAAAAAATTGTAATTATTTATAAAGATGATAAGGGAGGGAAGCCTGACGGGTGATTTATTGAAATAAAAATTCGAATGATCAATCATATATAATGCTGTGGATTTCTAATTTTTTTTAAAGAATAAAAACGTATTTAAAACTATACGTAGAATTATCATTACGCTAATTATTTATTTATAAAACACCAAACATATTTCAAAGCTTATACACTAAGGCCTTGGTGTCTATAGCTTGTTCGAGCCCCTTTCACAAATCCAGAATGATGTCCCTTGAATCGATGATCCAATTATCCGATTCATTTCACGAATCGATAAATTTTCGGTTACGTTTCTTGGCGGATCTTTTAGGATACCTTGGCCATTTCCCTGATAAGGATAATTTCAAAGTATTTTAAATATAGTAGTCGATATTTAGAATATTTTTTAAAAAAATTGTTTTTTTCCTTGTAACTATAAAAATTAAATATGTATAGTAAAAATTTAGTTGGCTTTAAATAGAGAAAGTATTTCTGACTCAGATAAACCTCCCCCCCCCCTCCAAAAAAAAATGTTAGATATTAGTTTGATCCATAAAACTTTTTTTTTTGAATCAAAAATCGTATATTATTTGATAAAATTAATATCTCCTCATACTATTAGCAAACATTTTGACTAAATTTATCATGAATATTTATAACCATTTTTTCTTAAGGGAAGGCCAAATTACTTAATAAATTGCTTTAAAAATCTGATCGCGTCAAATACAAAATCCGCCTCGCTTTCGGATTCGGATATGAGCGATATGCTAACCAAAACTATCTACATTTCCTCCCATCCTATTTTAAGTATTATAATTTAATTAATACAAAAAATATTAATATATTTCGATATATTATACAGTTGTTTTAAATATATTATTATGTCACTTCTATGGACAAATATATAATTTAGATATAATAATACCATAATAATTTTATGTCTTGTAATAAACGTTCAAACTTCCTCGCAAATTATTAGAATAAAATTCCCGATTAATAAAGCGCGGGGATTGAGGGAAATTTTATTTATTCAATATTTCATTCTTTTTCGAGCTTGCTTGTTTAATAAACTCAAAAAAAAATCAAAACCAGGTAACCCCAAATCCAATTACCTTATGAAAGCGTATCTCAAGTATCATCACATTCGATTTGATTCTCATCAGATCATAACTAATCAATCATTGGAAAACGTTATAGATGACGTTTTCTTCCGAATTGAGAATCCGGACAAATTCAGAAATGGGCTCAACCTAACGGTTCTATTTTATTTTCACTAATGTGCAGGGTTAGGAAATTTTTTCAAAAAAGAGTATTAAATAATAATATAAATACATTTCGAAAAAAAGTATCTGAATTATAAATACTAAAATATCTTTACGAATACTTTTTGGGAAAAAGTTTTTTTTATACAAGCAGGGCTATGCTTGGCTCTCTTATATTTTAAAAAAAACTGCTATTAATTCCTAGTTATAATGCGTTGAGTAAAATTATATATTAAACATTAAGTTTTAATCATTGGAGATTTTGGAGCGAGTTTTTTTTACAATCGGATGTCCTTCCTGACATCAGCCCCTTGTAGGTGACCTTTAAACTCCGCCGAGGAGACGATGACCATATCCTAAACCCAGACCATATGGGAACTTTTTAAACTTCCATTAGTCCCCAGGTTGTCACTCCCCTGCCGCGTTGAGGCTGATGATAGGATCTTAGGGAGATATTAAACATTAAATAATAATAAAATATCATTTATTTATAGTAAGGACACCCATACATTGAAATAAGGATTCTAGCAAGCCGATGATTAGAATTTATTATTTAAATAAATTAGTGTGATGATAATTTGATCATTTTCTCTAAAATTGCAATAAATTAACAGATATATCCTTTATAAAATAGCCCGATTGGCAAAATAACCTGATTGCGATTTGCGTCACCTGTTTCCCGTCTCAAATAGCGCTTTCATTCTTTGTACCCAAAATTTTGAGCATTTTGAACAAGGATAAATGGTTCAGCGTTGATGCCAAAGATTTGACCATACATAGGACTAGTCAGGAGACTCTGTACAATAGGGAATTATACACGGAGTAATTTATATATATATATATATAAAGAAGAATTATACGCGCATTAATAAAATTAAATTGATGCGTTTTGAATATTATATTTAAGCTTTAACGTAGTGGAAAAATAATGATAACATAAGTTTTTTATTATCGACATGTCATCTCATCAAATATCGACAATCATAAATCAATAGAATAAAATATTTATAATTAAGTTTAGTACTCCAAACTATAAACTTCCAATGGTGAACGTCCAATTTATTCATAAAAAAATCTAATTAATATCATAAACGATAATATAAACATTAATATAAAAATATGTAAACAAATAACCCATAAACTATCACATTACAAAATCGGTTCCAGTAAATATATCTTCTTTGTTCTTTTTCAGCTGGCATCTCCTAATCTCCTCATTCTCCCTTCTTCCCCCAATGAAAATTAATTCTTCTTGTCAGAAAAATGACTGACATTTAATATATTATATTAAATTTATTTCTTCTTTTCTAACTGCTACAACAGAAAAAATTGGTAATATAAGTATGTAAAACTAATAAAGAACGGACAAAGTGGAATAAAATATTTTTATTTTTCCGTATATATCTATGCATACACAAGTGTCGCGTTAATTGTGAATGCAGGATATTAGTGAAAAAAATTTTAAAAATAGATTTATATTAGTTAAGAGTAAGGTGTGCCGTTTTTAATTATATTTTTTAAATATTACAACAAATAAATTATATATTTTTTCCTTTCAATTAATATTATGAAACTATTATAACATAGCTAAAAAACAATCTAAAAAATATCGTCCAAATTCGATTTATTTTGAAAGCACTAAATATCGACCCCTATCCGATATCCCTATTAAAAGTAGGACACCCTTCACGGTAGACGTATTTATCAATTAGGGGGGGGGGGGGGTTAGATAATTTATGATTTAACTTCTTTTTATCATTCAAAACTAATAGAATTTTGGAATCCATTCAGACCTCCAAATTTGGGCTTACTAAATCATCATTGCCAAAAATTCAAGCTATCAAAAACCCGGCGGAAAGGTCCGAGATGTTGGAGAAATGGGAAGAATACCAAACATTATTAAAGGAACCTAAGATTTTTGTCAGTCTATCTAGCGCCGAGGCTCACGTTCACACTGTCAATTTGATACCAAAGTTGGACAAGTTGTTGGACTCGAAACACAAGAAGCTCTTGATCGAAGAACACGAGAAAGAATATCACATTAGGGATAGGGTTAGAAAGGTTAACAAGTATATTCATATAGTATTGTTTAAAGTGACTGGTGTTATAATTAGAAATAAAAAGTAGCTTGCATTGCAAGTTACTTTATATTGGCGTAATAACTCATCATTTTTAATGTAAATTTATTTTATACTAAATAATTTTGTGATTTACAAATTTTCAAAAAATACCACTCAAGATATTTATTTGCACCGAAAAAAATATATAAAAGGCGGTAAATAATTACTTTAACAATACTAGTATTTAATCCTTTTTTTTTTAAAAAAAATAGTTATGATCTATATTAAGTCAAAAAATGAATAGCGTCACATTTTATTGTATTTTTTTTCATGTTTTTCTTAGAGATATTTGATAACATGGTAAATTTTCTTTATATGTATAACAATCATTGTTACAAAGTAGTAGGGGTTGCTTAGAGAGGTTAGAGACTCTGATTGAGATGCCAAGCAATGCTGGTTTGATCTACAAGTAAAGTTTCTTCTTATGTAACTAATCTATTCGAATAGGTAAGTGGTTGAAGGTTGCATTGATACGGGTGGTGGGTAGGGTTTAAAAATGAATGTTATTGCATTTTTAATAAAAATTTGGTCGTTCTTAAATAAATTACTATATGCTGATTGGCGATATATATCATTATTCCCATTATTATCTGTGGCAAATTTTAAAAGCTAGATTTAAAAGGCTACGATATCTATCTTGCATTATATTAGTTCCTAAATCAATTGTAGGTAAGGCAAATGTTAATAGGAAGTATAGATGCTTATTATGGTTAAATATATTTTTTAAAAGAAAGAGTAAAAGATCTCAATATCCTTTAGGTTAAAAGTTAACGGTAAAGCACAGATGACCAGTAAAAAGGCATGTTTTACAATTCTATGTTTTTATTAATATTAGTAAGCAATGTGGCTCGGCTTCAAAAAACATTGTTGGCCATTTTAAATTTCTAGAAAAAATATCTTGGAAATTAATCCGCTATAAATACATTTGTGAGTCCCAAATTTTAACCAATAAAAAAAAATGCCCTGCTAACTGACTTACCAAAGAAAAAATTATATAATTTATTTTTGCTTTCATAACATTCACCCTCTAAGTCCCCAATTATTCAAAATAAATATTTTGTTAACAGGAAATGCTAGAAGCAGGGCACTTGAGACGTATATTGATGGTTTTGTTCGACGTATTGGTCAAACCCGAGCCGCCAATCTCCCACGCAAAATTAGTCAATTTTTCGAATAACTCGATTAGAATCATGAAAGAAACATTTTATCCCTATTTGGACGAAATTTTGGCCACCTTGGCCAGACATCGTGAGGCTCAAAGTATCACCAAAATTGACAAGGTGAACGAAAAAATAAAGACGAATGTTGAAAGAAAAGGAGTCACGACCGATTTAGATCACATGATCTTAAATGATTCTGGCGCCATGTTTCTTCATTACGTTCCGGAAATATTGAATAAGTTAAAAGCTTTGGTATTTCCCGGATATCCAGAATTGGAGAAAATAGGTAATTCAATTATTTCATTTTAATTTTTGAAAGAATGAAAAGAAAGTAAACTAAGGATGAAAAAAATGGTAATAATTTTTTTTTGCAAACTAAAATAAATTATCAAGGTGATTTGATCCTAAAAATCATGAACCGACCTCAAAAGACTGACGTAACCTATTCTGACGAAGTTATAAATGCATTGTCTTCCATCATAAATCATTTATCCGATTACGTTAAAAAATTACCCGCGGACTCGAATAACCAAGTTTTTTTTTACAAAAATATGTTGGGGGGGGGGGGCACTTGTTACACTCCAATAAATTCAACAATAAAATCTAGCCAGAATATTTTTTTTAAAATTTTGAGTAAGCTTGGGCTTTCTTTGCCCCTTCCTTAGCGAGACCTTTGGTTACACAATAATATGAATAACTTATAAATTGGGAGGGAGGTAGTTAGAACCCTATAAATTCCAATTTTTTCGGTCCAATCCTAAAAAAGCATTTTATTTTCATAAAAGAAAGGAAAACATTTTTTTAATATATTTTCAGAGCCTTTTCGTTTTTTTATATTAAATTTTAGACACGGGGGCCCTAGGATGTGATTATACAAAAAATAACTATAAAATATTGTAAGGAAATGACTATTTTTTAAATGTAGTATATCATATTTAACTTGTTGGTAACAATATATATTTGACTAATAGTCGCAGAAGCTCAATGCCGCAGTCACGTTTATCCTACCATTATTCCACTCTACGAGCCCTTCTGTTATGTCAGAACTAAACGATTCTGCCTTCTCCCAGATCGATATAGCATCGCGCGATAAAATGTTGGAATTTTTGGCATATTTTTTTGCCAAGGAATATTACGATCCGTGTATATTGAAAAGGCTGAGGATTTACGAATTCATGATAGATACATTGGGCTCATCTGGTAAGGGTATATAAATTAGAGGCTGGGTAAAAAATAAGAGCTATTAAATGGGGCATAGCACATCCCCATTTTGAAATTATTATATCACACTCTAAATATCGACAGATTTTTTTTGTAGTGCCAATCGAAAGTGTTGCTATTCCTCAGTTATACCATACCACTTAATTAAAGAACTTTGTGCTAAATGTTACTACAACGACCAAAAATTAATAATAACAAGTTTATAGTTCGGATCAATTATTTCTTTTAAGCAGCCCTGAAAATCTATTTGATTTCACCGAAAGGGAAAACTCAAACTTTAATATCAATTTCATTTTAGTTTAAAAAAATTGACCGGATCTGATTGATCACAGATATATGGAGAGTAGTGTTGTTAAACGGCTTAATTTGAGCCGATTTTTAAAAATGGCTAACTCAATATTTTATTCAGAAAAATATTATACAAGCCTGAAATTTTTATTTTTCTCAGAGTTGACGTAAAGGTTTGAGATATAATAGCGAAATCTCGAGACTTAGGCAATATTTTTCTGGCTAAAATATTGAGTTAGCCTTTTTTTCGGCTCAAATCGAGCCGTTTAATATTAGTAGTGAGAGTTAAGTTTATATAGTATATCTCCATGTATTTAAACTATTATATATAATAAAATGGTCATTGTTTAAAAGATTGAGAGCTTATACATCCACCGTAGTAGCGTTTATCACAAGCCAATTTAATACATGATTTTGGCATAATAAAGTTTCTGTTTGGAATATTATTTTTTTCATTTGCAATATTATTTTTTTCATTTGCAATATTATTTTTTTCATTTGCAATAATTATTAATTCATTCAAATTCTTCATCGTTCTTTTTTCCTTCCATTCCCTAAAATATATTGTCAATAAGGTTGTTATTTATTTCTCCAGTATTTTTACAAATATTTTTTCATCATTAATAATAATATGCCACATTACCTAAACATTTTAGTTCCAGTATAAAATTTTCGGTAATAGTATATCCTTTTCGGAATTTAATTGATTTGTCAGTAAATAATTTTTTTGTCAATTATTTAATTCATTTTCATAATTAATTCTAAATTTTCAGATTTCCTATATTAAAACATAAATTATAACAATAAATGCTACCTTGCATATAGAATGTAAAAATATACATTCCTAATCTATTTATTTTTTAATATAATAAATTACATTAAAAGATTTAAACTATCTATTATAGATTAAATGAAATAAAATTATTCATTGTAAATTGTGACGACTCGAGAAGCATATAAAAATTTTAAATTACGAAAATAGACTAATTTAATATATTTATAATTAACGATGATATTAAGAATTAGAAAAAACTTTTTTAATGTTTTTCTATGTAAAATTTTTAAAGATAAATAATTTACCATTAAAACAAAAAAAAATATCGTTTTAATTATAGCGTAAAATGATATATAATTTCTTCCCCTATTATATTTTAGCGGCGTGTTTTATTTTTTCAACTCGGATATGTATTTTAACATATTTAGAATACCTATCTTATGAATTGTTGACACTTTTGCCCCGTAACCTTCGAATCATTTATTATATTAAAAAATCGATGGAACCTATATAAATTATATTAAGTTAAAAGGTTCACTGCAAAATTTCCCGAAATTTATAGGGTAAGCACTCCAAACATGGTGGAATTTATTTCCGGTAAAATTAGATTATTAAATTTTAAAATCAATAAATGCTTTAAAGTTAAATGCTCTATTATTAATATCTTACATAAACAAAAACTAAGTATTGGTTATTGGTTAAAAAAAGAAAGAAAGAAACACATGTATAAAAAAAATAACAAAACGCTATTTTAATTATTATAAGAATAAGTTTTGCCATCGGCTCAAAATAAGAAGCACAAATATTTTTTTGAAAAAAGATTAAACTGCAAATTCTTAAAATTTATTTATATATTCTATAATCGATTTTAGATTTTTTTTTCTCTAACCTTTTGATCCTACCTGCCTTAACCTAGTAAAATAGGTTGGTTCCAGAAATTTTTTTGTCTCTTGATGGCGAAGATTTTAAATTTTCTGAACATCAATTTAGGGCATAAAATGACCTCTATAACCAATTTTATTAAATGTATATTATAAAAAACATGATATTTTTTACTGTTTAAAAAATCGCCTTATTTTAATGATGAATTTAAAGCTAGCTTATCGGACCAAACTTGCCCCTCTATGTCAAAATGTGCGGCATTGATTGATTCTATGTGCGCTTACAACCTCAAAACTTTATCCGATGACGGTCATAAAGGCTTCGCGACTAGTCTGGAGGATAACGCGAAACAGAATCAACTCGTTTCTGATATACTAGTTTTTTTTAAATAAATTAGATTCCAAAATATTATATCAAGATTGGACATTAAGGAATCATTCTAACCTGCTATTTCTTCCTAAATGACTTTTTTGTTTCCTAAGCCTAGAATTAGATTATGCGAGATCTGTTCGGATTAATTTTTTTTTTTAAATTTGTTTCATAGAAAAAAATATTGGAAAAATATCCGTTTAACTTGTACTTCACTGATGCGAAATATTACCTATTTTTTGACTTTTATTATATCAGAAGTTTGCATTCTATATTTAAACTAATTCTTTTTTTTATCTATAGTTCGTATCACGCTTCTTTTTAAACGAAATGTTCGAAATAAGACACTGCTCCCTAACCATCTTGAACTCCTATCTTTCAACGAAACCTAATGTTGGCGTCGCTAATGTTGATAATAAGAGTTATGACAGAATTGAAATCGAATGGTTAATCCATATACTAACCCAACATCAAAAAACGCGATTGTATTGTCAATTGTGGATATTGAACTTCGATCGTCATCCAGAATGCAGTCATTTGGCCAAAAAGTTTAGTAATTACTATCGTTTTTATTAACGAAAAAGTTGTACATATGTATATAAATATAAGAGAAATAAATTAATGAATTTGTGTTAACTAAGCATTCCCATTTAGTTATATTATTTTTAAAACATTTTAAAAGGATATTATATGATTATCTCGATTTTCGATCTTGTTCTCCGAAGATAAAAGATCTTAAATTCTTAGACCTTCTGTTCGAAATAACCCTGGAGAACCTACATTCTTTGTACATTCAGGAAATATGTGCCAACGCCATAGCAAATTATCTTTGCAACATCGGCCAACCAAATGACACGGTTACAACGGACGGCGTTAAAAAAGACGCCATTGAAAGAAATACGAATCTAGGTAATTTAGATCTGGAAGTCGTGTGTAGCTTTTTGGATAAATTGATGGCTATCTACATCGATAACTATAAGGCAAAATACAATAATTTTTTTATTTATAGAATTTAGTATTTGTTAAAGATGAAAAAAAGTTTTTTTTTATCCTCCTCTTTTATTATGGTTAAGATGAAAAAGTTTTTAAATCCCCCTCTTTTGTTTATGTTAAAGATAAATAAAGTTTTTTTTAATACCCCTCCTTTGTTTACAATTAAATGAAAGTTATAAAAAAAGGTTTCTCTTTTTGGTCCTTTTTTTGTTTTAAGTTAAACACAGTGAAAATAAAACATGGCTTTTGTGTTTTCTCTCACTTTACTGGATTTCTTACTTTAGGAGTTCTCAGTAAGGTGATCCGAAAATATGAGTTAGACCGTTGGGTCCGGAAGACCACCCTGCATCCCAAGATATATTTTGAGTTTCGGGAAGTTTAGGGGGGTAGGTTTTATCCCCAATTATGTACGATAAAACTAACACAACTCGGTTCCACAAACGTTCTTTTTTTCACTTTGCGCCAATTTAATTAAATTATAATTGCGCCTTTTATTTTCCCTATAAAAGAGACGAATTTTTTATAGTTTAGATATACTTTATTTTTTCTATAAAATAATTTTGAAAATCTTTATTAATCTTTTTTATGTTTAAAATAATTTTGAAATTTTTATTAAGTTATTTTGTTAAACAACAAATTTCAATAATAAATTATTATGACTACGACCCACTCAAAATCATTTAAACGAAGTGTCTCAAAATTCTTCAGTATTTGTATTTTTTTATCTCCTTTGGTTTATGCTTACTAATTCGTTTATTTTGAGCATTTATTTTAAGCTATTTTAAAAATAAATATTTTTAAATGGTGAATCAAATAAAATCTAAATGATTCCAAACTCTTAGAGAAAAAAACGCGATATTTTTCTTAAAATTAAATTTGATTAATTACTTTTTTTTAGCTATAAAATGATTCAAATTATGTAAGATCATTTTAGAAAAAGTAATTCACCAAAAAAATAATAATTTTAAAAAAAAACTTTTCTCATATACATAAGAAGGGAAATTTTGAGCAGAAATTCAAAATCATCTCTCTGCCACCCCTCCCCCTTTCATAGCTACACCACCAAAAGTCGATACTTTGATATTCTGGAGAAGGTTTCAGGAATAAAATAAATATAAAGGTTTTAGGTCAGCTCACAGGTTAGGGAATTAAATTTTTATAAAAGGTTTGATTCAGGTTCACAAAACTTTAATAAAGACTCCTTAATTATTTAATTTTTTTTATACAGGGTGTTCATTAACTCGATAAATAATTGTAATCTTTTTGGATGGGGGGGGGGGGGGTAAGAACAACAAAACACGAGTTTAAAATGTTATGCCAACATTTTCAATTGTTTAATTTTTTATATGTTATGATTACAAACATATAGTTAAGATAGCATCCGAATATATCTAACTTATCTGTGATGATAGAATGTATAATCAATCCTAAAAATGCTCTTTCTACAGAAATCTGTGTTGATAGTATAGACGTGACTAGCTGATATTATATTATTCCGGTTTCTCTAATTTTTATCCTTCTCTATAAGCAAAAATATAGGTGTTTTTTTTATATTTTGTTCGTCCCTAATGGCGTTAAACCAATTTATAATGGTAGCTATTAATCATTCTTGTTTTCTATTATGTTTATATGACATATTTTAACTTTTTGTTATTTTATTCCATTTTGGCAATAAGAATTCAAAATCGTTGTCGGGGTCAGGATAATTATTTTGACTTGAACTAATTGGAAGGAAATGAATTGTCCTATCTTTATACTCTCATTCGAGTGCTTTTAAAATATATGCCAAATTTGTGCTTTTTTTCTAGTTATATTATTTTCTTCATCGGATGATAATATTTGATATTGAGGATCAAGATAAATACACATCGATTTCATCATTTTTGTTGCTTTATCTCTCTTGGTTTTCTAAATATATATATTTTAAAAAAAATAGAAATATTTGAAGGAAATCGAAATAAAAATCAGGATGAATAAATACGCCTCACAAGCTAACATGGACGACACTTGGAACATTCGATATAGTATCGTTTTGATTATAAATAATATAATCAAAGTCGTGTCTAACCTATGCCCACTTCGGAGCGTTGGGGCCTCAAAAATCGAGATTTTGTTCAAAATCTACGAATTCATGGTGGGTAGCCCGCTCAAGGATGAAAATATCTACGTTAAGCGTCTAGCCCTGAATGGTTGCATAGATTTGATAGAGTTTAATAGCCCCCCTCCATTGATCGGGGGAATAAAGAATGCCAATGGGGATGTGGAAGACTTTAAAATCGGAGCTTTTATGGAAGTTTTAATAATAATTTTGATATTTTAAATAAAGAATAACTTGTTTCATTTTCTATTTCTTTAATTAACTGTGTGCCTAACGAAGAATTGCCAGGTGTATTTTTAGCTGTCTAAACCTTTATTGCGAATTATTAAATTATTCATAAAAAAAGATCCGACCATTGTTCGACCGAACCTTGCAACTTACTGAAAATCATCTTTCCGAACTTCCGAATTCTGCATCCTTCGATGCTTTGCGGCAAACCCTGATTTTTCTCTTATCTATCCAATCTAATCAATTGTTATTCGATCAAGGATATGATATCGCGAATGACGACTTTAGACGTTATTTGAAAATTTTTAACACCCTCGTGGAAGCATTAAAAACGCCCTCTCAAAATGTATTTTTTTGTATTCGATAGCATTTATTTATTATTTTCCTAATTATCTAAATTAATTATTGAACATTTATTTAGAAATCTTTTTCGAGATAAAAGGGTGTATCAACAACTCTTTACTAAAGGCTGGGTAATCGGCTTAGTCAATCCTATTTTCTTTAATTAATGCTAGCCTGGGCTAATTTTTTTTGGTTAAGAAAGACTAAGCTTTAACCAATTTATTTTTTATTGCCAAGCCTGTCGATTCCCGATTTATTTATGTAAAGACTGAACTTAAGCTGATTTTGATTGGCTAAGGTTGAGCTTGAGCTGATTTTAATTGGCTAACGTTCTGCTTTACTGTAAAATTTATTATAATTTAATTCAGAAGGGTAACAATTGTTATCTTCGTCATTTTAAAACTTTTCCAATGTTTTTTAATGAAGTTAGGTAAAAATGTATTTTAAATCTTATTTTAGTGGAAATTGAATACAAATTTCTTATTCGTCATTATAAAACTTTTCAATAGGTAATAATTATATTTTAAATCTGTTTTAGTGGAAATTCAATATATAATTCAGAAGGGTGACAATTATCATATTCGACATTCTCTTTCTTAGCCGAAATAAATCAGTTTAGGTTTAACCTCAGCCAAAAAAAATTGGCTCAAGCAATCAGCTATTACCCAACTATACTCTTAAATTGATGAATTTGATAATTATCATCATGATCAAAGATTAACATAAACGTATCAGGGAGATATGATGTTTTTATATGTAGGGAGGGGGTAGGGGGTCATCTTTTTGATTTTGAAATGATATCTTACTAGAAAATGTTATATACATATTATATAATTTCTCAGGTTCAAGAGCGTGCTGCTGAGTGCATGAGTCAAATGATATCGAACGTGATTAATAAAAAACTGACTAGTGATGTTAATATTGAAGTGTTTAGGAAATTAGTTCTCGGGAAGTTTAAAGAATTCGAGAAAATACTCTTGGCAACGGAAGATGACAATAAGCCTTCTGCGAATGGTTTATATTATAATATATTTTATACATTAAATAATATTATTGGTAAAACCGAAGTTAAAATTTTGTTATAAATATTTTTAAAAAAATTTTTATATGCCCTTTGGTCTTTGAATGAAATTGACAGATTAAAATATTACTTTTAAACTATATGGCGCCATCCCACAATTCAGATTTTTTAGTAAATATTGGGGAGAGCTAATTACGCACTGAGATTTTTAATAAGATTGTGATTTATGAATATGAAGAAAATTAAATATTTGTTTTCAAAAACATAATAAATAAAATACTATATGTGTGTAAAATAATTTTTGTTTAACTGATTCAGATTTAAAAACTGGCACTAGTATTTCATTAGCCACTCGTAAAGGTAGCGCTTATGGTATGTCAGCAATCTTTAAAGGAGCCGAAGATTTTTCATTGGCTGTATTAGATACATCATGTGATCGTAGCGAGGATTTAGAGTTGGTGAACTATAGCACAAGCGCATTGAAAGCGTGTACTGAAAAAAAAGGGGCGAGGAAAAGGGAAGGTAAAAAATATAGAAAAATAAATGAATGAAAGAAAGGAATAAATAAATAAAATAAGAAAAAATGATTTATTTTATTATACCAAACAAAAGGCTGCCTTTTTCTGCTTCAATCCACTATTTCCATCCTTCACGAGTCTCATCCTTCTATCATGAACAAAATTATTTCCGCCATATTGCCCATTTTACTCATCGAAAGTTTTGGTGAAATATCCCATTACGTGAGATTAGCGGCCTTCGAATGTTTTGACGTTTTGACTCGAAGGGTTAACGTTACTGCCCTGACCAATCAGGTGCTTCCTACACTCGTGCAAGCTCTAGCCAGTCCCGCTTGGAGAACTCAAATCGGTATTTTTTTGGAATTTTATATAGTTTTCTCTATTCGGTTGAATTAGGATTGGATATGATTTAACAACTGATTGATTGCGATCTAAATTAAAACGATTTTAATAGCATTATGATTTCAATATTAATTACTTTAAAATATTTTCTCTGTGTGATTATTATTTAAAAGAAAGAAAAATACAATAATTAAATACTAGAAAAACGAAATGATAATTTTATGTATACTTATCGTTTTGGCATTTGGTGGAACGCAATACTTGCAATACATCAGCTGTTTAATATATGTATTCTGAATATAGCCTTACTATATTTATGGCCTCTTTTATATCATCAAATAAATTATCATTTAATTATCATTTTGAGTATCACATGTATCGGTCAAAATCTAAAATATCGACCGATATCGCTAACGGGAATATCGGCGCATCTTCGAAAATTATCTCGTTTTATGTTTTTATAAAATTTTAATCAAAAAAAATCAAAAGCTGCTATTCAAATGTTAAGTTCGACCGTTATATCTACTCCTACCAATTCAGCAAGTCAGGAAAGTAAACAAACTCTAAAACAAATTTTATAAATTGAGTTTTTTTTAAAAAATAATGTTACCTAGAGGAAAAGGAAATTTAATTTTAATAATTGCTATTAAAGTTAAGTGTATTATTGAAATATAGTTATATTTTTTTTTAAATAATGAATATGATTAACAACTTTTTATTTACCACTGAGCAAAAATTAAAGACCTTCAATAATGCTCGAAATCCATCCGTTTTTGCTGCATAGAAATTCGTCAGATAATCAATTCAACGAATTATTTTTTTTTGTCCTTATATAAAATACGAACAAAGCCGAAAATATGGAATCATGGAATACCGGCGAAACCTCAAATTTGCTGCCTATGGTGATGTCAGAGTTGGTCGAAAAATTATGCGATTCGCACGAAAAGATAAGAGAGGAGAGCAAAAAGGCCATTAGAAAAATCGCAGTTCACTCGAATGCGGATATTCAACAAGACAAAATCCCTAAAGATCAAGCAGCTCAAGAAGGTGAGGAAGTGACGAGTAAGACAAAAGAAAAGTTGGTCGATGATTTGATTGATGCCATGAGTCGACCGGACGTTAAAATGTTTTCTTGTCTCATAGGACTCATAGGTTTTTTAAATTATATTACTTAATTTTTAGAAAGAAAAAAAATATGTATTATGTAATTTTTTTAAAAAAATTATCTCCGTATCATATCACAGAATCGAAAATATTTACACGCCCACTGGATAGCGGCTGTTTAGCCCTTTTAATGCCGGTGCTTAAACGTGCCATAGCCGATAGAGCGAGTGAAATGAGGAGGGTGGCTTTAAAAGTTTTAACCCGAGTTTTGGAGATCACCAATGAAAAAGTTAGTTTTTTTCAAAGTATAAGGAAAAAGGAAGAATATCGTAGATGCCGGTTTAGAAATCCTTTCCCATTTTAGAATCAACCCGGGTTTAAAGGCCGGGGAAGGGAAGAAAAAATTAATTTATTTTAGTTTTTAATTGATTCATTGGGTTTGATAAGAGGCTTATTCAAAAAAGTAGAGCTAGACTAACCCGCGAATTTAAGAGTTCTCACTATCTAATGAAAGCAGTCGAGGTCGCCCAAAGGACCATTATGGGTCAGGCCGGATACTGGTCAATCCGGAAATTTGCAAGCAAATTTTTTTAAACTAAGAAATTAAGTAAATAAAACTTTTGTCTCTCTTTCCTTCTTAAAAAAATAATTATACCGGATCAACGTACAAAATTTATTTTACAAGCAGGAAAGAAAAACCCTGATTAAAAATTTCCCGACATAGAGAACAAACATTTTATAAATCATATAATCTTTTATTAAAAATTATCTTTTCCATAAAAAATATAGAGAAGAATAAAAAAATAATCTTATTAATAGATATTTCATAATAATCAATTAGCGTTAAATTGTAATTATATTTTAAAGGTTAAACCATCAGGACATAATATTTAAAACACCATTTACCATGAATTATATAATTCTATTCTATGAGTTAATCCCCTACATATCTATATTACTAAATACTTCTTATACCGTTTTAATATTAATTACTAATAAAGATTTATTATTTCTGTTTATCATCAATATTCATATATAATGATATTATTTTTATTTTAAAAAATAAGGAAATAAGACCCTACCTAAAAGACACCATAAAGAGTCTCAAGCTAACCTTGATCGATCCTTTGCCCGAGGTGAGAAACCAGGCTTCACAGGCCTTGTCTAACCTTATAGGCATTCTCATTGACGCAGCTAAAAATGAGAAAAAGGACAAAAACCAAGCCTTAATTAAGAGTAAAAATATGGGTGGAAAAGAAGAAGAAACGACAGCTAAATCACTGCAGAAAGAGTTATTGGATTGGTTGATGAAAACTTTGGTGTCAGAGGTCTCGAGCGTTAACAGATCCGGAGCCGCACAAGGTTTGTATAAATCAAAAAAACATTTTTGAAAAATAATATGTTTGTGGGAATAGATAAGATAGGGGTGTAACTAACAATCATTTGGGTAATTTTTTTTTTCACCATTTCACTAATTTTTTAAAAAAAAATTCTCATAATTTCTTATAAGGCCTTAGCGTCGTTATTCACCAGCTAGGCCTTGTAAAATTGAATGCCCTATCCAACGACATTATATCGACCCTGAAAAATAAATCTTTGCCTGCCCACGTTAAGGACGGATACCTCATGCTATTCCTTTACTTACCGACTACTTTCGGCGACGCCTTCGTGCCTTACATAGATAGGATAGTGCCTCCACTCTTAATGGTTTGCCTTATTTATTTATTTTTCAATTGTAATTTTCCCTTTTAAAAATTAGTTTTGCGATTTAGCCCATTATTTGAAAAATCATATATAGTTAAAGTTCAATAACTAACCTTCAATATAGTGAAAAGTATCAGACCGATGATCTGACGGGACCGGACCGATTTAAAAAATGATCTCCGGTTTGGTCTTTTCAATCGATTGTTAAAAAATTTTGAACGTTAAATATTTTAATTTGAAATGAGATTTCTACTCTTTTTTTATATTGAATTATAAATAGTTTTTGCAATTATATTTTATAAAAAAAAATATTTAAATTAAATATATTTATTTGTTATATTTAAATAGAATGATGATATGATATAATTAATGGTCTTATATTTTTCATTATATTTTTTTTTCAAAATAAAATTTAAATGGCTTAAATATTAATAATAATGACCACTTTTCCTTATATTCCTGATCATTTGCTCTGCTATTTTAAATATACAAAATATACTATATTGATCAAAACGTAATCTACAAGTCCGTGTCTTAATGATGGTGGATAGGGGGGGGGGGGGGGTCGAATGCAAAAAAATAAGATAAGGTTTTTTTTTAACAAAAGAACATTTTTTTTTAAAAAAAAGCATCAAAATATTAAAATTAAAAAACTAAAGTCATACTTAATTCCTGATTTTTTAGTCCCATGTCTAAATGAGGTTTTGCAAGACTAATAAAATCGGTCCTGTCCAATTTTTGGTTCGGTTTTTATCTTCACTCCTCCAATAGAAAAGGGATGGTTATTAACATTTCCCTCTTAAAAATTTTTTCGACAAATCGATATATAATAGAAACGATTGCCAAAATAATCGAATTTCATTCCTATGTTGGTTTCCAGGTTTACCCTAGTAAGCGCCATTTTTTACGGGCCTGTTTAGATCCATTTTTCTCATGGGTTTTCCATATAGTGTCGTTTATGAACATTTTAGGTCGTTTTGAAATGTGGTTCCACCTGGTTCCCCATCTTTCAGTTTGTCGTAGACCAGTGAGAAGGCTCGCAGGATACTCTGAGCTATAACCCGCGTATATTTGGTTTTAATCATTAAGAATTTTGGGTCTTTTACAGTCGGATGGGCTTCCTGACATAAACCACTCCATATTTTTTACACCCCGTAGTTGATACGGTAATTATATTCTAATCCTAGACCACCAAACTCATTTAAACTTTCATTAGTCATCCAGGAGTTGAGGCTGAAGTTAGAATTTTGGGGATGATTTCTTTCACTTTACCATTATCTTCCTAGTTAAGCACTTTTATATATTCGAGCCTTTTCTTTAAAAAATATTTTTATCTTCTTGCAGGGATTGTCGGACGAGTCGGAATACGTGAGAGAAACTGCGATTAAAGCGGGAAAAGGAATTATAAATACTTATTCGATTGAAGTCATTTCCACCTCTTTCTTGCCCCAAATACAGAACGGGATATTGAATGCGCCGCACACGGGAGAAATTAGGTAATAATATTTTAAAAACAAAACAATGATAAAAGGAAAGAATTGGAGCAAGGAATTAGTAATGGAGAAAAGGAATCTTTTCTAATTATCTCCTGGGTTCCGGCTTAATGATATATGTGAAGTTTAGCAAAAGTAAAGAGGGTATATTTTGATAACATGGTAAGTCTTTTATTCTAGACCAATCTCATTATTTAGGGAGAATTGATAAAAAAAAAAAATTAACGGGAAATGGATACAAAGAATGCATTAATAAATTTTACAAAAAAAATAAAAAATTGTGCTTTCATGGCCCTTTCTCAAATATGTTATATGTACGGCGCACACTTTTCCATTTACAGGCCTGTTAAAATATATAAAAAAATATTAGTTATTTTGTAGTCCGGCCCAATATGGTCCGGCTTTTGAAATTCTTAAATTTAAAGCCCGGCCAGAGAGTGTGGGCTTATAAAAAATGATTATAATTTCAAATTCTATACAATACTGCCAAAATAAACAGTGGTGAAATAGAGGAAAAATTCGTTGAGACTTCCAGCAATTGGAGAATACGTTACAGTTGCGTTCAGTTGATAGGAGAACTCGTGTTCAAGATATTGGGTATAATAGAACATTTTATAATCTTACGTTTTTTCCCTTTATTATTTACCTTTTAGAGATAAGATGGTTTCTCATTTTTTTTGTATATCTCTACTTTATAAACTACTTATTTGATTTAATTATAAAACCGAAAGATAAGTAGAGATTGCACTTTTAAACAATATTCTTCTTATGCGTTATATGGCAATTTCCGGATTTATCTGGTTAGGTCAGTTTTCCCTCTGATTTTCATTCTCCATTTTTGACGATTACATTTTATAATTATTTCAGGGATCACGGGCAAAATGACGACCTTTAGCGCTGACAGTGACGATACGTTTGCTTCAGAGAATACTTACGAGGTTTATTTCATGTTATTTTTTGTTTTAAATTTGATAACACAAATCGAACTTCCATATCTGGCCACCTCTAATTTTTAACCTCACCATTCTAAAATCCTATTAACAAATTTCTTACATATATTTAATATTATTTTATATTTTAAAAATAATTCTCAAAAACTGTACGTGCTTTGATATTTTGAACATTATCCATCGCTCAATTCAGTTTGAACATATAATACTAATATAAATAAACCTTGTTATTTTTTCAAAAAGGAGTTATTTGCATGACCTTTTTATTACAATTTTTTATGTGAATGTGGTTTTTTAAACTTTCTGAGCTCGTTTTTTTAAATTCAGAAATCTGATTTTGCCGAAAATTTCCGACATGTTTAGAATACCTGTCTTATAAATTGTGGGCGAATATGTCGTTGACCTTTGAGTCATTTTTAATTTATATAAGAACTTTACGGAAAAACTAATCAATTATATTAAGTTCAAAAGTTCATCGCAAGATTGTCTGAAATTCATAACTTGATGGAATTTTTTAAATTTATAATAACGCGTTTAAAAAATGATATTGAAAAAATAACAAATTGTCGCTAACATATATAAAACAGACCATTATAACATATAATAATATTGAAGGACAATATTAGTATTCATCTGCGATATCATTTAAAACATGAATGTGCATTTAAACTACCCTAATATTCCCACATTTGAATTTTATAATTAGGAAAACATTTAATCTTGGAAAAACATAATTAGATATTATCAGAAACCTTGGGAGAAGACAGATTTCAATCTATCCTAGCAGGCCTTTACCTTTGCGCCAATGATAATAGGCAAGAGATCGCCTCTTATTCGCTTCACATTTGGAAAATAGCTGTCCATAACACGGTGAGGGTGCTTAAGCATCTCGTTAGTAAAATAGTGCCCGCCATTTTGGACCATCTTACACGGGCCGTTATAACGGGGGATAACGAAGCCATAACGGTAAAAAATAAAATCGAAAAATAAAGGGAAAAATTTAATAACTTTTTTTTAAATTACGCGTATTAGATGTCAGGTAACACCCTGGGCACAATAGTCCGAAAACTGGAAGGTATTCTGCCAGAACTCCTTGGTATACTTAAATCCCACTTTGATGCTTCCACCGCTAAAAATAGCCGATACCGCGACGATTCCCAAACAGCCATTATTGACGATCTTTACCAGGATGACGTAAAAGGCGGGAAAGACAAAATAAGAAATGGTCTCGATAAGGATGATGAATGGGAAAGTGTTGAGTCCGAGGAGGAAAGTTCAGATTCTAAAAATTGCGATTATGCTCGGAGAGGCGTGTGTCTGGCACTCAAATACGTTATGCAATACAGCTCTAGAGATATAGTTAATAATTTTTTAGGCCACATTTTAAAAATGCCATTTTTAGCCATATTTGAATTATTTGATAGGATACATTTTCAACGCATATATTTTTTTATTTATTTTTGGAAAAAAAAATAAGATTATGTTGTATTGCCACCCCATCGACCAAATAATAATTACTTGCTTGAAAGACCCGGACGAAGAATTGAGATCGGTGGCGTTGAAACTTTTCGACAAGTATCATCAGCTGGGCGGCCAGAAAGTGTTGGACAATATTATACCGGCCTTGATCAAGGAATTGGTTTGTGTGATTTTGTGATAATTAGGGGGAGAGGTAAGGAAAAGGATAAAAAGAAAAAAAAGGGTATGCAAAAGAATTTTAAAAAGAATAAAATTGTATTCTTTATATAATCGATAATTATATTTTAAACAGGATAAATTCGAAACGCACGAGAACGACGATTCCTACGTTTTGGAAGGATTGAAAGAAATGATGGACATCAAAAGCCGTGCTTTGCTACCATATATAATACCTAAAGTCTTACTTTAACATAATATATTAGCGCAATAAATCCGCATAAACATTTATTATCAAATTTACAACAAAAATTTATCTAATAAAAAGGCTAAGAGAAGTATTAATTATTGTATTCTTCTTTCTCCTGCAAATATGATTAGCTTATAAATTTTCTTGTAAAATTATCAGAGACCTACAGAGTAGATTTTTTTTTAGCTCAGATTTTATTTTTTTTAGGCCCGGCCCTGATATTTAAAAAAAAGGCTCGGCGTAGGTTTATTTAAAAAAATTGGGTCTTGCAGGTCACTTGAAGATTATATTTTTGCTCTTGATTATTCTCGATTCGTATTAAATTGTCCAAAAATTTTAAGAATTAAAATATTTTTTCACCTTTTTTAATTTATCTCTAGTTAGAGTCGAATGATCATAAATTCGGCAAAAACACCCATTATCTTTACCAGCTTATTTCGTTCAGTAGCGAAGGAACGTTGGATAGATATTCCGAACAAATTCTCAAGAAGATTTTGCGGGCCTTGATCAATTTGGCGCCAAACCTAGATTTTTCAGGATTTTTGGCCGGAAAATACGGAAAGATGGATGAGGACGACGAGGAAGAAGAAACCGAAAGTATTGATCAGGGATCAGGAAAAAATATTTCTGGTGAACATACGAAGAAAGTTGGCGAAAGTATTGCAGAGGAGGGCATCTTGAAGGAACGTATGATATCCGAAGTACTTATCATTTCCTAGCTCATATTTATTTTATATTATTCAGTAATCGTTAAAAGCTCTAATTTATCAATTTAATACCTTAAATGCACGGATATTTTTTTTTTATTTTTCCAAAAGATGCTAGTCACCTTCCGAGAAATCTTGAGTTTATTCGAGTCCCAAAACAGTCTTAATTACTTATTCGAAAAAATTATCTTTCCGGCCCTCAAATCGGTCGATCTTTCATCTCCTTACATGTTGTCTCAACAATCATCTATTGATAATGACACAAGGAAAGATGTTAAAATTGACGCGAAGTCCCCAAATCATGATCTTGAAATAAAAAAATCTTTCGAAAACGATAACGCTTTAGCCGGATTACTCATTTTGCACCTGTTTCTAGAAGGAGCGGAAAACGACGAAAGTGGTAGTGATCAAGAGGACGAAAACGCCGAACAGAACTCGGCGTCGTCGTTCATGGACCCATCTTTATATGGATTCCGGCTTAATACCTTCAAAAATATTTTGCAACTTTACAAATGCTTTGATGGTAGAATAGTGCAAATGGCTACGGCATTGCTAGATATGATATTCAAGGTTCGACTAATGAACCTTTAATATAATTTATGCATTGTTTCCGTCTTCATATTCTTTCATTAAATTTTTGTAAAAGTCAACCAATAAAATAATTGTCAACATAACACAATTTTTAAAGAAAATTATTCATTTTTTAAATCGCTTTTGGTTCTTCAACCTATTAAAAATAATGTATACTTATTTTATCATTAATATTTAAATGTTCAAGCAGACATATATATATTGCGTTTTTTTATTTTAGAGAATTCGAAAATTTGTTTGTTATATTTAGGAGCTTTATCTTGGGAGTTCATTCATTTTTCAATTAATTTTAAATAGAATTTGAAAGCGAACGAAGACTCCTCTCAAGGTGCCTTGCAATCCAAATCTAACCCTTCCAAAAATATTAACCCATCAAAATCCGACTCGGAATCAAATTCCGAAGCCGAAGAAGCCGGGGCCGGTGATTACGATTCCGACGATGGAACCGAGAGTGAAATCGACCATAGGGACATAGTGACTCAGGACCAAGTCAACGAAGCCTTCAGAGAGTTACTCGTGGCTTGTAAAAACTTTTTCAGGAGCTTCGTCTCCGCCAATTTCTCGACTTTCAACCACAATAACTATACCTACCTCGGGTATTTATTTATCTCTCTATTGTTTAGAATAGATATAGCTTTCTCGAAAACCTCGAATTCGCCGATTTGTAAAAAATGGCTAAATCGATTTTTGCCAAAAAAAAAATACTACTCAAATCTCGAAATTTCCCCTATAGATGGCAAAAAAAATTTTTCAAATCTTGATGCTTATAGTTAATACATTTTTGCAAAATCGAAGTTTTCGACAATAAATTTTGTCAGATTATTCTTTTTTTTTAACAGCTCCAGATTAAGTTGACAATTAATGTGTCCATTTAATATTAAATATTTATGGGGAAGAAAAAACACAATTTTGCAAAAGTCTCTTGTGGAAATAAATTTTTTAATTTATTTTATAGTTCAGAATTTCGTTACGAAATACCCAGTATGCCAGGGCTGAACGTAGCTTATAATCAGACATTTAATCGTAATAATCCCATCTCGCCTTTCCTCTATTTGACTGTCGAAAAGGGAATTTTATGCAAAGTTTTATATATAATTTTCTTTATATTATTACATAATTATAAGCTAAAAACGTATTAAATATTATTATCTTTTGAACTTATTGTTTTTTTTTAAAAAAAAATCCATTTATATTCATATTTACTTCTCTTTTTTCAAAATAAAAAAGTTCAAAGATTACATCAAATTAGATATGAAAATGAAAGAAAGTTTAAATCATTATTCATTTTTAGGAATGTTCCGACATAGCTTACAAAGAAGTCGCTTGCCAGGCCTTGGCAGAACTCGTGAAAATAGCGCCATCTAACGTACTCGAACCTATTGTTCTGAAAATAATGGGGCCTATTCTGAGATTGCTCACCCAAAGATACGATTTAGGATTCAAATCTCAACTTATGAGCGTTTGCTCTTTACTTCTGTTTAAGGTTCACTTTTTTAAAAAATAAATATATTGAACGTGTGTTTTAGCACAGTGAAAGCTGGGTCGAGCCCTAAACGCTCTTATTTATCTGATCAAAATTTTTATAATCAATTGTTGTTAAGAATGAATTTTAAAAAAATGATTACAAAAAGAACTTATAATTTATTATTATTATCTATATGGGGGGGGGGGGGGATATAATATTTAGTTTATTTTTTTAAGTAATGTAACGCGTTGCTACTTTTTTTGAACCTAACGAGTAACGCAATTTTTTAGAAGTGACGTTTACAGCACTAATTATTAATGATTAAAATAACGATTCAAAAAAAGAAATTTGATGTAAATTGCGTTTTTTTTTTACTTATACAAAATTTACAATATAATATAGTTGTATCAAGCTAATATCAAGACAAAGTATTTTAAGTTACTTTATTTTTAAAAAAAATATTTTCTAGGGGTTAGGTACGGGGTTTGGTTACCTTGAAATTCAGATTTTGACAGAATTTGTTTTTAAATGCCTGATAATCAATAATTATGTCATTTTCTTCCGAAAATAAATTTATATATTAACCTTAAAATAATTTTATGAAAAATGATTTAATTCCTTCCCCCTTATTTATCTGCAATAAAAAAATATTTATATCATTTTAATACTTAGGCCGTGTCCTAGGTCGGTTTAATTATACTTAATTGCTTTTTAGTATAGGATAAAAAGTATTTGATCGAGGACACCCTATTTTGGTTTATTTTAAGTATTTGTTGGCATTGCTATTTTTCGTATTTTATTCCCATTTTTTTTTGTTTTTGGTTATGTTTTTTTTGTCTTTTATTCTTTGTTTTTTTCGTTTTTTTTTAAAAAATTTTTCTTTTGCATTTTTAGCTATTTAGCCTATACTCAAAAGACGGCTAAATTAAGTATTAGGCCGAATTAGGACACAGCCTTTATATATTTTTTTTCTCTATTCCACTAAACACGTTTACCAATCCAAATTTTTATGAATATAGCATTTATTATATATAACCATTTAATTTTGACCCATCCCCCCCCCCTCTACCAACCTCATCTCCGTTAAATTTATAGAATAACAGCTCGCTGAAATTTTTTGCGCCTCAATTACAAGCTACCTTCTTAAAAGTCTTGAAGGAATCGTCAGTTTTCAATATGTCAGACAATGAACATAGTTAAATTTAAAATAGATTTTTTAATTAAATTTTTTATTTTTATCGGCACTCTATTTCTCGTGGATAAATTTAAATATATTGTGTTAAGAGTTCAAAAAATTAATTAACGTGGATGTCGAAGTATCGATGTCTCCACGAGACATCATATTTGGGCCTAGATTGATTAGAGCAATACTTCTATTGTCATAAATAATATTTGTTTTGTTTATTAGAATCATCAATATCCGACGACGAATTTAATCTGAAGATTCAGGCCGCAAGGGGTCTGTCCCACCTTATGCCCGTCCACTCAAAACCTTTTAATGTTACAAACGAAATTTTCAAAGCCCTGAACAAAGAGACCGACAAATCCAACAACATTATTATTAATGGGATTGATGAGATGAATGAAGACGAAACGGGTTCTAACGATCACGTTACCCCCGAATACCGAATTATCCAGGAGAAGTATATATATTACAATATTTTTTTCTAATTTCACTTATTTATTATTCAACTTTAATCGTTAATATTTAATAAAATTATTAATAATTGAAAATCATTTTACTTATGAACAAAATAAAATTTAATTCTCAATTCGAAAATTATCTTTAAATAATTTTGCACTTTGGTATTACAACCAAATTTAAAAAAAACGCCTATCTATATTATATAAGTATACTATTTCCTTATCGCAGCTTCGCGGAATTTTAATAAAAATTATCACCAAAAGAATACTTTCAAAACATAGAAAAGTGCATTCAATTTGAGAGAATGAAGGGGGGGGGGGAGGTGTAAGAATAAAGAAAGGTCAAATAATTTATTTGACATTTTATTTAAACCCCGTGTTCGCAGTTAGTGCCATTTGATGGCGAGGTAAACAAAATATGATATAAATACAAATTTTACATCACTTTTTGTATATTTCGCTGCGAATTCGCACTAACTGAGGATGCAAAAATCGTCATTCTTTCTTTTTTTTATAACCTATTATTTTATCATTCTATACATATCCAATGCCTTTATTTTATATTTAGCCTGATCTATTTTTATTACACTGGAAATGTATCTTATATAAAGATTTTTTTATCAGGATCTGGTTTTTAATATAAAAAAAATCTCTTAATTTATTATTATTTTTAAATAGAAAAATCTTGCTTTATGCTCTGAGAGTCATTCTTTCTGGCTGTTGCTCTAATCCATCTTTCATTGCGAACATCCACGAAAGCGAAACGATCCTTAACTTAAAAGGTTTGATAGAGACGGTCACCAACATAGAACAAAAATCGCTTGAAACAGAGTGCGGAGAATGGTTGAGGCAAGACGACGAGAACGTGCGATTGTTATTTGGTTGCGTAGGAGCTATGGCGGCTTTTATAAGTGCAAAAGATTTTGTAAAAATTTGCGAGGATTATGTGCTCAGTAAACAAAAATATATAATAATATCGATTCACAGAATAATACTGGATTAATTTTAAGAATAAATTAGAATTAATTTATTAAGGTCGCTTAAAAAAATTATAAAAATCTATCATCATTTATCTGCTCTTTTTTTGTGGTCATCTACTGTAGTATATTTTTTTTCTTTCTCCATTCTTGGAGGATACCTGAGATTTTATAAATACTCCACCAACACGACTTAGCTTGCGTTGAGGTCTAAGGGCGGCCATAGATAGGATTTTTAAGTGGCGAAAGTATTTCTGTGAGGTGGTTGATTGTGTATTCCTTACACATATGCGGATGTGTTATATCTTTAAGAAAAAACTATTAAAATTTTCTGAGTGATAATATTTAAAAAATAAAAAATTATTGTTTGTATTTTTTTATTTGTTTTCGAAATATTTTATCCTTTTAGATGAAGAAATTATAAAGAATCAAAACTTAGATTTGATATCTTGGGATACGACCTTATATGTGATGGCCAAAAAATGTCCGAATCGTTTGATTTCTTTCAAGAATTTGCCGAATTTTCAACTTTGGAACAGATTGCTGGATACAATATCATATTATATTCAACCAGAAAATAAAGTTTTTTTTTGTTAATAATTAATTTTACGTAAAAGAAAATAGGCATCAATTTTTTTTAAAACAGTATATTAAGATTATTAATCTTTGACCACTCATTTGAGGTGATTTAGTCGTATTATTATCTAATAAAAATATTGAATTACATGTATGATAAATATTTTTTGCGCTTGATCCATTGCTGCCATAGGGGAGCCTGGAAATCATAGGTCTTTGAATATCGATTATATTCTTTATTGATTGTAAAATCGCAGAATCCATAAAGAGTATAATAGTTATTCAAACCTTATAATAGGGGGTTATAATAGAACTTTTATAAAACACCAAGTATCAACAATTCTTAAAGTAAATAAGTAACTCATTTAAAATGATAACTCATTACTAGTGCGAATTGGATTTAAAATAATTACAATGCCAAACTAAAATGCAATAACCCCTTAGAATATCAGACACGATCACGGCCATAAAAAAAATGAGAGTTATCTTGATTTTGATTATATATTTGGACACATTTGCGTCTATCAAAAGGATACTTTAAAAAAAACATTTTTTTAGTATAATTTAGTTTATAATAAACTTTTTAGAGTATTTTTGCAAACGAAACCATTTTCATTCTCATTATTTGTAAATTTCCCTCAATCGAAAAATATACCTAGAAATACTCCCAAAAAGTATTCAAACTTGTTAATCCGTTGTTCAGCACAAAAATATTAGAGCTGACAAATGGCTAAATCTCCACCAATGATATACAAGCCTTAATTTGAAAGGAATAATATAAAAGCTAAAAAAATTAAATAATCTTTTATGGAATTTTTATCTTTTGGCGATTGTTTTAAAATGATAGGTCATTGATGTCAGAGGAGTAATCCTTAAAAAGATAATTTATGTTAGTAGCTCAAAGCGGGATCATTGGACAATAATCTCATTAATTTCGATTTGGCTTTAGCATAGTAATGGGCTAAACAAAACTATTTAAATCGATGAAAATATTAAAACACGGTTACAGTAAAAAAAAAAGTGACTTTTCACAAGCTGTTACTTTATCAATGATCATAGATTAAATTTATATATATATACAAAGCAAAAATGCCTGTTCAGAAAAATTATATCAATCGGGCTCGTTCCTTTTAGCTATTTTATATAAAAAGGTTTGATTATAAATCAGAAAAAAAGGTTAGCTCTGGGCTTATCCCAATGTATTTTAATTGTATTTTTTTTTACCTCCATAACTTTCTAAATTATATTTTGTTTAATAATTTAATATACAGATAAACTACGGATTATCAGCTGTTAGATGCCTAGCTTACTTGATAATGTTTAGACTTGTCAGCGGCTTATTTAAGGATTCAAAATCTTCCTCTCAAGAAAGTCTTATGGAACCCGAGATCTTAGAACTATTTTTTAAGGTAATATAAATGTTTCTTTATATTTTTTTAGGAATCACGATTTTTAAGATAATATATTAAGTTTCTTGAATGAAAGAAAGAAAGAAAAATATGGGTGATGGTATATAAATTAAACATTTTATAACAAAATTATTGAAGGAGAGGGGGGGGAATATGTCCCTCCATATTTTACAATAATAAGTTTAATTCATAAATCTAGCCTAAGGTGATATAGGAGAGATTAAAAATGTTTTATAATGGGTTTAATTGATTTATTTTTAGAAAAATTTATTTAAATTGTTTAATTATTTGATTAATAAATATTGTCAGATTAGTATTTTATTTATTTTGACACTTTATCGATTGTACAGACTTATAATCAACGATGTCATTACTTCTTAAAAGATGCCAATTTTTTTAATAAATTTATCAAAGAGTCACTTGGCGCTGCGGAGCACATTTTTGCCTTACTCCCATGACTCAGGAACTGATGCACTCAAACCGGACTACGGTTTTTAATTGACCTAGATTATGGTCCCAGATTTTTTGTTATTTTAAAAATATTTTCATTTTTATTTAATTTAATTCTTATTTATTGGGACTATATAAGTAAAATGCTTCTTTGAAAAACTTATCTTTTTCATTTTGCAAAATAAAAATGAACTGAAAATTCACAAAAACTAAAATAACTCCTCTAGAAAAATAAAATAAAATATACAAAAAAAAATAGGTAAAAAATTATGTTAATTGAATAATAAAGCGAACCTAAATATTAATAAAAGACCAACCACGGTCCGGACTGCAAAAAAATAAAAAAGATCGGTTAGGGCTGTGGTACCTTAAAAGATCGGTTTAGTTCCGGTCTAAGACCGATAGGACAGGATATTGACCTTCACTAATGTTTATGATACTATTTATATCATAATTCAAGACAATCTTACACAAGTCCTTGGAGGTCAAGAATTTCGTGGTTAACGTGATACACTACCTAGATCAAACCTTTAAAAATATATCTGTCAATCTAAATGTCAACCATCTTGCCATTATCACTGAGAATAATGCCAATCAATTTAGTCAAACTTGCCTTAATATATTGCTCAAAGCTTGCAACGATGGCAATTCAACCTTAAGGAACCAAGCCGAAAATGTTGCCATAAAATTTTTGGGGTTACCGGATGGCTATAGTTTGGAAAGATTACAAGTTTTCGATTTTTTTTAAAAAATTCTCTAAAAATACAATAATATCACTGATTTCAATTTATTTAATCATGGACAAAAATTTATTTTTTGGGTCTTTAATATATTTTTTTTAAATCTTTTTTTGATACGATATAATTATATATAGTCCTTTAATAATATTAATATCATGTTGTTTTTAATCCCTCTTTCTTAACAGATATTTAATCGACGATATAGCCGTTAAATATTAATTTTTTAACAACTTGGATTTTATTATTAGCAAATTATTATTTTTAACAGACTATCTATAATACCGGTTCCAATCCTAATGAAAATGCGAAATCCATGGACGATTGTAAAATCCTGATCGAAAAAACGCTACTCAAAAAGATTTCCAACAAGAAAAACGTTCAAATTAAATTCATCGTTAAATCCAACCCCGATTTTTTGCCCGAGTACGATCAATTGGATGAATCTATTTTAACGATATAAAGATATGTGATATGCACAAATTATTGCCATTATTTATATGATATTATCGTAAAATGTATTATTTTTTTTATTGAATAAATAATATGATTGTGTATTTTTTTTGGTAATAGGAAAAAAAACCCCGGGGAAAAAAATTTTTAAAAAAAGAAAATCGTTATTTTTTTTAAAAAAAATTTTGTCAATTTTTCTTAAATTTTCTTCCAATTTTTGCTTTAAGTCATTGTTAATCTTTATTTTTCTAACCTTTTCTCAATTTTTTGCAATAATTAATATTGAATAATTTTATAAGCGAATGCCGCAATCATTAACAGCTATTAGACTCCAAAAGAAACACAAAATATTTGCGAAAAAATATTAGAAATAATAAAGTCTAAATGTCAAGAACGGGATTTATTTCCTGATCCATTATATATACACATGGATTTCGAAAAGTCTGCTATGAGCGCGGTTAAAACTGTCATTGGTATGATTATTAATATGTTAAATTATTTATATTTATTTTTTCAATTAGGAGATCAAATCATAAGAGGATGCTTTTACCATTTGGTCAAGGTACCCATAGAAAAATTTAAAGCTAGTTCTAGAAAGCCAATATAGAATCGATGAAGCTTTAAGCTTCTTTTGTGGCATGATGGACAGCTTAGCATTTGTTCCTTTAAGTGATATGGGCAATGCAATGGCATTCCTTAGATCGGTTACTCCGAACAATGGTAAGGATAGTCTTTAATATTTCGATAAAAATTACATCAATGGAGTATCAAGGGAGGTCACAAGAAGCAATTCTCAATCCCAGACAGGTCGAATTGGGCCTCGATTTCCTCGAGAAACTTGAATCAGAGCACTCTATCTAACTAATAACTCAAATAATCAATGCGAAGGTTCGAATCATCGTTTTTCTAATCTGGTTGGGAATAAACACCCATCAATCTGGGTATTGATTTTAAAAAATGAAATGCGAGGTGGCTGCCGATGAAACCAAACTTGAACGATGGCGTATAGGTAGTTAGACATTGAAAACAAAATCGCAGTGTTTAAACAAGAAAAAATGCTGATATTCAAATTGGTACTAGGAAAACAAATATCCCAGTAAAATAACCCATGTATTACTTATTTTCGTAAAAATTTTTCCTATAGTAATAAATACAATATCCATTCTTAATTACTATATTAAGTAGACTAAATTTGACAAAATTTGCAATAAGATTTGTTTATTTTATTGATAAATCATTATTATGTATATAATTTATTAAATTATATTTTTATAATATTTTTTTCTAAAATGCTAATTTGTCTATACCTTATATAAATCCAAATAAAAATATACCGATATTATTAGATCTTAAGTAAATTCGAAAAAAAATTTCGGGGTTTTTTTCCGGGATTCATTTTTTTTCTATCATCTTCACCTAGTAAATAAAAAAGAAAATATTCTTAATTGGAGTTGACGTATGTAAGGTTTAAAAAAAGTCGAGTAACAGAGCGTTTATATTTTTATGTTTCTTTTTTAATATTCAATTATTTATATTGCATAAATTATAAATTCGAAGTTCTCAGTTTAATCTTAATAGTAAGGAAGTTAATAAAATGTCTGATCTTGTATAATATTAAAAGTCTTAAGAAATAACATTTAGTACTATCTTCCTGATTTCAATTGTAATTAATTTTTAAAAAAATTCAGCCTAAAAGGTCCAATCCGATTTCTTTTTTATTTGTTTTTTGGCCTGAGTGTCTACATAACCCTGCGTTCAGAGTTAACGAGAATTCGCTCTAACTGTGAAACCAAGGTAACATATTGCATTGCTAAGATAATTCTCTAACTTACGAAAAAAAGGTATATGTCTTACATTGGCGTACGCAGCGAGGTGGTGGGGGGGGGGGGACAAGGGGACAAATCCCCCCCCCAAAGCCAAAAAATGCAGATGCCGGATATATTTTTCAAAAATATTATTGTTTATATTAATTTATATTTGTTGATATTTATTCGTATCTCATATTAAATATATATTCATTCATAAGTTATTTTATCAATTAATTTCGATTTCAAGTTTTCCGGCGTAATATTTACTTATTATTTTCAAATTTTTGGTGGCGTAATATTTATCTACCATTTTCAAATTTCTAGTCAAATAATAATTATTTCTGAAACTTCTGGTCCAACAGGGAAAAAGAAATTGCAACCTTGTCCAACGAGATAGAGCCTCTTCCATCAAGCACTAATAGCTATTAAGGAGTTAGAGGAGCCAATTATTTGCTATCTGAAATATTACAATGGCCTGAAAGAAATTGTCACGCTAGAGAGGAGTGAATGCTTAGGAAATTAAATCGGCAGTGACAAACGTAGAATCCTTCGTTGGGGCCACCTTTAATCGATATCCTTTTTTTTTGTCTATGGTTTCGATAAAATTAAGGGCCTCATTTCTGAACATGCCTAAGGTGTTGGTATTAGAAGAAAATATTCAAGCTACAAAGTAGGCAAATGATGCATTAGGCAGAATTGTACTTTTTTTTTCTTATGCCTTGATTTTAAATTTCTTCGTTAAAATATGATACAAAAAAATCATCATTCTTTGAATGGCAGCTGTGGCTCATGTTAGAGACCTGTTTATACGAAGCTGTATCGCAGGTTCGATATCCGGTTAAGAAGAGGTTTCTCTTTCTGAAACTAACCTCCTCTAGCAGATAGGTAGGAAAGAAGATGGTAAGGTTAAAATGTTTGAGAGTTTGGTTAGAGTTTAGTTAATAGTTTAATAAATTGATCATTTAGTAAGTTGTTATAAGATGTCATAGATTTTATATATCTTCACCCATATCAGAGATGTTTTAAAAAAGAATGAAGTAAAATGAAGGCCGATGTAAGTACAATTATGTATTATGCCTTTGAGATGTATTTCATACATCTCAAATTTCTAGAAAACATTTATATAATATTATAAGAAACCCCAAATCTTAATAATGTTCATACTTAAAATATAAAATAGGGCATAAATTTTTTCCGAAAATGATTTTAGATCAGATTCCTTTGATGGCCTTGCCATATAAAACATCAGGCGCGTACGCAGGAATTTGGTCGGGGGGGGGGGGGGGGGATAATAAATTTTTTTAAGAAATATTATTGTTTTTTAAAAATATCGAGCATAAATTTATTAGGACTAATAACTATTCCTAATACACAATTTTAAATTAATGTGAATTATAAAAAATTTATATGTAAAGAATCACTTAAATGACCCAAAATAGAAATTTGAGTTTTTTGAGCCTTTACACAAAAAGTTTCTTAGGAATAATTGTATTTTGTATGTTATATGTTTACAATGTAAAATCCAATCTTCGTTGGAATTGAGCTAATTTTTCAATTATCTCATCCTTGCTTGTCGTCAAATGCCTATGAATATTCAAAAAATCCAAACCTTTCAATCTACTTTCACATGTTGTACTTCTTGGTATGTTTTTCAGAGACCTGCAGACCCGGCTCCTGGGCCGGACAATATTTTAATTTTTTTAATTATACCAAGGCCGGGCCCAAAATTTTTTTTAAAAAACATCCGGGCCGGACCTAAATTTTTTTAAAAAAACACCCAAGCCGGGCTGTATTTTTTAAAACAGCCTATATTTGAAATCGTTATTATTAGCTATAAAAATCAAAAATAAATATAATTTATTTTTAAAAAATCCAGGCCGGGCCTGAAAATTTTATTTTAAAAAAAGCCGGGCCGAGCCTGTAAATTTTAAAAAAAAGTCGAGCGGTCTAAAAAAATTTTTAAAAATAGCGTAAAAAATCTTAAAAAAAAATCCGGGCCGTGCCCTGCAAATGGTACTTCTACAGGCCTCTGTTATTCTTCTTAAAAAAGAGAGTGAAACTAATGAGAAGAGTTTATAAACCCTTTTAATACATTGGGAATTTAATCTAAAATGTGTTTGAAATAATGCAGAGCATCCATAGCATTTTTTGGGACTATATCAACTATAGTTAATCTTATAAACATAGTTATTCAGCTAGTAAGGCATCATAAGATACTTTAACATCTTCATAATAAAAATCTAACAAATATTTTTTTTTTCTATCACCTCTGAAAAAGGTTGGGAAGGCTTTTGTGGAAGTAATATTTGCAGATGTAAGTGCTGCATGATATATTAAAAATTCATTTATTTGGGTTATAAATGTATCTGCATCTAAGATAAACCCTTCTACTGATCCTATATTAATGTTTTAACAATGAGCTTGCCTTGCTGTCGAGGGAGACAAATATAAACACGTATAGCTCTGCTTTTGACTCAACAATAAAATATAAAATATGAAATTCTTCATCAACATTAGCCCTAATTACCTTGAGTTCTGATAAAATGCTCTCCGCTATTCTCATCTTCTTAATCAAAACATTGTCATGTTTTTGAAAAGTAATACTTAAAATAGTTGTATAATTAAATAATACATTCTAATGAGAAATAAAATTTGGAATAAGCATTGAATCCAATAATTTTCTTGCTTCTGAGGAATACCATTTTATGTTAGATTTTAAAGTTCTTTATAAAGTTTTTAATCTATTCTTATTGTTTGCTTTAATATATTTTAATTTCATATCGTTTATATTGTATTTTATTTTTAAATTAAAACCATTTTTTAAATTAAATTACACAATAAAAAAAATACTATTTTTAAATTAAATTTCTCTCCTTTTAAAAAAAAATAGCCAATCAATATATTTTTTTATAATTTTATTTATTTCAAAAGGGCATTTTTTAAAAAAAATTTATTAATATTTTTTACAGACTCAAAAATTTTGGAAATAGAGTAAAAGAAAATTTAAATAAATGAATTATATTTGCTTTCTAGACTGGCATGAGAAAATCATATATTTTTTCTCTTCAAAAAATTATCATTTTTGGTTTTTGATTAATTCGTTTAGGGTATAAGTTATCCAAGTATAGGTTTTCGGCGAAGTCTCTAGTTGATAGTAACACGTTATGTTTTGCGAAGCTTTGACTGAAAAGAATTTTGCATTGAGTTGCCTTCTATAGGTGGATATCAAATTCGCGATCATGAGTTTCTTGCTACTGCCTCCTAACCCGTGAAGGTAAATGTGTGCTATTTCGCTCAGCCTTATGGGATTTTTGTTGGATTCGAGGAAAAGTAAGTGTTTAGAGCGTTTGGCCATAACTCCTTTCTTATTTTTCTTCTTTTTTTTGTGCGAATAAAATTTTATTGTATTTTTAACGAATATACAAAAAAAATCAAATTCTCATTTCGAAATAGCAAATAGCAAATTTTTTTTTAAGAAAAAGTGATTATTCACAATGAGGGGAGGAGTTTAATACATACAAAAATCAGCAAATCATCATGGCCCGTCCCGAAATTGTTTTAAAATATTATGCCTTACCGAAATTATTATTTTTAAATAGACCCGAACCGAAACCCATTCGGGCGGGGGACCGTGATTTGCAAATCTCTAACTACATAGTATTATTTACTGAATTGGATCTTAAATATTTTGATTAAGCCACAAATCAAATGTTTGAATGCAATAAAACTTATGACATTCCTTTATTTATAAAGTGATATAATTCGAGCATTGTTGTTAAACGGCTCAAATTAGCGACTAACCCACTATTTTATCCATAAAATATTAAGTAATGTAAACCTGGAGTTAAAGGTTTGGACTATATTGGATTAGGGTTAGGATATCGAGGCTTGCACAATATTATTTTGGCTAAAATCAAATTAAAATTAGCCAAATCGAGCCATTTTACAACACTAATTTAGAGTGCTTAAATTTTGTTATCATTTTCAATCAATTTTTTTGCTTTTATAATAGTTTTATTATTCAGTGGAGTAACAATGCCGCTACTATTGTTATTTTTTAGGCCTCTCAAAAATTCTGGCAAGTTTTTATATAGCCCGAGCTTCATTACGGTGCAACCTCAGCAGCCCTGGTTGTTACGCTATTGTGTACGGATATTACCTCATGAAGGAAAAATGGTATGTTCATGAGACTCGTCTTTGAGCAATCGATCACAAACATTTCTTGCGTATTAAAGCATTCTTTAGATACGTAATGCAATAAATCTTCTAGATTTCTTTCCTTTTTCATTTAACAAAATTTTGTATTTAGTTAATAAATATTTTACAACATAAAGTTTAAAAAAATCTTTTTGTAATATAAAATGAAAACTCAATTTCTATCATATAATTTTACTTTAAAAAATTTTTTTTATTATTCTACCTACCTAGAAGGTATATTTTATCTAAATATGTCATCTATTGCATTGGTTAGAATTTTAATTTACAGTTTTAGAAAGAAAAAAAAATTGATGAAAAGTTTTCAAGAGTTTTTATGATTGGTTAAAAATCTATTCTGCTTTATCGTGTAGAATCTTCGAAAATCAAAATTTTATAATTGCGCATGCGCCCTATTTATATAATTATTTCATAAACCTTTGGAAATTATGCCTACGGCCATAAAATTATCTATTGTTTTTTACCGGACTCTCCAATCTTTTTAGTTTACAAATATTTTGCAATTTGACTTGTTTTATGTTGAGTCCTTTGCAAATAGACGGTTTAATGGACCAACTTTCTGAATGGTCGTTTATATAATTTAAAAATGAAGATAGTTATGAGTATAATAAAACCTACAGAGGTAACTACCTTATTCTCACCCCTTTTCTCTTTCTTGTGGCGCTTTCTCCATTGCCAAGATCTTATTAACAATTTATCAAGATGTTTTTGTGTAGTATTGATATTGACCACCTATATGTTTACTAGCATGGAGGTTTGACTGAATATATCTTAATATTACTAATGTAATCCTAAATCAAGAGTGGATATAGATATTATTTTTAAATAATCATATCGTATACTCTATTCTATAACATCAACATGCATTTATTTTAGATTTTTTAAAAACAAACTGAAATTGAATATTAAATGGATTTGTTGAGCATTCTTGATAGAAGGGGGCAATGTTGTTAACAGGATAGGTAAAGGAACCAATGAAACGTTCTCCAGTTTAGTTCCTTCTGCTTTTGTGGAATCATGGAAAGCCAGCATGAACCTTCTAACCCTCCTCCATATAGTGCCGAAATCGTTGCTCGCAACATCGAAAATGACTAAGCGAGATGAGGTTCTAAAGTATTGGAGGAAATCTTCGGAATTTTGCTGATACTTAAATATACGACGCTTGTGTATTATAAAGTAGTTTTTTTTAACAATATTGATATATATTTTAAAGTACCTTTGTCTTATTTATTTTGGACAATAAATTTTCTGTAGAATTTTCTAAAAATCTCCAAGTTTTCTTAGCATGATGGAATAAATTTCTTCTGAAATAAGACATATTTAAATTTAAAAAACCTCAAAAAATAATTTTGAAGTTGAAGAAAAAAAATAACACATTGAAGACGTTAACATATATATAGTTACTAGTTGATAACCCATCAAGAATGACGGGAATAAAAAAATCATGAACTATTACAGGAAATTTTTTTTTTATTAAATAGAGAACATTCAGTGAATTTTCTAAAATTTGGAGGTAAATTCCATAATAAGGAGATTGTAAGTATTTCTTTTTCCCATTATCTATATAGATATAGCTGGTAGTAATTGAGGTATCGTTAATAGCCTGGATAACCTGATCAAACGCATGTCGTTGTAAAACATTTAAATTGGCTAACATTACCATTGTGATTGATATCTGCTTCTATTATTGGGTCATATAAATTAGATTGAGTGATAGGGTCAGAAGATGGGAAATTAAAATCGAATTGAACCCAGGACAATCTACACAGGTTAGAAGTATGGAGGATATTCCTGTGGTAGCAAAGGGTAAGACATTTTTGGTTGTCCTCTAAGATAGTGTAGTAGAGTATTATAAAGATATGTCGTCTTACCTGATCCACCAGGAGCATCTATATAGAAAAATCTGGTAGTAATTGAGTTATCGGCAATAGCCTGGATAACCTGATCAAATACATGTCGTTGTAAAGCATTAACAGGATTACTTACATAAAGATTTTATGAAAAATATACGTTCACCACCACAAAATATGGTAGTAAAATTTTTTTTTTATCTCAACCACAATATGGGAACTTTGCAAATAGTTTAAAATACCTATTTATCTATATCTTCCCATGCCAGAAAATTAACCTCCCTCACTAATCCTAAGTACTTATTATAAATTAAATTAACAAATATTTAGCCAATACATTTATCTCATATTTCCACCCCAAAATATGCCAGTATAAAAATTTTATCTCAACAACAATATTTGAACTCTGGAAATGACATACAATACCAATTTATCAATATCTAAGAAAATACTATTATATAAATTTGAATTAAATAAAAAATAATATTAAATTTTAAAAATTTTTCACTCATCCTACTGTTTTTTTACATTAATTGATTTTAAATTTAATAATATTCATTCTTACCATATTATTAGATTTTTAACTTGTTCAAATTCAAATATTTGATTCATCCTACTTTTTTTTCCTGAAATATGGAGGAAAATTCTATTAAATAAATTATAATATTAAATTTTATTTATATAATAATTTTACTTGACATAGTAAGAAATAATTTATAATTTGATTAAAAATTGGTAAATTTAAAAAGGTTGTGATCTTCTTAAAAATCATTAATTAAAAATGGTTGATTAATTAATTAATAAAACAAAGAAAATAAATTTAAACCAATGAAATAAAAAGAAAATAAATTTAAACCAATAAAATAAGATATTAATAAGCCAATAAAAATAAAGATTAATAAACCTATAAAAATACAGCAAAATAATAACGTATATAAGAAAGATTATATTACAAAATTTAATATAGAAGGTGGCTGAGTGGGAAGAACGATTGCCTTTAAAACGTTAAGTCATGGGTTCGAATCGTTTACAAAAAATTTTCTTGAAATTTAACATTAGAGAGATATAGTCTCCATCTATTTATTTAACATTAAGAAGATAGTAAAGTTGATAGGAAAAATAAAAATTAACATTAAGAAGATAGGAAAGTTGATGAGAAAAATAAAAATTAACATTAAGGATATACGAAAACGTTCATTTCTTGATTAAGGTGATTATACATATAGATGCGATTTTTTTCATAAACTTGTAATTTTATCTTCTTACTACATAACTAAATAACTTCATTGGTTTTATATAATTTGTAATTGACATCATCTCAAAGGGGAAAAATACTTTGATATTCAATCACCTTTGATTTGTTATCTAATTTTTCTGAAACGTGTAATTTTATTATCACGCCGATTCACAATTTTTCTTCTTAATTTGGTAGTATTTTGAAAAAAAAAATTAAATTTTACTTTTATATATGCTTTTTAGAATACGCTTTAGTCGCAAAAGAATCCATAATTTTTAAATAAGTAAGCCAGGCCTAATAGAATTTTTTAAAAATACCCAACAAACTAATTAAATTATTAGCAGAAAAATAATTTTACCTTCAATCGGCACTTCTCCTCTTCGTCATTGGCTTTTGCCACTGATTCGGCCTCTGACTTGTCATTATTTCCTTCGCTAAGCTCGTTCTCCAACAATACCACTTGGTCATTATCGATCCTGGTTTCCCCATTTAGTTTATTGGGCTTTTTAACAGATTCCAATAACCCTTCAAAGGTACTACTTTGAAGTGTTTGTTGTTCGGCAGGATTTGAATTTTCTAGGGAGAGAACCGAATTTTGCGTTAATTTAGCCGTATGACCTTTCTTTTTGTTAAGAGTGTATTTGGGTCTTTTTATGAGAGTTGAACCCGAAACGAAACTGGAAATCCTGTTTTCGCCTATACTAAGTGAGATAGCGAATCTGATGGGGTGCTGTATGTTTCAATTTTTTGGGGTTGTTCAAATAAAAATAACCTTAATTTAATTGATTCACGTCGTTATTAAGCTACGTTCCTCTAGCTCGTTTCATTTATTTTTAGGATTCAAAAGTTCTTAATAGAATGTGATTTTTATATTTAAACAAATTATATAAATATGGATACATCTGCGCGTCGTATTTTAAGCATGGGCGTCACTAGCCTTTACAATCTCAGGAGGTTCAAAAAAAATTTTTTTAAATTCTTTTCAAATTCTTTTTTTTAGTAGCTATAACATTATCTAAAATTACCTTCTTTTTTTAGCTACCATTATCCTAAATTACCTTCTTTTTTTAGCTAACTTTATCCTAAATTACCTTCTTTTTTTTAGCTGACGATAATTTAATTTGAATAGTTAATATTAATAGTTTATTCAACAAAAATAAATAATTTCAAACTTTTCCTATCATTTACTCCAAGTGGATTGAAGTAATAATAATAAAAATTCAAATTCTTCTATTAAAAAAACCGTTAGTTCGAATTGCTTCAATTCAGCCGTGGGATCCACAAAGTAATCAGTCCCAGTTGGCAAGAATTTTAAGCAAGGCATAATGTCGACCAAAAAACACTTTTGTGTCGGTAACTTGGGGGAAATATGGTTCAGCGAAAAATCATAAGCATTTTTTGGACTGCTATCTCTAAGTTTATTTGAAGGAAGATTGTTTGAATTTTTCGCGTCTATAATCGATTTGATAGCATTTAAGGTATTTGTCAGGGAAAATAGACTGGGGTAATTCTATAGAAGAAGAAAAAATTTTAAAAAATTATTATTTGTTGGCATAAAAACAAGGTCAGACAATAATCTTCGTCACCTTCTGCTATTTCTTAAATGTTCATAGTGCATGATGCAACTTTAAATGCAAAATCCTTTATTCCCATATGCAATTACATTTTAATCGATATGCTTGGAATAAAATTTTGTGATGATTCATTTTAAAAGATTTATTTACTGTTTCAAAATAATTTTAATTTTTTTTTATAATCGGAGGAACCACTTTAAATTTAAAAACCGGAAATAGAATCCAATTTTCAAACTCTCTACCTTAACGATATTGAATGTGTAGGTTACCGGAATAACAAATCCACCCTGCCTATACCACTATAATACATTGCCAAAAAAAATCAGGCATTGTACACATTGCTGAGAAAAACACATTGACCCTAACATATATTTCATCGTACATTTCTTGTTTATTAAAAAAAATGCATTGATTTTATTTCAATAAATGCCAAATAAATTAGATTAGGGTCATAAAGTTATTCTCAGGTCTTCGAACCGTTAAGTATAGTGGTTCGTTTCGGTTTTTAATTTAAAATTTTCAGGTTTACTTCGTTCCGGCTTTTATAAATTCCATTTTTTTAGAAAATTAATCATTAACCATTTATATATTAATCTTAGAGAAAAATCTTTTTAATTTATTTTTTTATAATTTCTTATTTAATTTAACCATTAAGATTATTTCTTATCTAATTAACTAGTAATTTGTCTAATCTCTATTAAATTGAATATATAAAGTAAAAAAAAACTTGATATTGATTGATATGAATATAATGACGATTTTTAAAAAAATTTATAATTTGAAAAGCAATCACGAATTTAAATTGTCCATATGAATCAAGTTTAAATTAATAACTAAAAATTCATTCATTCAAAAAACCTTTATGAACCGATTCAAAATATTTATAACTGTTCGGTTCGCTCTTTTTATGTTTTCTTTATAACGGTTCGGTTACGGTTTCGCGGTTTGGTTCGGTTTGAAGCCCTGGTTATTCTTGATTTAAACAAGGTTTGAACTCCTAACATTTTTTTTTGTTCAAATCCTGTGAAAATTATTCAGTATCATTAAATATTCTCTTTGTTGTTTAATTTGTGGTATTAAATGTGGAAACGAGTTATTTAAAATGGGTAAAAATTTATTTTTTCGTTGTAATGTAAAATTAAATCAATTTTCAACTGTTATGAAGGCTTATTTTATGATCTTTTTGGGGGATAAGATTATTTAGAATTAAAAAAAATATATTATTTTTACCATGTAACTTGATTACTTCTTTCGTTTTTTCTTAAATTTTTAAAGAACTCATCAAGGTGTGATTTTTGCCAAACTATTTAGCAATTTTGGCTAATTTGTTCCCTTTTTTTGGTTTGAAGGAGAATGGGGGTTAGTTTTTTTTCTTTTTCAAATTAATAGTGTTGTGTCTTTTTCCTCTTCAAAATCAATGATTATTTTATCGAATTAGGACATTATTGCTGACACATTATGTTAAAAAAATACTGTTTATTATTTTTTGAAATAGAGGTCATGATATAAACTATTTTTTTCGTATTCCCAGATAAATTGATATATTTATATTTTTTTTTGTCTTTAATATTTATGTTTGAGAGACTTTTTGAAAATGTTCAATTTATCAGAAGGTTATAACGCACATATACATTTTATCAATCTCCTGATACTTTAGGGTTCGAGCTAATATCACTGAAACCTGGAACCGGACTTATATAAAAATATCGAAATAAAAAATAGAAAATAACCTAAATACTCTATTGCACATTGTAAACAACTAAACCACAATTAAGTTTCTTCCTTTCTTTCCTACTTACCTACCTGCCAATAAATTTAAACTTTAAAAAAATCCATGACCGTAAGCTATCTTTGTTATATTTTTCCCCGATCTCTTAATTATGCAAATTTTATAGTCTTAAACAAAAAGTCCGATAATTTTTTTTTCCCTATTAATAACCAATTTATTTTGAATATATATTCAAAATTAAAACAAAATTATTAGCTATAATTTTTTTTAAATTTAATTTGCATAATAAATAAAGATATAGGATAGTTGGAGTTAAATTACCTAACTTTAATCAACTATAAAACAGCGTAGCAATCTATTTATCCAATAATATTCGAATCAATCTTCAAGTCGAGACTCAACTTAGAGGCTTAATTCATTTTTTAAGGCTAAAAGCTTGACTAAATGACAATAGATATGATTAGGTAATTTAACAACACTAATATAGGATATCTAAAAAACAAGCAGATCGATTACAACAACAAAAAATTTAACCACAAACATTTTACGATTGTATGAGATTCATTAATGAAAATGTTCCATTAAATCGTAGGTAAAATAAAACATAACCACATTTATAATGGTTTTTTAAAATGCTGAAATTTTTGATCTCAAAAATTAGGAATCTGAGGTCTATTAGCTTCCTCGCCTATTGCTTGAGCCTTAAGGAAAATGGATAGGGGGGGGGGGGGGATAAAGTTTATTTATAATTATAACTTGTATATTTTTTTAAATTATAACTCTTCTAAATTTTATTTTCCTTTTATCAAATTTACAAATTTTCATAAATAACGATAAAAAAATGTTACAAAATACAAGCACTAAAATATTTGAATTTTACATAAAATATAATAAAAATAATTTTATGAAAAATTTATTTTTAATATTGAAAAAAAAAAAACTCTCGAATCCTGAACCTTAAATTTCAAGAAATGATTCCAGTTTGGGTTGGGGTTCATAAAATCTCGCGGGGTCCGATTCTCAGCTCTTAGTAAAAGTAATCGATTTTGAAAAATTGTATCATGCAAATCTTCAAACTAAGTAAGGATTTTACTTTTTAATATAAAAAATTATTTATAATTATCTTAAAATTAAATTTAAAAATATGCTTGCACTTGACATAAATGATAGGATTCATATTTTTTATGCAGAAATCAAATATTATCTGTAGAGGAGAGAGCGGGCTATTAACGATTCCCTTTACAGTGGCAACTAAGTAGCTCTCGCTTCTACCTACTAGCTTTTAAAACAAAAATAGAATTTCATTTTTGATAGAAAATAAAAGAGGAAATATAAATTTATAATATTTTTTTATTATTTAATATTACGTAATTCTTATCCTTCATATTAATGTTTCGCTAAAAATAAATTCCGAGATTTCGTTAAATCTTTTTTTTTTGAGGGAAAGAGAGAGAGAGAGAGAAAAAAAAATCATAACATTTTTTAAAGGCTTTATATTTGTGATTTTCTTCTAATAAAATATGCATTTAATCAATCATTAATCAAAATCCATATTCATTAGGAAATAATTTTTGATAAATATGGTATAGGTAGGTATACTTAAATGTCATGTCAAAATCTAAATTTTTTTTTCACGGCCACATATCAAAATTAAAATTAATTTTTTATGTTTCCATATAATAAAACATTTTTTTTTCTTCCTGTCAAGAATTTTATTGTTTTTATAGTGTTTTTACTATATTTAAATGAAGTTCATTCAATCAATCTAATTTTGACAGTGGTGTTTAGTCAAAAAAAATTGAAATATGGATAATATTTAGTCTTACTTCCAGCTTCCTATAAACATATTTTGCATTATGGAACTCTTGGAGAAATAAAATAAGAAAAATAATTATTATTAATAAATAAAAAAAAGTGTCTCTACGCTTTTTTTAAATCAAATTTGGCGGAACATTTTTTTAGACATTCTCAATGAATAATGGTTTAATATTATAAAATGATTTCACCTCATGACAGGGCAAAGCTCTGTCGATCGCCACAAATATTCCGCTTTTGATGCCTAAGATATTCACATATTTAACCACCATTAGTTTTAACTAGTGTTGTTTCAAATTTTTAGACAGAAAAATCTCGCCTAAGCCTCGAGATTTCGATAATATATGTCTAAACCTTTGTTCCTTCTATGAGCAAAATCTTCAGGCTTGCGTAATATTTTTATGGATGAAATATTGAGTTAGCCGTTTTAAAGAATCGGTTCAAAACGAGTGGTTTAACACTGGTTTTAACATTACTAACTTTTTATATTCTCTATTTTCAAAAAAAACCGCAGGTTTAGGCTATAATTTTCTACTATGCTAAGTTATTTTTAGCCAGCTAAAAGACGCTAAACGGCTAGGGTCACTTATCCGGCGTTTTACCTCAAATTCTTTTTAAAATTTGGAGACCTTACACGAATTCATGCAAATCTTTATAAACCATACCATCTAAACATTAGCTCCTATTCCTTATTTTAAAAAGGTGTTTTTTTTTTTACCTAAACTTATTTATAGGTTTACCGCTATATTTATCAAATATCAAGACTTATTGAAATTTTTTAAAAAAAAATTCAAACTATTTATAGAACAACCTTTGAACTTAAAATTGAGTTAATTAAAGCTGAAAATTAGCATCCTTATCTAAGAAAATGGATTTGGCTTTATCCATATTTCGATGTTGCCCTAGCCCTAAGTTTTACTCATCTAGTGGGACGTGAGCTTATACTGAAACAACTCATAGAAAATACGAGTTTTTTTTCTATTATTACCCCTATCTGTAATAAACAAAAAATCTCTACTAATTTATTAATGTTCATATTAAAATATTGGAGATTGCCCACCCCAATAATATCCCTCTGCAAGTTTTAGCTCCAAATAAAAAAAATGGCCAGCACTAAGCGATTTAGAGTGCCAGATGTGACTTGATAGGTAAAAATTATTGATATAATTCTTTACTAATCTAAAGATAGATATTGTCTCTAGCTCGAATATTTTAGGGCCCGGCGCGGATATATTTTAAAAATTTAAAATACGGCTCGACCCATATACTCGGGCAGGACTTAGGTTCGGGTCGGGTCTGCAGGTCTCTTATTTTTATACGACTGCGAATAATTTTTTTTACAATAATAATAATTTATATTAAATTTTCATTTATTTATTAAAGATTCGACCAATTCTTCATTAATGAATATTAATTTTTTTTTTAAATAATTATTCCCCCCAATTAATTTAGTGATTGATCAGATAATTTGGATCTAATTTTAGTGCAGAAGCTATAAACCAATGAGAAGGTTATTTCAGCATCTGTTGAAGTCATGTTTTATGTACAACTTGCAATATATAATTTCTGAAGATTTTTTATACGCTTTCCATTTTTAAACAATGTAAACTCATGTAAAAATTATTAAAATCACGTTTTTCCTGTGACTCATCCTTACCTTTAATTATCAAGTTCATTTTAGACCTTGGATCTTTAGTGAAAAATTTGAGGAAACCCAAAATCCTACAGATTGCACATCTGTTAATCGCTCAAAAATGGATGTTAAAGCCTTATCATAATCAAGCGACTATTTTATTAAGATGTAATAAATAATTTTAAACCTCGGCATATTCTTTTAGTTCTGAGGGTAACATTTGATTATCCAGATGGGTCATCAGATATTCTAGAATAATGTTGTTGGCGGAAATGTATTCGTATTCGAACATATCTATAATGTTGGAAGCTATCTCGCTTTTGAAAGACCCAGGGCCACCTTATAATATTTATTTATATAATTTATTAGTACATTATATTTGAGTTGATTAACAAAGAGGTTTAAGAAGCTGGTATTAACCGAAATATATCAGAAAATATATATTTAAACTACCAAAATAATGTTAAATTTAAAAAATTGAATAAATATCTATATTTTGATGCGAGCAAAATAGGGTTAGTTCTTTCTTTCTTTAAAAGTTTTATTGTATAGACAAGATTTACCGAAAATGAAGACTATAACAGAAGGAGAGATGTCAACACCGGAATAACTTCCTACCTGCGGAAAATTTAAATCTATAGAACCAACTTTGTTACCGTTAGTGAGTATATTGGCGTTGACAAAGCCACTTCTCTTCATTATGTCATTTATATAGGAATAATCTTTCTCCAATGACCCTTTAGAAAACCTCAAAGAAGATGGGGGAATATTCTTGACTAAATTCGAGTTGTAAATAATATTCTTAATGTCGCGATGCTTTGAATTTGATGACACCATATTGTTAGATGCGCCGGGAGTTCCAATAAACGTTGAGATAGATTTCTGTCTCTTTTTTTTCCTGCAACTCAGTATATATCTGGATATGCTTGTCCTTAAGGTAGATAGCAGGGTTAAAAAGCGTTGGTATTTGTTGTAGGTAAGAGAATTGGCTAAAGATAAAGAATTTTGACTCTTTCCATGGTTCAATGGGTGATTGGAAGAAAGTAAATTCGGCCTGTTGGGGTCTGAGGTTATTATTTTATCGAAATTCATGTGAATATTGTTTGTCATTCCTACACTGAATTTTTGTCCGAATATTATGTCCCCCACTCCTACCAACTATTATTCATCGTTATATTTTCTCTTATGATGTGGTATAAGCTTGATTGACGTCTAAACTTTGAATGATGTGCCGTTCTTACTCCTGTCCCCATATATAAAGAATATAAAATTTCATAATCACATTTATTTTTGAAAAAGTTACTTTTTTTAGAAAATTTAATTTTCTCTTAAAATCAGATTTAGTTAATCGGTAAGATATTAAAATGTTATTACTAAAAATAATAATATTTTTTATATTCTTATTTCATGGTCAACGTGAAATGTAATTACATTCTGTTCCTAATTATATTTTTATTTTAATGTGATTCTAATGTTAACTTATAATATTTATTGTAAAAATAATTCTAAATTTTAATTTTTTTTTTAAATAGCATTTCCTAAATTATTTAAATGTCACAAATTAACAATATAAATTCGTGTTAACAACTATTTAAAAAAATATATATTATAATAATTTTTATCGGCTTTTTTTTATGATATAGTTATAAAATATTATTATAATTGGAATCAAACCTCCAAAACCTGATCACTTCCTTTATATTGGTCCATTTTGGTTAAGGTGTCTTACTGGCAAAATCGCATTTAAAATGATGATCCAATTATTTTTTTATTATCAGCTGCTACTTGGATCAAAACGTATATACGCCCTTGCGTGGTCAACCTATGAAGGTTATCTTAAAAATATTTTTAATTCTATTTTTGGCTTAATAGCTTAATAATTCTTGTTATTTTTTAAATATTGATTTTAAAAATATTAAGAACAAAAAGTATTTCGTAAATTAGTATTATAGTTATGTAATATATAAGAATAAAAAAGTATTTAAAAAATAAAAAAAATAAATGCATAACATTTTGGTTTCATTAAATACAGCAGACCCTTAAGACTCAAGGTAGCCCCTCGGGAGAGAGTACACATTAGAGATATGCAAAAATAGGTCCGGTTCAGGTACAGGCCGGGCCGAGATAATTTTTTATAAAATAATCTGTTTCGGGCTGGGTCGAGCCTAATATTTTTTAAGAAAATTCAGAGAAATTTTTTTTTAATATATCTAAATTTATCAATTTTATATAGAATTTTTTATGTAAAATAAAAATATTTGATTTTATTTATAGAAGCTAGACTCCATATAACATATATCGATTATTTTGAGTAATATTTAAATAAATTCGGGCCGGGCCGGGCACAACTTTTTAAAAAAAATTTGGGCCAGGCTTGAAAAATTAGGCCCGATGCAGATCACTAATAGACATGCCATATTCTATGAGTTAGTTTGCTGGATTTTTAAAGATTAAATTATTAAAAAGCGGGTATAGCGGGAAAAAACGTTATATAACGCATTTGTGCCAAAACAATTTCAAATTTATCGAATTTTAATTAATTTCTAATCATAAATTACAAATTTATCAATCTTCTTTCAACCATTTTTATATTTATACGATGTTCTATTTTATTTATATTTCTTTGGTTAATTTCGTGACCACATGCAATCCTTGTTTAAATTCGTTTAACCATTAATTGGGTATCGAATAAATTTGAATACTAAAATTGCACTTATGGGTCATAGGTTTTTGGAAATAATGTATATACATACTACTACATTGGCTATTCATTAATTAAAAGTGTCCATGCATAAGAATCAGCTGTTGCGCCATTTTGCGATCTCCTAATTGTCTCTATTTATCATTATGAATGCACATAAGTGTTATTTACATTTAATCTACATGAAAACTCCAAAATGGCGCTAGAGCTACTTTTATGTATGGGCACTTTAAAGTGCATTTAATGAAGAATCTTTTTATATATATATACTTTATTGTGAGGCCAAAATAATATCGGAATATTTTTTTTATATTCATTGACTTTGCCTGTGATATGAGAAAACTTAACGAAGATTGGCTGCAGTTATAGTCTTCTGGCAGAAATATGATTTTATGAACTTTTTTATCTCCAGATATAGCCTGCTGGCAGAAATAATTCCAGAATTTATTTAGAATACGTCATTATACGTTAAATTTTACAAAAATTAAAACTGGAATTTTCGCATTAGCCAATAATATTCATCACTCCAAGTCCTACTTGGATTTATTAGAATATTTGGATTATTTTTAGGTTCATAATCAGAATTGTTTTTTTACTTTTGAAATAGCGGAAAATAAAATATCCGTCGATAAAATATGAATAAAGATTCCAGCGAATTAAATTTCTTAAAATTGGCATCTTTTAAAATTTTATGATTTTAGACATTTTGACGAATTTTGGCGGGATTTTAGGATTTTATGTATTTAGCAAACATTTAATCTTGTTATTTTCCGCAGGGCAAATTCATTTAGCGGGACGTATGACAGTTCTGGAAGAGATTGCGAGAGAGGGTTTATAACTATTTTAGTTCAACTTTAAAACGGTTATATAAAATGTCATATCTCATTTAAATTTTTATAATTTATAAATCCATGCAAGAATTGGAACATATTTAATATTAAAAATTTTATAAGAATTTAGGTAAAGATTATATTTAAAAAAATTTTTAAATTCATTTAATTAATTCTGATTTTTTTTAAAATGATTCTTTTATTATTATTGTTCTCCCTGTTTTCAATCTTGGCATTATTATATAATCAAAATGTCCCATAGGCATTTTCGTGAAGTTCTCATCTAGACCAGAAAAAAGTTTTATAAAATTTCTTATGATGCGATATCATCATATGTTTCAATTGTCATACGCTTCGTGGTAATCAAAATTTTCCCCTTCCCGCGCTTACCTTCCACCAGGAATGTTTATATTCTTTTCCTGATATAGATAACAGCAAGATGTCTTCTTTCCAGCTTAGCTAAACCTTAAAAGACCTAATATCAAAAATATTATCGAGACCGCAATAACTCAACCTGAATCTTTCTCAGAATAAAAGTTATCTTATTTCACATTATTAACAACTAAAAGCTTCCTTACTATAATATAAATAATATAGTCTATATAATTTTATTAAGCTCTAGTAGATTCTAGTTTTCTAAACTTATATTCTATAATATTATAAATATATCAAGGATTTTAAACTGTATTTTCTTACTTTTTTAACTTTTGAATAAGTAACGGTTTTCACATAATTATTCCTATCCCGCAAACTCACATTTTGAATATGGCACGTCTAATCACCATACCTAGTTTTGTCCTAACTAATACAACTTAAAAAAATCTTTACAATTTTTGTTCAGGTTATTCTTTTATTAGCTCCCACAATATATTAAATCCAAAGCCAGACCTGCTCAACCAACTTAATTTCTCCAACACTCTTGATAATAGATTTATTTATATGCATGTTACCTTAACGAATCTACACCCCTTCCCCCTCCCATTTCCAAATTATCCCCTGAGCCTTTCTTTCCCCTCTCCTTCTGTAAATATAAATGTTTACATCTAAACCAGTCTTTATCCATGCCTATGCTGCGGAGTGCACACCTAACAATGGGATCCTGAAAACACATGATAAAAGTAATATACGATACTCTTTATCACGTCAATCACCTATCGCAAGCCATATTTCTATTTTGTATGCTGTATCTAACACAAGCATCTCATTTACATCAGCTTTAACTACAATTAATAACATACCTGCTATAGAGACACCACCCTCAATGTGCTACCATGGCATTCTCTCTCCGATGAGTTCGTGCATGAAGCTGTTGCGGAAACAAAAATATAATTATTTTTGCATATAAAAATTATACAATATTTATAAATTATTTATTTCTTTAAAAAATATTACTTTATAATTGGTGTCTAGATTCTTCGATCCATCCCAGAATATTCAAAGAAACCCTATTATACCACAATTTACAAAAAAGATCGTTCTCCTTCCAAATCACCTGCTCGGGCATGAGTTCTCTTTATTATATTCCTTTCAAAATCTCCGTTTAAAACTGATAAATATTGAGATTTCACATGCCATCGGTATCTTTGCATTATAACATGCCCTCCCCCCCCCCATGTTCGTGTTGCAACATATATACCTAGAAAATTAGCATCTCTTCACTTTTCAAATTAGAGTGAAGAATTATTGATCGGATTTCGCAAATTCCTTGAAAGATCGATAAATTAGATTATAGCTGATTTCTTGTATAAACCCATTTTTTTGCAATGACCCCTTTGTCTCTATTAAAGAGTTTCTGTATCATGGTTTTATGACACAAAAAAAAATAGCCGGAAATAACCGAAATTCATATTTACAATCATTTTCACACATGTAGCTTTTTTAAAGAATTTGGCATGAACTCTACAACTTAAGGTAACCATTTGGCCTTTTTCCTATTTCTCTTTTTTTTCATATAAAAAAACTATATTTAATCTAAATTTTATAATTTAACAAAATATTTTATATAATTATAAAAGTATTTGAAAACTAAAGTTAGATTTGGTATAATTTAGTTTAATAAGATAGCATTTATAGTAAACTCATTTTGTTCAAGCGGTATGGTATTTAACACTTAATTATTTACAAAATCAAATCAAAGAATAGATATAATTTATAAATATGGGGCGTTATGATGAAAACGCTATGATAAAATTTGAAAAACATATTGTTGTGATGCATTTATAAAAAATAGGATATAATAATTAATGGCGAATTCGATAAAAAAGCATATACATTATTTTATAATAATAATTACCTCTATTTTCAGTTTTTCTAAAATTAGTTTTTAAAACTGAATCAGCTGTAATAACGCTGCATTAAATTATGAAGCGATAATACGTTTACTATAAATGCAGTGTAAGGCTATAGATACAATCAGTTTGTTTTCTTAAATGATGATACATAAACTTTATAGATAAATTATTAGTATAGATAAATTATTAGTCTAAATAATATAATTTTTTTATTATATTTTGCTATGTTGTCTTTGAATATTTTTTTAATAATAAATATAAAATGTTTACTTATTTGTCTTTTACCATAATATTTTCAAATAGTTTATAAATAATTTATTATTAAGTTATGGCTTTGCAGATCCTTGTCTTTCCTTTTTGAACGTTTATATATATAAAGACTTTAAAATTTTTTAAATAAAACTTTTCTATAAATTATTTATATCAATTTTTATCGTTTTCTGAAAAACATAATCAAAAATATATAAAACAAATATTTAAGACATGTCGCTTATATGTAATGCTCTTTGAAATAGGATAGAAGAAAATATTTTAAACCCTTCATAGCACAGGTGGGATCATGCAGACGAAACATTTAAGAGAGGTTCCTACTTAAAATTCTTTTGATATTTTTGTCTGGTCTTTGATTAGAAAGAACTAAGTGTAAAATTTTTTTCCCAAATTATGCATTTTACAACCACTTTCTTATTCCTAGATATGGAAAAATTTCAGGGGCGCAATAAGATCCATCTAAAGTAATAATTTTCAACAACTTCTAAACGAATATATTTAATTATATGATTCGTATTCAATTCATTTGGTCTCAAATTTTTTTAAATTTACTAAATATTTTTCTAATACAATTATTGATATTGTGTTGCGTTGTTGGAAAGGTATTAGACTTTTTGGGAAAAGTTTTTATTTTTTTCAGAGACCTGCAAGAGATAACATCTCCCCGGCCCGGCCAAGGTTTTAAAATTAAAATATACCTACTCTACATTTTATAGATCGTTTTTCAGCGAATATGAAATTCATGTATAATTACTTTTCAAATTATTTTATCTACCCATTTGTAGTAAAAGGAGTGAGTTTGAATCACCACACTTTCAATTTAACTGAACGATGGTAATTCACTTATTTCTTGTTCTTCTTGTAATTTTATATAGTCTTTAATAGAGTGTCAGTCATTTTGCACTCTGTCCTGGGCAACTTACATAATTGCTTGAATCTGGGTCAGAGAAAAGAAGAGATAAAATTATACTTATCAAAAATAAATTTTTCCCTTAAAAAGGTTTTTATAATTTTAATATTTAGTTTTAACTTATTGCTTTTATTTGATTTAATATCACTTAAAATAATAATTAGTTGAATAATTAATGAATAATATTATACTAGAAATATTTTCTAAGGATCGGATAAATAGAAATGAAAAATATAAGTTAATGATTATGATATATTGTTCTATGATGCACAAGTTTTAAATATAATTTTTAAATTTTTTTTAGATATAATGGAGATTTCAAATATTAAGCTTTTTGTTTTAAAAAATTTTAGGCCATGTCCGGCTTAGTTATTTTAGTATTGAATGATGAAGTTAGTACGGCCAGGCATGAGGATTAATTAAGGAGAAGATAAGAAAAGAAGAAGTTAATTAAGCGGTTAGCCATGACGAATTGTGAAAAATTAAGTTAATTTATATTCAACTTCGATCCGGAATTTTGTGAATATAAATAAAATTAGAGTCATGAAAGTCAAAATATGAAAGTGAATTATTTGATTTAGGAAAATTTGACAGAATAGAATAATTGAATTGAGCATTGGATGAATAACATAATTCGGCGAATAATTCGAAGAAGTATTCAACTCGAAAAATTCAAATTAAATAAGAAAATAAAATAGGAGGTCCAATAAGAGTATTCATAGTAGAATGACTCGAATATTGAAATTATTCGAATTGGAAAAGGGGGAAAGAAAGTAAGAGGTGTAGAGATAAAACAAATTAAAGGGAAAGGAGGAGGGTAAAGGAATGATCAATGGAATAGGAAAGGAGAAGAAGGAATGAATAGTGCAAAAATAAAGGTGATAAGAAAGGATTGATAAAATTAGACAGAACACGAAGGGTCGAAATAGAGGGCGTGAATTGAAAAAGAAAAATACGAATTTAGTTATATTTTAGCTATTAAAAATTATAAATATTCTTTGTTCTTCATCTTAATTAGTCACAATTATTTATCATTTAAGTTATATTTTCACAGCTATATTTTATAAAATTTATTTTCAAGATCCGAAGTAATAATGGTATTATTTAATTAGGAATTTTATATTATATTTTTACTATATAGTTATTAATAATTATTAACCATTAATTGCATCTTCATCTTCATCTTTATTATAAATTGTATTAAATGAATTAAAATAAGTTAATACCATATATTCAACACCTAAATAGGAAGTAATATAATTTTGTAAATTAAAACTGCATAATAATTAATTATACACTGTTGTAATACAGACACACATAAACAAATATTACATTATTTGTCACAATTATCACATCATACATAGGAATATATAAGAATTAATAGAAACAAGAAAACATTAATAAAACTTATATATTATTGTAACTTTAATTGCACTTAAACAGGATATAGACATAATTGTAACAGTAATTACGCCTAATAAAACATATATATTATTGTAACAACAACACACATGAACAAGATAGATAATTGTAATAAGAATTATATATAAACTTAACTGTACACGTTTAAAAAATTAATCACACACAAATGAAAAAGAAATGCTAGAGAACGTAAGGGAGGGAGGAATAGAATAGATGGTCATTCAGGAATAATGGAATTGGTAGTCCAAATTGTATGAAGGTTGATAGGAATTGTAACATTGGTGTACGAGTATATCATATACAGGGAGTATGTAACAGCCTAGAGACAAGTGATTACAAAGCTTAGATTTGGGTTTTAGATAATTCAATACAGAGACCGTTGAATGATAGTTGAGAGAAACTGATGAAATTAACACAAAAGCTCCACAAGTTAGAGATTAGACGATTGGGTAACTAGAGGAACAATGAGATAGAATGAAAAAGAGCTCAAGGATAGGAGGAAATCCTGATAAAGATGTCATATATGGAAATATATGAGATGACGATTAGAAGAAATAGGGCAATCAAAAAAAAAATTGAAAACTCATTTATTCAAAATTATTATTATTAGATGTAATTTGCATACATTCATTTTTTACTTAATTGTAAAATATGGAATAAAATGTGTTTAGTAAATATTTTGGTAATCAATTTCAAGACAAAAAATATATATTTAAAACTAAATAATTATAATATAAAAGACTAAATTTCACATAATATCACAATTTAAAAAAAAATATATTAATGTTAAAAATAATCATCTTGTGGGATAAGCGACCGATCTAATGTAATTAGCCTTGTGAATAGCTAAGACGATTCTTTGCATTAAGAAACAGTTTCCATGCCAGAACCAAGTTCCTTGAAAAAGAATAAAGCGCGATTCCCAAGATTGTTAAAGTTGTGGAAATTATAGCCATGAATATATATATATTTGTGAAATTTATGAATATTTTGCTATTAGAGTTTGATTGGAAGGAGCCAATGGACCAATCCAAGAGTAATCCCCGACCAGGAATGATTTCGTTTCCAAGGATTTGAGAAATCTCATTTGAACGTTTCCCATAAGATTAGAAAAGATTTGGAGGTTTAAGAATAAATGGAATTTTAGCTGTTCTCAAAGTTCTAGGTTAATCGAATTAAATAAATTATGTCTAAGAATCGACCCTTACAAAAATGACAATGAAGTTCATGTCTTCCATTACCCTAGACGATAGAACTGCAACCAGAGCAAGTGTGGGGTTAGGTTACTAAACAGTTTAAATGAATACGAATGGGTTAATGAGCTCATTTTGGTCTAGTTGTAATTGTAAATTAACTGATAAATAGTCAATGAACTCATGGCCAGCCATTAAGCAATGAGGAGAATGACTGTGATAATTGCATTGAGTGATTCAACACAACTTCCAATTATGGGCCTATCCCAGTCCTTCTGCCTATTCGTTTCTAAAAGTCGGTGATCAGCAATTATTCGGGAATAACACCATCATAGAAAGGATCAGGTTTTATAAAATGAAAATTTATAATATTTTTCGTTAATAAGCAACTAGATATGAAAGCAGTTAAGGCAAGATCAGAAGGAGATCCGATACCCGATCTACCATTCTTGGTAGGTAAAGAAGCTTGAGTCCAAGCTATTTCATTTAACTTTACACTATTTTCAATCAGGACTTTAATTCCATACTCATAAACACCTAGGAGTATGGAATATTTAAAAATAGGAGTTCATAATAATTGATACTGAAATATTATAGAAATTTTTCAAGAGAAAAAAACATTATGTTAGAGGATAAAGGGAAATAAATCCGCCAACTCAAAAAGCGTATCAGGAGTGGTTTGAAGGAAGAAAGAGATTGTTGTGTTACCTAACAGGGGGATTAAATGATTTAGTTCCTCTTTGGTTCAAATTTGATGATGAGTGAATTAGGTTCAATTGATTTGAGAGGGATGAATTAGAATTTTCAGGATTGACAGAGAGTCTAATGGTGCTCACCGCCTTCATGATTAAATTCACAGCTTTATTGAGATGGAAGGCTGAAAAAATGAAGCTTAGTACTTTATTCGAAAAGATATAATTTTAGCAACTAAGCGTCAAAATGTAGAACCTATTCCAATTGGCCGAATATCATTATTGGGTTATTGACAAGTCAATTGGAGAAACGAAGCTAGGTCTTCATCTTTTGAAATTTTATTGCAAATATTTGTTGTTTTAGTAAGAATGGGAATTTGTGAGTGAGCATATTGAGGGGAAAATGATGCCCTGGATAAATATAGAGCCGATACCATCGAGGCTATGTGGTGAATCTCGTTAAAAGGAAAGGATAGCCTTCCTCACTTCTTCAGGAGTAAATTGAAAGCCATATATAAAGTGAGGTTAAGGGGAAATTGAGATAATTATTCCTCTTATGTTAAGATTGTCAATTTTTTTGAAAATTAAATTGGCCTTTATCTCAATCGGTTAGGATTTTTTTTGTGAAAAGAATGATAAACATAGGATGGAAAATCCTTGGGAAATAGGGATTTCAGGATTTCCATCTGCAATATTTGTCGAGGGATGCTGACGAGCGAGGGTCTTGTGTTCATGATCATATGGGGCGATAATGGATGCTGCATCCTTAATTTGCTGAGTTATGGATTTATGCGAAGTAGTTTTATCGGGCACCCTGAAGGTGTTATAAGCTTAAAAAGAATTTAAGCCATTTATTCAGCCAAAGTTTAACAAAAGGGAAAATATATAATCTCCGAATGATTTAGCAAATAGCAATCTTGTACATTAGAGGATCCTTGAAATGATATCTGGCTAATAGTCGAGAAAAAAGTCTGAGAAGCAGGCATTTGAATGTGAAGAGGAACAAAAATTCCTGGAGGAATAATTGATTGACTGACAAGGAGCAGTGGTGCAAAGCCAAAATGTGGACATCAGACTGAAAGTGGTTCATGAACTTGACATATCATACCTAATATGTATTAATTTCAGACATGAAAGATAGATTTGTGAAGAAGACAAAAAAAAATATGGCTAAGTAAAAATTTTGAATAACGCAGAATAGTTGAGGGATATAACATCAAGTTATGGAGTAGCGAATATAATGACCCAAACGGTGGTGACTACCATAAAAAGGGCAGAGAAGTCCAATATCATATTTTTTAAATATTGGACTGTTTAAAAACAGAAACTTTGACGAAATTGGAGAAATTTAAAGTTGTGAAGGAATAAGTAATTTTTTTAGTTATTATAAAATTTAAACAATAGATCTGAGTCCACTTCAAAATATTTTTTAATTAAAGTTCTGTACAACTTAATCCAAATGTCAATCCAACTCTGAAAAATTGAGTTGAGTAATAAGATCGGTCTATATGGGGGTCTAGTTTCTAATATGTGAATATATTCTGTAATTAATAGTTACTTTTATTAGTTTTGTAAGATTATAGATATACTTAAAATTGATAACGTTGATAAATCATTGTTTTTTTTATTATTAACATATTAATTAAATATCATAAATATAGGATTCTAATAAGAAACAAGTAGAGCAATGATATATATATATATTATCATTAAAGTAGAGCAAAAAATATGACGCTCAATATGAAATATGTCTTTCATTATTACTTTGTTCAGCGTTATTTTAGTTGTTTGATAGAATTAAATTGTCTATCAAGTAAAACATTTATATATCTTAGTCAGTTCTCACCTATACTTCATAATATAGTATCAATACAATGTAATATAATATAGCGCATAAATTTTGTACGTGTACAATTTTTCAATGTAAACATCTTTAAAGAAAACTTTCCCACTTATTGCACACAACCTATAGGTATATTTTCAGATAACGTAAAGTAATATTTTCAAAAATATTTTCTTCCATCCATATCATATGGTTTTTTCATTTTTTAAATGATAAAACTTAAGGAGCTATTGACGAAACCATTATCAAATAATACAATATGGATTGTTAAGGAATTACTGCAAAAATATAAATTAGAAATATTACTTAAAAATGAAAAAGAGTATGTTTATGAATTATTATCTGATTTAAGTTGGTATCATGGCAATATAGGTAGAACAACTGCTGAGAGCATGTTAAGAGAAAGTATTAATATTACTTTATATAGCATATATTTTAATAATATTAGGGATATATGAGAATGGATATTTTTTAATTAGGAATAGTATATCAATTGAGAATGAACTTGTACTCTCTGTTATTTATAATTGTAACATTTTACATATCCCAATTATTCAACATCAATTTGGGTTAACTTTTCAGTTATATGTTGAAAATAGTAAAAATGAAGTAGCAGCTAGTGAATCCATCCAGGGCATTGAAAAATGTGTTCAACATTACCAAGAATTTCAATCTATCTTACCTTGCCAATTGTCTAAATATTTTGTAGCTGGTAGACCTCCTCCATCACATTTATGCAAATTTTCATTTAATAGACTGACTCATATTTTTTCATTTTCAGGTATATAAATATAAAATACATTATTAAATAATATTTAGGTGACGAAACTTTGCTACTTGCAATATTAAAACAAACAAAACCAAATTTAAATGAACTACAATCTTTATTAAATTCAAAGTCTTTAGATGGATCTACTGTCTTGCATTTAGCTGCAAAACATGGACATAGATCTATTTTTTTTGCTATAATTCAATACATTTATTTATTGCTCAATGTTAACAAGGCACAACAGACTCCACAAGAAATAATGGCTCATTCTTTTAACATTATATATGATATATTGAGTGCAAGGGACTCTCTTGGTGATTCAATATTCCATATATTATGCAAGCATTCAGATATTATTATTCTAAGTGCACTTTTAGATAAACAAATCTTGAGAGAATCATTAAATTTTGATAAAAATTTTGAGGTAAAAGTTATTACTAAAGAAGACTTTTTGAAAAGGGATTCTTTTAGTGCCTTACTATCAAGCATCTTTATAAAATTGCTTCAACAACCCAATCCTTTTACAGGTAATTTTCCACTTCATGAAAGTGCTATATGTGGCAATTTAGAATGTATTAAAATGCTTCTCACTTTTGTCAAAGTTGCTATTGACCCACGAAATTTTTCCAAAGAAACTCCTATGGACTTGGCCATCAATAATGGCCATACACAATGTGCGGATTATTTAGAACGCTCTCGAAGTATTGAGTATATAATTAATTTTTTAAAATATCTTTGTGAAATAATTTGAATGTTTTTAGAAGCTATTAATTTAAAATGGTACTTGGTTTAATTATTATCACATAGATAGTATAATTTTGAATTATCATATACCTTTTTTTGTTACACATAAATAGGTCTTAAGAGAACAGAATATAATGTCCAACTAAAATCCCATACCCAAAACAGTATTAATAATAAGGGCCTTAATAATAAAGAAACGAATGAAACTTTTCATATCTCTTCAAACGGAAATAACATCACAAACGATATTAATCCATTTAGTTTTCACGGGATCGATAGATTGAAGGCTGAAGATATTTTGAACTCTCAAAATGGGGAAAATGGAACGTTTCTTATTCGTACAACATCTGACAGCACACAACGTGATATGTGTGATCACGCGCTTAGCTTGAGTTACGAAGGAAACGTGTTTCATTTTAGGATAGAATTTTCGGTATCAACGTTTAAATCATTAATTAGGCTCAGTTTATAGTAACTGCGTCATTAAAGAAAGAACCGCAAGCTGTATAATGTAGCATTTTCTATTTGGTAAACGACGTGATGTTGCACCATTTATGTGGTTATTATAACCGAGGCCTAATACATTAACATTTCTGATCTTTTAAAAAAACTTATACAACTCTTTTCTCTCTTGCAAATTTAAAAGTTCAACTATTACAGCATAGAAGGCGGTCCTCTGTTCGCGAACTTTAAGGACATAATAGATCACTACAGCCGATTCTCTGATGGGCTTCCTTGTCCTCTAACTAACCAAATTACCGGCACCTTCTCAAATGTATCAAAATGTTTAGCCAACGATTCACCAAATATTTTTGAAAATATTGAAACTAACCAAACAAATTTGCAATTAAAATCTATTGATGTCAAAAATAATGCAACCGAATCTATCAATCATAAAAGAAATTTTAAGGTTTATTCAGAGAATTCGGCAAATATTGGTGCATCGGCAATTATTAATCGTGGCATCCACAATATATCGATTCAAAATAGTGGTGAAGAAAGGGCGAGAAATGGATTTAAATTTACACCAGTAACTGTTTATAAAGACCCGAATATATTAGAGGATAATCTTGAAAATACCGAAAGCATATCAATCAAAAATAATGGTTCAAAATCACAGGCCGATAAGAAGAGGAGCCATTTTTTCAAAGATATAGAATGTCGAAATATAGAAGCCAGAAATTTGAAATTGGGTATATTAATTATTAAAAGTTTTTTTTCTTTCGCGACATTTAGGAATTTAATATCGGTTTTAAGATTTTATTAAAATTTGAGTTAAATGGGGAAAATAAAGTGGCGTTTGATTGTCTATCAAGCTGCTCGCATGTTTTTTTAACGCTAGTAATTCCATATGATGATAATCCCGGCCCAGAAATTCCGTTTACCTGACATGCACAGATTGACGATTCATTCATTAAGTTGCATATAAAAGTGTCGTACAAATCAGCTGGTGATACGTCATGGTTTCCCGTATAAGAATTATTTAATGAATAAATGAAACTCTGATCTTATTTTTATAGATCATATAATTTTTATATAAATTATTTACATGGAAAACCAAAATGCGTATCAACAGCTGATTTGCATTGATACACAACTCATTTAAATGGGTAAATCGTTAGTCTAGGTAGTATTCTATGTCATTGATATTACCTCCATCAGTCACGCCATTTTTAAATGTATACATGCTTATTTTTTTACTTCACTAGAGAGTTTTAAATATTAATTCTTCTTCTTTTATTAATTATCTTATAGTTCAAATATGATTATCATTTATAGATTGTGAAATAGGTAGCGGAGAATTCGGTTCCGTTTTCAGGGGTAAAATATGTGTCGGTAAAGCGAATTGGTCACCCGTGGCTATAAAGACGCTTCACCCGGATTACTATCCTGCGGATAAAGAAAACTTTTTGAGTGAAGCTAAAGTTAAATTAAAATATATTTTATATATCGACTGGAAAAAATAATTGGATTGGTGTTTCTTGAAAAAATAGTTAAAAAAATTAAACAAAAGTATTAGGAAAGAAAGATAGAAATAAAGGAAAATGATTTTATGAAACTATGGCTCAGAATATTAGTCTATACCTTAAATTTACAATTATCGTTTTAAAAAATTGAATATTTCTGACAGGTCATGACAGAATTGGTTAACGATCACATAGTTAAATTCTTAGGCATTTGCACTTCGGCCTCCTCCATTATGATGATACAAGAAATAGCCGAATTTGGCTCCCTTTGGGATTACATTCCTGCCAATGTCTCAAAGGTTTTTAATAAATTTAGCATTTTAAAAATATATCATAATGAAAGGAACGATTTATATAAAATATTTAAATAGATAAATCGTTTTACCCGTAACTTATAATAGCTTGAAACTAAAGAAAGAACGAAAAGAAATTAGCTAATTCACCCTTTTAACATGTAATTGATTGTTTTAACCTGTATTAGATACTTTTATACCTTTTAACAACAAATTTTAGTAATATAGGAATAAAAGCCAATAATTACCTCTTTCTAATTTTATTTGTGTTATATATATTTGCAAGATAAATGTTGGCTATGATTTTCCAAATTGGGCGTTTCAAATAGCTAAGGGCATGAGTTACTTAGAATCAAAGCATTTCGTACACAGGGATTTGGCTGCCAGAAATATTCTAGTGTTTACTCACGAAAAAGTCAATTTATATTTTATTTTTTATTAAATTACAAATTTTTAGTACTTTTTGATTAAATTACCCCGCTCGCATTATCAATAAAAAAAATATCATATATTGCATAATAACTACTATATTAGTATTCCAGATTCAATTTTATAGTCAGTCAGCCATTCTTAAAAAATAATGTTTATAATTCTGCACTTGGCACTATATGATTGGCATATAATTTTTAATCCTATTTAAAATTTGATGCCGGAAAAAGGCCGAAATGATATATCCATGTCTCATGGTCCCCAAGCTTCGCTTTTAGAGGGGAAATCCATTTTGCTTCATGCTTTATTCTTACCACCTTTTATTTTACTCTAAATTATATTAAATCCTTAATAACATGATTTAGGTGAAAATAACCGATTTTGGATTATCAAGGGTATTAGCTCTAGATAGCAATTATTACAGATCAACCACTGGTGGCAAATGGCCCATAAAATGGTATGCGAAAATGATTTGATAGTTTAGATGATTATTTTTTTTTATTAAGTCGATCACAAATTAGCAAATAATTTGAAATTTTTTTATTTATTTTGAAAGATTTTTATGCATTAAAGTTAAACAAAATAAAATATTTTTTAAAAAATTATTTTAACATTTTGTAAAGTTTGATCGAAAATCTCTGTTCTTCAAAAATATACCGTTATATATATCAGAGACCTTGTAGAGGTGCCATTAGCACGGCCCATCCTTGATTTTTTTAAAATATATTATATTCACTTTAAATTTTTATAGCTAATAATGGTGATTTAAAATATTTGGTTTTAAAATATACGCCCTGGCCTGGGTATTTTTAAAAAAAAATTAAATCCGGGTCAGATTTAGGGATGGGCCTGCAGGTTTTTGATATATATAGAGAATAATTTTTTTATTTTCATCTTATAACTTTCTTTATTTTCAATATATCTCATGTCTTTTATTTATTCGAACAAGCAAAGGTATTTTTACGTCCTTCCCGTTCCGGTCAAAAATATTGTTCCGTTACGCCTTTGTTCCAGCTTTCGGAACGTTCTTAGAAAAATATATTAAAAAAATTTTTTTTTAAATCTACACATTTTAATTAATTTTTATTTAATCATTGAATGAATTAATTATTAAATCGAAGCAATAATATATTTTCTAAAAAATTATCTATTTTATATTGGGTGGTTTTAGTATAAATTTGAGTGTCTAAAAACAACGTTCAACACATACCTAGCTCTGGATGATTTTTTGTTACTATCAAAAATAAAATTGTCCATTTAAAATTTTATTTACTAAGAAAAAATTAATTTTATAAAAAAAAAAATAGTTAAATAAATATTTTAAATTTAATAAAAATATTTCCCCTCTTTTTAATTTTTTAATCTACTACTTGTTTGCTGGTTGTTATCACTTTGCTAGTAATGCATAGTTTAATTTGACTAATGATTATTTATTATTATTAAAAAAAATTATAAAAGAAAATATAAAAATTTTTATTTTTTTAATTATAGAAATAAATAAGAAATTTATATATATTTTTAAAAGCGTTTCAGGACAGTTCCAGAATATATGTTCCGGTTCCGTTCCATGTCCCTGATTTCGAATCATTTATTTTATTTACATATCAACATTTTATAAGATTGGCTAGAAAATTTTGGTTTATTTTGGGTAAAAAAAATGTTCATACAGAATTTTGGCTATTTTTTAAAAAAATTAATTATTTATTTCTTATTTTGTCATTATAACTTTTCTTTTTTAAAATTTCTTTCATATTTTTCAAAAAAATAAATAACTAAATTAGTCACTTTCCCTTGAAAAATCGAGCACTGTATAAATTATGAACGTTTTTTTACCATAAAAGATCTGAGGGTCACTTAAATTCAACAAATTTACCCTTTTTAAGACACATTAAATATCTAATAACGGAATTCCTTAGTCAATATTCTATATATTACACCCCGTAACACAGGAGTAGTGATAAATCCCGATGTTATATATATTTTTCATATAATATTTAATATATGGAAAAATGGACGTTTTCATATAGTAGCCTAGTCATCGATGAGAGACTTCAGCAATCGCATAGATCTAGTTTCGAATCCATCAAGAACCATATTTTTCTTAAGCCAATTAGGTAATTCTGTATTACTAGGTTTAATATATAGAATATCAAAGGCCATCACGTTATTTCGCATTTAAATATTTCAAAAATGTATCTTATTCTTATTATATTTATATAAAATTTGGTCTTTGTTTAACAAATGTAATGAGATTTATCACTATCCTTAGCCCTGCAAATAGATATTTATAATAATGGTTCACAAAATATATAATAAATTCATTATATAAAAAAAGGTATGCCCCAGAATCGATTAATTTCGGGAAATTTTCACACTTAAGTGATATATGGAGTTATGGAGTAACTTCATGGGAAATATATTCTTTTTCTTCTCCCCCTTACGACGAAATGTCAGGATTGCAAGTTTTATTATCCATATACTTTTTTTGATTGACTATTCTTCTAATATCTGGCATTTTTAAAAATGATTCATAAAAGGGCGCTTAGTAAATATTAAGATATCAGTCCTTTAATTTTACTCCACTCGACTGAGGCTCGCGCGAATACCTTTCGCTCCGCCCTATAAAGAAACACGAAAAAGAATTACACGCTTATATCCTGATATTTTATATTTATGCTCCGACTGGAAGGAAGGACAATATTTACCTTATGTGCAAGGATTGAAAAATTTAGTGAGAACTGAGGTCCCCTACTCCTAGTAACGAAAACAACAATTTCTCAAAATATAAAATACTCTCGAATTTGATCCTTATGCGAAAGAGGACCCGTAGAACTGAAATATCGCCTTAATAATAACAAACTGCCACATCTTATACTATAATATTCACACTAAGCTATTTGAATTCATAAGGATCGTCCCCATTTTCACATATCATAGTATATGGCTGTGAATCTAATTAAAAGGAGTGATTATTTTTCCACCTAATAAGACTCTTTGACATTGATCTGATGTATATAATCTGTGTTTAGCGCATAAGACATTTTATCAACAATAAAAAATTTAGCTATTTAACTATTATTAAGTGATCGAAACATCTGCTATTGTTTAATACCTTCTTTTTATACGCAATGGGCTTTCAATCTTAAGATTCAGGATGCTTTATATATTTAAGTGTTTCAATGCACGCCCAAAGCCTTGACCTGGTTAATCCACCATTATGTATAGTTTTTATGTTAGATTCTAAGCATGCTAGTTACTATAATTTTGTGATGAATTTTTTAATGCTAATTTTATGTACCCACGTTCTTCCTTATATAAGAGTATATCTAGATATATATTACATGCGTTTGTCCATCTTGTCTTTGCGCATGCATTTGCTCATATAGACAATCTGGATTATTGGTATATAATGATTCCGTTTCTTACTAAAACTATTTCAGAGTTCGAATTTGTTAAATATCTTAAAAATAGTTTGCATACCCCATTTACTTTAGAGAGCGGACATTGTTTTCAATTTAAAATGATATTTTATGAAATTTTAGATTTTCGCAGAATTTCTAGAATTAATTAACGGGGCCCTTTCTGCTTCTATTATAAGTTGTACTGATATTGGTGGCAAATTCTTCTATTATGGGTGATGTCGTTAGTGTAATGTAACGATCTCTCATGTGTATACTGTTAAGGTCACAGGATAATCTGATTACTAGTTCTGCTTTGGGTGTTAGCGATATTGAAATCGATTAACGCTACCCTCTGGTGTTTCGTTCAAGAAAAAGTTTAGGTCCTTATATTTATATTGATATCATTATTTTCAATTTATCGACTATAATTTCAGCTATACAACAGCTTGATCGCGTCCTTCTGCATTGTTGATGTGTATTTTATCTTTTGGGACGTTGTTTTCTTTACTCGGAGAAATATCAGGGACCTCAGCTCTCTGCCTAAATGTTTTAATTTTTGCATCAGTTTTCCTCTCTACACATCGGATCTACTGATAAATCAAAACCATACCAGGATATAAACTTGTCAATATCCTTCATGCCTCTTTTGTGGAACGGCGCTAACGAAAGCAGCGCGGATTAATTTATAAACTCGATCAGATAGATTTCAATATATATATATAAATTTCATTTTGAGAAACCTAGTGGTGATAAAAATGTCCCGTTCTTTATCAATTTTTTTTTCTCGAAATATCTAAAAAATTACACTTTTATAAATTATTAAATATTAGGTTATAAATTCCATCGAAAAAGGCTACAGACTACCAAAGCCGGATAAATGCGAAAAGGAAATATACGATATTATGTTGAAGTGTTGGTCAGCCAGAAGTTCGAACAGGCCTACCTTTTCACAACTAACCCATTTTTTTGAGCAAAGATTAAGGATAAAATAAACTATCTCTAATGAAAAAAATAATCATAAATGCAAGCATTAAACAAAATTAGAATCTCATAAATTATTAAGATAATCTTTCCATTATTATTTTATAAAAACGTTTCCATTGCATTTTAATATTAATTTGTTACTAACCAACCATCACACCAATAATTTATATATATTTTTAATTTAAAAAAATGACGCATTTTTTTAAATTTAACTTTTAACTAGGACTTGATTATTACGTTAAAATCATTCAAAATCCTGAACATTGTCATTTTCACTTAATTGTTAATTTAACGATGGACAGAATTTTTTTCCACTTTAGATTATTATAACTTAATTAGTAAAGAAGAAAGTTCCCTCGATTTTATTCCATGAAGATTATTTTAAAAAAATAAATCATGACTATATTTTTATTTTATGACATTTTACAACCAACATTTACCTTTTTATGGTATAGATTATAATTTTATAAAATAAAAATTTTTAAATAAGAGCTCAATCAAACAAAATATTTCATTTAATAAAAGAAACAGATTTTTTTAAAGATATTGTCGATCAAAGAAGTGCTCAGAAATTTTTTCATTCAAGATCAAAAAATCTCCTAAGGCTAGATATAATATCCGTTATTTGGCTCCTCGAGCGTTATATATTTAGTAAAAGTAGAAATCATTCTACTGAGAGTTTTTTCTCCTTGAATGGTTTACTTTCTATTGTTATCATATAACCTTTGGATATATTGATCTGGATTTTCTTTTCAGCAGCTTCCAATTGCTTAATTAAGTTTCCGCAAAGCTTTATACCTAATCATCGAATAGTTTCTAATATATAAACTAGTATCGTCACTAGGCAGATGGTTGAGCCACCCTCCCCTCTCCCTAATTTTTTTATATCCCAAATGTAATTTTGATAATGTTAGCTAAAAATTATAATTTTGGATAATGTTAGCTAAAAAAGCAATTTTGAAATTTTTTTGAGTCCCCTGAGACTGTAAAAGCCAGGACGCTCATAGTATAAACATGACAAAAATTAACATTAACCATTAACTCTTATAATTTAAAATATGTTAATACTTAGTTATTGAATAGTGAATATGGTTGTCTTGAAAATTTCTATTAATTATTTTTATGTTAATTTATTAAGTTTCTAAAATAGCTTATATAAATTTGAGTGAGGTACAAGTTTTAAAATATAAGATGAGCTATTCCCCGCCTAACTACTCACGTTATTGAATAAGTTTTGCACAAGGCTTAATAATTTTTGGTTGGATAAGGATTGATTGAGATCATGTTTTTGTTTCTAGCCTTACAAATTGGTTTTCTTTTCCGTTATTAACGTTATCCATTTATCTACAAGTAAATGCTAAACAAAAATAATATATAAAAGAATATATTGCACTCATCAGCTGTTAATATACATATTAGTATTATTCAACTATAATTGATTGTTGGATACATGTCTATAAAATACTGCTAGTATAATAATAAATAATTATAGTGAACCAATTTTTATGAATTATAACTTATTAAGTAGATGATAGGGCTTGTAAAATTGAAAGCTGTTAATTTGAAAGATTGAATATATATAATAATTTTATTGTTAAATGCCTGCATGCGATTCTGTACAAACCCGAATATTGTGAAATCAATACAATTCCAATTAACCTTTTGATTTTAACCATATCTACTTGAAAAATTTACCGCATTTGGACTCTCCCATTGGTAAGATGTCAGTTAATTATATTTTTAGCAATGTTGAAAGAGTCATTCTTAGTGACTGTAAAAAATCAAGTTTTCAGATATAGCTTGAATCAAGCTACACTTCCTTCCAAACATGGATCTTGGTGTAAAATCCCCACTGTCGATTTCAATTTGTACGTTCATTGCTAGCCACCTACAAGCATGTAGATTAATTGTACATCTGTCTGTCAGTCCACGATCCCTTTTTGAAAACAGATAGGATGAAGTGTTGAAAATCCGTCACAACCACAACCCTATTTTCGATCTCTGTAAAGCAAAAGGAGTGGTCCTTATTTCGAGTCTTTCACCCTTGGTTAGATCCACATTCATTGAACTTATCAAGGCTCGGGGATATAAATTTTTAGATGTCATTCCATCTAGTAATTTCAAAATTGTACAACCAGGAGCTCAGCTATGCTGTATGTAACTGGTTCAACATTCCTTTTTCATTACTATATAAATGCAGCTAATACGATACTGACGATGACAATATGGCGCTGCATCCTTTACATTGCAATCGTAATCCCGGTTGGCAAACCCGACACTCGAGGTGAAATCAAATCATATCTCATGCACTTAGGTCTGGCTTTCCTACCTCATTAGAGCCTTCTTTCCCGGTGGTAGACGTGATGAAATCACACTAATTCCATGATCATAAGGAAAGTTTCTATATTAGATTTTTCTTGTCTGAACATGAACTCCGCTTCCAATTTTAACAAAAACGCTCTGAACAGAGCACAAATTTTTAACATCGCCAATAATTAGAATTACATATTCGTACCAATCATTTGCTCCACTTTAACAACATATGGTGATTTGGCTAAAATGTTTTATCAAGATGTCATTAACAAATCAGAAAAAAATTCTGGGTATCCGTATCCTCGTGAAGGCTTTTATTTAAGGCAGAAGATCGCAATAGCCATTCTTAAGGCTAATTATGTTTGTTTCATTAATTCGATCTCTCCTGATTATTAGGAGTTTTTTTTGAATAAATGTACTGGTTTATGTAGCTGTAATATTTTCTAACAATATTATATTCGCCGGGGTGGCCCAGTGATGTGTGATGTATGCTTGTAAACCGAAGATCCAGGTTCAATCCTGGTAAGGAACTAAAAAATTTCGGGTCTTTTTTCGATGATGGATGGGATTAAACATATGATATAATAAATTTCTGAGCTGATAAATGCCACTCCGGTAACCGACAGGCTTAGACAAACGGGTGCTAGGATACTTGTCTAATAAACCAAAAAAGACGGCCAGCTGAATTCGTGGGTCAGATGATAACGATTTCTTCGCCAGCGCTAGGATGATGGTGACCTCGGGGGCCGCTCAAGCTCAATGTCTACCAATACAATGGACTTAATAACGATACTCCAGTGGAAGATCCATCGGGATTGATACTCCAATGGGATATCTGTCGATTTGATAATTCGGTGTGAGGAATACTCTGGTGGGATATCTGGTCGATATTGATTTGATACACCGGTGGGAGATCAAGATACTTTGGCCTCGATAGTGATACACCGGTGATAGATACAAATGAAATCGATCAGAAATACAAATATAAAAATAGAGAGCATGAGTAATAATAAAGTGGAGATGTAGCTTACCACCAGAAAAGGTGAAAGCTAAACGGAAAAATATTTATTATATATTTTCCATTTTTTATTTCATTTTGTTATTATGATTTGTTCTAACTATTATATACTTATAATTAATAAATAAATTGTAATGATAATGAACGAATATATTTTACAGAGAAAATAAAAATTGCTTATATATTATAATTCGTTTTTTTGGTAATCTTTTCTCCTCATTTTTTCTTTCCCATTCTGTTAGATCTATCTAGGGAACATTCGTAGATATTTATGCTTCTGTCATCCGAAACTGATACGGCCCGATTGCCCATAGAATTAAATTTAGCGGACCAAACCTATTTTAAATAAAAAAACTATATTTTGAAATAATAGTTTTAGAAATATTTTTTCAAATCTTAATAATAACAGCTGACGTATATATTTTAAACTAAAAAAACTTGATCTGTATGCTCGCAAATGGAATGAACGCATCTTTTGCCGGCAACATCCCAAAATTTTATGGTTTTATCTGAAGAACTATATAATTTTATTAGAAAATGTATAAGTGAATTATTCCATAAAAACCCGAATTGTTGAGCAAAACGCTTTTAAAACACGTTAAATTAAGTATTAATCTTATCACCCCTTGAGCCATTGGAAAACCTCTAATTATTTAATAAGTATTTTCAGTCCTCGTTATAAATTTTAAAAAAATCAAATAATATTTTAAATTGTCTATAAGGAACCTGGAGATGAAGGAATTATTGTCGGATGAGAATGCGAGCGAAAGAATCCAGGAACTGTGACCAGATAGCCTCTCTACCAAATGGGCGTTTGGCCTTCAAAAACAAATTAAATAAATAAATTTAGATGCAACTAGCAAATATTTAGATTTATTGCTTCACAGTAAAATAGAAAATGAAATACAAAATATTCATATACTCTATAAGAGTAACGGTGCTCCTTGGGGTCGGGTGTTAAATCTCCGGGTTATGGGTTGGAGGTTAGGTAGGGTTAAAATTCCCTGTGGGCTATGAAAAAGAGCAACATTTAGCTTAACTACAAGAAACAGATGATATGTATGTCATGATCATTTATCCAGATTAGGATAGCTATTATAATATAAATTCTTAATATAAACAAGTGTCCTCATTATCATTTTCTTTATTTCAAGCCAAAAAGCAAAATTTCTTTTGTTTATATCCATCATTATTTTTTTTTTATGAATCATGATGCTTTTTTAATCTTGGGGTAAAAAAATTACCCATATTACCTTTGATACAATATTTTATTAATAAGCATAAGAATAATCTAATATTTCAGGTTTCATTGTGATTTATTTAAATGGGATTTATATAAAGCTAATTTTTCTAAAAAAGAATCATCACACAAAAATAAAGACTTTATTTTTTGTTATAAGAAAAATATTAGAATTATATTTTATATTATGCTCAAGATGTTCTAAAAAACAGGTGAATAAAGGACAGGGCTTAAAAAATTTTGTCTAACCTCTTCACCTTACCATTAACCAGGGACTTTCACTATCGGGAAGGGGAAGAGGGTTATGATGCAAGATCGCCATTTATATTAATTGACGGGGAGTATATGTAGAAAATTTTGACACTATCCTCATTTGCATAAAATTTTGAAGATCGGGGGTAGTTCTTGATTTCCTTTTTTGATAATTCATTTAGTAAGAAGGGATTAAAATCCTCATTGACTTATGAGATTTAGGAGCACCTGATATTAGCCTTCTATTTTTTTTAATTATAATTTTAGCAATAATGAAAATATAATAAGTTCTTTGATTTTTTATTAAAGTCTATGATTTTATCATACATTTCAAATATTTTTATATTTCCATCATCCGACCCACTGATCAGCAATTGGGAATCAGGCGAAAAGGCTAAGGTTCTGATAGGTTTAGCATGACCTAAATAAAACAAAATTGTGAGAAAAAACAATATTAGGCATTTTTGAAATATTATCTATGTATAGCAAAAGAAATATCATTGCAGATGTCCTTATATTTCAATCATAAAAAGATATTATTTACAGTTTCACGACGAAATTTAAAATTATAATTTATCTTATTTATATGTATCCAAGGCTTACTATCAGAATATCTTAAACAAAATTGTCTTTTACGTGATATCAATGATGTTATTTACCTTCAATGGTATGAAACAATTTTCCAGTATTCATGTCAAAAAAATTGATTATCCCATCATTAGATCCAGTGACCAGATATCTCCCATCAGGACTCTATATATATTGACGTTTTAAATAGAATTAATAATTTTAAAAAAAGAAAAGAAGAAAGACGGAATTTTAAATCTATCTTTTTTTTATTATATTAAAGTGAAAATTAAATTTAAATTCCTTTATTTTGTAAAAGATTAAATAATAAATATAATTTACAAAGACTAAGCTAAGAATAAATTTTCCTTTGGTATCAAGGGTATTTTCTTTGACTCCACTTTCAACATGATATAAATGAACTGTTCCATTATTATTTCCTGTGGCTAGAAGTCTGGAATCGGGAGATATTTTAATTGTCCAACATTCCACTAGTAAACATTTTAATCATTTGTTAAAAATGTAATCGAAATTTGGAAAAATGACATTATAATAATGTTAAGGAAATGGCTACACCTATATACCTTGTAGGGGTTACAGACGATAGTTATTCCACACTGGTCCTAGGATTGGTTAAATATTTGTCACCAATTTATAACCATTTTTATTATTTTAGAAATTAAATTTATGTTCCAAAGTATTATATGATCCTGTAAATTATTTTAAAAGAATTTAATTAATTATAAATATATAAAAAAATGACTTTGCTTCTCAATTGATTTGGGAACAGTGATATAAAGAAAAAATTTGCATTTTTCATCGTGATCAAAAGAGATGTTCTAATAATTGCCACAACTATCTATACTGAAAGACGCAGATGATCGCGCAACTTCTTATATGGCATTAGATATAATAAAGAAATTTGATTTTATTTTGAATAAAAGATTATCTATTACAATTTTAGCTTGTACAAAATTGAAAGCGATGTTTAAAGATATCGTTTGCAATTATGCAGATACTATTGGCAATGGAAGGCGTAGTGGAACTGGAGTATAAGATGATCTGCATCGAGCCTAATTTCCCTAGACCTGCCAGAAATTTAAAAAAATATTTGTCAGGTCTGGCCAGATCGTAATTATTTTTATTTGTACGAAAAGCTCGACCAGAAATAAAAATTGTTTGTACACCCGGACCGAATTTATTCAATAAAATAAAAAAATATTAGCACCTTGTTTCTTGTAAGAATCTAAAATATAATCCATTTGAAAAACTAATAATATCACATTTAAAAATTTAAGCCCGACCCGGCCCGACAGAAATTTCTTAAGGAAATATTAAGCCCGACCGAGTCCAACCCGAATTTTTTTTTACAATATACATCAACCCCGAAATCCGTTTGGGTCGGGCAGTGATTTGCAGATCTCTAGTATAATATATATAATTATCTCATTTTAAATTATTTATTACATAATGGAATCAGGTCAATAATGAAGCAATCGCGGTTAAAGAATTTTCCAATTTAAAAAGTGTATCATCCGAATTTGAAGATTCAAGGTAATGTAATAGGAAAAAATGGTAAATCTGTATTTTATATATTTATTCTGATTAAATAAAAGTATTTTATGTTTGATTAAACTTAGTGGCTATGCAATTAGCCAAACGTGTTAATGATAAATCAATGCTTTTAAAAATAAATAAACGAAAAAGACACGAATAAAAAAAATTGGTTTTATAGTCGTATCATTTTCACAATTATATTTATCGAATGTAATAAAATATAATATCAATGATGGTATATTTCTGTGGCTGAATTCTCGGTTAAATAGAAAATATATAAGTACCACCTTATTGGGGTAACAGAAAATAGCCAAAAGTCTTAAAAATATTTTCTTTACTTCAGTAAAATTATTTGTCAAATGTTTTTATATCTCAGGTCATTTACTAAAACTATCTATTAATGCTAGATATACATCTCGGTTAATTGGTCCGGAAAAATTTAAATGAATTCTTCCCCGTGGTTTATTTGCGGAAGGCCATTTCCCTATGATCGTTTTACTGCCAGGGTTATTTGTTTGACATAATTCACAATTCTTACCATGTAATTCGATGTTTCTTAATATTAGGTCACCAAACGTTCTCTTGAGCCAATAATTTTGTTTTAGTGCAACTCCCCATGATATTCACCTTGCCTCCATATCGTGAGTTCATTTGGACACTAGAAAAACGGTTTTAGATTTTTATCTATTATTTTGGCCACCCAATTGTAATGTAACGTGAAACTTTTGATAGTACTAGGTCATTTCTTTTGTGTGATTGATGATATTAGAAATATCATATGATAATATAATTGAACTTTTAAAAAAATTAATACTTGAAGAAAATTAATTTTATGCTGGAGATATTATTTTTTTCAAAACAGAAGAAAAGGAGAAACTATACAAACTATACCATGAATGGATGAAATTGATCTTATACAAAACTCGATAGTGAAAAACACTGATTAATTATTAATTTTCTACCAATCAATTTAATACCATACCATTGTTTGCAATAATAAATCATGATATATAATTTTATTTTTATAATTAACGGGTAATATACATTTACCTAGAATATCGATCATTAAATTATTATATATTTTAAAATAATATACGTTTTTGTTACTGGCATTTTTAAATGGTAAACATCTGCTATATTCAAAATGGAGACTGCCGAACCTGTGTCAATTAAAAAATTAATATATATTTTATTTATCAATAGTTCCACCTCAAATTTTTTTCGTGACACCTCTGAAGAATCCCAATCCTCAAAACTTTCTCGCTTCTTTTCTGGGACATCTATCGTTGGAATATATTCTTTCTTACCACTTTTTCATACTTTATGTAAATATCCTTAATACCACAATTATGACAAATTGCACTTAAATTTGACACTTTGGTTTTATAATCAACAATACCAAATAATTTTTGATACTGATTTATAGTCATACTTCCTCCTTGTCACTGTTTTTGAAATTTTATTCTTCTCATTTCCTGCAGATAATTTTTTATGCATTATCATTTCCATCGTCTCCATTGCTGTAGTGATTTGAAACAATTTTTTCCAATGTCAAGTCTGGAGTGTTGATTAACTTCATTAATATTTTTTCTTTCGTAATTTCCGATAATAATTTATCACGTAACACTGTATTATACATCACTTTAAAATCACATGTGTTTGCTTTTATCTTTAATTTAATATACTCTGTAATAGTTTCTCCTTTTCCTAATAAATTCCATCTTTGATAAATACACTCCTATCTTGCACTACTTTATATTGATTTTTTCCTTATGAAGCTTCCCATACCCCAAATTTTACAAACCCTGCACTATTGAACTTTAGTGAAAACAATGATTAATTAAGTATAACTTTGCAATTAATTTTGTCCAGTTATATATCTTTTACAAATCAATGTAAATACATCAATTAATCATAATACACAATTAATATATATTTGAATAACAATCAATCCTATTACCAATTGCCTTTCAAGGTTAATTGAATCTATTACACGAAGATACATTCCTTTTCCTTAAGAATGGCAACACCATTAGTAATAAGGTTATTTTCATCGACGTTAGTTTACAGCACTAAATATAAGTATATAATTTCTCTTTACCATACAATTTGCACCATAAATGGGGTATGTAGGCAATCTATATTTAGCACATAATAGGGCTATGCAGCCAAAACCCATAAAATTGAGAAAGAATATATCTTAAATATAATTTTTCACAATTTTGCAAATAAAAAAACTTAAATAATGATTTGCCCTTTAAATTACAATAAAAACATATTGTCCACTCTATGAATTTATTGTAATATACAGTTTGTACTTTCTAAAATATAATGCTGCATTACATGTTTCAACTTAGATAATGCAATTAAAAAAACAAGTTATATATCTTTTAAAGTTTTTAAAGATTTCACATTTTTAATAAAAATTAAGCTAGATTACTAGTGTTTTTATAATAAAAAATATATCCCTTAAATATATTAATTTATTTTTAAATTAAAATTTTAATTAGTAAGATTAAATAATATATTAGATATTTCTGTCAAATAATGTAAACAAAAAATATCTTAACTATACATTAAAATTATAAGCTAATCAACTAGAATGATAAAACTCAACATTAAATTTACAATTTCTTGGGAATTGATAAGGTGATACATTCTACTGACTAATAACAATGTACAAGAGTGTTATAGCCTACCAAGTAAATAACACCCTACAATGGTATGGTGTAGCCATGGCTTATGTATAGTAGATAAGAAAATGAATATAAAAAGATTATAACAAAAAATTAACTTGGTCCTGGTTCTAATATTTTCAACTCTTCTCCTGTCTCCAAATCCCAAAGTTTAATTATACCATCCAATGAAGTTGAGGCTAATACTTTAATACAATCATAAAATTGTGATTTTTTAAGAATATATGAAAAAATACATATAAAATAGAGCCAGCCAAATAAATAAAATTATATTACCAACTCCTGTTGCATCTATGTCAACAGAATGTACAGCCAATGAGTGTCCTTTCAGTATATGTTTTAAATTTAAATCATCATTCTTCCTAAACATGCAAAATTATTAAGTATAGAAATTAAAAAATATATATTTAACAATCACCATGTCCAAACTTTTACTGTTTCATCTAATGATGCAGTTGCAATATAATCTGCATCAGAGCTATCATTTTTTCCCCATGCTGTATCCCATATTCCATTTTCGTGTGCTAATGCAATTAAAATTAAGAATAATGTTATTATAATAAAATACCATTTTCTTTTTTGTATATTAGATTTACCTAAATTATATATAAATAATTATAAATTTTTAACTTTTACCATTTTAAATTTTAAATTTTTTGAAATCCAAACCGAACAGCAAAATTATTCTTTCGGAAAGATTACTATTATGAATATTGGAATATCAATTTTTTAAATTATTTCAATGGTTTGGGTTTTCCGGTGCAAGTAGATGCTACAAATGCATATAATAGAATACCAAGATTAAGGACCATATTAACCAAATTAAAACATTTTTCTTAATTTCTTTTTTTCTCTTTTAGGTTAATTTGCAATTGATATGAACATTAAATCTCAATATCGATAGTAATCATTAAGACTTACACTGAAGATTTTAAGTTTAAAATAGCCACCATCCACCCTTAAGGTAATTAAATTATTTAGTAGTTCTCGGGTATAAGCTGTTATTAGCCTATAGACATTTAAACTACAGTTCGGTTTTGAGTACAAGTTCCTACGGATTGCCCACAAACATGTTAAAGGATCTTCATTTTTCTACCCCTAAATTAAATATCCAGTTTGATGGATTTTGAGGAAAACCTAGCATAGCTCTGTTGCATCCACAACCAGAGGGCAAAAACTCTTTCATCACGTATCTCGTAAATTTATATCTCCTTTTATAATACACATAACTAAATCTCGCTGAAAGGGTAAGTTCCATTTATTTTGTTAAATTACAACTGGGTACATGGTTTATTAAAATCCGAAGGGTGGGCCTTCATAAAATTCACGTGGGCTAACTTTGGGCAGGTCTAAACCAACGTGTTAGATGGTATAAGCAGAGTTGTACATTTGCTCAAAATAAAAAGATCTTTGAAGATCGTAAAATTTGAAGATCTTTTATTTTTAAAAAATTTTGTGTAACGATCTTCAAAGATCTTCATGATATTTATTTTTTTACCCCTTTATTAAAAGCCCAGATGTTTTTCAATTTTATTAATATAATATTTCTTTTATGTTTTATACCTCTCCTCCTGCCTTGATGAAAATTGAAAAACATCTGGGCTTTTAATAAAGGGGTCAAAAAATAAATATCATGAAGATCGTTGCTCAAATTTTTTTATAAATAAAAGATCTTCAAATTTTACGATCTTCAAAGATCTTGCTCAAATTTTTGAGCTAGATCTCGCTCAAAAATCTTCAAAGAAGATCTTTTGTACAACTCTGGATATAAGATAATAAAAAATAATATCGTACCGCCTAAATTGTTTTTAAGTTATATTTTGGTATTTGTGAAATATCATAATAATAATTAAATTATAATAACAATTATATAACTTTAGAATATCGAATGAATATTTTTATATATTTTCGAGTTGTTATATATATACTATATATAAATTGCATTAAATAAGAAAAAATAGAAGTACATAATTTTGCATGTTTTAATATGTAAAATAAAAATGGAATGAATTTTAGAAATAATAAAATAAATTATGATTAAAATTACTATTTTCATCAAAAATAATTTATTAAATCAACAAAAAAATTATATATTATTATATAGGAGTGATAGAATTTTATTAGTATTTTTGCTATGTAACACAAAGCGATAAAAAATCGGGAGACTGTTAATATATTTAAACTTACAATATACTAAGAATTGCTGTATATGAGGAGATTTGGAATCGAATTAAGAATGAGAAATATACCATCAGGAAACCTAATAGTTCGAGGGTGGATGGGATATTATCTTAAATCAAAACTTATTTTATAAAAATAAATCAGTCAGATTACAAATTTTAACGAAAAAAATAAGATATTGTTTTAAATTTTATAAGTTTAAATTTAACAAAAAATTAAATGTGTATTTTTAATAATCTGCTAAAGCTAATAAAACATTATATGGAATGAAGCGTGATTAACTTAAACTTTAATCTGTTTCATATAATTATCACAATACTGAAATAACAATGAAATTTCAAAACAATCAGAAAATGGGCTGTTTCCAATATATTTAATTAAAATTAGCATATAATATGGCGACATCTGTTAACTAGTCATATAAGTGACAGATGTCTGAATAAAAATTAAAATCCCCATGTATTTTTGCTAATTTGAAACGAGATTTTCAAACCAAATTTTGAACAAAAACCGTTATATTGAATCCCCAAAAATGTGGATTGCTTGCTTTGATTATATTGTTATATGATCATCATTCCTATTGGTATTCCATGCCTAAGATAATAGGATTATAGTAAAAACTCCTTGCTCTATTTTTAAATTTAATATTTTTCTCTTAATTTATTATAAATAAAAACTATTTTATTCAAGAATTGTAAGAAGCGTGCTTTAATATTTTATATGATATATTTATACAATATTTAGTGTATATTTTATTCCTTAAAGGTTATTTTATTTAGTCAATTTACATACCTTATAAATATTTGAATTAATTTTAAAAAAGTTTAATTTTTTACCATGTAAAAATAATTGTTATAAATTAAAATATATTCTTTAAATAATGCTAATTAAATTTTGCAAGACAATTATCTAAATCCTCTTGTCCTACTATACCAACAGAGGTCATGGTGGTAAATGGACTAGAACTGAAGAATAAAATTAGCCAAACTAGATCAAAAATATGGGACAAACTATATATATCTATTTTCCTCACTGAATAAATGTTAACTAGAAAGATAAATATAGGGATTTAATCAAGACAGTAGGCCATAATTAATTTTAGACAAATTAAACCAAAAAAATAACCCAACTTTTACCCAAAAAGGAGTCTCATAATTAGTTTTTAGCTTGGCCTAAAATTTTGGACATTTTATTGCTCAGTAGTTCTATTTAAAAATTATTTTAAATAATTTTTGCCATGTTATTATAAATAGGTTTAGAGGGAAATTGACAATATTAGTAGTATTTACATTTAAAAAAAATTTTGGCATTTTTTTTAAATTTCAGACTAAATCTAAGGTTTTTAAATTTAGCCTAGCCATTTCCAGAAAAGGATTATTTTCTTATTTTGACATAAATGCTTATCAAAATATTCGATATTTTTTTATCACCACCTACATTGTCTATTCCTTAGTCAATTTGTTTAATTTACTAATTTTATTTGATTCGAATAAAATTATTTGTATATTAATTAAAATAATTTGTTTTAGATTTTTTTGCACTAATATGCATTTAATTTAAAAGTCTTTATTAGTGTTACCAAGTGGTTTTAGCCAATTTTTAAAAATAACTAAATTAGGATTTTATCAATAATATTACCTGTTAGATTTTTCAAATAGATATCTTATCAGGTTTACATAACATTTTTTTGCTGATAAACTTGAGTTAGTGATTTTTAAAATTTAGCAACATTAAATTCTTATTTTTTAAATACTTATTTTAAGCACCAAAATATGATACCAATTAATGCAAAATTTTTAAGTAGCAAGGTTGCGGGTAAATCTATGATCGAAGATGATGACGCTCTTATGACCCCACCACAACAAACTAAGGGCCAAACAAGCATGGGTGAAAAACACAAATCAAATGACACATTAATTACGCAAAGTGAAGAATTTGAATCTTTATCATGTATATTACTTTTTGTTCCTCTGTTCATCGTTTTTTTCTAAAAAAAATAATTAAAAGCACAACTAAATGCCAATAATCATGGTCCAGTGGATGACCTCACTTCTACCTTCCTTAATGCTAAGTATAATCATTTATCACCTGTTGAAAAAAAACCCATTTATTTCAAGTTATATATAGTGCTGTTGATATTACTTCAAAAAAGGAACACGTTAGCTTTACTCATTACCTTGGGGGAAAAGGAACGGCTACTTTCATCGGCATTGTTTTATAATTATATAATTTTACCTCTCAGACCCTTTCCAAACAAGTCATTTTCGCAAAAAAATTTAGAGCCACATTTTTCATCATTTCTTATTATTTAAAACAGTGTACAGATGTTAATTTCATAATATATAATGGCCAAAATTTGGATGATAAATGTATGGTGAATTTCATGACAAATCAACATGAGAACATTACCCCCTCAAATTTTTCTATAATTTTTACTAGAGTTTGCATTATTATAACTAAGAAAAAAATTAAATTTTAGCCTCCAAATAGTGAGTGAGATACGGGCCTCTACAGGTCGGAAAATGGGCAAAATGCTCACTTAAATTTCATATATCTTTAGATATAATTGAGATAAAGCTTCATTTAAATAGTTTTTTATAGCATAATGGTAAGCCTTTTATTAAGTTATATAATGTTAAATATTGTTAAAAAAAATTTGTCATAAACCTAAATAGTTATAAAATCAAATCGGTATTTTTTTTTTCTCTCAAATTTTTTTTATATATGGATTACGAATTAAATAATAAATGTGCAAAATTTTTAAGTTGAGCCAAACTCAGGTTTGGGAGTTATGCCATTTTATATATGAAAATCTTAAGCCTGGTCGGATTTTTTAAAAATTCCTTCGTTCAGGCCTGGTTTTTATATTTTCAGGCCCATATAGCCCGAATTTTTTATTCATAATCTAATCCATTGTGAACTTGAAGCTGCGGAATGATATTTTTTCGTAATAGCCCATGGCAAACATTTCAAAAAGTTATCAGAAAGAACTTCTATCAGCATCCATATGAGAATCAAATAATAAAGCATATATCACTGAAATTAATTACGCACATGTAAATGATATGAAAAAATATCTTGTTCGGTCAAGCCCATTCCCGAAATTAACAGTTTCATGCTTTTATGCCACTTAGGGTAAATTAAATTAAAGTTTAACCATTTTCATATAGTAAAAATGATTGAATTTGCAATATTTAAAAATTAAATGCTGGCTTAAATAATTTATAATTAAAATTTGATTTGTATTTTTTTTTAGTTATTTTTATGAGGAGAATTTATTTAATCAAATTAATTAACCAAAGTCCTCCCCCCCTTAATTATTTTTTTCTAGATCATAAGTAACTATTCTTTTAAATATTAAATATAAAATATTTTATAGCTTTTGACTTATATTACGATTATTTATCAATATCAAATAATTATTCTAGGGCTGTGCCGATCCAAATATTTTTTACCGATCCGATGCTAGATTTTCCGATATTGGTCAAAACCGAACCGATACCGATCCGATATTTATATCGATTTTTCACTCCCCCCCTTGAACCAAATGTAATTAAGAAATTAATTTTTTTTTTAAAAAAATCGAATTATGTATTTTATTTAATTTTTTTATTTCTATAATAATTAAAAAAAGTTTACGGATATTGGTAATATTAAATGAATTTTTCATTATTCCTCCTCGTGAAATTAGGATTCAGCAACGCATTTTGGAAAATTATCTTTGTCTTTTGTAAAATATTTCCATAATTCAGATACCATTCTAAAAAATTCTTTTATTTAAAGTACAAATAATAAAATTGACGTTATTATTTAAAAAGATTTAAAATAAATAAAACTTTGGGGCCCTTCTATTCTTGTAAAAAAAAACTTTTAAAATACTATAAATCTATTTTTAAAAATTAATAAATTTAAGGGGTGTTGTGCATTTGCATTTGCATTGCTTAAAAATAAAATTATTTAGAAAATATTATTAATGTAAAATAAAGTTACATGAAATAAAAAAAAAAGAAAGTAAAAAGATCGGATCTGTTTATTACAGGTATCGCCCCGATCCTATATTTTTGGGAAACGATAAATGTCGGTATCTCCTATTTATTTAGAATATTTGCAATAGACTAATGATTAAAATGCTATATCTCCTAAACTTTAGCTCGGCTCAACTTGAAAATCTGTTTATTTATTTATTAATCCTATATCTGTACATCAAAAAAATTTGAGAGAAAAAAAATGCCGATTTGATTTTCTCACCATTTTCGGGTTTTGATATTTAAATTTTTTTAAAATGATTAACATTGTATAAACTTTAAAGTTTTACTATTAGGGTATATAAAGAAATTTAAATGATGCTTCTAGCTTAATTATCCAAATATATTTAAAAAGAGAGAGCATTTTGCTTAAGGTGTCCCATTTTTCGACATTAAGAGGCCCTTATCTCAATCACTGTTCGGAGTTGTCTTAGTTATAATATATACAAAATCTTGTAAAAATTTTAGAAAAATCTGAGGGAATCAGGTTGAAAATCATGTTATTTTTTTTTAATTTGTCATGAATTCACCATATACAATTTTTTTTTGGTAAATTAATCAAAATTGACAAGTATTTTTGTTAGCAAAAAAGTTAATGTTTTGGGCAGTATATATAAAATATTTGAAGCACTAAAAAAAATAATTTAAAAAAATGCATATTTGACGCCCAGTATCTTATACAAATATCTAATTTTTATTAAAAGAGTAACTTTTCAAATGATATTATACTATTTTTAATATACCCTCTAGGTAACGTTATGGTGTCAAATAGGCTGGTTTTGGAAAATTAATATGCCAAGTCAGGAATCTAATTCCTACAGGTGTACCTCAATAGGGATGTTTATCTCTGATATTCCTCATCATTTTAGTGCATCTTATAATATTATAAATCATGAAAAACATTCAGTTATTATCTAATAATGAACGTAGGAAAAATTATATATTAATAAAAAATAATTTTTACCGCACGATTTTTTTTTTAATTTACTCCAAAAATAAATATAATAACCTATCTACCGATATTAAATTTAATAATTTATAAAAAATGTATAATATATAAATGATTTATTAAACTGTCCATTTTATTTAATTACCTAAAGTATGCAAATTCGGGCTGGGTCGGGCCTAATATTTTTTAAAAGATTTAGGGCTGGGCCGGGTCGAGCTTAAATTTTTATATGGGATTTCATTACATTTGTCAAATAGATGAATTTATTTTAAATTCCTGCAAGAAATAAATTTTTAAAAAAAAATTTGGGCCAGGCCGGGCTTTCCGGAGCAGATCACTAAACCAAAGTAATTTTGTCCATTGCTTAAACTGCCAAAATAATTTGTTGAATTTACATCACACTTATTAACAACGATAATTTGGATATCGATACAGGTTCTATACCAGTACACAAACATCATTTTCTATGAATATATTAGATATACAGTCACATTTAAAAAATCTAACAATTTTTTTTATTAATTAATCATGCTTTTATTTATTTATTTTTCTCACAGATAATAAAAATAAAATTATACAAAAATAACATATTATAAAGATAAGTATCTAGATATAAAAATGTAGTATCTGTATCTAGATAGATTTTTAGAAAAATATCTGTATCTAAATATTTATTTAGAGGTATCTGTATCTGTTTTTAGATACTTTTTAAGATACATTTTATATACCCCTTTTTTTATTATAAATAAAAATATTTGACTGTAAAATTTATTTTATTTCATATGAGCTTATGAAATAAATAAATATATATATATTAATATTTATTAATACTATAATAAAGAATTATATATACATAAAATATTAAAACTTATATATAAAAAATATATATAAATATTCATTAATTTAAATATGAGTTTATCAATAAACCATGCAAATTTTAATATTACAATTTGTAAATGGTAAATTTTATTTTATAACTAAATTTTTAAGTTTATATATTTATTTAGATCTATATCGATGAAGAAGAGGAAGCAACAACAAGTTCTATTGCTTTACCATGGCCAATTTATAGAGCATATTTTAAAATAATATCTCAAAACAAAGAAAACAATTCTCTGATGGTAAAATGTTTGCCGTGTCTACCTAAAAATACAAAAATATCCGTCAGTATGACTTCAACTTTCCATATCTTGAAGCACATAAGGATATAGATATTATATATTTAAAATTCTAATTTAAATTTTAAGAGAAAACATCCAACCTTGTTAACAAAAATAAAAAAGGGGAAGGAAAATAAAACTACCAAAGAAAATATTGGACAAGGCTCATCCTCCAATAATATTTTTGCTAAAAGACCTTTGACTTTAACTCAAGGCACTTTAGATGATTTAATTATTGCTTTTATTATAGATGGCATGCAGCCATTTTCAATTGTTGAAAATCCTTCTTTTAAAAAAATGATCAATACTTTGGCTCCACACAAAAATATAATTTGCCAACAGACAGTTGTTGGTAGAATTTCCCAAAGATGGGAAAATGAAAAGAAAGAAATAATTAAAAGTCTTATAGAACCATCATTAATATGCACAACAGCAGATTGTTGGAGTGCCTATCGCCGGTATAGCTAACATTTAAATTTGTATAATAATTAATTAAGAATAAATTATTTCAGCAATTTTAAGAAATTTTAATTTTTAGTTCTTACATAGGAGTAACCGCTCACTATATAAATCCAATAAGTTTGGAAAGAAAAAATATAGCGTTGGCTTGTAAAAGAATGACTGGTAGTCATACATATGATAAAATAGCAAAAAATTTACTAGATATAGCTGATTATTGCATTCAAAATAAAATTAAAGACCATTACAGATAATGCCAAAAATTTCATAAAATGTTTTAGGTTTATTTTATTATAAATAAATATAAACATAATATATGATTGATTACTTAATTTATTAAAGAGTTTTCAAGCCAATTGAAAATAATACAAGTGAATCAATTGATGATCTGGAAGATGAAGCAGTTGTGCCAATTTCTATATCAAATCTTTATAATACTGCACAGGATTCTGAATTATCAGAATCATTTAGTTTACCTCATCACCAATTTTGTGCCAGTCACACATTGAATCTTATAGCCACTGTGGATGCCAATAGAGCCATGCAGTGTAAACAATATCAGAGAGTAAAACTAATTTTAATTAAATAAGTAATATTTTCTTCATTAGATATATAGCACAACACTACATAAATGCCAAAATATATGGAATAGGCAAAATAAGTCTCCTATTTCATCTGAGATTATTAAGGAATATATTGGTCGTTATTTTATGTCCTAATGTAACTAGATGGAACTCCACCTATAATGCCTTACAATTAATGTCAGAAATTATAAAAGCTAAATCTGACAAAGTGGACAAGATATGTGATGGAATAAATACCTAGGTTTTTACCTATTGAATGTGATTTTATTCATGAATATTGTTTAGTAAGTAATAAATAATATTTATATATATAGCATTATTTTAAATTAGCTAATGAAGCCAATAGCTAATTCCCTTGATATTTTGCAGGGAGATAAGTATATGTACACAGCTTATTACTGTGCAACTATTTCACAACTTATTATCAAATTAAAGAATTTTAAAGAAATGAACCTGAGATTCTGTTTACCACTCTTAGATGCCTTACTTAAAGGGATTGCGGATAATAAATTAAAAATATTTAATAATTCTAGGTTTATTGTGACCTTATTTGAAGATGATAATATTTTAGCAACCATGCTCCACACTTTTTTTAAACTTGATTGGACATGGTTGCAAATGGAAGAAAATCTTAATAAAAGAAAACAATTGATACAAAGATTAGCTGGTGAATTATCAAAGTCATCAACTGACTGCCAAATAACCTGCCAAAAAAAACAAATAATTTAATTTCAGATTTTTTTCAGTACCCTACAGCAGATATAATTTCTAATAATGATTTAAATTTTGATAATCAACAAATTTTAAATAATTTTTTCAAAAATGAATGTAAAGATTTTAGCATTTATAAAGAATACCATGATATAAAATTGTTATTTATTAAATATAACACTACAATTCCTTCAAGCGCCCCTGTGGATAGACTATTTAGTGTTGCTAAAAATGTCTTTACAGATAAACGAGGATGCCTAAATGATCAAAATTTTGAAAATATTTTATTACTGAAATCTAATAATAATTTATAATTATTTAATCATATATTTTCATATATTATATTATAGAGTAAATTATTTTAAAAAAAACAAACAATTAAAATAAAATAACAATATGTTTTTTTATTTTTGCACAACCCTCAAAAAATAAATGACAATCAAATATATAATATATAACAAAACAGATTTAAAAAATACATACGGTAATTTTTTTGAATTTACAATTTTTATATAATTTAATTTTTTTTATAAAATACATACGGTAATTTTTTTGCATTTACAATTTTTATATAACTTAATTTTTTTTATAAAATAGAGTTTAATATTATTTTCAAATGTTTAATATACGACAAATTTTATCTAGTAATACAAATTCATTTACATTAAATCCTGATCCTGTTTTATCTAATTCAAATTCAACAAATAATTTATTTAGAGATTATATGAATGCACTAATTAATATTCTACCGAGTGATGCAATTATTGTTATGGACAATGCATCCATCCATAAAAGCCACCTCATTGATTGTTTTAGAGCGCGAATAGAATATTCGCCACCCTATTCGCCGCAACTAAACCCGATAGAAATTTTTTTGGAGTGTTAAAAAACAAATATAGGTCGATCAATCCCCGACCAAATACTCGAAACGGTAATAATTAATAATGTAACATCAATTCTTAATGAATTTACTATTCCTTTTGATTTTTCAAATTATTATAATAAAATGCATCAATTTTTGGAGATTGGTTATCGAGGACAACCAATGAATTAAGGTAAATTTATAAAAATATAATTTATATTGAAATATATTTTAAAGGAATTTAGAAAAAGGAGAATATATATATAAAGAAAAAACGAAAATAAAAATATCCAATTTTTAATGTATTTTTTAAATCTGTTTTGTTATATATTATATATTTGATTGTCATTTATTTTTTGAGGGTTGTGCAAAAATAAAAAAACATATTGTTATTTTATTTTAATTGTTTTTTTTAAATAATTTACCCTATAAAATCATTATTTTAGTTATATTCTGATTAATGTTATATCGCGTCAATAAATTTTTTAGCTCATTTCATGAATTTTCACAATATAATATTAATTTAGGTTTATGCAAACCTATAAGAGCATAATAAAAAATGTATCTGTTATACAGATACATTTTAAAATTGTATCTGTATCTTGATAACTTTTTAGACGCTGTATCTGTATCTAGATAACTTTTGAGACTATGTATCTGTATCTAGATCCATTTAAAAAGTATCTTTTAACAACTCTGCTAAATAGTGCTTTCGCTGTGCTAAACAAACGTTAACTGGCCCAGAGGATGGGATAGTTGTATTATATTTAATAAATAAAGATGTTAACTGGGGGAATTTATTTCTCGATCTTGAAGTTATGGGCCAACGATAGACAGGCCACGATTAATTAAAATTTCTCAAATCCGCAAGTACATGTTCGGACATGAGCCAAAGCCGAGCCATATGAAAGGATAGGACTCGTTTAATACCGTTTTGGGATTAACATGTTGAAGAAGATTTAAAGAAAAGAATGATCGTTATTTTTAAAAAATAGTTTATTAGATCATCATCACACGTATCTTCTTATGCGTTAATTCTGTTATGCGCGTTATTTAAAGAAATTAAATCAATTTTTGTTTATTTTTCTCAAAATCTTTTTTCAAGGTTGAAATATTTGAATTAGGACATAATTTCCCTTTACAAATGTAGACCTATCGCCCTTAACTTTTTTTATTGGTGTAAAAAAAATTTCATGCTAAGGCAAGGGCAGAGTTAAATTATCTTCATCTGAAGAAATAAGTACTATTTTTTATAAAATAAATTATAATATTAGAAAATAAAAATTACCGTACTTGATAATTTAATTAGATTAACAATCTTGACTGTATAAAATTCAACAACATGAATATGATAAATAAAATAAAAATGAAGAAATTTTATAATTGATCTGAATTTAAAACGTTGCTAAAATATTTTTAAGAAAAAATATTTAAAATAATGTTTTACGTTATCGTTACTTATTTAAAAACAAGTAATGGCGTTCCTTTTCCCAAAAAAGTAACGGCGTTATTTTCACCGATATTACCTTATAGCACTATTTATAATTAATAAAATACTTATTTATTCCTTATAATTTATTAATTTGGTATAATTTATATTTGCAACAATAAAATAAACTTTGTTGCTTTATGAATAAGGTTTAGTAATAAGATTTAGTTCGAACCGGATTTAAGAACTCCAAAACCATGATTTTTATCTTAATATCCTATATCCATCACGATTCGGATCCCTGAATAACATTACTATTCAGGCTCCATAAATAATCGAGATCTTTTTACAAATTTAATTAAATACATAAAATTTTTTAAAAAAATTTACATTATCGATTCCAGATGCATTATTCCGTCCATTTAAATGCTAAAGGAATCAAAACTTTGATATTAAAAAAAAATACTTTCCAATTATTGGAGATATTTAACCCCCCACCCCTCCCCACCTCCCGCCTTTTATCCTCATTTTTAAGAAATGTCAATAATTTTAGTGTAATCTTTTCCGAATTTTTAAGTAAGCTCTTTTACAACAAAATTGATATAATTTCTTACTTTTAAACAGAACGTACAAAGAATCTAAAACGCCTTCTCCTACTCTACGAAAATATAGTAAAAGAGGTAATGGCGGTATATGGACCCAAAGTGAAGAAGTGAAATTGATTAAATTAGTAGATAAATATGGTAAAGCTTGGGACAATCTACACACCTACTTCCCACATAGAACTAATATCAATATTAAAGATAAATATAGGCAACTCATAAAAGCGAGAAAAGTTTTAAAATGAGGGATGGATGCATTATTGGATTTATGTAATTATGCATCTTTGTGCCAATTGTTTATGTAAAATTTATTTTATACATTTGCTTTTTACAGTTTATAAAAAATATCAAATATAAACATGTAATTCTATAAGATGGATATTATTATATGAGTATCGTTTATATTAAATGTATATTATTTGAGATGGAAATGATGTGAAAGTATTCATATAATAGAGATCATTTATAATAATTACACAATGTGTCTACATATTTGCCCATAAAAATATTTTGCTCAAATTTCCCACTCCAACCCTAGAATCTTATCGCCCCAATTTATGATATACATGGACTGATAAAATGGGCGCCATAATTCCTTCCATTTTAATTTTAAGTTATTAAATATATGTGTAATAAATTGCCTATTAATATTGATAATATTTTTAGGATCATTGTAAAAAAAATATGTTATTATAAACTAGTGTATTTTAGACCCAAACCTAGGGTCTGGGTTTTACACAACCAACCAATTAACATTACTAACTCAGATCAAAAACAATGTCTTGGATATTTTTTTTCGAGATTGAAAAAAATAGTTCTAGCCAGTGTTTACATAAGCGAGGGGATATATAAGAAGCATTTTGCATCCATTTTTTGTGGTAAGGGGGAAGGGAGATAGAAGGAGCATTTCTGGATTTTTTTTCTAGAGTTGGAGTCCTAAAATCTTATTTTAAATTGAGCGGCTCGATAAACGGCATGTGTTGCCTCAAATTTATATTGAATCAACATTCTACTACTATTAACTCCTCGAAAAAAATATTAAAAATTTTAACCAGTTTAGTTTGTTGATTTGAATATTTTTAAATTCGAAATTCTAAGATTATGTATATGGTTGTAAGAATAATATAATGGTATTATCTGTTCATGATCTTATTATCTACTGCCAAGAACAATAAAAATTTTCACTATCCTGGTTTGAACTGAATTAAAAGTTTCTTTATGTTGGAAAATACTTAGTTTTCTCTTGTAATGGTATAATTATTCTAAACTATTTAGATATAAATTGGATGGAGTTAAATTTCAAATAACTGGAAGATTCGATACTATCATAAATATAGAATTTGGAAGATTAAAACACTATTTACGTCTAAATAATTTTTTCGGGACTTTTAAAACTGATGTTTTTTAAAAAAATATTTTGTTTATCAAATCTATGCCATCTTATCTTACGGTTTCTAAATAAAATGTAGAAATCTTTATAAAAAAAAATTATATCAAGCTCTTATTTGTCGAAGGGCTCATATTTCGATAGATAAGACTTTCATTGAAATATGGTATGAGTGGAAGCAAAATGAAGAGATATTGAGCGAAGTAGAAGAGGAAAGTGGTTTTTCTCAGATTATTTTCATGGTTTAGATTGTCATTCAGTAAAAATCGCGGTTTTTTATAATGACCTAATTGTCCTCAAATAGCATAATGTATACCAAAATATTATTTATTTTAGTTGTATCAAATATGTCAATGTCCAGCTAGTTTGGCTTATTTAAGAATTTTGTTGCAAGTTTCCCACCCCAGCCCGCTACATTTTTTTTTAAACGGCAAGTTAAATTTTACAAAAAGATATGCCAATCCCATTAAATATTTTTGTATAAATTGTTTGGCCATCACAATTTTTATTGATTTTATATCTTCAATATAAGCTTATAAATAATTTCCATATTTTTTTTATTTACGTAATAAAATAATTCTTAGGACAGACCTGATTTTGTCATGATTCTCTAATAAGTGGTTTGCCTGAGATTTCCCAGTTTCCCATATTACGAATTTACATGTTATTTTGTATGCACACTAGGAGTTAACCCAGTGACCCCTACACTTTTTGAGGGATAGAAGCAGAATACCCCCCTAAAGTACCCCCACCCCCCATTGTAAATTATTTTTTGACACCAATAAATTTCAAAAATAATTTTTATTGCATCAATATTTATTATAATATAAATATAATGTAAAAAATATATGCTTTAAAAATATTATTTTTAAATTAATAATTTAAGATAAATTAGGGGAAGAGAAAGCAAAAGAATTTATAATTTCATCAATATTTAATTGTTTAAATAAATTATTTTCCATTGATAAAATGGTTAAATTATTAAGAAATGGATCTTTCATGATACTAAGAAGTCTTGTTTTAATTAGTTTAATTTTACTCATGACCCTTTCGGCAGTACATGATGTAGTAGGAATAGTTAATAAATATTTAAATAAAATTGTTAAATTTGAGAAAGCAGAAAAATTTATAAGCAGACGATATGGTAAAATAAATGAATAGTTTCTCCAGTCTGAATCATTCATCTCAGAATTATTATCATCATCAGAAGAAGCTAAATAATGTATTAGTAAAAATATTTTAATTAAATAATTTTACAATTCTCAGAATCTGACAAATCTTCTTTAACCTCTAGGTCACGAGTAATAATTACGTCCCCCTTTTTATTATAAACATTTCTAAACATCAACATTACCTCAAAAACTTGACTTGTATTTAATTGATAAAATTCACAGATATCCTTGATATCATCTTTAACAATTGCCTTTTCCGCCATTCCCTTTGGGGTAAAAAATGATGTTTGACTCAAAAATTTTATCGATTCATCGTTAAATCTTTCACTAAACTGCATAATAATTAAATCAAGTGCAGCATAAAACACACTGATTTTAAAGCTATAATAAAATATTATATTTAATGATGAAAGTATATATACCTCTCCTTTTTGGATTGTAATGTTTGAAGTCTTGAACTTTCAAAATTAAAAGGTAAATTTCTCTTCTTCATAAAATCTTGGGCCTTTGAAAAGACATCCTAAAATTCAGTGTTATTATCTATTTTGGGATTATAAAATAATAAAAGATAATAATTTAAATTATACTTCTCATATTACTCAGGCAATCTTTTGCCAATTGAATTTGATTTATTGCAAACCCTATATCCTTCGAAATGGTTTGCAATTTTGTACAAGCTAAGCTTGTTATCAACAATATTTTATCCAAAACACATAGTGATAAAATAAAATAAAATTTTTATATTCTATAGACTATAGCACAAGCCATAGTGGAAGTGGCAGGATCTTCAGAATCCTTTAAATTTGCCAAAGCTGCCCTCAAAGCATCATAAAGTAGGAAAAAATTTACAATCGCCTTATATGATGTTAGCCAGCTTCTATAAATATAAAATAAACATTATATATCGAAACAATTAAGATAATATTACCGAGTGGTATTCTTGATGCGTAAAAATCTATGTGATTTTGTTAGTAAATCACTGACATGATTTGAGCACTTCATATCTTTTAACACCATTAAAATGTACATAAATTTCGTCTAATATTCCCAAGACATTTCGCAGCTCTTTTACTGATTGGCATAATTGAACAACTATTTAATTTAATTGATGACAATAGCACCAAATAAAAGCTGCCTTTGGCGCCTCCGCTCTAATCAAAGCCTGCACTCCATTAATTCTTCCACTCATGTTTGAGGCGCCATCATAGCTTTGCCCCACTAGGAATTCGAGGGGTAGATTCATGGAGCCAAGCTTGGATATTATATTCTTTTTAATATCGAGGCCCGTTGTATTTCCCGTACAATAAATGTCTATCAGCCTTTCAACGGGCTTAGGTGTCTCGCTATTTTCAACATATCTCACTATCAAAGCTATTGCTTCTGATTTCGATACATCATATGTGCCATCAACTATAATTGAATAGCACCTGTTGAATTCAATCTCCTTTTGAATTTTTTTTATAACCATATTTTTCATGGTTTCAATAAGAATATTTGTTATTATATGATAACAGATTTGAATATAATTTAGATTTTAATCCCTTAATTTTTTTCTCACTTCTTCTTTCTTCATTATCTTGTATATACAGAACAGGCTCAGAATCTGCAATAAGTTTAATAAGGCTTATCATATTGCCATATTGTTGCCTGTTCCCGCAGAATGCTTGATTGCGAGATATTAAATAAAATTTACTAAACATCGATCAGAATTTCCGTCAATATATTAAATTAAATATTAAGTGGTGGGGGGGGGGGTCTTATTATTACATTTATAAACCAGAAATCACATGATCATGATGGATGTAAAAAAAAAATTTTTTAGAATTTAAAAATTTTTTTTAAAAAATTTAAAAAAAAAGTACCCCCACTCAAATTTACTGAAGCAGTTGCTTCGGACCCCCCCCCCCGTTGTAGGGGTCACTGAGTTTACCCAAAGACTAAGATTTCCCCTTCTTTTGATGATATATTAATTAGAAATTTAACTATCTTAGTGCTTGGGAAAAATTTTCCAAAATTATTATTTGGGGTAGGCTTGTGAGATTTTTTTTAAATAATTAGTCATGGATGCTTGGAAATTTTTTAATATATAATATGGGCCAGACATTAGCCTAAATTTTTTTTGAAAGCCTGGGTTGGACCTCATCAAAAAGCCAAGGACCACGCTGATTCTAATTGCATTATGATTTTTTAAAATTTTATTTTAGTTCTGAACTATCAAGATTATTATGGTCTTTAACCAAGTTAGGGAAATTTTTTCAAAATTATTGTGGTCTTGGGATTTTTTAATATTAGCCAATAATTTAATAAAGAATTTTGATTGGTCTAAAAACTAAATTAAATATATTTTAACTTAAAAAATAATATTCACTCTTAGTAATAATGGATTGGATTCTACTGAATGGGAAGAAAGGGGGGGGGGGTAAAAAGAATAAAAATTGGATGATTTTAAATAAATTGTAAGATCTATTGTAAAAGAACAAAATTATTATCTTAATGGGCTATATATTAGTTAATTATAAATTTAGAATTAAATAAAATTTCAGAAAATTTTATCATTATTTTTTAATTAGTAGATCTGCAAAATTTATTTTAATTTTCTATATCTATAAAAATAAATAAATGTTTTGCTAAATAATATCATGGTTTGTAAAATGATAAAATCACTATTTAATGGCTCAAAAAATTCCATCAAAAATTAATATTTTTTTTATAAGGATAGTCTCCTTATATGGATAAAATAACAATGTTATACCTGATAATAAATTTATGTTTTTATATACAAGACTTTTTAAAAATTTTATTTCATTTGTACAATATCTTTTGCAAAGGATTAAATTTTTTTAAAGTTTGATTATTAAAATATCAACTAAAGTACATTTGTCTACTTGTTCTAATTTGTAGTGCACTGTAGGATCTTTCCATCCACTTGTGAACAAGAATAACCTAAAATTATTCGCTAAAGGAGGGCGTATAATTCAGGTTATTGAATTTTGAATAGCATTTTTATGGGAAGAAATTTTTTGGCTATATAAAAATCAATTAATTTTTGTCTTAATATCCATTAGAGTTAAATAATAAATAAATATATTTCAGCTCAAAATTAAACTTAGTCAACTAATGCCAACTCATCCAGTCAGCTTGAGCCAATCTTTACGACTTTATGCCATACCTTAAAAATTATTATTTAGATAAATAGATATTACCCTCATTTTTTTTGATATATGAATTATAAAAATTAATAAATTCCTATAAATTTTCCCTAATCTTATTATTTCTAATTAAATGTTAATTATTTAATTAATATGAAATTGAATTACTCATCCTCTATTATCAAATTGTTTTATAAAAAAAAGGAATCTAATATATTCTTATTATAATTATTTTTATGTGAATATTCAAATCATCCTTTAGTTTTTAATTTAGGTTACTGATCACAATTTGAGTTGCTAGTTTAAATTATAGAATATTATCAGATTATAAGAGAACAATTTTTTAAAAATGAATCTAATATTATTAAACAAAATTATATCTATGCCAATTTTGAAATATCCTCTAATAAATGTTTTTTAAAGTCAATATTAACTTTATTATTTTTTAAATTTTTTGTCATTCAATAACTAATGTTTAGCTATTCATGCAATCTTGTTCTGATTTATAATCATTTTCTATTGATTTCTGTTTAATAAATTGATCAGCTTCTTTTCTTTTAAGTAGAATTAGAAATTGTTAGTAAAATGCCACTTCTCTTAATAGACAAAGCTTATTTAACCAGCTTCCAGAATCTGATTGTTTATTGAATTTTATGTTTCAACATAAGTTGCTATTAAACATGCCACTTTTACTTTTGAAATTTTAATCACCTAAAATATTTTGATTATCATAAATTTATAAAATAATTCTTTTATTATATCACAATACAAGATTTAAATTCACTACTAGTGAGATGTTCTCTTTGATATTGGGTACCCAATAAATAAGTAACATTTTCATCCAAGTATTTATATCATTTTTTCAAGCAGATTAATTTTTTTTCTTCAGATTTTTTAGAGCATTTGATCAGGTCAAATGTCATTTGACTGAATTTGATCAACTTGCAAACCTTGTCAGAGTAGCATTGATACTTCAACCAATACAATCATAGTAATAGCTGACTGATACCCTCATATCAAAATAACATAATAAAGATATATTTAGTGTTGTAAAAATTTTTGAAAGACAAATAATAATTTAGTCAAAAATTATGCAAGCTAAAAGATTGCACCCAACAGGAAGGTATGATGGACACCTATTCACAAAATCTTGAGACTTGCATAATATTTTAGCAAAATTTTATATCAACTAAATCTCATTAATACTAGATATAATTTATTTATTATATTTATAGCTAATTTATGAAATTAAAGAAATATCTTTCTCTTTTTTTAAAAGATAAATACAAATATGATTCCTACTTTCTTTATTATTTTTTGTCATACATGATCACTATATATGAAATTCAAATAAATATAGTAAAGATTAATAATATTCATCACTACTTTATTAAATAAACAAATATAATTAAGATATTAACAATATAATTTTAATGAACCTATTATGTGAATTATGTATATATACAGTTATTTACAAATATAAGAATTAAGCAAATTTAAAAAATCAGGTAGGAGTAATATTTTGGATTAAGGTTATGTTGTCGCCTTTCAACAAGATTCTTCCTTAAATATAATATTTTAGTTATCAATACAAATAAATTTACCTATAGATTTGCGTGAATTACTTTTAGTATTAAATTCTTCAGCATTGTCAAGAACTAGGTTCATATATTCATCAAATCCCTTAACAAAATATTAGATTTTAAAAAATATGTTAGTCATACGATGATTTCTCCTTCCAATCTTAAATTAACATTTTCATAAATCCATACTTGAATTCGAGATCTCTATAAAAATTTAGATTAAAATGTAATAATTATTATATTACATTTTGAAGATAACGGAATATCAGATTCTTAAAAAAATATAAGTATTTATATATAGAGATTAAATTTACTATAGGCTGTACTAGAACTTTTTGAACTTTCTGTTGAGTTTTATAAGCCATGACGCAAATTTAAAAATTTTCTAATTTGTTAAATTAGATTAATTGATTCTTTAATAACTCGGCACACAAAAATAATATATTAAAATATATTTTTTATCTATTTTATCTCCTACTTAAATATAAATCTAATAATAAAATGAGTTCATAACTAATAAAATTTTAACATTATTTAATAACATCGTAGAAATTAAATATACATTATAAACTAACATGAAAACAATGAATAATTTTATTATGTCCTTGTTAATATCTTCCGTTTATATATCTTTCTATAACAAATCAATATAAATTTATCAATTAATCATAATTCACAATTAACAAATATATTAAGGAAATGACGAAAAATGATTTGGAACACTTTTTTATTTTTACATTAAAAATAGTTTATGTTATATTTTTCTTCAAAATTTTTATTTGTTTATTATTTTAAAATTAAAAAATTTAAACAATTAATTATAAAAAAGGCTTAGCTTATGTAAAAATAAAAAAAATCAACAAAAAAAGTAATTAAAACTTTTTATATTTAAAAATTCCTAACAAAAGGTAAAAATTTTTGAAACAAATGCAATAAAAAATTTATAAATTTATTGGAAAAACTAATTATATTGTATCTTGTCAATTTTAAGTTTCTATTTATATAATAGAAAATAAATTAAGTTATATTCTAATTATAATATTTAAAACAAAAGTTCAAGAGGATATCCTATACTCTTGTTTCCCATGGAGAAATTAATCTTTTTTATCTAATACATGAAGCGTGAATAATGAATAGTATTCATCTTATAAACTAGTCAAATTATATTGTTGTTCTGATTATAAATGGTAGCTAATATCTTTTAATGTATTTCTGAGTCCCCAGTGTTGTTTCATGTTTTATTAATTTATCACTATTTGTAACACTTTTTTCCTTTATATTTATCAAAGTGCCGAGGAACTAATTGTACTGCCCGAGAAGGATTTTTTAAAAATATTTTACATTTGTTTTTGATTTTTATATCTAATAATGGCGATTTAAAATATTCGGTCTTAACCAGGCCATTTAAAAATATTACAAAAAGGCCAGTACCTTATACCCGGGCAGAGTCTGCAGAACTCTGTTATTTATTCACTATGTTTGTTGAATAAAAAATTAGGAAAGTATAATAGAATTAAATTGTGTAAACATATTTTGTTTAACTGCTCTGGTTAGAAATTTTTTTAAAAATATTTGGCTTCAAAATATACGGCCCGGACTGTATATATTTAAAAAATTAAAATTGGGCCAGGCCCATGTACCTGGGTCTAGCTGGGCCTACAGGACTCTGATATTTATTCACTGTTTGTTGAATGAGGATTTTGGAAATTGGAATAGAAATATATAAAATAAATTAAGAAAATATATTATGTTTAAGGAATGCTTACAAAACATTCAATTTCTTATACTCGCCAAATATTTTGCTGATAAATTTATGCCATATCCGTTTTGAGTGGATAAAATTTCAACAGTGTTTATGAATGTTCAAGGAAAATTCAAAAGTTCTTCATTAAGTCTTAATCTGATCTTGACAATTTAAGATCATATTCAATTATTTATTTATAAGATCTAATAGTGCCACTCACTATTCTATAAAATAAAATGCCAACGTGTAGGCATAATTTTATTTAGGGTTTGTTTAGATCATATAATTTATTTACACTATCATCATTATGCTCGAATTCAATATGATGTTGATCAATATTATCTTTCTGCATAGTATTCCATAATTAATAAATATTTGAATATAAATTATTAAAAACGTTGGCAATAGATGTCTATGTTATCAATTTAGATTTTAAGCTTCTAATTCTTGAAAATCAATATATTTTTAACAGTTGCACAACCCATAGAATAAAAACTTCAAATATAAAATGTTTTACTTATTTAATAGCATCCTGCAAAGGCCATTTTTTACTTACCGAGTCCAACTGAAATTATGTTTATGTAATAAAAAATGAAAAATAATTTTTTCCTATTCTTAGTTCATTTAAATTGTGAGTAGATCTGTAAAATGTAGACAATTATTTTGAGGAACTGGAACTCGATTTATTTTTAAAAGGTGCACCATGTTATCAGTTTCAAGTTTGAAAGAAAGTGTGTGATTATTTTTAATAAATAAGTGCTAATTTTTTGAATTAAAGTTCAAACTAAATCTTGTTTGACCTTCTTTCCTGCGGAACTTCACTTTTTGTGATTAGTAATATTGTTTTAAATTTTTATAAGCATATCAATTTAATTTAAGCAAAAAAAAAATCATTTTAGAATTTATTAAAATTTTTGTATTGTTACATACAAATTTAACTTTTACCGAATGATATATATATTAATAAATTTTGATAAAGATTATTATTTTTTATTACTTAAAAAATATCTTTAATTCTTCTTTTCTAAAATTCCTACAAAATATCAGACACCTTTGTCATGAATCTTTGATCTGCATTTAATTTATATACAAATTTTAAAAATATAAATTAAAAAATTAACATATTTTATGGTCAAAAAAATCTAAGATGAATACGATTAAGACAAAATCAGATCTTTTAAAATTTAAAAAATTGCGCGTTATAGATCAATATTAAAAATATGCTAAAAAAATGCTTGTCTACGAAGCTTAATCCAGAATTTTCTAAACACTTATCATATATTCAATAATTATTTTTTTTATATTAAATCTGCTTTTATTTAATGCGTCTAAGTCCTGTAATTAACATTATCTTTTGGAGAAAAAAAAATTAATGTGTCTATAAGATTTGAGTAAAGGTAACTAGTTACATTTCAAATAAAGTGACTATGCTATGTAACTAGTTAAGTTTTTGGCTAAGATACTTTCTATTTGAAATTAGTTAATTTGTTATTAAAAAAAATTTTTTGAAAAGTGAAAAGATGAATTAGTTATATTTTCAAAAATGATACTGGAATTGGAATTAAAGTTTCCTAAAAAATAAATAAAGCCTGAAAAATATTTTGAATACTAATAATTTAGAATATTTATGAATAATTTCGAATATTTTTCAAATAATTCGATTGAATTTATGAAAAAACTACTATTTTATAAATAATATTTCATTAATCGTATTCGATTTGAAGTATCAAAACGAATAATTTTGTATTCGTAAATTACTAATCGAAAATTTGTTTTACGTATAATATACCAAGAATTTGCAAATTAACAAAATGACTTTTAGTTTCATAAAATATCAATTTATATTACGTCATGGTGTATTAGAAAAAAAATCAAAATTTTGTAAAAGCTGGGCCTTTTCCACATATTTAAAGCCCTATCATCCACTTTTAAAAAATCTAAATCAAAATGTCGTCGCAAGAATAAGTGATTACAATATTTGTCCAAAATTATTAGTAGAGTATCCATTTTAAGCTGATTTTCTTATTTGAAAATGGCACATTACGAAGTAAAATCCTATATTTTTTAATATTTTCTTTTGCCGGTTCATCGAAAGTTGTTTGTTTTCTTTAGAACGCATTAGGAGGGGTAGGGGGTTCGATTCTACAAACAAATTTATAATTGGGTGTGGGTACTCTTTTTAGAAGAAAAAACAAAATATTATTTAAATAAAATTCTAGAATTTACGAGAGAATTTATTTATAAAAATAATAATTAATATTAATTAATTATAAACAAAAATGGGAAAAAATAATACTTTCTGAATGTCGGAAAAAAAGGAAAAGGCAAGGATGGACTATGGCTGTGCGGAAATTATTAAATTATATATTCCTGTCCTGATATGTATGTTATTGGTGATCATCAACCTTAAAATAGTAAACACATTTCTGACTTATTTTAAATAATAGATTTGGCAAAAAAATGAAACATTTTGACTTCAATAACCAAAAAGAAAATGGTTTCTTTTGTATAAAAATTTAGATAGATTGGTTCAGAGTTAAAGATGTTTACATATTATACACACCGTTCCACGAGGATACAAAAGTAACTACAACCTTGATATGGCACTCCATAGCAAATACCACTATATTTCTATCGGTAATTATCATCATGACATTCCTAATAGTATTTCTTTATAAAATGGGATGTCTGAAAGTAAACTCATGAATAATACATTGATTTTTATAATTTAATATATCATGTTGCATAATAAAACCTATATAGGTAAGGGTAGGAATGGTGGGACCACATGGGCGCTTTTGAAGCGTGTTTTTTTAAGAGAAGTTCAAACTAAAAAAAAGAATAAATTTATCCATTTTAAAATTATTAGACATATAGACATGTGGTAAGGCTAAAATGCGTTTTATTAATGTATGTATTTTTTAATTTGGATATAATCTGCTATTTAAATTGCGAATTAAAAGAAGTTTTTAAAAAAGTAGCGTTGTTCAAAATTGACGCTACATTTATGGTAAACGCGATCGCTCAAGCGATGCGAAATTAACAGCCGATTCATCAGTGTTGAAAAATACGTGACCAGCTGTTGCGACATCAGCATTTCGCACAGTATTTATAAATTGTTCCAATTATTGGCTTGATTATATAAAATACCAAGCGTATAATTTCGCATCGCGCTATAAATGAAGCCTGAGGTGATATTGAAAATTTAAAATAATTATTGAATCGCGAAACTCTTTCTTAATAAGACATTTGAGTCAAATATAGACATACGCCAATTTGAGTGTAATTTCGAAATTTATTATTTGCGATTCAAACACTATCAATATCAACTCACATATTTGAAGAGTCACTATAAGGTTTTCAAATTACATTAAAAAAATATATTTTATATTTTGTTATTAATCCATCTTTTTAAAACAAAAATGTACATAAAAGGCCATTAAGTGTCTGTTAATGACGTCGACAGTGATGCTACTTTTTTTCATGGTTTACTTTTATATCGGTGAACTATTTAGGGCTTTGAATATACCAATCGACTATATTACCGCAGTCGTAGTGGTATGGAACAATGCGATAACGGGAATATTGGCAATTTTGTGGAAAGGTTTTGTTTAACCCTATATATGTGTCATCTTGGGATACAGAGTCCTTCAATTTTAAAAAAATTTACTGAAAGTAAATTTCAGTAAATTTCAAATCAACCGGAAATGGATTCTTAAATATATAGAGCAACCACACTGTGGATTTCAGATAATGTTGCCTATAACTTTTGAATTATTTTAAATTTACATCAATTTTTATATATATTTTCGTATAAAATTAAATAATACTCAAAGATTCATGACAAAAATTTTCGGAAATTTAGTGTAGGTATTCTACACGTGCTGGGATGCATTTCTGGTCAAAGAAATCTTTGAAATTTATAAATATTCAGTAAAATGATATAGGAGTTTCCGTCCTCATGGTTTCCATATCCCAATACGAATATAATATCAAATTTTTGTTGTTTGATATTCAAGACCGTGCTTTGCCTGATTCGCTGAAATTTTCCAGGGTTGTCAAATTTTAAAAAAATTAACATATTTTTTTCAAATAATCGTTATAATATTAATTAAATAAATTTAATAATTCATATTAAAATAAAGGTATTTAAATTTTAATTGTAAGAAAATCCATCCCATATTTTTTAGTATTCATAAAAACTTTGATTTGAAAAGTATCATAACAAATTCTTTATTAATTCCTATAATTTATTCCATTCAAAATAATTCTTACAACTATCAATTTATATTCTTCTAATTCTATTCTCTATATTAATGAATGATTTAATGGCTTCTTTATAAAAACATGTTGATAGTAAAGCGACTGAATTGAGTTCGAGAATCGCTAAGTAAAAATAAAACACTCGGTAAAGAATGTGAACGACTCATAGATAAGGAAAATAAGCTTTAGCAGCGGTACAGCATTAAGTATTAAAAAAAATTAATTTCGAATTTTAAGACTTAATGATAGAAGAAATGATTTTTTTTGGCACTATCGAAATTATATTAATTGATATGCTCTTAACAAGAGAAAACTTTAACTGTCAATGTAAAATACTATAATTTAAAATATCGTAAAATAATTTGGTTGGAATATATACCTTGGGCCATTTAAATTTATAGTGTATTTTAATCTAATTACGAATATTTTTAAAAATAATAATATAAGTCACAAATCATTAAAGATTTTAATAGAAGTTTTTGTCTTCTACATTTTCTTAGTTTAAATAATGTATCAATACAATCCTAGGAAATCTGAATTCTAAATAGGGCCATTTTGCTCCGAGTCGTCAAAAGCACGGTACTGTTGATATTTAATATTAATAAACAAAAATTGTAAATATACGGGTAACCCAAAAATTTATTACGCATTAATGCCTGTGCATTCATTTATGCTTCTTCAGGTCCTCTTGTGCTACAACAAGCTTACTTGATATTCGATTGCAGTCTGATGGCTTTGGCTTTCATAAAGTTCCTCCCGGAATGGACAACTTGGGTGGTACTCTTAATGATATCCGTTTGGGATTTAGTTGCCGTACTATGCCCCGGGGGCCCTTTAAGAATTCTGGTGGAAACAGCTCACGCCAGGGGAGAAGACTTAACTAAACTCCCTGCAATGGTTTACAGCTCTATGTTGTATCCTCTTATGTCTACCTCTAGCATTATTTGCGATCTAGCACAACATTACGGCACGATGACAATTGATAAGGGCCAAATAAATAATCAGGTTTGAGATGAGTATTTTTTTGTCACTAGAAATCGTTAAACGTTAATATGAATAACTTTGCTATTATAGGTCTGAGCCTTTGGTTATCAAATACAAGCGAATTAAACTTTTTAAATAAAATCATTATTTCAGTAAAATATTTTTATAAAAATTTCACGTTATAGAATGCAAAAGAACCAGCAGATTCAAAAAAGTCTGGCGAGATTCCAGCTCAAGATAAAACGGCATCAGATTCCAATAACTCCTTACCTCCAGAAGAAAAAAGTAAATCGAGCTCATCTACGGTAAATAACAAATACGATAGTGTTCCGGATGATATCAACAATAGTGACTCGGATGAGAATAATAGCCCATTAAACAACTCCAAAAATCGCGACGGCGAAATCATTAAAAAAATAGCAGTTAAAAAAAGTGCGTCCGATTATTCTTCAAACAAAAGATCAGTTCCGGCGAATAATGATCAGGGGGAGAATCCCATCTTAAACGAGTCGCCCACAGGAGGGGTAAAAGGAGCCAAACTGGGTTTAGGGGATTTCGTTTTTTACAGCGTTTTGATAGGCAAAGCAGCCGTAACAGATGATTGGACCGTCATTATCGCTTGTATATTGGCCATTTTGATCGGTCTTGGTTTAACTTTGGTGTTGCTAGTTATGTTCAAACAGGCCTTACCAGCGCTTCCTATATCGATCATCCTTGGTTTGATGATGTATTTTGGGTTCTATTATATAACTAGCCCCTTTTTGGACAAATTAAGCGAAAATAACTTTTTTTTATGATTACTACTTTATAACCATGATGCCTCTAATAATACTTAATTTTAATATCAAAATTAATTTTAATAAAATGTTTCGCATATTTTTATAAATGGTATATATACTAAAGATAAAATTGTGATTTTTTTTTAAAATATATTTTCTACTATGTCTTAATTATTAAATTTGTTTGTGGATATGATATAATAAATAAAAACATGACAAAAATAATTTTATCTAAATCATAAACAATAAAAAGATTGCAAGACAAAATAATTCAAAAGATAAATAAGTTCCACATTAGAATCATGTATGAAAGTAGGTTTTATATACATATATATTCTATATTTTGCTTTTCCGATTGCAAGAGACAACTAATAGTTTTTATCCTTATTATTTAATAGATAGGTATTAGAGCTAGTAACACAAACGTAAAAATAACTTTAAGGCGCTGACGATAACTGAATAGCGTCCATAATAAAGTGTTGGGAAATCATTTTTTTGACGACTTTTTATTTTAAAAATATTTCTTCTAGTGCCCCCTCCCCTCAATCCACTCAGATTATGGCCTAGCTAACTACTGCACTTTATTAGATATAAAATAGCATAAAAAAAGCAAAATGTACTCTCAATATGTAAGTAAAATAATTCAAAATTCCTCATATACATACAAAAGTAATGGTAAATAGTTCCACTAAACCTTTATTTATTCAAATATTCCCCCCCCCCCTAAATTTCATTCTCTTCGCGATAATCTTATTTAGCCAATAGTTAAGTAAATAACAAAAACAAAATTGATAAGTCATTTCGTCAATCTATACAAAGTTCCCTCAGCTACGTATTCCAGTAGTCCGTCTTTAACCTTGATTTCGAGGAATTTTTGCAAATCGGATATTAGGAATTCGCTGCCCGCCTTTTGCGATTTAGCTAAGACCGGGAGCTGTTTCATGAAAATCTTGAGAATGGAAAACATGCGTTCTAGAGTTAGGCTTTCCATGTTTGTTAGAATATTTTTAATGTACAACCAAATTATCTGTAAAATATTTTTAAAATAAAAAATTAATATTTTATCCCAAAATATCAAAAAATCAAATTCACAAAATTTTGAAACTTTTAATGGAAATAAATAAGCTAATTTAAATATAAAAATAAAAAAGATGTCCAAAATGTTTAATATACGATGTTATTAAAATTTCAATATTTACGAAACATTTTTTAAATGGTTTTGGCCAATCTGAACTTTATATATGTTATTTAAAAAGTGTTTTAGAATTAGTTTTCCGTATATTTTAGAATTATAAATAGAAGATGTACCTCCGTTTTTTAACCAAACACTGGCGTGGCCGAAGAGGGTACAAATAGTACTTTTTAAAAAGAAAAAAAAACCTGATTTCGAGTGTTGTTTATGGTATCCGATGGTATTTCTTCATCTTGGTTTCCCGCTTTATCTTCCCCTTCAATGGAGTTATAATTCTCGTCGCTGCTATTCATATTTATAATGTTCCTGGAGGAACAAGTGGAAAGAAGAGCGGAATGACTAGCATCCCTAAAATCAGTTGATTTTTCGGAGAAATGTTCATCGTCCGCTGAAAGGTAACAATCCTTTTCCGTTTCCTGGATTTATAAATTATATATAAAATATAACTTTATTTTCTTAATTTTCCTTCTTTTATTTATTCATTCATTTCTTACTTTTATTTCTTATTTTATATTAAAAAAAAATACCAAATTACTCAACTATAATCAAGCCTTGATTGATCCAAAAATTGATTTTCCTTTTAACAAGCGAATGAGGCACACCAAGTGACGACGCGATTTTTTGACCGGTCAAAACGTTTTTGCGTTTTATCATGTGATTCTCGTTATTTTCTTGTTCGTTATTGTATGAATAGCTTGTGGAAGGCTGTTTAAAAAAAACATCTTTTATTCTTTATCCCGTCTCTCGTATTTAAATCAAAATCATGAAATTTTTTAGATATTTTTTTGATTGAGAGTAAGGATAAAATTATAATTTTTTTCCTATATCATATCAATAATTTGATACCGAATAAGTTAAAATAATAATTATGAAAAGATAATAACATCAAGTGTGGCGGGTGATTTAACGCTAGGACGATAACGGGAGGATTAAGTCCTTATAAACTAAGCCTAGACCACGGTCAGTTTATAAAAAAATAACGTTAAAGTCACCCTTCATTTAATCCCATATTCTACCTAAAGTTGCTCAGATGCTAAAAATTTTATAACGTTCGGGGAAAGTTTTAAACCCCGGAAAACAATTATCCAGTAAGGTAGAAATCTTTTTACTGTTCATTCCTTAGCTTTATTGGGAGTAGGGGGGGGGGGGGGCTGTTGCTAGATCTCTAATGAATTTTATTGATTTAAATGTATCCAGTAATCTTAATTGTTAGCTAGAAATTATAAAAATAAAGCCATATCCAAATGTATTAACATCAATGAAAGAAGAAATTATTTCTATAACAGTGAAATAACTTTAAATTTATGTAATTCTTTAAAGACTTATCCTTTATGGTCTAGTATTATGCAAACACATTATAATTATGGACAAGCTACACATAAAATGTTGAAAGTTATTTTAATAATTTGAAAAATAGAACATTTAAGTTCGTATTACTTATGGATGTTGTAATTTTTTTGCAAGCATTTTGAAGAGATAAGAGGGTTGCGTACTATCGCTGAAGCATCCCGAATCTTTAATATAGGAATAATACACTGTAGAAAGTATACCACAAGAAACAGAATTTACAAATTTCTAAATTTAGCAAAAAAAATTTAATTGAGAAAGAAATGTCAGGTGATAAAGATTAATTAATTGAAAATTAGAAAGTTTAGAGATAAACCATCCATAAAAAAGAAACGACTTCATATTATGGAGATACCCTAAAAAATTACATTTATAAAGGTACCAAAATTAAATTAAGCTTGTTGAAAAACGGAAATATTACCACATTGAATAGACCCTTAAAACTTGGATCTAGTATATATATTATAATGATTAATACATGTCCTTTTGATAGTTTATCACAAACAGTAACAGTAGCTTACTGCGATAGCAAATTATATGAAATGTTTTTGATAATTTAGAAAGTAATATATTTAAAGAGTTTATAGAATATTTTGCTTAGCATGGTGCTAATAATAATATGTTATGAATGTATTAATTACGAATGTGTTTATTATCGCTAATATGTTTTAATCGATCAATTTACTTTTTTTGTTATTTTTCTTGTTATTAATTTTCCTTATTATTCAAATGTTTTCAATTACAATAATACTATATATATCATTACAAACTGATGAGAAAACATATAATTTTTTTTTACTTGTAATGTTCCAAATTTTATAGGGAAAAAATAAACGTTACTTTTGACTTTTACTGTCCAAAGATTGTTTTCATTAGTTCTTTTAAAGTGATTTCAGTTGTGATATTATTGGAAATTTGCTGTGTGCATCTATTACTATTAACCAAAATTTTTGAAAAAAAGGTCCCGTATAGTATATATGTATCCATTCGAAGGGTTTCGAAGTTGTAACCCATGGGAGTTAGATAAGTGATTTATTATTATAAATGTTTGATAAAATCAAAATTAGTAATGATTTGTATAGATTGTCTTTCTAAAACAATATATTATATTATAGAAAGATGTTTTAAAGATACATATAGTGTAACCGATATTTTTAAATGTATTAATACAATTGTTCTAGATCGGAGAATTTCTTAGAAATCATATGTTGTTTACCATAAATTCTAGAAATAATAAATAATATAGGTTTTGAAAGTTTGGATATTTTAATACAAGATACATTATCTCTTTTAACATTCTGTAAATCGGGTAAAATGATGGACCTCTTATCCTTAGTCCATAAATACCTATTTCAAGAACAAATTAGACAGGCGTAGCAGATGGGAATATATTTTATATTTAGAAGCACATTGTCCTGATGTATTATTAATGAAGGCATCAAACCAAATTTGAAAATTTTTAACATTATCACAATGTTACACATTGGATATATAATTTAAGTTAAAAAATAATTATGTAACTTATTAGAAGTCTATATTCTTACATATCATTGATTTGAGAGTTTATTATATATAACGCATATTGAATCTAACCGAAATTTCAGAATTTGATCCTTACTTTCTTCAAATCATTTCGCCAACTTGAAGCTTTTAAAATGGTCATAACTCAATAATAGTTAGTGAGAAGGATATTTGGTTTAGAGAATATTAAATCTCAAATTAAATACTAAATAATGGTAAAGTTTCAGGACATATTTTCTTATTTTCGGTTTTGACAAAGTGCCAACACTTTCATATTTTGCTTATAACTCACTAACGGTTAATCTCGCTGCTGTCAGGTTTGAAGATCAATTCGGATCCATTAACAGGCCACACAATAGTATAAGTTTTGGTAATTGATCCTTAAATCGTTTCGCCAACTTCAAAATTTCACACTTTTCTTATATAGCTTAAAACTTACTAACCTTTGATTTCGCTGGTGTCTGGTTTGAGGATCAATTAAGAGTCTAAATATTGGAATAAATTTTAGAATTTGATCCTCAAGTAGTTTCGTCAACTTCATGGACCTAGGAAAACAACATACCAAATTATTAGTTTTAAAAGCATTTTAAAAGCCTCAGCCAGGCCCAGCCCGTAAAAAACTTGATACAATTTATCCTGTCCGAAAGCGCGGCAGTCTTAAAATCAGCCAGAATTCAAAACCTAAAAAGACGTTATATAAAAGGGTCTTATATCTCTAAGATGTGCACATAATTGGAAAAAGTTTTACATACTTTAGCATTATATGCTATGCCACAGACAAATAATCGGGAAAAAGATTATTTTAAAATTTAAGTTCGGACATACCCCTAATAATAGTATACTTTATACCAATTATTAATATTAAAAAAAAATTGGTAAGAAATATAAAAAATGGCCACATTTTATAATGAATGCCAAAAATTAATTTCAGTGAGTAAAATAATCATCTTCAGCATATGTTATCATTTCTCAAAAATAAATACCCCATAACGCCTTAAAAATTTAAGCACAAATAACAGAATAGTTTTTATCAACCGTATGAAGAGGCAACTCTTATTAGGTCGAAATAGAGTTGGTATCTATCAAAATCTTACCTCATATGGACCTCCTTACTCCTTCACATTAGTAAAAAATGGTGTTAATAAGTATAATTAACAAAACCTTCTGTTCAACGTCGACATCCATCCCGGACCCCATAACAGATCCCGAATAATATTTCGATTCTTCTTCGCATTTATCTTCCTCGTGGAACAAGCATACGATGCAAGCAAGTAATGGAGTCACATTGTAACGAGTAGTTTTGAACCTTCCGTCCCTGCGTCTCATAGTTATATCCAGGCTTACCTTGCCAAAGTGCTTCTTGTATTCTAGTATTCTGTGCTCCTTTAAAAATTAATAAGTAAAAAAAAAATTAATCTTTCAATCTTTATATGTATTTCGCGTATTGATTCATTATTTTCTTTAACTTTATGCTTGGCATATGTTCGTCCATAGAGTTCCAAAGCGTTCATTATTTCCTTAGGCAAGATCAAATCCTTTAACTGACTTTCGGGCCTATTTCTATCACCGAGGGTAGAAGATTCCTGCATCATGGGAATGTTGTGAGGCCAAAATTCTTTCGAGAATATCAAAATATTTAGTTGGGCACCTTTCGAGAATATGCCAGTGTTTCCCTTTTAACAAATATTTTCGCAAAAAAATAAAATATTAATATTTAAAAAAAACATGATAAATATTATAGTTTTTATGGATGATAAATATTTTTTTAAAAAAATTAGACATATTTTTTAAAAAAAGTGAATAATTATGCAATAATCTCATGAAACTATAACAAAAGGCCTTCATGGTGTATAAAGAAAATAATAGACTCTAATGTATGGGAAAAAATTTCTCGAGTGGCGATGATAGATATTGCCTTGAGAAACTTAAACTGACTAATCGGAAACGGAAGTTAGAAGATCGATGAGTATATTTTGGCGTCAAGAGAAAGTACAACATACTTAGTCAGTATTCATTTTATAATTGAATAATTCTATATAACGATGCAAAATCGCTCCATTTGAGACGATTTTTTATAACGGTTAACTCAATATTTTAGTCAGATAAAAATTGCCCAAGCTCCAGGATTTTGCTAATAGATGTAAAAACCTTTGTGCCATCTATAAGTAAAATCTTGAGTCTTGTGTAATATTTTCTGGACAAAATGAGTCAGCCGTTTTTTAAATCGGCTCAAGTGGGGCGATTTTGCATCACTAATTCTATACTTTAGCGATTAGGAGGGCATCAACGTCATTGGGGCTAAGAGAGTCAAGAGGGCCCCGTTTTTTAAACTCGATTTAAAGTGAATTACAAAATGCAAGTCTGAAAAGATACCATAAAATTAAGAAAATAATGTGTCATTTTAAAAAAAAACACACACACATTTTGAATCATTTCTTGTAAGAATTCGTTGTCCCCATGGATGATCTTGTTTAAGATGCTAGTTTCGGAGGCATCCTTTATTATGACCTGACAATTATCCATATGCGCTTCACCTTTGTTTTAATTATATGTTTATAAAAAAAATTAAATTGGTAAAGGTTTAGAAAACTTTGTCAATAATTGGGTAACAAACGTCATTCAAAGAACTGTTTTTTTTCTAAATAGTTAAATAGGAAAAATTAAATGAATATCACTCATAAGAATCTAATACATATTTTTTCTTTTAGAAAAAAAAAATTATATTCAATCCTAGTTTAGAATATTCCTAAGTCTCATTTATCCATTTCCTCTTATTCTTAGTTAAATGATCTCTTATGAAAGTTATGAGCACTTAGGTATGCAAAATGGTAGATCTTTCCAAAAAGATGTATCAAAAATTACCGAATCTTTCTTTCAACGAACTCAAATATCTCGTTTCCCGATTGGCGAATTCTTTCAAAATTTCGAAGTTTTTACCGCTCCTGTAAAAGACTGTAATGACTCTACGGGCCAACTGATCTATGTATTCGCGGGCAAATTCGGTCAAATGGCCGTAAACATGAAGCAGGGCCTCGCTCGCTCCCATTATGCATTTCGGGATTTCATCAGGATCAATATTCTTATCGGCATTTTGGGAAGAAATTCGATTAAACCGTTCTATAAAGTCCATTTCACCGACTTTAAAAAAAAACTTTAGTCGTATGGTTTAGAATATTTTTCTTTACATATTAAACCTCATTAAATATGTTTTTAAACGGTATAAACATTATATTCTTTATTACTCCGGATTCGATAGGTTGCTCATAAATCGGTCTTTGTTTGGTCTTTGGCTTCAAAATGCTCGAATAAACATTTTAAATTTATGAACCCGAATTCGGGACCCTGTATTTTATGTTAGAATTAAGATTTTATATTAAGCCTAGCCCATGCCCATAGACTTGTTAAACTTTAGTAAATGATCTAATAATATTTATTTTATTTTTTGTATCCAAAATTTAATCTTTTTTAAAAAAAGAAATTATTAATAAGGTCTTTATCACCTCTTCGCTCTCGAAATCTTGGACAATTACTTTAATATTGTCTTAGGGTATTTTATGTTTAACTGGTTCCCATAATTTTATAATTTTATAAAAATAATAAATTTGTATGTTCATTTATAGTTATTATCAAATATGATATACATAATTTAACAAATGACATTTTTATATAAAAAAAATTGAATGAATGCATGCCCGCACTTTTCCTCATAGGTATTAAATAGTAAAATCGTTTGTAAAATAATAATTTTTATAACTAAAATGTTTTATTTATAGGGTGTGTCCACAAAATTTTATTTATTTTTTGACTTTGGACGCACCCTTAAACTTTTTATTTGAAGTCTTATGGTTCAGATAACATATGTTAATCCCATTTACCGATTAAAAAAAATAATATTAGGGAGGGTGCCAAATGTTCGGTTAATCACTCAGGCTTAAACAAAACGTCAATGTTCGTATGTCAAAGTGAAGAATTCAAAATTGAAGTATTTAATAGCGATAATATAAGCCTAAATTATATTTAAGAATGTTGAGATTCCATTCAATTTACTAACAATATCTAAAAGGCATATATTTCGAACCGAATATATTACTTTATTTTTAAATGGCAACTTGATTATCAGATTTAGGTGCTATTTCATATGTATAAATCATAATGTATCTTTTTTTCTACAATTATACAATAGTGAAAAATCAAAAGTAGGAAGAAATATATATAAAGTTTTTACATCCATTCGGATTTTCTAATTCCTTTACATTTCCAAGTATAGACGACACTCTTTACTTGCCCAAATGTCATATCTTAACATTAGTTTCACTGTTAAATGCTACTGGCCGTAGTTATACATTGTCGTCACAAGAAAGTAAATGCGCTACCGAAAAATTAGAATCCTTTGAAAATGAGTTTAAATTTAAATTATATCAATTTTTTTAATATTTAGGGCGCCATATATGAAATGCACAAGATTCTGTTTAATATATTCAAGAACTCGAAACTTAATTGAACATATTTTTTTAATATTTATTTAAATGTTATAGGGCAAAATTTTTTATAATAAATTATAAATAAAGTAATAAATTGAATTTCTTTTATCGATAGACAATTTCTATAATTGAATGAAAGCCCCATTTATTGTTATTTTCACTTACAAGATGAATAATCCTTTAAATTATATCAAATAGTTCAAGAAAAACCATTAAAAACTGATTAATATATAATTTTATACAAAGACGCCCCCTTCCGGGAAAATATTTATACACTTTTCTAAACATTTTTATCGATTTTGAGAATGAAGATGGCCGCGTCCCAGATTAATTTTTTTTTATAAATATAAAGGAAGAGTTTAATAATGTCTACTAAATTTTTTAAAAAAATTGAAGGTCGTATTATTTCCGAAAAATCGTTTTTAGTCCTTATATATTAAATAAAATGACCGGAAATTGGAAAAAAAAATAAAAAATTTTTTTTATCTAAAATTAGAATCTTTGTACGTAATTTTGATATTAAATTTGTTATTTACAATTATGTAGTTTTTAAGATATGCTTAATTGAATGAAGGCAGATAATGGTAAAAATACGTCATTTTTGCCACTTTGAACCCTAATATCTTCAAAAATATAAATGTTAGGAGGCTAAAATTTTGGCTATTTCTTAGTTACATTGACCTTTCTTTGCTTACCAAATTTTAAAAAAATCGAAGGGGGTCGGCCGAATCGTGGTTGATTTGTCATGGAATGACCCACCTAAAATGGACAATATTATATATAAATCTCGGTATTACAATGAATAATTGATTTTGAAAATGATATATGGCGTCATGAAATGAGCTTCGATCAGGATTGACTATTTAAACCGACCAAATATAATTGGATCAAATGACCTATATTGTCAGGTCAATGGTCAAAATTCAATTATTCGTTTTAATAACGATATTTTAATATTAATAAGTACCAAATACGCTACATAAATGAATGTAAAATATAATTGAATTCTATAATATTTTGATGGATTTCGTTTGAAATGGCAGTTTGTTTAATGATCCAATTGAGGTTTAATTTTTTAATTTATATCATAAGTTATAACAAATTTTCCCGTAATTAATATATTTAACCGATTTCGGGTGTTTATAAAGGCCCCATATAGACTAATTTCATGTTTTTTAAAAAAAAATTCCTCTTGCAAAGGGCGTAAATTCCTAACCACCAGTTTGATGCCGACAGCTGATTAATGTTTATAGACTATATGGCATTCTACACATTACGCATTATTTTAATGTTTTTACAACTAAAGAACATTACATCAACTAAATGGCTTGAATATCGCCACCTGCCAGAAATCCTGGTTCTATTGTATCGCAAATTTCATAGCATTATTCTGTAGGTCTTAATTTATCTTTCTTATTGAAGATATTAGTAGCATTATCGGCAGTTGTATTGACATTTTTTTAAACTTATTTCAAACAAGTTTTCAATTTTTTTTCTTTTTATTCCCCAATGGGACATAGCTCGATTGAATATGCTGTTCTTAATTATTTCTTTACGTGGGTCAACATAAAAATTTCTTCCTTATTCATAACAAAGACATAGTAAGGGTGGAAGTATATTTTAAAAAATTTAAATTTCTTACCCAAGATTTATTTTCTAAGATGTTATCATTTTATTTATCTTGTGCATATCATAAAGAGTTTATTCAAATATGAATGCTTTAGAGCTCCTTAGCAAATTTGAAACTGCTGCAACACTTTATAAAGGGAGCAAGCCAGTGAGTTGATTTCTATAGTGAAATACAAAGCTTTAATTAATAGAGGTCTCGCCATATGTTTTGAAAAGGGTGTTATAAATGTGATGTATTCTTTTACATCTTTATTAGTATTTTTACTAATATGAAATGAATTTGCTTGCGAAGGAAATCTTAGCTTTTATTAATGTTAATTCATCCTATCAAAGTGTGTGACAATAATTATGTGATACATTTAATCACAAAAATAATTTTTGCCAAAAACTTAAAGATTTTAATCAAAAAAATATTATATACCTCAAGATTACACAATAGCCGAAAGGTTTGGCCCACTATTTTTTTGGCTAAAATCTTGATATCACCGTTTTTAAACCGAATAAATGGAAGGTTTTGATAATACTATACAGAAAATCAACATTTTAGAGTATAAAACAGATGCGATGCGCAAATGCTTTAATGTCATAGTACGTATCTTCAAGGGCATCTCGATAAAAAGCTTCCTTTTTTTTAAAAAGTAAAATAAAATTTTGTAAACTTTGGACGAGGTCAAAGTGTTTGGGCACCGCGTATTTGGGGAGGGGTCTAAGGAGGGACTCATTTTGATCGTCCAATCCTTCATCTTCTTCTTCTTTTCCTACAAGAGCGTTCTCCTTGAGTCGTAGTAAAGGAGGTCTTCTAATACCGCTCGGATCTTCCAAACCAAAATTAGTCATATTTCTACCTAGAAGATTGCAATTATCAGATATATCTTCCCTGGAGTGGGAGGAACCGTCATCGAGTTGATCGGCAGGAGAATGTATTAGTTTATCATTTGATTCTTTTTTTTAATAAAGGAATTAATTGATTGATAACATAATTCTTGTTTTTTTTATACAAATGCTTAGCCCTCATTCATAGTTAGAGCGAATTATACAAAATATGCGGTATTTTTTGTATTCTCCGCCGTGAATTCGCTCTGACTGTCTATGCAGGGTAACTCTTCATTCACAGTAGCATGGATTCACGGTGAATTACACAAAAAATGCTGTATTTTTGTTACTTAGCCGCGAATTCGCGCTGTGAATGAAAGGTTACTCAGTCTAAATTTTATATTTACTTTAAGGCTCCATCTTCCCTTTTATCATATTTATATAAATATATTCCTCCAAAAAAAATATACAGTGTTACATTTTATTTTACCTTCATTCGATTCGGATTCATTGTTTACGGGTAATTCTAATTCTTCCCTTTCAGTTTCTATTTCAACATTTTCTTGGTCTTCGACGTTATCATCAAAATCGAGATCTTCGTCCTCTACAGAGGCGAGAGACGCTACTATACACTTTATGGTGTCAGATCGGTGTCTTTATATAATAAGTATTTTGTTTAGATGAGAAGGAAGGATAATAAATATTAGAAAATTTTTTAGTGTAAAGAAAAAAAATATATTAATAATAATTTACAAATTTAAATAAATAAAAAATCTTGCTTTATTTAACAAGAGTTTCTTCAAATACAATAAATATTTAGGATTATACAATGAGTTAAACATATGGCCGACACTAAAAATTTTAAACAATGCTCAGAATTTTATTCTACTAAAGGTGACCCATTTTTTTCAACAACGGTAAAACCTGTCAATTTGGGCTATGCTGGGACCAAAATTTTTGTACAACTTAGAATGTTGTCCAATTTATCAAGTTTTTATTTTCTGATAATAGTTTATAGGAATTTAGTTGGGACTTAAAATTTTGACAAAATTAGGAAGTTGCACAAATTATAGAATTTTAAATTAGACAACTTTTACTGTATATAAACCAGGATCATGGAATGGAACGTTCCGTGAATGAAACTTTATATATTATTTATAATTTTTTCAACCAGTTTTTTGATTAATTTTAGACTTGTTAAATTGAGATCACGCAAGACCTGGACTTTGAGGGACTATAACTCCATGTACAAAATTTTTTTTCATGAATGAAATTCAAAATACTGGTAGATTTCACATGGAATAGCCAAAATACCTTTTCTTAGTTACATTATTATATGCTTTATCTATAATTTCTATCTTCTTTGTGTAATGTTTAGTAAATAAAACATTTAAAAAAAGGGAAAATTAAGCCTTTTTATTTTTTGAATGAAGTGTAATTTAACATTATTTTAATGTTAAAATTTTATGATTATAATTTATTTTATTAAATTTGAAAGGGTTAAATGCAGAAATATTATATCAAGGTTCTTTTTTATTACAACTATTTGTAGGTAATAAATTAGTTACAATAAGTAAGTCTGGAATGGTTGAGATATGATTGAAAGCATTGAGGGATCAAGGTATTTTATGGTTTTGATAGTTGATAAATAGGCTGTTAGAATATCATTTGTTTGTACTCCTATATTATTTTTTAAGATAAAATATGACTACATCTAAAACTTAAAAAATTTTTTTATAAGTAATAATATACTAAGATATAAGCAAATCGAATTTGGGTATAGGAGATATATTATATAATCAAAAATAAATAGGATTTTTAATAATATTTCATTTTTATTAATATTTTTGTTATTAATATTTTGATTTTGTTAATAATTATATATTTTTATATTCAACTTTTATTACCTGATTGCAAAAGTTTAGTTTCAATTTGTGATATCATCATTGAACATAAGGAATCAAAATCTAATCCCAATTTGTCTAAAAAGATATTTTTTTTTCCAGAAATGATTGTTTTCAGGTCTTTTAATACTGGCAAAGAATTTGGATATTCTATAATTAATCTAAATATCTTTTTAGAAAATGAATGTTATATTAATAATCTTTCAGATATAAATATACTTGATTAAATCTCATTTTAACATAAATTTGAAAAATGTGCTGCAATAATTTTTGGTCATGATTAAAATAAAATTCTTCCCCATAGGAATTTTCATTCTTTCCAAAGAGATAGACTACATTACTGAGTATGTTATTTTTTATCTAAAATTACGAAATTGACTTAAATTTTTTATAAAATTATTTTTACATTGTCTACATTTTCTAGGAAATTAATTGTAACATTGTTTTGATATCTTTTATGTATAAAATCATCAACACATTTATATAATTTATCAATAAATAAATTTTCATATAAATCCCACAAATTTACATTGAAACTAAATTTATAATAATTACTAAATATGAAAAGGTGTACTTTACATATAACAGATAATTTGTTGTATCTTTTGTACCTCTTTATCAACTTTACATAATTCATCTATATTATTATAAAAATATTGTTTTCATATATAATTCAAACTTTCATGTAAAACTATATCTTTGATAATTGTTGAAAATATATTACCCAGTAAAGGGCTTATTAGATATTCATATTTATTTAAAACTTCTTTTAAATATAATATTTCATAAGTTTTATCATTATTAGAGCTCTCAAAGTAATTTAAAATATTAAAAATGAATTGAGTAAAAGATTCAATCTTTTTGGTTTCTAAGTTTTTTTGTTTCAAAATTTTTATTAAATCGTTTATTTGAATTGTAATTAAGTTTATAAAAAATTTATTTATTTTAATATCTAGGTCTTCACAATTCACATTTAAAAATTCAAACATTTGATGAATGAATTTAAATGTTGTAACATATGTTAACTTTTATTACTGGAGGGTAATGATTAGTATAATGGAAAATGATAGCTATGAGAAGGTTCTCTATTTTTTAAAACTTATATATTAAAAATGGCATAATATATAAATCTATATTAAAATAACATTTTTTTTAAAAATTAAAATGACATTAAAAAAATTAAATAAAATAAACAATTAAGACAGAAATAAGTTTCTAAAAATATGAGGGAGGGGACAAAAAATGGATATCAGTGAGATCCAAAGAAACTAATATAGTTACACATAGCAATTTGATTATAACATTTTAAAAGAGGATCCATCATGATCATTAATTTAAAAAATATTTTATAAATATTCTTAAAAAATGATAGCCTAGTGGGCTTAGGGACCCATTGGTAGAAATTATTGGGATAAAATGAAAATATGAAAAGTCTTAGTACTTTATAATTTTTGACCTTTCAATTGTAATAATTGAGGCAATGTTGGGGCCTTAGGAAAATTGGAAGAGACAAGTGAAATCCCAAATAAGGTGTTTTCTCCTAAACCAAAAAATGCGTGTGAGCACATCTCGTCTTTTCCCGTAAGACACAGACAAGTGAATGGGTTTAAGGTTAGGGTAGTTGGCCAATTGTAATTTATTCGAGATTATAGAGTTAAAAGCTGCGACTGAATCGACTTTTCTTAGACCATATCGGCCCTTAGGATTGGAGTCTTTCTAGTACCCTTTGCATATATGGGGTAGACATAGGTCGCAGCCAAGTCTATATCATATGGTTACCCTCAGTTCCGTGTTGGATAGAAAAGATTGGTAGTGAATATTATGCAATATTGCTTCCAATTTAGTTAAGCAAAGAGTTTTCTTCAGGCTTACTATTATGGGGATAGCATTAAGGGGATCCTAAAAGGGAGATTGACCCCGGTCATTAATCTTAAAATAATTTTAAAACCATTTGATGGGAATCCATTTAAAATACTAATATTTTTTTTATCCATACTTAAAACAAGACCAATATTTATAAATACATTAATTAAGAATGGCCTGGGCCTCAAACACATTAATCTCTGGACTGGACCAGATAGTTTACCGTTGTCCAGGTCAAAAGTTAATGTCAATTTGGACTTCTTATTATCCCCTTTTTAAATATCCTCCTCAGAATTTAAAACTTTGTCCCTAAAAACTAAGAAAAGAATTTTGACCATAACAGAAATTTATAAAATGGGAATAGTCAGGAAATCTTTCAAGATTTCAAGGAGAAGGCAGGTCTATGCAATGCATTAAGAGCCTTTTTAAGATCAACTTTACACAAAACTCAATTACTTGGATCTCCGATATAAATCCGATGAGTGAGCTACAGCCTCTATACAGCCTTTAACCCCAAATTAATTAATAATCGTCATGGTAATATATACAATCCTAATACGGTTCATTATTAACTTGGCAATTAATCTACAGAAACAGTACCCAACTGATATGTGCCTTATACCCTAATATTGCTTTGATAAAGCTATGAGACGCCCTCTCCCCAAAAGAGAATAGGAGCTATCTCAACTGGAAGGATTTCATTAACAATTTTAATACAAAATAAGGTAAAATTATTGATGAAGGGAAAAAAAATTAAGATTATTAAGGGGAAGTAATGTTAAAATAGGGATATAGTCATCAAGCCCCCATCTAAACTCCTATTAAAGGTTTTTATTTTACTGACTTCTTCACTGGTAAAAGGAGGGGAGAAATAAAAGTGGGGATCTGGTGATAGATTTGACCAGGAGCTTTGGAATGTTTTTAGTACAAAGCTGAAAGAATTTCATTATTAGATGGGGTCATATTATTATATTACGTTGCTAAATTAAGGGTCCCTGTAACAACTCCTGGGTTATTCAGAGATAAGTTTGTATTACGTAATATGATATCAGAAGGGAAAGAATTCAAATCTTCATACTTGTGTAAAACCAGAGTATGTTTAGGATCCTATTCTTAATGCACTGAATTAAGGAACAATCTTTACCCGCCTTATTGGACATTTATAGGGAAAAGTAAAGAAGTTCTCATAAGCAAGGGGTAAGTTAAAATTTTGTTTAAAGAGCAAATTATTTCAATTATTGTGAGCCTGAAATAAACCCTTCTTAATAAGGGTAATTTTTTATGATTAAAAATTAGACTACTTAGTTGCAGTAGATAATGGCATAATATGATAAAGTCTACACTGATTAATATGTTAGTCTATCTTAGTTTTTTTAATGGCGACGAAGGTAAAAATAAATAAATAATATTTATAAGAATATTTTAACCTTAAATAATGACGATACCTAAAGTGGTGGGTATTTAGTGTCATCATTGTTATGTCCTATAAATAGATTTTAATAAGCATTTTTTATTTTAAAATTTAATATTTTCAAAATTAGATATTAAAATTTAAAAAAAAAAATTATTTAATATAGATTATATATATAAAAATTTTAATAAAATAAATGAAACTCAGTCCAAACAAATATAAATAAGATGTTATTAATACATTTTAGTTCGAAGATGTCGTAATATATTTAGAATTGCAAATTGCTTAATATAAATTTTTTTTAACATTGTTTACAAAAAAAATAGAATAGGGAAGTTGTTGAAGAGAAATAAAGGTTAATAAAAAAAGGGAATTTAAATAGACGTAATAATTAAATTAACGAGGCTCACTACCAAGTGAATGTATGGAAATATTCTAAATACCAACCTAATTTGCTAAATACCAAGCAAAATTTATTAAAATGTAATACCCTTATTATTTAATATATTATAACGGAATCAAGTGGTCGAGTCCGGCCTCCTATATATCATCCGCCCAAGGATGGAACCAGCAAGTTAGATTAAGAAAAAAAACATGACCATCGCTGGGATTCGAATACGTGACCATGGGATAAGTGTGAGTAAAGCTCTTGCCTACTAGGCCATAGAGGCTTTACAAAAATCACGATTTTTCAAATATATTTTATAAATATATTTGGTAGTGCCTATCCAAATGAAAAATAAACAAAATTGAAATTTGATAGGTAAAGGTAGTAAGCATCATTAACCTAATATTTACGCGAGAAATCTTAAAATAAAATATCATCGATAGTCGTCTTTATTGTTTTATTTTATTTTAGCTACTTGCAAAATCTTTTTAAAATTTGAAATTGAGGAGTAAATTACAATATTTGAAAAGAGAGAATATACGCCATATATATGATTATTTATTAGATATTATAATTTTTATAAATATCAAGGTATCCTTTCAATATTAATGATTATTTAGATTATATAATTTGTATAAATATCAAGGTATCCTTTCAATATTAATGATTATTTAGATGATATAATTTGTATAAATATCAGTGCAATCTTTAAAATATTATATTTAAAAATTTTATAACATTTATATAAATTAAAGAAATTTTTTAACAAGATATTTATAAACACTAGCGACTTTTATTATAACAACGAAAATAGTGAGCAGAAATAGGTCAAAGACTTATCTGAGCACTGTCGATAAATTAGCACATTTGACCACAATATCACGTTACTAAATAATTTATTTATTTTGAATATTAGAAAATGCCCATACAACCCGAAAAGAAAACGAATATACAGTATTAATATGATTTGTTGTAACACATTTTCATAATGTGAAAAAACATTCTTATATAGTTAAATAGCTTTCCATAATTATTGTAAAAAACATTTTGATATAAATTAAATTTTTTAAAAAAAATTTGATAAAATTTTTAAAAGTTTTTAAACTTTAATGAAGACTAACATCAAAGTTATGAATCAAATAGTTTTTTTTGGACACAAGTTTAAATGGTAAAATGAAAATTCAAAAAAAAATTTTAATAATAAAGTTCTTAAACTTTAATGAAGACTAACGTCAAAGTTATGAATCGAATATAGTTTTTTTATGTTTTGGACATAAGTTTAAGTGGAAAAATAAGAATTTTAAAAGATATATAAGGTTAGTAAATAATAGAATATTATATTAACAAACCTGAAACTGGAGATAGATTCAAAATACTAGCGATAGTAAAATTTGACATTTAAAAAATGGAAATATAGTTTAAAAAAAAAATTATAAATTATAAAATATAGAAGTTTAAAATTAAAATTGTCGCAAATTTAAGAAAGAATTATTATAGGTTTTAATTTAGGTTAATTACCGGAAGTTTTTAAAAATATAATGTGTTTCTCAAAATTTTCTTTCAAGTTTTTAAAAGTTTTTTTAAAAAAGGATGTATTTTTCTCAACAAGTTTTTACAATAATTACGGAAAGTTAAATGGAAGTGTCGGGGCTTCCGTTATGGAATGGTTGGTGGCACATCGATGATTTTTGGTATGCGTCATTTTAGGAAATTTTAAATTTTATTTAATTTTAAAACCAAAAAAGAATAAGAATTATCTGAAAACCCTAAATTCGAATTTTCTTTCACTTATGTTTATTAAGAAATTATCAAATTTCTTATCCTGATTTTCATTATTTAGATAACTAAAAGTAACATTAATATATTGAAATAATACTTTAAATTTAAATAAATTTTTTCTAAAAATCTTAGAAAATTTTTATTCTCATTTTCTTACTTAAACTTGGGTCCAAAACATAAAAAAATTATATTCGATATATAACTTTGACGTAAATCTTCATTAAAGTTTAAAAACTCTTATTATTAAAAAAATTTTATCAAAAATTTTATCAAAATGTTTTTACAATAATTATGGAAAGTTATTTAACTATATAAGAATGTATTTCCACATTATGAAAATGTGTTACAACAAATCATATTAATACTGTATTAAAAACCAAAACAAAAAAATGTTAACCAAATATTTTAAATTCAAATTCAAATTTTCTTTTGAATTTTAATATGTGAGTTATGATAGGATCCGAGGCGGATTCTGCGATCAAAAAGGTCAGGTCATAATTTTTTTTTTACTGTAAACAATTTGATATTAGATGTGGGCATCCATTATGTCTTTATTTCATTTCATAATGAATGAGAGGACTAAATAAAATTGTGTTCAGCAAAATAAATGGCTCTGAAATATTTTGGTCATGGCTACAATAAATCGTGTCAAATCTGATAAGTCGTCTGACATGTTACAAATGTTTTTTTTGTGGTATATTTAAAAAAATGTCATACTCTAATAAAAATAGTGACCGCTGATAGCACAACATCGCTTGACTTACAAAAAATACATAATGTATAATTAGACAGCTTATCATTCAGAGAAAATTTACGCCTCGATAAGCGACCTCGCGGGTATCAACGAGGCTTAATTATTAGAACTTGTTCTAAATATATAAAAAGGTGCTTTATAAAATAAATAACTAAATAGTAAGCACTAACCTGCTGATAAAAAAAGAAATATGCTTATTTTACTTTAGGGAATCTCGAATCAATATACCTGCGAATAAGAATCTTGAATGAGATGAAACACCTTTATTTTTTTACGCCTTCCAAAATAGGGAGAAAGTGATAAAGTGATAAAGTGATAAAGTGATATAAGAACTTTGCAAGTCCAAATTGAGGAACTACTTTAAATTTGCAGAAGTATTGATATATCGATTTGCTTTTATAACATTTGAGGTTAATCTATATATTTTGCTCCTTTAATGTGAATTTTTTTTCTAGTATATGAGAGACTAACCGCGGAATTCTCAGTTTTATTGAAACCCATTTTGCTGAGAGTTATTTTTAGTTGATCATCAAATATGTTTGGAAACATCTTTATAATAATTAAAGTGTTGAAGCTACCTAATAAGCAGGAAGTACCAAGGTTAAAGCAACCATATAATATGAAGACAGAAAGGATTATATCCTTTTTAGTTATAAGTATTTAAGACTACTAGAAAATTCAATGTTTATTTCTTTAGTTTTAAATAATCAATAATATCTTTGCTTAATCCTATTTTTAAATAAATCATTTTTTGAAATCCTAGTATAAAATTTATCAAGTATTTATTGTATTTTCGAGAACAATATATTTCTACTCCATATATGAGCATGGTTTTTTATAAACATTTATCTAAAAAAATGCATTGGAAAGGATTATCATTTAAATATTTTTTTAATGAAGACTGAAATATATGTAAGTAATTAATATTTTTTTTAAAAAACTTTCCTCTTTTTCTTAACATTAAAAATATTATTAAAATTTGATTATATTATATCTGGTGTCTCCTTGTTCGACTATTATTGTCCGATGTCTTTTTGTCCGGGGGTATTTATATCCAATGCCTTTTTTGTCCAGAATATTTATGTTCGGGTCTTTTTGTCCTGGATACTTTTGACCGATTTGCCAATTTACACATATAAAATGATAAGAGATTATTACTAAAGATATTGGAAAAGAAACTTTATTCAAAATATTTTACGGGCCGAATAAGCTGGAGGGAGGGAGGGGCTTATATTTATTGTTAAATTTTATAAGGTTAAAGTAAAGAATATGATAAAATAACATTGGGTGGGCGCGGGTTAAACAGAATTATTTGAATAAATGGGCGAGCAGATCAATATTATAAAAGTTATAACCGGGTTGGCCTAAATAATATTTTTAGACAGATGGCATTTAGTAGAGCCAAACCTCATAACTGACCCCGAAAAACCCCCTAAGTCTTTTTTTATAAGTAAAGGGAGAGGTGTTTTTTTGATAATTTTGTTTTTATTCACTGGTTAATTATCAAAAAAATGAATTTAAAACTAAGTTTATGTAAAAAAAACAATTAATGATTATAAAAATAAGCGCATATATATAAAAAAAATTTAAAAAATAAACAATCTGATTAAAAATTAAATTTGAAACAAAACAGCATTACTATATGAAACCATGAATAGCAATGCAATTGCTTTAATGAATATCCATCGTAATTGCTTGTTCGAAATAGAAGAATTCATATATATGTTTTTCTGGGAGTTATTTTTCGTGATTCTCTAAAAAAAGGCCCATTATCTCATTGCATATATAATATTTATTTTTAGAAAAATGTAATAAATTCCAAATTAGACAATATAAAGGTGAAATATAGTGTAAAATGATAAGAATAAGGTAGAAAAGGTGAGTCTAGAGAAGATCTGTGGAGAGAATACTGCCATTGAAACTTTGATAATTTGCTTTATGGAGAGCTATATTCAGTGTCTGTCTGAGGAAGAAGCCCTCTTGAGTATTGCCATTATGCTTGCGGATGTGAGATCCTATATCCTTGAAGAAAGATAATACAAGCTTACCAAAGGAGGTTAAAACATTGGATAATATAGGGATAATGATATGATCTTCTGGTATTTTCGAATATTTGGAAATTTTATGTTATACTTTTTGATCAATTAGGTTTGGAGTTTGGTTGGATAAAGCTAATGGATCTATCTATACAAGAAAAGTTCTAAACCAAAAATTAGCCCCGTTTCTATGGGATCAGGGTGATTCTGTGAGGTCACCTTCCTATGAATCTAAAAAGTCCTGGTGCTTCTAGCGGGTATTTGGCGGATTTCAATGTTCGCTGGGGGTTTGCCTGAGGATTTGTCCTTTGCATCTATATATTTTTTTCCAGTCTACAGGGATTCTGCAGCCATAATAGATGTGAGGAAAGGTATTGTGCAATCTAGGTGGATTATTGCATGAATTTAAAGCGAAATATATCCAGATGCGAATATAAAATAAATAGAAGCGCCAATAAATAACGCGAACACGATGTGGTTAATATAAAGGAAATAAAGTCATAATATGGGTCGGTGAATATAAAGGCCTGAACTGGCAAATAGGTTTAATTATATTAAGCGAATGAATCAAGATATGAGAAGTAGCTGTAATGAATACCTCGATAAATGATGCGATATTAATATATAGAAATATAACGGTTTTTATTTTAAAAAAAATATTAAATAATGAATTCTGATATAAAAACGGAATAGTCTAATAACGAAAATTAAGCTAAATATAGGCAAGTTTTGATATATACAATAAACCACTATTGGATAAGAAAACGTGTAATAGCGCGAAAATTAAAGCTAAATGGCGAAATATAAAAGAGGGATTATTGGAATTGAAAGGAAAAACGAATACACAAGATGCAATACCTCCTGTTAGAAGTCTATGAATTGATATGCGAAAATAGCAAAGGAATAATAAATATGTAACCAAGAAATATCAAGCAAAGAGCGAGAATGACGCTCAATATTAGAGGTTTCTAGATATTTTTTTTAAAAAAATGTTAACCTCGAACTATATCAACGGTTTATTTTAATTAATTATAAAAGATTTATTTTTATTTTTAATGATTAAAAATTATACTCTTATAAACTTAAGACAATGATGTTGTGTTGTTATATTTTCGGACCATATGATTTATTATAGTATATATTTTATTTTAATCAATTTAGAGGTAAAGGCAGAATTATTTATATATTTTTAAAGGATGGGTTTTTCTTCTGGGTCCGCAAGAATTTTGATTAGGTTATTTAAAATTAAGAGATTTGGCTGAGATTAAGTTGTAATGATATTGGTCAAGGTGATCAAATAAATAAATAATTAACTTTGAACATTCCATTATATGTTTCTAAAAAATGACATATAAAAATATTATATTTAAAAAATATGTAAAATGCATTGAACCCCCCCCCCCTTCCTCCTCTCCATTAAAATTCATTTAAACAAGATTGGCGTCTATTGCAATCATTGGCATACAACTGAATTCAACGTAAGTGCACTTTTAATTGTTAGCATAAATTACAGAAGCACTGCGACTTATAAAAGTTTTTATGGGTGTTTTTTAAAAAAAAATATGATTTTAAAATATTAATAGATCCATATTATCCATTTTATATAATATTTCAATGCGGGCGTGAGTCCCGCTACCTTCATATAGTCGGTCCCTATGATAGGTTAATATTAGTATCAATGTTATCGTATACCATATATTTTTTTAAATATATTAGATTGCATCATTAAATTGACCAATCTAATCCATTTTTTAAAAATAAATAATTCATTCATATAGTTTGAGAATCCTTAAAAATATATAAAATATATATCATATTATATATTTTTTAATATTTTGTAACATGATTTATTTATATTTAAAAAAAACAGAATTGTAAAAGAAAAAATTCAAATCATGAAACAAATTTTATTTATTTATTTATATAAATAAAAATATTTTCTTACTTTTATATCACAAAAAAAATTAAACTGAAAAGAATGCCACCCTTCTTACGCCTAAATTATCGTTTCATAATCACGATGTCATTATTCCAATATTGCAGGTAACATTTCTTTAATATGGTAAACACAAAACATTTATATTTAACTTAATCTTTTTCATAACTTTAAATATATCGCATTCGTTTGAAAACGGAAATTATGTCTTTTGAAAAATGTACGCTTATGTGACTTAAAAAAATATATATATTATAAAATCAGAGATCTTGTGGAAGTGGTTTTAAACTCCCTTAAAATATTTTGAATGATATTTTTAATTCAAATAACTTCTGTAAAATTTTAATATTATAAGTTTACTTAAAATTTTATGTCAAAATAGTTTGAAATATATAGAATAAGTGTCTTTCAAAACTAAAAACGCGTAAGGTATTAAATATTTGAATTTTAAAGATCCCTCCATAGCCTAAACTCCCAATTTCTCCATTTCCTATAAGGTACAACATTATAAAATGTTATCATATTAACATTATTTGGTTCGTATTTTATTTGTAATTAACATTTATATGAATATATTATTTTTTTTAATTTATAAATATTGATGATTGTCCTTTAATTAAATTTTTCAATAGATAATGGCTTTTATAGTTGTCCTTGCATTATATTTCTTTCTTTCCCTTTCTTTCCTTCTTTCTTTCTTTCTTTCTTTCTTTCTTTCTTTCTTTCTTTCTTTCTTTCTTTCTTTCTTTCTTTCTTTCTTTCTTTCTTTCTTTCTTTCTTTCTTTCTTTCTTTCTTTCTTTCTTTCTTTCTTTCTTTCTTTCTTTCTTTCTTTCTTTCAATCTAAAATAAATTATAAATATAAACTATTCTCTTATTTTAACGACTAAAGAAAATTGACGATATAAATAAGGTATATACATAAGCTAGATTGAAGATTATCCAAAAATAAATTACTTTCCATAAACTGAAACTAACAATTTTTATTGATTTCAAAAAAAAAATTTGGTTTTTCCCGATATAAATATAGTAGTGCTTATTTTACTATTGACCAAACAATAAACTCTTTCGCTTTATATAATATATAAAAATATATATTTTTAGGAATGCATTGAACCCTAATATAGTTATAGAGAAATCAATATTGGATACTTTGTTCAATAATTACGATAAAAGAGTGCGTCCCGGTACTGGCAAAATGGGGAATATTACTGGTATTTTTTTTTGGTTCTTATAAATCTCATGTACCACAATTTTTTTTCTTAAGAATTTCCCATTTTTTAGCCATTTTTTGCATTATAATTTTTCTAAATTTATATTTTAAAGAGAAATAAATATTTAAGAAATAAGTTAATTCTCCAAAGATTTCTCTTGAATTTATATTATAATTTTTCCAAATTGTTTGGTCTTTTATTTAAAAAAAATAAATAATGAGTTATTAGGGATGTCTACTAAATATTGAATAAGAAAATAATAAATACAAAATATGTAATAATATTCCTATTTATTATTTAGAGAAATAAAAGATCGAATGTTTTTTTAATAGATTCATATAAAATATTTATGACAAAACTCTTATAAGTTGAAAAGTTCACAAAAATCCGATTTTTGAATTTAATATTAAATAAAAAGAACTCCAAAAATTTATTTAAAGTTGAAAAAAAAAAGATACGATGATAGAAAAAACAGATTGGAGCTAATATATGACATACTGTCTATATATAAAAAGTTCGCAAGTTGGTCAATTTACCAGTAAAATTCAATGAATTGACAGGAGTATTTGAACTGGTCAAATGCTCTAAAAAAATCTGAAGAAAAAATTTTTTTTAAAAGGGAAAAACGATATTAATACATGTGATCAAAAGCTGCTTATTTTTTGTGCCCATAATATCAAGAGGAGCATCTCACTAGTAGTGAATTTAATGAACAGATATAATACAAAAAATAGCCATTTTACAAGTGGTGATGACCAAAATATTTTAAGTGATATAGTTAATTTCAGGAGTATAACGGCATGTTTAATCATTTTATATGGAAACAGTAATTTCCATAAGAAATAATTAATTCCGACCTAAAGTTAGTGGAATAAACTTTTGCCCGCCATGCCCATTAAGAGACTTTCAATTACTAGATCTACTTTTTTTCTTTAGAAAATATAGGTTGATTTGGGTTAATATTCTTACGAAAACAGAAATCGATTGAAGATCTCGACATCAGGAAAATTGAATATTAAAGAAAATGATAATATTGAATGAATCAGAACAAGACTCTGCTACCGAAAGCTAAACGTTATAAATTCATTTTACTATTATATTCGAAATAAAGTTAATATTGACTTAAAAAAACATTTATTTGAATTTGACCATATTTGACCTGTCAAATTCACAACACTGTATAAAAATGTTAATTTTTTATTTAAAATGCTTTTAAATAGTGTAACTTTGAATTCACAGTTAGCGTTAATTTTCGGTGAGAAATATATAAGAATAAATGTAAAATATTGTATTAATAACATATTTTGTATACTTCACTGCGATTCGCGCTACCGGTGAAAGCAGGGTAATATTAGTTAACCAGTGGACTAAGGAGAGTCTTCGGAAGAAGAAAAAACATAAAATTTTAGAAAATTGCACTTTGAGAATTTGAGTGGCTAGTGTCCGTCTAAATATTCTTTTTATTTATATTAGGTCATTTCAAAGCTTACAAATCCTATAACGATAATTATTCTATATATTTATTTTCTTTTTTTTCGTAACCTAGAAAATGATCCGGCTATAGTAACGGTCAATATGTATTTGAGAAGTATCTCGAAGATCGATGACGTCAGCATGGTAAAGTTTGTTTATTGAAAGAAAAATAATAATGATTTGAAACCTGGACCTGAAAGATTTTTAGTTCCGGTTTTAAATAATAAAATGAAAATATGATGACAATATTATGGAAAATATGGTATTAATAATGATAATAATATATATTCTAAATTTTTAGATTATTTATATTTGCTGATACACTGTATCAGCATATTTTTCAAAGTTGGTTAAAATTTGGTTTCAAATTTGAAGAAGAAGAAAAGAATTAAAACAAGCGAAATTAGTCAATGAAATTTCAAAATTTCCAAATTATACTAAATCATAGGAGAAAAAATAATTTAAAAAAAATTATATTTTTTTTTAACTTTCTCCCAGAGAATAAAGATAACAATTAGGGATTTGAGAATCCCGGCCCTGCCCGTTATTTTTTAATAATCATTTCGGACTGGACTGAGTCGGGTCGGACATAATATTTTTTTAGAAAATTTGGGCCAGGGCAGGTTCAATTTTGTGAAATAAATTGATAACAAGGCGCCAATATTTTTTATTTGCAGAATAATTTTTTTATATTTAAATAAATCCAGGTTGAGGCGGACTAATTTTTATTTTTGGCTCGGAATCGAGCCGGCTGGAGACAAATTTTTTTAAAGATCACTAATAAGGATATCAATTTCAATATATATAAAACTTTGAATGATCACTTTATAAATGAATTATTAATTTTATCTTCACATATATATGTAATTTTATTTTTCAAAATATGCTGGTCAGTAGAGTTGGGTAATTACAAAAAAGAATGGCTGACACGGCTCAATCTACAGGCGAAAGAAAACTCCTGAGATGAGTTAATCTATTTCAATTTACTAAAAGATGTATTTGCCAAAAAAGGCTGATGTTAGAGTCCAACAGAACCGGCCCGACAGCCCATCATAAAATATAGGCTCGGCCCACCCACAAAAATATTAATAATATATTTCCTTCCTTTACTTACTCTTTTTTTGCCTGTTGAATATTAAAATTATAAGAGTTATATGAAAAAAAATGGGCCAAGGTGTAAATATCAGGAGATGGGAGAAATATTTACTATTCATTTTTTTAAAATAATTTGTAGTATTGGTAATGTAACTAGTTACAGGAATTAACTTGAAAAGTAACTAATAAAATATGTAAAATTGTATCTCTCAAATTATTACCTTATTTGATGATTTACTTAAATTTTAAATTATTGTTTTATTATGTCACAGAAAAAAATTATTCTTGTTTTTTTGGGGGACCTTGTAGTCCCACATCCGTTTTTATAGAATGAACATTTTTATATTTTTATTTTGTATTAGTATGAATTTTATACTTATTATATTATGATGTTGGATAAAGCGCTCTAGAATGTTTATTTAGTGTATGGAAGCTTATTTTTTGAGAAAATCAAGCACTTTTTTAAGAAAAATAAATATTACTTTGTGCAAATTTAGATTTTTTTTTATCGGTGCTTATATATATATTAAATGATAAAAAAATTTCATAGCAAATACTTATTTAGTATTTTCATTTCTTTTAAGGATGCAAATAAGTTATATATTAAAAGCAACTTCTAACGACACTAATATTTTGTAATAAAATATATAAGCATCATTAAGTATCAAGTTATGGCTAAGATTTTACGCATAACATTAAAATAAAATACGTATTTTAAGTTTGAGATTTTTTCCCTATAGAACTTTTTTAAAAATTTGGGGTGCAGAGCACAACAGACTTGGCTTAAATTTTAGAAAAAAATTCCCACCAGGTCGTTCCACTGGTTAAAAAATTTAGAGCAATTATTGCGCAAAATGAGTATTTCCTATTTTAAAAATATTGTGCAAAATATTTACTCCCATTTTTAAATATTTAATTAACCCCAAAATAGGAGTACAGCATTCAGCTTACGTTTAGGGAGGAGTGGAACGACGAAAGATTGAGATTCGATAATATGGGGAAAATAGAGTACATCAACCTGCCTACCATGGATAACATATGGCAACCAGATTTGTTTTTCGGCAACGAAAAAAACGCCCATTTTCACGATATGCTAGTGAGAAATCTTTTACTCAGGGTATACCCCAACGGAAATATATTGTACAGTGTCAGGTAAGTCAATTTATGGCCAAAAAAAAATCACAAATGCTTTAATTTTATTTCGTATCACAGATTAAAATTTAATCAGTGTTAAAAGTAAGAAAGAAAGGAAGGAAGGGAAGGAAGGAAGGAAGTGAAGATAAGAAAGAAAATACTTTATCTGGCATAGATCTATAGTTGCCCAAAGATTTTAAGCCCCGACTGGATAAAAATAATTGTTTAAATCTGGAGCCAAGCAGGAATGGAACATTGTTTGGCCGGAACGGTAGAGGACCACAAATCCTCGGCAACTGTTAATAAGTATTTTGTATTGCGAAATATAATGTTATATTATAATAAATTCCTTGCCTTGATATATTTAAGGTTATATTAAATTTTGAGATTTCAAATGACAAAATATAAATAATTTACAGAATATCATTGCTCCTTTCTTGTCCCATGAGTCTGGAATATTATCCCCTGGATAACCAGCGATGTTACATAGAAATGATAAGCTGTAAGTTTAAAGAAATAATACATTATTTTATATAATTTTTCTATTCATTCTGACCTTTAATTATTTAAAGAATTTTATTTATCAACTACAGATGCCTACACTACAAGAGATATCATATTCGTGTGGAAAGAAGACAATCCTATACAAATCATCAAGAATTTACATTTACCGAGTTTTAGCTTAGAAAGAACCCATACAAGTTATTGCACCAGTAAAACCAATACTGGTAAAATATTTGGAATTTAATTAACGAAAAACTGAATACATTACTATTGATAAATTTTATTATTCATTACAATCCCATTATATTAGCAATCAATCAATTATTTAAATTCTATACTTGCAAAGTGACTATTTTTAGATGCGGAGTCCGAATTTTATAAAAAGCTTACAATTTTCAAGCCCGGTCTGATTTTTTTTTAAAGTGAATACTTTTTGAGGTCGGTCATTTTAATTCATTTTACATTATTATTTATGATTGAATGTAAATCTTTAATTATAAAACGATAGGTGAATACAGTTGCTTAAGAGTCGAACTCTTATTGAGGCGAGAGTTCAGTTACTACATGCTCCAACTTTACATCCCCTCCTTTATGTTGGTCATAGTCTCTTGGGTGTCTTTTTGGCTGGACAAGGAGTCGGTTCCGGGTAGAATATCAATAGGAGTTACGACATTGCTAACCATGGCTACCCAATCATCCGGAATCAATGCTAAGTTACCACCTGTCTCCTATACCAAAGCTATAGACATTTGGATTGGCAGTTGTCTAACTTTCATATTCGGCGCTCTGTTAGAATTCGCGTTAGTAAATTATACGGCTAGAATGGAAGCCTTACAGGCGGCTAATAAAGCTAAAAATGGTAATAACTTTAAAAAGGTTGCAGAGGACCATACAAGGTCTACCACGAAATCATCTGAAGCGCAAGATGTTATAAGTAACGAGCATTCGCGTATGATCGACTTTGAAAGTATGGGAACTACTTATGGAGAAACCAATGATGGAGGGTTATGCGTTTTATATTATAAGAGTTTAAGTTCTATCAGATATTGGCGCACATATTAATATTTCGCATTTGAAAATTTTATTTAATAGTGGGCTTTAAAATTAACCACTCCAGTTCAAATCTAGGCAGTAAAGTTTTGCAAAGCCCAACTTGTTAGGAATTTTTGTACTAGTTGTCTGGCAAGGCCCCTTAGTTTTTTTTAAATTTCCCAGCCCCGCGTGCCGGTCTTTGCAGATCTCTATTAGACGAGGCCTACTTATATTTTTAAATGGTCTCTTGTCCTTCACAATCCTCATTCCAATAAATATTTTTTGCAATCAAAATTAAATTTTCACATTTTTTTTTTGAATAATAAATAACAGGTTTGAAGATGAAACAGAATATTGTAAATGTGGTGCCCCTTTGAGTTCGAGAGATAAATTATACTGCGCGAATGGTGGCGGGAAACTTTACGGTAATGGTTCATACCATGATGGGATGCACGAGGTCTTCAAAGGGAGACATGATAAAGTAATATGAATAAGTTATATGGTAATGTTGTATTTTATAAAAATATCAATCAATTAGTAGTAATATTACTTTGGACAGTATAAAACGTTTAACCTATTTAGTGATTATAATGAAGCTTTATAAATTATTTCATTTTAGGCTTAATCTTTTTAAAAAATTCGAAAAGTTTCAAAACATTTGCAAATTTTTTAGAAATCGTATGTTAAATTTTTTCGAAATATTCTAGAATTATGTTTTGGACATATTTCCATATTTAAAATAGCTTAAATTTTTTAGAAATCATATGTTAAATTTTTTCGAAATATTTTAGAATTATGTTTTGGACATATTTTTATCAGAGACCTGCAGGCCCGGCCCGGGTACCAGGGCTTGAAATTTTTAAAATATACCCGGGCCGGACCTGAAAATTTTTTTTTAAAAAACCTGGGCTGAGCCGGGCCGGGCCGTATTTTTTTAAAAAATTAATACAACATGAATTATTATATTCGTCAATTAGATATGGTTATAATGATTATATATAGTTATGATTAATATAATGTTTGGTGAAAGTTAACACTAGATAACACTCATAGTATCTATTACATAATAAAATTATAGTTTTCCTGCCATGGAATAAATACACAAATTAAATACATTATTATATAATATATAATATGTTATATTTTTTATTAATTAAAATATCATTTTTATTTTTTTTATAAATACATTCTCAAAATATTATTTACATAAATTTTTTATAGTATCAATTTGTAATATACTAAATATCTGTTTAGAATTAAAAAAAATAAAATATGTAATGTTGTTAAACGGCTCGTTTTGAGCCGATTTTTAAAAACTGCTAACACAGTATTTTATTCAGAAATTACGCAAGCCTGAAAATTTTGTTTATGGAAGGAGCAAAGGTCTAGACATATAGTATCGGAATTTCGAGGCTTAGTCAATATTTTATTGAGTTAGCCGTTTTTAAAAATCGGCTCAAAACGAGTCGTTTAACAACTTTAGCTAATATACATGCCTATTAAATGATAATATTCGCCGAAAAATATGTTAAAATACGAAATAATGAATTTTTTGTATATACACCAGGTCGAATATAATTTTAAAAAATTCCGAGCCGAGCCCCCAAAATTTTTTTTTAAATATTCGGGCCGGGCCTAAAATTTTTAAACCCAGGTCGGGCCGTAAAAAATCCGGGCCGGGCCGAAAATTTTTTAATCTGGGCCTGGCCGGGCCATACAAATGGTACCTCTGCAGGTCCCTGATTTTTATATTTAAAATAGCTTATTTCTTTATTTTCATTAAAGTTTTCGAAAGTTTGTGAATTTAATTTTTTTTGACATTTTGGACATAGTGTTATTAAAAAAAAACAAATACCACTTTGTGGATATTATCAAGTATTTTCCGGATTTTTTGGAAAATACTTTTCATTTTCTAAAAAGGGATCTAGGTATATATGTTACCGTCAATGTATTATTTTCGGCAATGTACACATTGCCTGATTATTTTAGGCAATGTGTTACGGTGGTATGGTAGCCAGGGTGAATTAGTTATTTAGGCAATGTATTATTTTTGTAATATATTATTAATAATATTTTATTTATTATTAATAATTTTTTAAGATTATTTTTCTTAATTTATAATTTTTTTTAGATAATATAATTTGTATTAAATATAATATTTTTATAAAATGATTTTTGATCGCTAATTTTTAATATTATTTTTTACGTATTTTTTCCTGATATATCTTTTGATCGCTAATTATTTAGGTAAAAATATAAACATGTTATATTAATATTTTAGTGAAGATGTACCATAGAAAAGTGACAAATGACATAATCGTTTTTTGAACTTTTTAAAAAATTTTTTTAAATTTGCTTTGAAAAAATTTAAAAAAGTTCAAAATAACGATTATGACAATTGTCACTTTTCTATGGTACATCTTCACGGAAATTTTAATTTAACATGTTTACAATTATATATTTTTACCCATTTGCTTTAAAAAAATTCAAAAATAGCGATTATGACAATTGTGACTTTTCTATGGTACATCTTCACTGAAATTTTAATTTAACATTTATTACAATATATATTTTTACCTATTTACTTTAAAAAAATTCAAAAAAGTTCAAAAATAACGATTAAGACAATTGTCACTTTTCTATGGTACATCATCTCACTGAAATTTTAATTTAACATGTTTACAATATATATTTTTACCCATTTGCTTTAAAAATATTCAAAAAAGTTTAAAAATAGCGATTATTACAATTGTAACTTTTCTATGGTGCATCTTCAATGAAATTTTAATTTAACATGTTTACAATATATATTTTTACCCATTTGCTTTAAAAAAATTCAAAAAAGTTCAATAATTATTATGACAATTGTCACTTTTCTATGGTACATCTTTACTGAAATTTTAATTTAACATCTTTACAATATATATTTTTACCTATTTAATTTAAAAAAGTTCTAAAATAACGATTATGACATTTGTTACTTTTCTATGGTACATCTTCACTGAAATATTAATATAACATGTTTATATTTTTACCTAAAAAATTAGCGATCAAAGATATATCTGGGAAAAATACGTAAAAAATAATCTTAAAAATATTTAAAAATAATATTAAAAATTAGCGATCAAAAGATATATCAGGAAAAAATACGTAAAAAATAATATTAAAAAATATGAAAAATTAGCGATCAAAAATCTCTTTTATAAAAATATTATATTTACAAATTATATTATCTAAAAAAATTATAAATTAAGTAAAATAATAATCTTAAAAAATTATTAATAATAAATAAAATATTATTAATAATATAATATTACAAAAATAATACATTGCCTAAATAACTAATTCACCCTACCACCGTAACACATTGCCTAAAATAATCAGGCAATGTGTACATTGCCGACAAAAATAACACATTGACGCTAACATATACATCATATAAAATGTATTAGATACAATTTTTGTTATAATTATTAAAATGAGCTAAATAAGAATTTATTGAATTTATCTCATCTATATATAATTATAACATAAATATAAAACATTCTCGAAATTTTGTCCCCATCCATGTAATGAAATAAACTCGGACATAATATTTAATTCAAATAATTAATATTTTAATATAATAAAATTATATCAAAATATGTCTAGAAATAGATACAGATACCTCTAAAATATTATCCAAATACTTTAACAACTCTTGTATTTTGAATATAATTACATTAAAAGTTAATGTTAAACTTAAATTAAACATAAATATTAATTTATGACTTTATTATTAAATATATCTAAAACCACTTGTTATATATAATGAGAAATCTCAATAATAGCGTATGAATTTTACCTGAAACATTTGCAGTTTACCTAGCATTTTGAAGTTTATCAAACTTATATTGGATTTTTTTATAAAAAAAATAAAAATGAGAACATCTTTATGATTGGTTGTGATTGATCTCTCTCCTTCCCTCCTATTCTAAGAAAGAATTACAGTTTTATAAATTTTGTCATCATCAATTCTTTTTAAATAAAAAATATTTATTTAATTTTGACAACACAGACGCATACCTTAAATGATTACAATACCCAAAGCGAAGTTTCGTTCATGCTTCCCTCGGCTTCCATGAGTTACGATACCAACAATCATGTCAAATCTAAGGGGAGTAAAAGGAAATTAAATCGGAGTCAAACAATGAGTGAATATCACATGGGGTCTGAAGAGAGAAATAAGATGGAAGAAGGGTATTGTTATGATATAATTAAGAATTTGTATATTTTTAAAGGTATGCAATATAGACTTAAATTTACAAGAAATAAATGATTACATAAATCTTGATGTCTAACAGGATATATTTTGAATTATGACTAGGGCTTGTGGAAATCAAAAACCGAAAAGAACTTTTTAAAAATTATGAATGTGAATTTTTGGTTTCGAATTATCCAAAAAATAACTTATTTTTAAAAAAAATTAATTGTTAACAACAGATATTCTATGATGAATTCTTCCTATCCTTCATCCACATTGCATCAACCACCTATTATTACGAATAAAAGATCTGGAGGGATATGCTTCCATTCATTCATGAAAAAGTACAAGAGTAGATCTAAAAGGATAGACGTATTATCCAGAATATTTTTTCCGCTCGCATTTACGGGATTTAATATAGTGTATTGGGTGGCCTATATGGTATGACCATTTATATAAAATCTTCAACAAAAAAAATCACAAAAATAATTAATTTTTTGAAATGTCGATCGTAGAAATTGCTTGTATAACAAAATGTTAGGATCATCTTAGCATTATGATATCTAAAAAGCTAGTTTGTACTTTTGGATTTTAAATCGCGATGTAATTTATGTATTTATCATCTTTTATTTCCGATATAGAGCATAGATTTTAGTCGACATATCATTGAAAAAACTGCATTTACATTAAAATTTAATTATATTGTGTTTAATGTTTACTTGTATATTTAATTTATCAATTTGATATAAAAAAAATTTTTTATTACTAAATTTGTATTCGTCAAACTTTTGCAAAAAGAATAGTAAAAAAAATTATATTCAGCCTTGGATTGTAATATTAAATTACAATAAATAAAACCTTATTTATATCGTGCACATAGTTATTATTAAACAATAAAAGGTTAGAAATCACTAAATGACCTAAATACCTTTAATATATCTAATTTCTAAGCTTGAAGAACTATAGGATCAATTTTTGTCATCATTGTATTCAAAAAGTGATAATTGTTAGTATAAAATCTAATTAATTTTCTGTTCTAAAATAAAAATCAATTTAATTTTAAATCACCCCGATTTCTTTAAAAATTAGTGATTTAGATCAATATTTTAAATAAAATTTTATTTACTAAATTTGATCGAAATACTTTATATAAGGATAGAGTAAGACTTGGATTATTTTAGAATTAAATTTTTACATGAAAAATATTAAATTGTACCAGTAATCCTTACTTGTTAGATTAAAAAAAAATGCTTGATTTATTTTGTATTTCATTGTTTCAATTTTTGACATGTAGTGAGAATTATTTAATAATCTAATGGCTGTAAACCCTCCTAAAAAATGGTTCGTTCATTGAAATATCTCTGAGCTCGGTTCGGGTTTAGTCTATTAAAATATAAACTCTAGAATTTAGTAAAAATAACAGAAATATCAGTTTTGAGATTTTATCATTATAATTCGAATGCAAGAATTATCATATCTTCCAAAAGCTAGACGTTAAAATTAAAAGATCGATTTTCTATGCCTAACTTTGATAATGCATTACAACTTTTCACATACTAGTTTTCCTAAACGATTCCTAAGTTTGAAATAACTCTATATGATTAAAATGCTCGAGTGAAGCTGATGATTGTTTTATTATGAATTAAATATACTGCTAACCATAATCATTTTTTTTATTATTTCATTGGAAAACATAATTTTATTTAACAAGTCGATGTATCGAATTGATTGTATCCATGTTCCATTGCCACTTCGGTTTCACTGTTTGTTAAATTTGAAACATATTTGGAGTTTAGAAGATAGGATAAGAAATGCGTCGGAACAAAATATTAAACAAATCAAATCAATCTAATCATTTGTAAAATGATTGGTAATTTGAAAAAAAGATTAATTATATCTAAATTAGATTAGTTTATTATTTATTATTATAGATTGTTTTTATAACACACCACCTGAAAATAAACATTATAATAAATAATTGATTTATCATCAGAAAAAAATTAATTAAACCATCTTTATCATAACATAATTGAAGAACGAGCTTCTCTCGAAAAAAGAAAGGAAAGGTAGAGTTTTAACATTTTTGGAGCGTACTAAATAATTACCACAAAATTAATAATCAAGATTATTTTAAATCAAGGGTACCCAATTGAGAAATAAGCAATAGCTAAAATAATAAAGCCACATTTATTTAATTAGTCAAATCACTTTTTTAAATTTGGTTTAATAGTTTTATTTGAGGATATTCATAATAGTATTCGTTTAAATGAATGTAACTGATATTGACTAGTTAAATTTTTTTAAAAACAGTTTTTACATATCATCGAATTTTTGATTGAAAGTTGGATTTTCATTTGACAAAATATCAAATTAACACATGGCTTATCAATATATATTTTTTTCAATAATTTTCTGACCGGATCTCCTAAAGCATTAACTTTTTACTTACAAAGAAATATTATACTAAGGTAAAAAAATTATGCTATATGATATTTTTCAATTTAACTCTGTAACTTCTCTATATGAAATATAAGTTTTAATTTTTTTCAAAAAAAATCACTAATTTTGCCAACCCTAATTCTTTTTCAACAACATAATTCAAGAAATAAAATACTCATCATAAGTCATTTTAAAAGCCACGAAAAAAAAAATTTAATTATTATATTAATAAATATAAAATTAAGGTAAAAATATTATCCATGATTAATGGTAGGATTTTTTTTCAAAATATTCACGAGGGATCATCATATATATTTCAGAATCGCCATTATGTATTCAACTTTCCCCAAGAATGTGGGAGTGGGAAGGGCCTGTAAATCAACTATTTTGAAATGAGAATCTGCTTCGCATCTTTTATCATCCTCATCATCGTCTTCATCGGCAAAGATACCATTCCCAATATTCTCTAAATATCGGAAATTTTAAGAGTTGAATTATATTAAATAAATCAATAAACGACAAATAAATGAATGAATATTTATTTAAAAAATAACTTTTGTCGGATATGGGTTGAAAATCGGGAGAATCACCCAAGCTCATGCAAACCAAAGGGCCGCTTTCGGGTCCGTATTGAATGTGAAGCGAACTTGAGAAATTGGAGGAGTAGAAAAAGGCACGTGTGAAAATTCATACATGTCCAAAAATAGAAAAAATTTAAAATAAGATATTTTTTTAGGAAAAAGTCGAAAAAGGAGATTTTATTCACAAGGCTTATTAACTACTATGAACCAGCTTAATGCATTAAATATTTATTTTCGTTGACCTTTTTAATTTTTAAGTAATTATGACAATTAAAACATGATTATTTCTAGCGTCAATACTAATTAAACACGTCTTTAACAAACAAAAGCTAATATGGATCAAAATTTTGAAAAACAATTATTATTAAAATTAGGTTTTAAGAAAACGGTTAGAAAATATTTTTTTATATATTTATTTTACAAATATTATATTTTTATAAATCTTTTTTTAAACGTAATATCTGGAGAAAAAATAGTCATATCTACTATAAAATTTTTGAAGGTAATGAACGAAAATAATATAACGACGTTACATTTTTAAAGTAAGGTCTACAACACTGTTATATCCTTATAAAATTGTTATTTTATAAAATAGGTATTCTACATATACTTAATTACATTTCCGGGAATATAAAAATCCTTTTTTATTTAAAAAAACGAGTTAAATATTTTAAAGTTAGCACTAGTGTTGCGTAATCGGCTAATTTTAGCCGACTATAAAACGGCTTAGCCGAGATTTTAGGTGAATAAATCGGCTAAGCCTAATTAAGCTAAGCCTAAAAATCGGCTAAGCCTAATTAGGCTAAAATAAATTAGTCAAAAATTCTGCATCGATGCCTAGCTAGCATTAATTATTATTTATTTATTTTAGTAAAATATTTTATTTTATTTATATTTAATGTAAATATTTTATTATTATCAACAAATAAACATGATATGATTTAATATTTTTTATTTATATTATTTTATTTTGAAATGAAAATAAATTTATTTATTTGATGTTTTTTTAATAAAAAAAATAATATGCAGCTATTGTAAAAATGTAATATTCTATTTTAATATAATTTATTAGTGATTTTCACAATCTTCTTTGTAAATACATCTTTTATTGAGGAATTATATTGTAAATTTTATTAGATAAAAAAACAATCTTTTAGGTGAAATCTTTTATAATATTTTTTTTATCAATTTTGTAAAATTCAATTTTTTTATTAAATGATATATTAAACTTTTTTGATGTTATTTTATATGATCTTTTTAAGGATAATATTTTAATGTGATAATTGTCATAATCGTTATTTTAAAGTTTTTTGACGAATATATGTTAAAATAAGTATTGATACATATTTAAAATAAAATTTAGTGAAGATGTACCATAGAAAAGTGACAATTGTCATAATCGTTATTTTTAAAGTTTTTTTATTTTTTTTTTGACGAAAATAGATTAAAATAAGTATTGATAACATGTTTAAATAAAAATTTAGTGAAGATGTACCATAGAAAAGTGATAATTGTCATAATCGTTATTTTTAAAGTTTTTTGGCGAAAATAGTTTAAAATAAGTATTGATAACATGTTTAAATAAAAATTTAGTGAAGATGGACCATAGAAAAGTGACAATTGTCATAATCGTTATTATTAAAGTTTTTTTAATTTTTTTGAGAAAAATATGTTTAAATAAGTATTGATAATATGTTTAAATTAAATTTAGTGACGATGTACCGTAGAAATGTGACAATTGTCATAATCGTTATTTTTAAAGTTTTTTGACGTAAATAGGCTAAAATAAGTATTGATAATATGTTTAAATAAAATTTAGTGAAGATGTACCGTAGAAAATTGACGATTGTCATAATCGTTATTTTTATAAAGGCTTTTGATTTTTTTTGACGAAAATAGATTAAAATGAGTATTGATAAAAATAAAACAACATTAAAAAAATCCAGAACGGGCTGGCCCTGAATATATAGGGTACGAACTAAAATCCTGGCCAGGCCTAATTTTTTTTTAAAAAAAAAAGCCGGAACGAAATTTTTATATTTTAAAAATTAGGGTCATGCAAATAACACCTCTACTGCTATCTCATAAATTAATTATTTACAAAACCACATTTTAAAATTCATAAACAACACTTAATATGAATAAAAATCACCTATAAAAATATTTAATAAAAAAAATTTATTAAAATTTACATCAAATTTTATGAAAAAATAGAAAAAAAATGTCGAGTTAATAATTGATTATTTATCAATCAAATTATCTTTAGCTTAAAAAAAATAAATATTTATATTTTAATTTCTTAACCTATAAAATTAATTATAGCACTAATTTCATTTGCTTCAAAAAACTTAAAAATAACGATTATGACAATTGTCACTTATCTAGAGTACATCTTCACTAAATTTTTATTTAAACATGTTATCAATACTTATTTTAAAATTTTTCGTCAATAAAATTCAAAAAACTTTAAAAATAACGATTATGACAATTGTCACTTTTCTACGGTGCATCTTCACTAAATTTTATTTAAACATGTTATCAATACTTATTTTAGCCTATTTACGTCAAAAAAATTCAAAAAACTTTAAAAACTATGATTATGACAATTGTCACTCATCTATGGAAGATCTTCACTAAATTTTATTTAAACATGTTATCAATACTTATTTTAAGATATTTTCGTCAAAAAAATTCAAAAAACTTTAAAAACTACGATTATGACAATTGTCACTTTTCTACGGTACATCTTAACTAAATTTTATTTAAACATGTTATCAATACTTATTTTAACATATTTTCGTCAAAAAAATTCCAAAAACTTTAAAAATAACGATTATGACAAATGTCACTTATCTATGGTACATCTTCACTAAATTTTATTTAAACATGTTATCATTACTTATTTTAACCTATTTACGCAAAAAAAATTCAAAAAACTTTAAAAACTACGATTATGACTAGCCTTATTAGGCTTAGGCGTAGTTTTTAGCCGATTACGCAACACTTGTTAGCACAATCAATTGTTAGGCATACTTTTTAATTTGAAATTTTATGTCGACATTGTATTCCGGTAATTTTAAACAATTTGGCCAATAATTGTTAACCTAATTTTAAATTTTTAATACACTGACGAATACAAGGATTGACTGATATATTTGCCTGCCACATTGCCGACAACATTAACATATATAAAAAAAAGAACCAATTTTCGTTGGGAGATCTGAGGGTGATAGTGGATTTATTGCCGTAAGATTCCGTATTATGATCGCAAGAACCGCTAAAGGTATCGTTAGCGATTGTTTGCCAGTTCATAAGTTTCGAAAGCGACTGAACAGCGTTTATTTGATGTTGAGATACCTTTTTTTAACATAATGTAAAACGTATAAATAAAGTTTTAAAAGGTATAATCTAATATGCTTTGTTCTGAGATCTGCAAACGTGTCTTCTAAACGAGCCTTAAAATCAATTTTTTGAAATATCGGGCCGGGTCAACCAATTTTTTTTACATCCTGGCCAAGTAGAAAGCAATTTCTTAGTCCCTAGTATATTCATGCCCCCCCCCGATAAAAAAAATGAATATGAAATAATGGGTTATATAACACTTAAATAGTATATTATAACATTTTTTTTCTTTAAAAAATCAAAAAAAACAGGATTAGGTAGTTTATCCCCTCCCCCCTACATATTTTACAGAAAAAAAAATCGTGCCAAAAAGTACTAACCACAATTAATAAAATAATTTTTATTTTGAAAAAAAAACAAGACGCCTGGCTATAGAAATTATAATTACTCCTTGAAAGCCGAACTGATAGTTATTGTGAAAAGAAGAAAAAAAAATTCTCTCAGTCTATTTGACCATAAATTAGAGGATGAAACGTAAATTGTGTTGTTAGATGGATTGCCATTTATATAATTATTTTTTTGAAAAAATGTGAAATTTAATTAATCTTTTAATTTCTAATTTTACGAACATAAACATATTATTTTATTCATTTTTATTCTAATTTTGTATTTTGTTCTAACTTCGAGTGTAAGCAACTTGGACTAAATTACACGTTTCTTATTTGAATATAATGTTATTTGCACTTGCAGTTTGATTAACATAATTTTTATTATTTTTTTAAAGTTTAGATAGACATTTTAGGTATATTCTTGATTTTGTCACATTCGCTATCAGACTTGGAGATATTTTCTCGGTCTGATTGGGAACCTGGTTAAATTTTTAAAATCAATTAATTTTCCTAATTCTTTTTAATTAAAATTATTTATAAAAATAAGGCCAATTTTTTTATTTTAAAAAAAAATTATTTTTTCGCACTTCGAGATAGGTAATATTTTTTTGAAAAAAAAGGATAGGATCGGATCTTTGAACAAATCTCTGATCCGTCGGTGTAACTAAAAATTTAAATTTTTTCTCGGCTAGGGTCAGACCTGACATTTTTTTTTACCAGGTGTACGCTTTAATAAAAGTCTATAACCTAAACAGCTTTAAAAAAAGAAAGTAAAGAAATTAAAGCAAAAAATAAACTTGAATGGCCAACGTTCTATATAAATCTTTGGATTCGTGAGTCAGCCACAGAACTCTTCCGTCCCGCATGACCACTTTTATTCTCTCCGCGTCTATTTGGATGTACAAGGAAGTTCTTTTGAGAAAAAAAAGTTTTTAAATTTTTGGTATATTTTTATAAAGCTATCTCCTAAACCTAGTTTAAAAATTCGCTAAAATAAAAAAACTTTTACAAAATTCTAATCACCTCTCGTAGGTCAAAATTTTGAAATAATTTTTTAAGACATGTTTTTGTTTTTATATTTTTTTTTATCCGTTTAAGTTTCGAAAGTTTACGAATTATATTTTTAATATTTTAGGACACCGCCTAATGTACCGAATTTAGTATACAATATATAGCTGGAAAAAAAGGAAGTAGATTGATCTTACAAATATTCTCCCCATAAATTAATTTAGAACAGCAAGAAGGGAACGTTCCGGAAGATGGAATTATGAAACAAAAACTAACTTCTGGAAAGTTTTTACAGATAAGAAGCTTGTAATTAATTTATTGGTAAAATCCTGATAAAAATGTACAAAAGACTTGAGGCAATGTTCCGATCAAAAAAAAGATCAATCAGGAAGGTAAAGTATCACGAAGAGTCTCACAATTAAAGGAAAGGTTAATTATTCTTATTGCCAATGGCGGTACCGAACGAATCGATATTTTACAATTTTTGCATTGATAGGCACTACAAAATGTGTATTTTTTTAATATAAATTAACGGAATCAAGTGGTCAAATCCGATCTACTATATATCATCCCTCTCAAAGACGGAACCACCTAACTGGCTTCAGAAAAAACATGATCCTAGATGGATTCGAACTCACAACTATCGGATTGGCAAGCGACGCGCTTATCGACTAGGCCGTACACGCTTTTCAAAAATTACGATTTTTTTAAAATATATATTGTAACCAAATTTGGCAGTCTCTATTATAAACCAAAAGAAAAATCCTAATTTTTGTATATTTTATTTGTCATTTAAATAATCCTGAATCAGTCATTTTAAAAAAAATTTTTATAGCTTTTTGTGATTTCTCTTTATTTTATGTCATTTTTAATCTATTTTTGCAATATTTTATTTTTCCTCTCATTTTTTATAATTATTTTTTTTGCCATTTTAAAAATAATTTTTTTATTTCCCCTTGTCATCTTTCCTCAATTCTCTATTTTTCTATATCTTTCCTTTTATTTTAACCATAATATAAAAAAAATGTTTTAATGCCACTTCTTTAATAAAACGTATAAGAAATATGAAAACTTAAATGATATAAGAACCTGCAAATAGCTTCGTAACTTTTGCTGACTATATTGACGATAAAGGCCGAATGGTATGGGTCGCTGTTAGAGCACATATGAATAATGAATAAGGGATCAGGATTGGTCTTGGTATATTCGTTCAAAATGCGCATCGTTCTATTCAAGTTAAAAAATAGGTATATACATATATATATTTTGCTTGACAAATCGTAACAATGATCCCATCAAACCTTCCCAGACACCGAGGTCAGGCTTCTAAACTTATATTCCTAAAAAAATGAAACCGCAAAATATCTTAGGATTAAAGTAGTAAGGCATTGAAGGGAGTGGGGAGGGGGTATTAAGTAATGGCTCTGATTTGTGCCCTCTAAATTCTCTAAAAAAACTTTCGCTTCCTATGTCCCCTATACCTTCTGCGATGGAAGCAGAATACCCCCCTGAAAAGTACCCCCACCTTGACACCGATATTGCATCAATCTTTAATATATAATATAAATAAAATATAAAAAATATATACTTTAAAAATATTATTTTTTAATAAATTTAGACAAATTAGGGGAAGAGAAAGCGAAAGAATTTATAATTTCATCATATATAATTGCTTAAATAATTTTTTTTTCCATTGATAAAATTGTTAAATTATTAAGAAATGGATTTTTCATGGTACTACGAATTCTTGTTTTAATTAATTTAATTTTACTCATGACCCTCTCGGCAGTACATGAGGTGGTATGAATGGTTAATAAATATTTAAATAAAATTGTTAAATTAGGGAAAGCAGAAGTAGACGATAAGGTAAAATAAACGAATAATTTTTCCAGTCTGAATCAAAAAGTCTCAGAATTAACATCATGAGAAGAAGAAGCTAAATAATGTATTAGTAAAAATATTTTAATTAAATAAATTTTAAATTCTCAGAATCTGACAAATCTTTATTTAACCTCTAGCTCACGTGTAATAATCAGGGTTGGCATGTCGGTCAATTGACCGGTCAAATACTCTAAAATATTAATGGCGAATAAATATTTTGATATAATTAAGTAGTATGCATTAAAAGCATGTTTATCAATCTTATTATTTTTTTATTAAAATATAAATATGTAATTTTTCTAAATATAGTAATATTTTAGTTATTTTTTTGCCTAATCATTGCCGTTTCTCGCCTTCTTTATTTTTTTCAATTCATTTTTCTTAAAAAAAATAAAAATACCCGATTTATTATAATCATAATATAATTTTTTCATTCTTATTTTTTAATAAATTTAAATTTTATTTAATATTTAGCCGAGTATAAATTATATTAATTCTCATTTGTTTTACTTACACTTGCTATATTTGGTTTTTAAAATTAATTTTCATTTTAATTGTTCTGGTCAGATTTACGGAATATTATTCAATTCTGGTAAAAAGTTTATTATATTATATTTATAATATTAAGAAATTATTGGAATAATTGGTCGATAATTATAAAATAGTTAAGATTGATTAACTTTACAATAATCAAAATCATTTTTTGTTAAATTTTAATATATTAGGGATTATGGTCAAACCAAAGCATCATGTTTGGAAACATTTTCAAGAAGTACGCGATGGTAAATCAGTTAAAGCGGTGTGCAAGTTTTGCAAGATGTCCTATATCACCCACGTTGATAGAATGGTCAAACATTTATTAAGCAGCTGTACTATGTGCCCTGTTATAATTAAGGAAAAATTTTATTCAAATTCCAAAATATCAACCTCTACAAAAAATATCACAAATGTAATTTGTAATACTTCTAAGTCTAACTCTAATAGAGAATTGGGTGAAATTAGTGAGAATGATTATCAAATGAACAATATTTTGTCTTGTGACTCAGGAGAATTTGATTCCCTTATTTCTAATCAATCTACAAGCAAGGCGATTAAATATAAATCTCAATCTTGTATAACCGTTTTCATAGATAGAATTAATCCCAAAGAAAAAAATGAGCTGGATCAATTGTTTGCAAAGGCTTTATATGCGAGCAATTTACCTTTCCACATCACTGAAAATCCCTACATCCAAGAATTTTTTAAAAAAATACATCCTATTTACACATTACCCAGGAGAAGGCAGCTGGCTGGATATCTTCTAGACAAAGCGTCAGGTGATATGGAGGTGAGAGTTGCAGATATAATAGATAAAGCTTTTTACTTATCAATTGTATCAGATGGCTGGAGCAACATTAGATACGAGAGTATTATTAATTTTATGGTGATGACGCCTGTTCCAGTGTTCTACAAATTTCTAAATACTGAGGAAAATAGCCATACGGCAGATTATATTGCCCAGGAATTTAAAAATGTAATTCATGAATTGAATCCGGTAAAAGTATATTCTTTAGTTACTGATAATGCCGCTAACATGAAAGCAGCCTGGAGAATTCTAAAATCTGAATTTATTTATAATCATATACAATGTTATGGTTGTGCAGCGCATACATTGCAGTTATTCTTTCACGATTTTGAACGATTGGACGCCTTCAGTGACCATATTTCAATAATTAAAAAAATTGTTAAATTTTTCAAGAATAAACACATACCAGCTGCAGTATTTTCCCGTAATAAGAATCTTCATGGCATACCATCTACATTAAGTACAATTAGCCAAACAAGATGGGCATCGTCAATAAAATGTATGGAGCAAATTCAAATATGCAAGAAAGCTCTAAAAGCATCAGTTGTTGAAGAAGCTGTTTGTGATAATTGTCCCATAGAAATTGCCAATAATATATTAAACGAAGAATTTTGGACGAAAAATTTAAAATTTTTAGCTATACTCCAACCTTTAGCTACCTCATTGTTGAAAGTGCAAGGGGATAAATGTACTTTGGCCCAAGTAAAAAACGAGATGCTTAATTTGGAAAAACACATAATACAATCATGCCATGATTCTATATTTTCTCCATCTCAAGAAAAAAAAATTAAGGTTATGTTTGAAAAGAGAAAAACTGATATAAATACATGTGCTCACAATGCTGCTTATTTATTGGACCCCCAATATCAAGGGGAGCATCTTACTAATACTGAATTTGATGCATGTAATATAATACAAGAATTGGGTATTTTACTTTGAGTAATATAGTAAATTTCAGAAGCAAAAGCGGTATATTTAATAGCCATAATATGTGGAAAGTTGTAACTTCCATAAGAAACAATCAAATTTCGGCCTCAAGTTGGTGGAATGCATTTTGCCCACCTTGCCCATTAAGAGAAGTCGCTAATATTTTACTAACATTTCCTAGTTAGACTTCTTCTTCTGAAAGAAATTGGTCGGTTTGGGGCAATATTCACACGAAAAACAGAAATAGATTAAAGGCTTCTACAGCAGGAAAATTAGTAAGAGTGTATCATAATTTAAGATTGATTAAAAATATTAAAGAAAATAATGATATTGAATATGAATCGGAACAAGACTCTGCCACACTATAGAATGAATTAAAAAATATTATGATATTTATTATTATACATAGATTTATTATAATATTATATAAATGCAAAATAAAGTTAATATTGGTGTAAAAAACATTTATTTGAATTTGACCATATTTGACCGGTCAAATATCGGTCAATTGACCGAATTGTATTTGACCGGTCAAATGCACAACCCTGGTAATAATTACATCCCCCGTTTTAGCCATCTTATAAATATTTCGAAACTTAAACATTTCTTCAAAAATTTAAATTGAATTAAAATGAGATATCCTCGATATCATCTTTAACAAATGACTTTTCCGCAATTCCTTTTGATGTAAAAAATGATGTTTGATTAAAAAATTTTCTCGATTCATCATTAACTTTCATTAAACTGCATAATAATCAAATCAAGTGCAGCATAAAACATACTTGTTTTAAAGCTAAAATAAAATATTATATTTAATGATGAAAGTATACATTAGTGTTGTTAAATGGCTGAGCCAAGCCGGCTTAGCCGAAAACTCAGCCAGTTTCTGAGCCAAAAATTCGGCTCAGGCTCAAGCCGGCTCATTGAGCCGGCTGGCTCAAGCCGATAGCTCAAGCCGATAGCTCAAGCCGATAGCTCAAGCCGATGGCTCAAGCCGATAGCTCAAGCCGATGGCTCAAGCCGATAGCTCAAGCCGATAGCTCTAGCCGATGGCTCAAGCCGATAGCTCTAGCCGATGGCTCAAGCCGATAGCTATAGCCGATGGCTCAAACCGATTCAAGACTAATCCGGCTAGCCGTTTAACAACGCTAACAAATAAATAAATTTCGAATCAAGGGTCGGCTTGAGCTAAGTCATGAGCTCACTCGAGCTAAATTTGACTCAAAAGGCCGGCTTAAGTCAATTTTAGACTCGAAAACTAGATGAGTTTTCAGCCGTTTACCAATATTAATCTTAAATAAATTTCGGCTTGAGCCAAAATGAAGATCATAATAACAATTAAAAAAGGTCTACGACACTTATTTCATCGGTATAGCAAACTTTTGTTTTTTTTCTACCGAAGTATAAAATATGATATTGCACGAAGTATATTAAAGATCTGCAAGAGTAGGCCCGGCCAGTACCTGGTCCGAACGGGCTTCGGGCTTATATTTTAAAAAAAATCAGATTCGGGCTGGGACAGGCATAATATTTTTTTAAAAATTCGGGCCTGGTGGTGCTCAGTCAGGCCTGATAAATTTTTTTATCTAAATTTATCAATTTTATGTGATTTTGTTTCTAGAAGGAACAAAGGTTTGGACATCTATTAGCGAAATCATGAGGCTTAGCAAATATTTTTCCGGCTAAAATATTGAGTTTTTTATAAATCGGCTCAAAACGAGCCGTTTAACAACATTTTTTTTCTCTGAATTAATAATTTTTTTTTATAAGGTGTAGATGTTAATATTTCTGAATTCTTTTTTTTAGATATTTTATCCGATGAAATATTGAATAATTTTGGAATAGGTATTATAGATGAAGGATTGAATACTTTATTATAATTTTTTGAGCATGATGGTAACATATGATAGGGTTCATCAATATCATCTGGAACATTTTCGTTCAATAATATAGATAAATCACTATCATTATTTTGAGTCACTGTAAGATTTTGAGTCACTGTAATATTTTCATCATTATTTTCAAATTCAATATTTGAGCTAGCATTTGAATTATTACAGCAGATATAATCTTGTTCTGTAAATATATTTGGGTTTAAAGGAAATATGCCACATGCTAAGAACCCATTTAATATATTATTTGGTGTCACTGCCCTTGGTATTTCATTTTTTAACACTCCTGGAATATCATAAATCTGAAATTGTTGCCCCACATGATTTCTCATCCATGTGTCAATAGCTCCATTATAAAACTTTTTCAATGGCCCATAAACTGCTTTGTCTAATGGTTGGAGTTTATGCGAGCAATGTGGTGGAAGTGTTAGAATAACAATCCCATTGGAGCGACAATAGTTTATAACGGAAATTGAACAATGAGAGCTATGGTTATCTAAGATTAATAAGACATTTTTCTCATTGGATGCACTGGAATATTTTTTAAAGTGTTCCAAAAAAGATAAAAATTCCTCCTCTTGCATGCAACCCGATGTGTTTCCCACACCCTTAGATTTAATAGGCCCCATCACGAATAAAGTGATCTTTGTATCGTTTTCTTGGAAAAATAAAAAATGGTGGAATGCTATGGCCTATAGCATTGATGGCTAAACATATTGTAACTAACGTTCCTCTTTCTCCTGACGTTATAGAGCCGACTTGTTTGGCACCCTTCTGTGCTATAATTTTTGCAGGAGTTTGAACGGTGGTGAAACCACTTTCATCTGCATTCCATATATTATGTGGTTCAAAGTTATAAGAATTATATAGCTTAATTAAATTTTCAAAAAATTTATTGACATTTGTGGATTGAAGCCATATGCTCTTGCTAGACTAGTAGCTTCAGGGGTACGAATCGAAAGTTGGGAATGTCGTTTTCTAAACCCCATAAACCAGTTCTCTCCAGCCATACCATTAGTTGTCCAGCTTTCTGGGAAAGATTTGCCATATTCTTTAGCAAGCTGATATGCAAATCCTCTTATCTTGTTTATTTATAAAATAAAACTATTTCATTTTAATAATTAACAATACCAGTTCCATAGAGTTAAAATGATATATAATTAATTAAATAAATTGAATTAATTTCATAATTTTAATAATGCTCAATTGGTAACTTTAATATTAAATATCAATATTTATTTGATTATAATAAATGAATGAATGAAAAATTTAATGTGAATAATTTATATTTTAACCGTTTTACCCATAACAGCTTTACCCCTAGGTGACATATATTATATATATCGTTATTCTATATTTATAATAAATTAGGCCAAGCTGGTAAATTTTTTATTAAATAATTTCGGGTTCGTGCCAGGTCGGCCAAATTTTATTAAAAAAAATTAGGGCTAGGCCGGGTTTCAAAAATAAGGCCGGATGCAGATCACTAAACTATATTCTAATTCCTGATGATATTAAATGTTAATTTAGACAAAACTCATTCACAAGTTTAATCATACATAAGTATTCATTTAAAAAAATTTTATATTTATTTTAAAAAAAATAAATAACATAAAAAAATAATATACCACCCGATACGAGATTGGCAGCATCCGGAAATTTTAAATCATTAATTTTATTTGTTTGAATTGAAATAAAGTTATATTTTTTTATTTATTATAATATAATAATATTAAATTTTTTATAATTATTATTTAATATTATTATAAAATAAAATCCATGCTTTTTTAGTTTATGTAAAAAAAAGTAAATAAATTCATTTATTTTTTAAAAAAAGTAGGAGATATGGATTATTCATCATTTGACGATTCCTCACTTACAGGGATAGAGGTAAGGTCAATTATATAATATATGCTTATTTTTTAGTTTTTCTTTAAAAGTAGTTAGAGTTACATAATTTTGTTAAAATTTGTAATCTTAAACGAGATACATAGTCTTTGGTTAATTAAAATAATTTTGATTTCATTAAGAGAAGATTAAGAGAAGTATATTTGAATCTGCATATTATTTATTAAATCATAGCAATTCAATTTAATTTAGGTTTATGGCAATATGCTAATTGGCTCAGCATCCGATTAGTGAATTTAATTTTTTGTTAAATTTTGCGCTAGATTAAAAGTTTAATTTTTCCTTGTTCAATGGTTTCTTTATTTTAATGATGTCTCATTTATTTCTATTTAATTCCTAATAATATAATTAATTTTTATTATTTTTGGTTAATTTGTAAAACTAATTTGTTCAGAAAAGTCCGACCCAATATATAAATATTTTTTCCGCCCAGCCCGATTTTATATAAATTGAAAATTTTTTTATTGGAAAAAATTTTTTAAATGAAAAATATTAGTGCTTTGTTTCTTGAAATATTTTTAAAATATAGATCTTAATTTAACACAACTTAATGATAATAAGCCAAGCTCGGCCCATTTTTTTTAAAATATATCCTATCCGGAATGAGTTTTTTAATTTATTTCGAAAAGTCCGACCCGAAATATAAATAATCTTTCCGCCCAGCCGGAATGAGTTTTTTAATTTATTTCGAAAAGTCCGACCCGAAATATAAATAATCTTTCCGCCCAACCCGATTTTATATAAATTGAAAATTTACGTGGAAAAAATTTATTAAATGAAAAATTATTAGTGCTTGTGTTTCTTGATATATTTTGAAAATATAGATCTTGATTTGACACAACTTAATGATAATAGACCAGTAGCTCGGCCCATTTTTTTAAAATAGTATTCCTATCCGGAATGAGTTTTTTAATTTATTTCGAAAAGTCCGACCCGAAATATAAATAATCTTTCCGACCAGCCCGATTTTATATAAATTGAAAATTTTTTTATTGGAAAAAATTTTTTAAATTAAAAATATTAGTGTTGTTTCTTGAAATATTTTTATATAGATCTTAATTTGAAAATGACAAATATCCCGCCAATGCATACCTTTAAGATATATTCCTTACAGTAATTTATTTAAATAGTATAAAAACTTGAAATTTATATTTATATCTATTTTTTTTAATATATAGACGCAGCCTATGTCCAGTCCAATCATGGAAATTCAAGAAGAAGGATATAAAACTTCTAGATCAGAGAACAGCGTCATTATCAAAAATAATTTTAAAGATACTCCTAAGAAGTCCAGACGTAAATGTAAATTTTGTGATAAGTTCTACCTGTCTACTACAGCTTCCAGTAATTTAAAAAACCACCTAAAAAGATGTCATCCCAATATATTACAAAATGTTAGTCTACAATTGAGTGATTCTAGTTCTACATCATTAATTGGAGTTAGAAAACTTTCAGCTAATGAAAATCTTAATCTAAATAAATTAATTTTAAAGTATCACATTGATCAAAATGTACCTATTAATGGATTCGATAGTGAATCATTTAAAGATATATTTAAATATATCAATAAATATTCAAAGATTTGGTGTCGACAGACCGCATCCAAATATTTATCGAACATATATACAATAGCTAAAAATGAAATGATTTCTAAGCTTAATAATGTTAACAGCCAAATTTCTATAACCACAGATATGTGGACTGGAATAAATTCCACTTCATATATGGCTCTTACGATCCATTATATAGATAATGAATGGATATCCAAAAATTATTTACTAGATTTTATCGAGGTACCTTACCCCCACACGGGTGAGGATATTTTCTCAGTTATAATTGAATCTCTTAAAAAATTTCAAATTCCTAAAAAAATATCATCAATAACCCATGATAATGCCTCAAATATTTTATCAGCATCTGAATATATCAAAAAATATTATTTAAAAAATTATAATAAAGATTTTTACATCAATCGATGCTTAGCACATACTATAAATATAATAGTCAAAGAAGGATTAGATTCATATTCTTCCCTCCTCCAAAATATAGATATTTTAGTTAAAAAATTGCACAGAAGTCCCAAACTCATGCAGGAGTACATGAGGACTTTTCTTGGTCAACGTTTCTACAGCACCAGAAAAAACTCTTTCACTAGGCACTGACGTAGATTGATGCGAAAAAAAATCTTTGGCCATCATCGATAATTTTGGATATCTGTGGATGTTAGAACTCCACTAATCCAAAACATTTATTGTTGATTTAGCAACCGGTTCTCCAATATAATCGTCAATTTCTTCTTTTGACGGCTCTGGATAATCATAAGCTTGCCTTAAAACGAATTATAAAAATATATGATTAAATATAATAAATTGCTATATTTACTTTCTGAGGTCGTTAAATATGGATACCGACATCAAATTCGCTGGATTTTCTTCGTCGTTATATTCATAAACATTGTATGTGCCGGGCAGATATTTGTTATATAAAATTTTAAATTTATCAAAATACTCAATTTTATTGATGTAAGTTGGTTTATATTTTTTTTTAATCCTTGGGTCAAGGAAAGAGCATACATAATTTTCAAATGTATTCATATAATCTGAATAAATTTTACATTTATTCTTCATTTTTACAGCTGCCTCTTTTATCCCATCACTTGCATTAGATGCGATGGTTCGCTCAAGTGATGTCATTATTGTATTAATATACAATAATGATAAACCTACAGTAGTATAGGTTTCCGAACTTACTTCACAAGTAATCTTGTAAAATGGAAATAAAAAACTTTCTAATTCTTTTAAAAATTTACATTCTTCATTATTTAAATGAAAATCTTCCAAGAATTTTGTGCCAAACTCTATGACAGCATCTATATTCTATAAATATTAAAAATTATTAAAAAGTAAAATATTTAATATTAATACCTTATTGATTGATTTAATCATTAAATATCTACTGTTCCATCTGGTGGCCACATCATTTGGGATTTTTGTGCCACCACTAATCCTCATGTACTCCTGCATGAGTTTGGGACTTCTGTGCAATTTTTTAACTAAAATATCTATATTTTGGAGGAGGGAAGAATATGAATCTAATCCTTCTTTGACTATTATATTTATAGTATGTGCTAAGCATCGATTGGTGTAAAAATCTTTATTATAATTTTTTAAATAATATTTTTTGATATATTCAGATGCTGATAAAATATTTGAGGCATTATCATGGGTTATTGATGATATTTTTTTAGGAATTTGAAATTTTTTAAGAGATTCAATTATAACTGAGAAAATATCCTCACCCGTGTGGGGGTGAGGTACCTCGATAAAATCTAGTAAATAATTTTTGGATATCCATTCATTATCTATATAATGGATCGTAAGAGCCATATATGAAGTGGAATTTATTCCAGTCCACATATCTGTGGTTATAGAAATTTGGCTGTTAACATTATTAAGCTTAGAAATCATTTCATTTTTAGCTATTGTATATATGTTCGATAAATATTTGGATGCGGTCTGTCGACACCAAATCTTTGAATATTTATTGATATATTTAAATATATCTTTAAATGATTCACTATCGAATCCATTAATAGGTACATTTTGATCAATGTGATACTTTAAAATTAATTTATTTAGATTAAGATTTTCATTAGCTGAAAGTTTTCTAACTCCAATTAATGATGTAGAACTAGAATCACTCAATTGTAGACTAACATTTTGTAATATATTGGGATGACATCTTTTTAGGTGGTTTTTTAAATTACTGGAAGCTGTAGTAGACAGGTAGAACTTATCACAAAATTTACATTTACGTCTGGACTTCTTAGGAGTATCTTTAAAATTATTTTTGATAATGACGCTGTTCTCTGATCTAGAAGTTTTATATCCTTCTTCTTGAATTTCCATGATTGGACTGGACATAGGCTGCGTCTATATATTAAAAAAAATAGATATAAATATAAATTTCAAGTTTTTATACTATTTAAATAAATTACTGTAAGGAATATATCTTAAAGGTATGCATTGGCGGGATATTTGTCATTTTCAAATTAAGATCTATATAAAAATATTTCAAGAAACAACACTAATATTTTTAATTTAAAAAATTTAAAAAATTTTTTCCAATAAAAAAATTTTCAATTTATATAAAATCTACGGCGGAAGGATTATTTATATTCTGGTCAATTTTTCGAAATAAATTAAAAACTCATTCCGGATAGGATATTTTAAAAAAAATGGGCCGAGCTTGGCTTATTATCATTAAGTTGTGTCAAATTAAGATCTATATTTTAAAAATATATCAAGAAACAAAGCACTAATATTTTTCTTTAATAAAAATTTTTTCCAATAAAAAAATTTTCAATTTATATAAAATCGGGCTGGGCGGAAAGATTATTTATATTTCGGGTCGGACTTTTCGAAATAAATTAAAAAACTCATTCCGGATAGGATATATTTTAAAAAAAATGGGCCGAGCTTGGCTTATTATCATTAAGTTGTGTTAAATTAAGATCTATATTTTAAAAATATTTCAAGAAACAAAGCACTAATATTTTTCATTTAAAAAATTTTTTCCAATAAAAAAATTTTCAATTTATATAAAATCGGGCTGGGCGGAAAGATTATTTATATTTCGGGTCGGACTTTTCGAAATAAATTAAAAAACTCATTCCGGATAGGATATATTTTAAAAAAAATGGGCCGAGCTTGGCTTATTATCATTAAGTTGTGTTAAATTAAGATCTATATTTTAAAAATATTTCAAGAAACAAAGCACTAATATTTTTCATTTAAAAAATTTTTTCCAATAAAAAAATTTTCAATTTATATAAAATCGGGCTGGGCGGAAAAAATATTTATATATTGGGTCGGACTTTTCTGAACAAATTAGTTTTACAAATTAACCAAAAATAATAAAAATTAATTATATTATTAGGAATTAAATAGAAATAAATGAGACATCATTAAAATAAAGAAACCATTGAACAAGGAAAAATTAAACTTTTAATCTAGCGCAAAATTTAACAAAAAATTAAATTCACTAATCGGATGCTGAGCCAATTAGCATATTGCCATAAACCTAAATTAAATTGAATTGCTATGATTTAATAAATAATATGCAGATTCAAATATACTTCTCTTAATGAAATCAAAATTATTTTAATTAACCAAAGACTATGTATCTCGTTTAAGATTACAAATTTTAACAAAATTATGTAACTCTAACTACTTTTAAAGAAAAACTAAAAAATAAGCATATATTATATAATTGACCTTACCTCTATCCCTGTAAGTGAGGAATCGTCAAATGATGAATAATCCATATCTCCTACTTTTTTTAAAAAATAAATGAATTTATTTACTTTTTTTTACATAAACTAAAAAAGCATGGATTTTATTTTATAATAATATTAAATAATAATTATAAAAAATTTAATATTATTATATTATAATAAATAAAAAAATATAACTTTATTTCAATTCAAACAAATAAAATTAATGATTTAAAATTTCCGGATGCTGCCAATCTCGTATCGGGTGGTATATTATTTTTTTATGTTATTTATTTTTTTTAAAATAAATATAAAATTTTTTTAAATGAATACTTATGTATGATTAAACTTGTGAATGAGTTTTGTCTAAATTAACATTTAATATCATCAGGAATTAGAATATAGTTTAGTGATCTGCATCCGGCCTTATTTTTGAAACCCGGCCTAGCCCTAATTTTTTTTAATAAAATTTGGCCGACCTGGCACGAACCCGAAATTATTTAATAAAAAATTTACCAGCTTGGCCTAATTTATTATAAATATAGTGTTGTTAAACGGCTCGTTTTGAGCCGATTTATAAAAAACTCAATATTTTAGCCGGAAAAATATTTGCTAAGCCTCATGATTTCGCTAATAGTCCAAACCTTTGTTCTTTCTAGAAACAAAATCACATAAAATTGATAAATTTAGATAAAAAAATTTATCAGGCCTGACTGAGCACCACCAGGCCCGAATTTTTAAAAAAATATTATGCCTGTCCCAGCCCGAATCTGATTTTTTTTAAAATATAAGCCCGAAGCCCGTTCGGACCAGGTACTGGCCGGGCCTACTCTTGCAGATCTTTAATATACTTCGTGCAATATCATATTTTATACTTCGGTAGAAAAAAAACAAAAGTTTGCTATACCGATGAAATAAGTGTCGTAGACCTTTTTTAATTGTTATTATGATCTTCATTTTGGCTCAAGCCGAAATTTATTTAAGATTAATATTGGTAAACGGCTGAAAACTCATCTAGTTTTCGAGTCTAAAATTGACTTAAGCCGGCCTTTTGAGTCAAATTTAGCTCGAGTGAGCTCATGACTTAGCTCAAGCCGACCCTTGATTCGAAATTTATTTATTTGTTAGCGTTGTTAAACGGCTAGCCGGATTAGTCTTGAATCGGTTTGAGCCATCGGCTATAGCTATCGGCTTGAGCTATCGGCTTGAGCCATCGGCTAGAGTTATCGGCTTGAGCCATCGGCTAGAGCTATCGGCTTGAGCCATCGGCTTGAGCTATCGGCTTGAGCTATCGGCTTGAGCCATCGGCTTGAGCTATCGGCTTGAGCCATCGGCTTGAGCTATCGGCTTGAGCCATCGTCTTGAGCTATCGGCTTGAGCCATCGGCCTGAGCTATCGGCTTGAGCTATCGGCTTGAGCCATCGGCTTGAGCTATCGGCTTGAGCCATCGGCTAGAGTTATCGGCTTGAGCCATCGGCTAGAGCTATCGGCTTGAGCCATCGGCTTGAGCTATCGGCTTGAGCTATCGGCTTGAGCTATCGGCTTGAGCTATCGGCTTGAGCCATCGGCTAGAGCCAGCCGGCTCAATGAGCCGGCTTGAGCCTGAGCCGAATTTTTGGCTCAGAAACTGGCTGAGTTTTCGGCTAAGCCGGCTTGGCTCAGCCATTTAACAACACTAGTGCACTGAAGGATCTTTCCATCGATATATGTGACCAAAGATCAGTTAGAACTACTCGCTAGAGGGATATTTTGGATAAATGTAAAAATATTTTGATGGGAAGGCAATTTTAGGCTATACATTAATTTGTAATATCTATCGAATTAGAGTTAAACAACAAATAAAAGCATTTCAGCTTAAAATTAAAGTCGGGCCTACTAGAGTCAACTCCTGAGGTGACTAATGTCAACTCCTGAGCCAGCATATCAAATCTGTTTGAGCCTTAACCAATTTTTACAACTTTAGGGCAAGAATTAAATCAACATAAATTATCCTCATTTTTCGATGATATATGAATTATAAATATCTAAAAATCGATAAATTCCTATAATAAATTTTTCCCGGTCTTAGAAGGTAATTATTTCGAATTCCATATCAATTATTTAATTAATATGAAATTTAATTACTCTCCTCTAATTTTTAATATAAGTATACAATTTTTTAAAAAAGACTGTTATTGAAATATTCGTCCTCTATGCATAAAATTGATCAAAACATTAACAATAAATTATTATAAGTTGATTTGGGTTGGTGCTCAGGTCAGTGCTTGGGTCGGTGCTCGGGTCTATGGATTTGGTCGACCAATTTGTTTGCTTTGGTTTTGGTTCATTTTTTCGACCAAAAACCCAACCAAAAATAATGCTAATTCGACCCAACCTAGCAATTTAACTACACGAATATTTACAATATATATTTTTACCCATTTGCGTCAAAAAAATCAAATATCTTTAAAAATAACGATTATGACAACAATTGTCACTTTTATATGTACATCTTCACTGAAATTTTAATTTAACTTGTTTACAATATATATTTTTACCTATTTACTTTAAAAAAGTTCAAAAATAACGATTATGACAATTGTCACTTTTCTTACATCTTCACTGAAATTTTAATTTAACTTGTTTACAATATATATTTTTAGCTATTTATTTGTAAAAAATTCAAAACAGTTCAAAAATAAAGTTTTGGACAATTATCACTTTTCCATAGTACACTTTCACTGAAATATTAATTTACATGTTTACAAAACATATTTTTACCTATTTACTTTAAAAAAACTCAAAAAAGTTCAAAAATAACGATTATGATTTGTCACTTTTCCATAGTACACTTTCACTGAAATATTAATTTAACATGTTTACAAAACATATTTTTACCCATTTACTTTAAAAAAACTTAAAAAAGTTTAAAAATAACGATTATGACAATTGTCACCTTTCTATGGTACATCTTCACTGAAATTTTATTTTAACATCTTTATAATATATATTTTTACCTATTTACTTTAAAAAAAGTTCAAAAATAACGATTATGACAATTGTCACTTTTCCATAGTACACTTTCACTGAAATATTAATTTAACATGTTTAGGTTTACAAAACATATTTTTACCTATTTACTTTAAAAAAACACAAAAAAGTTCAAAAATAACGATTATGACAATTTTCACTTTTCTATAATAAACTTTCACTGAAATATTAATTTAACATGTTTACAAAACATATTTTTACCCATTTACTTTAAAAAAACTTAAAAAAGTTTAAAAATAACGATTATGACAATTGTCACCTTTCTATGGTACATCTTCACTGAAATTTTATTTTAACATCTTTATAATATATATTTTTACCTATTTACTTTAAAAAAACTCAAAAAAGTTCAAAAATAACGATTATGACAATTGTCACTTTTCTATAATACAACTTTCACTGAAATATTAATTTAACATGTTTACAAAATATATTTTTACCCATTTACTTTAAAAAAATTCAAAAAAGTTCAAAAATAACGATTATGACAACAATTGTCACTGTTCTATGAGTTACATCTTCACTGAAATTTTATTTTAACATCTTTACAATATATATTTTTACCTATTTACTTTAAAAAAATTCAAAAAAGTTCAAAAATAACGATTATGACAATTGTCACTTTTCTATGGTACATCTTCACTGAAATTTTAATTTATCTTATTTACAATATATATTTTTACCTATTTACTTTAAAAAAATTCAAAAAAGTTCAAAAATAACGATTATGACAACAATTGTCACTTTTATAAGTTACATCTTCATTGAATTTATAATTTAACCTCTTTACAATATAAATATGTCAAAAGGTTTCAAAAATGTATAAAAAACGAATATGACAATTGTCACATTAAAATATTTTCCTTTAAAAATACATATAAAATAACATAAAAAAGTTTAATATAAATATTTTTAAAAATTATTTAACCACCTCTTTAAATATACAAAAAAATAGATAGTTTTACAAAGATGATTAAAAAAAACATAAAAGATTTCACCTCAAAGATTGTTTATTTATAAGAAAATTCTCCAAAATATTTATCAAATGAAAATTTAAAATTCTTATTATTTTTGAACTTCATAAAAAATTTTTGCTTAAAAATTTGGGCGCGTGAAAATCACTAATAAATTGTAACAAAAAAAAATAATATTACAATACAACAATAGCAGCATATTGTTTATTAAAAATACATCAAATCAATGAACTATTTTCATAATATATAAATTAGTTTAAAAAAAATAAATATATATTATATTGTTTTTTAACATTAAATAAATAAATTTTGGCTTAAAATAAGACTCGAGCCAACTCTTGAGCCGGCTTGAGCCAACTCCTGAGCCGGCTTGAGCCAACTCCTGAGCCGGCTTGAGCCAACTCCTAAGCCGGCTTGAGCCAACTCTTGAGCCGGCTTGAGCCAACTCCTAAGCCAGCTTGAGCCAACTCCTGAGCCGGCTTGAGCCAACTCCTGAGCCGGCTTGAGCCAACTCCTGAGCCGGCTTGAGCCAACTCTTGAGCCGGCTTGAGCCAACTCCTGAGCCGGCTTGAGCCAACTTCTGAGCCGGCTTGAGCCTAAGCCAATTTTTCGGCTCCGGCCTCGAGGTCGGAGCCGTAAAAACTCGGCTTTTTAACAACACTAGTATACATACCTCTCCTTTTTGGATTGTAATGTTTGAGGTCTAGAATTTTCAAAATGAAAAGGTAAATTTATCTTCTTCATAAAATCTTGTGCCTTTGAAAAAAGATCCAATAATAAATATTCTTAAAAACTACTATTTCAAAGCTTTTCTTTATATCGTTAAAATTAAGCCCTCCAAGTCTTTTTCTAATGTGGTCTGCCCATCTCTTATATTATGCCATGTGCAATTATTAATTAAGCATTTATATTTTTTTGGTTAATATTTTTAGAAATATTTTGAAATTGAAAAAATAATTTTATGACAAGAAATCTCGAATAACAACCTAATTTGCTAAACATCGACCAAAATTTTTTAAAATGTAATAAGACCTCCCATTTATTCTTTAATTAAATATGTATTAAAGGAATAACGTGGTCGAGTCCGATATCATAAACCAAAAATCACTTGGTTATGGATGGGTGTAGTAAAACATAAAAGCATTTTTAAAAATTTTAAGTACCCCCCCCCCCACTCATGGAAGTAGTTGCTTTGGACCTCCCTCCTCCGTTGTAGAGGCCATTGCTAGGGAAGAAGGGGAAGGGAAAAATCAACTTAATTAGAATTAATATTTTTTGGAAGGAAGTAAAGCATGGAAAGTCACAAATTATAGATTTACCTGAAGATCAGGGTACTGAAGATAATTTGTCCTCCGATCATCATCTTATGATCGATTAGCAGGCTCCAACGGGTAATTATTGAATTAATCCCATCATGCCTTGCATATCTGCCTTGACTATATAATATACAATTAAGACCATATAGCTCTTTATGTGGTCGAACAATATCGCATCCAATTTGGCGGCCTATGACAACTCTCACTTGTTCATGTAATAGGTTACCTAGGTTACGATTTAATAATACTTTTTGCAACCATTCTTAACCATTTTATCAAAATAATAGTTGAATATATTCCAAACAGATTATTTAATTTCTCAATTGCCTTCTTTCCAAAAAATATTAATTTGAATCCAGTTGATATTGCCAAAACAAAAAAATATACTATAAATTAACTAATTATATTTCTATAACAATCTTTATCTTTTATATGTATGCGGAATTTTAAGTTTTAAAAAAAATATAGGAAGCAAAAAAGCCATTGCATCAGAACCTAAAGAATTTGTTTTTTAAAACAAAATATACTAATTGAATCATTATGCTCACGCAACAACGGAAGACCCCATGGTATCAGCCTATAATACCTTAGTTTTCCAGTTTAAATGCCTCAGCAATTAGTTCGGTCAGAAATCTTGAAAATAAATAAATATTCAGACATCGCTAACGTAATTTTAATCTGCTTGTAACCAATGGTGTCTTTGGTGAGGGATTCCTATGTTTATCACACTTTTAATAAGTGGCGATCGTAATGAAGCCGTCTATGCAATTACAATGACTATTCATCGAATAAATTTGCTATTCATATATAATAAGTCGGTCTGACATTCCGTTTTTATATTTTAAATTATCATACTAAAAGTGTTTTTTTAAACTTTAGGAAAGAAAAAAAAATAATAAAGTAAAGCTACCAATTCAGAATACTTCAGATAGTATAAAATGGTGGCCCACAACTCAATGTCAGGGCGTGGTTGAGGGTTTTATTTTAGATTTTTTATTTTACTCCCTTAAAATTCCTATAAAATTTTAATCAAAGTGAAGGAAAAATATTACTGATCCCTCAAGTGAATGTGTCTGGCCAAATCCAACAATGGTTTGAGCAATTTAGTTTTCATAAGCTTCCCATGGGCTACAACTTTCCTGAGCTTGAGCCATTTGACCTCGCTGGCGAATAGAGGTTCCATGGATTCGAATTTCGCCTTTTCGGCGAGGAGTTCTTCTTCGAAACACTTCAGGGATTTGCCTAATGATTATAAACGATAATTATTTTGCTTGTTAACGGATGGAGTAATATGAAAATCTTTGGGCTAATTAGCAACAAGCAATTTTACTTTTCTTAAATTAACTTGTCCATTTTGAGAATCAAATATTAAGTTGTGAAAATTAGTATAAAAAATAATCGTGATTTTAAACTTATATTTCAACACTATTTAACATAAAATTTTTATATAATATAATAAAAAAGAATTAAAAACTTTAACAATTTGGGGAAAATGTACTATGATCTTTAAAACAAATATGTATATTATTATCTTCATATTGGATTTGTTTTTTTGTCTTTTGTATACTTTACTATTGATTTATTTGAAGGCATCTTACAAATATCTGCACATTGTCAGCAAATCTATCAAAAATGCCTTACGTGCGTGCCTTACACCCTAGTCTAATAATAATTTAAATTTTTGCTGAAGTTTCTAATGGTTATTTTCGATATAATTTTCTAGGATACAAGCAGGATCCCCAATTTATAGCGATTTAGAATAGAAAACTGTCATTATATTTTATTTTCTCCTATAAAAATATTAGATAGCATCACAAATCATCCATTAGTACAAAAATAAATGTTGGTTTAACTTCGACCAGGGTTAGAACCAGGTTGGGGGCCGTTTTCTTCTTCTGAAACTAACCTATGTACCTGCGTGCTACCTATATTAGATATATTTTTAGCCGTTTAAGGCTATCGAGTGTCGAAAGTATCACCTTGGTCTCGGGGCTATAGCAACTCAAATTTGGAAAAAATTAATATGAATTAAAATGCCTTAAAGTTAAATGATTTTCTCCGGCACATGCCAATGAACTAATCATTCATCCGTTGATATATATTTAAGAGTCTTATTTCATTTTAATTTTAAAAAATTGGAATTGCTATTGCGAATTTGATGCAAAAATAATTATAGCAGGCGATCTAAGTATTTTATTAAATTAGAGGTGTAACCCATACAGTTAATTATGAGTTTGACCTGATTTTATCGATATAACCCATCCAAAAGGCAAAATGGGATCTTTCCAATTATTTTTTTAAATTTCTGTGATCCAGTATTAACGTGGGTTCTAAATGAGTTCTAGTTTTGAAGTCTTCCGAAGGTTTAGATTATGGTTCCATGCCATTAAAACAACGAAAAAAAAGTCTAAAATGAATCGCAACATTTTGAACAATATATATTACTGTTATTATACTTATATAGAGGGATATACCGATAATATCGGATCGGATAGGGCCCATATTTCACTCTAAAATATCGGTTATCGGCAAATATTATAAAATTTTCCGATCCGATAAAAAATGGCGTTTTTAACAAAATAAAATATTATAAAATTTTTAAAAAACCATTTATTTTTATAAATAAAATCGAAATCAATAGTTAATAAATATACCATATTGTTATTTTTTTTCGCATTCTGTTTATAAAGTGTGCAATAATCTCTTCAGAATCTGCTTTTAGTGAAGCTAGTGATATTTATAGTCCCCATCACCGCAGACTGATCTCTGATAAACTGGAAATGGTATTTCTAAAAAGAAATCTTCGATATATTAATTTTAAATATTAATTTATATTTCAAATTTTATAATAAATAAGTGATTTTTCAATAAAATTTTTTTATATATTTTTAGAATTGCAATTGAATTGAATATAAAACTATAAATCATCATTATAATTAAATTATAGATGTTATACCAATAAAAAGTATATTAAAAATTAAAACCATTGTTATCTTTACAGAATACAAAATTAGATAAGATATCGGATCGGTAATCGGTCGATATCAATTTCGAATCAGCCTTTAAAAAGTGGTATCGGTACACCCCTACCTATATATTTGTTAGAACTTATGGATCCGGTTATTAAAAATTATAAAACAGTTCCTATTCCTATAAATTTTAAGAAGGGATTCAAGGGTTTTGTACCTAAAACTATCCTTGTTCCAAAGGTTCTATTTCTAGATTCTTCAAATAACATTGCATCATAAATATATTTTATATAAAAAAATATTAGCTGTTTTATACATTTTGGATGGTACTCGATTAAAAGAATATAAGAAACATTTTTATAGCGAAAAAATGAATGGTACCTTTATTAAAGGTGGGTTCCTTATTTGTAGGTGGAGTGCTAGGCATAGTAGAACTTAATTCGTCATCGATCAAGTTTTGTCCCAAGTAATCTTCGAGCAAAGAATGCCCGGTAGTGGACTTCGTGGGAATATTAAGATTTTGATCTTGGTTTGGATTGTTGGAATTTAAATGTGAATCTATTAACGTCGTTTGTTGCATCGTATTGGAGACTTCCTTATCGAGGCATTCCTCAATCTCGTCAATGTTGTAATTAGTAGTTGGACAAGGGAAATTATCGAAATCTAAATTTTTTGATGTGAATAAAAGGTATATTTCGTTTATTCCTATCTTAAGATGGATGGGTTAAGGGATATGGACGACAAAAAAGAAATTTAGCACTAGAGTGTTGAATATAATTTTTTTTAAAAAAGAGTGAAAAAAAAAAGAAAATTCATTAATTAAACGTCAGGAAATTATTTATTGATAGACTCGCGTTAACGAAATTAAACGTAAAATAGTCGGGAAAAAAATTTACAAATAAAAATGAAACACATGAATATTATTTATTATAATTGGATTAAATAAAATATGTTTCTTAATGTATTTCTATCCTTTAAAAAGCAAGTTATTTCTATAAAATATCATAATTAGGGTGGTGCAAAATGAAGGTAACGATACAATATTAAATATCGGATCGGGGTCGATATTTTCCATTTTAAAGGAAAATTTGATTGGCCAAATATTTAAAAAACTCGTATCGGATATTATCATTGTTTTTGGGTTATTTTATGATTGCAATTTTATATAAATTTTAATAATTAATAATAAATGAATAAACAATTTATATGTTATGATCAACTATTGCTAAACGGCTCGATTTGAGCCGATTTTTAAAAACGTCTAACTCAATTATTATTCAGAAAAGTTTTCCGCAAGCCTGAAGATTCTGCTCATAAGTGGCACAAAGGTTTGGGGATCTAACGAAATCTCTAGACTTAGGCAATATATTTCTAGTTAAAATATTAAGTTAGCCATGCTTAAATCAAGCCGTTTAACAACATTAATTGGGGAATAAAAAAAATACACTTTATCATTCTTAATGAAAGATCCACCAAATATCGTTTTACTCTTAGCCATGAGAAACATAAAGTATCAGTTTTTATTGTTTTATATTATAACCATTACAATATTTCGTTTTTTTTGCATAGAAATTATTAATTTTTTTATGACATTGGTTGGAAAATATATGGTAAATAAATAATTTAGATTATCGAATTGGTTTTTTGTGTGAATACCGGAAAATTATGGGATCGGCACAATCCTAAAATATAATAATTATAAAATTTCTAATACGAAAATCGAAATTATTTCACAAAAGCTAACTAATTTTTTTTTTAATTTAGAAAAAAAATTGCTTTCTAAGACCTTGATAAGAATCGTTGCAAAAGGTCTGAAATTCGTCTGTTCTCAAAGCCAGAGGCCCACTTAACCTTTTCCGGAAGTTGTCATGCAAGGATGCGCAAACGGGATTAGGAGGATCTATCCTGATAAATCTTCTATGTTGCAGACATAATGAATGGTGCAAAGAAAGCCCTATCAGGTCCATATAATCATATAAAGATTTTGGAATTTCTGACGTTTCTAACTTTTCCTCGAGAACGTTGGGAAGCTTTAATACATTTTTTTTTAAATTAAATAGGAAAAAAATGGGATTTTATAAACAAGGAAAGAAAAAAGATTATTTTAAAACCACAATGAACTATAAAGATACCGTATATGGCGTAGGTCAACATATAAGGATTTACTAAACTCCTAAATTTTATTAAAAATGCAATGACACTCATTTTTAATATATGTTAACTTTAAAGGAATATATTTTAAAAAACTGATTAGGTATGTAGTAATTAGAGGCTAAAACATTTTCATCGATTTTATAGTTTTGATAATTATTCTAATACTTCTTCCATGTGTGGATCTTTTCGTGTGATTAAATCATCGGAATCGATATATTCCAAGGATACTATAAGGTGTACATCAGGAAAAAGCTTATTTATTTTTTTTAAATTTCATTTTATATTTTATTACAAAAACATAATAATTAAAATTATCATCCAAAAGTAGGGATGTGACGATATTTAGCATTTTCAAATAATTACGATTCGATCCAATATTTTTCTATTGTTTGGGGATATTTTATGATCGTATATATAATTATATAATATTGTTTTTATTTTATAACATAATGAATGATAAATTAATCAAAGGAAATTTTGTTAATTACTTAAGCTTATTGATTTTGCCCATAGAAGGCAGAAAAGTTTGGACTTCTATTAGCAAAAATTTGAGACTTAGGTAATAATATTTTGGCTAAAATCTTGATTTAGTCCTTTTTTAAAAAATCGGCGAAATGGAGCTGCTTAATAACACTACTTTCCCCCTATAAACATTACAGATATTTCAAATTAGATTATTAACTTTTGGAGAATATAAAAAATACACTGTGAAAAAAAGTTGGTATTTTTAAAATTGAAAGTTCAAAGATAGATGTTAAATAAAAATTAGTATAAATATCGGACGTTTTTTAGGTAAAAAATTTGTGAATTGGTATAGCCCTTACCCAAAAAAATGAGAAGAAAAAAATTTGTTTTTTTGATAAAATTGTGTTTAATAAGTTGAGTCAATAAATGATTCCAAGCAAAAAAGAAGGAAATATATTTTAAATCGATAGTAGAGCTAAATATATTATACCCATTAAGAGGGAATCTAAACTCAGGTTTTTATGGACTTGGGCAATCAGAACAGATTTTAAATGTGATAATTTATCTTGGTCATTACTAGTGATGTTAAGTTACCTGTAACTAGTTACATTTTGGCTAAAAAATAACTGTAACTAGTTATATTTTTAAAATTGTAACTAGTAACTGTAACTAGTTATAATTTTTGAAATGTAACTGCCAAAAGTAACTAGTTACTTTTAAAGATATATTCAAATAATTAATTTTATTTTTAATATGTTGTGATATATTAATTTTAAATTAAATTTATTTTTAAAATTAAATTTATTAATTTTAAATTTTGTGAAAATGTCTGATTGTTATAATTTCCCGTTCAAATTGATTTTCTTTTCTTAAATTGTTACATTGCTGCTGGGCTTCATAATTTTGTAAGCAAATTCAAGTAATTTAATAAATTTTAATATTATATTTATTTACAAATGTAGCACAATATATTTTTTTCCGTCAAGTAACAAGCATTGGAACTTCATATCATACGTAATAAAAAAAATTTTAATTTAGTATAAGGAAAAACAAAGACAGATTATTTTAGAATTTAATATTAAATTATTAATCATTACTTACAAGAACCAATCATGTTATAGGTTTAATAATCTTTATGATAATGACAACATCATTGCTGCAATTCTTCACCCTTTATTTAAAACTGACTGGCCTTGGATTAGGCAAGAAAGGAATAAGGCAAAAAAGGAGGAAATTTTAAATTTAATAAATACCTTAATACCTCAAAGTGAATCCCAGACGAATGAATCATGCTCAAAACCAACATCACTTGATGTAGTTGGATTTTTTGACCTAAAGCGCTAAAATATTCTGGATAATGAACTTATAGAAAATTTTATCAAATCTAATAACAATACTTTTTCTTTATATAACGATTTTCCAAAGTTAAAATTACTCTTTATTAAATATAATGTTGTTCTAACATCAAGTGCTCCCGTAGAGTGCTTGTTCAGTCTAGGTAAGCTCATTTTTGGAGATAAACAAGCACGTCTCCTAGATAATAACTTTGAAATTAAATTGTTAAAAGCAAATAAACATTTATTAGATTCTAATTTTTATGAAAAATAAATTTTTTTTTCAATGCAAATATATATTTTTATATTCGATGTAAATATTCAATTTTGCGATATTTTTTTATATAAATAAATTGTATATTATTTTAAATAACTGATTATACTTTGTTTATCCTAATTTTTTTTATATTAAATAAATGCATTCAATAAATAAATAATGCGCATATGAATGATGTATAAAGTAACTAGTTACTTTTGAAAATAATTGTAACTAATAACTAGTTACTTTTGTAAAAATGTAACTAGTAACTGTAACTAGTTATGTTTCAAAAGTAACTTTTAACATCACTAGTCATTACTAACTCATTTTTTTTAATGACACTAAAACAAGGCTTAAGAAATTGATAATTTAATAAAAATGTCATTACTGTCAGAGTTATGGTATTTCCTATCACATTATGAGGGAGGAATGAGGTTTCATCTTCTAAGGCTTCTTTAACTAGCTTTGGTAAAAAAAATTAAAACATATGTAAATAAATAATGATGAGGATTAAAAATGTAAAATGCACAATATAATGGGCTACATTTTATAAACATTTATTTATTATTTAACACATTTTTCTTAAACACACCTAATTATGCCTTTTTAAAAGAAAAGAAAGTTTATTAATATTAATATTGTTTAGAATGAATATAACTACTAACTAAACTAAATGATTTTTTTTTAAAGTATATTAATTTGGCTAAAATGCTGCTATGGTTGCATGATAAGAATTTATCATTTAAAAATAAGATGTTTCATTCTATTACTACCAAAGACGTAAAAAGCATCCGCTGTGGTAGGGCTCAGGACAAAGAATTCCGATTTCCAAATTATTGTTAAGGATCTCATAAGAAATTTTGATTTTATGACAGGAGGGGGGGGGGGGGGTGGTTGACACTTCTAATAATTGTTTTGTAAATAATAAACTAAACAATTTTATTGTAAAAATAAAAATATAGTTGAAGGAGTCATGGATTTCAAAAAAGTAAATTATTTTAAAAATATTTTCTAACTCAAGTCGATTTTGATAAGAAATTATATCAATGACTATCTCATAACCTTGGAAATCGTAATGTGGTAATAGATTTCATCAAAGTTCCTCCTATTGTTTTATGTAACATGTAAAATTTGATTTGATCATAGACAGAACAAACTAAAATTATATATTTTGAAAATGTAATGAAGTGCTCTATTAATAACTTTGTAAAGTTTGATTTTTTATTATAGTTGGTGGCATTTGTTTTGTTTCTAATAGAGATTCCAAGTTTTCAAGAAAATCAATGGCTTTGTTTCTTAATCAAGTCAAATAGAATGAAAACTATTTTTCATCATCTAAATTTTCTTTTTCCTCCAAATCTGCTTTTTGATTCTATCCTAAAATATAGCTGCAGTATAATATAAATTAGGGCTGTGCCGATCTACATATTTTTCACCGATCTGATTTGTTTTCCGATACTGGTTTAAAACCGATCTGATATTTATATTGATTTTTCACCACCACCCTTTGAACCAAATGTAATTAAGAAATCAATATTTTTAATTTTTTTTATTTCTACAATTAAGACTATAATTAAAAAAATATATTATAATAATGTAAAATAAATATACATAACATAAAATAAAATAAGAAAAAAAGAAAAATAAAAAGATCGGATCTGGTTTTATAGGTATCGGACCGATCCGATATTTCGGAAAAAGTAAAATATCGGTTCGATCCGATATTTAATATCGGCACAACTCTATATATAATATAAATTTTATAATGTGTTATATTAAAATTATGATATAACTACTTGATAATAATAAATTTGTCATGCTGAAAAAATTTCTCTTAAGTAAATTTTTTTTGGGGAGATTAGCATCTTCTCTAACAATGTGCCTGTAATAAAATGAACATCTTATTATTTTAAAATGATAAGTTCAAGTGTAATAAACCAAATTTTTATAATAATGTATAAAAAAGATTTTTATAAAATTTAATATAATAAATTTATTTAAATAGTATGGTTTAAAATATAATAACATTTTAAATGATTAATCAACCATATCATATTTATTTATTTTTGAAATAACTGTAAATAGAATTTCTTTGCAGAAAAGAGAATTTTGAGCTTCTTCCAATTTCTTATTTAGCAGATAATTATGGACTTGACTATAACTTCTGAGGGAACTGGCATTTAACTTGTTAGAACTTGAATAAATTTTTCCATCTTAACAAGGAAATGTGAAATTTAAAAATAAAATGTAAATTATATTAAACATAAAAAACCAAATTAAACTTGACCTTATATTGATATGTTAATATATATCAGAGACCTGCAGAGGTACCATTTGCACGGCCTGGCCCGGTTCGGTATTAAATTTTTTAGGCCCGGCCCAGATATTTTTTAAAAAAACTTTTTACGGCCCGGCCCGCATTTAAAAAATTAAGGCCCGGCCCGGATATTTTTTAAAAAAAAATTTCAGGCCCGGCTCGGAATTTTTTTAAATTATATTCGACCTGGTATATACAAAAATTCACCTTTTTACCATATTTTTCAGTGAGTATTATCGCTTATTATTTAAAAAATACATGTGAATTTATAAAAATTATAAAACTGTTATTTATAAAAATGGATATTTTGAGCATATACTATATTTTATATTGCATTTATAAAAATAAAACTAATATTCATAAAAATGGTAATAATATTTTAAGCATATACTATATTTTATATTGCATTTAAAAAAAATAAAACTAATATTTAATTTATAAAAATGGAAAATATTTTGAGAATATAATATATTGTATTTAATTGACTATTTAATTTATAAAATAAAAATAAATCGCTATTTAAAAAAATGCATGTATAATAAATAGTATTTTGAAAATATAATCTAATTGCACAATATTAATATAATTTATTTTATAATATAAATTTTTAACAAAAGAAGATAATTGTATTATATAATATTGTAAAAAAGAATAATGAAAAATGTTGGATTAAAAACTTTCATGACTCAAGGTAAATATAATAAATGCAATAAATATTTGACAGTTTGCAAAGTAAAAAACCAGCATGATTGACGAAACCCTATACTCAAGAAAGATATTAAAAATTCACAAATTATCATGAAGAAAGAGAAGCATATCTACCTTTTCAGGTTGAAGATTACTTCTTCTTTCTTCAAGAATTCTTCCAGTAGTGGAAAAATTCCGCTCACAGCTTGCACTTGAAGCAGGAATTGCCAATTTTGCTAAAATTGGAAATTCGCTTTGATGAGCCGCCCACCACTCTAACAAATTATCCACCTTAAATGTTTCATCTATTTTTTTATTTATGTAATTATAATATTCATCATTGGGTATTGACATATTACCAGAATTACCATCGCCCCATTTGTCATAAAACGATTCAGTTTGTTTAACAACAGTCGTAATTTGACTGGTCGATGGTATTTCATTTACTTCCTAAGCCTCTTGTAATTTAATATAATCTTTTATATAGTTTTCCGTCATCTTGCGATCTGTCCTTGACTACATACGTAATTCCTTGAATTTGGGACAGAGAAAAAGAGAAATAAAATGATACTTGTGTAAAACAAATTTTTCAATTAAAAAATGCTTTATATTAAGTAAAATCAATTTTATTTCTCCTTTTTCGCTTTGAAAGGTATTACAAACTTCAAGAAGTGATATTCCTTTATTTGATTGTTTTGGTAAAATATATTCTAAAAATTTAGATATGTATTATAAAAAAATATATTAATAATATTAGAATATTGGGGCTTATTTAAGATATTCCTTTATTTGATTGTTTTGGTAAAATATGTTGTAAAAATTTAGATATGAATTATAAAAAAATATATTAATACTTTGAATAAATTTGCAGGAAATTAATAATTAGATCGATCTGTGGGTGTTAGGTAGTGTTAACCATCACCCAATATATTATTTTAATCATAACTGTAATATAATATAATCTTATAACCATTAACTCATAATGTAAAAATTTTTATAAAAAATATTAAGGCCCGGCCCGGGTTTAACAATCTTAGGCCCGGCCCGGATATTTTTAAAAAAAATTTTCTTAGGCCCGGCCCGGATATGTTTAAAAAAATTTTTTTTAGGCCCGGCTAGGGTATATTTAAAAAATTTAAAATACGGCCGGGCCGGGTTTAGGGCCAGGCCTGCAGGTCTCTGATATATATATTTATGTGTATTTGATATAAAGCATTAACTAATTTTATTTATCAACATTAATGCTAAGCAAATATGGAGCTAACCTCTATGGATGCTAATTTTGATATAGGCTTCATTTTTAAGTTGCTGTGGCAATATAATTTTTAAGGTAGAAGATGAATCTATTTTAGAATTCTTGCTGACTTCAAAATTGCCATTTTCATTGAATTGAGAACCAACTAAATATATTTATTTATAAAATCAATTTAAAACTAATAAATATAAACCTGATTTATAACTAATGTCCCCCAAAATCTTTTCCCCAACTTTTTTAAGCCTCCAAATTTGTCTTAAATTTAGAAGTTCTAAATGGAAATTTTTCTGAACTGTGGTTATGGGAGATAATAAAGGATTAGATAGGGTAGTTTTGATAGTCTCTGCACCATTTAATAGAATTGATGCTGCTTTTGATAAGGTCTAATTATATAAAATTAGTGCAGGTGAAAAATGGTGTTAGAAAAATTTTCTATTATATTTATTAAAAAAAATTAATTTTTTAAATAAAACATGTAGCTTCTACTTTATCTTATAAATTTTATTAAAATTATAAATAAACATATTTTTAAGTATGCTAATATAATTTCAAACTAAATGAATTATATAAAATACATTTAAATCATGCATCAATAATATCTTTTAATTAACTTTCTTTTTGCCTAGCAAAACATATGCAGGTTTATTATCTGGATTATCATTAGCAATAAAATCTAGAGCCAGATATTGTTGTTGTTTGGTTATTTTTAAAACATCTAATAAAACATTTATTTCCATTAATGCATTTCTATAAATTATTATTTAAAAAAAATATATATAAATAAACCTTAATTTTATTAAGCTTGGCTCGATAATAGAATTTTTGCTTAAAATATGTTTCTCAGATTTCGCTTCATTTTCAGCATTTCCAGAATTTTCTTCAAAATCTATCTTTTCGGATAGTTCATTTATATATTCATTAAAAGATAATGGTCTTTATATATAATTCTATAAAAATTTAATCCAAATTATTTTAAAAACTTTTTATAAATTTCAGTTCCATCATAGAGTATTTCTTCAATTTTATAATCATTTACAGGTTCTATGCCTATTAAAATATCCTCACTTAAATTTTCCATTTTTCAAAATTTTGAATATTCATGAACCAATGACCGCGTTATATTGAAAATATGGTAAATATATTCGACATTTATGATATGACGAGAGGATATATAAAAAATTATGTTAATATTAACTTATTATTTTAATTGCCAAATAAGATTTATATATTATCTAATTTTGTATATATTAATAAATTTTTAATATAGTGGATTAATCTTATTATTTTTTTTGCAGAAGTATTTGTAAGATTGTTTTTTTTTTAAAGGTATAAACTTTTTATTAAGAACTTTATAATATTTAATACATTGAACGTTAAAAGTAAAACATATATACGTAATTTAAAAAAATATATATTAAAAATGTCATCTAAACTATTTATATAAAATCTATATAAAAAACTGTATAATAAAAAAAATAAAATAATTAGAATGGTAAATTGTATGTTGGGTGGGAGGAGGTCAAGAAAGAGAGCCATGGATGGCAATGCAGTTAGATCTGCATATATCAATAGATATGCGCTGTCTGAGATGGAAGCCTTCCTGAGGGTCACCAGTGATGGCGCGGATTTTTTTACAGAGGGTTTTGAAGAAGGTTAGGGCATGATTGCCAAAAGACCCGGTTGTGTCGGATACGATTGGTATGAGATTGCAATTTGTTAGGGAAGTGTATTTATTAATTTTCGAGTTTTCAGCTCGCATGAATGAGTTCTTATTAAAGGAGGGAGCAAATCGGTCGATGCAGGTATAGTCCCATGCTAATGGAATTCCATTACTCCATGGTATTACTGTCAGCCCATCTGGACGTATATTATTCTCGGTTGAGAAGCCACAGGGTTCGAGAGTTTCTGGAATTTGAGCTGAGCGTAGAGCACGGAGAATGGTGCCGTTAACTGCACTGTGTCGAGAATGTCTACCTTTAGAGAATCGACAATGAAGAGGATGGTGTCCAAAACAATCAACGGGTTGAAAACATAATGTACATGTGGAGTTGGCCAGTATATTACAACCAAGACGGAGACCTATTGCTATGCGTAATTCTTCGTTTGTTAAGAGAAGTCCTAAGTTTGAGCTGGGCAAAGCTTCTAACCATTCATAGCCCGATAAGGAAGGCAAAAGTTGTGGAACTTGCAGTTGTGGGAGAGAGAGATGATCAACTGTTAAGGATTCATCAACTGTAATGGGAGATAATAAATGTGAAAGGATTGATGGGGATCCCTTAGAAGCAGCACTCGATATTAAATATTCAACGGAGTGGCGTATTAAGAAAAGATCCCAGTCATGTTGCTTTCGTGATGTGGGGATTGGAGCGGAGAAGGAATTCTCTTTCCAGATTGCTAGGGCGAGGAGAAAGTGGGGGTCTGTGCGATTATTGTTAAGTGATAGCATAATTAAGCGGGAGCTTGATTCTGAGGCTAAAAAAGCAGAAAGGCTGAGTGACACGAGATATTAAGTTATTTTGCAGGTATATCAAATACACATATTTGGAACTTATTTAGATTAATCATTATTTTGTTGAGTTATATTTTATTTTTGGATTACTTTTTATACTTTCTGCCAGATACCACAAAGAAATAAATAAGTAACACTTAAAATATGAAATGGAAGATGGAGAATTTTGGTTGTCCTTTCTGTATCACATGATAAGATAGCATTATGGATTAAAATTCATATCAAGTCATCCATGAGAAGGAGAACCTGAGTATCACAATGTAGTTTGAAGAACGATGATTATGCCACGAGAATATTGTGAGGGGCTAGGTGCTGACTTCTACTTTGAATCTTGGTTAAGCTACCAGAAATTCAGCATAAAATAAAAGGATACATTTCCCATTTAATGGAATATCTGCATAACCAAAAACTGCAGAGGTTATAGTAGGATTTGATTATAATGGTTACTTTAAAAGTTCTTAAGTAAACTTTGTTAGGTTTTACATTAATTAGAACCACATATTGTCAAAAATTAACATCTCAAATTAAAAGATATTGAAATAGAAATGTGTTGTGTTTTCAAACGAAACTTGTTTATCATTTATATTTTTCTCTTTGTTTATACCATACTGGTATATTACCATTCACTTTTTTCTTTGTTCACCTATACCACCATGTTTTGATTTCATCCTCAAAACTGGTTCTAGCCAGTTTTCGAGATGAACATGGATGGAAATTAATAATTGTTTATTATCATTTAATTAAAAAAAAATGAGGACTATATAAGACTTCGGAAAAATAAATTGTATTCATTAAATATTTGATTTTAGTTTTTATTTTCTATGTCCGATGATTTGATGATTTGATGTAATAATTACTTTTGATTAACTATTAAAATAAATTCGTGTTACATTAATTTCTCGACTTCCCTGACGGGGAGACCCGTCTGTTCAACTACAACAAAATGTCTATATGCAATATGCAATTTCATGACATATGTATTTTTGGTAATCAACTTAATAAATTATTTACAGAAATAGAAGTAATAGTCCTGACAAAAACCTGGTTTTATTCGTTTTATTAAAAACCGCGAAATCAAGATCTTAAAAAAATATTATCATAGCCTATTTTTCATGTGGATAGTAAAAACTAGAAAGATTTGGCCCTCTTATGATCAAATCTCGAGATTTGAATATATTTTGGCTATGAGGACGACGTTAAAGCAAATTTTGTAAAAATAGTATTCACTTAGTATTAATGGGTTAAACTTAGCTGCCTTGAGGGGGGGGGGTGATAAAAAGTATAAAAATTGTATAAGATTATTTTTAAATTAAAGGTATTATCAATCCTAAGAAACGAATAAAATTCTCATTTCCGTCATTTTTGACGGGTTATCTACTATATTGAAATTAATATACAGTAATATCCATTAATATAAAAGTTATTCATTGCAATACATTCTCCAATCCTGTATAGCCCTTTGGATTTGCAAATTTGAAAGACAAAACAGGAAGCAAAAATTATTTTGTTTGATCGAATGAATGCTTTAAATTAATATTCTTTGATTTTTATTAAATTAGACAACTGTTAAAGATAAAAAAAAGTTTTTCTTTAAACCCCCTCTTTTATTATGTTAAAGATAAAAAAGTTTTTTTTATCCCCCTCTTTTGTTTATGTTAAAATTAATTAAAGTTTTTTTTACCCATCCCCTTTGTGTACCATAAAATGAAAGTTAAAAAATGTTTTTCTTTTTTTTGGTAATTTTTGTTTTAAGTTAAACACAGTGAGATTAACACATATGGCTTTTGTGTTTTCTCTCACTTTACTGGATTTCTTACTTTAGGAGTCCTCAGTAAGGTGATCCGAAAATATGAGTTAGACCGTTGGGTCCGGGAGACCACCCTGCATCCCAAGGTATATTTTGAGTTTCGGGAAGTTTAGGGGGGTAGGTTTTATCCCCAATTATGTACGATAAAACTAACACAACTCGATTCCACAAAAACGTTCTTTTTTTCACTTTGCGCCAATTTAATTTTAATTTATAATTGCGCCTTTTATTTTCCCTAAAAAAGGGACAAATTTTTTATAGTTTGAATATACTTTATTTTTTCCTGTAAAATAATTTTGAAAATCTTTATTAATCTTTTTTATGTTTAAAATAATGTTGAATTTTTTATAGTTTAGATATATCTGATTTTTCTTTTTGTAAAATAATTTCTTGATATTAATAAAACGATAAATTAAACAATAATGTCTACGACTCGTTCACAAAATACTTCATTGGCGCCCTGGTTGGGGCTCGAACCCAAGACCGTTAGGTATGAAGTATTTTGTGAACGAGTCGTAGACATTATTGTTTAATTTATCGTTTTATTAATATCAAGAAATTATTTTACAAAAAGAAAAATCAGATATATCTAAACTATAAAAAATTCAACATTATTTTAAACATAAAAAAGATTAATAAAGATTTTCAAAATAATTTTACAGGAAAAAATAAAGTATATCTAAACTATAATAGGGAAAATAAAAGGCGCAATTATAAATTAAAATTAAATTGGCGCAAAGTGAAAAAAAGAACGTTTTTGTGGAATCGAGTTGTGTTAGTTTTATCGTACATAATTGGGGATAAAACCTACCCCCTTAAACTTCCCGAAACTCAAAATATACCTTGGGATGCAGGGTGGTCTCCCGGACCCAACGGTCTAACTCATATTTTCGGATCACCTTACTGAGGACTCCTAAAGTAAGAAATCCAGTAAAGTGAGAGAAAACACAAAAGCCATATGTGTTAATCTCACTGTGTTTAACTTAAAACAAAAATTACCAAAAAAAAGAAAAACATTTTTTAACTTTCATTTTATGGTACACAAAGGAGATGGATAAAAAATACTTTAATTAATTTTAACATAAACAAAAGAGGGGGATAAAAAAACTTTAACATCTTACACATAATAAAAGAGGGGGATAAAAAAACTTTTTTATCTTTAACATAATAAAAGAGGGGGTTTAAAGAAAAACTTTTTTTTATCTTTAACACTCCCCCCCCCCTAAATAGGCCACGGGGAGGGGGGATGATCCCGGTCTCGACTTAGCTTAAAAATTTTAGAATTATTACGAGTTCCGAAAACCGTCCCAACAAAAAAAAACCAATTCCCACAATAAACAAAAATACGTAACTGAAATACTAAGAGTGACTAATAGAACGCCCTAGAAAGTATAACTGAATTATCATTATAAAACTAATTAACCCTCCTCCCCCCCTAAATAGGCAACGGGGAAAGAGGAATGATATATATTGACTGGAAAAAAAAATGAAAAAAAATATATTTATAGTTTATAAATTGAATATTCAGGGGATAGTTTATATTTGCAAAGAGGAGGGGAAAAAAAATATTGGTAATTAATTATTTGATTTATCGGGAAATCGTCTTTTTCGGATTTGCTTATCATAGAAGCTCTGTAATTCAAGTTTCGTTTTTCTTTGACATAACTCATTGCTAATGGTATTTTGCAGTGGTTGGCTTGCTTGGCTAGGTTGGATACATTCTGGTTGGTCTTCTGGTTTTACACGTACGTTAATGGGAATTGGAAGTTCTCTTAGTATATCGTCGGTAATATAGGGGATCTTTGAGATTAGTTTTGTAGTGTTCTTTTTTGTGAATATGTTTGATATAATTGAGGGAAAAATTTCTATTACATCCCTGCCTATAATAGGGTTGTAATCATTTTTGGTGATTACTATTGTTATGTTTGCCGATTGTTGGTTATGTATTATTTCGGTATTTATTGTGCCTACTATAGGAACCGGATGTTTTGAATACGAATTTAATTTTATGGTAGGTTTAGTTACATGAAGGTTTTTAAACTGGGCGTTATATAAATTCTCTCCTATGATGGTAATGGGTGAACCCGTATCAACCTCCATTATTATTGGAATTTTATTAATCTTTACGGAAGCTTGATAGGCTTCGGGTATGGTGTTTTCAATAATATTGTCGACGAGCAGGGATGTGGTGTTTGGAGGGGGGTCTTTTGTAGGGATAATTTCTATAGTTAAAGAATTTATCGAATGCTGAATTGAAGGATAGCTTTCAAGCTGTTCTATTGCATTTACCACATTGTTCGTTATCGCTTTCTTCGTTTCGGGTTGTAGGGCGGGTCTCATACAGTTTCGTTCTAAGTGACCTATTCGTCCACAATTGTAGCATTTGGGGGTTTGATATTGTTGCTGGTTATATGGGAGCCATTGAGAGGAATTGTTCGTGGGATATTGGTATTGTGGGGTTTGGTGATACGGGGGCACATAAGATGAATTGTTGGAGTGATTTGGGTATTGTTGTTGTTGGTTTTATTGAGTCCAATGCGATGAATTTTTGGTTGAATAATTGTCTCTATGGGTAGGTTGAGCGTTTGACTTGAATGTTAGGTGTGTATGAGTATCCTGACGTGGTGGAATATCATAATTTCCTCCGTCTGATGTTGACCAGGATTTAAGCTCCTCGGTTTTTGCTATTTCCACATATTCTTGGAACTGAGTAGGGGGTAGCAATAGTAACTTGCGTTTTATTACTGTTGAATAAACGCCAGACATAAATTGAGTAGCCATAAATAAATCGTGGCTCTCCTTTAAATCGCAATTGTGGGCGATTTCGACCAGGGCTTCCGCGTACTGGGTTATTGATTCGTGGAGATGTTGAGTTTATCATGAAATTATTTTACAAAAAGAAAAATCAGATATATCTAAACTATAAAAAAATCAACATTATTTTAAACATAAAAAGGATTAATAAAGATTTTCAAAATTATTTTACAGGAAAAAATAAAGTATATCTAAACTATAAAAAATTCGTCCCTTTTATAGGGAATATAAAAGGCGCAATTATAAATTAAAATTAAATTGGCGCAAAGTGAAAAAAAGAACGTTTCGTTTTCATTTCATTATTTTACTAATTTTTATTTTATATTTCAGAGAAATGAATCAATAAAATTCATAATATATTTTTATATTTTTATTTATTTATTTTTAATCATGAAACGAAGAACTTTATTCTTTATTATCATTGTTACATGTTCAAATATAGATAACATAATTGTTAGCTTTTTTTTGAAGAGATGATAACTTAGCTGTTATATTTCATAATAATAAACTTAACTTTTATTAAGTAGCGTGCCAAACTCTGGTTGTGTGCATATCATAGCATCATATTGTGTCATAGATACATTTTAAGCATTGATTACTTGATTGAGTTATTATTATTTTGTAATATTTTAACGTTTATTAGACTCCCCAACTCAATTTTTATTATATCATCTTTTTTAAACTTTTTATTTTAAATTTTCTAATTTTTATATCACAAATTTAATTTTTTTTTTTTTGAACTTTTTATTTAAAATTTTTGATAATAATGGTGTTTTGTTTATATAGCATGGATTCACATTCATAGAACTCGAATATTAGTAACAATTCAATCGAAAATTAAATTCTTTAAAAATATTTACAAAAATGAAAAAAGGTTATTAAAATTTAAAAAGGTGATTTATAAAAAATAAAATTTAAACAAAATAATTTGGAAAAATCACAAATAATATTTCTATCTTACGGAATCTAATAATTTTGTCAATTATATTCGTCAAATACATATCTAATAACAAATAATTGATTCCAATTTTTTAAGGGGGGTAGGGGGCAAGCATTTAAGGTAGGTAGCCTAGGGGTAGGGTAAATTTATTTGGGGGGGGGGGGGTATATATTGAAATTTTACCATTTATTTTCTATTAGATTATATTTATTAATTATAGAAAAGTAAATCCTTTGACCTTTTGTTTCCAAGTCAAATTATTACGCGAAGCCAAATTTTATAAAATTAGATATTTTCTAAATTTATTTCCTAAAGGACATTAAAAATAGGCAATATCGGAAGATATCTTGTTGCCTATAAAAAATATGTTACTTTTATAAATTGACATTAGAATTTTAAAGATCTCTATTAACAAACAATAATAAATATTGATAAAATTTACAAGAATAAAATAACAAGGTAATTTTTTGCTTTACCCCAAAATATGATGTCGTGCACTTGTGTCGTGTTATTGATTTTTATGATTTAAAAATAGATTTCTAATAGAAATAAGGAGGATTCTTGAAATTTCTTCATGAGGATACATTGCTTTACTTTTCTTTTTTTTAAACTAAAACAAACTAGATATGTTTACTTGTAATATCTCCTATAATATTTAAAATGTTGAAAATTTGAAGCATCGTTTTGGAAATTACCGTCTAGTGTTTTAAGCCAATATGTCTTCATTTTATCCCTAAAACCACTGTTAATATTGAAAATTTGCTTGAATCTAGTCGACATACGGTTTATATAATCTATTACCAGTATTCGTATTATCTTCAATCCACTTTTTCAAAAACCAATTATTATTAAACATGTAATCTATACTAATCAAAAATATTCCAGCTATTCTAATTAATTTTCCTGTCACGTGAACATCATCCATATACAAATAAGGTTGCGTAAAATAGGCTTTATATAATTTGAACGCCGTATGGGGAGTTAGTATTATCGCCATTCCCAAAATAATTTGCCAGAGTACTCCTTTTCCGTTGTGTTCCATTTCATTCTCTTTTCCCTGATTATATTAGAATTTATTTCACGTTACACAAGATTAAGTCCTTTATCTGACCTTCGATTTCGCCAAATAACCTTTGATACTCCATAGAAAGTTTTTCATCTAAAGGTAACATGGTTAGGTTAGGTATCTATTTTTTAGGCATTTGAAATCGAGATCATCGACAATTGTTTTATCTCCCGGGATCCCGCGATTGATGACCCAGTCCGCGATTTCCTGTCCGTGAGACGACCTATTTTTGAGAATACTCATAAATTGATGAAAAGATGTCCCGTGCTTGATGTATTCATACTCGATGAGAGCCTTTTGTTTGATTATGAAGGTAAAAGTTTGCTACGAGGTTTTAAGTGATCCACGTTTTCTATCCAATACGATCCATAGGATTTCTTAAAATTGTCTAACATACTGTAAGATGAAATATATCCAGATAAATATCGTCATTTATTTTGAGTACAAATTCGGCGTTGGGCAATAGAGGGAAGCCCATTTGAAGCCCATGGCCTTTTGATAAGAGTCAACAAAGGAAACTTGTACAATATCACCGTAAGTTTTGTTTTCGATCATGATTTGATTTTGTATGTGATCTATGGGAGTTGTTCCAACTATGAATACGATGTTTAAATTATCAATAAAATATTTTTTGATTGATCTCCAAGTTTCTCTGATTGATGCTCTGTGGTTATCGTGATCTAGAGATGTATGAACCACCACCATTAAAAATATTGATATAAACCATTGTGTAATTCAGTTGATAATGTGATTCGTAGCATGACATTTGTGGATTTGTGAGGAAATTAAAATCTGCAGGCAAGTCCAAAGTTCCATTTTTTTCAATGAAACTCCGTTTATCATGTTGTAATCTGATTTAAGTTTTTTTATACAGTCATCATCGGTTATAACGCTTTGTTCAGTATTCTCGGAATAATCATTCTTCAAGGATTTTATTTTCCAGTCCTTTATAATGAATTGATTTATGTGTAATAATATTTGAAAGATTACTATTATTAAAAAAAATAAAATGGTATTTTTGTTCATCCAAATCATGTTAAGGGCCTTTCTTCTTTCTAATCTAATTGTAAAAAAAAAATGAAGTAATCAAAATAATATGGGTGCGCCTTTATCGCATTGTCTTTTTTAAAAATTTTTCCCCCTTTATTTTTATTATAGTTTCGAATTTATCAAAAGAGAAAAAGAAAAAAAAATATTGATTATGCTTTAAAAATAAGAAAATTAATTATGAATAAATATCGAAACAATAAACAAAATTAATTCTCTATTTCGATTACCAAGAATAATAAAATATTTTAAACTCACGCTTTTAAACTATTACTATAGATCACATGAACTAACTAAATATTTTATATGGTATTAATAGAATTATTTAATCTAATTATTTAAATATTGAATCTTTATTTCTCATCTAGCAAGAAATAAAATGTAAAACTTCAGTTTTTTTAAAATTAATACATCTATTTAAAAATTCGACAATCATTTTTTTTAAATTTGAACATTTGAATGAAATTTCAAAATAATATCTTATTTTAAAATGCACAATCTAAACTGAGTCGAGGCTATCTATCAGTGGCGTATCTAAGATTTTCTTATGGGGGAGGGGTGGGGGGGGGGAATTTTGGGGGTCAAAAAAAATAGTCTATAAAATTTTGAAAAAAAATCAACTCATACCAGTCCAAAATTCAAAATTTAACATTAGGTCCACCCTGAATGTTCAAAAAAATTATATATATATGACAGGTTCGAATATGGTCTTTGATACTTAAATATTTAGTTTATTTTTTATCGTCATTACGATTTTTATTAGATATAAATAGGTTATTTCTATTTTGAATATTTTAATTTAGATATTACATTTATACATTGAATAAATATTTTAATAGATATTACATTTTATACATTGAATAAATATTTTAATTTAGGTACATTAAACATTAAAAAAATATTAATCTGCTAAAACAAATTTGAAAAAAAATATAATGTATTTTTAATTAAAATTAAATTTTTGTTGGCGCCATCTAGCGAGATATTAATTAACATTTATTTATGATGCTAGCTGATGGGTTCATGTCTAAATCGCATTAATTAAAATAGTTGAATTATGTTGCCAGTAGAAAATTTAAAGAATATAAATAACTCGTATCCTAAAATACTATTAAAAGGTTTCCTTTATGAGTTTTCTTAAAATTAAAAAAATATATATAATAAGACAATATTGCTTCCAATTTAATATTTTGTGTTCTAAGATAGCATTCTATGTTATTGGCGACAGTCGCTAACATCTATAAATATTTAATATTATTTTTAAAAAATTATTAAAACTATATAAATATTTATTAAATCATTCCTATTTTAATTATTAGTATAATATATATAAATTATATTTTCATTATGTAAACAATTACAAAAATTCTGTGTAAAAAATGGAATATCAAGGTCACCCATAATGTCTAAATATTAACCAAGCATTAACAGTTGATGCTTAATTGAGTTAATATTATTTAAGTTATTTTACAATCTTAATTAATCAAATATAATCATTTATTAATTGAATATTAAATTAATCCAATTTAATATTGTGATTTGTGAGACAAGTTCAAAATCAATAATCAACTAAATTATTCATTTTTAAGTTTATACTTTCCATAATTCAAACCAGTATACTATTAAAACTAATATATTACTTCAAATTTAAGATTTTGTATTCTAAGAATTCAATCTTATTGGCGACAATCGCTAACATCTATAAATATTATTAAATTCAAAAAGTATAAAATATAATTTGCAATTTATATTTAACTTAAATTTTTAATTTTTTCTAGCGAAACATACTCAATTTACTATTTTGAGCAATGCTATTTAGTGGTCAACCGTTTATATTAAATAACTAATTTTATAGATGATATCATTAACATAGAACATTAAATATTTTACAGAATTTGACCCCAAGGAAATTGACCCTCAAAAAAAGTAGGCCCCCGAAAATTGTCCATTTAATTATTTTTAAGACTTAATTTTAAATATTCAAAAAATTTTACGGAAAATATAGATGGAGATTCTTGAAATACATTAAATTTAAATACAAAATCTTGTGGCCAATATTAGAATTTAAGCCCATTTTTAATCACAAACACACCCATTAGGGGTTTATTACGAGGAGGAATATAAGGGCTAAGCCCTCCAAAACTATTTTTCTATTTTTAACCACTTTTACAAATTTTAAACAGGAGTTCAGCTACCCCGCTAAAAAATTTTAATATTTTTTTCAAAAGTGTTAAATTTGGTTCCCCTTTCTCTTGATTACTGTTATAAAATTTAAAAAAATTTATAAAATTAAAAATGATTTTTTTTTTCACTTTTCATATTTTTGGGAAGCAAGTATTATTTTTCAATATTATTAATTAAAATTTTTAATTTCTTTTTATATTTTATAATCAACTAAAATATATTTAAAAAAATATCTCTCATTTAAACAATATTTATGAATATTAATATAATTAAATATAAAAAATAGTATTTTTTTGAAAATATTAAACTAAAAATAAAAGCTTATACAAAAGGTACTGGTTAGGTAAGAAAATGGTATAAAAATAGACAGTGATACAAGGTTTTTTAAATCTTTTATTTATTTCAGTGACGCCGACTCCAAGGGGACAGTGGGGTTCTCGATCGCGTGAAATACTCTATAAAATCGATATTATTAAACATCAAATTTTCTTTAAAAAATTTACAACCCGCCAAAGAAATCCCTCTACTTTATTTACCGTATACAGGGAAGTTCATCACCAGAAAGTATTAGTGATAAATGACTCCACTTTTAGCATGTTTTGAACGACTCTAAAAATGCTAAACTAATTTTTGCGAAAAATTATCATTTTATTTTCAACTGAAGAAGTTTAAAGAACTTACATCAATCTTAAAAATAAATTAACTCCGACTGATAGTATTAAGAGCCGATTTAAGAACCCTATGGATAAGAAATAATCCATAGAAATTTGAAATTTTCAAATTGGATTGTTAGTTGATTGGATTATATAATAAATTGGGATGTTTTTTTTATCAAGTTCTTCGGGGTCCTTTTGGCAATGTACTTCATGACTATGTAGAGGAATATTAAGCGAGATTATTTTACCTTTTAATTTAGCAGGACATTTGGTCGTGTAATTTTTTGCTGGGCAGAAATTCACTTAGCGGGAATACGCAGCCTAAAGCGGGACGATAGACAGGTCTAGTCCAACCTGATATCTTTTACATTGTGATATGAAACTCGTAATTTTTAAATATGTACAACATATCAATCACCAAATATCATATATATTGATATTCACATATTATTGCCGTGTGTGTAAGGGGATTTCATGTTATGAATTTAATCATGATAGATAATAGAGAGAATTTAAGAATAAATTATTTGTCAAATTTAATGTTCATAAAAATTAATAAACTTTTGGATATCGGAGCGGATTCCCAAATGCATATATCAAAATATGGAAATTGAATTGTGACTATGGGAATGAAATCTTTTCAAAAAAAAATACAGCCCAAGAAAACTAAATGAAAGATTTATGGAAAATTTTATAATTCATATTAAAATATATTTAAATTTGTATAAATATCGTTAGTACCAAATTTGTATAAATATTGTTAGTACCAAATTTGTAACTTTATTTTAAAAATATTTACATAAATAATAAAATTATTTTTATGCATAAAAAAAATTAGATATTTTATATATTATATTTTTTAAATATTATATAAATTGTACAATTATTCACATACTCAAAAAATAGATATTTTATATATCATATTTTAGATAATATTAAAAAATTTATCACCCCTACCAAATTTTTTGTGTAATACAACACTGATACCCTTCATTTTGTTAAAATCAAAAAGTCATTAAAATCTATGATATGTAAAGAAGGGAACTGCAGATACTATAGCGAAACCTCTCCAAATAATTGACAAAGTAGTTTCTAAATTTGGCAATATTATGGTATCATAGCAATCAGTTAAAAGAACTTTGAAAATTTCTAAATCTAAGCAGGATTTGAGAATAACTAGAATTGTTTTTATTAAGGTGATTGAAAAAATTTCAAACCAGAAGATTCTATATGTCTCACCTCTCAGATAAGAAATGGCCCATTCTATCTGAAGACAGATTTTTCTCAAATCCTCATAATATAGATTTTGGTTAGGGATGGTTAACAGTTAAAATAGAGAACGATATTGTGGCTTATTTTGAAATAATTAAGTAAGCGGTCAATTGAAAATTAAAGATCCCTATCCAGTATTCAGCAGGGATCCAAACCGAACCTGAACCCAACCGTTAAACTGAACCTAAACCTCTAAAATATTTCTAGCCGAACCTGAACCGAACCGCTAAATGCTAAATGTTTCTGAACCGGTTCGAGTCTTATAATTTTATGCTTATAAAATAATTGTAAGTTATTATACTAGTAGTATATTGCAAAAATTTTAATTATATTCAAATTGTTTTAAAAATTATTATCAATCAAATGTTATTGATAAATGTCAGTCATAATTTTTATAAACTTTAGTATATTGCCATTTTACAACATTTTTTAAATATTTTAAGCTTATAAATTATAATGCCTAGAAAAAAATTAAATCTAATGTATAAGTTATTTAAAAATAGTATTATAAATGACACATCAAATGTCATACTGACAATGCCAGCTACCCAAGTTAGTGTGGAAAGATGTTTATCAACAATTAAATTTATATTTTCTCCTTATAGATGTAATTTGAGTGAGACGAATTTTGAAAATATATTAATTGTGCGGCTTAATAAAAATTTTTTAAGTAATTGTTCATATTAAAATTATTCATTGATATATTTATTTGTTATATTTATAAATTAAATATTATTTTATAATGTGCAATTAATAAAAATGAAGGTTTTTATTTTAATTATGAAATAAAAAAAAATTCCTTATACATAATCCTAAAGTAGGTTTGAATAGTGTTCAAACCGGTTTTTAGAGGTTCGAAACGAACCGATATTTTTATTTTTTTCGAACCGAACCTGAACCTTGAACCGTTATTTTTATCCGAACCTGAACCGAACCGATATTCGTTTCGGTTTGGATCCCTGGTATTCAGTCAACATATCCACCTGTAATAAATATTAATAACGAATAAGTATGAAATTAATTTTTTTTTCTTTACAGAGTAACGGATCAAGTTTATAGTAAATATTTTAAAGATTGGAAGGTTTTTAAAAAATGAAAACAAAAAAAAGTATAAAAAGAAAAAAATTTTTTTAAAAAAATAAATAAAGTAAAACTGGTTATTTGTATTTTATATATAAAATATATTTTTTTTTTGAATTGTGTTATATGTAATTTGTCATAAATTTTTCCGATAATTATGTTGGTTTTTTGGAAATAAATATTATTATTTTTTAACAAAAAAGGAGAAAAGAAAAAGATATTTTAACAAGATTATGATTATGGATGCTAAGAGAACTGATATACAAAAAAATATATACCACAATGTTTTGGGGAGAATTTTAATCCATAGATTTAAATAGGATGGATTATAATAACTGAGTAAACATTTTTCTCTCATTCCCAGTGGACTTATTTTATGAATAAAAAAAAAATTGTTCCTCTGTTTTTTTGTCAAAAATATTTTTTGTATTGCCGAATTATGAATCAATTTTAAACATAATTTTTTACGGTGTCGGGAATTAATAAGATAAGAAGATAAATCGCATTTTTTTTGACAAACAATAAAATATTTATCGTAATTAATGATCTGCATCGGGCCTATCCGGTCCGGCCCGAATAAATTTTTCTTTATTTATCCCGAAAAACCCGACCCTATATAGAAATTATTGGTCGGCCTGGTCTGAATTTATTTAAATAAAGGTATTAATTATTTTTCAATATAGTTTTCCATTATTTACCACACTAAGCATTTTAAATTTCTTACAAACAAATAAAACTATATTGGTGCTCGGGGCGGGTTCGAACCGGGGAAGGGACTTACTTTTGCAGATTTCTAACAATTATGTTATGTCTTAAAAATAGAATTTGTATTTTTTATTTTTAAAAAAAAAGAAAAAAAAATTAAATTGTGAGTTGAATGAATCCTAACGAAATCAGACTAAACTCTAGCACGGAGAAAACTCATTATAATTATAGATATAACAGAAACTTGTATATTATTTGTAATAATAACTAATATTACGAATTTTTTTTTTTTGACATAATCTTTGAAGAAGATTTTTTATATAAATTCCTTTTTTTTCAAAAAATAAATAAATAATATAATATATCGCCTTTTAAATATTATAAAATTTTATTCCTCCAATTGACACAAACATTTGTATATTAAATGAAGATTATCTTTCATAATTTGTATAATCATATTTTATTTTCGAAAATAAAAAAGGAAATGAGAGAAGGAATGGAAAATTGGGGACAATTAACTCCGACAATAAATTTTAATATAAAAAATACATAATTCATTTATATATATTTTTTTGTTTTATTATCTTTCCTCGAATATTTAAAAATTTTTTAAATTAAAGAATTATCTTTCTTTCAAAAAATTGTTAATTAAAAAAAATAATATGAATATAATTATAATTATTAATAGGCAAAATTTTTTATTTTTTTAAAAAAATTTAAATTAAATGGCTATATATTTCGTTGTCTATATTTGTTTCCTACATAAGAAAAATTTTTTTATGATAATATGAATGAATGATTTTTACGATTTCATGGACAATCATACTTTGTCTAAATGCGTGGAAAATATCTTGGATCCTGACTCATACATTATCATCTTCCAATAAAAATTGGATGGAAAGCTATAACGGTGAGAATTCTACCGGGTCCGATTGGATAAATTACGGGATCGTGGAAGATTTGGCATTGGATGAAATGTTATCTAGAAGTAATTATTCTCAATCTTCCTACGGTGGAAATTCTGAAACCTCCTACGGTGGAAATGGAAATTTTGTTCTCCCGAAGCTGGTGTTAGCTAATTATAGTTCGATCATACAATTTAAAAGTATCATATAATGTATTAATACTCAAATATTAATTATTTTTATTTTTTGCAAAAATAATTTGATCTCGACTCGATTGTCAGATATATAAGTATAACCAAAATTTAATTATTCCAAAATAATATTTATAAGCGAGGACCAAATGTTAAGCCTATTAAAATATTTTAAACTTTTTGCTTGAAGTTGAAGCCTAAAAAATGGTTCGGGCTTTTAGTCATAACTTGATAAAATGGGTTATAACTTTAGAAAACCTTGAACACTACCCCTACCTGAAGAGATGTGGAATATATGGGAGGCAAAAAAAGAAGGGAAACAATAGATTCAAAATATTTAAAAATATATAGAATGGAATCGTTAAAATATCGCGAAGATTGGAAAGTAGAAAGTAGAGGTCTGCAAATGACTAGATTTTTAGGCTCGACCCGGTTCCATTTTTCTTACTAAAGTTGTCCCAGCTCAGCCCGCGTTTTTAAAATCCAGAAACTTATGAAAAAAATATCCAATATTATAAGGATTTAGGGTTTCATGATTTTCCAATTAAAGCAAATGAACATAAAATGTAGGACAAGGAAAATAAAATCCTAGTTATGAATGAATGATCATAGTAATTGGTCATAATTTAATCATTAAAGACCGTATTGTTAAACCGGTTAATTTTTTTTAGCCAAATTTTTTACACAGCCTCGAGATTTCGTTAATAAATGCCCAAACCTTTTCCCTAAGAGCAAAATCTCCAGACCTATGTAATATCTTTGGCTAAAATATTAAGTTAATTATTCTTCTTGCCATGGCCCAAATAAAAAAATTTCTGACTTTCCAATAGAAAGTAAGCGGAAAAAAAAATATTGGCGAGTCTGGAAATAAAGTAGGAAAAATTTACGTCGAATATAAAATGTAAAATAAATTATTGAATTTAATATAAGTTTGGGACTAATCAATAAAACATAAACAATTCATTTTGAATCAATATTAATAACAATTAGATCTAACTTTTATTTTTATTGTTTTAATTTTGAAGTGTTATTAATGATTAAATATCGATTTAAATATTGAGTGGATGGACCTATAGACCTCAATGGATTCATGATTTATTTTTTTTAAAAATTTGTTTTGTTTTTAAACACTAAAATGTTCTCTCCAAAGATAGTTTAAAAAAAAATTTTGTCAAAAATTTAAAATAATTTTTTTTTTATTAACATTTTTACTTTTATGATAAGTCAAGAATTCAATATAAATTTTTTTAAACATTTTTTTTACTTTTTTGATAATTTAATTTTATAAAGAAAAGTTATTGATTAAAACTTTAAATCTCTTTGTCAATAAAGTATTTTCTCTTTTTGTTGTCTTAGAATTTATAAAATAAATATTTATTATAAATTGTCCAATATTATTTAAAATCTAAATTATTATTGTTTTCGGGACAGGGAATGGAAAGTTCCAGACATATTCAGGAGGAACAGAAAAGGAACGCGAACTGTGATTTCGATTTAATTTTGTTACATAAGAATATTTATATTATAATGGCTCATTCATAAATATTCTTTTTTAATCTTATTATTTTTAAATTCCAGTTTGCTTCACATAACATTCATATTTAAATTATCACCATCACACACAAAATATAAATGATAAACTTTTGGGGAATGAATGTTCAGAGACCTGTAGAGGTACCATTAGCAAGACCCGGCTCGTATTTTAAAAATTAATTTTCGGTCATTCTTAATTTTTATAGCAAAATGGCGATTAAAAATATTAGGTGTAAAAATATACGGCCCGGCCCAGGTATATTTTTTTAAAGAAATTTTTAAGCCCGGTCCGGGTATATATAAAAAAATTATAAAGATTCATGATCTAAAAATATTTTAGCAGCAATTGAATATATGGAGCTGAATTCTCTTAAAATAGGCCTTATACTCTCAATAAATCTAAATCTCAAATATGCTTCTTAAATTCATATTCCTTTCGAGTTTTCGGGTTTAACCCTAATTATATAATCTTATGTTTTAATAACGTTATTACTTAACATGGGCATATTTCATTTATTAATTTTCGAGAGAATAATTAGATTTCGAGTTTTTATTTGATAATCATATGATAGATAATTGTATAAAATAGCAAAATATTAAAAAAAATTATTAAAATCTGCTTATAATACTATAAATGACAAAACAAATTGTTACAGGGTTGGTGTAGGTGACGTTAAATTGTCATTTTAAATTTGTCCCAAAACCGCAAATTTGACAATTACAGGGAACTAATTTTTCAAGTGTTCTTTTAGTATAATACGTTGCCTTGCACTGGTTAGCTCCAAAGTCATGCAATTTTTATAATTTAACCAAGGTAGAGCCAATTTTTCAGATAAAATTAAGCTAAAATCATGTCACGAAATGACGGCTTTCATAGCTGTAGGCAAGATTATAATTAAAGGGGAAAGATTCTGGTTTCCAACTAAAATAATCCACCTTTATATCAAATTCTAAAAAAAATTTCTGAATTAGAATAGTCATCAATAGAATTTCGATAAAAATATTATGACAAACATATAGAATTATTTTTTTAAAAAAAATTAAAATAATAACTTTGTTACTAAACATCAATTAAAATGATTACGTATATTTTAAAAAATTGATCCATTGGATGGTGGGAAATAGTTATCATCAAAATTTTTGAAAATCATATGTATCTTAATAGACCCTTGTTTAGTGAATTAGAAGGAATAAATTTTATTAGTTTACTTTTTAAGCATTCTCCCCGAATATGTTGTGTCCACAGAACACCTTTTTTCCTAAAGGGTTATCAAAATTGGAAGATATTTTACAAAATATTTTCACACCAACGTCATTATTTAATTTTTCCAAAATTCTCTTCTTTTTTTTTGAATTTTATGAAGTTTTTAGAAATATATTAGATAATATTTTTAATATTAAGTAGAAGATTTTATTTGGGATTTCTTGCAATCTTCGAAAAAATGAGAGATTTCGATTTATATACAATAAGCTTATAACGCAGTGATGTCTGCCTTTATTACTCCCAAAGATAATCTTTTAAATTTAACCTTGACTTCTTGGAAATTTTGTCTTCACCAGAAGCCTCTTCTTTACCCATAATCTTGACAGAATCGATTGAACCTTTAATTAAAAAATGTCTTAAAGACTATTATTGAATCCCCTTTGGAATATATTCAGCTATTAAAAAATACTAATTGTACTAGTGGTTATAAAGGTTGGAAGCATCATCAAGTTAAAACATATGTAATATTTTTTCAGGGGAACAATACACAGTGGCCCCTACACTTTCTGAGAGATAACCCCTTCCCCCCGAAAAAGCAGTTCTTTTGTTTTTATTCCAAACCTCAATGATTTAAAAGATTACAATTTACAATAAAAGATATAAATTTAATATAAAAAATAATTACTTTTTATTTTTTTTAATAACAGATAATGAATATATGTCTATATTAAAATGGGACAAAAGGAATATGTGCGAAAAATTTTAAAAATAACAATGAAAACTGGGGATGGTATAAAGCGAAATAAAAATTAGGAAGTATAAAGGGTCTAGGATAGCTCTTTGGTTATTAAACTACCGTTGAAGCTGATGTAATTTGGTTTTAAGGATTGCTATGGCCAGTCCGAAGAAAAAACCCCTCTCGAGGTTCTTCTGAGTGTTTGCTGATTTGAGATCCTAAATTTTTGAAAAAAGCTATAGCAAGTTTGCCCGAAGGTGTCAAGTGTGGTTAAATGATTGGAATGAAACATGGTCATTTGTAATTTCTGTGTATTTCGAGTTTTTAAGCTGTTCCTTCTGGTCAATTTTCAAAAATAATCGTTATTGCACCCTTCTTTATTACATTATAATATAAATGTTAAAAAAAATATATACTTTAAAAAAAAAAAAATTTTCAAATAATAATTTAGAGAAATTAGGGAAAGAGAAAGCAGAGTAATTTATAATTTCATCAATATTTAACTGTTTAAATAAATGTTATTCCATTGATAAAATGATTAAATTATTAAGAAAAGGATCATTCATGGTATACTACGGAGTCTTATTTCAATTAGTTTAATTCAGGCGCGTAACCAATGGGGGAAAGGGGGAAATTTCACCCCCCATCGCAAATTTGCCTGTTTTTCTAAATATCCTTTTAACTAATAAAAATATTACCCCACCCCCCCCCCTGCCCCGTCAAAAATTTTTAATATCAAGCAGAGTTTATCCTTACTGCTAGTTGCATTAATAAATTATTTTCTTATAGCTCACTACTATGTAGAAATTTTAAAAAATTCGATTTGGTTCAAGTTATTGGTTTGGAGGAAAATGTGGACAGGAAGAATGAATGTTGATGAATATTTCATAATATTTATATAGACGTTGAATCAAACTAAATCTTATAGAATATTATAAAATATCCAATTTCATCCCATTCTTAGATACTTTTTTATAGCAAATTAAAGTACGGTTTTTAGATAAAAAACAAGTCTTTGGTAATCTTTAAATTTTATTACCTAAAGACCCTCTTCGTTTTCTGATGCCATTTTTGGTAAAATTAAATATTTAGCAAAATTTTATTCCTATGATATTGATACTGAAATCAATTTAATCAGTGAATTTGAATTGTGGTATAAATATTTACTACCTTTATTATTTTACCTGAGCATGCTATTGATGCGCTCAATCGACATAAGGAAACCTTGGCTTAATTTCCAAATATTTTGAAGGTATTTAATATTCTTGCATTTTTGCCTATTACAACATATACGAATGAAAGGACCTTTTTCAAATTGAGAAGGTTGAAAACTTATTTACAAAATACTACTTCAGAATCTCGACTAAATGGGTTAGCTCTGTCAAATATTCACAGAGATTTAATTCCAACGACAAAGAAAATTCTTGAATTGGAAAATTTCCCACGAAAATTAAAAATCGCATTATAATTCTAGTATTTAATAAATTTTTTGTATAATATTGTATTTGATAATAAGTTATAAAAACTTGTTCTTTAAAAATTCTAGTCAATATTTTATACACACTACAATTAGTATTTTCAATAAAAAGAATTTTTATATTTATATTATGTGAGAATTTAAGCTGAGGCTAGTTTTTAAAGCAAATTTTATATAAAAAAAATGACACTAAACTTTATTTCAATTTTATATTTTTTTAAAAAAATTTATTTATAATATACCTAACATAAAATAAAAATAGGGTTATAACCTTTATTTCTTCTTAAATATTCATAAGTGCGAATTAGTAAATAAAAGTTAAAAATATTAATATAATTATTATTGAATTATGAATAATTTAAAAGAATAGCTCAAAGATATGACCCGCCTGAAGGTGGGGGAAAAGCTGACCAAAGGCCAGCCAAAGGAAGTTTGGGGGCAAAGCCCCCAAATATAATCCCCCCCTATAGGAAAATCCTGGATAGGCCACTGGTTTAATTTCATAACCCTTTCTGAACAACATGAGATATATTAGGAAGTTTATAAATATTTATCTAAAAGAGATAAATTATGGAAAGCAAAAGTATTAGTAAGTAAACTATAAGATTAAAAAATCAAATAGTTTTAACTTATTGGTTTTAAAGCTAAAATAAATTATTATAATAATGAAGGTAAATACGCCTTGCCATTTTGGATTGTGATGTTAGAAGCCTAAACTTTCAAAATGGAAAGGTAGATTTCTCTCTTTCATGAAATATTGTGCCTTTTAAAAAACATTTAAACAGTGCCATTATCTAATAAGATAATAAAATGATACAAGATAATCTTTTAAATTATACTTCTCATATTAATCAGGCACTCTTTTCACTGAATTTGATTTATTGCAAACCATATATCCTTTGACATGGTTTGCAATTTTGAACAAGCCAAGCTTGTCATCAACAATATTTTATCCAAATACAAAGTCATAAAATAGGATAAAATTTTTCATAAAGTTAAAAAAATTTACAATCGCATTGTATGATAATAGCCAGCTTCTATAGATATAATTTAAACAAACATTTTAAGTATAAACAAATAGGATAATATTACCGAGGGGTATTCTTGATGCATGCAAATCATTGTGAATTTGTCAATACATCTCTGACATGCTTTGAGCACTGTATATCTTTTAATACCATTGTAATACACGTGAATCTCTAAGATCCCTAAAACATTTCTTAGTTCGATTGGCATAATTGAACAATGATTAAGTTTAATCGATGACATTAGCACCGAATAAAAACTGCCTTTGGGACTTCAGCTCTAATCAAGGCATGTACTTCAATGATCCTTCCACTCATGTTTGACGCACCATCAAAGCTTTACCTAACTAAGAATTTGAGGGGTGGATCCGTGGAATTAAGTTCGCATATTATATTTTTTATTATCAAGAGTGTGTTACCCGTAAAATATATACTATTAATCTTTCATCTGGCTTAGGCATTTCACCATTTTCAATATATCTTACTAACAAAGTTATTGCTTCTGATTTTGAAGCAGCATATGAATCATAATTGAAAATCGACTGTTAGATTAAATTTCTTTTTGAATTTTTCATAATCATATTTTTCTTGGTTTCAAGGAGAATATTTATATTATTATATGACAATAGATTAGAATATAACCACTCATTCACAGTAATTTGGATTTTAATTCCTTCTATTTTTTTCCCCAAAAAGAAAGCATTTTCAAAATAAAGTCCACCCTTTCAAATTTTAAAGAGCAGTTTTTTCGTACAGTCACCCTTTGCAAAAAAAATGTTAACTAGATTCCGGTAGATATTGCTGAGACAAAAATAAAAAATGATTACCCTAAATTAACTGGTTATGTTTTTATACCAATCGTTATCTCTTCCCTTGGGCATAATTTTTTTTGAAAATATAGGAGGAAAAAATCTGTACTCAAATAATTATTCTTTTTTTAAAACAAATTCTTTCTTTCTTTCTTTCTTTCTTTCTTTCTTTCTTTCTTTCTTTCTTTCTTTCTTTCTTTCTTTCTTTCTTTCTTTCTTTCTTTCTTTCTTTCTTTCTTTCTTTCTTTCTTTCTTTCTTTCTTTCTTTCTTTCTTTCTTTCTTTCTTTCTTTCATTCTTTCTTTCTTTCAAAATATTACTATAAGATATAATTATGCTTGTTTTTTAAGAACTTTGAAATCCCACTTCTGTCTTTATAGGAATACGCTTTTTATATTTTAAAATTATCATAATATAATAAAAGTGTCTCTTTGATATTCATTAATTAAAACTATAATTTAAATTATTTTTTATGTTTTCAAAATTCAAGTTAAAAATAAAATTACATTTTTTTTTAGAAACGCGTTCTGGAACGTTCCAAATCATGTAAAACAAATGGAACTGAACATATTTTTTTGACCGGAAGAACGAAACAGGAACGTAAAAATGGCGTTGTTCCATTTCCTAACCTAGTTTATCTTATTTAATATTTTTTATGTTTAATTAATTAGTGTTATTTTTAACTTAATGGTATTTTTAAACCTAAGTATTTTCAAATTTCCCTCAAAAAAAATGATCAAATTTCTCCCGCAATTTGAAAATTTTGAACTGGCAACAACCTTGAATATAAGGCAACAAAATTATACGCCATCAAAATGATAAAATTGACTTTTCCTTAAAAAAAAATTGTTTCTCAAATAATGTAAAATAGAATAGGATATATTTAATCGTTCTTGTTCAAATTAAGACATTTAAAATGGGAAGCCATATTTAATGACACATAAAAAAATAATTCAGTGGATAATTTGGGGCAATTTTTTTAAAAAAATTTTTATCAATAAATAATCCTATGATTTTTAAAAAAATTATAATTACTAAACAAATATAATTAATTTTATTAGCTATTAAAGTCTTATGAATTATAAATATATGTTACTTATTTGGGCAAGCAATTTTGAGATATGATTTTATGTATTTTTCATCGAAATAGGCCATTTAATTTGAGGGGTAGTTCAAATATTTTGTGATACCAAAGTTTTAGTTATTCAATTGAATTTGATATTTATTTTTATTTTATATATATTAATTTTTTTGGTGGGAATTTTGAGTGATAATTGGGAGAAATTTTTAGTCTGACTCAGGTTTAGTTTTATAGTTTTTATCTCTATTCGGTAATTAAAAATTATTTTTTAAGAACGCCATTTTTAAAAATTATTAACAATTTAAGAGCCGAGATTTGCAGGTTTTTGAATAAAGAGGGTCAGAGATTTGCCGGCCCGGTTTTGGGTCGGGCCGGGTCTATTTTTTAAAAATAATTTCGTTTTAGGCTGTGTCGGGCCTAATATTTTTTTTTTAAATTTTCAGGCGGACCGGGTAGGGTTTAGATTTTTAAAATGATATTACATTTTGTCAAATAAATTGTTATATTTTAAAATTCTTGCAAGAAACAAGCGCTAATATTTTATATTTGTAGAAAATTTTTTTACAATAAAAAAAATTAAATTTTTCTATGTTTAAATAAATTCGGGCCGGGCTGGGCCAACAAATAATTTTTATTTCGGGTCGGGTTTCCCTGGACAAATAAAAAAAAAATTGTTTGGGATCAGGCCGGGCCAGGCTTGGGAAATAAGGCCTGATGCAGATCACAATAAGGGTATTGTTCAAAGCCATAAATTATCTTTTTAGTTTTTAGATTCTGCTATCAATTCTATAGGGAATCAAAATTGCATTCACTCGAATACTTTTAAATTATTTTCTTTTACGTTATCTCTCGTTCTTACATTGTCATCTTCAATAAAGTCTATCTCTTTTCTTCACCCGTCCCTCCTTCGCCGTGCACACCAACGCTCTACCTTAATACATCTCAATGTATTTGTATATCCCTCTGGTGATTTTTTATGTTTCAACTGTTAGCAATAATACATAAAAGTGTTACTACTAATAAAACCTGTATATGTCAATTTGATTATTTTTTTATCCAGTAGCATAACTAGATAGGGAACAGTCGAGCCACCTAAGAAAATTTCCATTGCTCCTAGTATCATATTTGTTAATTAATTTTTGTTTTCTACCCACAAATTTTCTTTATTCGCTATAATATCTAATTTGTATATAATACTGCTATTTTAAATTATCTTTACATATAATCTAATCCAAATAGCAAAAAAATATTTATGCTCCCGGAGCTTTGGTTCAATTCCAAAATCTGATACTAGAAAGAAAAAAATTTAAAGCTAATTAAAAAACGCTTAAATATCTTAAAATTATATCTTCCATCATAAACTATATATCATATTTTCTTGTTATTAGTAGGGAACTAATTAATCTAAACCATAATTTTCTTTATTTAATTCTTTTTGTTCTCTAGCGCGATAAGCTCCTTAAGTTATCTACTTTGTTTTCTAGATCAGAACAAGATTAAATTTTTCTATTTGCATTTCTTATTTTCATTTACTGTTTGCTTCATTAGGAGTTGGCGTTTTCTTAAAGTTTTAATATTAATATCGATTCCCTATTTGATTATTATTACTTCTATTTAATTTTTCAGATCCCTTGAGTGCTCCTTAATCATTAACATTAATACTAACCTAGGATGACGATTCATTTATTAATTGTATACATACATTGGAGTCAGCTGTAATCAATGTCAATGGCTGTAGTTATCATTAAAATATATTTCGTTTAATACCTTTCAAATTTCGTTTCAATGGCGGACTTCAATGTTTTTAATGCATTTGAATAAGTTATCAGACTAGATTCGTATTAATGTCATTGGTTCCAGATCCCTAGTGTCTATTATATCCTTAATATATACTAATTTATTTGAATTTGAGTAAAAAAGAATTAATAATTATTCTCATATATTTTTATATTTAAAAATATTTCAATATTATACAGCATAAGCGCCTCATGGAAAGATCATCCTTCCCTGGGCGTAGCTCATCCTTCCCTAAATTTTTATTTAGGAAGAATTAATACTGTTAAAAAACTAATATGTGTAGAAAACAAATAATTGAAATAAATGAGATATTAAGTCGTTTTAATTTTATTGACCTTTACCATTTAGAGCTCACATGCTCCCCGATTTCTCCTATTTATAAATCCTTCTGCTTGCGATATATTAAATCTTTATATTGAAAAAAATGAACATTTGACTAAATTTTATTTTAATTTTATTCGAAGGAAATAAATTGATCTGAAGGCCTTAATTTCAGGATATAAATCTGGGATAAGATCAATTTTAGTAGATAATCTTTCAAGAAACGTATTAGAATTTGATACTTTAAACTATATTCTGTTTTTTTTTAAATATATTAAAATTACTAAAAATTTTGGCAACAATAATAATTATACAAGCACAAATGAGAGGACCTTTTCTTCATTATATAAAAATCTATCAAAAGTACTTCTTCTCCGTTTAATGGCGATTTCCAGGTTTACCCAGGTTGGCCATTTATCCTTCTGATTTTTTTTTGTCATTTTTGACGGTTTATCCACGTCATCTTGGGCGTTCCTCTAGGTCTTGATTCTCCTACTTCCATCAAGGTGCATCTCTTTACCCTGTCATCTTTTGTCTTACGCTCCACATGCCCAAACCATCTTAGTCTATTTCTTCGCATTACTACTCCAATCACTTCTATACCCAATCTTGCTTGCAATTCCTTCCTAGTTTTCTCTCTCTCAGAGATACTCCACACATCTATCTAATCATCCTCATCTCTGTTTCTTTAATTTGGTTTCGTGGGCCGCTTTTATTGCCCATGTTTCACTGCCAAAAACTAAACAACTCTTCACACAGCTTATGTAAACCCTCTTTAACTTCAGAGAGACTTTTTTATTTGTTATAATAGATGACATCTCTCTGAACTTCTTCCATGCTTGTTTAACCCTTGTAACAACAGCATAATCTGCACCACCATCTGTCTTTAGTATATCAGCCAAATAGCAAAACTTTTCCACTTTTCCCAGGGTTAACCCATTGCCAATATCCAAACTACCATTTTCTACATTATCAGTATTATGCAACTTTTTATGCACCTTCTACAAATAAAGGTCCTTCTTTCTAATATCAGACTTTCTTTTTCCCCGTTACATCTATTATACACCCGTTTCTGGCATCTGGTGCATTGAATTAAATTTCTAGCAACTCCTTTCCCATATACATCACAAGGCTACTTGATTCCCCTATCTTCAGATTATACCACCAATCATCACCTTTGTCTTTGCTGCATTCATTTTCAGGCCTTTTGCTTCCATAGCCATTTTCCACCTACTAATTTTATCCTTCAATTCTTCTTAACTGTTTGTCATTAATACAAGATCATCTGCATATAATAGCTCCCAAGGAAGTCCTTCCACATCCATTACTAAGATAAACAATTATGGATTCAGCACTGATCCTTGATGAAGTCTTATTACCTACCTCAGAGCTTTCACTATCACCATAATCCGTAGTACTGCTGTTTGTGCTCCCACATACATTGCCATCACTGCGATAACCAACCTTTCCTCCACACCTGATTTTCTCAAGGCCCATCTAGAAATCTCACGCGGCACCCTGTGAAATGTTTTCTCCAAATCAACAAACGCTTAATAAAGTTTTTTTTCCTTCGAGATACTTCTCCTGTATTGTCATGCCTTTTCCCGATGTAAAACCAATCTGTATTTCGTCAATTTTAATTTGTTCCCTTATCCGCTTCTCTAATACTCTCTCAAATACTCTCATTTTGTGTTTAAGAGTTTAATGCTCTGTAAGACGGCTATATAAAAGATCACCTTACCCTTTTATACTAGAATAATTATACTTCTTCGCCAATCCTTTCTAATAGGTCCTTCTGTGAAAATTAGATTGGCTAAATTCATTAATTATTTAATCCTTAAGTCATCAGAATCTTTAAACATTTCTGAACTCTCGTTAAACCTGCTGCCTTCCCTTTTTTCTGAATTTTATCCTCGCCAAATTTACACCCTATACCTTCTACCTTTGCACAACTAACATCATTATCCCATTCATTTTCTTCGTTCAAAAGTCCTTCAATGTAGATCTTCCAGGTGTTCTTAATACTACAACTATCAATCACCATATTCCATCTATATTTTTCAAACATTTAACACCTACCACATCTTTGCCATCCCGGGCCACTTTTCCCATTCCTTCCGCACATTCCATTTCTTTAGCAAACTCCTACCTTTGTTTTTCTTGCGCTTTCGCTATTTATTTCTTAGCATTTCTTTTCGCCACCTTGTAGATATTGTTATTCCTGATTTCTTTACTATTATACCATTCTTTGAAGCACATCCGTCTTGTTCATAGCTTTCGCTACCTCCTGATTTCACCACCATGTCTCTTTGTGACTAGGCGGCCCTTTTATCCATCCACATACCTCCTCAGTTGTCTTCACCCAAACTTTCTTCATGGCTTCCCACTTGTCATTTACACAAGATGCTTGTGCCACCTTTGCGTCGCTTATCTGCAATGTCATATTGAATTGACGTCTAGCACTCTCCTCCTTCAATTTCCAAACCTTCCGCCTTGGCACAAACTTTCTTTTAGTGATCTTGGTGCCTTTAGATCTCCTATAACTAGTCGGTGCTTCCCGGTATCACTTTCACATTTTTTACTATGCTCCTATCACATCTCCTTACTAACAAATAATCCACCGCACTTTAGCATTACCCGACTTGTAAGCCACCAGCTTCTCAAATCCTTTTTATTCAAACAATCATATCCCAACAAAATCCAAAATTCTCCTCCCTTCCGTATTTCTCATGCCGTAACTAAATCCTCCACGAATTCCCTCATAACCCTCACTACTCGCTCCCACATGTCCATTCAGATCACCAGCTAAGATAATTCCCTCTTCAATTGCCAATGTCACCCGATTGTCCCAAAATGTATTTTTCTCTTCTTTACTTCTTCTAACCTGTGGAACATATGCCAAAATAATATTGCATAGATTTCTATTAAAAATCATATTGATAATCATTATCTGATTATCGTGTCTTCTTACTTCGTTTCCTTTGTCCACCCATTTCCCAGCAACCAATACGCCAACGCCAGCCTTACCATCATTATTTCCTTGTCAAAATTATACTTTTCACTTGTCCTGCCAATTTATTCTTGCTCCATTACCTCTCTATCTGGTCTTTTGTATGCAACTAATATTATGCCTTCTATGCAGAATATCGATCACTTCTCCAGCTCTTTCCATCTCTTCCGTAAACGTTTCTCCACTTATTATCAGGTTGTGGCCATCATATGTTTCATTTTCACGAATCGTGGTTTCACCATATCCTTCTTTTTGTCGTAGGTGGATGAGGAAACCCACGGAGTACTTAAGGCTACACCCCGCCCACTTTGTTTTAATCATTAGGAAATTTTGGAGCAAGGTTTTTACAATCGGATACCCTTCCTCACATCAACCCCTTTAGGTGGTCTTTACGCCCCGTTGAGGAGGCAATGATCTATTCTAGACTCAGACCACAGGGAGCCTTTTAAACCTCCATAAACCGCCAAAACACGTTGCCACTCCCCCGCCGCGAAGAGGCTGTAGGTATGATTTTGTGAGAGAGGTAGGATTTTACATCATAAAATCAATTGAATGGATTATAACCTAATGTACATCTAGATTTAATCTTCAATAGAGAGTAAAATATTAAAATATTAGCACAGTGTTGTTAAGAGACTCGATTTGAGCCTATTTTAAAAACGGCTTACTCAATATTTTAACTAGAATAATATTTCATAAGCCTCGAGATTTTGTTAATAGATGCCAACCCCTTATGCCATCTATGAACAAAATACAGGCTTGCGAAATGTTTTTCTGGATCAAGTTAGCCACTTTTGAAAATCGCAGATCGAGTTGTTTAACAACACTAATTAGCATAATCGCGAAAAAGAATAAATTTTCATTTAGAAACTATAATTTATTAGCTTTTTAAATCATCATATAATATAATGTTTAATTCTATATTTTACCTTGATTTTCATACGGTTTATATAACAGTTATATATTTTAACAATATAATATTCTATTCTATCTTTAGATATTTTTATATTTTTCAATATTCTTTATTTGTCATTTAAATTATGTCATTTAAAATATGATTGGTTAAATAATAAAATTTATATGGTGATAAGTTCTAATAAATTTTTAATGTTCCAAAAAAAAATCATTAAAAAAAATTATCTACCCTGTAGAAAATTCCTGGCTGCACACCTGACAGGTGTCAATGACTAATGAGTACAATGGTCAAAATATATAATGATTTTAATATATTAGGAAATAAACTCTTCGATTGGAGGACTGCTTCTGCTTAATAAATCAAGAAGCTTTGTTATTAAACTTTAAAAAAAGCATAAAGAGATTTGTTTTATAATATTTCTCTACTGATCCTATCAATAATAATTGAATGATGGGATTGTCTTGAATATAAATTCAAGCTCTGGCATAAATTCAACAATAACATAATTTTTGAAATTCCTCATCGACATTCGTCTTAGCCATCTTTAAGCGGGGATTTATTTTTAATTTAAAAAATCCAACTATATTTATAAAAATACTCACGACTCTCTTTCCGATTTTTATGGTATAAACTAAATATCCTTCTTTGAAGTAGATTCATCAGAATACTAATTAAATTATTTGTTGATTTAAATACATTTAATTACTGCTCACTTTATATACTTGCAACATATGAAAATAGAATTCTAAAAGGATGCATTAATTTTAAAATATATGCCGTTGTTTGAGATTCATTAAAAGCAGTAAATCGTATCTCTGAAATTTTATTATTGGGAAGACAAAATGTGCCCCTTGGAGATTCTAGTTGTAATGAAACCTTATAAATTTTAGATATAAGTTTTAAATAATGGAAATTTTTAGAAATACCGAAAATATATAATTATGATCCGATACTCAATAATAATTTTTAAAAAGGTCACCCAAAGAAGTAAACTTAGAAAAAAAAACCTTAAACTATCAGGCAAACAGCTACATTCTAAAGGATACTCTTATACATTCCTAAAAAATGGTTAAAAAAACCGACGGTCAATAAAAGAATTAGTATACAGATGGAGAGTATTCAGGATATAAGCTATTATGTTAAAGCTACAAATTTTCACGCGTTATATTCAATATAATAGATTAATTATATAAACATTTTTTGCTCTTCGGGTAACAACATTAATTTATTTTTAAAAGTAAAAATGATAAGCTTTATGGCTAATATAATATAGATTAGATAAAATGAGATTATTTTTATTCTTATGGGAGACGAATTTTTTAATTTTATTATACAGTTTTGACCATATTTGATTCTGAAAATAAAATTATTTGACTTGCAAAAAATTATAAAAAATTTAAATAGGGAGACTGGGGTTAGTCGAACCAATTTTTGCAAAATTGGCTAGCTCTTGTTGTTTTATAGATATAAAAAATAATATATGATTGTATACCTAAAACAATACTCTATAAAGGTGCCCTATAAAAAATCTTAAGTATATAATCATTTTTTAAAAATTTTATTTTTTGTAAAAGTGAAAATTTTGTTCAACAAGCCCCAATAGCAGATTAAGGCAAACCACTTCAAGGGGCTTCCTAAACCATTGGTTTTTTAGGCCATAATAAATTGAATGCATTTTTATTTATTAATAATGATATGTATAGAATAATTTTATTGTTTTATTGTTCAAAATATCATAATACTTATAAATTGAAACTAATTATATATAAAAATTGAAACTTAATTTTGGCTAATTTAAAAACATTTTGGACATAAAAAAATATGAATTTTAAGGAGAGATTAAGATTTCTTAGCATAAATCCTAAATGCCAATCATAAACAGCCATGAAATTACCTTTACAAGATTTTGAAATTTTTTTCGCTATTATTGCCATAATTGGCGTGTATGGTTTAGCAAACCCCGCTAGCTCTAAATTGACAAATCATGATTAGAATTATATATAGATTTGATAAATAGTCATAAAACTTACCCAAATTATAGAAGAATGTTTAAACTTTGTAATAAAATTTAATTTACACATAAATGATTATATTTTAATAAAAATTAATATTCTGTCATATAAAAATCTTTTGAAAATTTCATCAAAATTTTATTTAAAATAAAATTTTTAGTAATTAATTATTGCAAAATATATTTTGTTCATTTATGTATACTAATGAAAACTATATTAGGATAAAATTTTAGCCTTCTGGTGTATTTAATTTTAAAATGAGATGAAGTGGTTTGCCAAGCCACGGTACCTAACCCCAGTCCCCCACTCTTATCTATTTTTACAAGTTAAATAATTTTATTTACAAAAGAATTAAAAAATATAGGAATGTTTTGAATTAAATCTGCTCAACACTGTAATCTTGGCATTTTCCATATTTTGTATTATTATATTACCTAACGTTATATTTTTTGTTATAAATTAATTTGGTAAATAATGATTATATTTTGCCCTGGCAAATTAAAATTAGTTTAATTTTTATCAATAATTCTCAATTTCTCATTATATTATAGATATCAACAGCGCGAGGTTTTTATTAACCTTTAGTTCATCTGAGTTTTTTTTTCTATTATATTAATGTATTCTTTCTATACCATAATTCCTCAAATCTATAATTTTGCTTATAAAAATCAGAATTAGATGAAAATTAATCTTGCAAATTGTTTGTTTTTATGATTGATAACTCAATTTCCTTACCTAAGTTTTTGTGTCACCTTTTATTTATTAATAAATCAAATCATATTTTTTTTTTCGTAAAAAATTATAACAAATATTAGTTTTACTTTAATTTTTTAATATTTTTTTAGTATAATCTTGTTCTTGTTTTGGAATAAATTATATATAATTATTATGTAATAGATTAAATATATTACATAAAAGTAATATATTATCAGTAAAAAGAAAGTCATTTCGAAATGACGGGCGTCAAACGAGAAAAAGAAAGAAAGATTGAATATGAATTAAATTCAATTCATTTTTCTCATAAAATAACAGTTATTTAAGGGCCAATGTAGTAAATAATAATTCAGTTACGTTAGTACGAGTAACCCTTTATTTTAATAATCCTGTTCGGCCAGAATTATCGCAAAGACTTAAACATCCCACCTCCCCCAACAAAAATAATCTATTATGGGCGCCTATACATAAATGACCTGGAGGTATAGTGATATAAGTCTCTATTTGAGCCGATTTTTAAAACTGCTAACTCAATATTTTATTCAGACCTCGAGATTTCGCTAATAGATGTCCACCTTTGTGCCATCTATTAGTATAATATTCGGAGTTACATACACTTTATTGCTCTGAACTGAGTGTTTATTTTTTTTAATCTGGGATAGAGCCTGATAATTTAAATTTGGGTAAGAAAAAAGAAGAAATATTAAGTTAATTAAAAAGGGGGTCATATAGATTTTTTTTTGTCGAAACGAAACAAAGGTAAGACAAAGATATCATAAAATCCATTATAAGCTGCTGCTATAATAAAAATAATTGCCAATGTTTTTGTTTTTTTTTAAAACCTTTTTTAAAAAACTAATATGGTTTTAATCTATGGATCTGATTCCATATAATAATTAATATCCATTAAAAAATTATACTTTTGTATCTACTATAAAAATAGGAGGCATTTTAGATATCAAAAAACATTAATACTATAATTATGTATTTTTTAACATAGATTCGATTGCTAAATGTATTTTTAAAATTAAAACCATATTTAAAATATTTTTTATTTAGCCAATATCCAGGAGAATAATCAATATAATCCATGATAATCATTATGCCGAAACCGATAATAAATTTTACTTTTTTTAAAAAAAAAAAATATACTTTATATACAAAAAGATATTTAATATCTTCATCTTCAATGTTAATTTAAATTTACATTATGAGATCAAGACAAGGGGAGACGTAGATGTTTGTGCATAATATAAAATGTATTTATATTTAATGCTCTTTTTTTGAAAAAAAAAGAAAGTAGACAGTTTTCTTAGAAGGGCGCCTGTCAGCTTTATAGCAAAAAAAATTTTTTTAACACTTCGTTCTTATAAAAATTACTTATTAATTTTTTAGTACTTTTCTAACCTAAAAATATATATATATTCTAATTTGTGTTCTGTGTGAGGATTGAGGACGAGACTGAATAAATATATTTTAAAATTTTTTGTAGGAAAAGAAAGATAAGGTCTGAATAAAACTTAACCTGCTTGTGAAATAATTGAATTAATTTGACTATAAATTGTAATTTGTGTAAAAAAAAAATAGCAAGAAAGAAAAGGATTTTAGTAATTAGATGTTAAAAAATTTTATTTTTAAATTTCCTTTGAATAGGTAAAATGTTAAAAATTAGGATCAAATTTTGTTTAAGGTATTTATAAATATAATTTATGCACAAGGATATTTTTTTTAAATCAAGTATTGGAAAAATGAAAGGTAGCTACTGTTTTAAATCGAATCTTATATTGGAAGGTTGCCATTGGCTGAAAAATTTGTTTGAATATAACCCTATTAGCCGATTCTAAATTAAGATTATCGTCATAATAATATTATACGCAAGCCTCGAGATTTTGTTAATATATGTCGAAACCTTGCTATCATCTATGAGTGCGTAATATTTTTGGCGAAAATATTGAGTTAGCCATTTTTAAAATCAAACCATTTAACAAAATTATCTGTTTCAATCAGTTAACAGCACCAATCACAGACTTACCCTAACCCAGAAAAAATATGTATAATCTAACTAGTGTTGATAAATGTTACTTGAAAATTAATTTGAATAGTAACTAGCTACAGTTGCAAGTTAAACCCTTAATATTTTAAAGTAATTTGTAACTAGACTGCAATCAGTTACATTGAAAGTTCCTTTATACGATTTTTTTGTGCAAGGCAAGAAAGAAGGCAACTATTTGATTTTCGAAGAATAACAAAAATTTTATACGATTAATTAACTAGTTTTTGACGATAATTTTTTTGCAAGGAAATCTCGTGGAAATCTATTATTTTTCTAGATATTGTAACTTGTTAATAATTAATCGCCAAAGAAATGCTACAATCTAAAATTACTATCTTATAGATGAATCTATTACGTTGTCAAATAAACCAACTTTGGTTATTTATATAAATATGTTTTCTCTTATGCATTCTATTTTTCAATTTCTAGACCAAGTTGAACTGGAATCAAGATGCAGAGAAGATAGTTCATACCTTATTGAAATGGCTCCATTATCATGAGTGAGAAGGAATCTGGTGCAAAGCTCTTTGTGCACTACCCCCAACGGGGATTTTTCGTTTAGAATTGGCGGTGCGGTGTCCTATAAAAGTGTTACAGGCGTCAATCAATTTAAAGCCTTTACACAAATAGCGTCTGAATTGTTCCTTCGACTGAATATTAAAAGGGCACTTGTTGTACAATGGGTGTAGCAGTCTTCGTACGGGTATTTGGAATAACTATAATGCCCTGTATAAACATTTCCAAAATTCAACAAATTCTCATGCAAATTTAACGGGCTGTCCACCCGATTAGAAAGTGGTATTTCTTATCAGATCTCGCCTTGATGTATGATGTTCTGTTTTATTTCTCCAATCTATCTTTATGACTCCAGATAACAACAATCAGTTTACCTAACGCTGAAAAATCAATAAAACGAACGATTCGTGTTCTAAAATCGTTTAATGATAGGCTTGATAGGTTTTTACAATTTCTAAATGTATGTTTATTTCATAAAAAAGTATGAAATTAAATTATAGCCAATAAAGATTTGTCAGAAAATTGAAAACAATAGAAATTTTAATATTAAAATAGCTCTTCTGTAAAATTACAAAAAAAAATAAATGGGATGAGGGAATATATTGTATAAGGATAAAATACACCCGTGATTTGAAAGAATTTTAAAATTATATAAATACAATTCCCTGTAGTACTGCTTGCTGAATGTGAGCCCTAACTTTCACCTTATGAATGCAATTATTACGGATTGGCTTGCCTCCTTACGGTTCTAAAGTGAACTAATGTTAAAACACATCCAGTTTAATGATGATAAATGTTAACGGACCTTCTCTCAGCAATGGAATTCTTTTCATAAGTGCAGTTAATATTATTTAAAATATTGAAAAAGATTCGCTATGGCGAATATTGTAGTATATTTTCATTCTTCTTTGATCTAATCCGATTTACACATTATATTATAATATAATTATTTTTAATCTAAAAAATTACGTCATTTATAGCTATTTTATATAACATAAATATATTGTATTTTATATGAAATGCTTCGATATATATACCAGAGACCTGAGGATACCATTCGCACGTCCTGACCGGAATTTTTTTTTTAAAGAATTTTCGGCCCGGCCCGGATTTTTTTTAAAAAAATTTTTTTTGCCCTGCCCGAATTTTTTTAAAATATTTTACATTTATTTTTAATTTATAGAGCTAATAATGGCGATTCTAAATATTTTTTAATTTTACTATTCTGCAATCATTATAGATATTATTTGTTCATTTCGGTTTACTTAGTATTCGATATAGGCTTATAGTTAAAATCTCATTATATCTTTAAATCTATACTATGAATATGAGTCTCATATTTAAGACAAAGTTCTTCCTATGGATGAAGTTTGCCAATCATTAGGTAGCAATAATTCTAAAGCATATGTATATATCATTTTAGTTTAATCCTCAAGTTGTTTATTATACAGCAGACCTATTCAAAACGAATTCAATACGTTACTTTTCATAATTATTTCAATCGAATTTCACTATTCGTTACGAATGCCTATAGCAAATTATTCGATTTTATTTATTGAATAACCCTAATTATAACCGTATAAATAGATATAAGTTATTGGTAAAATCAAAATGAGAAAAATCTAAAAAATTAAAATCAAGATTTATCAAGATAAATCAAAAATTACTGAAAGCAAATATAATAATTAGAAATAAAAATAAAAATATAATAAACAAAATATATAGAAGAAATTATTATCATGATTATTAAAAAAATCAACACTTTTTAATAGTATTTTTAAATATGAGAATGGATGACTCTTGCTGTGTAGCACTAGCATTAATAATTTTACAATTTAGTAGCCGTGTCATAAAAAGGTATTCTTACAGATATGGGAATTTTTGAAAAATACGATACCAAAAGAGGTTAGAACCCGAAATGGCAAGAAAATTAGTTTTCCTATAAGATAATTGAGTCTCAGATTCAGTTTGAATAAGGTATAATTGTAATAGTTAAGAAATTATGAAAATAAGTTTATCTGAATAAACAATCAAAAGTCGAGATGTTTTAAATATTAAATTCTATAAAATTTAAAAAAAATCAGAAAGTATTTTAAAGGATGTATGAATTACTCTACTCTACACATTTTTTATATTGTATTATAATAATAATCATATACAATTAATAAGGATATATTAAAGTAACACAACGGAAAACCTAGAACAAATATCGCCAACTGGACATAATGTATACAATATTTCTGTTTATAAGAGATGAATAATAAATGACTATGAATTCATTTAAAAATTTAAGACTGAAGTTACAGATGAATAATAAAATGGAAATTTCATTATAGAATATAATTTTTGAACCATAATTTCTAGAAATACTATTCTAAGTAAATCCATTTTTTTTAAAAAAAAAACAATTGTAATTTAAACAAAAAAATATATAATCGTAAACTGTTATAATTATAATATAATTACATTCATATAAATTTATGAATAGAAGTACTGCGAATATTGTCCAACTCAAAGTGATTGCCGAACAGCTGATTTATTTAAATTTCAATTCGTTTAGTACTCACAAGACGTTTAAGATTTCGAAAAATTATTAAATTTTGATCAAGAACTATTATATAGATAGGCCTCGAGATTTGGCAAATTGAGGTCCAAATCTTTCTGTCATATACAGGGTTGCCAGGTCTCCCCACATCAGCGGGAGACCTCCTAATTTTTTAGTTTACACTCAGACATCTCACTCCAGCAAAACTACCGCTATTGGAAAACTATCGCAAAAATCTACCACAATTTTTAAATTTCTCCCGCACAATTTATTTTTTTAGCATTTTAGCATTTTAGCATTTTAACATTTTTAACATATAAATAATAATATTGAGATACAGTAATTGATTATTTTTATATTTTTAAAATAAATTTTAAATATTTATTAAAAAAACATGTCTGTAAATTTCTTTCTATTCTTACCTCAATCATATGTTTTATTTTTATTTACTTGTGGTTGAACAAAAATCAGCAAGGCTATCACCAATGTTTTAAGACCTGAATCCAGGAGGTCAATTTTTGACGATTTGAAAGATGGACATCCATATGCAATTCTGACAGATGCATCTAATAAGGGAAATATTAAAACATTTCTCTTGATCCTATGCTATTCAACAAAAATAAAAGCGTTTCAATAAAACTATTAAATTTTCCTCTGATAAAGAAAAATCCAAAGACATAGCTAACCATATAATGGTAAATATAGCAAATTTGAGATTATCAACGAGTTGCATGTCAGCTTTCTGCGTTGATAATGCCTCAGTGAATTTTGGCAAACCCCAAAGTGTATTTACAGAATTGAGACAGCTCATTGTTGACTTAATGCCAATTGACTGTATATGCCATATACTACATAAAGGTAATGAGTGTATTATCTGTGGATGTCGAAATAATTGTAATGAAATGTTTTAACTAATTTAGTTCATCAACTAAAAGAGTTAATGAATAAAAAGAGTTGATGGTGTGGTCTGACTTGGAATGGTGTGACTTGTAACGGTCCCTATCCGTAATTATCATTAATACCTGCCATCGATAGAATTTTAAAATTTTACGTACCTTTAAAAAAAATATTTCTTAAATAAAGATTATTAATGCTGTCCTATAATTTGAAATATTTTTTCGAGAATGAAATGGCAGAGGCATATTTAGGAATAATTTCACATGTAGGAAATCTACTACATGTTGTTAATATACAGTAAGATTCACAAAATAATGCTGCAGTTGTGTTCATTTTTACAGTTTAAAATTGACAATAAATTTTATGGCACTATTACTGAATATATCATATTATAATATTCAAATATTACTCTAATTAATATATTTTTAAATGAAGCATTTTTATTAAGACAATTTTAGAATATTTGCAATCAAAATTTGATTTCAATAACTCGATTACAAATTTATAGATATTATGACCTTGGGATTGAAAGTGAAACCATCAGTTGATTGTTTTTTAGACATTGATGTCTTGTTTGAGGAGATTCAAATTATTTTTTTTTATATATAATATAAATAAAGTAAATTCACTACAAAGAAGTTATTTTGAAAAATATTACCTATTTTAAAAATTACAAAACATTACCGACTTTGTTAATATTTATATAGTTATTATAAGAATCAATAAGGGGATAACTACTAATTCACAATCCCGGCCGAAGGTTGACACTTTTTTAGCAATTTTTATATTTCTACTACAATTTTCATATTTTACCCGCAAAATACCAAATTTCTCTCGCAATTTGAAAATTTTGACCTGGCAATCCTGGTCATATTTGAGCGAAATCTTCAGGCTTATATAATTTTATTTTGGCTAAAATCTCGATGGGCCTAAGCGAAAATCTGGTCATTTATCAACATTACTCCCAAGTTCCAACTATAGTTTTGTAAGGGATAATTGTCTTCTAATTCGGCTCAATATAAAGAAGCGTGACAAAGAAAATCCATTTACATTAAGGCGTTTTAATTTATATGTTTCTTTTAAATTTGAGCTACGATATATTAAGAAAAGTTCCTAGGCCAAAGTGATAGTTTTCGGCTAAATTTGGCTTAGCCGGCTATAAATTGGCTAAAAATATACTAATTACCCAACTATACTCCTAACCCATATTTCTAACATTTTGTCCTATTATTTTCTTCAGATACTTGTTTAATTTTAAATATATTTCACCAAATTAAAATAAAAATCCTTTAGTTGAACTATAATCGAACCCTACACCTAGCCTATATTTTTAAGGTATCGCCCGATCCAAGAAAAGAAAGAGGAAGGTAGAATTTTAATCAAATATGGAGAATCAGTCCCGAATCAGATTTCGGATACTCGGATAGGTCCATTGCAAGGCTCTAAAATAGATGCGCAGAAAAGTTCTCAAAATCGCGGCGAGTCGCTCGTGACTCATCATGATATTCGTTAAAATGCAAATAAAATATAGACGAATAAATTTTAAAAAAATTTATTTTGATTTGAATAAATAAAGCTAACAAAATATATTTTTTTTAAACTTCATTTTCCTTTCCTGTAAAAAGGGAGTATTTTTAATAAAAAAAAAGTTAATTTTCAAATCTTTTTATAGACTTTTTACAAATAATTGTATTTCCGCTTTTCCCTCTAAAAAAATAACTTTTATTAAATAACTCATTCACTATTTATTCATTATTCTTCTGTCATAAAATTAATGAATTCTAAAAATAATTAGTATAAGATATTAAAGCTTTGTTCGAACCTACGCCTATCCATCCGATCAAACTCTTATCGGGCGGATCTTTTTATTCTGGGTAGGTCGGATTTAAGGTTGTTAAGGTAAAAATCTTAAATTGTAGGTTAAATTTTTATTCCACATTTTGGCCCCGCATATCACCCTCCTTGCTGGCCTTCGTCCCGCTTTTGCCCTGTTTTTAACAGTAACGTTTCGAAAATAATAAATATATACAAAAAATATCAGCTAGTGAATCAGTGGATTGAGATTGGAAGTATCCGGTGTCTTTGTCCTAATCTCTGATTATCCGCCTTTTTAAAAAAAAAATACGGTAGCCTCACCAATGTTGTAGACATGGCACTTTGATCAGGCTCGTATTTCCGCAAAAATCTTAAATCATCATTTTTTGATTTTCAAAAAGAAATATTCTTTTCAATAAAAATACTTTTTTGTTGCTTTCCTTTAATCTCGTTTATAATTTTCCCTATTATCTTGAAAAGACGTTTGTAATTTTTCCTCAATTCAAAATTTTTATTTTTTCCGGATTCTTTGGTTATCCATCCGATCATGCAGGACCTAAAAAAAATATTGGGTCTAATGTATGACTCAAGTAGATACCTTTTCAATGAAATTTTTATGAAAATTTAACATTTCAAAATACAATATGCCCCCATATTCATTTTATTATATGATAAAAACAAAATATTAATTTTACGGACAGGGATAATTGACATTAAAATTCTACCAGCTTGAGCTTGACCGATATAAAAAATCAGCAGTTTTTTTAATTTATTAGGTGCACCCGAATTATTGGGCGAATTTTAAAAAAACAATTTTTATGAAAAAAAAATTATGCGGCTGGCTGGCGTGTTTGTTTGTTTTTATATGATACAACATTTTTTTTAAAAAAATTCTTTTGCCTTTGACTTTTTGTTTGATATATTATCTAGCATCATTTTAAAAATTTTATTACCATAATTCGATGATGATCTAAGATAGATAGATGATTATATACTAATGAGTTGATAATGTATGGCAGAGGTAAAAAAAAAAATTAATTTTTTTGCTTGATTTTTCATTTATATAATATTTTATTTTTTGTATATTAATCTTTTTTTTCTTCTAAATTTATTGTATTATTATTTCAAAACAATTATTATTATGTAATTTTTAATTTAATATATAAAAGTAAAAGTTAAGTTTATTATTTGATACTTTATTATTATAACCATCATAATTATTTATTAAATTATAATAATTTTCGCCATTATAAAATCAAGTTAGAAAATTTTAAAATAGGAATAAATATAAAAAATAAATACATTTTATAGTAAATGAAATGTTAATGTATATTTTATAAAAAAATATAAAAGCAATAAAATAAGAAAAATAAAAATTTGTAATAGTTTTTCTTTCCTTGTTAATGATTATTGAAATTAACTTTTTTTAAAAAAAATAATTTTATTTTATCGTTTTTTTATTTTATTTTTTAAAATAAAGTTAGGAAATCAAAGTTTTGATTATAATTCCGTAAATTATAATATTTAAAAATTCTGAAATTAATGGATTTTGGAATATTCTTTTCCTAATATCTCAATTGAATTAAATTCATAAATTTGTTAGAAAAATATTCATTATATAAAAAATGATGGATTCAAAATATATTTCAAAATTTATCATATTCTCGTGGATATTTATAATCATTGATTCATCCTCAACTTATGATTCAGGTAAAAAGAGAATTAATTAAAATTATTTATAGAAAGAAAAAAAAGAAAGAATTTGACTCTAAATTCTCAAAACCCTTTATCAAACCAATTTTTTTTTAACTCATAAATAATTTGAATGCTCCCCTCTAAACTATACAATTATAAATAAATATTTATGGGATTAAAATTACTATTTATTTTTTATAATTAACGACTTTAACCGATTTTTCTCTTTTTTTATGAGAATATAGCTCAACCTTGAGGATCCACCCGACTAGTGTTGTTAAGATGCCCGATATGGGTCTATTTTTCAAAACGGCTCGGTTAAGATTTTAGCTAAAATAATATTATGTAAGCATCGAGATTTGGCAAACAGATATCCAAGCAATTCTTCCAGTTATGAGCAAAATTTTTAGGCTTATATAATGTTATTTTGGTTATAATTATAATCGGGCCAATTTTAAACCTGACTATAATATTAAAATTAAAAAGAAAATGTAGAATGCATTAAGTTAATAAATTAAATATGTTAGTAGGTAAACCTTAGGTTTAAAACCATAAGCCATATTTTTGTCATGCCACCTAATCTTACAATATTTTAAAGTTTTGACAATGTAATTAGGTCACTTTATTCACAATTTTATTTACCACTTATTCTTCTTCTAATTTACCTTTTGACTTTCAACAAAATACCATTTTTCTTATCTTACCTATCACACCGTCACATAAATTATTTATGGTGAGAAATTTTCTAACATTTATTTTTACATTATTTATTAATTAATTATTTATTTTTAGAAGATACAATTTTTGTGAAAATTAAATAATATAATATGTATGGACTATCTTATCATATCAGGTTAAATTCAGCATAGTTGTTTACTAATTACGATAATAAAACTCACTTCACATTTTTTTTTGACTTTTCGATAAACCAAACGATATTTTTTATGAAATATAAAAACGTCCACTAAGAAAATGCGATTACCTTTTATATATACAAATATATAATTGTAAAACAAAGAACTTTATTATTTTTATTTTCACTCGGATATCTTATATATATTATTAATTTTTTTTAACTCTTATTATTTTCACACAACTATTATATATCAACGGTCACAAAATTATTAAAAGGTAATTATTATAATGAAATAAAATAATTATATTCTTTAATTAAATTCAAAAAGTTAAACCTATTATAATTATTTTAATTTAAATAGATCAAAAAATTATTTTATATTATATTAATTTAAATAATTTATTTATATAATATTAATTATAAAAATGAAAGAAAAATCACATTCACAAAGTTCAATTTTTTTGGGTCGGATAATTTATATTAGGACAATATTGAGTGCCTTAAACTCAAAGTTTATAAAATAAAGATTATTTATAATAAAAAGAAATTATAAAATTTAATCCTTTTTTTTTAAAATGAACGTAAAGGTAAGTTTTATCTTTAATCTTATTTAACAAACAAAAGGGAGAACTTTTCGTTAGATAAATTTTACGATGACAACTTTCAACTGGTGGCTTTATAGTAAATTTTAGAGATAATAAAAGCATCGATTTAAGGTGTCTTTAATTTAAACCTTTTTTTCCCCTTTAAATTTTTCATATTTTTATCTTGATTTGGGGAATAATTATATTTTTCTTTTCACCACAATAATATGATACAAAACAAGGTTTTTATAAAAAATAGAAAAATAATTACTGAAAAAAATAAACCAAAAATTTGACATGTGCAATATAGATTTTATATTAAAATTACTTTATTATCGTGCATATATAATTGGATTGGTATATAAAAAAGTGATAATGATCATCGTTTAAAAATCACTGATAATTTTTTTTAATAATAGGATTAAATTAATCAGATTTAAATTAAATTAGTAAATCAATTATCTTTCCTTAATTATCCTTATGGAATAGATTGCCTGTTTATTACCTATAACCGTAATAATAAATATCGATTATCTTCTCAATTATATTTAATCATATTTTGAAATCATATCCAAATAGAATGGATTGCACCTCCCCCCTCCCCGCCTCCCGCTAACTTAATTTAAGTCTTCCAGTTCCGTCATTAAAATTTAGAAATCTATTTAAAAAAACCCACCACTACATAAAAGTTTTTTTTTTCAAATAAAAATTTATCATAATTATTATGCGCAATTTTTACGTTTCGGCTTTAAAAAAAACAGATAAAAATTGTTTAGAAAAACAAACAGACTCCAGGGCAAACTTATTTGGACGTTTATTTAATGTTTAAAAATGATAAATATCAAAAAAATATCTTTTTTTGTAATAAAAAAAAATACTTTTTTAAAACAAACAAATTATATTTTTTTTTATTTCATTTTAATATTTAAATATTTTATTATAATTTATTTATGTAAATTTTTACTTTTTTTTTATATTCTTCTTTTCTTTTGTAATATTTTTTATTTTGACCGAGAAATAGGTTCATGATAATAATTTTTTTTATTGGATATAATATCAAAGAAGAAAAGGGCCCACGTAAAATATTTTTAAAAAAAATATTAGTTTATTAAATTATATTCAAAAATAAAAATTTTGTTTTCTAGGGGAGAAGAAGTGGTTGGGATTTTATGTAAAGAAATCATTTTTATATATAAAAAAATTTTTTTTGGATAAATTTTGGATTTAAATTTTATTTCGTGAAAATAAAACCTTATGTCGGTGATTCATCAAAAATCTAATATTTTTGTAAATAGATTTATATGATATGATCTTTGTAATAATTGCATTGAAATCTTTGCTGTAGTTTAAAATATTTAAATATGTATATTTTTTTCCGTTGAATATCTTTAAGAAAGTTGTTGAAAATATGATGATGATTATCCTCTTCTGAAAGTAATATGGTATCTTTTTATGTAAATCTTTTTAAACAGAATTTTATCATTATTAGCATCTAAATAACAAAATAAGTGAAAGTTGAAAAAATAAATTAAAATAATTATCAAAGACTTGCAAAGGTACCATTTGCACTGACGGATCCTGATTTGAAAAAAATTTCAACCCGACTCATGTTTATATTTTGCAGGTCCTGTCAGGGTATAATTTTTTTCTACTGCCTAGGTTTAAAAAAAATTAAAATATACCTATTCAGCATTTTACGGATAGTTTTTCAGTTAATAAAATCCACATATAATAACTTTTCAAATTATATTATTACCCCATTTGTCGTAAAAGGAGTAAGTTTAAATCACCAAACTTTCATTTCGACTGGTCGATGGTAAAACTATTTCCTATTCCTCTTATTTCTTGTTCTTGTAATTTAATATAGTCTGTATTAGTCATTTTTTCTCTCTGGCAACATATGTATTCGCCTGAATTTGAAACAGAGAATAAGAGAGATGATCCCCCTACATTAAAAAGTGTACCCACTCCAAATAATTTGAGATTTTTGAGGACCGGGTATGCATCGGGGTTGATTAATCTTAACTATCATCTTTTATTAATTACTTAGTTATACAATTTTAATATCATGTAATTTTTTTTAAAAACGATTAATAGCTATAAAATTGCCCAACTTCGTTACGCAACCCCAGGACACCTTCGTGGTTAAACACAAGCCGGCGTTACTGACCTGTTCATCTGAACATAGTTCGGACCTACTGTTTGTTTGTAACGGTGAATCTATGAAAGGCCAACAGCACCTGATAAGGCAAAGTAGGGATCCCATAACGGGAAACGCCATCTTAGAAACTGGGCTCGAAATAGGCCGGGGCAGCGTGGAAGAATATTATGGGTCCGAGGGTTACAGGTGTCATTGCTTAGCCTTCGGCTTTAACAACAATCGTAGGCACGAAAGTATCCATCGTATCAACGAAGCGGATAATTTGTTAGGAGACGTGGATATTAAAACACGCGACAATCGAGATTCCTCGAAGAGAAACGGGGAATATGTGCTGGAAGATTCTAATCGCGAGGATTCTACGTTGGAAAGAGGCGAGGCCATCAGCCGACAAGCGCTTGTTAGAGTAGCTAGTAAATAAATAAAAAATTTATATATAAAATTTAATTTTGTGGTTATTTTTTATAATCCATATGGAATGCTCTCTCTGTATAATCTAATTATGGCTTTTTTGTATATATTATTATTGGCAAGATTTGTTAGAAAAATTAGTTTCCATTTATACCTATAAAAATTTTATAACCCTGAAATATTGTTATTAAACGGCTCCATTTTTTACTAGTAAGCTCAATATTTTACCCAAAAATATTACTCAGTTCTACAGATTTTCTTTGTAGAAGGTAGAAAGGATTGAAAATCTATTAACGAGATCTTGAGGTAAAAATCGAGTCGTTTAACAAGACCACCTTGAAAGCAGAGTAACCGATGTTAAGAACATTGTTTAAGTTGTAATTTAGGGCTTACGGCTGATAATTCTTAATTAAATAAATAAATGAGGATTTGATGGGCCTCCGACTCAGTATAAGAACTGAACCAAGACTAATGAGAAATTGACTCCCATATCTCTTCATTAAAATTATATAATTTTTTTTTTATATAAAGAATCATAATAAATATAAAATTTATGAGAGTTATTTGCTAAATCTTCTTTCAAAAGTTCAAATATGGTTTCATTTTATTTCTTATAATTTTTTTTCTTTTTGTATTTGTAAATATATTTTACTATTTTTTTGTTTAAATTTAGGGAAATAAAATGTAAATTGTAAGTACAAAACAAAATATTAACAATGTGTAAATCATGTTGTAATATATCGTACTTTAATTTTCTAGAAAGGGTATAGGGTAGGGTAGGTCTGGCCTTTTGCCTCCCTTGATTTCTTATGTATTTAATAAAAATTTGGAAATTATTGTTGTTGTGTAAAAAGTAAAAAATATTAAAGACCACCAAGAATAAACTTATCCAATCATTGAAATTATACCATGTTATTTGTTTAAACCTTGAACCTATTTTTAAAAAATAAATCTATTCAGCGTTAAATTGTTCTATCTACCAATTTTCAAAATCTAAACAAATCACGTTTCTTTACTTAAATTTATTATAATGGCACGAGATAATATTATAACTTTTTCTTTAATATATTATCGATGAATAGATAATATAATTACCAAAATAAATACCTTATTATAATTTTATCTCTACTGACTACCTGGCCTTTGTTTGGGACTGTTAGGGGTGTTTTTGATTTCTTGTTTTTTTTGCGAAATATTAAAAGCCAACTTTTCAAAATTGTTAACAATACGTTTTTTTTGTAAAATAATATTTTTTTTTTAAAAAAGAGAAATTAATACTCAGTATCGAATATAAGCAATCTCTTACAAAATAATATGATTGTCCTCTCCCTCTCTTTTATTGTAAAATTAAAAAGTTATTGTAAATAAAAAATTTAATATTATAAGAAAACTTGATTTAATATTTTTACGATGATATTTTGATATTTTAAAAAGTGAAGGTAAAAAAGTCCGATGAAGAAGGCGCCTTCGCATTTCGTAATCTTATTAATATTTTTTTTTAAAAATGCGTACATTTAAAAAAAAATTTTTATAGTTATAAATTGACTATAGTTCAGTTTAGATATTTGATAATATCTATCTTATTTTATTTGTTTATGAATAGTGTTGAGATTTTAGCCAAAATGATATTTTTTAAGCTCTCGAAATTTGTAGAAGTTCAAATCTTTCTGCTACCTATGAGCAAAACTCCATGCTCAAATAATATTATTTTGGCTAAAATATTAATCGGATTGTTATCATTAATTTTATTTATCAGGAAAAGAAAATTTTTTTTTTCTCTTTCTCTCTATCTCAATTACTCAATCTCTTCTAAATATAAATTAATTATTATCAATCATAAATTAATAAAATCATAAAAAAATATTGAATTAATTATTCCATATTTATAATCGTTTTTAAAATATTTGGGTTATATATCTTTGAGGAAATTTTTTATTTTATAATTTTTATAATAATTTTTGGTAAAAGTGCATGGTTTGGTTTCTCTTATAAATTATGTACATTTTATTTTTTCTACAAAAGATTTGATCTATCACTGGAAAAGAAAAATCGTATTATTCCTATGGGAATGATTCAAAAATATAAATTTCTTTTATTTTGATATTTATTTGGTTAACCATTTTTTTTTGTTAAAAAATAAAAGTTTTAATGAACCCTAAATTTAATAAAAAAAATATTTTTTATAAATTTCCCCATTTACCATCGATATTGAAGGAAGTGTAATATGATGATCATGATTCGAAAACGAAAAATATCGTGTAATATAAACTTAAAATTTTGTATTTTTTATTTATATTAAAAAATAATAATAAAAGTGAAAATAAATAAATATGTATGCCTGGAAAGTTCTAGAATAGATTTAAACTGCAAGTACTTCCAGGGAAAACGACATTTTAAACCGTTTTGGAACCTATCCGCCTTTTTTAAAAAAAAGAATTCCAAGCATTTCTGCCAGCTATGAACAAAATCTTTAGGCTGCATAATGTTATTTTGGTTATAATCTTTCGGGCTTCATAGCAAAACTAATACCCATCAGTTAGATAAAAAATATTATATACTCAAATTCATTAATAATAGATTAAGTTTTGTTTTTTTTTGCCAAAAATATTGTGTTAGCCGTTTTTAAAATCTAGCCGTTTAACAAGACTATTTTTATTTTAATATATAGGTAAATTCCTTAGTAATCTTACAATATGTTAGCTATAGTGTTGTTAAACGGCTCGATTTAAGCCGATTTTTTATCTTAAAAAATATAACACAAATCTGAAGATTTTGCTAATAGATGGTATCTATTAGCGAAAATTTTCTGACTAAAATATTGAGTTAACCGTTTTTGAAAAATCGGGTCAAATCGAACACTAGCTAGCAGCAATATTTTATGAGTTCTTTTTAAAACGCTTATGATTAAATTAATTCTATTCCTAAAATAATCTTCAATTTTCATCTTTAAAGAAAACAAAATAGTTTCAACAAAATTTCATGATTTATTTTAATTTTTTAAAAGTTTAAAAAAATATATAATATTTTCCTTCTTTCTCGGATGGAAGGGGAGTCAAAAAAATCCTTATTTAACCGTCTCATTGGCACCTTGTAAAAGAATTTTTTTTTTTAAAAAAAATATAAAAATATTCTTCTTTGCTAATGCATTTGCTATCATTTAATCATTTTCATTCAGTAATATAAATCTATAAATTTCATATATATTAAGTTAAATTGTACAGTGTAGTATGGCCTTTATTTTTTGATAGTAAATAAGTAGTGTATGTTTTTGATGATCTCAATTATTTTCTATATTGAGTTACTATTGTAAATATACATTTATTTCATACTAATGGTAAATTTGCCTTTATTTTTTTTATAGTATAATCTCAATCATTACCTATATTGAGTTTTACTAAATGTAAATTTTTAATATTTTTTTTTCGATTTATCTATTAAACGGGTTGAATTTTTTTTATTATAAAAAGGTCTTGTCCACCCCAGATTTTTTTACCCCATTGCGTTAATAAAGAACCACGCATACTATTCAAGATCAGAGCAAAATTGTTTATTATCCTTTAAGCTCTTAATAATTATTCCGATTTTGAAATTAGTTCATAAAAAATCGATTAGATTTGAATCGGAACTAGAGCCTATTTCTCTATAAAAATTGTATTTGGATCTTTGAAAAGAAAATTCTCGACTCGGATTTGTCGGATAAAATTTTTAACTTTTTTTTTCTCGGATCGAGTGGGATATAACCCCGATGAGGGGCTCAAATATTTTGTGATTGGTTGGTGAGACGATATTGGTATGATGCCATAAAAAAGGATATTATACATGAAGATAAAAAATATATTCAAAGATTACCATTTATTTTTAGGTCAAAAAGTCGTCGGCTCTTTTTTCTCTTTAATTTAATTTTTTTTTTATGAGGGGACAGGACAAATGAAGAGGGGTCACATTAAAATGATGTGCGAAAGAATCTTGAGATCTAGTTCTTCAATTTTTTTTTTCATTTTCATCTTACACTTTAAGGTATCAAAAAATACTTCGAAAAACAACCGGTTTCTATTTCTGTTGAGATGAATTCGACAGTCGAACTGCAATGCATGCCACCCTACGGGGTACCCAAGCCCATAGTTTACTGGACCAAAGATGGCGTAGCTTTAGACGTTGAAAGGGACCCCAACTTGATACTCTCTAGCGAAGGAAGCTTGCTAATAAGCATGGCCAGCTTAAGGGATAGGGGTAATTATAGCTGCGTGGCCAAGAATTTGGCTAATCAAAGATCCACGGAACCAGCTTCCCTCAACGTTTACGGTAAATTTTTGATTTTTTTTTTCTTCGTTCAATTTAAAACTACTACATTTCGCGTTAACATATCTGTTACAAAAGCGACGAAAAAAAAATTTAAATACTGAACATCTGAAAATAAATCGTACAAAAATTTTGAACAAAATAACAATAAATAATTAATTTTCTAGAAACTTTTAAAAAGTAAGTTCTAGTTCGGGCTCGTAGAAGTTTTAAGGAGTTTTTTCCCCAAAGTTCTTAGAAATGGGTCCGGGTTTCCTAAGGGTTCATATGCCCCGTTTCATTTGTAATGAGTTGAACCTTGCTGGATTCGAATTTATCATTTTTATTCGCAACATAATATATCCGAGTAATCTATATTAATGCCAGAGACTCGGGCAAAAGGAGATTATTATAAACCTTAGCAGTGTTGGTTTTTTAAAAAATAATTCTGTTATTTTCATAAAAATGATAAGATGAGAGAGAAGGTGAGTGGGGGGGGGGATAAAAATGACAAAGAACGGGATTGAATGGTATTACGATTAGAATAGAAGATATATTAAATATACTCTCAGTACATTCATTATATATATACTTTTCTTTGATCAAAAATTTTTTTTTGTTTCGAAACCCATATAAAGTAAATAAATAGATTATATTATTATTATGAAAGCTCTTTGAAAATGATTATCCTCTTTATTACCTAATATCATTATCACTATCTCATACCTAAATTCACTATTCATGGGAAAGGTTTAGATTTTTTTATTTAAAAAACTCTAAAAGATACGAAAAGTCAACATATAGATATTAATTTTATTGTTATTTATGATTATGTAATGCGTGTCTTTTTTTTGATAGATTTAGTGAATAATTATAAGTATCATGATAATTGTAATATAATGACATTTTATGACAATATTATATATATTTTTTTAAATATATTAAATATTGTTCTTTTTTACCAAAATTATTTAGAACAAGATTTTTAAAAAAAAATCTTATGTGATTGTGAACCTTTACAATGGTCAGGGGGAGGGGGGGGGGGTAATACTTTATTATCCAAAATTATAAAATAGCCAATAGATTCAAGAAATTAATCTTTATATTTGTTTTAATTTTTTTACTACCTATTTTTACCTCCGCAAAATATATCTAGTTTAATCCAAAACTTATATAATCTAGGACATTAAAATACATTAAATAAAATATATTAATTTTTTTTTCCTCGCCTTTCCTCGTGGAGGACCAATTATGAATTGATAAAATATGCGTGCCACACTATATTAAATAAAAAATACATTTTAATATTATAATAATGTATCAATTTCATTGTATTACCTTATATCACCTACGTTTTAAGGTGTGAAAACGGCTATAGGTCAAACTTTTATCCTGTTCGCTCTCATCTCCCTAATTTATTACTATAAAAACTTTTACGCAACTATAAAATCGCGAAATATCAATACCATGATATATTTTAATTATGCAATCAATACAAGGCATATCCAAATAGATGTTTAATTTATTAAATGAATATAAATTTCTTTCCTCCCACCTAGATAGAAGAAGAATTCTCTATTCTTTTACTTCGTTTTTTTTAAACAATAGCAAAACGACCCACATTTGATATATTGCCTAGGATACATTTAATGTCAAATTACAGCGGGCGAAACTATAAACGTTTTTCTTTCGTCATTTTTTTATTTTTTTTCTTGTTTTATTTCATTTATATGTTTTTTTCACGTTTAAAAAAAAATCGGAAATAATGGAAAAATTAATTTATGTTAAATTTAAAAAATAAAAAAATTTCAAATTTTTATTAAAATCAATAAATAATTTTTATGGATTACCTTTCCTTTGGTCACCCAATTCGATTTTTATTAACTAAAAAAAATTGATAAATCATTCAAGTCCACCTGGCCCCATATTATTTAAAAAATCAAATTTTGAAAATTGAATTTTATTAATTATGGATCGGTAGAATAGAAAGTAAGTTGCTAACTTTTAATTAATACTATACTATGTATAATATATGCATAATATTACATTTGTACTATGTGTATTATAATTTATAATATAAGTATATTTTTTTGTAATTAACTATTTTCTTTTATAACAAGCAATATGTAAATGTATATCAAATTATATTCTAATTGCTTTCTTTTGATATCTTACCACCATCATACCCATACCCCCATAATTTATCCAATATAAAAATTATGAATAAATTAATTATAAAATCTACATTTTTTTTTATAATTATTATACCATAAAATATAATTAATTTGAATTGAATATGGCTTTTTAAAAATAATTTTATCTTCAATATCAAATCTTAATAAATTGGAAAGAAAAAGTAATATATAATTTTTTAAATTTCTGACTTGATTGATAATTTTAATAAGTTATATTTTTATTATGCATACATTATAAGAATTATAAAATCATACCAGGCATATTTAAAAAAAAATAATACTCTTACTTGCAACTAAAAAATGTAATTAACTTTCTTTTACAATTTATAACTGCTATTACTTAGATATTAATCTTAATTAATTTTAAATAATAAAATCCTTTTGAAAAAAGGAATAAACTATTTGTTTTAATATTTATGGAAATATTCCTTGGCTTTTCTTTTGAAACTTTATTAAAGGCAAAAAAAAGGCCGGCAAATTACAAGCTTGAAAAAGGATTTTTTTTTATTCAAGATTCAAAAAAAAATAAATTAATAGATAAGAAAAATTTAAAGTTAATTAAAACGTGTAGAAATAATTAGTAGTTCTCCTTAAGAAACAGGAAAATTGATGAAGTACAAATTGATAATAAAAATAAATTAATCGAGCAGATTGCCAAGATTATTCCCCAGCTAAATGAAACTATTTTTAATCACATGACCTGTCAGATTTGACACCTTTTTATAATGTAAATGGTCCATTTTTGATATCTTAACCCTAACTCATATCTCCCAACCCTTTAATTAGCCTTATATTTGTAAAAAATTTCCCTGAGATAGATTATTATCGATTGCAAAATATATTTTCAAACAATGATAATTTGATTAAAATAATATATCGGACAGAAATAATACTCCAATTTAACAAAAATTGTAAAATAAATAGGATATATAGAATCATAAGTAATAATTTTCAACTTTTCGCCATTTTAACCTGGATCATCTTACCCCTTATTTTATACTTCTATATACATATTATTTTCTTATTTACGATAACCTCTAGTAAATGGAGGATGGTCGCAATGGAGCGAATGGCCTTCTTGCTCGGATAGTTGTTCCAAGGGTTACCGAAAACGTTTCAGAACTTGTACCGATCCTGCCCCGGTCAATAATGGCAAACATTGCGGGGGATACTCGACCCAGAGAGAAAATTGTCAGGAATATTGTCCCAGTAAGCCATTCAAAATAATATAATAGAGCGTACTAGTAATAAAAGATATAACTTTTACCTTGACCAGTTTTTTTTGAAAAGGTATTCCCATATTTTCTATGTTATATTAGACTAAAAAACTCTTAACCCTAAAATTTTCCGCATAAAGAATCTCACATTTATTTCAAAAGTAGATTAAACTTCATTTTTTTAGCATTTTTATCAAAATGTCATCTTATTTTTGTTGTTGACAATTATATATTTTCTCTCTCTCCTGAATCATGAATAATATTTTTGAAAGGGTGACAACAACATAAACTCACCCATCTCGTCAAATGATAATTTTGATTAGTAATGACTTGTTTTTTTTTGTTTGTAAGTTTACATAATTTTTTAAAAAAACATTAAATTAAAATCTTATATAAAAAATGAAAGGCAAAACTTCATCTTACTATTCTTCCTTGTATCATTCATTATTTTGTGATTTTTTTAAAAAAAATTAACTTTACTAGTGGCTCTGTCTGGCGCCTTTTTCTTTTACCACAAAAATAAATATTAATTTATATTGTCTTTTAAAATATGTCTTTTATTGTGTTATTCATTAAAATCGTGTTTTTGAAACAATTACTTTTATTTTCTGGCACGACATAAAATTTTTATAATATATATTTTTTTTAAATATGATAGTTTTAAAACCTTAAAATATCCATTTTTTTTTAAATCATGAGCTTGATCGCTCCCGGCCAAAAATCATATCCATATGGTTAGTTTCGTTAGATACCGATATTTTATTAAGCGGTTTATAAAACATTGTGAGTATACGATATTTTATATTCTCATTGATGATCACATGTTTTGTAGAGAGCGAAATACTCTTACATTAACTCCTCGAAAAACCTTTTTTTTAAAGTTTTTTAACTTCGAGATCATTTTTTTGAAAAAATAGGATTATTGAAAGAAAATAATTAATAATTTAGGAAAAATATGTATAAAGGATGCTTAAAAAAATATATTTTACTTTATTTAAACTAAATTTTTTTTAGTAAACGGTGGCTGGTCCGAGTGGAACCTATGGTCCGTATGCAGCGAGGAGTGTTTAATGTATCGGAGAAGGGCTTGCACCAACCCCTCGCCAATGAACGGCGGCAAAAATTGCTTCGGAACGGAAACCCAAGTTTCAAATTGTTCGGAGGACTTGTGTATCAACAACCCCAATTCTTTAGGTAAAGATTTTTATTCCCTCAAGGAATGTTGTGAACGAATTTTAAATTAATAATATAGACATATTATGATTTAATATGTAATACAAGTCAGTATAATGAGATATTCTGTTATTTGAAGAATCGTTTAAAGTAAAATTACATTTTAAATAAATGATATGATACTTTTATAATGATCGATGTTCGATTTGTTAATAAAACGAAATCATCTGTTTATGCCAATATCTATCTGGCACCATCTTACTCCTTATTTTGTTGGCATCGATCAATGTTTTATGTTAAAGAAGGGAATCTAATTAAGCTCTATAAGATTATAGGAAAATTTTGTTAAGGCTTGAGTTGAGAATAATAATCCACCATGTTTGATAAGTCACGTGATAAATCTCTTCTCTTTCCTATAAGATTAAAATATTAAACTCAAATTAAGATGCGTAACGGCGAGTGCGTGCGTTATAATTTTTTAAAAAAAAAATATCGTTTAAAAAAAAAAATATTAAGATTTTATGAGATATACCAAGCTGAACCAAAATTATATCGGGGTTGACGATACGTATAACACGAGAGGTAACTACTACAAATTTTTTATACTTTATCAGTCAAATTACCTTCTTTAAAGAAAGAAAGAAAGAAAGTAAGTAGGAAATTAGGAAAGAAAGAATAATAATAAAACACAACCAATAATGGCTTTAATTTAACGAATATGCGAATTATAAATTTTTTTAAAAAAAGGTGTCGATAATTCCCAATCTTCCCAACGGACGGTTTCTAAAAATATTGCATTGTACTCGATCATAGCTAGCGTTTTAGGAATCGTTATAATATGCGCTCTTATTTTTTTGGCGGTTTATCTGAAGAAAAGACAAGCCAAACAAAATAACCGGAGATACAATTATGACTATGGGACGTCAGGTATATTTTATATAAAAATAGACTTAAACATTACCATTTTAATTTGTGTGCCCATTTTAGTGTTGTTAAACGGCTCGATTTTTAAAAACGATATTTTAGCCCAAAATTATTAGGCAAGGCTTAATATTTCGTTAATAGATGCCCAATCCTTTCTGTCATCTATGAGCCAATCTTTAAACTCGCATAATATTTTCTAGGCTAAAATATTGGGTTAGGGTTGTTAAAAACCCCAAAATAATATTATGTAAGCCTTAATATTTGGCGAATAGAAGTCTGAATCTTTCTACCATCTATGAACAAAATACCCAGGCCTACATAATATTATTTTGGCTAAATTATTTATCGGGTATTTTTAAAATCGTTTTGAATCGGGCTTTTTAACAACCCTATATTGGGTTGCCCTTTTTAAAAATGGAACCGTATAACACCACTAGTCCATTTAACTTTTATTATAAATATTGGCTTGAACCAAAAGTAATCCTGCTTTCTAATTGTTGTCCTACCATATCTATAAGTATTCATATGTTTTTAACTCTTTTAATTAATAATCTTATGCTAAAAACCATAAATTACTGCTATTAGATATAATTATTTTATAAGATCAATTTTTTTCCTACGCTAATTATGTGTGTTTTTTTAAAAAAAATAGCTATCTAATTATAAAGGGAATGATTATTTTTCTTCTAAAAATTCTTGCAGCTTTCTTTGATTTATAAAAAATGAACAAAATATGAATAAATATATCGAAAGAATTGTTTAATAAGCTAATTAAATTACCATACCATTTATTAAACCTCATTTATTTATAAAATAAAACTCATTATAGATACATTTAGTCCCTACCTGAATGGGGCATCTAATTTACTCCTGGGTTTAGAGGGAGATTTAAAAAAGTTTTCCAACTACATCCCAAAAGATAAACATTCAAAATTTGCCGAATACGATGCAAATACCGAACAATCATCTAACACTGCTATCAAGACTCCTCTTTCCAAATTCGCCAGAGAAGGCCAAAACGTTTCTACAGCGATTTTACTTCGAGATTCTGATTCGGCTTACAAATCAAACCAATCAGATAAGAGCAGCCTTGGTATTTCGAATGGAACTACGGATAAATTCGCCAGAGAGCAGATCTTCAAGCTCGAAAAATTCTTGCTTGCCAGACAGGCCACGGTTTTCAAAAATATTTTAACTACCGAAACAGATGATTTGAAGTGGCTTCAACAACATGGGGAAAAAAATAATAATGAGGCTTATTATAGCCAAAAGGACAAAGTCGACAACAATAATATAAATATATATTCTGAGCCGGCTGAGGTGATCAAGGTCGACATTAAAGATTCTCTCCAAAATTGCGAAAAGCAGCAACAAAATTTTCTTAAAGGGTGCAAAGAGTCGGAAAACGATAACGATAGTGGAAACGTTAGCCACAGTAGCGAATTTTACAATCCTAAGAGATCTCCTAGGATGGGAACCCATCTCGATAAGCATTGCAATAATCATTTCTGCCAAACCAATCCCAGTCACCCTAACTTCCTTGATTCGGATCAAAATGTAGATAATATTCCTTGCAATATGGCCACTAAAGCAATAGTGATCGATGATGGGAATGAAGTCAGGTTTAGAAATGCACAAACGTGTTGCCGCGCAACTCTGGCCAAAGAGCACGGTTATTTAAATGCGGATATTACAATCGAAAAGGATGATCGCGGAGAAAATTCAAAATACGACAACAGTAAATGTAAAGGTTGTTGTAACGGTTGCGAATCAGAGAATCACGAAGAGGACCTTGCCTACGCCTCGACCAATATATCACCTAATCATGTAAATGACAATTTATTTAGTATATTATCTTCGCGCCCAGCATCTACTTGTCCTGTTGGACATATTTGGAGGGTTTGAATTATATTTTTTTAATTTCGGGTATAGCCGGAACGGCACATACAGATCAGATGCAGAGCTCTAGCTCATATAGTAGTTATAGTATAATCGGATTATTTCCAAAGTGTGACTTTCTAAGTTACCCTTGAGATGTCAGTTAATAAAAAAAAGATAAACCCTTTTTTATGATAATATAAATTGTGGAAAACAACTAAATCATATTGTTTTGTTATATATATAAATTTTAAACAGGTTAATACGTATGAACATGATAATCAAATGGCTCAAATTGCTGAATATAATTCTCCCCACAAAATTCCAGATGTATGCGACGTTAACAATATATGTATCACAAGTGTAGGATCATACGGTGGGATGCTTAACTTAAAAAATACTGGTATGTTATTACATCTTTAGCGTAAATCTTAGTCACCTATAAAACAAACGTTTTTTTGGGTTCCAGTTAAAGAAATATTAAGAGTATTTATTTTTTTTGAAATTCATAGGATTTCAATTTACATAAGTTTAGGGAAATAATTAACCTATAACACTTGAGTTTAAGATATTAGAGGTGATTATTATTCCTATTTAAAAATAAAAATAATTATTATTACTAAGCTTTAGAGCGTAAGCTATCCTTCTATGGTGCACGTTAATTATTTTAAGGGCAAAAATGCTTCCAAATAGGAAGCCTGGTGATCATTTGCCATGATTCCCCTCTTGTCACTTTTTTCTCTTCTTTTTGGTATAATTAATTTTTTTTTTTGAATATATATGATTTATATATTAACTCAACAGATATTTCCTTATTTATACCTCCCGGAGCAATTAATCAAAGTTCGGATCAAACGATCATACTCTCAACTTGCAAAAGTGAACATGATCCCGAACTACAATGTACTATTTAATACTTTTTTTCCCTTAATGAACCTATATATTATATTAATTTTTCTAATATGAGCATATTTATTTGAAAGAATTCTTTGGTCATTAGAAAAAAGGCCTAAATCAATAGATATAATTTTATATTAAATTTTATTTACCAAATTTCAAGGTCTTGTCTAGTTATTACTACACAACTCCACCCATTAAGCGACCTCCATTATATATAATATATTTTTAAATTTATTTTAGCTAATCAAACCCTGCTCAGTCCTGTGATTTACATGGGAGGCCCATCTGAAATAGCTCTAACAAAGCCTGCCGTATTAAAGATCCCTTATAAATCGTTGCCGCCCTCTGATACGACTATTTGGGATTACAAGATCATGATGGGAGAACTGATTCATCGCTTGGATGAGGATCCAACCGGAAATAAACACATCAAACATATTCTTAAATGGAAGGTACAAATGCTCAATAATTGTAAAGAAAGGAAGGAAGGAAGAAAGAGTAGGAAAGGAAGAAAAAAAAGAAAGTAATAAAGAAAGAGGAAAGTAATAAAGAAAGAGGAAAGTAAGGAAGAAAGGAAAGGAAAGTATTAACGAGGAATATATAATCAACTTTCTCGGATCAACCGCTTATTATATGAGAAAATATGCCTTGTTTCGATGAATGACTCAGATTCTTTATAGGGGAAGAGACGTTCATTTTTAAATTTATCCATATAGTTCTCATTTTCTGTCGAAGATTCTTGATGTGATGATCTCATCATTTCCCCAGATGGAGATACGAATCTTCGATAGAAAAGAGCTCAGAGAAGATTTTTAAGTCTTGATCCCACTATATCTGGCAAAACAAGAACTTCTCTGGAAAGTTTAAGAGCTTTTATAATAAAAATATTCGTTATTTAAAAGAACGTATTAAACATTGGACAAGAGACCATACAAAGTCCCGTGTATTGTCATTTTGATCAAACCGAGCACAACTTGCATTTACTTACCGAGCAATTGGCGACGTTCGCTCTGGTTGGCCAATTTAAAATTAGCAACGATTTAGCCAATCAAAATTCTTTATCACGCACCTGCCCAATTCATTCGAACGGGCATCTTAGCGAACACAACATTGATAAAGAATACAATTCTGCCCAGATAAATGTAAGTTAAAAAAAAAATTCTCCATTTTGATTTTTTTTATATATTACCACTATTTAAATTTCTTTAGTATTTTAAAATTACTATATCAATTAATTCACTTTTATTTACATTATAACGTGTGTGACTACATATTTTTATCCACAATAAAAATTATTTTAAATAGCTTCAACACAACTTGACCGATATTTATAAATCTCATCAACCTTCTGCTATGATAGTTCATCAGTGTGCTAATCAAAATCTGAATAACACAGTCTACATTCCGGTAGATAATCAAATATTTAGGTAAATGTTATTTTTATTTCACTTTCTTTCCATTCTTCCAAAAATTCTTACTAATATCATTTATATTTCCTATTAAAGATCTTCAAAACCCGACTCATCCGAAAACCGGCTGGTCGGGCGAAAATTTTAAAAATTCCAGTCCTCGAAAGTCTGTCATTAAAATTTTAATGGGCCGACCCAGGCATTAAATTGCTGAAATATATTTTTTTGAATTTTCAGCTATTATATTGATTTCGATTAATGGGAAATAAATTACAATATGCTATTTTTTTTAAAATTATTCCAAGAGCTGTCTAACCAAAATACTAAATCTATAAATAAAATGGTAAATTCACAAAAAAATTAAACAAGTTAATTATGATATCCAATTACAAATGCACAATGCAGATATAAAAACACAATTGATTAATACGGCTATTTTTCTCAGATCCCGATCATTCTCGAATCTACCGATTTGTCAGCAGTAGGTAGTTTGAGACCAGATGGATTGTCTTCAATCCCTTAAGGAGTCAGGCGAATTTCATATTTGGGACATTTTTGTGTCTCCTTTTAACCATCAGATAAAAAATTTTAATCCTTTACTAATACCCTAAACAAGGAAATTGAAAAATATTTTAAAATGATCAAACCACGTGTTCATTCCAATTGTATCATCAATAAACGGACATTTTTCTTCCTTAACATGCAAATTTTGAAAACTTATGCTAAAAAATCAAGACATTTACTAATAAACCAAGAGAATTTCTCTATGGCAAAAAAATGCAAATTGATAAATTCAAATATAATTATAACTCCTTTCGGGTCGGTACATCATTTAAATAATGGGGTAGTTTGTACTAAAAATCTTAATGGGTCGAACTTTGCAGACATCTGTTTCCTAATTTATTTCCCTTCTCGCTATTTTTTATTTCTTAAATTAAATATATTTTTTATGCTAATATTTAAGTTATTCAAAAAATCAATTTATCAATATTTTTTTTATAAACATTTTTTAAGAATTCCACAATCATTGAAAAGTAAATTGTGTCAATTGATAGATAAACCACGACAAGATGGGAGAGATTGGAGATTTTTGGCCAAGATATTACATTTTGATAGGTTACTTTTGTTTGTTTCAATTTATTAATTATTATAATATCTGCAAGCATATTTATACATCTTTCCTCAATCTCATTGCTAGCCCCCCGACATTTAAGCGCTCTCAAATTAAATTTTTAATTGCCATGAACTCTTTTACTTTCCCCTATGTTATTAAAATATTCCCTTAATTCTGTTTTATTCCTAGCCTCACTTTTACTAATAATAATAGGTATAATCATTTTTATGTGAAATTTATTCTGACTAAAATTTAAAAAAATAGTATATATCTTTCGTTTGTTACATCTCTCAGATACATTCATTACTTCGCCACTAAACAAAGCCCCACCGATACCATTCTAACCTTATGGGAATCTGTTGACAATAATTACGATAACAATATCTTACAAAATTCGAATCCTTCTCAATATTCCCTCGTCAAATTGCGCGCCATATTCACGGAAATGAATAGAGTGGAATTAGTCGAAATTATTCAAAATTACGTTCTATCTACCGCCAAAAATGGTAAGATGTGGGTTTGAAATTTAAGGGAAATAGAAAGATGAAACTCGAATAAAAATTTGTAGACATTCGTCGAGGAATGTAAAGAGCATTTAAAAAAAGATACAAAGAAACGCTGCATTAAAACACCAAAGTCTTCCTACGTTTTTATAAAAAGAAATTTTGCTATAAGCATATTATATTATGAATATTTCCCAATGAAAAATAAAACAAATTAATTTTTAAATAACATAATAAAATATATTTTGATACAAAATTTTTTTTAAAAATCATTTTATTAAACATATATTGTGTTTTGCTTTTATAAACACTCATTTGAATGTAAGATTCACATTTTTTCTAACCATTATTTACACTTTATAGAAAAGTATTATGAAAATATGATGTTAAAAAAAATAATTTTTAACAGAACAGCAATAAACATATCAAATATTTTTTTAGGTATTCAATACTATATAAGCTATTAGTTTCTTTCCTTTCACTTATTCGCCATGAGTAAAGAACCGATCCTACCTATTTTAAATCCGTTTTTCGACGGGCTGAAGAGGTTTTATAAGCTAAGCGTTCTTTCACCGATCTTACCTCGCATTCACACTTAGCGAGAATTCACGGTAACTGTGAATACTGGGCTAGGTCTCATACATATTAACAGCGATGGTCATCAATAAATCAAAACCCAAATGCGAATGTTTAATTGTTCAATTAAGTTTTTACTTTTTACCCACTGCAATTTATTATTTTAACCACATAAAAAAGTTTTACATAAAAATATATTTATAAATTCGCTTCTATTACAAGTGCTTATACCATTGGAGGAAGGAGAGGGTAGACCCAAATCGTCATTGAAATTCAGGGTGGTGAGGACAGTTATGGGTGTTTTCTTTTTCATGCTTATTATGATTTAGGGCAATTTATTTATGGATTGTGTGGTATAAAAATTCCCATTACAAGTATCTTGGCCCTCTTTTGAATAGAATCGAATTACATTCATTTGAGATATTTTTGATCCCTCTAAGCCCTTTTTGTTAATAGATTTAACTAGATCCCGATCAAATATTTTAAAAGTTTTCCTTGGTAACTCTTGTTAAAATGTGATTTGATAATAATATCAAAAGCTCGATCTATGATTTTTTTTAGATCAGTAGAGCTTTTTATTTGCCATTTCTTTTTTTTGTACGCATAGTTAGCAAATGAAGGAGTATCTAATTTAAAACGCTTTCCGCGAGTTATTAGAGATTAAGAATAAAAAAAATTAAAAGAAGGTTAAATTTTTTTTTAAAATATCCATTATTTAGGTATAACATTGGAAATTATCAAATGATTTTTAAACAATTAAAGTAAAGATAAATATCCTAATTTTATAAGTGGATTGAATCACATTCCCATTTGAAAAGGACTGTCAAAAAAGTAATATTTCAATTATGTCCTAAAAGCTTTTGCCGAAATAAGAAAAATACAATTATGAATTAAACTGATAAATATCTAATCGAGATTCTAATCTATACTGGTAATTGGGAAATAAAGAAGTCATGCAGCAGTAATCAAATATTTTTTTATATTAGAAAAATGATGATCATTATTATAATATAAGTTATGAATTTTAAATCCAAATAAGGAAAATGGCCGTCACAACAGCTGATTTTAAAATTTCTATTAGTCCATTTATAATCACATGCTTGAACAGTTTATTAATGAAAAAGGATTATATTTTAATTAAAAACCAATCTAAAATATCTAACTTTTGATCGTACTCATTACTTCAGATACAATTAAAAAAAATCTTCAGTTTAACATTGAGTCGAGCGATTATCTAAGTGTGATTATCAAAGTTAAATTGTTTAAAAAATTAATATCTAATCGAAATATTTAAAAATTACTCGAATATTTACTATTTCAAAATATATACTTCTTCGTAACAATACAAAAAAAAACACTATTAAAAAAGGTACATAATATTTTAAGATTATGTCAAATAGGATTTAGTATCCGTGGATTGAAATGCAATTAGAACGACAGGTCTCAATTTATATCATTTTTGGATAAAATAGTAATCTAATGTGGGTCCTTTTTGATTAGTTTAAGCATTTATTCTATGGAAGAAATTTTACGACTTGACGCCCGAATTATTTAATCGTGTACATACTATACGAACAGCAAGGTGGTTTAGATGATTGTATTTGTGTTTTGTAATTTTCTGTCTCAGGATAAAGTTAATATAATATTAAAGAATATGTATTTCAAATATAAATACTAAATACCTCTACAAAGTATTTTCAAAAAAATACTTTGACTAAAACTTTGCCCAAATAAGATGACTAAACTTGTTGCAAGTCGCTTATTTTTGGAAACACTAAAAAAATTTTTAACTTAAATATTATTATCATTATTAAGTATTAACCCACATTCTAAAAATAACGAATGTCCACAATAATAGTTAAATATTGATTTATTAATCGTCGCAACACAGCTGTATATTGCATAAATTATGTAATAATTACGAATATAATTAATATCATATATTGCTGAAGGATGAAATCACCCCTTTATGATTTTGGTTTTATTTTGTTCAGCAGATATTACCTTTAGCAATATTGTTAGCTTGATTTGAACTGTTTTTTAAAAACAGCAAACTCAATATTTTATCCAAAAAAATATAACGTAAATCTGAAGATTTTGCTCATAGATGGCACAAAGATTTGGATATGTATTATCGAAATTCTATGGCTTAGGCAATATTTTTCTGATAAGGATTAGCTATTTTACAAATCGGTTCAAATCAAGCCATTTAACAAAACAACCTTTAGCTTTCACTATATTATTGATTTTTGATGGTATTTTGATAATAATTTCCATCCAAAATTGTAATATTACAATTGGAGGATGTTGATGTTGTCATCGGATCCCTACAAAAATATCTTATAAACATAATAGCTATAGAAACTCCTTCCTTCAATAACTATCTTAACCATCAATTGTATTTTGGCTTTTAGTAATACTCATTTTTAAAGTAAAATAGAATTGTTAATTTTTTCGCCAACTGGTTGTATTTAATATTATAATAATTAAATGTAGATTTGTCATAATTCAATTTATAGTAAAAAATAAATAAAAAGTATTTGTATTGGTATTCGCTTGAAAATCGTGAAATCGTAATAAATACAAAATACTTTTAATCTTTTAGTATTTAAAATACAAATACTAAATACTTTATAAAATATTCAAATAAATACTAATATTCGCATTAGTGCCCAACCCTGCATATATATAAACTTTTCATTTTTTTTATATTTTTTTTTTCCATTAAAGCATTAAAATAAAACACAATTAAAATAAAAATACAATTACATAATCGTGTTCCCAAAAAGGAACCCTGATTATTTCTAAAAATTTATATTTAAATTTTTTGATATATATATATATAAATTTTTGTGCTTCGTTTGTAAAATGCCGAATTTTAATGCCAAAATTTTTTAAAAACTTATAAGTTAATGACGATAAATAGACGTTTATGGAAGTCACTGTTGGAATAAATAGGAGGTTGTTATGATTTTTAATTTTTCTTTCTATTTGTGTTAGCGGATTGATAATGATGATTGAGGGATATGAAAAGGTGCGTGTGTAGAGATGGTTCTAAATGTGCACGGTGTTAAACCTTGATTTATGACATAATTTATTGCTATTTGGCTCTGCTGTCGACCTTGACTGTATAAACAATTGAGTCCGTGCCGGTCATATGCATTTAAGCAAGCATATGGCTGTACGATGCCCAAACCCAGACGTGAATCAATAAACAACTCTCAATTATTCGCCTGATAAGAGTTTACCAAGGTTACGACTAGCGAGTGATTCTAACCATGGTACATAAGTCTGTCAGCAATAAAGGAGTTGTCTAAAGGTAGATTGATCGATATATCGGTTTGGTATTTCAATATTAAAGGTATCAATTTTTTTTTATGAATGATGACTGATGGGGCATATGAAGCCTGAGATCATTGAGATCTTATCTTAACATTTTTTTGTCAGAATAAAATTTTTTTAGTGCCATATTTGATAATTTAATGTTGTTTTCCTCATCAATTATTTAAAGATTTCTGCTATTACCGTGATCTCTCTTCCTCCCCCTTATAGACGAAAATTAAAAGGGTATATTAATTTGGTTACTACAAAAAAATATAATAAATGATCTAAAATTATCGCTTTAATTAATTTATTTTTCTAAATGTTTTTTTTAAAATCAATAATTATATTATCGTGGTACGTTATATATATACAAGATGTAATGGTTTATAACTCATTTTTATAAAAATTAATCTTTTAAAAAGCACTTTAACTACAGGGTGTGCTTTTATTATTAAAATAATGAATGGAATTGAAATCGAAATGAACCTAAAACTATTCTACATAGCCATTTATCCGGTGATCCTCACGGTATTATTTTGTTTTAACCTTTACTTGATTTACACTTTGACTAAATACAAGGTGAAGGAAATTTTACTGACTTGGCTCAGGATGGAGTACTTAAACATATTCCAGATAATCATCTTTGCCTACCCTTTCGTAGATATGCTTAGTTTTTATCGTGGTTACACCTTTGTCTCGACTTATGATTACGTCCAATATTTTGCCAGGTGGAGATATTGGCTATACCCATCCCTTTACTCCACGTATTTACTAATTAACTTAATGGCCTGTCTGGAAATTGCTAAAGATTACTTAAATATGCCTTACATGTGTGTAACTTCGAATGCCAAATACATACGTTATATCAAGCTTGGAGTTTTTGCTTTGGCATTATTTATCCATCTTCATAACGTGGTATTATTTACGGTCAGGGAAACGAGCACGATGACCGATAACAACATCAAAAAGAAGGTTTATTCAATAATCGTAAAAGAAAATTCCCAGAACATTAATTTACTCATCATGATTTTCTTGAGAATACTAATCTTCAATTTGATTCCCCTGAGTCTTTTGACAATTTTCATAGCAATCTTGACATATTTATACCTGAAAGAGCAACTTCCTCTCAGTATAACTTTAGGCCCCTGGATTATAGCCAAATATAAGTACAACAAACCCCAGTCTTATAAACACTTGTCATGGAACAATAAAGCGAATATGATTTTGGAATTCTCCTGCAATCAAGAATCGTCCCCCAATTTAAACCCAAGGGATTGCTATAAAACCAAATTTAGTTGCTGCCCTAAATGTAAAAATTACCTAGAAAAGGGTGGAGACCTCAAGGTTTTCCTTATCTTTACGCTAGCTTATTATCCTTTATACTTGATGGATCTAATGGCCATAATATTTTCAGTAACGAGAAATGACAAATTCTTTGACAACACTCATTTATTCAATATAATTCACAATTTTTTTAGATTATGGTCAATTTGTGTATACAGCTTACTTTGGCTATTAATTTTGAAGATTAAAAAAACTTTATGATTGTTTTTATATCTCTTTAACTCTTTATGTTCACTTAAAATAAAAAATGCTATATAATTTTTTTTTTTTAAATATACAGTAAAAATTATTAAGGGTTATGGTTAAATATGAATTATGGTTAATTTATCAATTAAAAAATGGGCCATGACTAGTATTAATAAAAAATTTAGCGTTGTTTATTATATTATTTTCTTCTTCCATTCAATGTTGTAACTAGAGATCTGCAAATCGCGGCTCGGTCCGTACTCGACTCCAACTCGGTGGCCCGAATATTATTTTAAAATATTTTCGGTTGGAACTGGGTTGGGATTAATATTTTTTTAAAATTCGGCTCGAGTCATGTTTTAATTTTTAAATTACATTTTTTCAAATAAATTGATATATTTTAAAATTCTGGCAAGAAACAAGGAGGTAACATTTTTTTTTATTTGTAGAATATATTTTTTTTACAATAACAAAAAAAATATATATAATTTTTCCATATTTGGATAAATTCTGGCCGGTCTGGGCGTAAAAATAATTTTTATTTTTATGTGGTCAGACAAATAAAAAAGGTTTTGTTCTAGATCGGGCCGGGCAACATTTTTTTAAGGATATAATTCTAGCTGGGCATGAAAAATTAGGCCCGATGCAGATCACTAATTGTAACCAACATTTAGCAATAGCTAATACTTTTCGTTTTCTTTGCCCCTTTAATTTTTTTATTGTGGGATTATACTTATATATTCAGGTCAACATAATCGCTATCAGTTACAATAATGCAATCAAATTCGGGATCTCATTGAACTCCGAATTCATAGTTAACGCAAATTTGCGACGCTAACTATGAATTTAGATTGACTGTGAATTCAGAGTAACTTAAAGCACAAAAGTTAGCATATACAATGAAAAAAAAGAACATATTTAATTAATTGAAGTCACATTATTTAGTTTTATTACTGAGAAAATTTTATTTCTTTTCAAAACAAATAACCTATAAGGAAAATAGCAAAAAAAAAACTATCATTTACCCGGCATTCGGCAGGAAAGTGTTAGAATGCTAATCAATACTAATTACGGATTTATCTCTCGAATATTTAAAAAAATTAAAAATCACTATTTTCTCAATAAATCCAGGCAACAATCATTTCAGAATGCGGCCATATTTTTTTGTATATTATTACAAGTATGTATATCAATTTTTAAATTTTTTTTTCAAAAAAAAATTTGGGTTAAATTTTTGGGGATAATAAAGCAGAGAATTAGGGTTAAATGTGATATTTTCTTTCGAAAATTTGTTACTTTTATAATTTAAACTTACAAAGAAGCAAAAGTACTAGTATGTAGAAATAATTTTTTCTGTCAACAATATATCTCAGCAAACAGTTTAATATTTCTGAAAAAAAAGGATAAGAAATAATCTATCAAAATTACTCCTATAACCTAAAAAAATTATGGCAAACATTATAAAAAAAATTTAACTAAGAAATAAATTATTTTCCTTGAGATTAAATTACACTAAATGACATTAATAAAGACTACTAATAGTAGAGAGAATTTGAATTTGAAGATTTAAAAAAAATGTATTTAATGGTAAAAAAAAAATTGCGAGGAAGAAAAAAGTACTAAATACGTTTTTTTGCATGCCTACCAGGCAGGCGCGTACGCAGGAATTTGGTCTGGGGGGGGGGGATAATAAAATTTTTTAAGAAATATTATTGTTTTTTAAAAATATCAAGCATAAATTTATTAGGAATAATAACTATTTCTAATACACAATTTTAAATTTATGTGAATTATAAAAAAATTATATGTAAAGAATCACTTAAATGACCTAAAATAGAAATTTAAATTTTTTGAGCCTTTACACAAAAAGTTTCTTAGGAATAATTGCATTTTATATGTTATATATTTACAATGTAAAATTCAATCTTCGTTGTGATTGAGCTAATTTTTCAATTATCTCATCCTTGCTTGTCGTCAAATACCTATGAATATTCAAAAGATCCAAACCTTTCAATCTACTTTCAGAAGTTGTATTTCTTGGTATATTTTTCAGAGACCTGCAGGCCCGGCCCCCGGGCTGACAGTATTTTAATTTTTTTAAATATACCCGGGTCGGGCCCGAATTTTTTTTAAAAAAACACCCAAGCCGGGCCTGAAAATTTTATTTTAAAAAAAGCCGGGCCGGGCCTGAAAATTTTTTAAAAAAAGCCGAATCGGGCCTAAAAATTTTTAACCCAGGCCGGGCCGTAAAAAATCTTTAAAAAAAATCCAAGCCGTGCCCTGCAAATGGTATTTCTGCAGGCCTCTGTTATTCTTCTTAAATAAGAGAATGTTCTCTCGTTAGTTTACAAATAAAAAGAGTTTATAAACCCATTTAATACATTGGGAATTTAATCTAAAATGTGTTTGAAATAATGCAGAGCATCCATAGCATTTTTTGGGACTATATCAACCAGTTAATTTTAGTTATTCAGCTAGTAAGGCATCATAAAAGATACTTTAACATCTTCATAATAAAAATCTAACAATTTTTTTTTCTATCACCATCTGAAAAAGGTTGGGAAGCCTTTTGTGGAAGTAATATTTGCAGATTAGTAGGTGCTGCATGATGAATTAAAAATTCATATTTGGGTTATAAATGTATCTGTATTTGAGATATACTCTTCTACTTATATTATATTAATGTTTTAACGATGAGCTTGCCTTGCTACAAGTCGAGGGAGACAAATATTAAACACGTATAACTCTGCTTTTGACTCAACAATAAAATATAAAATTCTTCATCAACATTAGCCCTAATTTCTTTGAGATAAAATGCTCTCCGCTATTCTCATCTTCTTAATCAAGTCAATGTCATGTTTTTGAAATGTAATACTTAAAATAGTTGCATAATTAAATAATACTAATGAGAAATAAAATTTGGTATAAGCATTGATCCAATAATTTTCTTGCTTCTGAGGAAATATTTCTTTCAGGCCATTGTGATATTTCAGTAATAGCAAATAATTGGCTCTTCTAACTCCTTAATAGCTGTTAGTGCTTGATGGAAGAGGCTCTATCTCGTTGGACAAGGTTGCAATTTCTTTTTCCCTGTTAAACAAGAAGTTTCAGAAATAATAATTATTTGACTAGAAATTTGAAAATGGTAGATAAATATTACGCCACTAAAAATTTGAAAATAATAAGTAAATATTACGCCGGAAAACTTGAAATCGAAATTAACTGATAAAATAACTTAGTAGATAAATGTGATAATAAATGTAATTAAATATATATATTTAATATGAGATACGAATAAATATTAACAAATATAAATTAATATAAACAATAATATTTTTGAAAAATATATCCGGCATCTGCATTTTTTGGCTTGGGGGCGAGATTTGTCCGCCTGCCCCCCCCCGCTGCGTACGCCAATGCTACCAGGATATTATAAAATTAAGGATTTAATCTTAAAAAGGAAAAATGTGACACCTATGAGGAGTGTATGATAAAATAAGATGATTTTATAATTAAATATTAAGAAAAGCTTGAAGAAAATAAAAATTCTTTAAGGGAACAACGAAATATTAAAAAGAGGTGACTAAGTTATGTTTTGACCTATATTATTTTGCCACTCCCAAATTTAAATATCATCATTTTTAAAAACAACGTATTGCAATCAGCAAAAGGGTACATTGGTAGATCCCGGACAAAATGCTTTGGGAAAAAGTAGCCTAGAAAGAAGACACCCGACAATAATACCCCAATTTTGAAATTTCTTTATAAGGTTATAAAATAGGAGTAATTTAAAAAATTTTCCCCTTCAAAGCATTTAATTTAGTTTTACTAAAATTGGGGTTTTGTTCAATGTCTTTTTGTCTGGGGTACTTTTTCCCGGGTCATTTTGTTTTTCTTATCTAAGATATTTACTTTCTGTTCTGGATTCTTTGCGGTAAGATCATAAGGAATATCAAGGATCAAGAAGAAAGGATTCGCCTCTCATCTGCTTAATATTTTAAACGGAGTATATCAAAAAAAAAATGTAGTGAATACATAGTTAGATAAAAAATTATTGTTATGATATCAAAAATTATCTTTTTAATCCTTTTCTAAAAATAAAATTTATTGTCCCCTAAGCTTTCTATTATTATTCATAGTTAATAGATCAAAACTCTTTAAGGTATACATCAACTAAATGTTGATTTCTTTGAAGATAAAGATCAAAAAAATTTCCCGAAATTTTGACTTCTGAACCGTTTGAATCAATCAAACAGATACTGTGCACAAAAAAATACAAAGATTTTTTAAAAATAAAACTAATCATCTAGATCAGATATTCTTAAGATATTTCATTGTTTTATATTAAAAATATTTTCAAAAACATGGCATTTTGAAAAAAAAATTAGAGTTTGGAATATATATTTTTGGAAATTTTAAAAATAAGGTAGAATTGTGGTAGGTAAATTGAGTTTTATAGATTTTAATTTAAAAAAATTGTGGTTGTCTACTAGTCGATGTTGCACCTGGCAACCCTCTTCAGAACCCTATAGAGACGCCCTCCTCACAAGCTAACTCAGGCCTCTCTGATGACTAAAATATAAAGAATCAAAGGAAAGCTGATTATGTATGGTGGCTAAGAGTGTAAACCCCTCCCCTTCCGAGGTCCCACTGTGAGATTTTAATAAAATGAATGATTTGCCCTTCTCCTCCGTATTATAGGGGCCTGGCTCCCTTCGACAAGAAACAATGGTGGTTCCTCTGCCCGGAAATGAATAACAAATCCCAATTATATTTCAATTCTAAAATCTTCATCAACATTAGCCCTAATTTCCTTGAGTTCTGATAAAATGCTCTCCGCTATTCTCATCTTCTTAATCAAGTCAATGTCATGTTTTTGAAAAGTAATACTTAAAATAGTTGAATAATTAAATAATACATTCTAATGAGAAATAAAATTTGAAAAAAGCATTGAATCCAATAATTTTATTGATTCTGAAGAAATATTTCTTTCAGGCCATTGTAATATTTCAGTAATAGCAAATAATTGGCTCTTCTAACTCCTTAGAAGCTGTTACTGCTTGATGGCAGAGTATTATTTGACTAGAAATTTGAAAATGGTAGATAAATATTTTTGTCCCCCTGCCCCCCCCACCGCTGCGTACGCCAATGACTTTATTAAATATAATACTTTCCCATTGTCGGCACCAGTTAAACGTGTCTTACAGCAAAAGGTATAATTGCTTAACTTAAAAATTTTGAAAAACAATTATTGTTATTAAAAAACACTAAATAAAAAATAATGATTAAGAAAATGTATTTTACTATAATAATTATAAATTTTATTTAATAATAGTAAATTTTTTTTATTAAAGGCCATGCCTAAAACCTGAAGAAGAAAAAAAAATCCACAAATTTCGAAAACTATATAATGATCTAAATATTTAAGAAGGGGAAAAAAACGAATTAATTGGCATTCGTTGTTCATTTGCGAAAATCGTATATATTCGCGTTCAACGTTCATTTACAAAAAAAAGTTAAATATATATATACACAAGTAAGAAAAGGAAACGTACTAAAAGATATTTGTAGTAAACAAATGTACGAAAAAAAAATTGAACATTGCCCTCTTCACCATGTTTTTTTAAAAAGACCAATTACCTTGTTCAATCATCTAACACCTTCATTCAATACACGATAAATTTTTTTATTAAGATAAATAAATAAGTGTTTCGAGTTATTTTAAAAAGATGTATAAAATATATTTCTTAAAAATTTTTTAATAATTTAACCCATGATTTTCGTTAAAATTTTGAAATTTATATGAAATTTTTTTTTTAAAAAAATATAGTTTTGGACATAGCCTTATGATTTTTTTTTTCAATTTATTTATAATATTGTGTTTTTATATAAAATATCTGGAAAGAATATATAGTAATATATACCATAGCATTTTATTTTGAAAGTAACGAACGGACGTTACTTTTTTGAAAATCGCTACTCTTTTTTTTTTTAAGTAACTTATAAAGTAATGACATTTATTTTTCCGGACAATAACATAATTGAATGTAATTATTAGTAATTTTTTGTCGCACTCATTAATTATTTAAAAACTACTAATACTAAACCTCGCATTACCTAATCTCCACCCCCCCCCCCCTCCACTCTGGCAAAAATTAAAAGGATTAAAAAATCAAATTTAAAATTATCTTTTTAATTTATTTATTTTTTTTTTAAAATTTTTTTTAATCAATAAATTATATTATTGTTATAGCCTCTTATTTTTTTTTTTTAAAAAAACAAAAGGCTTGAACCATAGGGGGCTTTTTATATTATTAAAAATTATGAGTGTTTAGTGTATAATATTTTACTCAAATACTATTATAATGTAAGAAATTGAAGACTGAAATGATTCCAAAGCTATTCTACCTAGTTCTATATCCGTCAACCCTAATTTTACTATTCTGCACTAATCTTTACCTGATTTACTCCTTATCTAAATACAAGGTGAAAGAAATATTGCTGAATTGGCTAAGGATAGAATACCTAAACTTGTTTCAGATACTGGTTTTCACTTATCCTTTTCTAGAAATGCTTAACATTTACTGGGGTTGTACCTTCGCATCGACATACGAATACATCCATTATTTTGCTAGATGGCGTAATTGGATTTCCCCATCCCTTAATTCCACATATTTATTGATCAACCTTATGGCTGGTTTCGAGATAGCCAAGGATTACTTGAATTTGCCTTATATGAGTGTAACTTCGAACGTCAAATACATTCGGATAATCAAGGGAGGGATCTTGGTTGTTACACTATTCATACACCTCCACAACATAGTCTTATATACCGTTAGGGAAATACATGAAATGACCATTGACAACATCAAAACGAAGGATTATTACATTGCTATGAAAGTATCTTATAAGGATACAAATCTGGTCATTATGATTTGTCTAAGGATACTGGTATTTAATCTGATTCCCCTAAGTCTTCTGACTATTTTTATCGCACTTTTAATGTATTTATGCGTAAAAGGACAACTTCCTGTCACTAGAACGGTCGGTCCGTGGATCATGGCAAAATATAAATACAACAAACACCAGTCATACATGATATCTTTGAACAGCAAAGCAAATAGGATTTTGGAATTCACTTCTATTCAAGAATTATCCACCAATTTGGACTTAAGAGATACCTCGAAAATTTTGTTCGGTTGGAACTCTATGGATTTCAAAAAATATTTTGAGAAAGGTGGGGATCTCAAAATTTTTCTTATCTTTACATTGGCTTATTATCCATTGTACTTGATGGATCTATTGAGAAAAGTACTTGCACTTATGAAATACGAAGAAATTTTCGACGAAACTCATTGGTTCAATATGACCCATAATTTTTTCAATCTGTGGTCGATTTCCTTGTACAGTTTACTTTGGTTATTAATTTTGAACATTAATAAAACTTTATGAGGATTTATCTATTATATATATTATTTATAATCTCCATCTATATTTGTGTAATATTTTATAAAAAAAATACACGATGTCATTTTTCGATATTGACTTAGAATGATAGTCTTAAGATTTTGCTCATAGAAGACACAAAGATTTAAACATTTATTCAAAATCTCGAGGCTTAGGTAATATTTTTTGGCTAAAATAATGATTTAGCCGTTTTTAAAACATATTATGCCGTTTAACAACACTACTATAAAATATCGCGATCAAACTCATCATCTTAAATAGGGGGAAATAAACTTCGTAATTTATTGCAAATTATTTAATTTTCTTTTATAAACTATTGATGAGACAATCTCGTTTTTTTCTCACTCCAATTATTTTATCAGCTAACACTGAAGTATGTGCAGCTCATAATTCTATTTTGTACCCAATCTAAAAATCTCGTTAAAATAATTTATGAGCTTGGGAATTTTTCAAGATTAAATTAATCTGGACTATGAAACATTAACTATGTGTAAAACAATAAAATAATATTTATCGATTGTTAAAACACTCTAATAAATTAAAATATCATTGGGCTAAAATAATGAGAATGAGATAATGTCTGAAGCTTTATATGCGAAAAAAATATGGGTCTTTCTAATGATTAAATTGGGTTATTATTAAAATTAAAAGTATTATTATATATATATATATTGTATCTTGTTTGAATAGACTTAAAAATGCAACAAATATAAAATTTTCGTAAAGAAAGAGTGAATGTTTTTTGAAATATTTTATACGATAATTCCTTCTTTTAAGTTTAGTTTTATCATGGTATAGGTAAGTAAAGTTAGTTATGCTCGTTGATTATGGAAATACTTTTTTAAAAAAATATTTTTTTTGTAAAAATGGTATAAATGGTGCTAGAATTAATCAGATCATTACAACTGTATATAAACATTCCATTAGAAAACAAATTGATGGCATCTATGAAGGGTTGCACCTTTAAAATAGAAAAAAAATGGGTTGTTTGTTACTTGGAAATATTTATATTTTAAAATAATTATAATCAAAATTTATCATATTGTTAATTTATTTTTGATATAAAACAAAATAGAATATAGGTGTCACACATTTAAGAAAAACTTAAAAAAATTAATCAAATATTTTTTGATCATTTTTTAAAATGGTTTATAATGGGATATAGAGAAAGGGGGAGGGAGTTGTTTATGGTTTAGTTTTTCAAAATTCAATTATTCCTTTTTTTTCTTTCCTCAATTTCAAAAGTTTACTTTGGATCTTTGGTCTAAAATTTAATTCTTTATAAAGAAAATTGAATGGTGCATATGAAACAAAATAATTGCACCTCTCAACAAAATTTTATCTTTTTTTATTGAATTTTAAACGAAAGTAGGTGAAAATGAAATATTAAAATAAATGTATCCTTAATTTCCGTATTTCATGAAAGGAATTAATAAAGAAAATAACAATTTTCATTTATTATAAAATAGAGACATCTGCAAAAAATGAGTTATTTTTCGATCCGACCAATAATGAGAAAAGCATTCTGATTCCATTTTGACCCGAAGATCAAAACATATAATAAGATTTACTCTCAAATTTTTTTTTGTTTTAAGTAGTTTTTCCTTTATTAAGAAATAATCTAAAAAATGAACAAAATAGGACAAGTGTGTTTTTTAAAAAAAAACACTTAAATTAAGGATGTTTTAAGAATAATATATGTTTTTAGATGATGGCGAACTAAGTAAACTTTTTTTTGTTGTAATCTTCAAGACTGTGTCTTGATTCATCTTATTTTTGAAACATATTTGTTTAGTCCAAGCAATTCAGATCTTGAACTAGGACGATCTCTTTAGATGGTCCTAGAAGACTTCATCGAAAAAATCCACCTAGTTATCGGAAATATAATTGAGCAAAATTATAACTAATTATTTTCAAAAAGATATTAAATATATATCATCATTATCTTTACATGACTATATTCCCAAAAAATTCAAATGGAGATTTCAATTTTTTAATCGACTGCTAACTATTTGTATTTTCAGTTGTTAAAAGATACTTTTCAAATGAATCTAGATACAGATACGATTTATTATACTTATGAATGCTGTGCATAATACTTAATTCAGGATTCTATTGTTAAAAATCAAATTCGTAGTGAGCTAAAGAAATTTATTGAGCTGATATCACATCTATCTATATAAAATATATAATAGTTATTAAATTTCAACCATATCCAACAGTATTCTTTATGGGAATATTCATCCAATGGTGTCATTTATATGAATATCCTTCCAATGATATTCATCCAATGGTGTCCTTTATATGAATATCCTTCCAATGATATTCATTTTAGCAATATTCATCCAATTGAATTTAATTTTCACCATTTCTTAAACTTTACTTCATGACGCACTTGAATTTAGGTTTATAAATAAATTATATTTTTGCATCATAGCTTAATTCAATTCATTTTCTTTATACAAGTTCACACCATTTAAAATTACTCAGAAAATAATGCTTTGATTGACATAAATGGCCCTATGTGCTTCTGCCAGACCTGTCCCAGCCCACTTCTCTGACAATTAATGAAGTTAAAGTTACTAATAAATATTTTTACTATAACAAATTCATATTGATGAAACCTTCACCTCAATTGTATACAAGTTTATGTTACTTAAGATTAATACTAATAATCTAGACGAATTAATAAAATACTTTTAGGGTATGGAAACATATTTTTTTAGTATAAAAATATAGTAATTGACGTAGGAAGATATTTTTCGTCGATAGATTAAATATCCTCCTACAATTTTATTTTTGAGATTTTCTATTTATTATAATTTTTTAATATAAATGAAATTGTCCTATATGGCACGGTCTCCCCTAATATAATAATATATGTTTATATAAAAATGAATATACTCGATAATTGATAAGTAATTTTTAAAAATATATATATTGTGAAATGTATATCTCAAGGGAAAATTAGGATAGTAGATCAGCGCCGCGCTTTTACAAAATAAGTAAGTGGATCACACTTTATACAATAATTAATTAACACATTTACCATAATTTATCTTTATATATTTTTAATTAAAAAAATCGATACAAATATTTTGGATTAAATCACCTTTCAGAAATTTAACTTCATCTTGTTGACTAAAATATTTGGCTTTGATTTTTTTATTATAAAACAAATAATGCATATATTTTCAACCCTTTTTTTAAAAAAATATTTAACATCAATCATCATATCTATAAGAAGAAAACGATTTTTTTTTAAAACTTAATAGACAATTATAACATTAATATTTACATCCCTTTTTAAAGGTTAACCCCATTATATTGGAATTTAAATCACTTTATTTTATAATATTTAGAGAGATTTATTTGTTATGATGTGACGAACTTTGCAATTTAAATGTTGTGGATTTATGTCCAGCTGATATTGAAAAAAAGCTGGTCAAATATTTTTGTTGAAAATTTGTTTAGATGGACTAATAAAATTCATTTCAGCAAAAAACATAAATATCAGCTTTATCTCCAACCAGAAAAACAGAAATAGATAGAATTGTATTAAGTTTATATATTTTTCGTTTGGCTATTTTCTAACCAAATGTATATTATACTTAGATAAATCTTAGTTAAACAAAAATATGATAGTATTCCGATGAGTGGATAAGTAAGAAGTTCATCATTATTTAGAGAATGTCTAATCTAAACTTAAAAATAGGTTTACTATTTTAAATTAATTATAGTGTCTATTTTTAAAGTTTAGACATTTATATAATGCTTATAATAATAATGTTCCAACAAGATTTACTATATTTTTTTTTATATTACATTTAATTTATAGAAATAAAATATAGTTACACCATTTTTTTTATGGCACACTTCTTCTATAATACACATATATGTAGAATTAAAATCGTGCATTTCTAACGATGGATATACCCGCCTTCTAGTTTGGCATTATTCAGTTTTATTGTATCCTTTTTGTGTCTTTAAAACGAGTCCTATCCTTTCTAGGTTCTTATCCAACATCTCGTTGAGTATAATCATAGGCGTAGCCAGGGGGGGAGGGGCAAGGGGAAATTCCCCCCCCCACCTTCAGAAATTTATCACTTTTTGTAAATATCATTTTTAGCTAATAAAAAATATCCCCCTTAGTCCTCCCCCCACTCCCTGACCCTCAAATATGTATGCATATATCTTAAATAATAATTTATAAGAAAGAATGTAAAAGTTGATATTTTTTATAAAACTATTCATCATAATTTATAGATTTTTGGGAAAATAAATTTATAAATATATAAAATGAACCAAAAATGTTTTTTAATAAATGGAATATAAGCCAAAGATAAGTCTTAAGACAGAAGTGAATTATATTATAATTATTAATAATAGATCCACAAAATTAATAAATAATATAATATATCAAATATAATTTTTTATAAAGTGAGTAATTTTAATTTATTAATCTTAATAAAAGTTAAATATAATTTTAAAACTATTGATAAAATTAAATCATAAATTAAAAAAATATTAAAGCACAATACAAACAGGGGAATATTATATGTCGTAGATTTACAGTATATCTAATTATCAAATGACAATCAAGTAATTTTTACCTATATAGCGTATAATCTATTTTACAGATAACTATAAAATATTGATAAGGACATCAGAAAATATCTTTTAAAGACATTGTGGGATGAATAATATGAAAATTAAATTTAAATATCATTTTTCTTAAAACAAATAGATGGCGTTAAATAATTGAATGCAGATGCTTATTTAATATCAAGAGCATTGATTAGTAAAATTTGTTAATTTATTAACTGTAATATATTCTCTAACTGTCAAATATGTCTGTAAAAGTAGAATTTTACCTAGTATTTTATAACTAATTCTATATAATAGAGTAAAATCAACTATATGTCTACTTACTTTTTATAAATAAATTACTTATAATTGTTTGGAATAAATTATTACCATGCTTTTATATTAAGGTATATACAATACAAGTTTATTATGTTTTTATTTTTGTATATAATAAAAATATATTTCATATTTGTTCCAGGCTTATATTAAAATTTGTAAAAATATTGGCCCGCTCCAAAGGAGGTCTGGGGGCGAAGCCCCAGTAATTTTTTAATTCTCCCCCCCCCTTATGAAAATCCTGGCTACGCCTATGAGTATAATAATCAAAGTTCCTTCACCTCTAGTTTGATGGCCCATCACATCTAGATTTAGAGGTTGTCCTTCACATTAGAGAATCAACTCCATAGCACATTTTCATACCAAATCAGTCTGCCCTCCTTTATTTTTTCCCGATAAAAAGCTTAGGGGTTTCAAATTTTTATAAAATCTTTAATTATTCATTTTTAAATTTTCATAGCCTGGCCGGAATTATATAGATATTTTTTGTTAAATCGGAGACCGGAAAAATTATAGCATTTCGGTTTGTAGCCCCTAATATTTTTACACAAGAGATAGCTAGAGGGTGATATATAGATTTTAGCAGGAAAATAATAGCTGAAATTTTTTATCTACCAATTTTGAACTATGATTTGTTTCGATCAAATAGATATTTTTTTGATTCAAAATTTATTCAACTTCTTCTTATTATCTACGAAAATAATGTTAATAATATGATTCCAAAAAATATAGAGAGCAAAATAGAATATCAAAGTAAATACTCCATCTTGCGGAGTAATATAATTGATTTTATATTAATTTTATTTTCATTTTAAAATGTTTGATAGATTTAATTGATCAATTATTTGATTTTTTTAAAAATGTAATGATTAACATTTACATTACATGATTATTGAATTAAATAAATGCAGTAATTTTATTTTAATGAATTGATTATATTATAATAAATATTTTCTAAATCGATGAAGATTGTGGCGTAAATGAACGAGATAATTACCATCTTAAAGGGTAAATTTCAATACATTATTTGTCTTAATTAAGATATAATCACAATCGTGTAAAATTTTTCATACTTTTAATAAACAGAGAGATATAATTAAAAATTGAAATGGTATTTATATATATTATTGTATAAATATGAATTCTTTTGAAATTTTAACTGTCTCAAAATTATCTTTGTATGTAGGCCAGAATAATAAAAAGAAAATATTCACATGCAGTAGAGAAGAACTAAATATGGAATATTATCTAATCCAAACTGGAAAAATATTTTATGAACTTTCAAAATTTAATATATATTTGTATTAATCATATCTTAAAAATAAAACGGATAATATATTGAAATTTACCTTTTAGTTGGCCAATTAAAAAAACAATGCAGAATGTGACAAAAGTGGTTTGCTACATTTTTGAACTTTGATAAATTTTTATATGTCCAAAAAATATTCATTAAAATATCCAAATTATGTTTCAATTTTTATTTATATTTAACCTCTAGGTAATTTTGTATATTTTGAATAATAAAGTTATTCTACAATTCATTATAACCTAAGAATGCTAATGGAGTGTTTTACCTAACGGCTTGTTGGAATACACATCAAAAAAAAAATGAAATGAATTTTAAAAATACGATTAATTATAAAAAAAGGTTGGACAAAGCACTTTTATAGAGTATAGTGATAGGTCTCTATCATATATTTATCTTCCTAATATCTAAAAAAAATACAGGAACTGCTGATTCTGCAGAAAGGTTCAACAAGTTCCGCTCTGCTAATTTAAATATAATGCATAACATTAAAATGGAGAATAAGATATATATTTTGAATGCGAGATATTTTTCATGAAAAAGAAGTTGGAGCTGGGTCCAGTATAAGAAACTTACTGTCAATCTTCTGGCGAGCTTGGGCCAAAAAATATAAATTTTGAGAGTCTCCAGTTTGGGGCAATTTTTGAAGCTAATAAACTGAGCAACACGTCTATTTTAAAATCCCGATATTATGGAATTTTTTTTATAATAAATAAATATGTACATTTTTTTTATATGGAAAAAATGATCGAATTTTTAGCACAACAACTCCCACTTATGCTCAATATTCCCTGGTACGGCTTACTTCTATTCCCATGAATTATATTTTGGAGAAAAATTTATAATGATTTTTTATATTTATTATATATAAGAAATGATAAATGGAACAAAATGAGATAATATTTATTATTTAATACACTTATTTTATAAGTTTTCACTCTCGATCTAAGGTTTTTAGTATTATATTAGTTTGAAAATATTATGGATAAAAAAATTTAAAAAATCGGGTTTTTCGATAAGTTTCTTAAAATAATTTACTACTACTTTTATAATTCTTATGGAATCAACTTTACAGCAAATTTTTTTAACAACCCTTTTTCATTATCACAATTAGTGATCTGCATCGGGCATAATTTTTTGACCCTGGCCCCACCTAATATAAAAATATTTTGCCCGCCCGGCTCTAGTCCAAATTTATTTAAATATGGAAATTAACTTTTTTCATTTTTTTTTACCATTGAATATATTTTTTGATCATATAATTAAATAATATTCGCGGCTTATTATTGAACCAAAATTTTTGCAGATCTCTGATCACAATCATTTTATAAAATTCCTCATTTTGTTATAATCATAGTTGTTAAAAGATACTTTTTAAATGGATCTAGATACAGATACATTGTCTAAAATAATATCTAGATATAGATATTTTAATCAAAAATCTATCAAGATACAGATATTTTAATCAAAAATTTATCTAGATACAGATACCACATTTTAATATCTAGATACAGGATCTAGATACTTGTATCTAGATCCTTTAACAACTCTGGTTATAATAGTTTATTTAATCAACTTTTTAAAATTTTGTTAAAAATGATTTCTATTCTTTGTTCTGTTCCTAAAAAAAAGGATTTTTAATATTTTTGTTTTTTATATTTCGTTTTTTTAAAACACCTCTAGAAAGTATAAATCGGTAACTATACAATGACATATAATAATATCTAGACTGGCGATACACCTATAATATTGCATTTAGAAGCGTCGTTAAATGCAAATCAGCTGGACCTGCCATTTTGGTTACCCATATAAAAATTTTCTCCTGTTAGAAACTACTATTAAATTGATAACTTGCTTTCTTATTATCTCGATGATCAGACAATACTTTAATAAAGTTTGCGTCAGACATAGGAAGTTTAAAATTTTTAATAATGATATGGGTAATCAAAATGGCGTCCCCAGGCTGTTTTCATTGATGTACGCTTTTAATGAATGGATCGCCAGTCTAGGTATTATTATAATATGTCATTGTAACTATACGAAAAAATAGATTTTTAAATATATTTTTCTAAGTCTTTCTATCTTTCTCTCTTTCCTTTTTCCACACAAAATTATTTAAAAAATACATGTCAAAAAGTAGGAAAAAAATCGAGACTTAATAAAATATTTATTTTAAAATAATTTCGTTATACATTGTTTTATAACAAAGGTATAAAAATTATTATAGGACTTTAAGGTAAAATACTAATTTTTAATTTAATTACTAAAGCTAGAGTTACTGTGATAATAATAATTGATATAATATATTTTAAAAAAACATGGAAATTCTCTTTAAAAAAAATTAATAGAATAATTTTTTTAATAATAAAATAGATGACAAAAGTTAAAGGTTGACAAATATATTAAAAATTAAATTTCAAAAAAAAGGGGTTCAAAGCGTTCAAGGGTAAAAAAAAAAGACAAAGAAATAATTTCTCTTCTCTTTGAATAATTATCTTTTTAACTACTTTCTACATTTTTGACACTCTTTAAAAAATATAAAATAAAAAAATTTAGGTCAATTTTTTAATTTATATTTAACTTAGTAAATTTTTCCTTCTTTCTTTCAAAAATTTTGTTATTTAAAGTGATGAAAATGATTCTAAAATTCCAAATGTATTTTTTTTATAAAGTTTAAAGATATTAGTCGTTTAATAATGATTTGAAATTAAAAAGAGAAACTTGTGATTAAATTAAATTTTTTTTTTTAAAAAAAAAAGAGGAAGAAATCAACCACAACTTGTAATAATATATCCTTATTATTTTTATTTTTGCGAAATATTTGATCAATTTATTCTTCTTTTCCAGCTTTCCTATTCTTTTTAAGCAATTTTATTATTGCCATTAAACAATTTTAAAATATTATATTTTTTTAAATAATGATTGCCTTGTCTTGCCATTATTCCCTCTCTAATGTGGGTAAACTTTAACTTTTGTTATTTTCTTTTTAAAAATATTTTTAACTGGAGGCTTTGACATTTTGTCATCTGAATTCCAAATTTTTTAAAATTTTATTTTATCTTATTTTGATTTCCCAATTTTTAATTTAAATTTAAAAATTAACCAAAATAAGCTTTGAGGCGACAAATTCTGACTTTTAAAAATTTGATTCTTTATAATAAATCAAAATCGATTCCAGGTGTTAAATTTCCGAAATTTAAAAAGGTAAACTTATTCCTTATTTTATTTTAAATAAACATAAATGGTTTTAATTTAAGCATCCTAAATCTTAATCCTAACTCATGTTCACCACCATTTCAAGAACAAATATAGTTCTGTTCCCTTAAAGGAACACTAGTAAAAAAAAATGATTCTTCGCATAAATTCATAAAATTTTTTACTTCCTAATCTGAGATCAACTTCTGAAAGTAATTCCCTTGTTTTAGGAGAGAAACAAGGATTTCTTAAGATGATTCTATTAATTATTTCAAATGATTAAATAATTACTATTTAAAAAAAAAAGTTAAACTAATGACTAAAAATGGATAATTGTTGGAAGGAGTAGATGTTCTAGAGATTATACCCTATTTTTTTTGTCCTTACAATAATTCCTTTAAAAGAGTGAAAAATTTTCTGTAAATATTGGCAATATCGATAAAACCTCTACCTTTATTTACCATTTTTTAGTAAACATGTTTACCATTATTATTTTTTTTATAGGTTTACCTTTTTTTAAAAAATCATAGTGATCTTTTCATTTCAAAAACTTATTATATAAAACCTTCAAAAAACACCCACTCACTTTACAATTTTCATGTTATTGTGTCATACCCAGCTCACGAGTAGAAGTCCTTGTACCTTTCATTTTCCTAACTGGGATCGGGTATAAAGATAATCCATCATAAAATTTACACTGGGATAATGGTTCAACTCAAAAAATCTTCAATTGAAGGAGATTTTTTAAAATTGGGTGAGATAAATTTTAAAATCAGGAAATTGTCCGAAGTAAGGAGTAGTATTAATGGTGGAAGAGGCACGAACTAGGGTTTAGATTAGTTATTAATAAAATGCAAAATCTGACAGGTCATGTGATTATAAATAGACGAATATAAATTAAAATATATCAACTGTTATAACAGTGATTCCTTAGAGATGGACATAATCTTACACTAGTAATATAGAACTCAAAAAAATGTTCTAACTTACAATATACCCTTTTATAGGCAATAGCAGTTATGATATTTCTCGGAATTCAACCCCTTAGATTTCTGGCTTCTATGGAAAGGTTATTATAAGTATTTTTGTTGTTGTTTTAAAAAAAGTTAAAACAATTGGAGGATACTTTTTTTTTATAAAGGTGAGCACTCTTAAAATTTGAATAATTTAAAAATGGCGGCCAATTTAGGCAGCAAATATAGTTTAGGCTAAACAGTCTAAAATATAAGAGACAATTTGGCCTTTAAGCATGCCACTCATTTAATTTTATAAAGATTGTACGTATCAATATAATCACAATATTAGGGATACAAGAAAACATTTTTTTTTTCAACAAAAAATACAAAAAAAATATTTAGGGTATCCTAGTTCAAAAGGTGTTTAGCATAGGTTAAACAGAAATATACTTACACCTTTAAAGACATATATTAAAAAAGGTGTTTTATTTGAAAATTTATAAACCAAAAAAAAATGCCTAAACTGTTTATCTAAATGGAATGCTCAATTCAGAATTAAGAATACAGCGAAACCTCAGATTTAAGGGTTATTATAAAAAATATTTTACACATATTTTGTTTTATCTAAACAACTAAAATCTAGGTTTATTTCCAAGTATAAATAACAAATAATTTTTTTTAAATTCCCGATAAAATTTCGACAAAGTATATAATTGTATATAATAATAAATTTGTCTAAAGTTGAAGATAGGACAGTGATATAACTTAATTGCATGTGATGCTGATAATTAATATATCTACAGAGGTGTCAAAGTCTCATAATACTGTTATCAATGATAGCTATGTACGATATTTTATTGAATCAGAGTATATGTAATAATTTGGAAATAATATATCCTACTACTAATCATATCCCAAAATATTTTAAGGAATCGGCTGGGTTACATTTGGAAAATGTATTTATATCGGTTATTTTGATACATTAAAAATTATTGTTAATAAGTCTCAATATCGAAATCCCTATTTTAATTTGATTTTTTTTTTTGTGAAAAAAATTAAATATTGGGTTTATGAAGGTTCTAAATGGAGCAATAATTTAATTTATATATGAAAGAACTAAAAGAAAGAAAAGCAAATAAAAAACGAAAATATAAAACAAAAAAAAAACGAAAAAATAAAATACGAAAAATAACAATGCCATTAAATGCTTACCCGGCCCGATCCAGTCCATATTTATAAAATTTTAATTATTTCACAGAGAAATGTTTTTATCATCTTGGCTTATTTAATAGCAAATGATTTATCAAAGCATATAAATGATTTCCCTACTAGTCAATTGTTAAAATTTAAATTATTTTGAAAATTCAGCTCCTATACTGGTCCGAGTTTGTGAAAAAATGAAAATAATATATTTTTAACATGGAGAGGTCTAGATTTTTTTAAAGTATACTACTTTACGGTTCTCTCGGGTCCCGGCCGGATCAGTGATATATCTTATAAATATAATAATAGTAAAAAAATTGTAAATAATAATTCCTATCATTAAAAACGTAGTTGCCTGAACGAATATTCTTAGCAAAAATCCATCTTGAAACACTTTAGACTAGATGTAAAAACTTAATGGGCCGAGCCGGCCAAAAAAATACACTCGCTATATTATTAACGAATGATTCTTGATAGAGTGGTGTTTTTAATCTAATCATTCTCCAATATTATAAATAGTGTGTTCAACCATATATATTTTCGGGTTAGACCTATTTAAAAAATAGTAAAAAATTGGAAACGGGACGGGTCATTGCCAGGCAGCTGCTTCGGACAAAATCAAATTCCAACCGTGCCGGGACTAAAAAATTTGCCATTTGCAGACCTTTACTCACAACTCAAACGTAATATTATATATTTTTTTAAAAAATCATATGACATAATCTCATTAGGTTTAAAAGATGGGTAACCTATCACCTTTGGAATTATGGGCCGCTATTTTCATCCTAATATTCAACACAGTAAATCCGATAAGTATAGTATATATGACTATATCAATAAAAATTTTTAAAAATTTATATTATTATTTATTACCAAAACACAAGGGCTATAATCTGAGATTTTGTTTTCCAACTATAGTAAAATAAAACCCTCTGCCTTATTTTACGGCATTATCCTACGGCTTGGTTATATTTGAACGCCATTATACTGTTTATCGGAGGAGGAGGAGGTGGGGGGGGGGGGGGTTATTTCTAAGTATATTATAGAATTTTCGATCGGTAAATAGCATCACACTGAATATTAATACATGGCGCGATTTATTAAAATAATCTTGAAAATACCCAATAGTCAACATTTAGTCCTTGGAACAAATATGGGTTCATTTTATTTTAACAAAATTTAAATAATGTTTGAATATGGTGCTATTTACCCAGAGAGTGTGCTTATTATAACCGTAACAATAGTCGCTGGGGGGGGGGTTAATTAGTATTGATGGCTTCATATAATTAGGGTTACAAAGGCTTTGTCCAAAATATCAAAAAATTTAGTCCGCAATTTTAAAATTTTATCGAATAAGAAGAAAAAAACTTCTTTTTTATATATAAAAATATAAAAATATGTCCAATATATAATTCTAGAAAGTTTCAAAAATTTAACATATATTGATTTAAAACTTTTTAGATTTTTCAGAATAGATTTTGGATTTGGCCTAAAATAATTTGGCATCTGCTAAACGAATCTTAATACATTGTATCTAATACATAATGAAAATAAATTTTGCTCCTTTTTTTGAAAAAAAAATATTTAGAAATTTACCAGTTAGATCCTTATTACAATGCTGACAGACCGACTGACATAGTCATAATATACGATATTTCCGCCTTGCCTGATTCTACTGAGTATGACAGAGGTATTCTTGTCATAGAAGTATTCATAACATATATACTATATTATTATTTTTCTGCAGCACCAAATTTACTTGCTGATACGTTTTTAATGAAGGAAATCTTAAATGGAGTTATAGCTCTGCGTGCTAGAAAAGGCAACGAACATCTCAAATAGATAATATTATAAGTGTGATTTAAGGCCTGCTGAATATAATCCACCTATTATAAGACCTTACCATTCAATTGATATCATTATGCTTTATAAACGATATAATTAATATAATCAATCTTTAAATACTGCATGATAGGTAAGTGATATATTATAAGAAACGGGAATATTTCATTTTTAAAATTTAGTTATTAAAGTGAGCAAATATTTAGCATATTACTCTAAAAAAAGTAACTGTTGTTAACATTGTATGATTTAATTGTTAGTCCTCATTAGCTGGAGTCAGAAAAAGGTTAAAGATTACAATCACCGTTCTTAGAAAAATATAACTTCTAAAAGCTTTTCGTTGCTTAATACAATTCCAGCAAAATAAGAATGTGTGAAATTGGAATAAATTGAAATAAAAATGAAGGCCCTATTTAGCCTAAAAATTTAATATGAGCAGTTAGGATTATCTTGGACAAATGAAAGTTTATAAGAAGAAAATTTTTAATTTCAGGATTAATCATCACTTTTAGATCCTAATCAGTGTATTTTCGTAAGGGTGAGGATCTCTGATTTTGTTTAAAAAAATTATACTTTTTCAAAATAGAAACCTCCAATACTAGAAATAAAATATTTTTAGAGTATGATCCAATTTTTCGCGGAAAAGTACGAAAATGCATCAACGGAAATGCAAAAAATGTCTAGCAACAATTCATTGGACATCCATTTATTTGGTAAAAAAAAATATTTTTCTCAAATTTGAATGAATGAATGAATATAAATAATTTTATTAAAAAAAATATATATAAGTGTATCGCCTTTAAAAATTTTTAAAATATTTCGAGTAATTATTTTTATTTTATAGCCAAAAATTCAATTCCACATAGTGAATAATAGTGCTGTAAAAGTTACATAAAAGTAACTTGTTACTCTTTACGCTTGGATAAAGGAACGCGTTACTGTTACTCCTTATGAAAAAAAGGAAGGCGTTAATCGCTATTCAAAAAAATGCAACACTAGTTACATAAAAAATATGCAATATTATATATAAATTTTCTTTTATTTTTTTTCCATCGAAAATATAAAATTATACAAAAGTAATATATTATAAAATAAGTTAGTTTGTAATAAATTTTTTCTTTTTTAACTCTTCAATACTCCAGTGAAATAAATGACGTTAGTACTCGGGTGAGGTTTATAGACCCCGATTTCAAATGTATATATCTCCAGTAATATTCATTATTTTCATTTGGATTTTTGGATATAAGATAGATCTAACCTTAAGCTTAATAAAATATTTAAATATTTTTATTTCTTAAGCCTAGATTAAAGATGATGAGAATAATTATAATTTGTGCCAAATTTTTTTAAAAAAAGCTTACTTTTTTTAAACTTCAAATATAAAATTTAAAAAACTTATCTATATATAATCATGATAATTCATAATATGGATCTTTATTCTTCGATATAAAAAAAAATTACACTAATACATTCAAATATAAAAAAAATATAGAACATACAAATTTACTCTGGTGGGGTCGCACAAACCCCAATCAGTCACATAATGCTTATATCTTAAAATCTACACAACCGAAATATATGAAATTTGGAATATAAATTCTAAGATATATTTGATAAAGCTACTGAAGAATCCAGATCATAATATTTAACCGTTTTTATGTAATATCATTTCTAGCTTGCCTGGGGTTTCATAAACTCCACCAGAGTATTGAAAGGTTAACATTTTTTTTAATCTAAATTTTATTTAAAATTTCAATTTCAAATATTCAAAACGTATAAGAAAATATATATCTAAAATTATATAAACTGAAATATTTAAATTGATTTACAAAATTTTGATCAGATAATCAAGAGCGCTTAATGATTAACACGGTTTTCGGTGTGCGAAATACATTTTAAATTGGCACAGATGATAGGATAGTTGTGTTGTATTATATTTCATAAATATTTTAATTTTAGTTGAGGGAGTTTATAAAAATATTTAAAAAATGATATTTAAATCGATCATTTAAAAAGAATCTTCATTTAGATCTTCATAAAATTCCTTTTTCTTTGTCAGAATTTAAGCTGAATTTTTATTTCTACTTTCATATTTTTTTATTAGATTTTAGCTGCTGGACATCGAAGTCGAAATATATGAATTAGAGCGTAATCTCTACAGTTACAAAGCGTAGACTTAGTTCCCTTAAATTCTTTATTTGTGCAAAAAACGTTTTAAACTGAGGCCAGGGCAGAATTAAATCATTTTCATCTGAAAAAATAAATAACTATTAACATATTTTTATGAAATAAATTATAATATTGGATAAAATTAACATAATTTGATTGATTCAAAGATTAAAATCTTGACTGTACAAAATTCAGCAACAAAAATGTAATACATATCTTAAAAAATGAAGAACTTAGATGGTTGATCTAAAGAAAAAATTACTTTAATATTTTTAAACAAGGAACATATGGCGTCCTTTTCTTCAAAGAAGGTAACGACGTTACTTTTATCGATGTTACTTTACAACACTAATAATACAATTTTCAATATAAAATTATTCCTAAATAATAAAACTCTCACCTTGAATATTTTAAAAAAAAATCAAATATAAATAAAATGGCAGGTTTATCTTATAAAAGGAGTATAGATTTATAAAATACACAACACATAACCAGGATCGAACTTCACAGATTAGATATTTAATGCTCTTTTATTCATATTCTTACCTTCCATCAGAACTAAAAGAATTTGATAAATTATTTTTTTTTTATTAAAAGATATAGGTGGCAAGGATACTTTGTTAGATTCCTTAAAGTTAGCTAAAAAGTTTTTCCGAAAAGCTGATCAAATGGGTCACAAAAAATTTTTGATAGTCGTTTCCGATGGTAGATCTCTTATAAATCCCAATAAGGAATTAACAAAGCATTTCAAAGATTTTCGAGAAAAAAGTGAGAAAATAATTTTTCTTTTTTTTCTCTTCAGGGACACCTGCCCAGGAGAAGGGGGGGCTTGACGGGACACACAAGATCATTATTGAGATTAGATGGGGGGGGGGGTATGATGGTAGTTTTGATTTGAAATTCCTTTTTTTTGTCAATTTGATTATTTGGATTTCCTTTTTTTCTAATTTCGATTTATTATGAGAATTGGATCATTTATATCGGGAAAGATTTTTTTGAAGATCCGATTTAACAAGGAATGTTTTCTAGCATGTATGGAATATATTTAATGTGATTCCGAAAGTTTCCATGTGCTATTTCTTGTTCTCTGAAATAATAAGTTATGTACTTATATCCTGCTGAAATACATTTACGGTTTTAAAATTTTAAATCCACAAATTGGCAAACCCCATATTATTATGTATGGAAAATATTCATTGGTTTTACTCAGACAAAAAAAATTTATTGGCTTATATTCAATATTAAATTATGCAGGGCTGAACATAACATTTGCCTTGCTATGCCGATTGCCGAGACACATAACCTATTATAAAGGAGACACTAATTAATCAATAAGAATAATCAATGATTTTTATCAAGGGGGAATGACGCAAGATTTGTTGATATTAAGGGGATGGGGGAGAGGATACTTAAATTTTGATTTGAATTTTGATTTAGTAGGGGATAGGGTATCGGTCATTATCGGTTTAAGGGTAGGGAGGGAGGTGAATAAGCTCTTGAAGGGGTATAACTAAATTATAAAAAATGTAATATTTTACAAAATGTATATTACCATTTTATCAATCACGAAAGAACTTACAACCTTGTTATTTAGTCAAAGCACGAGACGTAACAGAAGTCCAGGTTCGAACCTCGTTAGGCTGAAGGATTATTACGGTTTCACTAATTTTACACAAATTTTGAACAATTTCGAAGAACAGAATTCAGAAGATGCCGATGATTACTTATGAGGAAGAAAAACAATTTGCCTTTATTTATATTATACAAATATTTTTATATTTATAAATTTTTATATATTATAATGTAGGAAGAAGAAAAAGTAGTAAGAAGTTGTGTAACTTAAATGAGAGTTTGAAAAAAATCTTCAAAAATATTTTTAGCGAAGCATCAAACTAAATTGTATACTACTTAGGCATTTCATATTGGCCTACTAAGATTTTTACTCAAAATTGCGTCTTAATATTATAGATTCATATTAAATTTTTGAAAATATAACTCCAAAAAATATAATACAATTTTAAATATTCCGATACCTTTTAAGGAAAAAAACTTAAAAGGGCAAATAATAATTATAAAGTTAGTAAAATCATAAGATTCAAATATTCATAAAATAGGATGAACCTTAGTATAATAAGACGCAATTGATTTCTAAATTGTGATTTAAAATTCTATATTTAAGACTCTGGCTAAGGCGTAGCTCGTTAATAACTTTTTCCTATTTTTGTTCAGGCATGTTGATTACCAATAATCTATTTTTCCTTAAATCATCTACCAAACAAGATGAAGCACTAAAATTTAATAAATACGCCCAAATTTTTTATGTAAATTAAATTATTTATGCTTCTAGAAGTTTGGTTGATTTCACTCTTAAAACAGTTAATATTTGGCTTTATAATTAAATTAGTTATTTGTAAGAGAAAATTGATCGAAGAATTAGTAAGTAAAGCACTAAAAATTAACGCAAACTAGATATTTAGAACTTTTAAATTTTCCTTTCAGGCTTAATAATAATTAGTCAATTTTATTCATATTCTACCAAAACAATTTTTTCTTATTAAACCATTTACTAAAGAGATTAAAGCAATGAAATATACCAATTATGAATCAGTGCTTATTATTTGAAAATTCGAAGATTATATAAATATATTTAAATTTTAAAATCAAAATAACGATGGGAAAATAAATAATACGTCATCGAAATATTTATAGGTGGGACCAGGCCGAAAACCAGTCAAATGAAGATTTGGAGGCTAAGCCTCCAAAAGGTTGGTAGTAATTCTCCCTTCTCTAGATAAATTCTGGCTACGCCACTGCATATGATGCAGTTCATTTTTATTCAGACCCAAATTATCTTCATTTCCTTAGATAAAGGCGTTATTCTGCAGCCCTCGGCATCTATATACTAAGTATAGCTAATAGGGATTTATATCGCTCTCTGTGCTATTATCTCCAATCAAGATTACGATTAAGCATAAAATCTATACAAGGCTTTATTAATTCATAGAAACTTTCTCGATCCTTGTATTTATTGGGTCTTGATTTTCACTAATACAATTTCTTGGAGCCAGGCGCGTACGCAGGAATTTGGTCTGGGGTAGGGGGGGGGGATAATAAATTTTTTTAAAGAAATATTACTGTTTTTTAAAAATATCAAGCATAAATATATTAAGACTAATAACTATTTCTAATACACAATTTTAAATTTATGTGAATTATAAAAAAATTATATTAAAGAATCACTTAAATGACCCAAAATAGAAATTTGAATTTTTTGAGCATTTACACAAAAAGTTTCTTAGGAATAATTGCATTTTATATGTTATATATTTACAATGAATCCAATCTTCGTTGTGATTGAGCTAATTTTTCAATTATCTCATCCTTGCTTGTCGTCAAATGCCTATGAATATTAAAAAGATCCAAACCTTTTAATCTACTTTCAGATGTACTTCTTGGTATGTTTTTCAGAGACCTGCAGGCCCGGCCCCCGGGCTGGACAGTATTTTAATTTTTTTAAATATACCCGAGCCGGGCCAGAATTTTTTTTAAAAAAACACCCAAGCCGGGCCTGAAAATTTTATTTTAAAAAAAGCCGGGCCGGGCCTGAAAATTTAAAAAAAAAGCCGAGTCGGGCCTAAAAATTTTTTAAAAAAAGCCGGGCCGGGTCTGAAAATTTTTTAAGAATAACTCAGGCCAGGCCGTAAAAAATCTTTAAAAAAAATCCGGGCAGTGCCCTGCAAATGGTACTTCTGCAGGCCTCTGTTATTCTTCTTAAAAAAGAGATTGTTCTCTCATTAGTTTACTAATGGGAAGAGTTCATAAACCCTTTTAATACATTGGGAATTTAATCTAAAATGTGTTTGAAATATTGCAGAACATCCATAGCATTTTTTGGGACTATATCAACCATTGTTAATCTTATAAACATAATTATTCAGCTAGTAAGGCATCATAAGATACTTTAACATCTTCATAATAAAAATCTAACAAATATTTTTTCCCCATCACCATCTGAAAAAGATTGGGAAGGCTTTTGTGGAAGTAATATTTGCAGATGTAAGTGCTGCATGATGAATTAAAAATTCATTTATTTAGGTTATAAATGTATCTGTATTTAAGATATACTCTTCTATTTATCCTATATTAATGTTTTAACGATGAGCTTGCCTTGCTACAAGTCGAGGGAGACAAATATTAAACACGTAAAGCTCTGCTTTTGACTCAACAATAAAATATAAAATATGAAATTCTTCATCAACATTAGCCCTAATTTCCTTGAGTTCTGATCCCTCCGTTATTCTCATCTTCTTAACCAAGTCAATGTCATGTTTTTGAAAAGTAATACTTAAAATAGTTGTATAATTAAATAATACATTCTAATGAGAAATAAAATTTGTAATAAGCATTGAATCCAATAATTTTCTTGCTTCAGGAAATATTTCTTTCAGGCCATTGTGATATTTCAGTAATAGCAAATAATTGGCTCTTCTAACTCCTTATAAGCTGTTACTGCTTGATGGCAGAGACTCTATCTCTTTGGACAAGGTTGCAATTTCTTTTTCCCTGTTGGACAAGAAGTTTCAGAAATAATAATTATTTGACTAGAAATTTGAAAATGGTAGATAAATATTACGCCACTAAAAATTTGACAATAATAAGTAAGTATTACGCCGGAAAACTTGAAATCGAAATAAATTGATAAAATAACTTAGTAGATAAATGTGATAATAAACGAATAAATATTAACAAATATAAATTAATTTAAACAATAATATTTTTGAAAAATATATCCGGCATCTGCATTTTTTGGCTTTGGGGGAAGGGGGATTTGTCCCCCCCCCCACTGCGTACGCCAATGCTTGGAACAAAAGTTTATAATAGATTCTTTAAGTCTTCAAAGGTTTCTGCAACCTATTGAGGCCTATTTAAAAGAATAATTACGCTCCTGATGATATGAGAATTAAATAGTATATGTCAACGAAAAACTTGACGCACCTCAACTTCAAATATACTTCCATTATAGTTCCAGAAAGGGTGTTAGCACTTATGTTTGAAACTAGAACTAGTAACCCAGACCCTAGGAACCCATTAAAATGTAAGAAAGGAAATCCCCTTTAGAACTAAAGGAAGCGGAACCAAATTCTTTTTAGTTCAGGTTTTAAACTCTGGTTAGAATATTCAGAAACTAGTGAATGATCAGTCAGGATTAGTATTGTTAAATTTCTTAACTTTGACCATCTCTCTCATGTCTTAGTCAAGCTTTTAGCCTAAAAAATTGAATTAGGCTTCTAAGTTGAGTCTCAACTTGAATATTGATCTGAATATTTTTAGATAAAAATATGGCTACGCTGTTTTATAGTTGACTAAAGTTAGGTAGTTTAACAACACTAGTCAGGATATTCAAAATCATAGTTTGAGCTATATGAAAAAGTGTAATCGAGCCTTTTCCACAATTATTCCATATCTTGTCGTTGATTTACAATTTAGTTAATATTCATATTTCAACCGATTGTTTTTGGGCTACTGATGTCCGAAAATTGGGACCCCAAATATTAATTTACTCAACAATTACAAATTTTATCAAAATTTTTTTTAGATAAAACAAACCCTAACCAATATTCCAATCCTTCTAATTGCACCCTCTTTTGAAAGTCAAAGCTTCCAATTGATTGGTCTCAGAAAAAAGATTGTCCCAATCCGGGAAAATCTGTGCCAAAATAGCCTGCCTGCGCTTTAGCCAGGTTTTATAATTCTGAGCCACAGCAACTATTGAAAAAAATTATTTTTTATGTATAATATGATTCCCCAAGCGCTATAGGAAAAAAAAATCGTGATATCGCTCAATTTCCGAAGTATGAGCCTTGTTTTTGACAGTTGATAATCCCATCAAGCTCAATTACTATGACTAGTTTCTATTTCTTTGCTGAACCCTGTTGCACTGTAATATTTCTTGGTAAAGCTTTTCTATGGAATTTTTTAAATTCGATTGGTTGTTCTTCTTGTCTCACAAATATTTTTCTACCTTTAATATATATTGCCCTTCTTATTTTCAACGATTATTAGCCTCACAGCATGATTCCACCAGTTATTCCATTTACAGCTGTTGCTTTTATCGTTCCATGTTCCTTCAATTATCTAATTTGCAATAATATGTGCTCCGCTTCATAAACTTTCATTTATTAGACATAACGCTTAAAAAATTGTTCATCTTTTTTTTTACTTCTTTACAACCAATTAGCGGGAAATAACTTATGATATTTTAAGAGTGGCCTTCGTTATTAGATTCAATCATCTTTTATTTAGCCTTAGTTGCTTAAAAATATTTCGTACGAAATTAGCCCGATCTCGCTTCTTTGATTCAACTTTCAGGCCCAGTTTTAATTCAACCATATACTGTTTGCCTAGAAAGTAAGGCCAAATTACTCCATATTGTCATATCTTGAATACAATTTTATAAATTCTCTTCTTAAATTCTCGCGTTCCAGCTGGATAATCGCATTTTTAGCCATCGTTGTTATAAGTAAGTGAGGCAGTAGTGGCTTCCTACCTGGTGATCATCATCTCTTTTATCTGGAGAGAAGGGAAGAGTTATTTAGCACAGTTAAATGAACTACATTATAATTTAATGTATCTGCCGAAAAGAATTAATGGAAGTTTTTTTAATCATTATTTTATCTTTTACGGGATAGAGGTTAAAAAAAATTTATAATCCATTATTTTGTTTGAGTTTATAAATCTAATATTTGTGATGTTTATAAAATAAAATAAATATCTGTAATCCATATCATACTACTTTAATAAATATAAACATTGACGAATTTAAGGGTTACCAACTAGACATTTGACCCCTCCCTACTTCCTAAAGAAAAATCATAGATCTGAATATAGATCTAATACGAGTATGTCAGTATATAGGGGAAATATGCCATGAATAGCCATGTTTTTGCTTTTTTTAAAAAAAGTAATAAAATTTATGTTTAACCAAACAAATTTTATATCTTTGTGTAGCCTAAATATTAATCTTTTAAATAAAATTTGAATCAAAGCTTATGTATAATACTTTATGAGCTAAATTAGATTATGTGAGAGTTGTTTTTCTTATATATTGACTGGCCATATACTATGTGTTAATGGCCATAATATATTAAAGAATTTTATTATAAATATGAAATAATATAATATGAAATATTTGTAAAAGATATATTAATAACATTTAGTTATATAAAAAATTAATTATATACAATAATTTCATTAGTATTAAAATCTCAATTATCTATTTTATGATAATATTATAAATTAATATCTTAATTATCATTTTACTATACATTCTTAAGCTTGTTCATCCTTTTTTTCACCAAATGTTGTTTTGCAAGATTTTCATTTTAATATGATATGTAAATGTGCGAATTGTGGCCAAGCAATACATGGCCAATCAATACTCACCGCTCTATTATTATTAAGCGCCTTTATATGTCTATTAAATAAAGCTTTTATAATTTTTTGTGTGAATAATACTATGCCTAAGGATAATATTTATATAAAATATCAGTAATCTAAATGAGTAATCTTTTCCCAAACAAAAAATATGTAACGTGATTTTTCCAGAAAAATGTACTAAAAACAGTTTGTTTGAAATATTTTTTTATTGAATTGCTCTATTCAATAAATGAACTTAGGTAAGGTACATATCATAAATATACACACTTTGGCCAATTATGAGAGAAATTGATCCATTAGATAAAAAGTTAAAGGATGGTGGCCAGTCTTCACACATGGCCATTTATGGCTCATTTCCCCTATATATACATAGCATTTTAACCGTGTAAATATCTTTTACTTATTTGATTATGTTTGATGGTTTCCCTCGACAAATATTGTAGATAGAAATCCTGATCCCTAGTTACCAACCTCATAGGATTTTCAATCCTATGTTAATCATTCTTTTTACTATGCTTTACGAGATTAGATCAAAGTTATAATAATTTCACTAAGCATATGGAATAAAAGGGACCATACACCGATACAGTAATATAAAGATTAACACATTCTTTTCCTCAAATAAAATATTCTAATAATTTTGAACGTTCTTCTAATCTAACATAACGTTATTTATACCAGTGGCATAACGCCTTAGCTTTAGATATTTTAGTTTACCCCCCCCCCCCCTCTTAAAAAATATATTTAAAAAAATAATAAATTGAGGTGCTTAATTAAAAAATATTATGTACTTTTATTTTAATAAAGGGTTGCTTAAATGATAAAGATTTTAGGTTTGATCAATCTAATTTAGAGAAGCTGGGCAAGCTTTTCTCATATTCCTTCTGCCAATGATTTATAACTCCTTCATTAAATAGTGGTTCTATAATCAGTTTATATGTTTTTTTTGTGTTTTGATTATTAGAGATTGAAGAATTATCTAACTATTAAAGGCCATTTATGGATTTAGTTCAATAATATTCTTTTATTAGTATAATAATAATAATTTTCTTTTATTAGTATAATAATAATAATAAATCAGATTTATATATTAGATAACCAAAAACGAACACATAAAGGTTTGATTATAATAAATAATAATGATTCCACGTAAGCCCTCCATGTTGGTCATCAAAGCTATTTGTTTTATCCATATGGGGGAGGGTAATAAACGGGAGGGGGAGGGTAATAAACGGGAGGGGGAGGGTAATAAGGGCGAGGGTAATAAGGAGGGTAATAAGGACGAGGGTAACGACGATATGGTCTTCTGTATCTGCGACCACATCCATAATAACCACATCCATCATACCGGGCGTCCGCCCCGAGAAATATTAGCATCGAATCTTTTGAATTAGCGTCTCCTACATTGCCTCCAGCTGCCTCTTGGAAGGGAATTAAGCTGTTGAGGATAGTCATAAGAACTCCATAACTCACTAAGAATATTTGAATTCCAACGAATAAATTAAGTAATTTCATTTAAAATTTGATATTCAAAAAAAAGTTAAACAATTATTCTATCTTTTCAAAAAAAAAAATATTTAAAAAATAATTTGCAAGGAATTAGTCAACTTATTTGTTATACTTTAAGGTGAGTTAATTTCAAGGATAAGTAATTTCATTCTACCATGCCATAAATTACCTACACCCCCCCCCCCTTTTTACTTCTCCTCCTGTTTTTCAAATTATTTTAACGATTCATTCATTTATTTATTAATTTAAGGAAAAATTTCAAATGGAAAAGTTATTTTTAAATTTTAATGACTTGGCAAAATCTTCAAAAACAAAACGATGCTAGAAGATACATTTCACCTTGACATAATCCAAACGAGAGATTCCCCTTTACCTATCACGATTTCATAGGTATAAAAATAATTTAAAAATAAAATAACAAAATATTATAAAAAATTTTTGTCATTCACAAAAGTAAAAAAAAAAAATTATATATTGAAGAAGAAAAAAAGAAGACAATTAGTAAGATAATTTTGTTTACTAATTATGTTTACATTAAATAGATTATAATAAACTTTGTTAACTGGCGCTTAGTCAAATGTGGTTCGCAACGGTTCACGCGAATTCGTTGCTAAATTTTTACGATGTCTTACGAACCGGTATTCTAAATTAGAAGAAAACCAGTTCGAGCTAATCCAGTTCTTAAAATGTATGATTTAAAAAAAATATATAAATCCAATCGATGTGCAAATTGGAATTTAAAGCGAAGGCTCCCGTTGCATATAGGATTATTTAAAAATATCTTAAATTTTATAAAATTATTAAGGCTAGTGACTTACAAATTATTGACAATTTCTAATACATAAATTCAAATATAAATTAAATGATTTAATGTAAATGTTAGTGTCAATGTGTTATTTTTTTGAATTTAAATCATATTTGAGCACGTTTTTTTTTAATTTAAAAATTTAATTTTAATAGAAATGTATTTTATCATGTTTGGAATGCCTCTTACCCTATGAAATTCAGACGATTTTTCCCAGGAACTTAATATAATTTATATTTGTTTTTCCACAAATTTTTTATATAAATTTATAAATGACTCAAAGTTTAGGGGAAAAATTGTCTACAATTCTTAAGATATTCTAAGCATGTTGGAATATATTTCTAGTAAAATCAGATTCTTAAATTTAAAAGAAACGTGCTCAAATAATTATTTTAAAGTTGAAAAAATAATACATTGCCGAAACGCTAACATATATAATCGACGTATGAATTATTATAAAATAAAAGTCTCAAAAAGGAACTTAATAAAAAAAAAACATATTTTTTAAGTATTTCGAATTTGAAATGTAAATTTAAATTATATTTTAAAAAGGTTTTGAGAATATAGATTAAAATGCACAAAAATATTCTTTGTGTATATAAACTTACAAAGTATTCTAGCAAAAAATATGGTGTATTAAAAAATTTTAGAAAAAATATAATTAAGAGAAGCACTATAAATTTATAATCTGAAATTCACTTTTCAATGAAATCATTTTTTCATGATTTCATTAGTGTAAAGAAAAAAAAATAGAATTTTTTTAAAACATTATCAACCATAGAGACCTTATATAACATAGTTTGCAACCAGCAAGGAATATATCATAGCATCCTCATTATAAAAATCTAACAAATATTTAATTATTCCTTTAATAAAATTAAAAATAGATTCGGAAGGTATCTTCTGTAATAATATATAAAGATTTGTAAATGCCGCCTGATTAATCAAAAATCTTCAATTAATTTGAGTTATATTTGTTCTTCTTTTAGAATCATGCAATGATTTGATAAATCAAAAAAAAACCATTATTGTAAATTCCAGATATAAATAAAATATTTGATTACAAGTAGCTTTAAAAATAATTACTAAAATTTTCATCTAATTCTAAAATTCAACGAATAATTTGAATATTATTTGCCAACAAATTTCCGCTTTTCGTAAAATTTAATAAATCATAAATTTTCTAAATATTATTATTCATATACAATTAGACTATTCCGAATAGCAACATTTATTATTTGTATTCTTTTTGAATTTAATTACCAATCGAATGTCGAACGATCTACGATAAGCCTTAGTTATGTCCTACCAAAATTAGTATAGCTCCATTTGAAACGATTTTTAAAAACGGCTAACTCAATATTTTAGCCAAAAAAAATAATATTGCTTAAGCCTCGAGATTTCGTAAATGTATGCCCAAACCTTTGTGGGATCTATCGTCAGGCTTGCGTTATATTTTCTGGATGAAATATTGAGTTAGCCGTTTTTAAAAATCGGCTCAAATGGAGCTATTTTGCGTCACTTAACTGCAACACGTAGGCCCATTAATGAGTAATAACTCTATTCATCGGATAGCTAAAGCTTTTGTGTTCTTCATAAAAATATTATAATTACCATGATGAATTGTCATTTTCATTTATAATATACGAGAATCATCAGTTTTTGAATGATACTTTTATTATTAATATCTTAATTAATTTAAACCCGGGATTTTCAGCGATATAGGACTTTCATTTGACTTTCAGTGACAATATAATTTTTATTTCTATCTCTCCTCAGTTTTTAGCCAGAAGGGTCTAAACTTATAATTATTGCGCATTTTATTTTGCTTTTTTTAAAAAAAAAAAATTAAATTAATTTATTTGGGGTGCGTAATCGATTCGGTAAAGAATTACAATAAAAATTAATATAACGATGATAATCTCTTTTTTTGTCAAGTATTAAATTTATTCGAATTTATGATAACCAATATTTAGTCAGCCAAAAATTAAAATTATTTAATTAATTTTTTTTTAAAGAAAAAGACATCTAATTTGATAACTTAGAATAGGGCATTTTTGTTCCGACAAAATGATAGTATTTTTTTTAGCGTTTCAATTCTAGTTTAGAAATCTTTCAGGAACATTTTTGGAAAAAAAAACCATCCAATTTTTTAATTTATTTTTTATTATTAAACTGGTGTTATAAGTTAGTCAGGTCGTGTCAAAGTATACGATTAATCTAGAGGATTCTACCAATGACTCTAGATTTCAAGAGTTAAATCGGCCTTTTGTAAGGAATAATCGAACTCATATTATTGATTGATTCCTTATTAATATTAGAGTTTGAAGAAAAAATTTCAAAATATTTCTAATTTTAAATTTATGATTTTAACTCGATAGATTTTTTATGGCATGAAAATTACAAAAAATTTATTCATTAAAAAAGATATTTAAAAAAAAATTTTTTGGAACATTTTTTAGGTAAATTTTGATTAAATTTCTTTAATGATTTTTTTTTCCCACCCCGTTTTTTGTGAATAATAAATAAAAAATTTTTTATAAACAGAATTGAAAGAAAAAATACGATGAATTCTTTGACAATTCTCACTTTTATTGCTATAGTCTTCTCCTGCGCCTCAGGACAAGGTATGTTAGAATTTTTTTTATTATAATTGTAATAATATTTGGCGCGGAAATTTTTAAAGATTTGAATTTTCTGTTATTTTTTTTAAATGGGAATTTACTAATTTTATGTTTTTATAACACTAGCGATTCAAATGTTTTCTTTACCATATATAATTCTAAAGCTCTGAAGGATGTCCCTGAAAATAATAAAGTAGATGTAGTAGTTATAATAGATGCCCCAGAAATGTTAACCACTAGAACTTTCGCTAACGGAACAAAGAGTTTTGGGGTTTAAATTATATTTTGATATCCATCATTATATTATTCAATCATTTTTGCGAAAATTCAAACCAATCCAAAGCATGAGACATGTAAAGATATCTAATCCTGGTCTCTTAAAAAAAATTTTTACGGCCAGGATTAAGGCCAAAAATTGGTTTGGCTTTCTATTATAAAAAATCAATTTTTTTAAATAAGGTAATTTTATAATAATCTTATTTACATAATAATAAAGGACTTGGATGAGGCCGCTATACATACAGCGGAAATGACAGAAAGCATGGGCAAAAAGAGCCCAACTGGGTTCCCACCTCAAAAGGTGGTAAGTACTAAAGATGGAAACATCTTAGTTATCTCTTTTATCAACGGAAAATTCAGTTCCAAAATGATCGATGGAAGTAAATTATAAATAAATCTTTCTTTCCTTTGCTTTTTTGAAAAATATAATTAAATTATACTGTTTAAAATATAATAATTATTACCCTAACCAAACATAAAAACTTCAAAATTATTAGTAATTTTTTAAAAAAAATTACCATTAATCTTAAGCCTGAGAATGTTATATATATTTTTTTTTGAATCTTTTATATCGTATAAGTATGATGCAACTATTCAGTAACCCAAGGCAAATAATGCTATACAATTTAATCATGGACGTCTACACCCTATTCCTTGCCCCCCCCCCACCTAAGTCAATGAAACTATAATCCTCCTCAAAAATACCCCCCCCCCCTCCTACTTCAATGCTGATCTTATGTCATATCCCCTTTTGGAGTAGAAGACTTTAATTTAATACACTAAGTCATATGAGGTTTTTATTTCAAGTTATTATTGAACTTCATCGAATCCCTGTTAACTGGATGTTAAATTAGAATTATTGTTTTAGGGCGAGTAAGACACGGACAACGAAATACTAAACCATTTTGTTTCCTTTAATAATATTCATATAACTTATAATTTTTTTCCCCCATGGAAGTGCCATTTTCCTCAATCCAACTTTTTTATGATAAAAATCAAACAGAAAAATCGTTTTCGTCGAATCATCCGGTTATAAGATTTAAAATGAGGCAACTAAGCTATACATATAAAATTGTAGTCCCTTAATAATTTTTTTTCGAATAAAAAGAAAATCTTCCAAACAAGATGGACACAGCCATCAAAGCCGTACTCGATATGTTTAAAGGTTCCATGAAGAAGAAATTTTTGATAGTAATAGGGGGCCATGATTCTGTCAAAGATTCGGAAAAAGTTCATCAATTCGCCAAAGAACTCAGGGATAAAGGTATAACAAAACTTATTTATTTCAATGATTTAAGGATTTATGTAATTTGGTGCAGAAAATTATTAAAAAACTTCTTAGATGAGTTAAATCTACCACTTTCCGAAATAGGGAAAGGAATTACCATCTTTAGACTATCTTATAAACTAACTTACCCCCTCGGCCATATCATATAAAAAACAAATCTCAGCCAGCATTCCTTATTTAATTTTTTTTATATAATTCAAGGACATTTTTATCTTGTCACCGACCCTTATATTATACGGGTCGAGCTGTAAAACTTGATTAAAAAAATCCTCATCATCGCTGGTATTCTTGAAAAATAACGGTATTAAGATAGTTTGAGGTGGCTACAAATTTATATATTCCTTTCTAAAAAATCAAACCAAAAAATTTAGTAGAATGAATGATTCAAGGAAGAAAACTAAAAATAAATTTACTCGAGTCGGATTTGGCGGGATTATTTTTTGACACCGAACATAAGAATGAGCCGTTTCTGCAATTCACAAATATATATTTAAAAATAAATTTAATTTTTCCCATATAAATTCAATATTTTTTTCAAAATAAAACAAGGCGTAATATTTATCCACGCTCAACCGGGCTACTTTTTGGAGCGCGATATAGACTACAAGGAGATTGAAAGACTAGCGGAAGAAGCGGTAGCTAAACAAGCCCCTGTAAAGGCTACGGCCTAAAGAAATAGCGATAAATGTTCTAGAAAATCATATTCATGATATTTATTATAATTTTTTTTAAAAAATAGTTTTTTTATTTTTCAAAATGTTTTTAAAATTTAATATTATTTCTAAGACAAAATTATTATTTTATATATTTAAAAAAAAAAAAAAATTCTTATTTTGCGGTGAAGATTAGTTATTATTCCCATAATAAAAGATATTTGACATAAAAATTGGATTCATGTATATTTTAATTTTAAGAATACTATGTTTTAAGTTGAATATATTTAATTGATTAAGATGGATTTATACCTAGGAAGGCCTAACTATGAATTTCTTTTATTGGACGAGGATAGATATTTGAAAACACAAAATATATATTTTTTTAACATATATTATAATATGATGGGTAATAATATTTGAAAGATTAAGCCCAATCGTCTGTTTTGAGCTACAAATAATTAGACCCATCATTAACTGTTTTCATTCCTACCATTTTTAATATTACCCTTAATATTCAACTATAATCAAATAATAAATAAAATTAATCACGAATTATAGTTTCATTGACTAGTTCTCTTGTTTTGATCTTTCAAAAAAAATATTAAAATTCGAACATTAAACTTACAAAAATCAGACTAAATAACTTATAAAATTACCAATCTAAAATTCTTTATTCTGTAAAAAGCGTCTTTAATATATTAGGATATACTAAATAGGATTTCTTAAACGAAATCAAGACAACCAGAAAAATTTATAATGAAATTACAAACGTTAGGAATTAAGTGAATAGTTTACAGGAATTTCGAATTTTCCGACCTAAATTCCCTGGTATGTTCCCTTATATTTAAAATATTTATGGAAAATGAACCAATATTTAGCTTTGTATTTATTTATTAAATAAGGGTTGTTATAAACAAAAAATTTAGTATTTTGTGTTATTAATATTATAAATGTTTATTGAATAACAGTATATTTTTCTTCTATTAAAAAAGATTCGGGTTAAATTGCTTTAGATATCATAATAATAATTTATAAATATTAAAATATACACTTATTTTCACTTATAAAATTTTTTTTAATATAAAAATTAAATAAAAATTTGACTACGTTTTTCTTGTCTTTTTGGGATAAAAATAGAAGAAAAAAATTTTAAAAATGGAATTGCGATATTTTTTCTTCTTTAAAGGAATTGCAAGATATATATACAGTGTACCTTTATATTAGTCTTATAATATAAAACATAAAATGCAAAATAAAAACATTTAAAAATTATTTTTTAAATATTAAGGGTTACATTTAAAATAAAAATGATGAAGATAGAAGGATTAAATGGAAATTAATAGAACTATAAAAAAAAATTGGAATTCCTAAGAATAAAAAAATGAAAGACCAGAAATATATTGGGAAATATAATTATCTATATGTTCTCAATTTAAAGGATTTTTTTCTTAAAAAAATATATAGGTTTAAAAATTAATAGTTATGGGCAACTATAAGAGTTTGAGCTTTGGCGGAAAGGCTGAAATATCATGGTATCCACCACGTTGAGTTTTGGTAAGGAATCTAAGAAGCAATTTTTTTTAAAGTTAAATTTATAAATTCAAATAAATAATGCTTATTATTTTGCTGCGAAATCTCTAAAGATTATCATTTAAGAGTGCTGAATAGACTCCTATACAATGCCCTCCCCCACCATATATAATGTATGTAACAATTAGCTATATGTAAATTAAGGGAAATAATAGTTATTACTTTTTTAAGTTAGGTTAACAGTTAGAAGAGCGTTAGAAGGGTCTAAGGTAAGCTTGGCCAAGGCTCCGTCGTTAAAAGTGTAGGAATAACCGCCATCTATAACAATGCGGGCGTCCCAGCATCGCGAACGAACGTTGACAGCGGATGCGAAACCCCTGGGTCTATCTATGCCGCATATATCTTGATACCCGAGAGGAATAAATATTTATTTATGTCATTTATTTAAAAAAAATACTGATATTTTATATATATGTCTATGCATGTACTGTTAATGACGGGATCCCTAATAGTGTATGCCATTTTGATTTCGTCGGGAGGGAATATGAGTTTGCTGTTAAAGGCGTCACTGATTCGGCTCATTAAGGCCTCGTCCTGACAATCAACGTGGGAGCCTGTCATTTCGTTGGCTTTATATATTTAAAGGGAGGACAGAGAGTGATGTGGTAAATAATAATATACGAGAATTGCTAATAACATTAAACCTACATTTAAAATTAATATCCCACTTCCCCCTTTAATTAAAATTTTAATAATTTTTTTTTAACAAATCGTGAAAATTGCCATTGATAGGATGAAAGGGAGGGATTTATATTTCTAGCAAACTTTCCAATACGGGAGAAAGGGTTATCAATAGTTTTATTGAAATTTTAAGGGGTAATCTCATAGTATAAACAACATACATAATCAGTATCCATTTTATAATTTTGTCATAGGAGGGGAGGGGGATATTATGGTGGTGGGGAAAGGATCTAGAGGACTCTGTGGTAGAGATATGGAATCAAGTCTGGATAAAAGTTTCATCAATGTTAAATACATAAGATATATTAAAAAAAATTGAGTTTCGTTAGATGTTACTTTTAATTTTCACTTTCTCTTAAAACCATGTAAAATTTAAAAGTACCAAAAGTTGTGCGCAGTCAGAGATGGTCAAAGCACTAAAATATTTTTAAAATGCAATGTAGCTTATATAACGAAATACATCTTCAAAGTATTTTACCCATTGTGAACAATACATAAATATACGATTGCATTTAATATAAATATGCTCCAACTACAAGACCAAACAAAAAAAACACTTTTTTTAAGTATTAAGCTATTTGCATAGAGTCAGTGAAAGATTATATTTATTCGGCAGTCAATAATATAAAGAATGGCAACTTGATAAAAATTTCAATTAAAAAAAATGAGACAAAATATCAACAAATAAAATGATATAATAGAAAGTATTTACCGATTTTCATTAATTCGGCGACGGAATGGACTGGGATCTTGTTGATGTTGAATGACCAGGATGATGATCCTGTTCCGGTGCAAACGGTTAGACCAGAACTTTTTTGTTTGATAGGTTCCAACCCGTCAATCGATAGTTCGTAGTAGGAGACCCTATTATGGGATGCCAAATTGAGATGAGATATTATATTATGCACGTCATTCGATTTCGGTCCAATCAAAATCGATTTAAACAAGGCACACAAAAATAAAAAAAAACTTATATTATTAAGTGGGACGGGCTAGACACCAAGGCTTTATGAATAACACAAAACACATAGTATTCGTTGAACGATAAAATAAATATTACGAAATTATCGAAATAATAAAAAATGGCGGTTCACTTTCCAAATTTTTTTTGTAAATATAGAAGAAAAAACGTGAAAGGTTGTCATCTCAAAACAGACCGGCCTTATGTTAGTGGCGTCCTTTGTAATTGATAATCATCAATTTTAAAATGGTTTTTTTAAAGAAAAGACCAAATATAAAAAATAAACAATTTAAAATGGTATAGGAAAATGAATACCTGGAGGATAAATTTTCTCCGATAAAAATTTCGTTTAGAGCTAAATCGGGAAGGGAATAGGTGGTCAGGACATCATCGCCATCTTTTACCACGTCATCAACTATGTCGTGAAGATGACCGTTACTGATTTTAGAAGGGTAACCATTTTGCACTAAAAAACGCGTATATTTTAAAAAAAATTTTAATATTTTTCCGATATAAAGGGCGCTTTCTTCGTTTGACAAATAAATATATATATGGGGAGTAATTTAATAAGTTTTCGGGCATCTACTTGTTATTTTTCTTCTCATACCAATTTCCTGGAGAAGGAAGCTTGAAAAAAAAATAAGAGAGTAAAGATATGGGTTAGCGTTATATTTTTTTTTAAAAAATGGATTTATATTTATACTTTTAATAAAACTTTTATCGTTTTTAACATCGGGACATAAGAAATATTGTGCAATAAATAGAAATTCAAAACTACATAAATAACGCCATTAAATTTAATTCCATGAAATTTGAGTAATAGCTTTTAAAAATATCAAAGAATCTGAAATTTTTATAACCTGATTTTTCTATTTTTAAGTGAAAGTCAACCCATTAAGTCTGATTCTCTTTTTTTTAAAGCCATTGCTCCAAATTTCATGTAACTATAGTAAAATATATTCGTTAAATATGAAAAACTACACCTGTAATAAGAGAAAAAATAAAATTGATGCGCGTTGTTTAAAAATTTCAAATTAGCTTTTAACAAGAATGATTATGCATTCCCGGTAGGATCCAATTGCGCCAATTAACTTTCATGTAGTGCTATAGCCATCAGGGAGGGCCTCAGCTTCATTGGGCTTTTTGTAAGAATTTCCTATATAAAACCAAAATTAGCGATTTTCCTATCTTAAAACTATACAAATAAAATTTTGAGAGTCACAATTTTTAGAAATTTTTAGGATTAATTTTAATTAAAAATTAACTAATTTATATATTCGGGGTTTATTTATATAAAATATATTTTTTTTTATTTACAACAATTTAAATGGCATTCATAACAAAGTCGGATACAATTTTACGTTCGATCCGTCAATTATTCGTCATAAGCAATCATTCTTATTATAAACGATATAAATATTCATAATAGCCTAAGTTCCGTTAAGATATTGAAGTCAAAGAATTTTTTTAATATCCGACAAATGTTAAATCTCGTTTTGGACAAAGTTTAACAATTATACTAAATCTTATTTATTTATTTTTTTAAATTAACTAATTTAATAAATATAGTTAAAAAAGGCTTTTCATATTACGTTCAATTTGGTAAACGTAAGTATTTAATATATGCATTAAAATTTCAATAAACAAGCAAAATATAATTCATGATAATGATGATCAATATTAAATAGTTTAAAAAATAAATAAAAGCATAATTTTTGGGATCGTAGCTCATAATAGAAATGCGAATAATATTCTTAATCTCGTTTATATTGTTCAAGTAAGGCGTAGATTCGTCGCTAAACGATAGCATAGCAGTATAATCCAACATAATATTGTGAGTCGATTATCAAAAAGGCCTAAACTCAATTTTATCAAGAAAAATATTAGGGCAAGCCTGAAGATTTTGATCATAGGTGGCACAAAGGTTTACACACCTTATTAGCGAAATCTAGAGGCTTATGCAATATTTATCTTCTTAAAATAATGAGCTAGCCGTTTTTAAAAATCGGGTTCAAATAGAGCTGTTAATGAAATAAGAATGCTATCAATTTTTCAAAAAAATATATTAAATTTGGAATATGCAAATTATATTATAAATAAAATTATACACAATAATATTATTTTGCCATGGGAATATAAATGTTATAAATAATTATAAAACGTATTTCCTATATTTTTAATTTTGATTAATAGTATTTTAATAGTGTATAATTTTTCATGCAAAAAGGTAATGTGGGAATTTGTAAGGTGAAAATTTTTTGCTAGGTTTATTTAAATATATTAAAATTTAATGTTTCAATTTATAATTATTTTTTCATATGTATTATGAAAAGGTAATGTAGGAATTGTGTGTTAATAAATTTTAAATCAATTTATTTAAATATAAAAACATAAAAATTTAATGTTTAAAATTATAAATTTAATCTTTCATACTTATTATAAAAATGTAATATTTTAAAATGATAATTAAAATATAAATATATTTAATTCTTCCTCTGAACCAATTTTTTAATTCTGTAATATACATATATGTAATTTATAATATAGTCGAAATATTTTTATTTTGTTTCTGTGTTTATAATATCTTTCGGCTTTTAAAAAGGATTTTATATAATTATTAATCCATTTTTATTTATATAACAATGATTTGTTATAAACTGAAACTTTAAAAAAAAATCACTATTAATGCCTTGCCGGAAGTTTACGAATCAGATGTTTTGAGGTAAAATCGGATCTGACGCTACTATGAAAGCAGCCTTAATTTAAAGAAAGATATATATTTTTTAACAAATTATAGTTTATTCCATTTTTTTATATTTGAGAACAAAGTTTTTCGTGCCCATAAAATATTTTTTAATAAAAAATCAAAATGTGATAAAAGTGACAGTTAACTTCAGGCTAAATGAGATTGTGTGAAAATCATATGTTTAATAATGGTATAAATTTATGGCTTTGACCAATCTCTTAACCAGATTTCCCCCATGTGGGGAGAACCTCAAAAAAAAATTAAATTTCAAAAACTTATTCCATTCTTTGAATATTTAAAAGCAAACAATTTATAAATGTTTATAGCCTCTAAATAATTTACTGGCTTTTGCTTTTTCGGTCTTCGGAATTCCGTTCCGGGACGATGCGCAATCGAGCGATGCGCTGGGGTTCAATGGAGAAGTGCTACGCGTGCGTTCGAGTTCCCGCACGTGTTCGGCGAACCGGAACTCGTGAAATGTTGGCGTACTCAAGCCTAAGAGATTTCGGTTGCCGGTTAAGGTGACCGATATGCGATTCCGTTTAAGCCACCTATCATTTACATATTCATCCAATAAGTAAATATGTGAGAAAAAAATAAGGAATAAAATGAAAACAAAAAGAAAGAAAAATAAACAAAAATTAATGAAAAATATAAGTAAATATGTGAGAAAAAATAAGGAATAAAATGAAAATAAACGAAAAAGAGAGATATATAAATAAAAATTAAAGATAAAATATAAGATATTAAAAAGTTAACTTAAATTCTCCCTTGATAAGTCTATCGAGCGCTATGCCAAAATTTTTGGTAAATTTGCTAGGAAGGCATAAATAGCCTTCAGAGTTGAGCGGATCTGTGTTGATTCCGATGACTGGTATAAGGGATGTGTGCACCTTCGTTGGGTATTTATAAAAATAAAATAATCTAAAAAACTTGATCAATCCTTAAAAATGTTATAATAAAAAATACCTACCCGATTATTTTTTGTAAAAAATTGTGACCTGGAGTAAAAATGGTCCAATTTTTTTTTTTTAAATAAATGTATTAACCTCATTTATAATTTTTCTTTCTATTTAATCTATTATAGAAAACCTTATTAGCGGCTAATAGAAAAGTTCCATCACCGCCGCAGGTGAATATAGCGTCGTAAGATTTCAGATTTTCCGTTTCGTACTCGCTTCTGCGTACTAGCTTGGTTTGGATATGCCTTTGCCTTTAATTTTATAAAAGAAAAAAAAAGAAGGGGTGATATTTATTTTGCATACATTTATTCGAGAACCCATACTTATACATAATCATATGAACCACGTATACCTAAAACGAATAATTCTTTATTCGATAAAATTATTTGTATAATTTGATTTTTTTTCGAATTAATTCAAAATTTATCGAATATATTCGACATTATTCGTAAATATTTCAAATTAGTATTTAACATGTTCCTTACGAAGCATGTTATTTTTTTAAACCTTATTTCTACATCTATAAATCATTTTTCAAAACGAAGATTAGAGTCGTATTTTTGTAACCATAACCACAAGTAACAAAGAATTTTATAGTTATAGTATAATGGAAGTGTACGTGATTAAAAAAACAGACGCGTGTAATGATAATGATAACAATTATTTCCCCCCAAGTTATATGAGTATTTCTTCATCATTAAAAAACGTAAGTAAGCCTTCAAAAAATATTAATGTAATATTTGTATGCGATTCGTAAATTTCGAATTGAATAATATTCGATTTTGTACAAGTAGAATAATCGTATTTGTTAATATGAATGACGAAATAATTAATAAATTTTATAGTCAGGTAACGAAAAAAAAATACAAACATCGCAAAATTCATAATCGGGATACCGTAAGATGCAAATTATAAAAACAATTAACTATTCAGACATAAAGTTTTCCTAATTAGCAATGCTAAAGACGCGATTTTTGGTACTCATATTAGTGCCTATAAGATAGATGCTGACAAAATTAAGAAGAACCTTTTTAATTCCTCTCATTTTTGATCGCACGATCTTATCAATTTATATAATATAATATTTGTTTAAATTTTGGTGTTTTCATGAAATTTATTTTAAGCTGCTGAATTTATAGTAAACGCGTTATGTTCGAAAGGTACGTTATTTGATGCTATCGAAATCACAGTTGATTCTTAATAGTGTTATAATCATAACACTCCATATGTATAAATTATACCTATTTATTGGCTTGATTTTGTAAATAATGTCGCGCTTAATAATGCTCCGCTTGAACATAACGGGCTTACTATAAATGAGGCCTTAGGTAGGACTTTATTCTATTACAATTAAAAAAAATATTACAAATGCCAGGAATTTTTTTTATTTGATTATCAGTAGCTTTAATTCAAAAAGATAATTAATAATATTAGTTACGATTAGCAAATAATTTACATATTTATGAATAATTTATATTTGTTATTGGAAAAAGATTTTTTTGTTTAGGAAAATTTCTATACCTTTAAAACCTTTATAAATAAATAATAATAACCTCGTATTTAGCCTTACCCAGGGAGAACTTTAATAAATCCTCACAGGCCGTTTCTACACTTAGAGTAATTTTTCTCCTGGTTGTAGGTTCAGTTCGAATTTTTTCTTTCGAAAGTCGATTTCGCAGAACCCAATGAGCAATATCAATTTTTGGATCTTGTTAATTAGATCTGCCCATGGAGTCTGCTCAGGTTAGAGTCGATTTTTAAAACTCGTGTTCGGATAGATTTGCGCGATTCACGCGCAGGGGTCATTCTTTTGGATTCTTGTTCAATCGTCGGGATTATTTCTCTAACCCATATACTTAAGTTATGAGTAGCGAGTTTTGAGCATTTTAAAAAACACTGTACAAAATCTCACCAATTTTAACTAGCGAATTGAAGGAAAAGATCCTTACGTGGAACTCTTCATGGACTCGACACAGGTTACATACTCTATGTCTTAGCTTAATCTCGTCAGCAAGACTTAATGGCACTATCTCATTCATCTTAATTTTTTTTAAAGGTGGATACCTTATACGTAGAGCGATATACAATATTATTTTAAGTCATAAAAAAAGAGCTAACACCCTAAGCTAGATAAAGCCGATAAATTTAGGTACATGGGCAAAGGCCGATGGTTTAATATTATTATCCCTTAGAAGGAATTACCCACGCCCTACGCAAAATCTGACAAGCGCAAAAATTTACTACAAAAATATTTATTATACAATGTCTATTTCATTCCCGTGATAACATCTATATTAGGTATTTTTTTATCACGAGGTCCATATTATTGTTTTATCGTTTTTACAAGGTTAAGTCCAAAATATCAAAAAATAAAACTTTTAAAACTTTTTAATATAAAAATAAAAAACATGTCCAAAATATAATTCCAGAAAATTTTAAAAAACTTTTAAAAGTTCTAGAACAATTCGAATTTTTTTAAAAAAAACTTTGGACTTAGCCTAATATATAAATATTTAAATACGTTTTATTTCTTAAATTCTATTTTTTTTTAAACATAATGGTTTTAGATAATTTTTCTTTAAAAAAAGAAGAAAGAAAAGGAAAGAAACATAAAAAGTGAACAAATGTAAAAAAAAAGAAAAGAAACGCGAATATATAAACAAAGAAAACGAATATTTAATTAAAGTAAGACAAAAAAAATTTATTTATAGGCTTTTAAAAATATTCCCTCTCATCCTCAAGGCATTAAGGGTTCATCAACTAATAATACACATAAAGAAATCATCCGAGATTTTATGTTTTCGAATAATTTGGCTTATGTTATAATATTTTATTACCAAAATATGGTTGATTATTTTTTAGGGATAGCTTAAGCTAAATACCATTTTAAATCAAACTTGGCCAAATATCTATCCAAAAAATTTGAACATTATATTTCATAAAGTAATTACGTAGGTTTATTGTAGTATGTTGATAAAAAAATGTGCGATATGATTAAAAACATAATCGCGAATTTGATAAAAAGGTATAAGATTTTTCTTAAATATTATATAAAATAATTATCTCTATTTTAGCTTTATCTTAAATCAGTTTTTAAAATTGAATCAGGTGTAATAACATTGCGTTAAATAACGAAACGCTTGAAGATAACGCGTTTACTATAAACTCCAAAAGGTAATTTTACCATAGCGTTTGAAACGCTCAAAATTTGTGTGTACTATTACACATTATATAATTATAATAATAAATTTTTGAGAAAAAAGGAAGTAAATTGTCCTTCAAAACAAAATTACAAAAAATTTTAAAAAAAAATAATAAATAATTTTACATTCTTTTATTTAATAAAAAGGTTAAAAAAAAGAAAATTTTATATTTTGAATTAAAGGGTAAATAGAATTGATAATATATTATTTTTAACATAAAATATTAATATTTTGGTTCTCAAATAAGAATAGAATCAATATAAAATATGATGTGCCATTGACAAGTGAATTAGGATTATGGAAGATTCAGTGTCAAATAAATGATTGTTACTGTTAAAAGAGGATTATAAATAATATTTATATTATGTGCTTTAATAAAATGATATATGCTTAAAGGATCCAAATGATTCTTAAATAAAAAAAGGGATAAATAAAACTATATAATTAATTTTATTATTAAATTTAAAAGTAGACTTTTTAAAAATCTCAGGGCTACAAATATTATTTCTTTACATATATGCCATATTTTTAATGTAAATTAAGTAAAAATCAAATTGACAATTTTGGGTATATATTTTTGCCTTTTAAGATGTAGTCTATATATATTTATAAATAGTAGCATTAAGGGGGAGGGGCACAAGGTATTAAATTAAACTCACTGAAAAATTTGATCCTAAAAATATTAGCTAAAAAATGTAAATTTGAAAATCTACAATATTTTTTTAGCTCCCTGAAATTGTAAAGGCTAGTCACGCTACTGATTGTGCATATATAAATGGTTGTAAATAGGGATGTGCTGATATGGAATATTGAATTGGGTTTCAAAACAACCGATTCAATATTTGATTGCATTATTTAGAACAATTTGTGCAAGTGATACAAGATTAATCATTAGAGAAATCAGCTATAGTAATTTTTGAACTATATGTTAACAACTTTAGCAATTTAACCATTTTGCTGTGTATTTATTTATAAATTATATCTAATATTAGCTTACTTTTGTAAATTATGCAATAATTAATTTCACATTGTGTAAGAAAATCATGCTTACATTAAATGAGGCTTAATATATTCAATTTTTTTACAAATTCTATTTGGGAAGGCTATAAATTTATTTTGAGGGCATTTTATATCCTTTCTGATTATTTATAAATTGATTAGCTCATATAACTAATAATTTAACAACTTACTTAAAACTTTCTAGAACTTTGTCCAGGTTGTCATGATGAGTTTTATGGTGTTCAAGTAGGCTATCAATGTTAGATCCTCTTTCAGCCAACTAAGAGAATAAATAGTAAACATGATTTAATAAATTTCCTATAAGCAACATACACTTTATGAAAGCAGTATATTAGTAAGACTAAATTTGATTAGAAAGTTTAAGGTGACAAAAGAAGTTATATAAAATTAAATATCGAATTTCATAATAAACATTCTTTACTACTCAATAAATGGTTATAAATATTTTATCTTACCCTTTGTCTTAGATCTTCATCATTGTTAAACTTATAACGCATTTTCTCAAATTCATATCTTGTTATCTTAGAAAGAATCAACACACTATTTAATTGTATATAGCTTGACATTGATAATTTAAAATCGATTTTTTTCGTAAGAAAAAATAATTGTGATTTTAATTTAACTATCATACAGTTTATTTTTATATTGAAAAATCATGAAATATGATGTGAATTTAAATGCACGAATGCAAATATACACTATAATTATTTACTAAATCTTGACCAGTCTTCTGAGAATAAAGATTAATAAACATAGAATGAGCAGCCCAGCGCATGATCGATTTATGTAATTAGCAAAACAAAGTTGTAAAACAGTCCTATGCTACCAGGATAATTTTTATCCCCCGCTTTAATATCAAATGCCATTACGCAAAAAAATACCAACATTAATTTTAGGAAAACTCCGCTTTCGAAAGAATGAACGTATTTCTCTGTACCGCAATATGAGTGCAACTATCATGAAGGGATCTACAGGCACCAGATTTTATGTGTGGTTCATATTAGGTTTTCTGGGACAGTACGGGATAGATCCACGGTTAGATGGAGATTGGCCAGAAACATCAAGATAGTGAAGCTTTTAGGTTCCATTTTTTTTAAATATAAAATACATATAACAAAGTTTATCATTTTTATTGACAATTTTTCTTTGAAAATGAGATAAGAAAAATAATGATTTAATTTAATTTCTATTTATTTAATGAAATTAGAAAAAGGTGAGAGTTCGGTTGGAATCTAACACAGTGGAAACCCATCCACCCCATTTTAAGTTCCATATATTTTTATAATAAAATAAAATATTTCTCAATGTATTATGCATTTTAGCAAAAATTTTTAAAATCAATACTTTCTTAAGCCACCTATAAGTCTAAAGCCCTTTCAATATTTTTATCTCCCATGCCTCTTCCAACATTTTTTATATCCCCTACATATTTTTTTTACTACTTTCATCGATATTTTCTTAAAAAGTTCTATTATATTAAAAAAAACAGGAATAACTTGAATTGCTAATTTTTCTCGTTTCATCCTGGATATTAATATAAAGGCTCAGGTCAAAAAGAAAAGAAACATATTAGATATTATTATAAACCAAAAAAAACGGAATAATCATATGTTTTTATTATAAACCTTATTGCATTAATAGATATATTTTTTTTTCAAATATATAAATCAAAATACCTTGTTAATAAAATAGTCTGTATACACTTCATAAAAAATAATATAAAATTAGCGTTGAACGGATAATTTTACCGATAATGAAATAATATAATTGTAAAAGTGTATATTGGCACAAGATTGACAGCTATTTTTGCATAAACATCTTGGAATATCGATATAGTATAAAAATCTGTTACTATAGTTGGCTAATTGGCTTAGCCCAGCCGATGATTTTGGGTAAGGCTAAGCTGTAGCGGATTTATTTTGGCTAAGGCTAAACCTAAACCGATTAATTCTGATCGGCTAACTCCGTCAGCGTTTCATAAGATATACCTAGCTTAAATTACTATTTATTTTATAACAAAGTTTTTGTTACATTTTATTAATGCGTCGGTCTAGAATTGGAGTAATCCACTTGCGCAAATGTTTAAAATGAGAAAATCAACATTTTTAATCTAGTTTTTATTATTATATTTATTGAGAATAAATAAGTTATTATCCACTTCTAACTCAAAAATTTTGAAAATGTCGAGTGGAGCACTCCAATTCTAGACCGACGAATGATCTTTTCGCTCAAAGATTTAAGAAAAAATAAAAATAATAGATTTTTGAGCAAATATTTTGATTTGATCATAATTTTAATCTTATTTGTAAGGATATCCTTTGACTTTTGTGATTTTTATGAAACAATCTTTAGGATAAAATTTTCTATATTTTTTGTTGTCAAAAAATTAATATATGTCTAAAAATATCGATTATGACATGTCATTTTTCCAAAGAACATCTAAATTGTATTTATAATTTAACATCTTTACAATATATGTTTGAAATCGATAGCTTTAAAAAAATTTAAATATGTTTAAAAATACCTATTATTACAACCTCCTTTACAAAAAAAACATCTTCATTGAATTTATATATTAACATAATTACAATATATGATTGTAACAATTTGCGCCAAAATATTTCAAAAATGTTAAAAAATAAAGAATATGACAATTGTCATTGTAAAGTATTATCCTTAAAAAATAACATAAAAAAGTTTAATATATAAATATATATATTTAAAAAAATTAAAACCACCTTTAATATACATAAAAAAAGAGATAATTTTACAAAAATGATCAAAAAATGTAAAAGATTTCACCTAAAAGATTGTTTTATAAAAATCACAAAAGAATTTCTCAGAAAGGATTTCCTTACAAAGAAGATTTAAAATTCTGATCAAATTAAAATATATCTTCAAAAACTTTTTAACTTCAAATATTTTTTTTGCTTAAACTTTTGGACGAAAAATTCATTAACAAAAACACATGACATCTTTTTATTAAAAAAATATCAAATAAATAAATCAATTTACATAACATAATAATATTTAATTTAATATAAATAAAAAATATTAAATCATATAATATGTTAATTTTAATAATAATAAAACATTATTTAGCAATAAGTATAAAAATAAAATATATAGAAATAATATAAATAAATAAATAGTAATTAAGGCTAGGCATATCTTACGAAACGCTGATGGACGTTAGCCGATCAGAATTAAATTGACTCAGGCCTAGCCTTAGACAAAAAAATCTGCTAAGGCTTAGCCCCAGCCAAAAAAAAATCAGCTATTACCCAACTATAGTGTTACCAACCCCTTCTTTACATATTTTTGTTTGATAAAATGTTTTTAAGTGTTATTAACATTCCAAGATGGTTCTGTAATTAAATTTGCTAAGAGTATATCCAAATATATTGGAGTCAAATGTAAAAAATGCAAATGTAATATAGGATATCATAAATAATATATTGTAACATGATAAAAAAATTCATATTTCCTAAAAATACTCATTAATTTTCTTATAACCCAGTATATACATAAAGTAATATTATTAGAATAAATTAATCTATATAAATAGAAAATTATTATATATTCAAGTTCGAATTTGAAATTTTCCTGCCTTTGTGAGATATTTGACTCCCTTAAATGGTTTGTATTTTTCGGCCTGACTCATGTCCAAACGACAAACTCGAAGCCCTGATATAGCCAACTGCGGGATATCGAAATGCAAGTTTATGGTTGGGTTAAATTCTGGAGGTGGAGAGCCCGATTGCAATGAGATCTGGGAAGAATAATTAATTGTTTGAATAAAATAATAATAATAATACCAAAATAATTTTTTTTTAATGAAAGTAGACTTACGTGCGTATTTAACTATTCAAACTATTAAACAATGATCGAATGCCCAAATAAATATTGCCCAAATATTTTTTTAACTAATTGTTCAGGTATAAAATCGAAACATTCAGATTTAAAAATGAATCATTTCAGAAAATAAGAAATATGGGTGAAATTCAGTAAAAGATTTGACCCTTAAAATTTTTTTTAAATTCTAAGCAATTAAGAAAATAAAAAATTCTTTGCATTTCAGTTTATATTCTAAACGAAATAATATGTCTTAAAAAAATATAACATTGACTTATGACTGGCTAACTAAAAAATACGGCTGTAAATGGGCAGGTATTCAAGCGGACCAGATGAAATTGTTTGGTTGGGCATTTATACCATAGACTCCACCCAACCCTGACAATACGGAACAGCGGGTTCGGACATTTTTTTAAAAATCGGTTTCGATTAAGTTCTTGTTATCAACATTTCCGCTTAAATAGTCTAAAATTCCTAAAAAGCAATCCGGGTTCACAACCCTGTTTAAGCGAACTGTTTCATCTATAAAACGCTGTATTTATAAGTTTAAGTCATTTTATTATCCCTTTTTTTTAAATTTATTTTATTTTTTTCAACTTTTTTTAAAATATAAAAATATTTTTTCTACAATAATCTATTTAAATTTTTTTAAATTTACGGTGCCCTTGAGTTGCGGAGCGCTTTTATATAGTTCAATTCTACCGATATCCCATTCCAGTACTTTCGTGACGGTATCGAAAGAATAGGTGCCTTGCGAAGGTGTTAGACACATATTGGAAACGGCTTTGGGCATCAGCATATCGATGGTGCAATTTTCAATCTTAAATCATAGTAAAAAAAAATTTTTTTAAAAAAAGTTAAAAGAGAAACAAAAAAATGTTTAAAAAGCTATATTATAAATTAGCAATAAAATATTTACTCAAATAATAACAATATAATTAAATAAAAAAAGTCCCAATCGAATTTTGGCTTACTAAATTAAAAAAATACTGGGCCCTATTTTTTTTAAATATCCATGCAGCTGAATATAAAACACGGTCTGCGCCGAAAATCGCGATTAATATTTATATATAAATAAAATATATTTAATTCATTTACTTCTTACGTTTCCTATTTCCATTTCATAAAGTATTTATATTATCGGATGAAAATACTTAATTTATAAAAAAAAAGTTAAAATAATTTTCAAATTATTCACTTATTATAATTAACTAATTATAAAAGAAAGGTAAAACCCGAACATTTTTAAAGTAAACTTGAAATTGCTATTAAAAGATGCCAGGGAAGTAAGCACATGTATTTAAACTGAGTTTTTAAAAAAAATTCTAAAATGGATGAAATATCATCTTTAGCAACTATAAATATCAATTTAACTAGGAGTTATAAGCGAGATTTCCAATTTTTTGCCGTTTCTTCGCGATTTAGAACGGGAACCAATTATTATAACTGATATATATTTTCAAATAATAATATATTTAAATAGTATTTTTAACATTATTAATATATGTCAATCAATTGATAGTTGATATTTAGAAAAATAATATATATATATTGATTGTTTATTATCATTATTAGTAATATTTATTGAATCGCGGATTGGATTTGAAATATAATTTTAATGTTAAAAATACTATTTAAATATATTATTAAAATGTATCTACTTTTATTCTCAATTAAACAGTATTTCAATATTTATCACTTAAATATTTCTTAATTCCAATTTATCTTCTTTTCTTTTAAAATAACATTTAAAAAAATATTCCCTCATAAAATCAAATTATTGATAATCTTCTCTATATCACTATAACATCATAAAATCAAATTAGTGATAATCTTCTCTATATCACTATAAAATCGAAATATTGTAAAAACACAAGTGATAAATATATATATTTAATACAGTTTTAGGGAAAGAAAAGTGAAAATTAAAATATGTCAAAAATACAAGTGTATTTTAGTGGAAAGTTTTTTTTCTTTAAATAAATTGCATATATTTAATGCGATTTTAGGGAAAGAAAAGTGAAGAACAAAAAAATTTTTAAAATAAAAACATGAGTGGTGTTTTCATGGAAAGTTTCTTTCTTTATATAATTTGCATAAGGGAAATATGTAAATAATGTATGTTATAGAAAATGGAGAAATTATTTTTGTATATAAATTACTTAGGGGTAATATGTAAATAATTATGTGTAAAAAGAGAAAAATTAGTTAAGAGTGATAATTAATAATTGTAAAAAAATTTTTAAATTATTAATTATATTTTTATTTTCGATAATTTTAAAATTTAAATAAAATTTTTTTTTTTTAAATTCGTGTATTAATTTTAAAAAAATATATATATAATAAGATGAGTTATAAAATCGAAACAAGTGAACAAATTATCTATGTGAAGATAGTTAAAAAAAGAAAAATGGGAATCAAAAAACAGAAATTTGAGGAATTCCAGCGATGTTTCAGGTGTCAATCCTACGGACACCTCATAAAAAACTGCAATATTCCCATTCACGTTCTACAAAATCAAGAGAGAGATGAACATCTTAGTGAAATAGATGAGACTCCAGGAACAAGTTATTTTTGTGGGAAAAATAATATGATAAAGCCGGGGGTTGCTTATCATAACTATAACAAGATAAATGAGATAGAATCACGACATAAACAGTATGGAAATAGGCAGTGGCCGCCTACTAAATATGATGGGACGTTTAAAAAAACCAATGGAATTCAAGATAGGACATTAGGAGTAATAAATACATCGATGGGAAACAAATTCAAATATTACGGGAAAATGCAAGCTACAAACGAGAATTCGACAAAGTTGGGGTCAACTATAGTTAAAGTGACAAACAGTACTGATTTTCAAAAGAAATATAATTCTATGGAAACTGAAGAGGAAGAGATGTTAAAGGATAAAGAAGAAGACTTATAAATGTAAAATATTGCTTCCGCGTTTTTTTTGGAGGGTTTTTCATTTCTTTGTTTTTTTTAACGTCCCGTCATATTTAGTAGGCGGCCACTGTCTATTTCCATACTGTTTATGTCGTGATTCTATCTCATTGATCTTGTTATAGTTATGATAAGCAACCCCCGGCTTTATCATATTATTTTTCCCACAAAAATAACTTGTTCCTGGAGTCTCATCTATTTCACTAAGATGTTTATCTCCCTCTTGATTTTGTAGAACGTGAATGAGAATATTGCAGTTTTTTATGAGGTCCGCGATTCAATAAATATTAGTAATAATGATAATAAACAATCAATATATATATTTTTTTAGGGCGGACATGATATATATTTTCAAATAATAATATATTTAAATAGTATTTTTAACATTATTAATATATGTCAATCAATTGATAGTTGATATTTAGAAAAATAATATATATATATTGATTGTTTATTATCATTATTAGTAATATTTATTGAATAGCGGATTGGATTTGAAATATAATTTTGAAAAAGATTTAAAAAAAGATAGATTGATTGTTATTTTTTTATGATTATAAAAAAAATATATATTTTGTTCGAGATTTGATACATATTTGAAAAATACTTATTTTGAATTGAAATAAAGATTAACCAAAAATCGAGAATAAATTGAAATTGAGAAATATTTATTTGATAAATATTGAAATACTGTTTAATTGAGAATACATTTTAATGGTGCTGTGACCAACCAGGATACGAACACTTATTAGGGAAAAATAAGAAAATTTAAAAAAAATAATATATATTTTGTTCGAGATTTGATACATATTTGAATACTTATTTTGAATTGAAATAAAGATTAACCAAAAATCGAGAAATTGAAATTGAGAAATATTTAAGTGATAAATATTGAAATACTGTTTAATTGAGAATAAAAGTAGATACATTTTAATAACTTTTTTCTGGATACCACAAATTCAAAATTACGCGAAACCATATTAATAATAATAGCGGGATTAACTTTCAACTTTACTCAAAGAAAGTAGTTAACATTATTTTTTTTTAAATTTCGTTGTGCGGTAAAAATAATAAAAATAATGGCGGATCGATTAGTCGAAGTTTAAAAAACTTGGATATTTATCAGCAACACTAAAAATTATTGATATTACTATTGAATTTCTTTCTTTCTTACTATTGAAAAGTAAGATAAAAGAAACTAATTTTTTAAAATATATTTACATTTTTCCCGGCAGTATTCCTAGGCGCCACTACAATATCCAATTTACCCGTTGAGCTCCTGCTAAAATTACTTGTCGCATTATTGTGATTAGCATTAACATTTGAACTGCTATAGTTGTACAAATTATTACCACCTCCTCCGCTTGATTTGGAAGCGGAAATTTCGGATGAATTTGAGGGATTAGAGTAAGTAATAGAATGCTGCACGTGCAATGGGATCATATTATTTGTGGCCAGGTTGGAGTTTACCTTATAATATGGGTATTGTTTGATGGATAAAAATTTTTATTATTATTATACTAATAATTTATAAAGTAATCAACATAAATGGATTTCTAAAGTTTATATTATCAGTTTCTTGAAGGATATTTTTCAATTCTATTAAGGCCACTTATTAGAGTTGTTTCAGTATGAATCGGTTTAGTTTGCATTATTATAAAAAACCTAATCGACTACTCAACATTCAGCTTTATCGATTTGATTCAAACTAAATAATTGTTTAACGTTTTAACAAATCTAGACCGGTATCCTAGTGGCTTCTAAGTTTTTTTAGCGTATATCGACATATCAATAGTCTATTTTAGTTGGGATTTTATGCCAATAAAAATACAAACGATTGTGTAATAATATTAATATGTTTTCCTTAACTTTGAAACGATACGTTTTAATTGAATAATTTTTTTAATTTAACCTATTTAATAACTCATTATTATTTTTTAAATCATTAATTTTTATTTCAAATAATAATATTTGGACTATTTTCTTATTAATGTGTTGTAGGTTTTTTTTACTAATCAATCAAAATTCATGGGGTGCTATAAAATAAATCATATCCTTCATACTCTCCAATCACCCTCTTCAAAAAAATGAATGAAAAACGAGCCAAAACCCTTTCATGGTAAAACCCCTCCTTAAGAAAATTTTAGATAAGCCTAGTATCATTTATCTACTTATATACATACACATATAACATAATGAACATGAGCAAACCTTGTATGACATGAGCCTAAAATTACCGTCAGGGGGAATAAAATTGAGTTTTTTCTCAGTTTCCCAGTGTTTGAGTCTCACACAGAGATGGAAGCTAGAATCATCTAGGATTCTGGGATTCGTGAAATTCATGGTGAGTTCAGGCATGCCGCTCAGTTTTATGGCACAGTCGATCTGATGAGGTTTTGATAAAATTGTTATGCATAAAATAATTACTTTTGTTGCTAGCTATGCTATTAAATACCAAATTATAGGGATTTAAAATTTCTCAATTATTTATTTATTGAAGGCAATCTATAGTGCCCACATTGTTGAATTATAATCATACCATTTATTTAAAGTTACATTATAAATGAATATAAAAAAATTATAAATTAAGAGAAATTCGAAAGTTCACCATAAAAAGGTTATCCGAAATTCATAATGTAAGCATTATATTCTGGAATACATTTTATATCAATTTAAGATTGAAATTTCGAAGCCCTATTAGATTCTATATTTTTTCTTTCTTTCATCTTTATAGTAAAAGAGAGAAATTAATATGAGATTATGAATAAAAATACATGTGTTTACACTTATATCAATTTAAAAACTAAAAATTTTCATTTGCTTGCAATTATGATGAAGATATATTATTCCTAACCATTAAATAAATTGTTAATACAATATTGCAGGAGAAAAAAAACAATTTTCATCCATATCTAGAAAGTTTGAAGGATCTTAAAATTTAAGATGGTAAATTCGTATATCGTCAAACTAAACTGGCATGTCTAGGATTTTATTTTAAGAGGAGGGTAAATTTTTCGAAAGAAGTAAGAGTTAAATTACTAATATCCTGCAACTCATATTTTTGAGAATACAGATTTTAATAAATAATTTTGGTGAATAAAATTATTGGTTTTTAAAAGTTCTTCCTCACAGTTTTTTTTAACCTTTATGGTTGAGATAACATCTTTAATCACATTTATATATATGTTAGCGCCATTGTTATTTTTTCAACTTTAAATCATTTTTTGAGCGCGTATTTTTAAATTTAAAAATCTGATTTTACCCGAAATGTAATCTATCATGTTTGGAATACCTACCCTATAATTCCCAGACAATTTTTACCATGAACTTTAGAACTTAATAAAATTATATTAGATTTTCCATAAACTTTTTGTATAAATTATAGATGTGACTCAAGGGTTAACAGCAAAATTGTCTATAATTCATAAGAGAGGTATTCCAAACAGGATGGAATGTATTTCCGGTAAAATCAGATTTTTAAATTAAAAAAAACGCGCTTAAAAAATGAATTAAAGTTGAAAAAAAACACATTGACGCTAACATATATATATATATCTTAATACTTGCAATCTTTAACAATTTGAAAGAAAAGAAAATTATATACGATAATATTACATTGCCTTGAACTTCTGAAAATATAACGGAACCAAATTTATCTATAATCGCATCAATTTCTTCAATAACATCAAAGTACGCTTCGTTATTTGAATATTTAATTCCTGTTCTTCTCCAGGGGACATTCGAGAGTTGCCCTTTGGGAAGATCGGAACTTAAACTATTATTTATATTATTTTTTGTAACATAAATTAAATATTCTACTTAGATTTTCCTGTTACTGTATTTGCAATCGTTCTCAATATATTAGGAGGCTTTATTAATTCTTTTAATATATTGGATTCAGTGATCAATGGAAAACCATTGTCAAGCATTTCATCTAAAACCTATGGAATCATAATAAAAGCTATATTTTTTTTTGTGCAGTAAATTAAACATTTATAAAAATTTTGTGCAGTATTTTTAAAAAAATTAAGTGGTAAAAAAAATATAGTTGATTAAGATTGCCCAGCTAGTATTGATTAAAAAGTTATATATTTAATTAATATCCTTTTTTAAAAACTATCAATAAATTTTTGATAAAATTGGATTTCGTTATCTTGGACCTACTCATATTTTCCATATTTATTGATAAAAAAAATTATGAATTTGATTTATTTTTACTAATTTTGATAAATTGACGTTGGTCATCTTCCTTCGATATTCAATTTATTTTTATCAAAATTTCTAGAGCTAAAGGTTATTTTTAATAAATTTTCAATTTGATATTTTAAAATTTAAATCAATATTAAAAAAATAAAAAAAAAAATGAGTGTTTTTTTTAAAAATACAATATTTTCTTTTTATTTATAAAAAAAATTAACATGTTATATTTGGTTCCCACTATTTTTTAGTAGTAAATATAATATTCTTAAAGTAGTGATTAACATAATAAAAATGGTATTAGTATTAATTTTTTTAATGTAATATATATATATTAAGTAATAATAATTTATGTTTAATAATTTTTTAAGAAAAATTACAAGGGAAGCAATCCTTGATTTCTATGAATGCTTCATCACTGATAATTAAAATAAAAATTAATAGATATATTTCATTTAATTGATTAATGGACAGTTTAAATCTTTTAATAAAATCATTCCACAAAGGAGAAGCATATGCTATTTTTATTTCAGCATAATTTAAAAATTCATAGGAACGTAATCATAATTTGAAAATATTACAAATTGGTATTGGTCTCATTTTTAAGGGTTTATTTAATTTTTTTTTGATAGTATTTATTTTTTGAATTAAATATTTTGATGTTTTGATCTCTACCTTAAAATAAATTAAAAACTTTAGGCATTCAGACTGATTTTCAAAAACTTTATAGGTTCATTATAATCAGCTGAATTGTGGGTATTTACTAATCACCAATGTTATCAAAACCCTATCCAATAGCCTATTTTAATCCCAGCTTGCTTGTCTATCAAGATAATTTTTTATAAATTACTATCTTATTAAAAACTGCACAAATAATTTATTATAAAAAAATATTTATATTACCTCATACACCACAATATAATTTTCTTTAATAATAGTTTCATTACAATCCTGAAAATAATCTATAATTGTATCAACTATTTTATGCAGAAACTCAATAATAAATAGAGGAGGGCCTAAATGATAAGTAAGATAAATTAAATAGTATATTTACATTCAGTAGATAAGACAGCTACAAAATATAATTTACATCTATGTATATTTATAAGTATATGTCGCGGAGTTGGAATAACAGGAGGTATAGTATCAAAGTTTGAAATCTAATTCATTGAATTTTATACTGATTATTAAATTAAGAAAACTTTCTTTTGTTCCTCAAATAAATAATCACATATAGAACGATTGATAACGCTCTTCCAATGCTTTTCCATAAATATATCACTATATTTGAAAATATATAAATTATTAAAGCTATTCTGATTAATATAATTACCCATGCTTATTAATTATAAATAAACTATGAATCATATTGAAATTTTATGTCTGTATGAAAAAAAAGCCTAAAATAGTATTACTTTTTAAAAATATATCTTGCCAAACAATTATAATGAGTTTGTTCTGTATAACATTTTTATGGTGGGTATTGTTGCGTTATAATCTAATTCTTTATTTTACTTTTTGTTTTTGAACTTTTTGTAATCTAATTTTTATTATTTTTTGTAATTTGATTTTATAACTTTATTGCATAACCTTATTTTTATAACTTTCGGCATAACCTTACTTTTTATATTTTATAATATTTTTACTTTTTTGTTTTTCGTTTGTATTCTAATTTGGACTTATAAAAATGTATATAAACGAAGTGTGAAATGGAAAAGAGGGTGATAATTAAGTTAAATATAAATAAATACATTTTTACTTTTATGCACATTATCATGTTACTTTGCAGGTATATATAAACTTTATTATATAATTGATATTATACTATATGTTTCGTGTTCTGTAAATCATTAAGGAATGTATAAATTACAAAACAGCATTTTAACTAATTTCTTACTATTTTATTAACTCATTAATTGTCAAGATTTTTCTGGTAGATAAAAATTCTCAATTTTTTCAAATTATATTGATATATGCTTAAATATGATATTCTAAAAATATCAGCCAAAAAAATAATCTTAAATAGCAAATTTAGCCTTGTGCATTTCTGTGCACTTAATCATTACGAAGTTAAAAAATAGTGTTGTTAAAAACCCGATTTGTGTAGATTTTTCAAAACAGTCCGATAAGATTTTAGCTAAAAAACTTCGAGATTTGGCAAATAGATGTCCAACCTTTCTGCCAGCTAGCTATGAGTAAATTCTTCAAGCTTATATAAAAAAAATTTATAATCATTAAAATCGACTTAAATCGGGCTTTTTAACAAAACTATTAAAAAAGATAAAAATTATGTATAATACCATAATAATGAGCACAAATTGAACTTTTCAGCGGTTTAAACTCAAATTAAAAAAACGTGAACTTAACTATATTTAAACTGAAACATTAATTTTTATTTTTTTAATATAAAATGTCTAAATATAAAAGAAAAAAAAATTATTTGGTGTTTAATTTAAACGAACATGTTTAAAATGCATTATTTACGTTAAAAGCTGTTAAAACGTTCAATTTGTAAAGATAAAAAAACAACAGAAATCTTTATTAAAGGAACTTCGTTTAACGAAGTGCGATTTGACATGTTTGGCCATATATCTTGAGTGCGTATGGCAATATCTGCTTATATCTATAATAGTGGATAAATAATGTTCAGATGAATCAGTATGGTTCTCACTTTGTAAATGAATTCTATATTTCAAATTTCGAAATTGTAATTGGTAAATTGTATTCAGGATTATTAGAATATTAATATCATGATCATTAGACCGAAACATCCTTTATTGTATGATTAAAGGATATCCAGTATAATAGAATTCCATAAATCACTTAATATCTGGGATGGTTATACATATATTAGTTCTACAATTAGGGAATATAAGTCTTTCGGAAATTAAAGAAAATATATCTGGTAGACTTTTAACAAGAAATCGTTTACAAGTTTTATTATATCTTTATCTTCCTCATTGAAAGGGCTTGTATAATACAATCTATTTGTCTACATTTTAAATTGGGATAAATTACAGAATTTCATCTTGTAGAAGATGGTCCTAGAATGGCGTCATTAATTGAATTATTAATATCTAATTCACCAGTATGTGAAAGTAAAACTTCAACATTTATTCACTCATTATCATCAAAATCTTCTTCATCACTATGCCGAGAGGTTTGTTGGAATTATAACTATATCTCTTTTCTCAATTGGTAGTTTAAAAAGGAGCAAGTTCTTGTCAACTGTTAGAAAACGATTCAATAAAAATTAATTAAATTTTTTTTAAATTAGTCATATATTATTTTCAATATTTTGATTGAATTGACAAAACAGGTGCATAATAAAAAAAAGTTAAATGAATATAAATTTAAATATATAAAAATGTTTGGCAAAAAAAGAGGTTATAAATTATTTTAAATTTTTATAAATTATTTCGAATATACATATATGATGGATATTTTAAAATAATTTTATATAATTTGATCAGAATGGATAATGTTAAATATAAAAATAAATGAATAATGTAACCTTTAAAATTTTATAACCTTAAAAAATTTACTTTCTTACTTATCTTTTTCTATATGTAAAAACTTTAAATACTATAAAATAAATCTTCTTAAATATAAAATTCTTCTTTTGTATATATGTAAATAATTATAAAAAATAAAAATATATATATAATGAAAATTGTAAAGAGAGATATATATAATTTAGATAAATAAAAAAAGTAATTTAATTTATTGTTTTTTTACTGCCTTCCTTGTGTTATCATGGTGGCAGCAAAGCTACTTCAGAGATTTTTTTAGATATTTTTTCAGAGACGAATTTTAGATATGATTTTAGCTAATGGAACATGGTCAAACTAGATGAAAGAGGATTCTGGAATGTTATGTTTATTTAATTCTAAAACACGTAAGGTATGATTAAAATGAAAAAGTGAAACATAAATAAAATTTTAATAATGAAATCTATAAAATATGAATAAACCAATATGGGAGCATCATAAAACAAAATCGGTAGATAAATTAGAATTATTTCATATATTATGATAGTAAAATTACTTTAAGCTTAAAATTTAATTTACCAGATAATTTATTTTTGGCTATGGAAGCAATGGTATCAAGATATGAAAGTTCAACTTAAGAGGAAGCAATGTATATATTAAAATGTTTATGTAATTATAAATCGGTAATGGAGATTAAAGAAAATTATCCTAATAAAAATTTTCAACCTCAAAATTATAAAAATAATCATAGTAATAATTATTATCGTGACACAGACAATTATTATAACAGAAATCAATATAATAAATTTATTAATAAAAATTATTATGAAAATAGAAAATTACATAACAAATATGATAAAGCGACACGTAACAATAAAAGAAATGATCATTATAATTATAAATCTCATAATAATAAAAATTTGAATAAAATTGAATTATGTAAATTAATAACAAATGATAAAAACGAAATAGATTCTTATAAATTAAAAGAGATAAATTATATGATAAAATTAAAGAAAAAATTGTGATTAAAGAAAATAATGATATAAACATTAAAGAAAATAATAAAATAAAAACTTTTATAATTAATAAAAAGAGACAAGGTAAGAGTTAAATATATTGATATTAAAAATATTTTTAGGAATGTGATATGGAGATCATATGTTAAAAATGGAAGGCGAAAGAAATTTTTTTCTATAAAGAACAATTTAAAGATAAATTTTGATATGAATGAATTGTTTGAATTGAAAAATAAGGGAGTAAAATTTAAATTTAAAATAAAAATAATTGAAATTTAATAATAATTAAAAAATTATTATATAAAACGCTACAATTCAAAATATTATATGATTCTATATCCCAAACCCAATGATTAATATTCTTATTCTATGAATGATTCCAATAAATTATTTAACCCACTATCATTTCAATTATTCCAAAATAATTTTATTCGATATAAATTGATCATAATATTCACTATAAACATGATAATTAAATATAAATGATAATAAATAACGATTGGAACAAGCTAATGTGATGATGACGATCAAGCGAATGATCAGACGATCATGATAACAAGTGATTCGAACAAACCAATGAAAAAAATATGACTGAGGCTAAACAACAAACATAATAACAAATAAAAATATTACACAGGTTTTTAAAGTGGGAAGAAGTGAAGATCAAGTTCAAGTTCAAAAATTACAAGTTCAAGTTTAAAAACACAATTTTAAGTTCAAAATTCACGAGTTCAAAGTCAAGCTCAAAATCGGAATTGTGACTTGCGATCTAGAAAAAAATGATGGTTATAAATAAATAAAATTTTTGATAAAAAAAATAAAAATTTGAAAGCGAAATGGAAATGGGAATGATCAAATACAAACAGCAAATCAACAAACAATGATTCAACGAACAAACAAGCTCAAGCCCTACTAACAAATGACTAATAGAGCAATAGATAAGATGATCAACTGAGGACTGAAGTCACTTAAAAAAAGTGGAATATGTTAAATATAAAAATAAAATGAATAATGTAACCTTTAAAATTTTATAACCTAAAAAAATTTACTTTCTTACTTTTCTTTTTCTATATGTAAAAACTTCAAATTAAACCCTTTTTCTTTAACCTTAAAATAAATCTTATTAAATTTTATAAAATTCTTCTTTTGTATATAGGTAAATAATTATAAAAAATATATATAGAATGAAAATTGTAAAAGAGAGATATATAAAATTTAGATAAATAAAAAAAAGTTATTTAATTTATTGTTTTCACACTGCCTTCCTTGTTTTAACAGATAAAATATTTTAAAAGGATCTCAATATATTATTCTATTTAATCTCAGGTGGGTCAAAAAATTTTTTTAAAATTATTTTCAAAATACATTTTATAACTAGCATTTTTAAAATGACCTTTCTTTGGGTATAAATAAATTCCTTCCAAACCCTCACCCTAGTGACGGTTATTTTTCTATGTATAACACAAAAGATTATGATTCATTATATTAGAATTGTAAGAATTTTTTAAAATAATTTATACTCGATGGTTGACCGTGCATATATGCACCAGTCAACTTTATTATGCGATTACCTATCAAAAATTTAAAAATTTTAAAACTAATGATAAATATCGATATATCTATAAAAGAATATACACACTAGTTATATCAAAATAATTTATTCCTATGCTCGTGATTACAATTAGAAAACTTTGTATTTTTTAAACATCATAAATCCGCCATGTTTGAGGGCTTTTTAGGGATATAAATAATTTTTTTTTCATATTTTTCTTTTTTATATTTGAATAAAAATCTCCGAACTATATTAAATTTATTTATATTATTTTTATGAAAACTACTATGTTTAAAAATGATATATAGGAGGAGGTATGTATGTGCACCGTTAACCAGTAACGGGAATTGAATATTGAAAACCTAAAGATTATTTTGCTGTAAATTCTATATAACGTTAATATAAAATATTCTTTTTAACATTATTTTACTCAATTTTTACGATATTAAACTTTTGTTACATTTTATATCACAAACATCGTTATTTCTTATATTGTGTGTGGATGTTAAATATTTAAAAACCCGCGAAATTTGCCTTTTTTCATTATGTCTTTGCAATCCACTCCTAACTCTAGAAGAAGATATGGAACTGGTACCTTTAAATTTATTAATAATTAATGTTTAATATTTATTTAAGAGGCAAGTTCTCCTATGCCATATGGAACTCCAAGATCATTGATATCTGGTGATAGAACGTGAGCCTCTTATATTGTTACTTATAATTTTTTAATTAAAGTCCAGGGACACCATATAGACAGAGACCAGATCTAGGTAGTAGTAATAGAAGTAGGGTGCTAACTTTACATGATGGCAATCAGGTATAATAATTTGTTAATTTTTTTAAAGACTTTTTTGATAGGATGAAAATCAAAATGTTATGTCTCCATCTGCTACCTCAGATATTAGTATTTTAGATAATGCAGCAGGTAAAATGGTTATATGGGGCACTGATATTAGTATAAATGAGGCTCAAATGAAATTTAAAAATTTTTTAATGACATTTACCCTCCAAAGAAAATTTGATGATTTAGATGATACTCTTAATGAAGATGACATTCAAACACCTTATTATTTACAAAAAATTGAGGAAGTAAGTCCTATATTAAAATTTTTATTTTGAATTAATTTGATAAATATATCACATAGATGCATTAATACCACTTTTTATTTACTAATATCAAATTTCATTAATATTTATAACAGAAATCTTTTTTCCTGGAACTCAGCCTGTCTACCTATATAGAATAGGCCACACTAGTGTGTAATTATTTTTTTGCCTGCATAGAATTTTTGTAAAGTTATTTAGCTTGTGATTAATTTTTATATAGAAAAATTCATATTGCTTACAAGCTATAAAAAAAATTTCTTGAATCCTGGTACTTAACCTTGACTTAATTCTTTTACGGCCAGGCTATGCTGACTAGACTAGATGTTTGTACCAGTGGGCAAATAAAAGATTCTAAACAATGGGTGGGTTTTCAGTTTAAAAATCTACCCTGTTCTATGGGTGTTTTTCTCTTATAATAACACCTAAAATTTAAATAAAGCACATATCAAATTTATAACACAAGTAAGGAAGTCCTATATTTATTTTGCTAAATAAATATTCATAAAAATTTTAGCCATATCTAGGTTCGACATTTTGATACTTATTTCTGTTTATCTTTTTTTTCTCTTTCTTTATAGGCTTTTTAGCATAATCTATATAGCTTAGTGATCTGCATTGAGCTTAATTTTTCAAGCCCAGTCAGGTTCCCGAATTTTTTTTTTAAATAAGTTCTGCCAGCCCAGTCCAAACCCCAAATATTTTTTTAAGAAATTTTACTGGCTCTGCCTAGCCCGAACTTATTAAAATATAGAAATTAATTTATATAATTACTCAAAATAAAAGCCATATGTTATGGCGTTTAGTTCTATCATAAAAAATTCAATATAAAATTGATAAATTTAAACATATTTAAAAAAAATTATAATGCCTGACATGACTCGGCTCAAATTTTATTTAAAAATATCAGGCCCAACCTGGCTGGAACCCGATTTTTTAAAAAATTAGGCTTGAACCTGGCCCAAAGCTCGTTTGGGACGGGCCATGTACGGGCCTGGCCTACTTTTGCAGATCTCTAATATAGCTAGCTTAACAGTCAGTTATTTAGTAATAAGTTGAACTAGTACATAGCATAAACAATTAAATTACTGTTATTTAATTATAAATCTAAAAACTTCAAGTGTTCTCCAAATTTCTATAAATTTATACTTTGTCATTCACTTACTGCAGTATTTGTCGAGGGACTCTTGACAAATAACCAATTTAAAAATATAAAGAACATGATATGCCTGCATTAATATCTGAAATGAGATTATTTATGCAATAAAACTTAACTAATTTAATTAATATTAGCAAGATTTTTTTACAGCAGTTGCCCAATTTATGATGCTATTTTCTAATACATAGTAGTTAATAGGAATTTGATTGGAACTCAAAATTTTAATCAAATTAGAGAGTTGTCTTATCAATAGCTAAATAAGACAAGTTTTATATTAATATTTTTATGAATAAACTTTTACTAGGAAATAAAATTTATTTCAAATAAATTTTATTAAAAACCAATCTATCAAATCTTTAAATAACCCTAGCCCATAGCTCTCTGACCTTTAATCCTACTCCTTGCTTGAGATACTCATTTAATTTTAAATATATTTCATCTAAATGAAAAATTTACATCAGTAAGATACATTATATTTTGGTTCATAAAATTAAACAAAAAGTATTTTGCTGATCCTCTAGGGGCAAAGAAAATGTATTTTAATTTATATATTTCCAATTTTCACACAAAATGACCTAAAATTTCATTTGTTTGTATGATTAAATTTCTTGAAAAGATATTTAGTATCCTAATGCACCTCTTTTGCAAGAAAATATTATGATTGACATTATTTCCATTATATTTCTAACAACTTTTCTTATAAAATTACAGATATAATTATGGTAAAAATAACGTATTGAAAAAATTAAAAAAATAAATTTTACATTTCGATTTTTTATACTAAATTTTGTTGGCATCAAACAAATTTACACTGTTTACCATGTATGTTGTTTTATCGATGCACTGCCAACCGCTTGTTTTAAAATGCAATCACCCCTCTTCACAAATCTACCATCTACCTATAATTACTTCATAAAATTTTAATATCTTAATTAACCCTTGACCCCAGTTTATTTATTGAATATGAATAAAGATTAAAATTTTTTTATTTTTACCGATTATTAAAAATATTTAATTTTCGCGTTTAAAAAAAATCGCGAATTACGTTTATTCCATTCTCATAATTATAGCATTATGTTCTTTCATGATGTCCGTCAATTTTTCTGCCAGACTGTTATCAGTAAACGACATTTCACCTCTATCGACATTTTGTCGCCAAGCCTGAAGTCCCACCTCTTTAACTACCGTCTCATTGAACTTCATGAAATCGACGCAAAAATTTTTATCCTTGTCTAGCACAAACATATTTTGAAATCGATGACCCCACAAAATACTAGCTTTTTAAAAAATAATTAAATCAATAGGCGTAATCTTATTAAATTATATAATATAATATATATACTTGGATAATACGATTTATAGACCTGGATCGGTATACCCGTTGGTTTAGCGTAACCGTTAACCATAAATAGAATTTGAAAGTTTTCGTTGATGATATCGTTTTGATTAATCGCCAAATCGTACAACGGCGATTTCGAATTTATGTGATGCAAAATAATTTGCGGTACCGTAAGATTAATATTCTCGCAATTTTCTTGCCCTTCCCACGTGTGAATGGGTAGGAAATACGGGTTGAAGGGTATGACCTCCCCTTCGTGCGTTATTTTTTCGCGAAATAGCACTGCCGTTATAGAAACGTTTGTTAGTTGGATTTGATTGGTCTCCGAGACTCTGGCCATCAGATACAAAAAACCGTTCCTTTGATTCACCACGCAATGTTCGCTAAAGATGATGCACTTTTCTTTCTTCTTGGGGTAACAAAACTTTATGAATAATATTCCCGTAGTCAAACAATCCACGATTACCCCCACAACACACTGGAACATTAAAAGAAAGATGCCCGACCTGCATCTATCGTCTAAAGCTTTGGTGCCATAACCAATTCGGTGCTGAGTCTCTATGGAAAATAGGAATATGGAATAGAAGTCTCTGATGCCAGTTATACATGTTTGAGGTGTCGACTCACTACGATAACTGAAATCGCCATGGGCATACGATACGAACCACCACATCACAGCGAAAATCGTCCACGATAAGAAATACGCGAACGCGAGTAAAACAAACACCCAAACAGCGTGAAGCTGCAGAAGACTATCCACGTAGTTTATGTATCTAGGAAATATGAACTGATTTCTTTGCGGGAAATTTGTCACATTGGAATGCGAATCCTTGTACGCCGGCTGAAAAATGTTATATTTATTAATTATACTTTTTATTTTAAATGGCATTTTTTTATTATTATAAGCTACAATTAATAAATTATTTATTAAAAATAAAAATTTTTAATTTTAGATTTGAATTCTTTTTACATATTATCTCATATCTCAAAAAAGAAAATTATATAGAATTGTTCCATTTATAATTACGGAAAATTATAATAGCAACAAATAATTCCAATTTTAAGATCTTTAAAAATATTCTTATTTTCTAGAAAATTGGTCCCGGAGGATTACCCTATAATGTTATTTACCCCCCCCCCCCCCCCCCATTGCTCGGAATCAATAAGTAGATTATTTATAGGTCTAACAACTAACATAACATTTTTTAAGAAATGCAATCCTATACTTTCGGTATCGATGGCCGATATAAATATAAGTGGCTGATATTCAAAAATGATAATTACTTTTTAGTCTTGGGTTCGCCTGTTATCAGCACGAGATACTATGTCTCTTCCAAGGGATGCGTAACTCATCTGAAATATAATTTAATATTATGCATTTTGTAACTTAACCGATTTAAAATAGATTTTCAGAATAATGAAAATAAAATGCATAAATTTATATAGGGTTTGATTGACACGGAATTTTTTTTAAGGAACTCTATAACATCGATGAAATTAAGGGTGCTTAAATAAATTGATCTATAAAAATACACTGAAGAAAAAAATTACAAATTAATTTTATTGAAATTTTTAAAATGCGTCGCGAATTTTTTTTTATCAGATATCGAATTCGCGCGTCGTCAGCCGCCATTAAAAATAAACCGACCATGTAGATCACGGCGCTCAGGTCTAATTATAAATTAAGATATTATTTTGAGAAACTATAAATTTGGGCTCGGTTTGAGCCTATTTTTAGAAATGGCTAACTCATTATTCCCACAAAAATATCGCCTAATCCTCGAGATTCAGCTATTGCCATCTATGAGCAAAACAATACTAGTCGAGGTTGTAAAAGAACACACTATATCAGTGTAAATGTGAATCAGATTTATCGATGAATTATTAATTTATTTTTAAATTTGAAGTTGATTAATATATTTATTTTAATATTTATCTTTGCCACAAAATAACGAAAAAATAATAAAATGATAATTTTTAACCAAAAAAAAAATGTTTGTATGTCATAAAGAGTTAAGAAAATAAAAGTTTCGATCAGTTTGGTTATATTTTTCGCGGGAAAAACGGGGTTAGAAGAGTTATTTTTTAAATAAAAAAACAATCCCGAAAATGTTCATATTCTTAGATGGATCTGATGCGACATGATTTAACATCTGATCGATTTTAAAAATTCGTTTTATGAGATCAATTTTTCTCTATTATTATTGATTTTAATAAAGAAAAATTGATATTTTAAACAGATTTTAAATCGACCAGCTGTTCAGATTTCACTATGAATGCGGTCCTGATCTCCGGTCCGCTATAACTACTCTTGCAAATAAGACAAAAATGTTTGAAAAACAATTAATTTAAAAATGATTTTTTGATTATACAACTATTAATAAATGATTTTTATTATTTTGAATCATATATTATTGTTATTTTATGGGAAAAAGAAATTCTACACTATTCTATATTATATTATACAAGTTAAAAAGATTCCAATGTCTATGAAGGATATGTTTAATAATTAAAAAATATATATTTCAAGATTTGAATAATGGCGAATAATTTACTATAAACGCGTTTTTAATAACCGCGCTCAAACGATGCATAATTTTAAAAATACATGTTGTTCAAATATGCAACTATGCTATCGTTTAGCAATAAATAGCGGATCGCTTGAGCGATGTCCCAGCTTTTTGCCTTTACTATAAACGAAGCATAAACATTGAAAGAGAACATATATCGATTTTCGCCAATGAATGACGCACGTTATTCTTTTTTTTTAAAAGACAACATTAATGTAAAATAAATTTTCCCCAAAGATAAGCATATTGGAAGATCCCTTTTTGGATATAAATTGCCTGCATATTAAAAGCTTCGATAGCGAACTATATAGACAGCTGATATGTTACCCGACAGAGATAATTTCTGCTTTCGACATTGCGACTAATGAAATATTTTTCGACAAATACATGGATACCGTTCTGAAACATCAGATTCAAGTTCGTTTTTACAATGCCCAGCGAACTTTCAACATGAGACAATTGAATCCCGAAGGTATGCCATTTTTAAAAAAATAAATATATATAATATTTTTTTAAATGCCGCCTCCTATAAAAGACATAGACAAGCTTATAACAGTTAATGGATTAGTTATACGCGTTTCCGGAATAATACCAGAGATGTATCATGCCTTTTTCAAATGTACCATATGCGAAAGAACCATGGGTGTAGATTTGGACCGGGGTAAAATAAGCGAGCCTACATTGTGCGACAAATGCAAAAGCAACCATTCTTTCACTCTAGTGCACAATAGGTCTAAGTTTTCGGATAAGCAATACGTTAAGCTACAAGAAGCCCCAGGTTAATATTCAAAATATATTGTATATTATGTTTTTACATGGAAAGCAATGAAATTAATGAAGGTGTTAAAATTCAAAAATAAATAAATCTATTATAAGGAAAGATATTTTGTTTATTTTAGTTAATATATACAGGAAAAATAGCAAAAATGCTATAAAGAAATTTTACAGGATAAATGTCTATATGGCTTTGCCTCCAATAAAATTGATTGTAAAAAACAGAAATTCAATGAAAAAGAATAGTTTCCGTAAAATATATATAGTATATAGTTATAACCACACTATAAGCAATAATAATATTTCTTAAGGGGGAGTGGAGGGATATTTTAGCATAATTATATTGAATAATTGAATAAAATTAGTTTTTTCTAAATTTAATTATTTGTTTTTGAAGATTTTCATTTTTTAATAATTTTGATCTTATTAAGAAAATCGGGAACCTTTTAAATTTTCATGTCCGGAATATTTTATATTATGAATAATATTTTTTAAAAAACGATATTTACCTTGGGTAATAAGATGATACGGGCTCTGGACACACTCCCCAATCGTTGACTTGTTGGGTATACTCGGATTTGGTAGATAGTTGCGAGCCAGGAGATAGAGTGTCAGTTACCGGTATTTTTAGGGCTAAGCCTTCTAGGATCAACCCAAGAAATCGGACAATAAGAGCCATATACTGCACTCATCTTGACCTGCTACATGTGAGAAAAATCACCAGACCTTCTGCATTAGTAGAGGATAACGCCGATAATATGGATAAGTACATATACAATCGTGTTTGTATATAATAATGTTACAATGTTTGTATCACAAAATCAAAGACTTTGATGGACAACACTTTTACCACCTTTTTAAAAAAAATGCTTATATGTTTAATTTAGACTTTTTAAAACGTTTTTTAAAATAATTTACTATGATTTAATAAATAGAATTTTTACCTAATTTTTTGGAGAATTTAAAAACACGTTAATGTACATTTGATTTTTTGTGCATATTTATTCCATATTCTCTCTATAATTTAATGTCAAATAGTATAAATTTTTATGTATTTAAAAGAAAATAAATATTTAAAATATCCAGTGTACAGAGGCATATTTTTTGCAAAAAAGGTTATTAACTTTTATAACGAGATAAAATAATATGATTATTTTTGTAGAATTAAATCACCATGTAAAAAAGGAAAAGATAAATAATAAAAAAAAATTACATATTTTCTTTAAAAGGGAGGAAGAAAATAAAAGAAATAATAAAAACGGCTGGGCCGATGATAAATTCGATGCTATGGAACGTTTGTCTCAGAACCCCAGGCTATACGATATTTTAGCTGACTCCTTAGCGCCATCCATTTACGAGAACGCCGATATCAAAAAGGGTATTTTGCTTCAACTCTTTGGGGGTACTAAAAAAGACTTTAAGGGCATAGGAAAAGGAAATTGCAGGTTTACTATTTCTGAGTGTTTACTTTTATGTGTAATTGACTATTCATGAACAGGAGCGAGATTCACATACTGCTATGTGGTGATCCTGGCACTTCTAAATCTCAATTGCTGCGGTACGTATATGGCTTGGTAGACAGGAGCCAATTTTCGTCTGGGAGGGGATCAACTGCAGTGGGATTAACGGCTTCCATAAGCCGAGATGTGGATACTAATCACACCGTTCTTCAAACGTATAGTATTTTTATAATTATAATTGATCATTTATAAACTGTTTACAATTTATACCTTAAGTGAGTAGTGATTAAGGGAATGACAAGCTAATCATTTTTTTTGAAAACCACTTTATATTTCATTTGAAGAAAGAAAAATTATTTAAAAAATTTAATCTTCTGGCAAATTATATTTTTTTTAAACAAGGGGCTTAACTCCATTCACAGTAAGCACGAATTCGCGGCGAATTATATAATATATGCTTGTTTTTAACTTCGTCATGAATTCACGCTAAATGTGAATGTAGGGTAACTCAATCCGATTTCGATCAAAGTTGATAGGTTAATAAATATTTATTTGAAATCCTTTCTTTCTTAATTTGAAATAAAATAATAAGGTGGCATTATATTTTATAATTATAAATACATTTAAGTTTACCTTTAAGACATTGCTCCTCATTTTAGTTTTGTAAATAAAAACCATCAAGTAAAATTTATTTCATTTTTTACACATTTTTCTAAGTGGAGCGTTGGTTTTAAGTGACAAGGGTATATGTTGCATAGACGAATTCGATAAAATGAATGACAGCACACGTGCAGTGCTTCATGAAGTCATGGTATAATATTAATTAATAATTCATTCAGTCACTTACCTTCCTACTCATTGTCTCCGTAGTTTCTCTGATTTCTAGGATGAAATAAAACTATTTTTTTTGGAAAAATTGTTATCTATTTTTTTTAAACAAGGAACAACAAACACTGTCAATAGCCAAAGCAGGCATCATATGTCAGTTAAATGCTCGGACTTGCATTTTAGCGGCCGCTAACCCAATCGATTCCCAATGGAACACGAAAAAAACTATTATAGAAAATATTAAATTACCTCATACTTTGTTATCCAGGTTAACATTAAAAATTATGAATTTAAATCTTAAAGAAGGGATGAATAAATTAATTAAAACTAAATTGTTTATATTTTATTTTAACACCCTTTTTATTATACACGCACCACTTTTTTAAGATTTGATCTAATCTATTTGATACTGGATTACCAGTCAGAAGTTTTCGATAGAAAATTAGCTAATCATTTGATATCACTGTATTACGACGGAAATTACACTAATACCAATGGAAGTTCTAATAGCAATTCCACTGGAAATGAATCTAATGCTGAAATTATTGTAAGGCAATTTTTTTAAAATAGAATATTTAGTATTAAAAAGGGAAAAAAAGAAATGACTATAATGATAAGGAAGAAATTTATTTTATTAATATTCCTTCTTTTTTTTAAGGATAGTTGCTAAAATAAACTTAAAACATCTAATACCCCTATAATTAGTATGATTTTTACTTTTCCTTAATAATTAACTTTCTCATAAAAAATCACGTTAATATTTTATAAAAAGATTGTTTAAAAATGGGGTTTTCCCTTTTTATACGACTTATCATCTTTTCTAATTTATCAAAATCTTTTAATTAAATTGATTTTTCTTTAATGTAATCATTTCTTAAATTAACCTCATGAATCGGAAATCTTTAATATATATTGATAAATATGAATTGATTCCATATAAAAGATTTTATTTGCTCCAGCTGTTAAATAATATCGCATTGCTTTTAGCATATATTTTGCCTTGAAGGCTGTTCGTCATAACTTTTTCACATTGCACTTAAGGGAAGTCAAACTCGGGGCATTTTTTGGGCAATTATTAATTTTTTTTGATAACAGTTGGTCCAATTTCAGCTATTTATTAACTTTTAATCTATTATATATATGACTGAAATTAATAAGATCTTACCGAGTATTATTATTATTATTCTACGAATAAAAGTTCCATCTTATTAAAGTTTTAGTGCATATGTGTTATTAACTTATATAAATCACAACATTGAAAACCACAAAAACCTTTTTAGAATTTTTATAGAAAAAACGTGGAATGCATTTTAAAACAAAGGGGAAAAACATGCTCCAACTGCCTCTCAAACTTTTGACTACAAAAATAATACGATTTTTTTTAAAAAAAGGATCAAAAGTTATTGAAAGATTACATCAAATATGCTAAAGAGAATGTTCATCCCAAGCTTAGCCCGATAGCTCAACAGACCCTTATAAACGCTTATACCAATATGAGAAAGGTAACTCATCAATTACATTAAAAATTTTATTAGAAAATCTTTGTAAACTAATCATCTATAAATTTTATCATTTATTTTCAGAAGAATTTTATAATATATAATGAATCTTATGTCTAATTTCTAATTTTGTCAATCATTTAAGATCGGAAGCACCAAGGGTTTTATTTCGGCTTACCCTAGGCAATTGGAATCTCTTATCAGGCTTTCTGAAGCTCACGCCAAAATGAGATGGTCTCCATTCGTAGAATTAAAAGATGTGGCAGAGGCTGAGAGGTTGATTTATTCATTCATACAATTAATTTATTATATCCTCTTAAAGATTATACAAGGACGCCTTAAAGCAAACTATAACTGACCCTAGTACCGGCTTGATAGACATGAGCATTTTAACTACTGGCCAAAGTTCTGAGACCCGTAAAAAGTATGGGGAATTACTGGAAGCTTTGAAAAGATTGTTAGAAAGCAAAGGAAAGAGTGTAACCATGCCCACATTTAAACTTTTCCAGGAATTCAAAGAGAATTCCGATATTGTTAGTATATATATTTTTTGTTTGTTTTTCACTATCCTCTTTACTTTATCTAACAAGTCTCCGTTAATTAATGTTTTCAAAATAAGAAAAATTACCCTATCCTATATAAATATTTTGGAAATTTTTCCCATAATATATTACAACCAAATATGTTTTTTAAACAGTTGATATCGAGAGAAATGTTCGAAAAAGGTTTAAAGGATCTGCAAGAAGAACATTATTTAGTCATCACTGGAAAAAATATAAAAACTGGTTTGAAATGAATGCTACTCTTATATTCGTTAATATTAAATTGAATTTTATACCTTTTTTTAAAAATATATTTATGTTATGTTTCATGAATCGGAAATTATATTTGTATTATAAATGTAATATATAGAGATTTGATTTTCAAAGTAAATATATTTTCCTTAATATCATTTTTTCACTTTTTTAAAATTAATTTATTCATTTTCTTTCTAGCCTTAAAAGTGTGAATAAATTAAGGGTTCTAATTATATTTATCAGAGACCTGTGAACTCGGACCTAAGCCCAGCTTGGGTATACAGGTTGGATAGGAACGTATGATAGAAAATTTATAGAATAAATTGTTAATGTATTTATTTCTGCATTGAATGTGATAAATAAATGTAAATTGGAAAAGATTTTTTAATAAGTAATATTTTTGAAGAATATTTTAGCCGGCATCTAAATTTTTTCGATTTTAAATTATATTGCATACATATAATTGATCTTAAGAATGCAAGGATAATCTATTCCTCTCATTTGTTCATTTACTATAAAATAAAGAAAAGCTTCTTTTATGTTAGCATCATGTGCCGGTATAGCAAAAATGAAATTTGCTATAATCAGTATTCGTTATGTTCAAGGATTGGGATATTAGAAATATTTGGCCCATTTTTGGTGAAAGGGAAGTTTTGCATTTTCAATATTACTCATTTTATTTGTAATAAACAAATGAATGTTGCAAAATTGGTTGTATAACTATGAATCATTTTTAAAAAAAAATTTTTATTTTTTAAAAAACTCTTTTATAAATTTGATTACTTTGGAATAGGTCAGTGAGAATCACGAGAGTATGAATAGATACCTCTGGCCTAAGGTTGGCTTCGTTCCATTTAACAGCTGATCAATTATTATAATCTGTTATGATATAAATTTGATGAAAATCGAAGAATTATCGATTTTAATATAAAAAAATTGATCTCATTAAAGGATATTTTAAAATGGCTCAGCTGTAAAATTGTGTAGGACATTTTGGAACCAGTCTAATCAATCTTTATTGTCGCGATATTGGTAGCGCATTTAGTAAACGGAATTACGTGGATGATTGTTATATTCTTCTAGTAAATATTCACCTTTATTCTGCTTTTTAAAAACTATCGGCGATTTTAAATTAGGAAATAGGAAATGGAGTTATTATCTTTAAATATAGCCATGAAAGATTTTTTTTAGCAAAAATTACTTTTTTAAGCTCTAAAAAGAATGATGATAGTTTAACTCAAGCACGTTCAACTTAAGGAGAATTTTTTAATTGGATGAAATGTTTATAATTAAACAAGTATAAACGAATAGAAATTTAAATAAATCAGCTATTGTAACGGCAATTTTCTTGAGTTAGACAATATTTAAAAAATTAGCTATATAAAATTTTAGATTAAACCCCTGAGAAACCAATTCACAAAATTGCACAACCACCCACTAAAACATCTATTCTACTATTTCCTATTCCAAATAAAAATTAATTTAATATTCTAATTATTCTATGAAATGTCTCTAAAAAAATATGTTCATCTATAAATTTAAACAATGTTCATCTATAAATTTAAACATTCTTAAGCCTAGCCAGATAAATTACAAGAGTAACCACATCTGAAGATATGCCATCTTCTGCTTTGTTGGTAATAATATCATTAGCAGCACATATTAGTATTTTATTCATCTATAACTTATTCAATGATATTTTAATATAAATTACAATTGAAAATCCACAAATATAGAAAGAAATGGAAATCAATTACTTCAATTGCCTATTTAAAAAAATATCTAATATTCGAATTCTATAAAATATCTCTTTAAATGAAGATGTTTATCCAAGTCTAGCCTATAAACGCATATTATGATTTTTACAAAATTTATAATCATCTTTAACTCCAATATTACTTATTAAACGTAGCACAAATTACACTAGAAAATCTACAACGTTAAAAAAAATGTTTGTTTTAATAGGCAATGGAAAAATTAATTTTGCAAAATTAAATTATACAATAATAAACCCTGAAGTTATAATTAATCATTTAAGAATGTAATTTTAAGGGAAAAGACAATATAAATACATTAGTTATACGATAACATTTTTATTTTCACGATATAAAGTTTTCACCTTATAATTTTATTTATATTATGTAAAAAATATATTAATATTCCCATAAAATTTTATTGTAAATATTATATTTCAAAAAATAAAACCAATGTAGCAAAAATATATAAAATTTGGCATACAAATTAGCTGGTATAAGAAGCTTTCGTTTTTTGGGGTGTATATCACTTTGCTATAAACTCCGAAAACAATTTAAATCACGTTAAACAATATATATTTTTTTATAATTATATCTGTTTCAGCAATGATTAGAATTTTTTTTAAGAAAGGAGTAAATAATTTATTTAGCTGAAAGATAACTATGAGTTTAAATTGTGCAACAAAATATCTAGAATGGCGCACGTTTAAACAGCTTATGAAATCTTCCAGGTTTCCATTTGTTAAACGCGAGCTTATGACCACCGGGCAAATGACTAGTTAAAGAAGTGGTCGAAGCCGAAAATTGAGACGAGAGCCCTCCTATATGTGTTCCATTGGAATTGAAATAGGAATCATCCATACTTATAATCCCGGATGATTTATTTGCAACGATATCGTTCCCCTGATCTGACGAACTTATAGTGAAATTGGCATTTCTACTATTAGAGGGGGAGTGGTTCGAAATGCTTTTTGTATTGTTATTGTCACTACTAGGACCGCTGGATAGGGGAGACGAAGAGAGCCTCGAAAGAGTATGATGAGGTGGGTACAAGTAATTACCGCTATTACCTACGTTGCTTAGATGGGATGTGAGATTAGGCCCGTATTTTAAATGGGATTCCTTCTTGTCACGGTAGAAAAATAAATAAAATAGACATAAGATCGCTAAAATTGCTATGCCTGATAGCGCCAGACTCAGCCTAGATAGATGATGCCCTCTGTATGGTTGGTTTTTAATCTGACCTTGTTGTTGACTCAGACTTTCTTCAAACAAATGGTCATTGATACGATGAGAGCTAGCTCCGAGATGGCTCGCATTGCTGGAATTAAAAACCATGTCCAGTATATTGAATAAGCCTTTAATTTCTTTCAACAAAAAGACGTCGAAACTTTGTTGTTTGGCCAGAATAGTAGCGATTTGAGCATTAGATAACGTGCCATTCTTCTCGGATACCTTCCCTTTTTCGTTTATATCAACCTTCGCTTCCTCTCCAGCAAAATCTTTAGATTCTTCAAAACTGTTTAAAGACATATTTTCACTGTGTGACATCGATTCTGTGGTGGTAAAGTCATGCTTTTCTTCGGGGCCCGTGTCCTCTTCTTCCCCAAATTCATGTATTATGTCAAAAGAGTTAGAGGAATAATTGTAAAGACCTCTATCATAATTTTTCCGACTATTGTTAATATGGGATTCGATTTCCCTAATCTCGGAATCACACATGAAAGCGTTCAATGGTGGGTACGATATAGGTACACTTATCATGTGTAAAGGTGTTGCACATTTGGCTCTACTCAGTATTGTCCTGGCCTTGAAACGATGCAAAAAAAAGAGGTTAGATATCCTAGCTTCCATCCACAGCCTAAATACTCTCATGTTACAATCACAATGCCAAGGGTTAACTAAGCGTAATAAAAAAAAAATTATAGAAATGTTTATTAAAAGAGAAAATTAAAAGATTTTAAAATCAAATGGTACGAAATTTGTATCACTGGTTAAAAAAAACATGTTTAAAATTTTCTTTATAATTGTCAAAGTCGAAGATATATGAAAAATAAGGCGGACTTAGAATAATATAAAATTAAAAATATTATTAAAATTAGCTCACCAAATAATTATTTAAAGAGATAATATCGCAACTTAAAATCTTTAAGACTTGTCAAATTCTAAATGATGATAACTAATATCAATTATATTTATTGCTTTAACTAAGTGAAACTTACATGATATGTCCATGTATGTTAGACTGTCTTGGCAATTTTCGAACAACTCGACACTCAAAGAAGTCAAGTTATTGTAACTCAAATCAAAAAGTGACAACTTTTTTAAATCTTTTAGCACTGCAGGAGCGATGTAGGAAATTCGGTTATGGAAAATTTTGAGATCGTGCAAGCTGTCTTCTAGGCCTTTAAAACTATTTGGCTCCAACAGGTATAAATGGTTTGAAGATAGATCTAAACTCACTAATTTTTTGTTATTTTCGAAACTGAATTTTTTTAGTTTCGCTATAAAATTTCGGGACAGGTCAAGTGTTTCTATGTTGGGCAATTTCGCTAAAGCATTTTTTGGTACATCGCCAAGGGAATTGGATTTCATTAGCCATGTTTTAACGGAAGAACTATTGGTTAGAATTAATCCAATGGAGCTTATCCTATTATATTTTAAGGAGATGAATTCTAAAGATGGCATATTATTAAAGCAACCATCAAGAATATGTACCAAATCGTTCCCTGAAAGATTTATGACACGCAGTTTGTTTAAATTTTGGAATGTTCTAGGGTCCAAATTTCTAAGTCTGTTGTTTTGCAAGTCTAAATGCACTAAAGTGGTACTCAATGGTTTGAAAGCAAAATAATGGATGTAACTAATATTACAATTAATAATAAAAAGTTCTTCTAAAGAAGAAAAGTTATTTTCAAAGTCATCATTATAAATTCTAACCAGTGCTAGACTCGATAGGGTAAACTTTTTGACTTGGTTAGTCACAACTGAAAACTTTGGGACGGTCTCCAAAGAATCACCTATCAATTGCAATTCGTAGAGATTCGGTGGTATGTTACCTGTACTATGGTAAGAATCATTGCTTTTAGCTCCAACGTCGCTTAAAACGGCGGACTTAATAATCAAAGTCTTTAATCGGATAAAATGACCTAAGGAAGTAATCGGAAAGGCTCGTACATTCGGAGAACTTATCTGCAATTGTTCTAAAGTGGTGGCAAAGGGGCGAATAGATTTTACCGGAAATTCCGAAAAGTACTCGTTTGGATTTAGATGCCAATGATGTTCCACAATTTTTATGCGTTTTAGGCCCCTGGAATTATTGCTATCTCCTGCTGACTTTAATCTGACATTGTTGAAATCGTCAAATACATCCTCATTAATGGATATGATCTTGTTGAAGTAAAAATAAAGCTCCTCGAGCTCGTCCAGTCCTTTCCCCTCATCCAGGAGGGCTATAGTCTTAAATATTTCTCTTTTAAGATAGGGTATGTTATTAAATGAGAATGTCAGGCTTGTTATATTGTAGACATAATGGTTTTTCTTTGTGGAGTTATGGACATTCATTTTGTATACATTATCATCAGTCACACTATTAAAATAATTATGACTGTCAATGAAAAATTTGCTGGGTGGGTTATTTGTTATCCTGTTCTCCCTGCCCCTGTTTCGTTTCCACAAATCATTTACCATGATATCCTTAACATTACCTATCGCTCCTTGATCTCCTTTAACATTACGATTATAATCATTTTCCGTGGTATTCTTCATACCTATAACCTTAACGTTAGTCCCTGTCACATTTTTCAAGGAGTCCATCAGGGTTTCGTAAGTCATGCTCCTGCAAGTCGTCTCGGACCTAGATCGGAATAAATCCAATTTGCAGCTGCATAGCGGCAAGCATTTTATGCTAAACGGCTGAGATGCTGAATGGGAGATTAAAGAAGGGGATAACAGCCAAAAATGTGTCGGAGATAGTAAGGAGTCCAAATGGTGGGATAAAGCACTTAGTATACTGTGGGCTTTTATTGTTTGATGAATGACCGACGTTCCGTTATCATCTTGAGGTTCTTTGTTATCGGATTCATCATTCGGGGATTCGTTATTGTGTCTAGCATAGGAGCTCTTTCCCTCGTCAGACTTGATCAGACTGCCCTGCCCGCCATGCGAATCCGAAAAATGTGGAATGTAGATAAACGATGATGTTTTAGGATTGTTAGAATTAGCTAATGATGTTATCAGTGGTGTTATGACCAAGAGAATAGTAAACTGAGATATGCATAGTTGATTATTGCAGTTCTTTGACATGTGCTAAAACATAAATAATTATATTTTTTAAAACTTTGGGTAATTAATGTATTGAACACGTATATGTAGATTATATAGAGGGAGGTGGGAGTGTATGTTAGCAATCGTATTTCAATTAATACTTAAAGTGAAGTGTTTGGTAAAAACATTGATATAAAAAAAATTCACATAAAAAATACGAAATTATATCTTATACTATTTGAAATATGATAACCAGTTTTCGCTATACTATGCTAGAATAATTTTTATATGAATGAGGAAAATTAATTAAAAAAATAAATAAATAAAGGATCTATATGGGTGGATATATGTAATATCTATTTTTTTTTACCCATTTAGTATGTTTTCCATTAGAGTTAATAAAATTAATGAATATAATGCTCAATCTTTTATAATAACTATTGTTATAGAAAGAGAAGAAAAAAATAATTAATATAAAAGAGGGGGAAAAAAAATTAAAATTAATTTAATCCTTATTTTAAATAAAAAAAAATAAAGCCATTAATTTATATATTTTTTAATATAAAAAAAATTTTTTTTAACCATAAAAACTCTAAAAAATTTTCTCAAAAAAATATATTTTTAAAAAATTAGTTTTCTTTCAATGAAAAAGCCCATTCACAATAATAATTATTATAGTAAAAGCAAACAGTTCAATTTTCTTTTCCTCTCAGGGTTTAACTAATGTTATAACATTTTTTTAATACCGTTGGCTAATAACAAACCCTTAAAATTTCATAAAACATAATATAATATATTTTTATCTAAAAAACTAATTAATAAATGTATAAAATATATAAGGTTCAAAATTAGGTGACATTTTAAAAAGGAAAGCAATTTCAACACTCGAGACATTATCATAATATAAAAATTATATTTACGTATATTTTGAAAGGGGTGTATAATTTTAAATAGTTTTAATTAAAATTCATTCTTGCAAGTTTAAAATAATACACTACGGTTAGTTCAATTACGCTATAGCTAGTAATTATTATAAAGGTTTGGTTTCCTATTTGATTTTATTTATAATCAAATAATATATCATGAAAGCTAATTATATGTAAATTAGGGATTGCAAATTTTTAAAATTGCTCCTATAATAATAAAAAATTAGAGGCAAAATGGAATTAAGGTTTTATTTTTTTTAAAAAAAATGATTTTAAAAAATATATAAAATTGATTTAGGAGTAGTGCTGTAAAGTAAAGTCAAAAATTAACGTCATTACTAACGGCGTATTTGAAGAAAAGGAACGTCATTCGTTACTAACGGCGTTACTATTTTTGAAGAAAAGGAATGCCATTCGTTACCTTCGGCAGCATTTCTTTTTTTAAGTAACGTTAAACATTACTAGTTACTTAAAATTTTTCTTAAAAAATATGGGGAAAACATATTTCATTGATTTTTCAAATTTTATAAATAATTTAAGCCGAGTTTTTAATTCACATCAACCACCATTTATTATTTTATATTTTTGTTGTTAAATTTTCAGTCAAGATTTTTAATCTAATAAATATTGAATCAACAATGTATGTATATTTATATTTATATTCTTATTAATATTATAATTTATTTTATAAGGAATATTATGTCAATTCAACATTTTCGTCAGATGAAGATGAGTAAAGCCTTCCTTGTTTTTATACCAATGAAGAAAACTAAGGGTACAAAATTTATACTTTGTAATTGTAAATTTTGTCCTAACTCAAATATTTAAACTTCAATTGTGGAATAAACATGGACATCCTCCAAACCGTGCATCCATTTTTAAGGAAAAATGGGATATCTGATTAAACTGGTTATAACAAGATGGAACTCTTTCTATAACTTCGTGAAATTAATATTGTCTTATTAAGGAGAATGATCACAAATTTGATGAATCTTGTGGTATAGATTTTCAGATAATGATAAGTGGTTCATAGATGAATATTGTATGGCTATATATATGATTTTATAGATTATGGAACATGCTCCTACGGCCATATTTTAAATTATGATTCTGATCCATACATTTGTGAACATTTTTAAATATAACTGACGAGGCTGATAGTATAAAACTGCATTGCACCAACAAATCTAATTTATAGGAAAAAAAAATTGCCCTACCCGCTGGTACAACATATTAGTTATGCTAGAAAGTATCCGTAGTGTTAACAAGATTCCTATAAATTATGTTCTAAATAAAATAAAAAAACATTCTTTGAAACTTTTCAATACACGGATTTAGTTGACCAGCTTTAGCTCAGATATGCTTTGTCTAAAATAAAATATGCAAAAAAGCTTGATCATAGCTTTCCAATTACCGAATTTCAAATAATTTATATATTTTTATTAATAAAATTTATATTTTGAAATTCGAAAGAGACTACTTGATCGGAGGTTTTAAAATCTTAAAATTGTTTTAGAATATTTAAATTCGAATTCTACACATTGCAATTTTTAGACATTTAAAACTTTTGGAGCATAATATAAATGCACATAGTGAGATTCAAGTTATAGGAAATGGTCAAATATCCAGTTCATATATACCCAAAATGGCTCGTAAACATTCCATTCCAAGCAACGATTATAACAACATTGCAATCTAGAGCAAGAATGCTATGTTTAACTCAAGTAACATAGTATTAACATAGTATACTAGAAGAGGATGCGCTAACAGCGACTGAAACTTCCTAGGCTTGCTAATTTAGCTGAGAAGGTTTTTTGTATACCTGCAACTAGTACACTGAAAGAATTTTTTCCATCGCTGGATTAATACTTAATGCAAAAAGGACTTCTTTATGTCCCATGAATCTTGATAAAATACTATTTATTCATGACAATTACAATTTTATAAAATCTGGTTTCTTATTAATTATATTTCTTACCAAATTTGTATTTTAATTTGTTTTGATAAAAATAAATTAAATATTACTAATATGTGTTGTGTTACTTTGACATGAGTAAAAATGAAATTCCTTAGTCTATTTCTGAGAATGAGAAAATATATAAATTTAAGAGTAATACAGGGAATAATTTAAGAGCTGAACTAAACATTATTAACAATGTTGGAGTGCCCAACTAAATTATAAAAAAATGTAATACATAAATTATAAACTAAATTAATTTAAAATATTTTAAAATAAATAGCGCGTTCGCGGTTAATTTGATAGGCGGCAGCAAAATCGGCGGGCCGCCGAACGTCGATAAAAATATTTTAAAAAACTGACCCTGTCAATTGAGGCTTCGGCCCACAGATCCAATCACGAGACTAAAGGGGAAAAATTTTAAGGCAAGTTAAGAATATTATTTTTTTTATTTTAAATAAGTCAAACATTCAAAAATTTTTTAAAAAAAGAAAAAGTTCGTATTTCCATTTTTGAAATAGTTTTAAATTTGAAATCGTATGTATTTTCATTTTTAAGATATAAAGAGCATATAGTTTCGCTTGATAATGAATGCTCTATTTACTACGTTTATTTAATATAATAAAAGATGAGAAAATCAAATTTCAAGATTTAATTTATTATCATAAATGAAAAATATCAAAGTTGAAGAGGATTAAGAATTAACCTAGCTTTATTAGTTTTTTAATGTTAAAGTCAAATTTTTTTGAGCGCGTTTTTTAATTTTAAAAAAATATGATTTTTAGTTGGAAATGATAGAAAAACTTGCACTGCGATTTTTAGAAAATTTTGTCTCGAACTTTTGAAATATAAATTTATATATGACTCCAAAGGTAAAAACAAAATTGTCTGAAATTCATAAGGTAAGAACTCTAAACATGCTGAAATACATTTCTGGTATCAATCATTTTCAGAATTATAAAAATGCGCTCTAACACATTGATGAAATAAACATATTGACGCTAAGCTAACATTGTTAGCGTATAAAATAGGTAAAATTTTAACATTGCTATTGAGATGCACTAATATATTTTTTAAATCAGAGTTAGATCTTCAAAAATTGGCCTTTTATTAATTATTTTTTTTTAAAAATAATATTTTAATAAACGATAATTTATTCGCCACAGTTTTTATTATTAATTAAATTCGAATATAAGCCCGGATCTTTTGCACCAGTTGTCTAGCCCGTTATTCATATGTTTGTCCGGTCTATAGGCCCAATAATTTTTTTTTTGCTAATTTTCCGCTCCGGCACGTTAAATTTTATGAGCCACGGACCGTTTAATTTTTAACGAATCTTCCTGACAACACATTTTTAATGCCTATTAGAGATCTGAGAGTCTTATTTTAGAAAAATAATTTCAGATCGGACTGGGTCGGGCTTAATATATTTTGAAAAATTTCGGGCCGGAACGGATTGGGTTTAAATAAGATATCATTACATTTTGTCAAATAAACGGATATATTTGAAAATTCTTACTAGAAACAAGGCGCCAATATTTTATTTTTATCTATAGAATATTTTTTTCTAATAAAACAAATTAAATTAAATAAATTCGAGGCAGGCGGACAAATATTTATCTTTATTTCGGGTCGAATTTTTTCGGGAAAAATAAAAATTCTGTTAGGGATCGGGTCAGGTAGGAAAATTTTTTAAAAAATATTGGTCCGGCCGGTCTTGAAAAATTAGGTGGATGCAGATCATTAATGTCTATATCTATCTCTCCTCTATGGCTATCTATTTCTATACCAATCAAATCAAGTGTTTTTGAATTTGGATCATATCATAAATAACTTATTTAAATTATTTTGTGAATTTTCTATTTTAATTTTATAGATTTAGTCTAATAATTATATGACTCTTGAAATTTAAAGAAATATAACACATTGTAATATTATTTTGAAATAAGTATTTATAAAATAATAGCATTAAATTCAGAAGAAGAAAAAAAATATAAAATTTTAATGCCTGGGTTGGCTCAATAAATTTTTATGAAAGAGATTTGCTAAGTCTGGCTAGTTATAATAATATCTTACCTGGCCCCGCTAGCTGGCTTTGCATATGTTTATAAAGGATATAAAGCAAAAAAGCATATATTATTATATTTTTAGGTCAAAAGACAGAATCTCACACAATCACAATTACAATAAAGGTCGATAACTAATGAATATCCTTAGCAGCTTTAACCGATATTTATGTTAAAAAAAAATTGTATCATAAGATAATTTTTTTAAACCTTAAATAATAAAAATATGATTTCTTATTCATTAATAATAATTACGTATTGAGCCTGGTCAGTCACTGCTAGCAATAGTTATGTTACCTATATTTATTTTAAAATCAAAATATAGTCGATATTCCAGCTACATTATTTCTTTACCTTTGACCATATTTTATATAAAAAATCTACCATATTTTTAAGAAATGGTCAAAAAAAACTATTCACTTATAAGCGTGATTGATCTGGTGAGAGAAATAAAATAAATTATCTTATTTACTACTTCATTCGTAATATAAAAAGAGATATTTTTTGTTACTAATTCAAGGTTTAGTTCATTTAAGGCAGACTAATATGAAACTATGAAAAGCTGCTCTTCACAAAATGAAATCTTGACTGGGCTAAAACCCCTGATTCCTTAACTACATTTTCCCATGAATTCTAATAACCCGAACGATGAACGTATAGTATGGGTTACAAAACCGATCGTATTTTTTTTTAATATAAGAAAGATAAATGATGAAAGAAAGATAAGACAAGAAGCAAAAAAATAATATAATTTAAAAATAATGATATTTGTTATCACATTCTACTTACAATAATATTAATTATTTTGACCTCTTTTTCTTTAAGTCGTAAAACATGTGAGTGATATTAAAATCATCATTTTTGAAAAATGAAGCATCAATTCTGAAAAAATTGCGGAACAAAAATTCATGTTGTTTTTATCTTTATTAATTACAAAACTTATAAAGCCATTTATACAATATCTTATGGAATATACCATATAAATATAATTATAAAAAAGGCGTTTTTTTTAGAAGCTTGTTAAAAAGGCGAAAAAGGATTTAAGAGCCATTTAATTTAATTAAATATAGATTAAAATTCAATTAATAAATAAGCGTAAAATCGCGTTTTATCAAATTATGAATACCGAAAGATAAAATTAATATTGTCATCTGTTAGGTCTCCTAGTCAAAAAAGAATTTAAAAAAATGAATTGTCCATATTCGATCTTGAACTACCATTCGTAATTATAACAATCGAATAAGGATAGTATATTTACACTTCATACTAAAACGCATACTAAATCATTAAAAGGGTATATTAAATGTGTTTGAAATAAAGAACCCGCATCGTAACTTTCCTGTACAAGCTTCGGGTCGGATCGAAACTATATTTTTTTAAGAATAAATTCAGTTCCTGGGTGAGGCTTAATAATTTTTTTTTAAAGGTCTAATTTTTTATTCACATACACGTTCGCCCATTTATATAAAAATTAACTCTCACGGTCCAGTTTTTTAAATTACTTTGATGGTTTGTTTGGCTCTTTATTTATTTTAGTGTATATAAACTTAAACTTATAAGTCTGTTCTGCCCCCCCCCCCCCATAGTAAATTACTTGACGGGAAAAGGAGGTAATGATCAGTGTTTTTAAAATATCGCGCTACTTTTTTCAGTAGCGGTAGCTTTAGCTGGCTACTTTTTTTAGAAAATAGCGATAGCGGTAGCTCGCTGCAAATTTAGGAAGTTCAATTTTACATAATAAATACTTCTAAAAATTATTAAAATATATTTTTTATTAAATCTAAAATTATAATCCTTTTATTTAATTTAATTTTGAAATTTATATTTAAAAATATGCATTATAAATCTAGTTAGCATTATAAATCTAGTTATTAAAAATGTGTGAGATTGTTGAAGATAGCGAAATTTTTTTGGAAAATGAGAAAAATATAGATTATCCTTTCCCAAAATTCAAAAAATACTTTAATCTTGAAGAAAAATTTACTACTGGATATCGGTTTCGATGCAAGATGTGTCGCAAAATTTTATCCTCAAATCATACAAGCAGTTTTAATTAGAATAAACATTGCACGGGATATTATGTTCCCACATATATTAATTACCAAGCTCAAAAGAATCAATAATCTAAAATTTTGCCAACCGCTGGTAGAGTCTATGCTAAAAGGCATTGAGAAAAGGTCAAAACAAAACTTTATTTTTATTTTCTATTATACAATTATATAAAATGAATGAATTTGCTTGATTAGCCATAATTTAAATTGGCTTAATTTACAACACAATCTATAATAATAATATATAGTATTAATATAAAATTCAAAATTAATATATTATTAATTACATGTGTAAAATTTTTAAAATCTTTATTTACCATAATATAATGCTATTCTAATATTTTTTTATAAATAATAAATCTCAGATAAATTTAAATTTTGAAAATTAAAAAGGTATTATTTTTTTATAATAAACACAATCGCTTTATTTAAATTAGATTTCCAGATCTGTATGATGATGATAATGATAATGTAATGGGTGCTATCGTTCATCCTAGTTTCAAGTTAAATTGGCCATTAATTTGACTAAATCTAAAGGGCAACTGGATAGGCTGATGGTAACGTTAAAAAATGTCATGCCTAACCACGATACTAATACTATAGTAAGATCGAAACCGCGGCCTACCATAGACGATTTTTTTGAAATTAATAATAATAATAATATTATTGAACCTCTAGATGCTTTATTTAAATCTAAAAATACTCATCTAAATATTTTTGATGATTTTTTTCATATATAAAGTGTGTTTACAAAATTTAATACTGTGTTGCCCTCAAGTGTTAGTGCTGAACGATTATTTAGTATGGCAAAACTTATACTTTCTGATCGTCGCTCTAGACTTGTGGATGACTGTACCCAAATGTTATTATTATTAAAGCAATAATAAATAAATTATATATAAATATATGTAACAAATTATAGTCATGTTTTTATACCAATATTTTATTTGTGGAATTAAAGTTACGTAAAAAATATTTTAAAAAAAAATCAAAATAGCGTAAAAAGTAGCTAAGCTCTAATAGCGCGCTACTCATTTGAAAACGATAGCGGTATCGATAGAGGGCTACTTTTAAAAGTAGCGTTTAACAACACTGGTAATGATTATAACATTTGGTTTATTCACTACAGTAGGGCCTCAACCTAGCTATCATCGACTATTAATTAGTGTTTTCTTCATATTATTTTGATACTATTTAAAAATGATTATATACATGATCTAATCTAAATATGATTACAAAAATTACATAAGAAAATTCTTAATAAATTTTATATTTACAGAATTTTTATGAGGAATAATGCAAATAGTGAATTTGTTGGAAGGAAAAAAAATTTTCCGAATATATGACAAGATAATAAGCAGTTTTTAATTAAAAATATTTAAAAAATAAAATAATGTCAATTTTAATTAATTCAAAAAATAAGAGAAAAATGGAACTACTAATTGATCTGAAAGCAGATAAAATGATGGACCCGAATTATATTGTGTTTTGATAAAATTTAAATAAATAAATTTCTCCGGGCACTAAAGTGCTAGAATATGCAGCATTTTAAATGCCAAAATTGACGAAATTTAATGATATAGCACACCAAAAAATAAATATTTTCCGATTGTTTTTTTTGCTAAGTTTATATTAGTAAAATTTAGGAGCAATTTAAATGAATTCAACTTCAAAAACTATTACGTGAAAAAAAATCAATAAACAAGCAAAGGATTTTAAAAAGTCAATTGATAATTATAAAACATAAATCACGACAAACTAAAGTGGCCTAAATAATTTTTCGGACAACAGAAATAAAATATACATAAAGAGGTAACATAAAGGTTGTATATATAATTTTATTTTTTTAAAATGAAATGATTATAAATTTACTTTGATAAAAACGTGAATATTCTTTCCTCGTCTATTTTTTTTTGAATTAAAAGCTTAAAAAGTAAAAAAATAATTAATTGTAAAAAAAATTTTATATTAAAAAAATAATAATAATAAATTAAAATTAAATAAAATAAAATATCAGCTTAATGTTATATTTTTAATGTTGTGCCCATGAGGCATTGCGAAACGAAACTTCATATCATTATAATATTATATGTGTCTTTTCTTATTTTCCAGGTATGAACGAAATTAATAATAATAATATTAAAATATAAAATGAATATTTTATGCACCTCGTAAACATAATTAATAATAACAGATTTGATGAGTAGTGAGATATATATAAAACAATGAGATTATCAACAATTTAGATATTAAATATGACATATTAAAATAGATATAAAAAAAGTGTCGCTAGAAGGGAATAAAAAAGGTCAAAACTTTAAGCATTTAATTTTAAAATAAAAATTTATTCCTTTATTTTATTTTTATTCTTTTGTCTCTTCATATATTTTATTTCCTTTACCCCGGATTCCCATGTATGAAAATTTGACTTTCTGTTTTCTTTTTACTTTTATAAGTCTATAAGAATTTTTTTTTTCCCGTTTTTAAATTCTTAATTTTATAATAAATAAAAATATATAAATAAGCAATTTTAACCTAATTATTTTGGGGAAAATTAAATTTTAATTTAAAAATAAAAAAAATCTATGTTTTAAATAAAATAAAAATGTAGATTTTCTTAATTACAAGTTTTATTCAAATCTAAAGAGTGTTGTAATTCGTTTGCTAATTAAACTATGGAAAAATATAATTTATATAGAAAATATTTTTAAAAGTTTTTTTAAAAAAAAATTATTACCTAGATCTTGTGCCACATGCTTAGAAAAAAAATAAAATATTTAAAATCTTCGATATTAAGTTAGCATTTATATAAAAAAAAGTAGAAATGCTTAAAAGAGGCTAATCTTAACGAGATGGATGCGTCTATGTCACTTCTTGGATGGATACTATCATAATCTCCTTTTAACCTTTAATTTTTAAGGAATTAGTGTCTCATTCGAGAAATTAGTTGGGATGGATAGCTGGTAGGAATAAGTGAGGATTAACTGGGATCGGTTAAGACTATCCCGTCATCCAAAAATCACCTTAATGACAAATAAAATAAAAATTCAGTTTTGGTTCTAAAATCGATCTGCTTTGCAGCCACTTTTTATAAGAAAATTCGGAAGATATAGTGGTCGGAAACCATCATAGTGTAAACCTTCATTAATTGGCCTCAGTAGAGTTTAGTTCGGCTATTAAAAAATCAAATGAAGATTATCAATTGGTATTGAAGACCGAGGATGGTATGGTAATATGTCGTCATTTCTAATTATGTTAAGAGAACTATAGTTTTTTCAAAATTAAGTTTAAAGTTCAAATAAATATTTTTTATAATGCAATATATTATATTTATATACCCTAAATAGTGTTGTTAAACGGCTTGTTTTGAGCCGATTTTTAAAAACGGCTAACTCAATATTTCATTCAGAATACAATTACGCAAGGCTGAAGATTTTGTTTGTAGAAGTAACAAAGGTTTAGATATCTATTAACGAAATCTCAAGGTTTAAGCAATATTTTTCTGGCCAAAATATTGAGTTAGCTGTTTTTAAAAATCGGCTCAAAACGAGCCGTTTAACAACACTAACCCTAAATTTAATTTAAAAGTATAAAATATAATATATTATTTAATAATAATTGTAAATATTTAAAATTGTCTTACCTTTTAAATTTATGTTTTATCATATATCAGTTTTTAGTTTTAAATTTATTATTAAAGTATACCCTTATCTTAAAGAATTCGGATAGTCAGAACCATGTTGTTGGAGTTTAGCATGAGCCACATCTATCCCGCCATCAACAATTACATTCGGAACAGAGTATTCAATAAACTCGACATTATTTTTTAATAGAAGTTTAGATTATCCATAAATTCATGGGGCTTTAAACCAGTCCCAACTAAAGGCTTTTTCCCTGACTGTGTACCCCAAAGTTTTTAGCAATGTGCTAACAGATCTTCATTTTAATTTATAATATATAAATCTGTCTTTTATCAATTGCTTATGATTGATTATGGCGCAACTTAAGGAAATCATTTTTAATCACATGACCTATCAGATTTGATTAGTTATTAATAAAAATGATTAAATTTTTTTTAAAAAAATTCTCTTTATTACATCTTACCCTCAACCTCAACCCATATCTCTTAAACCTTTAATTGACCCTTCCATATCTTTCGAACCTTTAATCCTACTTACTAGTTTAACTTTATATATATTCCACCCTATTAAAAAATTTTCTTAAGTTTCAGAGATTCCTTGAAATGGGTTATCCTTAAGATTATGAATTTAACATTGAAAATGGTTATAGTAAAAAAAGACTTTTTTTTATTTTATTATAAATTGGATTTTTAAAATATTATTTCAAAATTTAAATTTAAAAAGATTAATGACATTTTATATTTATATAATTTTTTACAATTTTTATTTAAAAATTATGTATAATTGCAATAAACATCTTTTAGTTTATTAACCAAGGAAATATGGGGAAAAAATTTTTATATTTGTTTTAGCTGTAAATTTTTTACCGCAAAATGGTGCTCTACATCTTTAGAAATGTATAAAATTTTAAACGATTAGGTTTTATACCAGATAAAAAATCTTGGATAGTAGACCAGTATTACAAAACCTTTGAGAGTAGTTTAACATTGATGGTGCCAATTACCTTTTCTCCTCAATGGGAAATGTAAAAAATTTTAAATAATTTGGGTTTGAACTGGATAAAAAGTTTTGAATACCAGAACAGTATGATAAAACTTTTGGGAATAGTCTCAAAAATTTTTTTGTACTTTAGAAGGGGAAGAAAAAAAGGTTTGGACAGAGGCAGTTTGAAATTAATAGTGCCAATTTCCCTTATTTCACGAGAAAAGTTAAAATTTGAAAATTTAAATCAATCATCTATCCAGTTCAAAATTAAGTTCTTCAAAAACTTTGACTTTTTTTATCGAGAGCTATGTATTCAGTTAAATTATCAAAAATACATATATGAATAGGAAATATAATGTTTGATGTAATATTAATAACGAAGAAATACTGCCAACAAAAAGAACACTAATCTAAATGTTGATGGATATATTTTTTTAGGCTATTTAACTATCTGATATTTATTCCTAACTTTCCAATGATAATAGCCATTTTACAGAATAATTTTTGAAAAATAAAGGTCAAAACATTAGATGCTACAAAAAAATAGAGTGCGCGACTACAATATTTAATTACTAGAACATTGTAAACTCAACTCCTTCATTATAAAATAAGTGCAGTCTTGTCACATCGATTGATCGAACACCTTATGACAATAAACCAGTAAATAGTGTTGTTAAAGACTCGATTTTTAATAACGGCTATCACAATATCTTAGCCAAAAAATATCACGCAGCCTAGAGATTTAACTCATAGATGGCAGAAAGGTTTAGATTTCTAATAAAGAAATCTCTAGGCTTGTGTTTTAGCGAAAATTTTAATTTAATTGTAAAAATGAACCATTTGCTAACACTACCAATAAAATTTACTCAGATCGAAAGGAAACCCTGCTATTATTCTTTTTTGTGGAGTGAGGGGCATAAATTTAAGCCATTTTATTGCAATTCTTAGTAAAGTGGGGAAAAAATGAGGGTGAAATCTGATTTAGTTTAATTTTATTTTCAATGATCGATGACTAAAAATAAATTGGAAGCCCTTCTCCATATAAATAATCTTGTTAAAAATCCTCTCAATGATATATAATAATACCTAAACGACGATTCATGCATAATAATGCATTTTAAGACGTCATTGAATGCAAATCAGCTGGAGACCACGAATATTTAAACAAAAATAATAATTATTTTTTTCAACATAAAACACAAAATAATTTAAAAATAATTTGAATTTGGTTTTCCAATACATATTTTCTTGTGAGAATATCCTTGGAATAATTGAGAATATTATTTTACTATATTTACATTAAAATTTAAATTTTTTTATATATATTATACAAACCAAAATGACGTCACAATGGCATCCTCAGTTGTTTTTCATTGATGTATACTCTTAATGAATACATTTCATTCTTGGTATTATTATATGTCATTAGTTCTACTATAAACGATATCTGAAGGCACGCGCTCTATTACAATCTTAGTAACTAATGTGTCATAAAAAAAATTTTTTATAGTAAAATAGCTGAATTAATTAGGAAAGCTCTCTTCTTATTGTTAGACATAAGTTCGATAATTCTAAAAAATTATTTACAATTAAATAACTGTTTTTTAACCTTAAAGTGCAATGAGTCTTTAGGAATCGGGAGAGAGCCAAGTTTTTAATTTCGTGAACACGACTCTTTCTTTTATTTGAAAAATCTCGTAATGCCACTGGTTGTATAACCACAAAAACCCTTAATTGATGAGGATTTAGTATATACATAGTGCAAGATGTGCCTAAAAAAATTGCAAACTTGCCCACACATGTTAATTCATTTTAGGAAAAGAACATTTGCAATCATTGTCTCGATTGGAAAACCTTGCTCATTGTTAATCTCAATGGTAATAACGATAGTAAATAGTCCGAGATAGGTTTTCGTAAATTTAAACAGTGAGAGTAAAAAAATACTTTTAGCAATTATCTTTCTTAAATAAAAGACGATATTTAAAAATTTGCAGCTAAGCCATCAATAAACAAACCGAAAGGTTTGGAGATAAACTTTAAGATCAATCAATAAAAAATGCCGGTATACAAAAAAATTATTAGATAGAATGTATGTCGAAACACACATTTACGTTTTAACCTGTAAACAACCCTTGGATTATCTTCTGATTTAACCAGAAAAGGAATCTGATCTATTCAGAAGCACCCTTCGTGGTATCAAGTGTAAGCCTATATTTTTAAAGGACCTAAGTAACCATTCCTCATTTTGTTCTTCATGGTGAAAAGACTTTTATAAAATTGCCGTAAGAAATTTGATTGTTTTGTTCTTGTAAAGCCCAAACTTCCGTCCTTCTTTCCTTCCTCCCTCTTTCCTTCCTTCCTTCCTTCCTTCCTTCCTTCCTTCCTTCCTTCCTTCCTTCCTTCCTTCCTTCCTTCCTTTCAAGATACAAATATTTGTATAAATAAGGTAGCGAAAGCGTAAATTTTTCCCCTTAGTGCAGATGATCCATAGGCTTTCTCCAGGACTTTGGTGTAGGTGCATTTCTGGTCATTTATTGCCGGATAGGAACTATTAGTTTATACATTGGAACATTTATTAAAAGAATCTGTAAAACTCTCTAAGTTCTGCCATCAGAGGATCAGGTTATCAGAAATCATTATTGTTACTATAGAAATAGGTTCAACAAGGTCATAAATATATTTTACCTCATATTACAAAATAGACCAACTTTTGCAAGCTATAATCGTAGAAAAGATAGATTAAATTCAATTCAATCTTTCGTAATTTCTAAACCTGATAGAACTTCAAATTTCATGAAAGTATGCTGTCATTTTATTAAATCTTAGAAATTAAGCTAATAAAAGCTTACCGACTGCAATTTGCGAAAAAAAGGGTTTGTTTAAAAAAAAAAAATTTGGGGATTTTCCCACACTATATCATATTATTTGCCGATAAACCTAGGCTGGTTAGATTGCGATTTGAATATATAAGACTGACTGTGAGGTTTCTAAATAGTATTTAACAAGATGAGTATAATTCCCATTATATATGCTTGGAGCACAAGCTAGAGAAATTATGTAAACATGGAACCCTTCAATTCAACAACAACTAAGGTACAATGAGCAACTCTAAAGTTAATGTTCATAAGAACAATAGCGTAATTACGGATCTAGGATTATTATGTAATGCGGTCGATGATCTTCTTGAGAAAGTACAGAAAGGGGTAAAGTACACAATAATTGATTACACACAAATAGTGATAGAGATTAAATCACAAGAATGTTGAAATATTTTGACACATAGGGCTACTTCAAGTATAGATGACTTCTGGGTTATCATGGACTCCTATAATCATTTCAAGGTATATGAAGAACTTATTGCGAGACTGTAAAATGACGGTAGTATGCATTAACAACGTAGTAGTGTCGGGTAAAAATTATAGTTAACATCTCATGCATCTAAAAGCAGGTTTATACAGGTTGCAGCAATCTGAGCCAAAAGCCAAAATAACTGAAGAAATTTCACTAATATGCGATTACATTTCCAGAGGTTAACCAAGGCAAATCGGGAATGCATCCAACCCTTAAAGGTCAAAGCAATCATGGAGGCATCGGCACTACATAATACATCAATTGCGAGATTTTTAGAACTAGCCAACTGATACGAACGATTCATTAGGTACTGCTATTTCATAGTTAAACAGAAATATGGTTCCCTTTGTATGGTGGAACCTGAAATACCAAAAGATAAAATATTGTTGGGTAGGGAGAAAAAAAATACTAATTCCGTATTCAATCAAACAATAATTCTGGAATGAAATGCTTCTCATGTCAAGAGGTTGATGCCGTTTTATTGCAAACTTTAGATGTAAAGGATTAAGTTATAGAATATGTTCCGATTTATTCGATTCGGAAGAGCATCCTGTTCTATTTGACAAGGAAAAGGTAACTTGATATTTGGAATGGAGAAGTTTAACTATTGTCTTGGTCGGAAATATAGTTTGATAGAATCCCAGATCTTTTGAACACGGAAAAGGAGTTCTAACAAAAATCCCAAGTATGTCTTACTCGATGGATGTGGAATACGGTTCAATATTAATATGATGTGTAAGTCAGGTAAAAAATGCTATGGCCGATGTCTTGCTATGATTATTTGATTTAATAAGAGCAACCAAATAGAAAAGCTGATGCATTTTAAATTTGATTATAGATATAAGCATCCTGCTGCTATCCAAGGGAAGATTTTAGAAAGAAAAAAAGGAACATTATGCTAAATCAGGTATCACATATATAGCAAAAGTATGGGAGTTTCGAAAAGATTGGAAACCCTAATTTGACCGAGTGAACTATTAGTAAATCAAGATATATTGAGTGGAGTTGAATAATAGTGATTCCAACAATTTTAAGAGCAGCTGTATTCAATTATATACATCGTGGACATCCGGGAATAACCTGTATGGAGTTCATATTTCAACTAATGTGCTGGTTTAAAACACTATTTGAAAAGCTATTGTGGGTGCCATGCGTACAGATTAGAAATATCAAAAATTATCCCTATTTTTCTATAATGTTAGTCAAAAACCGTAGGAATAAACTCATTTTGACTTTTCAAGATGTAGAATGAGTGTAGGGGAATTATGGGATTCTTCCTACTGATTTTATAATTATGGAAGTAAAAAGATCGTTGGACAAGTACAAGATTTGAAATATCAAAGCAAGTCATTTTTAATAATGGTTCTTTAGTTTATCTCTAAAAAGTTTCAAGGGTTTTAAAATTCGAAAAATATACTACAGCATGACTTCCTATTACCCAATATTTTTTAGGTGGTAAAGGTCAGCACAAATGGTAAACATAAATGGTAAACATATTTTTTTGTATAGAAGCTATTGAGTAAAATATGTAATGTTATTGTAAGTGGTAAGTAATTAAGAAATTGCTAAATTTTAAGTAAATTTACGTGTGTTCTATTTTTAAGCAGTCGGATTTAGCTGGACAACCTATACTATACGTAAAAAATATCTAGTTCGTTTAGGAAGATTTACGTTATATGATTGGTTGGCACATAAATATTCAGAAATAGTATAAACAGAGGAGATTTTTTTATAAACAAGAGGCGGCAAACTTCTTTCTTTTACACTTGCGTGGAAACTTTTTTTATAAATATAATTATATTATCTTGTAACCACGACCAGTGGCGTCACTAGGGAAGGGCTAGCAGGGTTGAGCCCCCTGAAAATTTGAATAGCCCCCTGAAGCAAAAAATTTTTTTTTTAATGGCTAGTGAACTAAAAATAAATTTTTTTGATTGCTCCCTGAACGATTTCTTTCATAATTCTATTAAGTAAAATATAGATCTAATTTTATTATTTAAAAATTAATAAGTCTATCTAAATTTTTATTAAATGAATACTATTTTAATTATTAGATTAGATATTATATTTTCACTATGTCAGCTTGCAATCAAATTGTTAAAAAAATATCAATATCACTCATTAAATAGTAATATTAGTTGAAGCTTAATTGACTTTTATTATTTAAATATATTTATAACCCTATTAAATTAATTAATCATTTATTAATTGAAAATTAACAAATTTAATATTGTAAATAGCTGAGTTCAAATTCATTAATCTATATAATTCATTTTTAAATTTAATTACCATGCCCCTTCTTAAAAATATTTTCAAGGTCCAAATTATTATAAGAGATAAAAAGTAAGTAGACATATAGTTTATAATCTTCTATTATATATAATTGTTTATAAAATATATTTGACAGTTATATAATATATTAAAACTAATATTTTAATATATTTTACCAATAAATGCTTTTGATAATAAATATAAGAAGCAATTTATATTCAATTCTTTATCGCATCTTTTAGTTTAAAAATATTATTAAAAATTAAACATCTTATTATTCATCCCAAAATGGATGCAATAAATTCTTTTTTAACATGTTTTAGGAAAGCTATTTTTTTCTTCTTTGAAAAACAGTTTTGTTATACAAGTGTATTTTTGATATTATTACAAACTACTATTATTTTAAGATATAATATTAACTAGAGGTGATGTAACAATAATATATAAAACCTTAATAGCTTTCATCATATCACTCTGGTTCTTATTTTATAGTTACAAAATGTTTCATTTCTAATATGGCATCCTTGCCATGTAAATAACTCAAGGCCTCAATATATTTGCATAATTTCTTCAAATTATTATAAGTGTTTTTGTTATCAATTTATCTAACATAATAAATTCTGATATGAGTTAACATTGTTGGTGTCATGGCTATGACTGCAAATTAGCCAGCATCTATTATTTGTGTGGCTATGTAATTTAAGATTATTACTATAGCTGCTGAGAGCATATTTTAGATAAGCAATAATGATCAACTGTGTAGTCGTTTATGTATCATTAAAAATGGAAGATAATCTTTTAGAATATAATATCTCACAATAATTTTCTAGTTTACTTATCTAGCTTGTCATCTAAGAGGAAGCTCTAAACTTCATATAGTTTTATAATTTTAATTGGTCGTTTTATTCTCTTCTTCAAGAATTGTTAATTTAGTTAGGCCTATAAATTTTTCTTTATTGGTTCATTCTATAAAACACTGTTGGTAACAGAGAGTTATATTAGTTTCAAGACCTTTTGTCAATGTAAGTTGCTAAGAATTATATTGACTTATGTGGTCTTTAAAAACTATTATCAATTGAGGCATATGTATGAGTTAATTAACCTTTTTTATAATTTGTAATTCTTTAGACGCAAAATTTTTTATATCAGCGAAAATATTTTATACTGTAATAAATAGATTTTGTATTAAAAAATATTATATTTAGAAATGCCTGTGACTGTAAAGGCTAGCGATGCCCCACTACGACGCATACTTATATATATATTGAACTGATAAATGAGATGAAGAATCTTACATAACGTGTGTCATATAAAAATGATTATACTATGCAAAAATTTATAAACAGATGTGGATGTTTAAAAATGACACTTTTATTGATTCTACTAACTAATTATCATTAGCATATCAAATTTTACAGAAAATAACAAACGAAATAAAACCCAATATTTCAAAATGCTATCCGAATAATTGGCCGAAAACATTTTTTAGAATTAGAATTCTTATAAATATCGAATTCTTTTCTATAAGTTATTTCTTCGAACTAATTTTCTCAAATTTTATTAAAGATTTCTAAAAATGCACAATAACCTCATTTTATAAACATCAAAATATAATACAGTAAATATTTAATTATCTAGATCCGAATTCGATAACCAGTTTTTAAGCACAAAGTCTTTCTAATGGTTTCTATTGAACAGTGAATAAATACTATAGAATAAATTGTGTAGATTGTATTGCATAATTAAGGAGGAATATTGAACAAGAATAAAGACTATAGAATAAATTGTGTGTGAGATTGTATTGCATAATTAAGGAGGAATATTGAACAAGATGTGGTCTTTTTATTTGATAAAAGGAGGAATATTGAACAAGAATAAATACTATAGAATAAATTGTGTGTGATTGTATTGCATAATTAAGGAGGAATATTGAACAAGATGTGGCCTTTTTATTTAATAATATAGTTATACAAAAGAAAATAAGTGGTCTTTTTTATTTAATAATATAGTTATACAAAAGAAAACAAGTGGTATTCTAAATTAAAATATATATCAATATATATATGTTTTATCGCCTTGAGATGTATTTATATACATGTTAATTTCATTGAATAAAAGATAATAACAATTTAAGCGAACATGCAACAGTTTCTTCCTTCAAAGACATTCTATTCTTCATTATCATATTTGTCCTTATTGAGAATAACTGCTCACATGAACCCCGTCTGTATGAGTGATACACCCCCATAAGTTACACTCCTATATCATTAATATAAGCTGCCATATTCAACAACACGGGGAAATCATCCCTAGAAGCGATAATTCATTAAGTTATATTTCAACGCTTATTGATGAGTTGATATTTTGTTTGAATATTTTATCCATGTTTGACTGGACTATTGTTTATCAGATGATGTTTATTATATTTAACTTTGTATTCATTATTTATTTACTTAAATTATTATCATAAAGTTTTTGCATTTATTTTATATTATGAGATAGGTATAATTGTTCAAAGAATTCCATTATAAATAATTTCGAATAATATAAATAATTATAAATATCGAATAATTTGAATTGAATATTAAAAAGTTTTCTATTCGACGAATACTTTTCTCATTATTCATATTTGTGCTATTCGTATTCGTAAAATACGAATCAAATCAAATAACTAATAATTCGTTTTAGGCCTGGTTCTCATATAAATCTAGATGCCACCATATTTGATGTTAAAAGTTACACGATAGAACCGGACTCTCTATCCCATCAATAAATCTCCTTTCCTTTAGGCCTATAGCCCAGAATCTACATGGAATGATATTCATTGGAAGCAAACCCCTTCAAGAACCTATACCGACCCACCCCTCTAAAAAATTTGTCAACTCCTGCACCGATAATCCCACATTCTTAATTACACATTTTTAATTATAATGGTAATCCCTTCATATATTTTAAAAAGAATAATTTAATTATCAACTCTAAATAACCAACTATCAAAAAATTTTAATTTAAAAAAGTTATTTCTTAGAACACATGAATATGAGTTTGCTAATAAATCTCTAACCTTTTTAAATGATAGCAGAAAATTATCCAGAAATAGGTTTTATATGAAAAATATAGATTTGGTCGATGTTTAGCAATATTATTTTTTTTATAATAGACCTATTATAAAAGTATAAAATAATTTTATTACATCAATATATTAGGCCTTATTTCATCTAAAAATTTAATATAGCCCCCCAATAAATTTATTTACCCCTTGCCTATCCCCTTTAAACTCCTTTCAAAAAATTTGGAAGCAAAATGTTCCTTCATTCCAGGCTCTTGTAGACCCTGATCTTTTACACCTGAGCAAGCCGGCGCCCCTAATAAGGTTTACGATAGCTCCTTCCAGTCCTTACGTTTCACATAGCAATAGTGACGAAAGGCATAGCAATATTGAACGATCGTATGCACGACAGAATCAGTAATGTGACCAACATGTTCAATAGACTGCCAATATACACAAATATCTGGGTATATAATTAAACTCCAATATTAAAGAAGTTGTGTCAATTTATAGTTACCTATAATCTAAAGCTCCAAACAATATGCACCAAGCCCTTCACATTCATTTTATGGTAATTATAAAATTGTCTTTTAATCCGAAAAATTGAAAGATGATAAAATGGAGATATTTCTATAATATGAGACCATTCTTGGTTTTTAAAACCATATATTTGAAATTTTTTATCACTATATAAAATTTTAAAAAGTTACTTTTAGGGAAAAAGGGGAGGGCTTTTTTAAAAATAAATTCTAAAATTAAATATTTTTATATCCCCATATACATTGATCTAAACTATATGTGGAACTGAAAGGTATATCATAAATCAGTGATAATGCCAAGTTTTATCTGCGAACTAAACTTGAGATTATATTGAAAAGGAAGAGTTAATGCATATTTTGAATACTATGAAAATAATATTGGAGAATTTTAAGATTTTATGACAATTTTATTTGTAAGTGTAAGAAATGAGTCCATTAATAAAGCACAAAACTGGTTTCGAGTAAACAAAGATGGATCGGGTTTGGTCAATAATATATATTAATTATAGTAAAAATTAGGGAATGTTAAAGATAAAGTAAAAATCCAACTAAGATGGGGGAATACCTGGCAGAAATAATTTTCAATTTTTTTTAATATTTATTTATTCCTGTGCCGGATGAATAATTTATTATTAACAAAATATATTTTTCAAAAAAGTGAGACCTCTAAAAATTTATTTTATTATATCGAATAAAGAAATAAATAAGAATCAAAATTTTCAGAATCGGAAATTTTACAAAATAATTTCAAAAAAAAGAAGAAGAGGACAAAATATTAATAAGAAATTTATAAGGGACTCGGTAAATCAATTAATAATGATAATTTAATAATTAATAATTATAAAGGATATGATTGATTTTATTGATTTAAAAAAAATATATTTTGGCAAAAGAAGTTTAATTAAATATCAGCAAATTTATTTTGGCAATCTATACCTTGGATATAATTTCATCTTATTTGGAAGCTATTTCGAAATTATTTTTCTTCTATTCGTTCCAAAAAAAAGGATAATATTTTTGACATAGCAAGCAGGTAATAATATTATAAACGTTTTTTTTAGTAAAAAAAAGTTTATTAAAATTAATTAATTATATTATTAATACCAAATGATTTTTTCAATCCGAACCAGGCCAAAGCCAGCCAGAAGCCGGGTAGGTAAAATTTTTTAGGTCTAGGTCTGGCCCGGGCTCAACTTTTTTATAAATGGAATTAAGATATTTCTAACTCAAAATATTTATTATATTATCATCGAACTTCGTAAAAAAAGGGGGGGGGGGTAAATGTATTTTTTTTTTACTATTGTTTCGTGATCTTGGAAAGATATTTTAATTTTATATTTGTAAACTTTTTTATGAGTCTCAAATATATATTTAGATTCAAAGGTATTGAATAAAGAAAATCGCTTTTGTAAAGATCCAATCGTTTAATTTACTCATATCTTTCTTTTCTTTCTGATTTAATTTAACGTAACTTTAAACATTTGATTTCATTTTAACTTAAATTTTAAAAATACTAAGGGTGTGTATATTATAAATAGCATCACTAAGGGAAGGGGAGGGGAGGCAAATTCCCCTGAAAATTTAAAAAAATTTATTTTGGAAATGTTACCGTTATAGAAAAAAAGTCATTGAAAATCTTAAAATATTAATCACATTTGTTCCACCTGTCATTGTAAAAGTTTAGTGCAGGGATGCGAACCCGGAAAATTTTTTGCCAGGGTTCGGTTCGAGTTCGGTTTAAGGTTAAAAAAAATAGGTGGGTTCGGTTCAGGGAAATTTTTTTGAATCCGGGTTTGGTTTCGGGATCAGCTCGGGCTTAAGAATTTTTGAATTGATAAAAAAAATATTCTCTATTTAAATCATAATTAAAAAACTAGACATAAATTTGGTATAAAAAATAAATTTTTATTTTATTTATAGGCAAAATATAGTTAAAAATACAAAGCATAGTCATGTATAGATTTAAAAAATTTTATTTAGACATATTTCTTTAAATTAACAATATCCAATATAATAATTTTACTTTGACTTGTTCACTTTCATTTTCCTCTAATTAATAATCTTTGAGAATAAGTTAAAAATAAAAAATAAATGGCATAAATGAATTTAATTGTTTGAAATTTATTAACAATCCAATAGGAATCTTTGAGAATATATTTAAAAAAATTTAAAAATGGAGTAAATGAATTGTTGTTTAAAATTTATTAACACACTTAATTGGAAATTTGAAAATATTATAAAATGTCAAGTAAATTATAAATATTTGTATTTACAATTATACAAATATCTTATAATAATTTAAACAATACACTGAACCCGGTTGAAACCGGGTTCGAATAAAATTCCCATGTTCGGTTCGGGGTTATGAAAATTTTATAAACGGGGTTCAGGATCGGTTCGAGTTCAAATTTTTTCCCCAAAACCAAAGTTTTCTTCTCCGGGTTCGGGTTTGGTTCGAACCCTTGGTTAAAAAATTATAAATCCTTGACAGAAAGAAAGAAAGAAAGAAAGAAAGAAAGAAAGAAAGAAAGAAAGAAAGAAAGAAAGAAAGAAAGAAAGAAAGTAAGAAAGAAAGAAAGAAAGAAAGAAAGAAAGAAAGAAAGAAAGAAAGAAAGAAAGAAAGAAAGAAAGAAAGAAAGAAAGAAAGAAAGAAAGAAAGAAAGAAAGAAAGAAAGAAAGAAAGAAAGAAAGAAAGAAAGAAAGAAAGAAAGAAAGAAAGAAAGAAAGAAAGAAAGAAAGAAAGAAAGAAAGAAAGAAAGAAAGAAAGAAAGAATTAGAGCAATTTATTGATTTTTCAATTATTTATCCTAAAAAGTATTCAATTGAAATTTTAAAGGCCAAGTCGGGTTCAGGCCTAAAAATAAATTTTGGGCTGGGCTTAAATAATTTTAAAAAAAATTTAGATCCGGCTGAAAAAAGAAAATTAAATATACGGGACTATAATTCTACTTATATAATATTAAATTTTTATCTTTATTTAGAAATTTTTTAAAGTAATCATTTATGTGACATTAGATAAAAGAAAATTTTTTTTTTAATAACGATTATTAATGGAAGTCATGTAAGCTAAAATGGTGTTAATCTTCTATCCCCAATAATTAATGTGGTTAAACTTATTAATATAGCCGATTTTTATAAACGACTAATTTAAGATTCTAGCCAACCAAGTTTTTTGATTTTGTCCAGAAACGGTGGAAAGGTTTAGATATGTATTGACGAAATTTTGAGGCTCGAAGTAATAATATTTTGGCTAAAATCCTGATTTAGTCATATTTAAAACAAATCGAGCCGTTTAACAACACTACCAATAATTAACCTATAAAGTATTTTATTTTTTAAAAAGAATATTATTTGAACTTTAAAAAATATCACATGTTGTTATAATTTAATATATTATCATCCATTTAAGTAAACCGACTTTTTTTTTCTCATTCTCTCTTATACAAACAAATTTTCTCAATAAAGTTCGATAGTTGGATGGAAATTAAATTTACTTAGACAGATGTGTGTCACCCTCTAAACCCTACAAAACATATAATACACCTAACATTAGATGACATCGTCCGATGAGGAGGATAAGTTTGAAATAAGATGCATAAAGGCAGAGGAGATTTATAGGATGCCGGAATGGATTTACAAGGAAGTAGGCTGGACAACTAATGATTCTACATTCCTAAAATTGTGTTATGATCTAGATCCTCATGGCTGGTTTGTGGCCGTCACCCCTATAGAAGGCATAATTGGTTTAATTTTGTTTATATATATATCAAATATTACAAATTTATATTCACTGACAAAGTCAAATTAGGAAAATACTATAACTGTGTGAATTAAACAGGTCATGTCAATTTTATTTTGCCGAAACAAATTTAATAAGGGGTACCATTTTACAACACCCGACCAGGAATTTTTTTTTAAAATTTCGGGCCCGATCCGGGTTCTATATTTTTAGGCTCTGCCGGACTTTTAAAAAATGTATAACATTTATTTTTAATTTTTATAGCTAATAATGGCGATTTGAAATATTCAGTTTAAAATATATGGCCCGGTCCGACCTAGGTATTTAAAAATATCTTTTTTAGGCCGGGCCAGGGTATATAAAAATTTAAAATGCGGCCCAGCCCGACCCCTCCAGGCTGGGTGCAGGTCTCTGATTATAGAGTAGGGCTTCCAATTGTGTTCATATTTAGGAAACAAATTTGTTCCGAAAATAATTTGTTGACCGGGGCTTGAATCCTGGCCTTAGTCATAATTTTTGAGCCAATCTAGCCTGAAATATTTAGAAATTCCGTAAGAACTATTAATTAAATCGCTACCATATATGTAAAAGATCATATAGGCATCTCTGAATAGTCATACGGCACGCAAAAAAACATTGAATGGATACTTTCAATAAATAAAGATATTAAACTTCTTAAGTTCCTACCTTCTACGGAAATAAATAAAAGAAGTGTCAGTTTCAGATTCATAAGAATATAGAAAATTTGTCCAGGTTTCTTAGTTAAAGCCATCAAAATTTTATACCTTATTAAAAAAAATATATATTCATAATTCAAGGAACCGTATTAAGTGTCAACTTAAACGATCATTATTCGTTCGCCGGTTTGTACTTAGTTTCGAGAAACCATAGGTCCAGAGGAATAGGAAAAAAACTATGGAACGCCATGCTAGGTCATGTGGCTCACAGATGCTTGGGGATCAATTCAGTCAAAGATAGAGTTTTCTCCAACCTCAAAATGGGAATGACACCACCATTATTCAAAGGTATATAAATTTAAGAATCTCTTTCGTCTTCGCTTTCGCTCTCCTATAAAAATGTACTTTCCTTTGATTATGTTCCTATTTTTTTTACTACTTTGAATATTTTGTTTAATGATTTTCAGATAGCATATCATTGCATGTAAATAAATATTGGTTAAATGTAATCCAATGAAATGGAACATTACAAAATGAAATTGTATTCTCCCACTTTTCAGTTTCCATATTCAACGGTTCCTTGAAACGCAACGCCCATATACTTCATTCCTCATTGAGGCGTTCTGAGGGCCCCTGTAACAATAAAATTATCAACGATCTCACACATCTTTCTACTTTAAACAAAACAACGTGTAATCACGAAATTGAGCACAATACTAAGGAGAATGAACATAATAATGAAAGCGATGTAATCGACGCCAAAAACCCTCACACCTACTTTAACATACAAACTAACTGTAAAAATGATTACCTGATAGACGATGAGATAGATTTAAAGGAAACTACAAGAAAAGGGTACAACGATCCCTCTCCGTTAGATGATAAACGTCTTTTAAAGGATCCATTTTACAATAGCTTGTGTACTAGGAGCGGAGATTTAGCTAGGTATAACGATAAAGTGAAGCTACAAAGTAATACCGGTAATATAAATGTGGTATTTATGGATGGCATAGATATCAATTTAGCAACCTTACGCGATTACGACGCGACCATTCACGGAGGTCTGATCAGGGAAAATTTCTTAAAGACCTTAATACAGCTATCTGCGGAGGTTTATTACTTTTTTTTGGCATATTGTAGTTTTTCTGATATTTTTAAAACATTTTTTTATACCTTGTATGTGTAATCGTGAACTATAAAAAATATTTTTCCTTTATTTTATTTTTGTCAAGAACATCAATCGTTATTGGTTAAAATAAATGGGTTATATACATTCTCACATATAACTAATATAAAAAATATTAAGGCTTAATTATCTCAGATACTATTACTACTATCTTTAAAAAAAACCTATTAAGAATGATTTGACATATAAAGTAAGATGTATAGTGGCTACCAAATTTGTCGAAATGGAAATATGTGGGTATGGAATTATACGACCTAGAGGATTGTCCATTTCCAAAAATAATAACGAGACCCATACTTGTCCTAACGCTAGGGATTCCGCTTCTCTAACAGCGGTGCATTACTTGATAATAGGTCCGCTCTATGCCGATAATCCAGAAATTGCTCATACATTATTGAAAGCTCTACTAGACTCCGTCCCTTCCGAATGGGAAATTAATGTCGAGTTGACGGTTCCTTTAAAGATGAAAGACGGGCACAATACTTCGAATAATTCAATGCTCAACACAAATTTCCTATACACGGCTGCTACAACAGAGTTAGGGCTAAGAACCGAAGAAGAGTGCTATAGAATGTATCAAAATAACGTTCCGCATACATTAGATGAATGCCAAGAAAATGCGCAGGAAAGCAAACCGATTAAAAGTAATTTCGAGGAAAATCATGTTGATAAAACACTAGAGTGTGTTCCTACGCCTGAAATTTTAATGGAAAAGATTTATTCTTTCGTAAGTTCGGATATGTTTTTAGATTAAACTAGATTATATAAATTTAATTTTTTAAAAAATATATGTATTATTATTACCATATTATCATATATCTGTTTTTAATATTAAATTGTGATAAATTTTATGTTTTATTGACATATTATTTATATACCTTTTTAAAATTTAATGACAATTTAGAATTTATTTTTTTTGTACACGTAATATATATATATATATTATTTTTTTAAAATAGCCCAATATTTTTTATTATTGACCCTGTTATTAGGTTAATTAAACTCCCGATTGATACAATTTTTTGTTATTAGTCCAACTCATTTTTTAGAAAAATAGTTATTAGTTATTATTATTAACTTATAATTTGTGATCATTTCATAATATTCATTATTTTCGCTATTTATATATTTTTTTTTAGAAAATATTTTACTCGTTCAAAAGAATCTTTATTCTAATGAAAACTACATTTAAAACAATGACAAATTAAACTTTTTATAGCGCAACACAGGAGTAGTGATAAACAATATGGTTGTTTTAAAATTTGATATATTTAATTGCTTACGACAAGTTATATTAGTTGTATTTGTATAATTTATTAAATTGATTGTACATGATATTAAATTTGATCTTTTAAGTAATTTTTTTTTGAATAAAATAGTTAAATATAAATATTAAAATAATTATAAGACTGAGTTATTATCGAAATAATGTTAGCTAAGAGAAACCGGAGAAATCAAGAAAGCTCAGAAAATTAAATTTGCAAATTTTGATAGCTATTTGCCTTTTTTTGGTAGAACCTCTCCCTGGTTCCTAATTTTTGAGATGAACTTTCTATTTTTTATAAAGGTAAGCTCAAGAGCACCAAAGGTTGTTTGAGTGGATTCTCTCATTGGTAAGTCTGAGAGAAGTCTGTAATGATTGAGTTGTTTTGTAAAATGTGTATCTCTTAAGCGATAAAGTTTGCATGTATATTCTATCTAAGGCTGGAAAAAAAATATAGTTAGATGAAAATTGGCTTTTCCAATCATTTTCGGGTTATAAATGTTTAAAAGGTAAAACGTACCTCCTTTTGGATCACTACCGAACATTATATATTACCGTATTGTCCAAACAAATATATGAGTGATGTGTCTCCTATAATAACCCGAATTTTAGTTATAACCTAATATTCCGGGTAATTAGAAAACAGGATAGCTGAAACATGCTTTCAGAGCAAACCCTTAGCCATGAGTGGATAAGTTAATAATGTGGTGTCCCACAATTACAAGCTATCGATAACTTCAAAATGAAAAGGAATTTTGTAATATCAAAAGTTTATCGATATTTAATATTAATAAATATTATTTAAAAAGGATGGAAATCATTTAAAGAAGAAAAGTGCTTATTAAGAGTGTTAAGATTGGTAATCTGAAAATTATTACAATTAAATATATTTATTATTTATATATTTTTTTTTATGAAGTCACGCCTTAAATATAAATTTGCCAAGCTTTTGGAAGCACTATAAACCAAGCTAATAAGCAATGCTGAATTTATTTTAGTTCATTTCCTCAATCCGTTTGGTAGACAATAATAGAAATGTTATTATCCAAATAAGATAATTGGCATCATAATGCAAAGCACGGTAGTAAAGTAATTATAATTTTAAAATAAACTGAAATACTTAAAAATGATATATTTCATTATATTATTTGTTTAAATATATTATATCTATTTCAATTATAATAATAAGTAAGCATTAAACTATCATACATGATAAAATTGAATTTCTTAATAATAAAATCTTTTATTTTATGTATAAATTAGTTTCAAATTTTAGTAAAAGAGAAAGAAAGAGAGAAAGACAAACCTCCCAGCCACTTTTGGCGCAATCTAATAATATAATTTTGCCTAAAATATTAATTTATTAGTTTTTTTTAAAAAAAATCTGTGAAATTAAGGTTTTTAAATCAAGTAAATGAGAGATCCTTGATTTATCAAGTGGTTCACAAATCTAAGAGTTATTTCCTAATAATTATCCATTAAAACTTGACTAAATTAATTCCGTTTTCTTTATTAATAAAAAATAATATAGGAGATACATACATATTGAATGAGTTATCTGCAAAACATAAATAAAATGATTTGATATCGATTGCTAATGAAATCATTAAAATTAGTTCATTCACAAAGTTGATAGCATATATCTTTTTCATAATTAAATACTTTACCAGTTCATATATAATATGCAACGCAACATGAATATTTCTCATATATTATACATTTTAAATGTTCAAAAATTTTACATTTTTATGCAATTTTTTTTCATCACATATTTAATTTTTATTGATTTACAGTAATTAGGCATTGCTTCATTTAGTCATTTCCCTAGAGTTTCGGAAAAGGGGAACCGAGTTTTTAGCTTAAAACCCGGAGTTATGTTAAGGTATTAACAATTGTCAATTTTATAGTCACCAATCCCTAATAAATTTAAGAAAATGTTAGATGTTATTTTAGATTTATTTTAAAATCAAATTTTTGTCAAAACCCTGAATTTGAAGTTTATCATTTATTATTAAAAGTTAAATGCATATATCATGTATATTTTTCATTTAAAATCAAAACACTAGGATAATTTAGAATTTAAGTGAACTTATATAGTGAAGACCCTTAAAAGATACGGTTCTGCAGGGTTATATATATAGATATTTATCCCTTATATTTTATAGAATATCAAGATAGATAAGTATAATAAATGGTTATAATTGATAATGTTAAAGGTCTGATTATATTCATAAACATAACGGGGTTATCCATTTTATTTATAAATATAAGGATGTTTTCATTTTCCATCTTTAATAAAATTTAAATATCAAGAGAATCTAGAATCAAATGGAACTCATACCATAGAATCTAAGAAATGATTATAGAATCTGATGATTATATAAAAATTCTTTTTTTAAAAAAATATATAAATATTTTTAACCTCCATCTTTTATAAAATTACAATATTGTGATAATCTACAATATAAAACGAATAACAGAGAATATAAGATAGGCGAAGAATCTGGTCTGGTGATTACTTAACAAATTTTTTATTAAATATAGAGATATTTTTAATTTCCATTTTTTTTAAAATAAAATTAGAAATCAGGATATTTAGAATAATATGGAACTTACATAGAATATAAGAAAGATAGATTGAGGCATCTGATGATTATACATAATAAATAGTTTTTAAAAAAATATCTAGATATTTTAACTAACACGCAACTAGGGAGCCCCTCACAAGATAAATATTGGAGGGAGGGGGGGGGCCTCATTTGCATGCATATAATAAAATGTTCTCCCCATATTAAAAAATTTGACCTGGAACTCTGTTTCTAGCACGGTAAGACTATGAATCAATTGCACCACTAAATATGGGAAGTAGTCTATATATAGTTAATATCCATTTTATAATAAAAATAGGAGGGGGAGGCTCAGCATCATAGATTTGAAGAGGGAGTCTAAAAGACTATGGTTCACAAAACTATTGATAATCAAATATTTTTTTCTGCGTAAATTTAAGAAACGTCAAATTTTTCAGCAATAAATCTGTCAATTCTAAAAATACAATTATAGATTAAGAGAAGCATAAATTATCAATATTTTCTCTGAATTTCATCATTCTATCAACAGGGTCCAAAGTTATGCACATTTAAAGCTGGACAAACAAACTTCTAACTTTCCAACATGTAAAAAAAATTCAATTTTTTTATTTTATTTATCTTTACATTTAAGCAGATGATAATGAAAAATGGTTTTCAAGACGACTTGAGTTTAATAAAAATTTTAAGAGAAGAAAAATATTATGGAGGCAAAAAGTTTTTGAAGAAATTTTCTAACAGGAACTGGTCTAGCGCAGCCTTGAATCGATTGTAAAATTGTGTTACCGGGTCAAAAAGAAAAAAGGTAACTGTGGTAGTAGAACATGCACAGATAGTACTATGGAAAATGTTGATTCTGTTGAAACACTTGTATTGAGCTAAGAAGCCCGTGGCGCCCACAGAACAATTCATAAACTATCCCGAGAAACAGATATTTCGCAAACCTATTGCATCATCCACAAAGAGTTGCAGATGAAATTGAGACAAGCCCAGGACTTAGCCAATGCAAATAGATTGCCCATCAATGAAGTTTTCTGTTTATTTTCTCGAATTTTATCAAAGGAGTTCATAATGTACATTCAAAGTTAAACTAACAAAATTTTAACTTTCCAACATATAATAATTTATTTATTTAACTTACACCCTAAGATTTATTGGTGGAGTTACTGTAAACCGCTGTTCATCCGTGAACCATATGAAATACACTAACCTCTGAGGGCATTTTCCTAGAGGTTGTTTGGTAAGTATCAGATTGGCTATCTTATTAGCATCGGTTAGGTCCTAGGCTTGCTTCTTTTTTAAATATTTCAGCGGCAGCATAATCCAATGCACTGAGTTTACAAAATACTAGTTACTCGCTTGAAGAATTTTTCACTGGGTGGCAGGTCGGTCTTCTTATCTCAATATGAGAGCTTACAGAATCACCATTTTCATAGTGAACTGTGGGTGGTCTAATACCACCCTACCATTTTTCTGCTGATCCGGTAGCAACAATTTTTGAAATCAATGCATGGGCCAGCTTCTGTTAGGATCCTTTAAAAAGTTTAATCTTATGCCATTTTAGTATTACCTGATCCACCTTCCTTGTATCAGTTTCATGTAGCCGTCCACCTAATCTGATTTAAATTACCCTACTCATTCAATTCCTAAACCTAGCCCTTTTTACACGTTTAGATAGTTATTCAATACAATATTTTTCTATGTAAATCTTTAAATATTTATTTCAATAAATTACTTAAAATTTCTTTTACATACCAAATAATTATTTTGATAATTTAAGTTTCAAAACTTACTGGCCAAGATTGCCGGTCTTACACATCCTTAGACTGTATTTAATACCCATAATCCTCCCTTTTATTAATCTCTATTAGACGTGACTTTTAGCATGGTTTTTATATGACCGAAGTATATATTTATACAACCTCCCCCACCCAATACATCCAGGCCTCCGTTTTTTTACACGTAAAGCTTTTATTAGACACGGCAAATCATCCAATATCTTCCTGTGTATATCATTAGAACATTTCCTACGCATATTTATAAACAAATGATTTAATAGTAACCTAATACACTATTAAACATTAACACCAATATAGTAAACCCATATATTAATATACCCTTATATATTTATCCAATGTTTCTAGGAGCGAGAGAGAGGGTCACACCTATTTATTATTTATATTTACACTGCCTTATTTCCCAATATATATCTTCTAATGGTGATAATGCTAGCTTTATTAATAGTGGTATTTATATTTTCTAGGTTCTCACAATCCTATATAAAAGTTAAATTAATTGGGCATGGGCGTTTTACCTCTCCTCTTATTTTCCATGGGCGTTTAAGTAAATAGCTTTTCCTTTTGCGCGCACAGGTTACTGGGGCCTGCCCAAAACCGTGTATGACCCTTCTTTTTATTATTTCCTGTCTTTTTATCCCATTTTAATAAGCTTTCTGAGAGAACAAAGCGTTGCTCTGTTGTATATATATTATAACTCTGTTATATTTATAACGCATAGGGGCTAGGCGCTTAATGTCATGTATCACATTAGTTTTACATGTGTATACAAATAAAATAGGATTAGATTGGAACGCAGTTTATTAAACTATATAATATTTTATATAAATAATATCGTGTTGAAATTAATTTATAACAAATAAATATACTATAAATTTTAAAAACTATACCACCAAATTGACCATAGCATGTTGCGATAAAAAATTAAATTTGATATATCACAAAATAAATATCTATACAAGTTTTTTAATAGAATAAAGTTTTGTTGTAGTTTTTTTTGAGGAGGAAATATGACAATAATAATATTTGAAAACATTTTTAAAACAGAGTCAATAATGATAAACATTGAGCTAATATATTTATAATTTATCATTACATGAATAGAAAAAAATCTAAATTGCCATTAAAAATGAAAACTTTAAAAAAATACAGGGTCAATAATTATAAATATTGAGCTATTTTTTTAAAAAAAATTAATACATGTATATAAAAATTCTAAATTGCAATTAGAAAGTATATAATAAATAATTTATTGTAAAATTTTGTTAAAATTTATCACAAATTTAATATATTTTTTATATTTGAAAACAATTAATAGCAATATATTTTTCAATCATTTTCCATATTAAAATATAAAGCTATTTTTTTTTTTTAAATTAGATCATATATAATTTAGTTTAATCTAAAAACATATCTGAACTCACGAAAGAATAAACCTTTTCCATTAAAATCTTAGGAATAGGAATACATTTTCGTTTTTCGTCAACATTATTTTTCTCAATATTACTTCCAATCGGTTTGCTTTCTTTAACATTTTCTTGGAACCCATTTAGTGTCTCCAGAATGTTATTCTGGTACATTCTGTAATAGTCATCTTCTTTGATAAGTTCCAATTCTTTTGTAGCAGCCATGTATAAAAAATTTAGGTCAAGAATGTTTAAAGTATCTATGGCTTTAGGTTCCATTTTCAAGGGAACGGTTAACTCGACATTAATTTCCCACTCAGCAGGGATGGAGTTTAATAGAGCGTTCAGCAATGTATGAGCGATTTTAGGACAATCGGCGTAGAGCGGGCCTATTATCATGTAATGTTCCGAAGATATAGGTGTTGAATTCTTCGTGCTAAGAGAAATAAAGGTCTCGTTATTTAGAGTGGTAGAGGAAATTCCTCCAGGTCGTATAATTCCATACCCACATATCTCCATTTCGGAGCAGCGTTTGATAGCTACTATACATCTTACTTTATATGACAAGTCATTCTTAATAAATTATTTTTTTTTTAAAAAAAGTAAAATAGAAATGATATAGCAAACAATTTTTATTTACAATCACAATATATAACTAAGTAAATTTTTCTTTATAACTCTCGGGAGAGCTATCATTCAAAAAAAGAAAATAAAAACCTCTGCAGATAACTGTATAAAAGTCTTTAACAATTTTTCCCTGGCCAGACCTCCGTGAATGGCCGTGTCATAATCGCGTAAGGTTGTTAAATTGATATCTACACCGTCCATAAATACCACACTTATAGCTTTACTTGGTAATTTCACTTCATGGTTATATCTAGCTAAATCTCCACTTCTAGTATTCAGGCTATTGTAGAAGGAAACCTTTAAAAATAGTTTATCAACCAGCAGAGTCGGTTGGTTACTGTCATGACCCCAATCTCTCGTGGTTTCCTTTATATCTATCTCATCGTCTATCAGGTAATTAGTGTCGAGGTTCGTTTGTATTATTCGGTAACTCTGTAGCTTTTTGGCGTCAATCATGTTGCATTCATGATCATGTCTATAATTAGAATTGCATTGATTATGATTACATGTCGTTCTTATGGTAGGAATAGGTGTGAGATTCGATAGTTTATCGTTGCCCGGGTTCTTAAAAAACTTACGAAGCATAGGAGAATTGCGTTTTAAGGAGCCGTTGAATGTGGAAACTTTAACGGTGAAGAATAACATAAATCATTTTTGTTTTGTTCCGCCATTTTATTCGATTATATGTTAATTTATTATTTATATATGCAATGTTCCAACCAGAGTTTACGACCTGGAATAAAAAATAGTTCTGGCTCCGGATCTGAAATTTAAAAAATGGTGGTTCTAATTCCGGGTTATAAAAATTTTAGAGAGGGGTTCTAGTTTCAATTCTTAACTCTGTTAAAAAGCAGCGAAAAAAATATTTAAAATAACAACTAAACCCTTTAAATAAATCATCCCAATATTTTTTAAATTATCTGCAGTTGCTAGAACCTGTATGTTTCCCCCAAAAACTTAACAACGAGTTCGGGTTCTTACAAAGAAAACTGATCTCAATTAGTTGGCCACTTTAATATGCTCACTATCTGTCATTTAAACTATTCTATAATAGGTAAAATAAATTTGTATACATAATCATAGGATCGTAGATCTGAAAGCAAGAGATATTGTCAAATTTATATATTACATACTTTTGAATAATGGTGGTGTCATTCCCATTTTGAGGTTGGAGAAAACTCTTCCTTTGACGGAATTGATACCCAAACATCTATGAGCCACGTGACCTAACATGGTATTCCATAGTTTCTTCCCTATTCCTCTGCGCCTATAGTTCTTGGAGACTATATACACACTAGCGAACGAATATTGATGGTTCAAGTTAACACTTAATACACTTCCTTGAATCATATATATTTTTTAAAAATATAGAGGAAACAACAATAAACTTATTTTGTAGTTTATAAACTAATTTGATATTTATTTTGAAAATAAATTTTGCAGGCGATTCATTTTTTAAAATATTTTTATTTATGAACTGGCCTTCCTATATACAACACATAGCTATCAATTTATTTTTACAACAATATTCTCGTCATCCTAGATATAACGTCTTATTGACCACGCGGCACACTCCGAAGGCGAAATATTTCAAGAATCCTCTAAATCAGTTCGGTGGAGAAGTCTCTGATGACATTTTTTTATATGGAAGTGGCAGCATTATATAAACGAGGACTCAATATAACTTTTTTTCTAATAAACATACTACAAGTCCTGCCTGATTTAACAATATTACTTAAAGAATATCTTCTAATTTCTTCATGTCAGCACATTTTTTTATTCTAAATATTTTCCAAGTTCAAACTTATTTGAAATATAAAATAGAGTGCCTATATATTCTCTATCTAATCATCCTCTTATGTCAATGTAGAAATGGATGTTGGCAATCAGTGCTAAATTAAATTTACTAAGAAGGTCATTTTATTTATTTATGGATAAAATTAAATTTTTGCAATTTCATGTAATTTTTCTTCATATTAAAAGGTCAAAGAACAAGGTCAAAGAACAAGGTCAAAGAACAAGGTCAAAGAACAAGGTCAAAAATTAAAACATATAATTTTATGTTATTTTATTTATAATATATTTATATAATAATTTTTAAAAAGGGTACCGTTGTAAAATAAATTGGCCAGATATTTTGCATAATAATTGTTTTATTATTATATAATTTCAAAATTTGGATAATATAATTTTGAAAAATAAAAATAGGAGGTTTATAATTTTTTTTTATAGATAAACATTTTTATTAAAAAGTAAAAAGTAGTTAAAAATTTACTTTATATCTTATAAAAAGATAAAGACCATCTATCCATTACTGGCGCGTACGCAGGAATTTGGTCTGGGGGGGGGGGGGGGTAATAAAATTTTTTAAGAAATATTATTGTTATTCAAAAATTAAGCATAAATTTATTAGGACTAATAACTTTTCTAATACACAATTTTAAATAAATGTGAATTACAAAAAAATTATATATATAAACCGGCATTGAAAAACTATAAAATAAATGTGAATTATAAAATATAAAGTGAATATAACCACGATATGAATCACTTAAATGACCCAAAATTGAAATTTGAATTTAAGCCTTTAAAATTTATAAATAAGGTATAAAATTAAATGTTGGAAACATAAATTAATATATAAAAAGTTTCTAGGAATAATTATATTTTGTATGTTTTGAGCTAATTTTTCAATTATCTATCCTTGCTTGGCGTTAAATGTCTATGAATATTTAAAAGATCCAAATCATTCAATCTACTTTCAGAAGTTGTATTTCATAGGTATGTTTTTCAGAGACTTGCAGGCCCGGCCCCCGGGCCAGACCGTATTATAATTTTGCAAAGCATCCGTAGCATTTTTTGGGACTGTATCAACTATAGTTAATCTTTTAATCATAGTTATTCAGCTAATAAGGTATCATAAGATATTTTAACATTTTCGTGATAAAAATCTAACTAATATTTATTTTTTTATCCATCACCATCTGAAAGAGGTTGGAAAGGCTTTTGTGGAAGTAATATCTGCGGATTTGTAGGTGCTGCATGATGAATTAAAAACCATTCATTTATTTGGGTTATAAATGTATCTTAGAGAGGAGCCATTTGTTTTATAATACTCTACTACTGATCCTATATAAATGTTTTGACGATGAGCTTGCTACAAATCGAGGGGGACAAATTTAAACACCCATAGCTCTGCTTTTAACTCAACAATAACATATAAAATATGTTCTTCATCAACATTAGCTCTAATTTCCTTGAGTTTTAATAAAATGCTCTCCGCTATTCTCATCTTTTAATCAAGTCAATGCCATGTTTTTGAAAAGTTTTACATAAAGTAGTTGTATAATTAAATAATACATTCTAATGAGAAAAAAAATTGAAATAAGTTATGAATCCAATAATTTTCTTGCTTCTAGGAAATATTTCTTTCAAGCCATTGTGAGATTTCAGTAATAGCATAAATAATCGGCTCTTCTAACTCCATAAAAGCTGTTATGCTTGATGGCGCAGACTCGATCTCGTTGGACAAGCTTGCAATTTCTTTCTTCCTGTTGGACAAGGAGTTTCAGAGATAATTATTATTTGACTAGAAATTTAGATAAATAATACGCCACTAAAATTTGAAAATAATAGGTAAATTACGCTAAGGAAAACTTAAAATCGAAATTAATTGATAAAATAACTTAGTAGATGAATATGATAAATAAATGTAATTAAATATACATATGAGATAGAAATAAATATTAAATATAAATTAATATTAACAATAATATTTTTGAAAAATTTAATCCGGCATCTGCATTTTTTGGCTTGAGGGGAGGGGGGGGGGATTTGTCCCCCTGTCCCCTCATGCTGCGTACCCGCCTGATCTATTAGTATAAAAAAGTCATTAGAATAAAATAAGTTTAAAAATAAAGTTTATAGTTATATTTATATGATATGACATGCCAGTCAAGTCAACGAACCAAAGATCAGAGTTCGAGTTCTGGTCCGCATCTTTTTTCAGGTCCTAAAAACTATTCTGATATCAGATGCGACCCATTGAAATTAAGCTGATGCGGTGCTAAAGCAGCCATAAGTAATCGCTTGAATTCTCTGGAGGGAACAAGCTCCACGTATAATATACAATTTGTTTTACTTTTAATAAAAGAATTAAATTAACCTATTTATAATGTTATTAGCCAAGTTCATTTTTTTGAAATAGATGATAAATGGTGTTCATTTTATTACTGAACTTTGAACGCTGACGCTTTCCTTTTTTGACCAACGCGTGGTGTTTATACGATCTTTCAATTTTTTAGAAAGATCTTTTTATAAAAATAAAAAATATTAATAGGATTATTTATTAATCAGCTGTTTCCCTTATTACATTTAAAATTTATAAACCCACGACTATTTCTGTCCTATAGTATAGTTTGTTAATTTAAATATTATATACTCGTTGGAAGATGCTGAAACAAGTTATTATTTTCACCTTCAAATTGCTATAAATGCAAGTAGTCACCATTTCTCCATCTTTGAAGCAAATTTAATAAAAAATATAAAATATAGATAGTCTAGTGGTTTTAACTTGTGAAAAATATTTCATAACATGGTGAAAAATCTAAATATAATTTAGCCCAGTATTTTTTTGATTCGGAATCTCGTCTATTTTTATGAATTAGAACTTCGAAAAACTATACAAGTTTGGAACCTCTTTAAACTGGCTCATACACTAAGTAAAAATAATCTTTAAACAATTATTATATAAAGTTCATAACGGTTTTCAAAAATATTTAATTTGAAATAAATCGTTTATATCCTTATATCAAAACCAAAGTTAGGCCGGATATTTTAAAACCAAATATTTTAGGCCCTCCCCTAAGTTTAATAATCTTAAATAATTATTATATAAATCAAAACCGGGACGTTTCTTTTTTATCCTCTTTTGTCTAATATATTTGCCCGGCCTGTATAATTTGCTTTTTTAATTTTGTTTGCTTCCAAAATAAATATACTGTAACTCCACGTATTCTTATGTTAGTTAAAAGTATTTAAACATTTCTGGGTAAAATTGTTTTAAATTCAATGTGTGAGGCCTGAATATTCCTTTTTTTATTATCTCGCGGTCAATAATTAAAATTTAATATTTCATCTGGGAATCTTTCCTATGGTTTTCCTAATTTTTATTTTTATTTTTATGTAAATTAAAAGTATTCAAGATTTTCTAGGCAAAATTGTCTGAAATTCAAATGTGTTGACACATAAGCTGAAATGAATCACTTCTATTAAGGTATCCATAGAAAGCTTTAATTTTGACGAATAAAGGCCCATTTATTATAAATGCCCAGTGTCATATTAAGAATATTTAAATTAATATCTATATTTAATATATTACTATTAATTAGGAGTATTCAATTTAATATCTATATTTACTATATTACTATTGATATAAAAAAAGAAAATCAATTTGAATGTTTAAATAAATTATTATTCATTTGTTTACACCTATTCCCTTATTCTTTTATATATCAAACAATTTGTACGGGTCGGCCCAGATTTTATTTATTCATAATTTTTATAAATAACTAGGAATACATTAACTAGGCATGCAAGGGAAAAATTTGCCAGAACCTAGAATCCCCTATAATTTCCCCAATTTTATTTACGCTTATTTGATTAAATAATATGGATATTTATCATATTTCCAGTAAATATTCCCCCATTTAGTCCAATATCATAAATGTGTAATAGCTCACCTCTATTAATATTCCGGGAATTTTTTTTATTTATTGACAGAAATATATTTAAAAATTTTAATAATCAATTAAATAAAGTTACGGAATAATATTAAAGCCTAACTAATAATTCATTACACAACAACTATTTTTATATTAAATTGCCTAATTACCATAATGCAATGTTATCTTTGCTTGTTATTTATGTACAACCAAAATACTGATTTTATTATTGATTAAAAAATATATAAATAAAGAACCAGTCTAAAGATATTTTTATAATGAGATTCATGTAGAGATATATAATTTTTATGCCCATCCTACACCCTCCCTCTCCACCAGATTTAACCTAAAAAAATAGAGATAAGTAACAGTGTAAACACCTTTTATTAGCTTTTTGATACTCATATGGAAATTTTATGTTTTAAATATTTTAGATTTGTAACACTATGAATTAAATATATTTTCTTAAATTAACTTTCATTTAATACTCTTTTGAAGATTTATTTCAGAGTAGGTTTTCACATCCCCACCACTCACATACTATACCCCCCCCCCCCTTATTAATGAGCTAAATCAAAGAATCTAGGTGAATAAATAACATACAAAAAATAACTTTCTTTGTTTTCATTTGATGTCCTTGTCTGATATTTCTTGTAAATGAAATATGAATCTCCAAACCAACTCGAGAGTGTAGATAGAAAAAACATTTTCCTTATTTTTCTTAATGAATATCACTTACACATATTACTTTATCAAAACAATTATTCCATTTCTTATAAAAAAAATATTTCCATTTCTTATAAAAAAATATTACAAATACAAAATCTCCTAAATTGTTTATTATACTATTGATGTATTTAGTTATTCTAAATGAGACACAAATTTACACTATATATTTTCGCATAAATTAAAAACCCACTATATTAACTCGCTCAAGGGTTTTATATTTGAATTTTATAGATTAGCATAAGCATGGTTGTCGTTATTTCATCATCATCATAATTATCTGATTCTGAATTCACTACCATGGCCCAAATATAATAAATACTTTATAATAACATTCTATATTCAAGGAATTTCAATCCTTACCTAATGAACCTTATATATTTCTTTTAAATAAATATTAAAGTATAATTTTATAAATATTTTAATAGATCATAGAATTTTTAGCAATTCCACTCACTATTTTAGAAAGGGGAGATAAGATGCATTCAACATTAACGATAATTATGTTAATTAAAATAAATTAATAGCCTAAGATTAACTATTGATAGATGAAATGGATTAATAAATAATATTAAACCTACCTTTGTCAAATCAATACTTATATTTTTTCAAATGTGAATATATACATGAAAAGCATTATATCCTTTCTGCAATTTACATCCAATCTTCAGTGGCCATGATAAAACGAAGATATAAAAAAAAACTTATAGCTTTATCGAGAAAGTGAGTTGTGAAAATAATAATGAAATTGCAAGAAATGTTAATTTCGAAATGTCCTTCTTTTTTGATAAGGAATTAGAAAATGGATTGAAGGAGGATTAAATATTTTTAATAAATTTTCCCATTAAAAGAATTATTATAATGCTGCAATCCCCTCATCTGCCCCTATAGAGCAAGTTTTTAGTGTAGCGAATGCCATATTAACTGCCAAGCTCTTGTCTATCAGGCAAAAATTTTGAACAAAATATTAGATTTGAGAAGGATAATGATTATATTTCCACATTTTTAAATCATTTCTTAAATTTATAAATAACAATTAATAAATCACTTTTTAAATTTTAATAATCTAATTTTTCCAGAATTTGAAAAAATCTTCCAAGAATTTTTTTTAAAGAGGAAAAATTTTAGATAAAATTTTAAATTTTCCAAATTCGTTTAGTAAAAAATAATTTATTCCTTTATAATTTTCATTCATAAGAACAAATTTAGATTTTTTATGTTATTTAAAATTTTTTTTTTTGTTATACTATTCATTTTGAACATGACTAATATATTGTGTTAAAAAATATAAGGCATTTATTTTATATTAAATGAAATTTTTAAAAATTTATTGAAAAAAGTTTTAAACAAAGCGTGGACGCTTTTCTTTTTTTAAAGGTAACTTTGAACGCGGATGCGTTTGATTTTTTTAGATACGTTTACAGCAATATCTATACATGATTCGCACATTCATCGCCATCAAATGGTGAAATTAAACAAATTATTTCTAGTTAGACTTGTTTTTTTTCCATTATATAGGATATATTTTCTATATATATAATATAATTATACCAATAATGCCTTCTTTAGGAGTAACGGCCACAAACCAGCCTTGAGGATCTAGATCATAGCACAGTTTGAGGAATGTGAAATCAATGTTAGTCCAGCCTACTTCCTTGTAAATCCATTTCGGCATCGCATTTATTTCCTCCGACTTAATGCATCTTATTTCTAACCTATCCTCATCAGAAGGTGATAAGGTGTATGATATTGTATATTTAGTAATTTGATTAGGATATGAGGATATCTACTAGTCTAACTGAATTTAATTTCCATCCAACTATTGAGTTTTTTGGTAAAAGAGGTCTATGGGCCAGGCCTAAAAAATTTTTTTCAAAATACCCCGGCCGGGCCGGGCCGTATATTTCAAAATCGAATATTTTAAATCGGCATTATTAGTTATAAAAATAAATGTAATATATTTTAGCCGAAAATTTTTTTTATAAAAAAAACGAGGCTCTGAGCGGGGTCGGACCGTGCAAATAGTATCTCTGCAGGTCTCTTATAATATTTAACATTAAACAAAATATGATTTCTTTTTAAGGTTTAATTAATCATCTGTGTATGACATTATAAGAATAACTTTTCGTATTTTATTTATTTGCCAAATTAACGGGATAAGGACACATCGGAAAAAGGCACGTATGGTCATTTATGGTAATTAAAGTAATCAAATTATTATTTTTAAGTAACAAATGGTGTGAGGAACTTGATGCAAGCAATTAAATTTTGCGCAAAAGTTAAGGGTTTTTGATTAAATATATTTCATTTAATTATTATTTATTATTTAGGTACCACCCCATAACGAATATCATAGATCAAATATAAAAATAAAATAATAGAAAACTAATTATAAGCTATAACAGTCAGAAGATGTCCTATCCTATAACTATGTCTAAGGTGCCTTTTTTTTATTCTCTTGCAAATTTTGAATATTTTTGAAAAAGTTTAAATTATTTTTTAAAATTAACATAAATTTTAGGTGTCAGTTAGCTAAAAATTGTGTTATCATCAAGATTTTTAGTTTTTAAAGAATTTTAGGGTTTTTACAAAGTTTTGCCTGATGTGCTCTAGCCTATCACTAACAATAAATTAAACTTTAAATTGTCGCGATTCAAGTCAACTAGTTTCTAGTCGAAAAAATGTCCCGAAGGAGTCGATTTTATATAAAAATGTAATAAAAGTTATAAGATTTCATAAAAAATTATATTTTATATATATAATCACCAATAAATGTTAATCATAGTTATCCAATAATATTATTTATAGGAATATCATAATGTTTTACCACCTTTTTTTTATTTGCAATATTTTAATAGGAAAGAGTAAAATAAACATTATTTGTATATTTTGGCAAAGCAAAATTTGATTGGCTAAATTAAGTTGTCAAATCCAAAATATTTAGATAAGATGCTGAATTAAACGACTCGAGTTTACTATAAAAATACAAGTCTTTACTGAAAAAACGGTAAAAAAATTAGACAGACTATTTCTTCCCACATTTCTATTTTTAGCTATTCTAATCTAAATAAAACTAAAATAAAAATTAATAAATATTTTCTGTATTGAAGGTAATCATAAACTACTGGTCCTCGAGTTCATAGCACCACCTGAAATCATGAAATTATTCGATCAATTTGGCTAACGATTCTGAGTCAAAGTCGAATAAACTTAAATATTTAACAAAACTAATTTCGACAACCTATCATTTTTCATACTATGTTGACAACATGTTTGACCATTAAGATAATCACGATCTTTTAAAAATGTCATGATTTTTATATAAGATATTACAAATCTTGTTTAAAATGGCTCGGAAGTCGGCTCATTAATTGGCTCATTGAGTCGCTCGAGTCGAAGTCATTTTTAGCAATTCCGGATCGAGTTATGAGTCAAAAAAAACTCTAAAAACGGCTAACACTAGAGATTTTGCTCATAAGGGGGAAAAAGGTTTGGATATCTATTAAAAAATTTCGAGGCGTGCATAACATTTTTTGGCTCAAATATTGGGTTAGCCGTTTTTGAAAATTGAGCCCTTTAATATTACTTAATCTATAACCGTTGTGATATTTTAAAATTCTTCAGATATTCTTGAAGTAGAAAATAAAATTATAAGAATAAATGTAAAATATTTTTTTATATCTTTTTTAAAAATTTCATAAAAATGAAATGTTTAGAATATTATTATATAAAATTCAAAACTAATATTAATTATAGAATTTAAAAAAATTATGTATATACTGTAAATCTGTTTTCATTGATATTTAACTAGAATAAAATAATGCAAAATTTGTGGTTAGGAAAAAATTTTTTTTTTAAAAATAAAAATTTTCTATATTAATTATACTTATACATATTTAAAATGTATAACCTTTATATAAGCCAAAAAAAATTAATTAACTACGATATTATTTTACATATTTAAATGTAGCCTTCATTTAAGCTAGAAAAAATAACAATTTATGTATATACTACTTGAAGTTTGCAAATGACAAAATTTTCAGACCGAGTCAGGTTAGGATTTAGTTTTCGCTCGGTCCGGCCTAATTGTACCCAACCCGCCTCAGTTTTATTAATCCGGGTCCCGGTCTAGTATTTTTTCCTAAAAAATATTTAAAAAAAGAAGTTATTTTTATAATATATTGTATTTTTTTAAAGTTTTATAAATATTTTAAGCCGAGTTTTAATTTTGATCAACCATTAAAGTTCTTCAATTTTATTTAATTTATTGCATTGTTGTTGAATTGTACAAATTGTTAAACTACCTGATTTTGAATCAATCAAGGTATGTTAATTTATATTCTGTAATATTATAATTTATTTTATAAAAAATATATGTCAATGGTACTTATTTCTTTAGATAATGCTCTGACTTAAATATCAAAAATTTTTTTACATAAATAAAGAAAATTAAGGGTACAAAGTCTAAACTTTGTAAGTGTAAATTTAACCTCGATGTACCTCGAGTCTAAATAAACATAAAGGTAAAAATATAAATTCCGATTAAATTATGATTAAGATAAAAAAAAATTGATGAGGATCTGAATGAAGATTCTTGTGAAGATAATCTATGAGGTTTTTTTTAAAAATCAAGAATCTTAGATTGAGATTGGAGGTATTAATATACACACTAAATTGATATGAAAACCAACAATAAACCAATGGAATAATCAATAATTTATTTTCAATTTTTATTAGTCATAGTACAAAAAAGTATAAATCAAAACTTGAATATAATAAATAAAATTCATATTAAATAGGTCTAGAAATCAGCATCAATTATTTTTACAAGTTAAAAGATTAATATAATGATTATTTACAAATAACGGGGTAATTAATGTTATTATAAAAACAATTATGTCTGCAACAATGTTTGGGATTAGCTTGTTTTGATGTTACTTGTAAAATATTTTTTATATCACTCAGGCTTAACATTTCAGATCATTTTTTCCATTCTCTTGATGTTGACTGAAAACATCAACCGTTTCTAAGATATAAAAATATGTAGATTAAAGTATTCTATCATGAAGATTTTTTTTTATGAAATAGGAGATAAAGTTCTATATAATACAAATTCCAAATTTTCAAATGAATAAAACAGGTCTCCTTTTATTCCATGTGTTAAAAATATAAAAAAATGATTACCTATGCTTGAATTAAGCAAGAAGATTACCAATTGTTTTTTTATATATCTGATGATAATTGCTTAAAATTTAGGAAATCAGATACGGGTTTAATTTAAAGTTTTATTTCATTATAATTAAAAATAACTGAGAAAAATGCTAAAGTTTCTAGGATCGAAGTAAAAAATTTTAAACGCTAAAACCTACCATTATTACTGAGAAATTTAAGTCTAATACTAGCCTAAAAAATATATTGTCAAACAATTAAAAGCCAAACAGTATAATGAAGCATATGATAGCAAAATTCTAAATAACACAAAAAATAAACACATGATGATATTACTCGAAACCTTAAATGTATATATAAAATTTTCTCGATATATAATAATATTTTCGAATATAAATTTGAATGTTATTATATAAAATGAGATGTAGAAATCGCGATATTTTATAGAAGGTCATTCGAATATTATAATTAATATTATAATTTATTTAAATTAATTTTATGTTATATTATATTTTTATTTTTATATTTTTATTTTACTATTTTTATTTTATTATTATTATTTAAATTTATTATAATTTTATTTAAATTTATTATAATTTTATTTAAATTTATTATAATTTTATTTAAATTTATTATAATTATTATTTTAATATTATTTAGATCTATTTATATTAATATTTTAGTTTATAAATATTATTTTTAACATCTATAACTAGAAGTATAGCGAAATAACGAACAACAAGATAACACACAACGCAAGCAACAAATCTTGAAACATTAAATGCTAGAATTATAGCAAAATAATGACGAACAAAGTAACAACCGTAAACATAAAATCCTAAAATATTTAGAGAAGCAACAAATATTTATAGCAAATTAGCAAACATACAACTTAAGGGTTAAACTATAGAATAGAAAGTGTATGATACAAAACTCACACAGTTATAACGAGACATGCAACTCAAACCAATGTATCGGAAGTCACAAAAAAACTAGACACATATTGTTCAAATCTCAGTTTTACAGGGTAAGACACCTCAAAATTTACCGACTCAAAGTGCTTCACTATATGCGACATAACAGGTACCGGAGCCTGATATGTATAAACAAATAACCCAAAATTGCGAGGATCGGAGTTAGGCATCTAAAATTTAAAAATCTGACCTCATTAATCTGTAGCTAAAGGTTTGGCAAAGAAGCACACTGTTAACCCCGTGTCAAAGTTTAACCATTCAAAGCCAAGGGCTTCACAAGCTACCCGCCTGCCATGAATAGACAAGTGACCCAAAGTTGTGAGGATCGAAATTCAGCAACTCAAATGTCAAAACTTTTCACCTTATTTTTCTACAGCTATAAGCTAAGTATTTTATAGTAATATTGTATATTTACCTTTTTGTATATTGTTTTGCGGCTATACGTTAACATAGTAGAAAATGTATATATTAACTCTTTTTGTTAAATCAAAATATATTTGAATTAATATAATTTATTTTCTTGTTGAAATGATATTCAGAAATTGATTTTTAAAAACGGCTAGATTAAGATAAGAAACAAAATAATATTATGTAATTCTGGAGATTTGGCTTATAGATGACAAAAAGGTTTAGACATCTATAAAATCTAGAGGTTTTCATAATAATATTTTGGCCTAATTAATCGGCCCATTTTTAAAAATCGAACAAAATTCGTTTTAACAATACACTAATTTTTGTAGATTATTAATGTACAATATATTTTTTTTATAAATAGTATATTTGATCATATCCTAAGTGTAGTCCACTTTCTGTAAAATCAAACATTTTTACCTAACTTTAGGGTCCACACTAAGGGCTCATATGGTATCGTGTTAGTCGAAGTGTATGATGGTTAAAAAATATTTTTTTATTATTGATATTTATATTTTATGCATTGATCGGCATCGTTAAAAGTGCGAGATGGATATATAAACTAGTGTCTGCGACCCCTAGATTATATTAGTTGATTTGAATAGACTTTTTTTAAATAAAACAATATAGTCTGGTATGAGATCGGATTATGTTTATAATTTATTTGCTAAAGTAAAATTAAATTTCACAAAATAAATTTAATCAACTTATAGTGTAAGCTAGTCATATGCAGAACTCTATGATCGTTATTAAAAATGAATTGGGAGGGCAATTGATTTTCATTTTATGCTAATTTTGATATGGATTGGAAACGGGTAGGGTAAAATATTCTCATTGGCTTAAAAATGTTGAAGTTCATATATGAATATGCATTGTCACACTTATCCACCATGCATAGTATGAATTTTGTATAAAACCACTAGTATGTACGAAAAAAAGTTCTCTGACCCATTGTCTTGGAAAACTTTTATACTAAGAATATATTACACCATACATGTATCACTAGATTGTTAATTTAAACAATGCCAAGTCACCATATAGTTCTTTAAATAACCTGCAGCATTTTATTTAAAAAAAATTGCAATAAGTCTTTTTCCCAGTGACATGTCATTTATAAACCAAATAAGTGTGAAAAAATATCAAGAGTCATAGATTTTAATAAGAGAAATTATGTTGATATTATGTGGAGGCGAAAATGATACTCAGGCAGGCTAATTTATGCATAATATCTGCGAACAAGGCCTGATCGCAAATTTTATAAAGCATACAATCAAGTAAATTAATATAAGATTACGGTCTGGGCTGAAGATTATTTCAAATATTTCCGCTGACGGGTTCCAAACGACTGGGCCCGGATAACTTTTATTCTAAAAGGTATATACCAACAATCAATTCTTAATTTTATGATGTGCTATCAAAATTTTTACCAACTGGTTCACTATTTTTTTACCCCCGCAATATGACGTAAGGTATATAGTAATAGCATTATTAAAGGGGGAGGGTAAGATTTTTTTAAAAATAGAAAATACCTTTAAAAAATGGTGATTGTAAAAATAATTTGATATTCGCATAACTTGATGCGCACTAAGACAAATCGAGAGTTCGAATATTTGTTGGATTAATAGAATAATATTTTACAATTAATATCTTTATTCCCCCCTTTTTAAGTATTATTTAAAACCCGATTTATATTTAATAAACCTTGATATTGTACCAAAGAGGTCTAAACATCTAGGTTTTATTTAAGCAAAATAAATGAGAGGTTCTTGATTCATTAAGCAGTCCTTATACATATTTTGACCATGATTTCCATTAGCACTTGCACAAAATAAATGATATTTCCTTCTTTAAGATGAATTAAACTTATATTGGAAGTGATACACCAAAATATAAATAAATGGATTACCTGCTAAATATATACATAAGAATTTAACATCAAATTCGAAATCATAGAATTAACTCAATCAAAAAGGGGATTGTATATTTCTTTTCGTAACCATACACCTTACAGGTTTATATAAAAAATTTTAAGAATATTTTTGTGTAATTAGTCTAAATTTTATATATTTGAGTTTTTTTTAATTATTTAAGCTCTTATTTTCTACAATAATTCTCATAAATTAATATATATTTTATTAATTATTTTTTAACTTTGTGCTATTTTTTTTTACCAGACACTTATTTTATAAAGCGATTCGTTAATAGTCAGATAATAGCCCCACTTTTAGCCTTTGAATAATAAGTTTTTCTTTTATTATTAGAAGTTAAATTATCATGTAAATAGAACTTATATAATGAAGATCCTAAAATGATAGAATTTGATGATACAAGGTTTATTTAAATATTTTTTTATGCTAGTATCTCTTATATTTCATAAAATATCAGGATGATCTAGAATTTAATAAAACTTAAAATAAAAGTAATGTTCAATTGATAAGATTAAAAATTTGATTATGTTAATAAATATAATAGATTTGCCATTTTGTCAAAAATATAAAGATGATTTTATCTTCTATCTTTTATAATAGTAGAATAACAGGATAATTTAGAATCCAATGAAACATATAACATAGAATATAAGAAAAGATAGGGGAAGAATCTGATGCCTTCTTATAAGTTTTAAAAAAAAGCATAAAGAAAATTTAAACCTAGAAACCTTGTTTTTACCAAGGTGGAAGTATACGACTCAGTTGCGCAATTAAATATAATGGTACCTGAGGTATCCTCTTAGTCAGTAAAAATTTTTTTTATGAAAAACAAAAAATAATTAATAAAAACATTAATATTTTTTGATGTCAGTATCCATATAATTAAACTTTAGAATAGCTTAGCTTCATAAAGGGGTGGGGTCTAAAGTGCTATGGCTGACAAAACCATTGATATATTAATATTTTTCGGTGTAAAATTAAGAAAAGATAAATATTTGAAATTTTTTTTAAAGTAAAAGATAAAATTTATTACAAAAATATATAATAAATATAACATAATATATAAATAAAATGTCGTTTTTTGTAAATAATTTATAACAATAAATATACTATAAATTTTTAAAACTGAACCACCAAATTTTTATTTAATATGACTAAAGGTGTTAAGATAGAATGTTTAAAAAAATTTCTATAGTTACAAATTTATAAATTTAAAATATCATAAAATAAATATCGATACAGAATAAAAAATCGTTGTTGCTTTTTCGTGAGGTTTTCTAAAAAAAAGAAAGTAAAATGGCTATTAAAAATAAATTACAATAATAATATTTGAAATACTCAGGGTCAATATTTATAAATATTGAGCTAATTTAAAAATAAATATTACTTGGTACAAAAAAATAATTCTAAATTGCCATTAAAAAGTGTATAATGTAGTAAATATTTTATCACAAATTTAATATTTTATATTAAGCAGAACAGCTATAATGATGTACAATATATTATAAATGTTTTCCATATTGAATATAGATCGTTTTTTTATCATTAAAACTTTTATTTTTTAATATTAGAGATATATATAATTTAGTTTAATCTAGAAACATATCTGAACTCACGAAAGAATAAATTTTTTCCGTTAGAATATGAGGAATAGGAATGCAGTTTTGTTTTTCGTCAACATGATTTTCCTCAATATTACTTCCAATCTGTTTGTCTTCCTTGACATTTTCTTGTAACCCATTTAGTGTTTCCAGAATGTTATTCTGGTACATTCTGTAACAGTCTTCTTCTTTGATAAGTCCCAATTCTTTTTTAGCAGCCATGTATAAAAAATTTGGGTCAAGATTGTTCAAATCCATGGCTCCAGGTTCCACCTTCAAAGGAATAGTTAACTCGACATTAATTTCCCACTCAGCAGGGATGGAATCTAATAGAGCCTTTAGTAATGTACGAGCGATTTCTGGACAATCAGCGTAGAGCGGACCTATTATCATGTAATGTTCCGAAGATATATGTGTTGAATTCTTAGTGCTAAGGGAAGTAAAGGTCTCGTTATTTAGAGTGGTAGAAGAAATTCCTCTAGGTCGTATAATTCCATATCCACATATCTCCATTTCGGAGCAGCGTTTGATAGCTACTATACATCTTACTTTATATGTCATTTCATTCTTAATAAATTATTTTTTTTTAAAAAAAGTAATAGAAATGGTATAGCAAACAAATTTTATTTATAATCACAAAATACAACTAAGTAAATTTTTCTTTATAACTCAAACCTCTGCAGATAACTGTATAAAAGTCTTTAATAATTTTTCCCTGGATAGACCTCCGTGAATGGCCGTGTCGTAATCGCGTAAATTTGCTAAATTGATATCTACACCATCCATAAATACCACATTTATATTACCAGCTTTACTTGGTAATTTCACTTCATGGTTATATCTAGCTAAATCTCCACTCCTAGTATTCAGGCTATTGTAGAAGGAATCTTTTAAAAATCGTTTATCATCCAGGGGAGTCGGTTGGGTACTGTCAATACCACCAGCTCTCGTGGTTTCCTTTATATCTATCTCATCGTCTATCAGGTAATTATTATCGAGGTCCGTTTGTATCGTTCGATAACTCTGAGGCTTTTTGGAGTCAATTATATTGCATTCACGATCGTGTCTATAACCTTTAGAATTGCACTGATTAAGATTACATGTCGTTCCATTTATTGCAGGTAGAAGGGTGAGATCGTCGATGAGTTTATCGTTACCCGGGCTTTTAAAGAACTTATGAAGCATAGGATCGTTGCGTTTTAAGGAACCGTTGAATGTGGAAACTTTAACGGTGAAGAATAACATAATTCATTTTTGTTTTGTTCCGCCATTTTATTCGATTACAGGTTAATTTATACTTATTTATATATGCAATGTTCCAACCAGAGTTTTACGACCTGGAATAAAAAATGGTTCTGGCTCCGGATCTGACATTTAAAAATGGTGGTTCTAATTCCGGGTCATAAACATTTTAGAGAGGGGCTCTAGTTTAAATTTTAAACTTTGTTAAAAAGCAATGCAAAAAATATTTGAACAATTAATAAACCCATTAAAATAAAGCATACAATAAGCTTAAAGTGAAGGTATGGATCTGAAAGAGGAGATATTGTTAGATTTATATTACATACTTTTGAATAAAGGTGATGTCATTCCCATTTTAAGGTTGGAGAAAACTCTTCCTTTGACGGAATTGATACCTAAACATCTATGAGCCACATGGCCTAACATGGTGTTCCATAGTTTCTTGCCTATTCCTTTGGACCTATGGTTCTTGGAGACTATGTACAAACCAGCGAAGGAATATTGATCGCTTAAGTTGACACTCAATACGTTTCCTTGAATGTATGTTTTTAAATATATATATAGTGATGAAGAGGAAAGGAAACAGCAATAATTATTGTTATAAAGCTATTTTGGATATTTATTTAAAAAATTTATAAATTTTTCAGGCAATTCATTTCTTTTTAAACATTTATGAATTGGCTGTATTTTATGCCACACATGGCTCTGATTTTGTTTTTACAACGATATTCTCGTTATCCTAGACATAACACCCTATCGATTGAGTTATGAGAGCAAACTCTGAAAGCAAAACTTAACAAAGGTTTATTAATAGGCTAACCTTTTCTAATATACATAAGTCCTCACTGATCTAACAATATTATTGTAAAAAAATTTCTCCTTCCTCCAAGTTAGCAAAAAAATTAATTCTAAATATTCATTCCATGTTTAATCACATTTGAATTATAAAGAAAAGAAAGAAAGAAAGAAAGAAAGAAAGAAAGAAAGAAAGAAAGAAAGAAAGAAAGAAAGAAAGAAAGAAAGAAAGAAAGAAAGAAAGAAAGAAAGAAAGAAAGAAAGAAAGAAAGAAAGAAAGAAAGAAAGAAAGAAAGAAAGAAAGAAAGAAAGAAAGAAAGAAAGAAAGAAAGAAAGAAAGAAAGAAAGAAAGAAAGAAAGAAAGAAAGAAAGAAAGAAAGAAAGAAAGAAAGAAAGAAAGAAAGAAAGAAAGAAAGGAAAGAAAGGAATAAAGAAAGAAAGAAAGAAAGAAAGAAAGAAAGAAAGAAAGAAAGAAAGAAAGAAAGAAAGAAAGAAAGAAAGAAAGAAAGAAAGAAAGAAAGAAAGAAAGAAAGGAAAGAAAGGAATAAAGAAAGATTTAAATTAACTATGTAAGACCTTTAATTTATATATCGATAAAGTTAAATTTATTTAATTTTATATATTTTTTCATATTCATTAAGGACAAGGTCAAAAAATAAAATGTTTTTTTGTCATTTTATAGCCAATTTATTTTAAATATAAAATATAATATTATGATATGTTTAATTTATTTATATATTTTTTTTTAAAAGGGACCGTTGTTAAATAATTGGCAGATATTTTGCTTAATTTTTTTTATTATGTACTTAAAAATTTTATTAATTTTGAAAAAAAATATATAATTCCCTCGGGGATTACAAAAAATTTATATTTTACTTCTTTTTAATTATCATATTTTTGTAGATAAGTAATTTCTTTTAATTAAAGTTAAAAAAAAGTAGTGAAATTAATTTTGGTTATATCTTATAAAAACTTTAGATCATTCATCCATTATCTTAAAAAAATTGAAGCTTAAAAATTAATAGAATTTTTTTTTAAAATTAATATAGTTATGACTGTGTCAACCTTAAGATCAGGGTCCATCATACGGTCAGCCCATTTTTCTCTCGTCCTAAAAACGAATCTGGTATTAAACGCGACCTCAGCGAACCTAAACTGATGAGATAGGGCTGCTAAAGCATCCAAAAGGAATCGCTTGAATTAGCCGGAGTAATATCAAATTCGTTTTAATTTTCGTAAAAGAAAGAAAATCACTGAAATTAAATAACTTACTCCTAGTTAGACTTGTTTTTTACACTATATAGGATATATACTATATATACCAATAATGCCTTCTCTAGGGGTGACAGCCACAAACCAGCCTTGAGGATCTAGATCATAACACAGTTTGAGGAATTTGGAATCATTGGCAGTCCAACCGACTTCCTTGTAAATCCATTCCGGCATCGCATTTACCTCCTCCACCTTTATGCGCCTTATTTCAAACTTATCATCATCATCAGAAGATGTCATCTAGGTGTATGTTTATTGTATGTTTAGTAATTTGGTTAGGGTCTTGAGAATATCTACTTGTCTAGCTGAATTTAATCTCCATCCAACTTTTGAGTTTTATTGATAGAAATTAGATTGTGAGAGAATTGGGGAAAAGTGGGAGCGGTCTACTTAATAGGATGATAATATTTAATAATAAACAAAATATGACTTTATTTTAAGATTGAAGTAGGGATTTTTCATTATTTTTGAGTTTTTTATTATAAGAATAACTTTTGGTTATTTTATAGTTTCATAATTTTGTCAAGGTAGTGGCAGGCACAACAGACAAAGGCATCTAGGACCATTAAGTAATTCCAAAACGGTTTGAACTTATACAAAGAAAAGAACCTGAATTAAGTTATAATACAAATAAAAATCATCTCAGACATTAAATTGTACTAAATTAAAGTAAGGGTTTTAATTATAAATATACTTATATTTATATTCGATCATTTATTATTTAGATTAGATATCCTCCCAGTATAAATATTATAAAATTACTATAGCAATTAAGGGATGAGCATTATAGTGTATATCCTAAATTTTCGCAAAATACATTCTTTTCAACTAATTGATTCTTCATTACTCTCAATATTCACGCGCTCCTCCTTAAAAAAAATTGGATGCAAACTGCTCCTACTCCCCATAAATAGGTAGGAAGTTAGCCAGCTTCATATCAAGACTCTTTTTTACAAAATCTTGTCCGATGTGCCCAGATCTCCCATAATAACAAATTAAATAATTTTAGAATTATTATAAGTAATTAATCGGGATGTAACCAATGAGCTCCTCCGCTAATTTATCCGTTTTCGGAAATATCATCTTAAACAAATAAAGACCTTCCCCCAACACTCCCCGTGTCTTCCCTCTTTATTTTTTTTTAAATACTATAAATAGAAATTTTTGAGATAAAAAAAATGATTAATGTATCTATCATTTTTTAAATTTAAATAAATACAAGTATAGTCTTTTTCTTCCCCATTATTCAAAAATTGTAGGGAATCCAAATTAAACAAATTAAAATATTATATAGCATATAAACAACAAATATTATATAAATGGCCAAATGTCCTATAAAGTATATAAATTTAATATCAAATAAATGTTCCTAGAATAGTTACAAAAATTATATATTAAAATAAAACAATATTCTATTATCACTTGCAAATTTAGTCTGGTTATAAATTTAAATATCATAAAAGTAAATTGGTATAGCTAATAGTGTTGTTAAACGGCTCTATTTGAACCGATTTTTAAAAAGGGCAAACTCAATATTTTCTCTTGTTCACAGATGACACAAAGGCTTGAACATTTTTTTGTCAAAATCTCGAGTCTTATGCTATATTTTTACTGTTCCGGCTAAAATATTGAGTTAGCCACTTTTAATGATCGGCTCGAATCGATCCGTTTAACAACACTAAGCTAAGATTTTTAAGCAATGCCATGATTTTTTAAAATGTATCATTTTAAATTTAATTAAATAAAAACAATTACAATCCAACATTAAAAAAATTGAAGAAATTCTTAAATCAATAATATATTAAATATGACGTGGATTAAATTAAGTTATTCCAATTATGATGATAAATTTATTTTATGGTGGATACTATATATAATAAAATAAATTTTTTAAAGAAAACTGGTGTTTTGCTTTTTAACTAAATTTTATAAACTCTGGACTGCGAACTCTTAACCCGAACCGGATTCAGGATTTTTTTTATTAAATTCGAACCCGAAATGTTGTTTTTTAAAGGGCTTTAACAGAGTCTGGGATCGGAACTAAAACCCTCGAAAATTTGTCAAAATTAATGAACCAAAGTTTAATTTTAAAATTTTGGTAAAATAGGATCTCCTTTTACGGCATTGAATCAAAACTCTCAGGTTCAAAGCTCTGACTACACCTCGGTCGGTGCAATATTTTAAAGAGGTAAAATAATGAATTTCGCATCCTAAGTCAATAGTTTCAGAGAATTTTACATAAATTTTAAAAGTATATATATATCAAAGACCTCAAGATGACACCATTTGCACAGCCCCAGCCTGGATTTCTAATAAAATATATTTATTTTTAATTTTTATAGGTAATAATGGCGATTTAAAATATTCGGCTTTAAAATATAGGGCCTGGCCCGGATATTTTATAAAAAATATTTTTTAGGCTCGGCCCCTAAAAAATTAAAATATGGCCCAAATGCAATGTTAAATATAATATTAATACATCATCTAATTAAACAATAGTCCAGTCAAACATGGATAAAATATTCAAATAAAATATCATTTCATCAATATGTGAGATTGAAATGAAACATATCTTAATGAATATATTATAATTTCTAGTAAGAACCCATTAGATTGGTCGAGAATGCATTTAGATCATTTTCCCCTGTTTTCAAAATAGCAACTGATATATTGTCTATTTATGGATCTTCGGCTTCATGTGAGAGGTAATTCTCAGTAGAGAAAAATATGGCAATGAATAATAGAATGCTTTTGAAGGAAGAAACCATTAGAAAGACCTTATGCTTGAAAAACTGGTTATTGTTTAAATTCGGATCTAGTAAATCATATCTTTTCTGTATTATAATTTTTTTAAATTAGATCATTGTGCTGTGCATTTTTAGAAAATTATAATAAAATTTGAGAATATTAGATCGAAGAAATAACGTATAGAAAAGAATTTCGATATTTTTATAATCAATTCTGATTCTAAAAATCGGGTGTTTTTTGCCAATTATTAGGATAACGTTATGAAATCATTGGGTTTTATTTCTTCTGTTATTTTCTGTAAATTTTGAATGCTAATGACAATTAGTAAGTAGAATCTATAAAAGTGTCATTTTAAAACATACACATATGTTTATAATTTTTTTTTGCAAAATATAATTTATTTTTTAAAGCTTTAGAAAAATTTTCGAATCGAATCAAAATTCGACGAACCGGATAATGATGGACCGGATAATGATTTTATTATACGTATGAATACGAATAAAGAATTATTCGTATCATACGATTACGAATAGCATAATTAGGAATAGTAGTATTATTCGATTCAATTCGTTTTTTTTGTAGGGATTATTTGTATTTCTTAAGTTTATCGTAAAATTTAAATTATTACTTTAACTTAAATCTTTTCTTGATATATTTGGAAATAAATCAAGTGCTTTGTAAAAAAAAATACCATTTTTCCGCTCTTTAAATCCCCCACATCTTAGTTAGTAAGCGAAGTTAGGAAGTAAAATTTCATTTTTTTTTCTCTCGTAGTTATAGTGTGCCAATATACAAAATTTGAATTCTGGGGGTCGTATTTAATGTTGATTTATGTGGAATTCACCTTTTATATAATTTATCATTATAATTTTGTAGAATATTCAATAAGAAACTTATCAAATGAACAAATAAAAAAAAATAATAGAAGCAAAATCACTTCCAAAAGAGAATCACATTTTATTTTAAAGTAAAACAAAACAAAACAAAACAAAAAAGTTCGAAACTAAAACTTAACGATAATAGTTTTCCATTATCGATTATTCTATAAATATCCAAAACAAAAAAATGATTTGGGATTTATTTTTTTTTAAATAAAAGAAATACAAAGCAATAACTTCTCCGCCCAGGTTTATTCGAAAATGAATGCGAATCGAATAACGAATTTATTCGGACATTCGTAACGAATAGTAAAAATATAATATTCTTATTGGTTAAAATTCCGAATAAATTAAGTATATTCGATTCCGTAAGGCCTTTAGCCAGATTACCTATTTTTTTTAAAAAAAATATTGTTTATAATGACGTATTGTACTCATTCTTTTTAGGAAAAGAAAGAGAGAGAAGTAGGGAATGGGGGGGGGGGCGTACTTCATTTTATTTTGGCTTAAAATATATTTACGAAAACTGGCAACTCCCCCCCCCCCCTATTACCTACTCGGGTATGCTAATAGAGGAAGGGGATTAAAGGCACTTTTTATTAATTTTTAGAATGTAAATTAAAATAGAATAAATCAATAATTTAAAAAAACTACTACCTGAATACAGGTCGAAGAATCCTTTAATACTATATAAATAGAGAAAGCGATATTAATTTTGTTTTTTTCTTTCTAACGAATAGCGAATATATTCTTATATTTTTTTTTTAGAAATTTTTATAGGAAATTTGAAATTATATTTAGCCAAGATAGATGGAACAAATTATGAATAAAATAAAATAATAATATTATATATTTTTAGTTTAAAAAAAATAAATGAATTATATAAAAAAAAGAATTTATATAAATTATTATTGAATAAAAGAAGAAATTTAAAATAAAAAAATGAAATGTAAAAATAATTTAAAATAAAATATTTGATGTGTATTATAAAATACAATCAGAAAAAAAATGAAAATATATTTTTAAAAACGATTGAATTACAAAATATATAATTATAATGAATATAACAAGTCTTGAAAACTAAAGCTAAGACGCTAAAGTAATTCGATATCTTCCATTTTCATTATACCTGTTTATGAACATGAAGTCCTAGGATTTTCGGAAAACTTGCTTAATTTGAGCAAGTAGGCAAATGCACAATTCCCTTTTTTTTGTCTTTTCATTCTCCATATGGCCCCATACGGAAAAACTATTTTGGGAAAGACATATACACGCCTAATTTTTTTTTGAAAAATACATAATCATAGCTCCATATTATGTGTATAGTTAAATCCTAGCAAATGAGACAAGGAATCTTTTCTTTATTAAAAATTGTAAATTAGCTTTATACTTTTGGACCAAAACCCTACCCCCCCCCCCCCCCCGCTTATTTATTTATTTATAATATCGCGTTTAATACAATCACTATCATTGTTGTTGTTTTCCTGATTTTGTTTATTTTATATATTCTTCACCATCTAAATTATATTAATATTATACTCCTTATCTAATCTATATTTCCGCGCTATTAGCTACAGCTACTAAAACAAGGAAATGTGCTAAATTATAATTTTTCAAATTTTTCATCCCGAAAGTGGCATATCTAAAATTTAGGAGGGGGTGGGATTATTTTTTAAGGCTTCGCCCTCAAACCTCATTTCCAAAATTCTGATCAGATATTTTCGATATTCCTGTAGTTTTTTAAAATATTTATTTTATTGCATTCATCCCCTTCAATCAGCCAGCCTTGGTCGTCGTGAATGGTTAGAATCACTCTCTAGTCATAACCTTGGTAATCTCTTATCAGACGAACAACTGAGAGTTCTCTATGGTTTAGGCTAAGTTGTGACATTGTACAGCCATATGTTAGAGTTAATGCATATCACCAATTGATTCAAAGGGTAGGCACGGCCTCCATTTTATATAAATTTAAAGACGACACCAGTGCAATATAGCAATAATTCAATAAATAGAGGTTTAATAGGTTATTTTTTTACTCTCATGCACTAAGGTTTAACGATTGTTAAGTAAAATAATACTAACACTAGGCGCGCCTCTACACTTGGAAACAGAAAAGATAACCTTTATTTTATGATTTCATACGAATTATAGCGCATAGTAAAAAAAATTTAAATGTGGAAATTATATTTAAAAAATGAAATATGCTTATAATAATAGCGTATTCTTAAATTTTTTAAGGATATTTTCGCGTAAGTTTTTTTTAAAAAAAAAAGAAGAAATTTTAAATATGATTTTATAGAAGAATAAAATTAAGGAGGAGGAGGTTTTTATCAATTTTTAAGTAATAAAACAACGTTTAATTTATCAATATAAAAGTATTATGCCTAAAAAAAAATAGTATTAGCCAAAAGTGCCATTAGTTAATTCAAATCATAGAAAAAAAATTTAAGAAAGGAAGAAAAGAAAACAAAAAATATTTGGCTATAAAAAATATATATATTAATTGATTATTCTTTTCCAGAATAAAGAAATAATAAATCGAAATAAAATACATCAATTATTGATCGTTTAATTTGTTAAAAAATGAGTAGGATTTGGTAATTCAATTTATTCACTTATTATATCATTCTGAAAATTCAAGATGATAATCGATTTGATTTGTAAAAATAGATAAAAATCCATCGTAAGACCGGTGTTACTCTATGGAAGTGAAACATGGGCATTAAACACTACGGAAGAAAAGTTATTACAAGCCACGGAGATGAGAATGATACGGTGGAGCTTGGGGTATACTAAACTCGACCATATGACGAATGACTGTCTCAGAGCAAAAATGGGTATTCAACCTATGGTGGACTTGATAAACGAAAATTTAAGGTGATATGGTCATATACTAAGAAGGGAGACTAATTATGTAAATCGAAAAGTATTGGACATGGAGGTGCCGGAAAAGAGAGGAAGAGGACGACCTCGTGTTACGTGGAAAGGTCAGAAGATAAATCCGGACATGGCCCTTACTCGATCAAGATGGAAGAAACTTATCAAAACAAACCCCACAACTGTGGGACAATATGCATGATAAAGAAGAAGAGATATATAGATGGCAAAAGAATGAAAGAAATTTTTAACCCAATTAAATATTTTATTTATTCATTCAGCAAAGATAATTTCAATAAATGAACCTATGTCACTTATATCTGCTCTTCTCTTGTCGCACCATGGTTTTTTCATGGCAAAGTTCTGCCAATGAAAAAAAATTGGTGCGGTAAAGAAATGATAGTGTATTTCATATTGTATATAAAATATACATTAGTATTTCAAATTACATTAATTTCCTTTTGCGATTAAAAGGAGATAACATGACAAATTATATTATATATTAATCAAAATGTTTCTTAAATTGTTTTTACAAGTTTTTTTTACTATTAAAATGGAATCTTTCCTATTGAAATAAAATGCTATGTATTTCATGGTATTCCTACTTTTAATATTGTTTTGTTTTAAATCTTTTGCTATATAATTAATCATAATTGCATTTAAGAACTTCAACACCCTCTATAAGCCAATACCGATCTTACCCCCTTAGAAAATGGTATCCCCCTAGTACTTACCCTTCCCCTCACAGGCGTATCCAAGATTTTTCTAGGAAGGGAGGTGGGGGTGTCCGCCATGGGTCTTTAGGTCTACTCTACACCTTTGGCTTTGTTAGATTTTAATAAAATAATTTTGAGTTAATAAAAATGGTATTCTTTAAATTTTGAATTAAGGTCATTAGTTAAAAATTTATTAACCTTTACTAAATTTTTCTTTCAAATTCTTTTTTTAATGTACATTGTATAAATTTATGGGGGAGAGTGCGATAGGGGGGGGGGAGATTTTTTATTAGTAAAAGGATATTTATGAAAACAGGCTTGCGATGGGAGGGGGGATTTTTTTCCCCGTTGGTTACACGCCTGCTTCCCCCTATCAACAAATCATAATTAGCACCAAATCAACTACCTTCCTCCCTCACTTCAATTATTTTATTCGAATTACTACAAAAACTTCCTAACTACATACCCCCCCCCCCAATCTCAATGGTGTAAGTCATAACACTCCTTCCCGGATTACAAAAATTTGGGCATTGTAATTATTTGCTAAGGTTATGGTTTGAGACATCAAAAGATTAATTATTAGCCTCTTAGTAATTTACAATGATTAATATATTTTTTTATATCCTTTTTTTAAATAGCAAGTGTGGCGAGATTCCAAACCTGAGTTGACTCCGGTTAATCCAGGCTTGGGATAAATTTAGTCAAGAGTCAGTTTTCAAGGGATTTTTTGAAAGATCTTGCTTTAGTTTTTCAGGGAAAAAGTTTCAAATGATTTGGTTGGGAAATTTCAAAATGATAAAATAAGACGCCAAGAAAAATATGAAATCGATATTAATTCATAGAATCAATTAGTAGTGTATTTATTTCTGCTGTGTAAGTGATAAATAAATGTAAATTAGTAACGGGATAAGAGGTAGGAATGATTTTTATAAAAATATAAATTAATAGTCATAAAATGGATATTTTTGAAAAATATTTTATCTGGCATCCGAATTTTTTGCCTTTGGGGAGATTTGTCTTCCTGCCCCACCCTCTCTGAGTACGCGCCTTAATGGAATAAAAAGTGAGTTTGAAATAAATCTCGCCCCCCCCCCGCCCTCCCTCATTTGACAAAATACTTTTTCTCATGAATGAAATATTAACATCAATAATTTAAAGCAATTAAACATTAATTAAATTTAAAATGGTCAGTAAAAATATAAAAAATATTACCTGTTTTGCTGTCAAAATAAATCATTTTCTAAGGTGTTTAGCAAAAAACAACTTTCAAATTATTTTTCATTTACTATCATTTAAAATGATATTATGAAATTAAATCCAATAAAATATTTTGCCAAATTTTTTTTTTTTATATTAAAGAAACCTTGTGAAAAATTGAGATACAGATACATCGTCTAAAAACTTATCTAGATCCAGATACAGATTCATGGTTATCTTGATACAGATACCATTTTTAAAATGTATCTAGATAATACATTTTTTAATGCTCTTATATAAGCTTTGCATAAACCTAAATTAGGATTCTATTGTGAAAATATATGAAATGAGCTAAAAACTTATTGATTAGATATCACATTTATCAAAATATAAGTAAATAATGATTTTTAGATTTTAATATAATATATGAAAATATATGATTAAATGATATAAATAATTAGATTTCAGTAATAAAATATTTTCAAAATTTTGGTCATTAAGGCATCCTCGTTTATCTGTAAAGACATTTTTAACTAAACTAAAAAGTTTTTCTACCAGGGTGCTTGAATGGATTGTTATCAAAATTGAAATTATTATTAACTACTGAAAAAAATCGGATATTAAATTATTTGTTTCTTTCATAGGTTAATTGTTTGCAATCAGTTGAAGACCTTGATAATTCATCAACTATTCTTTGTATTAATTGTTTTTTTCATTAACAGTGTATGATTTTTTCTCTTAAAATTTAAATTGCAGTTGTAAACATTTATTTAGTATCTATAACCTTAAATGTTTTACAATGTCAAAAGTTGTAACTGAAATTTTCGTATTCTTTTGTAGATATAGATATGGAAAACATTTTACTATCAGAGATCTGTTTTCTTAATTTTGAGATATTGTTTTAAAATATTCTCTATAAATTGGCCATAAAAAAATGTCTGAACTTGTTGATGCTTCATTGATTATTACTTCTTCCTCTTCCTCTACATCACTATTAATATTAATCTAAAATAAATTTTTAAAATTAGTATAATAAAATAAAATTAATCAATTCCATCGAAAATAAAAATGGCAGATTCCTTGAGTTGCATTGTAATATCAAAATTTGTCTGGTTTGTTGATAAACTCACACATAATATTATTTTTATATATAAGTTTTAATAATATTTTTTAATATACATATTTAAATTATATAAAATAAATTTTGCATTCAAATATTTTATTTATAATAAAAAATAGCGTATCTAAAAACAGATACAGATATGTCTAAAATAATATCTAGATACAGATAGAGATACTTAAATTCAAAATCTATCTAGATACAGATACCACATTTTTTATATCTAGATAATTTAACAACTCTGCTTGTGAGCACTGATGTTAAAACCCATTTTATCAATTAATTGGTAATCACTAATTGAAATACTCGCAAATAAACAATCTTCTAATATGCTTATTTTATTTTTTTAATATTTATTTATGCCCATTATTAGCTTTTTTAATTCCTCATTTCTCCTCAAACAGGATTTAATTCGAATTATTTCTTCATTCTCTAAGTACTATTATTCATAAATTCTCTTGTAATAAATAGACTTTGCACTCTTATAAACTCTCACTCGTATTACAATATGGTTCATATATTCTTCCTTGACAAATTGATCTAACTGATCAATCTTGGAGGCAATTTCCTTGTTTCTAATTAATGTTTACCCGCTCTAAATCAGATTTAAGAGACAAAACTTTATACCATTCTTACCATATCTGAAGTCTTGGTAATAACATTAAGTCGTTATATCAATTGTAAACAAGTATACTTATGGATTATGATAATTTGTTACAACAGGAATTCACGCCCTATTAAATATTCTATGCATTTAAACCCAACTTAAACGCTAATGCTTCTTTTAAATTTTTTTAGCATTATTAAATTGATTGGACAAAAATAACACCTATCTTTTAATATCATATCTTATGTATACTTATTTAATATATAATCTATTTTGTTGCGAAACTCTAATTCAAAAATTTCTTTTTTCTTTCAAATTCCTCCCTTTACTTGTTGACTTCCATCTTAGCTACCACTATTAGATCTATTTCTCTTCTATTCTCCTTCTATTTCTATTCAAAGTATTTTGTAGATTTAGCAGTTTTTCGAGAACTACATCATGTTTTACTTTTAACTAGGATTATTTAGTCTTATTACTATGAGTTTGTCTCATACCTTCTCAATTTTTATTGTTAATCTCAATGATAGTTTCAAACAGTTCCATCTTAATATCATTCCACCCTAAAATAGTTCAATCTTTATAGATGTGATGTAATCCTTAAAGTTATAATTATTTTTGTTAACTCCTGGCAACCTTAACCTAAAATTTTTACAAAACTAATTGCATGGTTATTTTACATCTTTTAATAAATTTATTTTGTCAGAAATTAAATCTTTAAAACTCTTCAAGATAATATTTAACAGAATCTTACAAAAATATGCTCAATAAAATTATTGAAAAATAGAAAGAAATTATAATATACTTATAAAAACTAAATGGGGAATCCCAAAAAAAAAAATCATCATCCTGGGCAAATTACCGGGTACTCACTCTATCCTTGCATCACTAATTCTAATGTAACACAGTTCTTTATATAAATATTTCTCGCGTGAAACTTACAACAATGATTGGAATTCATATTAGAAAATAAATTATTAGAGAAAAACCCCAAAAATGGATTTATTGATATCAGGGTTTAAAAAAAATCTTCAAATGATTTGAAGATTTTTTCACCCAAATCATTGGCGTACGCAGCGGGGGGGGAGGCAGGGGGACAAATCCCCCCCTCCCCCAAGCCAAAATGCAGATGCCGGACATATTTTTCAAAAATATTATTTTTTATATTTTATTATAATTATTCATATCTATTTCTTTTTAAATTTTTATATTATTACCTTTTTCATTTACTAATTTACTTTGTCAATTAATTTCATTTTCAAGTTTTCCTTGTGGCGTAATATTTATCTATTATTTTTAAATTTCCCGGTATTATAATTTTCAAATTTCTAGTCATGGATATTAGACTTTTTTTTAAAAACGCTGAAGGTGAAAATCATGCCAAAAAGCAAAAAAGTATAGTATGATAATTTAATAAACAAAAGCTGTGAACTGATGATTTCCTCAAAAGAATCAATTCAAAAGGGGGATATGATTCCCATTTCATCAATAATTGATAAAAATAGGGTTAAAATTGCAAAAGAAAATAGAGGCAAGATAAAACTAACTATTGAGGCTATTTTATATTGTGGATTGCAAGGCCTAGCACTTCGTGGCCACAAGGATTCAGGAAGCTTAAATTTTAATAATAATGATAACGAAGGTAATTTCCGTGGACTTTTAAAATTTAAAGCATTAGGAGATCCTGTATTAATGGAGAGCCTCATTAGTACCAATAAAAATGCTACTTATCTCAGCCCTAGGATATAAAATGAGATAATTGATATTTGCAACAATATCATTTTAGAAAAATTGATTGTTGAAATCAATTCTGCCCCATGCATCTCAATTTTGGCAGATGAGACCACGGACATTGCTGGTATTGAGCAGATGTCGTTGTGTGCGCGATATGTAGATACTCATAAAAACATTATCAAGGAAATGTTTCTCCAATTTATTCCTGTTTCAAGCATGACTGGGTCTGCTTTAGCTGATGTAATATTTGTGAATCTTAAAAAATTAAAAGTAATAATTAATCTTATAATATAATTATTTTAAAAAATATAGCTAAATATAAATATGATACGTGGGCAAGGGTATGATGGAGCACGTGCAATGAGTGGACAATTCAATGGGCTTCAGGCATTTATTAAAAAAAAATGCCCAACAGCTATATATGTCCACTGTACTGCCCATTCACTCAACTTACAATATCGGATTCATGTTCTTTACCATTGATATCAAATTGCTTAGGTTTTTAATTATTATATTAAATTTTTTATATTTATATCAGGTAAAATATCTAGCATCTATGAGATGTTTAGATACCCCAAGCGTCAAAATATTTTGAACAGAATTATATCTGAAACTCCTTGCCTAACAAGGAGAAAAAAATTGAAAAAGCTCCAACAAGATGGAGTCTTCGACATCAAGCAGTAACAGCTTTTATCGAGTTAGAAGAGCCGATTATTAATGCTCTTATAGAAATATCACAATGTCTGAAAAAGATATTTCTTAAGAAGCAAGCAAGTTACTGGATTCAATACTTATACCAAATATTTTTTTCGCATTAGAATGTATTAATAAATTATTTAATTATACAACTATTTTATGTAATACTTTTCAAAAACCTGATATTGATTTGATTGAGATGATGAGAATAGCAGAGACAATTTTATTAGAACTCAAAGAAATTAGAGCTAATGCTGATGAGGAATTTCATATTTTATATGTTAATGTTGAATCAAAAGCAGAGCTATACGAGTTCAATATTTGTCTCCCTCGACTTACAGTAAGGCAAACTTATCGTCTAAATATTAATATAGGGTCAATAGAAGAATATTATATGTCTTTATACCTCTTTTGGATACATTTATAACCCAAGTAAATGAAAGGTTTTTAATTTATCAAGAAACACTTATCAATCTGCAGATATTACTTCCGCAAAAGCCCTTTGAACCTTTTTCAGATAATGATAGAAAAAAAATAAAATATTTGGAAGATTTTTATCATGAAGACATTAATGTATCTCATGATGCTTTATTAGCTGAATGCCAACTATGATCTAAAAGATTAACTATGGTTGATATAGTTCCAAAAAATGCTATGATGCTTTACAGCATTTCAAACATCTTTTAGATTATTTTCGCAATATATTGAAATTATTACATATATTAGCAACTCTTCCCATTAGTACTGCAACTAATGAGAGAACATTTTCTTCTTTAAGAAGATTAAAAACGTACAACGAAGATTGGATTTTACATTATAAAAATATAATGTTTCTATAATATTTTTTGTGCTATCATTTTTTAATGTCTTATATATTTTTCTTTTACATAAAAAATATAATTATTCATATTTCCAACATTTAGATTTTTTATACTTTATATATAAATTTTAAAAGCTCAAAAAAATTTAAATTTCTATTATGGATTATTTATTTTATAGTCATCATATCCTGGTTATATCCACTTAATATTTTATAATTCAGATTTAATTAAAGTATTTATATGCCGCCGGTTATATTCGTTTCATATTTTTTAAATCAAATTTATTTTTATATATCGGTTTATATATTTAATTTTTTATAATTCATATTAATTTAAATTTGTATATTAGAATTAGTTATTAGTCCTAATTAATTTATGCTTGATATTTTTAAATAACAATAATTTTATTTTAAAAAATTTTAATTATCCCCCCTCCTCCCCCACACACCAAATTCCTGCGTACGCTACTGACCCAAATATACCTATACTGATAATATTATTTATATTTTCCTTTGTTTCTTTTAAGAACAGAATATCTAGATGTTCCCGGTTAAATTTTATAATTTACTTAAGCATAACTTTGAAAGAGTTTTTAAAAAACATATCAATATAAAGTTTTATAAAAAAAATATTGATAATAGAATCACTTTTCGTAATAATGTATTTAAATCTAAATATTTATGAAAAAAATATTTCACAAATAAAACTATACATAATAAAGCCAAACTTATCATTTATTAACGTTACAACATATATTTAAGAAATTGAATAAGTAAAATAATCTAGATCAATATATTTAAAATTGTATATGTGAAATGATCTTAACATTATATTAAGAAATTCCATATATATGAATTAATCTTAATCATTCTTATTACAGAATTATACTTCAAATTTGTTTAAAAAATTTTTCCATCAAATATAGCTTTACTTTACTTTACACTATAAAATAGCTAAGATCTTATATTTAAAGTATTCTTTGCAATAATTGTCTAATATATTATTTTTAAATAAAACTACTTGGAATAATTGTTGGATATTTTATAAAATTGTTTGAAATACTTCCTTAAATATTAAAAAAACTTAATAATTATTTGATATATTTTTAAAAAATGGAATTGTTTGATATATTAGAGAACTGCTTGCTTAGAATTCTATTATAAAAATTTGTTTGGATTAATGATTTTATTATTTTGAAAGAAATAGACTAGATGGCCAAAAAAATGAAAGTTTTATAATCAAAGGAGGTCCCATATTTATATAAATAAAATTTGAAGGTTTATAAGAACTATTAATATGTTGGCAAAGCTTTAAAACTTAAGCTGTCTTGAAAAAAATTATTCGTAGTTGCTGTGTGAACCAATTTTTACGAGAAAAAAAAGAAGTATAGGAATAGATATTTTATTATTACCAATATCTATTCTATATGATAATAATAAATAAATTTAACAAGGAGTAATAAAAAAGCCTAAATCACATTTCGCCTAGACTGTAAGAAACATAATCTAATTGCGCTGTCTGTGAAAATAATTAACAATATGGCCTTCAATGAAGATACAAAAAGATAAGTTGGTATTCAATAGAGTCATTGGAGAAGGGGAGAGGGCAGGAGCTCGAGTCCCATGAAAAATTTGAGAGGCCTCCTATTAATTCTGAAATCTTCTTTTAGACCCAAAAAATGTTATTTTGGAAATATTAGCTAAAAAAAATCATCTTGAAAATATAAGCTAAAAAATGGGTCATTTTGAAAATTATTTAAAAAATATTTTTTGAGCCACCTGAGATTGTAAAGGCTAGTGATGCCCCTAATGGTATTAACTTAATGCCTTGGTCTAATGGATTTTCACTAGCCTAGAACTACTTATTTTAATCAGCTTAATCAAACAATTCACACTTTACCCTGATCCACGCGTAAACCTTAAAAAAATACATACTCCAACCTTTAAAATGTAATTTTATGGCGATAGACTAGCAATAAAGATGCAGCTTTACAATAAATTTTTATCCTGGGAAAAAGTATTTAGACACCATGGATACGAATGTCACATAATAGATAATCTATCTATTTAACTTAATGGACATCCACATTTCTCTAGTGTGTCCGACATATTTTTTTAAATGATTATATTCCTCATATAATCCCGTTTAGTCACTTCTTTTAGCCACATTTATATCACTGGGTTTATTTTTTTATTTAGAAGCCATTTTTGGTTAAACTCCTATCTTCAATGACAAAATATAAAAAAAATAAACTTTTTCGCATTGACGGATGTGAGATGAGGATATATTCTCTGTTATTTATGTTATAAAATTCCATATAAGTAATTATGCTAATAAAAAATTATAAGTTGGTATATATTTTGGAAACATTTTAATAATATAATACATTCATAATTAGTTTTATTGTTTTTTGAAATCTAATAATTATTTATTTATAAGACCATAATTAAATTTTGAACATAGATTCCATAACCTTACTATATATACATATTTGAGCCACATTAAATTTCTTTTTAAGAAAATGTATACATTAAAAATATAAGGTAGTAAAGGTGTATATTAAATTACATGCTCACTCATCAATTCAAAATTATCTTTATTGATCATTACATTAATATTAAACTAGCCAAGGCTCTGACTCTGTTAAAATTTTGAACTGGGTTTGGTTCAAAGTAAAAAACATTGGGTTTGAAAATTTGAACAGGTTCACTAATTATTAAAATCTATATAATACAACTAAATTTACACAGAACCTAGAGGCTTTTTTTTTTATCTTTCTTAAAATAATAAGGATGTCTGTTTCATTGGTATTTCAGGATATACTTTCACTGTTTATATTTAAACCCAGATAAAATGCAAATTTATAATTTTATAAAATCCAGAGTACTTAATTGATAAAGGGTCAAATCACTATATGTCATGACATGACACCATCACATTGCTACATACAAAGAGAAACAGTATACAACAAAGTACAACTATGGTACTTACTATATGTGGATTTATGTACACTCTTTAAATTTAAAATGGGTCTTTCTGATAATTTGATTTCTCTTTTTTACAATTTGAATATTTATTCTTTTCTATAACTTTATTATTTATTCATTTCTACAATTTAGACATTTATTGTGATTTCTCAATAGATGTCTAGTTCTAAATTTGATTTTGTAAATGGATTTTGCTTTGCAATAATATCTTTCTAATTTATTTTGTAAACAAGAATAAAAGGTTCCTCATACATTATTTACTTAAATCTATATAATGATAAAATGAATTAACGATTAAACTTTAAAAAGGTTAAAGACATATGAATCTAATTTTTTTTAATAACAATGATTTCAGAGCAACCAGATTTTAATTTCATCTTTAACTTAAATAAGATTCAGATTTCTATTACAAATATTGATATAGTAATATTATAAAAAAAACATCTACTTGCACACATAATTTATTTCATATTTAAATTAATATTTTATATATACTTTGTTTAAATTTTTAATAATATACTGCCCTTACTATTATTATTAAAAAACATTGATATGTTAAATGAAAGAATATCATACAACTTTAACATTTATACAAGATGTCTAAAAATAAATTTTAAATATTATAAATCCTGAAATCTCACCTAAATAATTAATATTTTATTTATAATAGATGCCAGAGCAGACTATAGTTGGGTAATTATTATATTTTCTTTTTAGCTGGCTAAAAATTTGGCTAAACCAGCCAAAAACTATTAGGCTTTCCTAAAAATATAGCAGCTCAAATTTTAAAGAAGTTAATATAAATTAAAATGTCTTAATGTTAATGGATTTTCTCTGGAACACACCTGTATATTGAGCTGAATTAGCTGACATTTAGCCATTACCCAACTAGAATGCACACTAGCCTAAATTGACCTATGGAAATTATTTTTTAAAATTTGGTCTGGTCCATTAAATTCTTAACCAGACCAATCCATAATAGTTTCCAGGGATCATTTCATGTCAAGTCAAGTGCCTTTCAGCTGACCATATTACATTATGATAAAAGTATAGATGTATATGTTTTAGCAATACCTGAAAACAAAATTTTGGCTCATTAGAAATAATACAACAGAGATATTAGGAATTAAAGGTACAAAATTGGCTTTTTAACCTTTTACCAGTTAAATAATAAGTTTTAAATTATAAACGAAATTAGTTCCAATATTCAATCCTATAACTTAATGACCAAACTTAAATATTTAAATATTGGTCATCTTATATATTCAAACTTTTTTTATATTTATTTAAATTTTTTTAATAATTTCTTCAATAATTAGCATGGCTGGATAATTATTTTAAAAAATATCGCGAATAATATAATAATGGATGGCCCTATATATGAACATTTTAGTGTAATAATCTTTTATCGTTTAAATTCATTTCAAGGCATTAAAATTGATTAACGAGCAATAAATATGCATGTTGAAAAAAAATTAATAAATTTTATAAAAAAATCGCTTTTCCAATACTCGCAAGATATTACTCATAAATCAATTATAATTCTTTAAATGTTTTTAACGTTAGAAAAGGTCTTTTATTGTATTAAAACAAATATAGTGCCAGCCATCTACATTATTCGCGAGAATTTACGTGATACGTGATATTAAGTGCACTAGCCCTAAAATGTCATATATATCAAAGATATATATATAACAGAGCAACGCTTGGTTCTATAAGAGCCCATCTAACTGAGATAAAAGAATGGGAAATAATTAAATAAATAAGAGGACCATCCACGTTTTGGGCAGGCCGCAGTTACCTGTGCACGCAAGAGGCAAAGCCCCTTACTTAAACGCCCATGGGAAAATAAAAGAGAGGTAAAAAGCCCATGCCCGATTAAAATAAAACTTGATTATGGAAGGATAATATTGGCTATATTAATTTTATTTGAAATAATATTGAGAAGTAAATAATATAACTCGGCTTAAATAAATATAATAACATAATGTTAGGATAATATATTAAAAATAAGGTTTAAAACTTACGTTGAGCAACAATAAATCGAATAACCATCCAATGAGTGTACAGTATTAGGTTTAGGAATATAAAGGTTACGTAGTAAATTTTGGAATGGGCTTGAAAATGGTAAAAGAGGAAACCGCGAGAATTTAATTTTTAAATAATTATCCAGTCATGCTAATTATTGAAGAAATTGTTAGAAAAATAAAAAAAGATTAGGATGTACCTATATTTTTTATCGGATCGAGCCGATAAATGGCGTCTTATTTTTTTTAAAAGATATATATTATTAAAATAAGATGTTATAAAATTTTTAAAATAGCAAAAAACCATTTATTTTTATAAATTAGATCAAAATCCATTTTGATTATTAATTTAAATATTTATTTCAAATTTTATAATTATTTGTTTATTACCTATTTCTGTAAATTAAATTTTATTATAAGTAAGTGTATATCGAAAAAATATTTTATATACTTTTAGATTCATGAATATATAAACTATAACTGATCATTGCAATATTTTTAATTAATTATTTATCTTGTTAAATTATAGATGTTATACTATTAAAAAGTATATGAGATGATTAGCTTTGTATTAGCGATTATGTTTACAAAATACAAAACAGATATGATATCGGATTGGTAATTGGCCGATATCAATTTAATATCGGGTCGGCCTTTAAAAAGTGGTATCGGTATACACCTAGTAAAAGAATAATAAAAATTTAATAAATTGAAGCTCATAATATATTTAAATATTCGGTTTAAATTTTTAAATGGACATATGATGACCAATATTTAAATAAAAAGTTAATTTTGATATTTTCCCCATAATTATAAATTATTGACTAATATCATATTAATTCGAATTAGATTTTAATTTAAAACTAATTATTTAACATCAGTAAGAGGTTAGAAAGTCAATTTTTGAACCATTAATCCCCATTCTCTCAGATAATTTAATTGATAATTAGCTAGTTTTGCTTCAGATACTAGCACATATATAGCTTGCCCACAAATTTATATCGAAATTGAAGGGGATCGGCAGAAAATCTCTATTTTCTTGCACAGTTGAAATAGAATGATCGACCCCATGTCAAAACGATAAAAACCCCCATATTTTTATGGGACTTCTTGGGATTTGGGTGAAATTTTATATACAAACTAATGTGCACTTAAATAAAGCAGTGTTCAAATTTTAATATCCTAGTTCATATATTTTTCGAGATATTAATGGCGAAATATAAAATTATGACCTATTTTTACTATTGTTGTTAAACCGCTCGTTTTGAGCCTATTTTTAAAAACGGCTAATTCAATATTTCATCCAGAAAAATATTTTACAAGCCTGGAGATTTTTCTCATAGAAGGAACAAAGGTTTAGACATATATTATCGAAATCTCGAGGCTTAGGCAATATTTTTCTAGCCAAAATAGTGAGTTAGCCGTTTTAAAAAATCACCTCAAAACCAGCCGTTTAATAACACTTTTACCCTTAATGATTACCATTCAATTAAAGATTTACCAAAATCGTGATTCTAATTTCAATAAATGTAGGGGAGACCGGGGATAGTGTGTTCCCGGGGTAGGTATTTCCTTCTCAAATAATTTAAAAATTTATAAAGTTTAAGATTTGAAATTTAAGCCAAATATGTATTATAATAAGGTGCTTAAGTAGGTTCAAAATTGTTTCGGACAAAATTGCTCATGAAAAATTTTAAATGCAAATTTAAGTTTCAACATACCCAAAGTAACTTTTTTAAATTTTACATTTTCACGAATAACTTTTTTTATAAAAGTTGTTCAGACTTAATATAAATTCTAAATGATAAAAAAATCTCCATTTTATCATATATAAAAATATTGACGATCATTATGTTAATTTAATATTAATTTAATTTTTAAATGATCCTGTGGACCTGGGGAAGGTATTAGCGGGGTGCGTCTTTTCCTTTTACATACATTCATTAAAATATTGGTTCTGATTTTGTAAAATGGTTCGAACATATATTAGAAAAACTAACAAAGAAAATAATGATAATCAAAAGGTAAGTATTCTTCAAATGCTGAAAGATAAGATACCTTTGACAGTTATAACCATGAATACGAATTTAAGTTATGGGAGGTATAATTATATATTTAAATAGTATATATTTAAGAAACTAAGCATTAAGAGGTATAATAAATTGTTCAAAAGGAATGAAGATTTTCAAGAGCTATATCTTCACAGATCAGTATTTTCTCCTATTCAAGAAGCTAAATTAACAGATTATTTAATTAAAGGATCAAGATTATTTTAAGGATTATGCCCTAAATAAGTATTTTAATCCTTTGTTATATCATATATCTCTGTAAAATGAATTTTTTTATAATCTTTAAATTTATGCCATGGTATTTCTTTAGTTAAATAATAATAAACTTGAGAAAATTTTTTAAAATTATTAACATTATATGTTATAAAATACTTTAAAGTAAGAATTTAACTTATACATTAGAATGATATTTATTTAAGTGTGTATGATATATATGTAAATAAAATGATGCTGCCATTTATGTATAAAATGATGCTGCCATGTATATATATTAATTTTAAAATGATGCTGCCATGTATTAATATTAATTTTAAAATGATTTATTAATTGTAGCATTATATATATTATATCATGCATTAAATCATATCTTACCTATATATTAAAGATTTAATTATGTGTGTATGATATATATTTAAAATAAAATGATGCTGCATGTATATTAATTTTAAAATGATTTATTCATTGATTTAGCATAAATTATATCATGCATTAAAACATATTTTGGTTCTTACCTATACATTAGAGGTTTAATTATGTATGATATATTTTATTTATTAATTATAAAATAAATTCAGAATAAAATTTAAGAATTAGAATTTTAATTAAATTGCCTTAATATATAAATAATTTAATGTCTTATGTTTAAATTTAGGTTAGAGTTTTAGCTTATCAAATGGCCAAGAGGTATAGTTTACAAGTACCAAAATCTTGGGAAATAACTCAATCAGCTGGTGAAGACTGGTTTGGAGCATTTATTAAAAGAAATCCAACTATTTCTTTGAGAACACCAGAGGCTACAAGTATAGCCACATTGGATAGAACTGTTTTTGAACCTCTAAAAAAATATTACAACAGTGCCTTGGATTAGAATGCATCCAGGGAAAAGTTTTACTATATATGATATCCCTAGAGTAGGAAAGGATGTCCTTCCAAAAGCCACCTCAGCTTCAAATATTCAAAAGGGTTTTGAATCCTCAGGTATATGGCCCCTAAATACTTTAATTTTTAATGACGAAAATTATAATCCTTTATATTATAATAATAATAACGATCCTAAATGAGAATTTAAATTTATCTGAAATTATTTAGCAACCATCTGTCAGTGATAGTCCTGTTCCATCATCTTCTCACGTGGAAAAAGATTTTGCTCCAGAAATTATTAGTCCCCATCCAACAATATTTAAAAAAACAACATGTAATCAAATGACTTCAGCCATTTTAACCTCTTCACCTTACAGAAAAATGCCAGATCTATGACTAATAATCTGGAAAAAAAATCAAACCAATAATAAAAAAAGTTTAAATATGAATGCTGGCAAAAAAAAATTTTGTTCAGTGTGCCACAAAAACTATCAAACTCACCACCATAATGAAGATTGGTTCCAATGCCGTAATTGTCATTTATGGGCTGGATCATGTTGTGATTTTAATCCATTTTTTATATGTAATAAATGTGTTGTATGTTAATATTATATGTTTGTTATGATTTTTGTATGAAAAAAAATGAATAAAATGCTTAGAAAATGATAGTCTAAAACATGCCCCACAAAAGGATAATACGTCCCCCGTCTCTTTTTCATGACTCAAAAATTTTCATTTTTTTAAAATTTAAATTTAAAAAAATATATAATATTTTTTTATTAGATATTAATTTCTACCGTAGATAATTATATAAAGAATAAAATAACATCAAAATTATTTTGATAAATTATTTCTCCTCCTTTTCACAGCCTCTCAATTTTTTATGGACAATATAACCCCGGTCTCCCCTATATGCATTCAATTTAAAAAAAAAATTTTTTTTTAATGTGGCGGCCCATTTAATTCCATTGTAAAGTTTAAATCCTTTCTAAAATTCGGATTTTTTAAAAATCATAAGTAAATGTCACTAAAACCAATCTATATTTGTATTAAAAAGATCTAGAATGTCAAGTTTTCGAATTAAAAAAAACATACTGAAAGTAAATAATTATTTTTAAGCATAATATGCAATTAGTTCTATATTCAAATATTATTTTTGTTTAGATTCTATATCACATATTTGTATAATATTTTTAATCCTGAGAAATTATTTAAAAACAGTTAATTACATATAATTTAACTAAATATATCTAATAAATATTTTACATATAAATATAACAAGGGAAGATCATATATAATTTTTAAATATAAAATTAGTAGAGGCACAAATATATTTTTCAAACCATACAAGTTCTGAATATTTTTGTAAAATTTAAAATTTTGCAACAATATTCCTTTTATAGATTCTTCACTACAAAATATATAAATATATTTTTAAAAAAATTAAAATTATCTGTTGAATAAAAAGATATCTCTTGTTTTTTTGATGGGATTATTGATTCCTAATGAAAGCAAGAACTTGGAATTCTAATTTGAATCATTTTTTATATATGCTGACCCTTGATATCCCACAAAACTTAAGAGGTAGGATGATAAAGTTTAGTTTTTTTTAAACCTTAGTTTATATATGAAATTTAACCCAAATCTTAAGGTGTCAAGATAATCGTGATCGATTTAACATGCCTGCCTGACATAATATTTTGCACAAGTTGCCAATTAGTGTTGTTAAACGGCCGATTTGAGCCTATTTTTAAAAACAGCTAACTCTATATTTTATCCAGAAAAATATTAGGCAAGTCTGAAGATTCTGCTCATAGATGTCACAAATTGGACATTTATTAGCAAAATCTCAAAGTGTAAGCAATATTTTTCTGGATAAAAATTGAATTAGCCCGTTTTAAAAATCGGCTCAAGTTTGAAAATTTTTTGCCCAGTCTGTAGGCTAAGTCAACCTTTAACTGGCATTTACAACTATCTGATTATATGACTGAACCTATTTTGAGGCTTATATTAATATTATTTACATGTTTCAGTTTCGGTTCAGAAATAAAAAAAATTTTACAACCAGGGTTTGCTACTTCAGTATAAGTTTGGTTCGCAACCCTGAATTATGTAAGCATTATAAATATTTAATTTTCATCAAGGATTAGTTTTTGATCAATTTTAATTTTATTAAATAACAATAGAATGTTAGGATATATTTATACAATATAGTTTAATATCCCAAATCTTTTTTATACAAAAAATTTATATATTAAAATCAATAATTTATAAAATTATTATTTTTAAAAAAGCATATTTTAAATGTGCTACATTATTAATTTATGTTTTTTTAAAAAAAATTTTTTTTTATGACCTTTCAAATACATTTTTATAATTCCACAACCTTTTAGCAACAATTTAAATATAATTTTTTTTTTAAACAGATTAAGTTATAAACTACAAAGCCCATCCTACACCCCAACCAACCAATTTCGATTGTATGACAAAAAAATATATTAATCTCGGACTTTCATTTTATATATTCAAATAATTTGCTCAGAAAAAAAATGTGGCTAACAATCTCCAAATCCACAGCTTAAAGTTCAAATTCACACAAACATAATAGTCACCAATGTCATTTCAAATTGCTCAATTTTTGTTTTAGAAAATATTTATACTATATTATAAGTTAACCTATCTTTGTTTATTTATTTTTTTTAGAAAAAAAATTATTTTATATTGGTGCTTTTCATAAAAAAAAAATATTTTAAAACTTTATAGAGATTAATAAAAGAGAAAAAACAAAAATTAAATATCAAAATTATATTATTTTTTTATAAAACTTAATCAAATTTTACTTGTCTTTTAATATTATTATGAAATAATGAGAGGAATAAAACAAAAATATTTTGATTATTGATTGTATATTTGATATATACACGCTTTGATTTACATATTTCTACGGATATATTTGGCAACCCGATTTTGCGCATCGCATTTTTTCGCCGCTGTTTCTAATGATATTACTTGGAAAGGTAAACCATTATCTCATAATGATAATAAAGAAAAATGTCACATAATATCCTTCCGTCCAATTTCATCCCACTTTTTTCCTTCTCATTCCTTAAAAAAAATTAAATTTTTCGTCATAAAATAAAGACCAAGTCAAAATTCCGATTCATCTTCCAAGGAACAATATTTTTCATTCAGAAATTGGGATTGATTGCACAGCCTAACAATTTACAACACATACAGCATCCATTATTACATCTTTCCTCTCCCTTATAAAAACCGAATAGAAATTTAATAGATGGATTATCTATGGGCAGTAATTCTGGGCTTCGTCATAGCGATGATATTGGCCTTTGGGATAGGTGCCAATGACGTGGCAAACAGCTTCGGCACTAGCGTGGGGTCGAAAGTTCTCACCATATTCCAAGCGTGCGTTATAGCGACTATATTCGAAACGTTAGGAGCGGTTCTTATAGGTTTTCCTTTTCTTTTGCCAATTTTTTGGATAGAATATTTTAATGACATCCAGCAGGATGTATTTAAATCATTAATTTTTTAAAAAAAATATCAAAAAATTGGATTTTTTTTATATTTAAATCAGATTATTAAAAGGGGTTATATTTTAAATAATCAAAGCATTAAAACGTAAGGGGATTTATGAATAAAATTTTTATAGCATCTCATTTATGTGATATTTTTTTTATTCGTATTAAATAGTAATACTTTCATGTTTGTTTTAAAAGAAGCAAAGTAAATTTTAAACATTTTACAAATATAAGAAAATTAAGTTTACATGAAAAGATCTCAATTTTAAACTATGGATAATACATCAAACATGTTGTTAAAAATGAGAAATATTATTAGCATAAATTCTTATTTAGTAAATGTTTTAACTCATTGATACGCTTCTCGTAACATATTTTGATTTACTCTAATTGTTTAAGGGGTAACCATGTCATTCACATTTAGCTCAAATTTGCGGCGAAGTATTCCAAATTTTGCTGCATTAAATAATTTTAACTTATTAAACTGCTGAAATAAGTTTAAATAATATTTTTAAAAAAGGTGCTTGTAATAAAATGTAATGATTTGTAAATGATGAATTTTCATAATTATTATCTTTAGTTATAATAAAAATTTTATTTAAATCAATGATTTTTTTTTAGAAAATATTCTTATTTTCTACACCCTGAATGATATTCCTTTTAATGCAAGAACATGAAATATCTGGTGGGGGGGAAAAGGATTTTGATTAGATTAACCGAATATTGTTTACATTAGAGTGAGCCGTTTTTTAAAAATCGGCTCAAATAGAGCCATTTAACAACGCTATATGTGATAACGCCAACATATCTAAATGTACTCTGACAATTTTGGGTGTAAATTTTCTCAAAAATATGCACAAACTGAAAATAAAACGGAAATCTTAAATGGAGCGATTTTATCCTCCAGCAATTTATTCATGTATTCTAAAATGGTGATATAATATTAGTTATATTTACAATTTTTGCATTATATGATATGCTACCGCCGCAACGATAAAAATATTGATGCTACATATTACTGCAGATGAAATATAAATTTGAGTATTTTAGAAAATGGTTAATAAAAAAATTGAGAAGCATTCGTCAAAGTATTTATTTGCGAAAAATGTATAGTATTTATATTTAAAATACATTTTTTAAAACGTATTTGTATTTACATTCAAACAAGGCTTTGAACCGAACTCAGAGAAGAAAACCTGGGGTTTAAAAAAAAATTTCTGTACTCTAACGAACTCTTTTTTTTAAATATTAAAAAATCCGAACGAACCATAACATTTTTACCGAGTTCGCCCCTGCATTCATATACGTTTTTGAAAATTTGCTCAGCTTATAAAGTACCAGAAAATAGAATATTTGATTGACAATAGCAGTTTTTTTTAAATAAAATTAATTACGAATATTTTACAAATGATTTCCAAATTTCCAAATAATACGTGAAATTTTTATTTATTATTCTGTATCGATTCGCAAACAAAATAGAACTTTAATGCCTGAGAGATCGGTTAAAAACTTAGCCGAAATTTGATATCCGGTTAGGCCCGACCCGTTTTAATTTTGCGAATTTTTTTCCCTCTAATTATGAAATATTTAATTAGATTATAATTACCTAGAGGATTTTCTACAAATTAAATTTTATAAATAATTTATATCATAATTTTTTTACCTGTCATATTACATGTTGTTTTTTTCCGAATATATTATAAAATATGTTTAAGTAATTAAACTTCAGGCTAAATTAGAATTTTATAAACGCGTATTTATAAATAATACGCTTTTCCCCCTCCATTACATTGAGTTTTGAATATGATATTTGATAATTTATTTTGATTTTTTTAAATTATAACGACCACTAATAATTCATTTTTTTTCTGCTAGAAAAAGACTCTTAATTAAACTTAAAACAATGTCCAAATTTTTGTTAAGATCTTTGATCGACGTAACGTATTTAATATTGTCGTTTCTTCGATGATTTAATAAATTGAATTCCCCTTTTTAAATGATAGTACCTAATTAAATTGAGGGAAATATTACATTTAGAGGGGACTGTGGGCCCGAACCCGTATACTCGGCCCGGAACTTGCTGAAAAATGATATTCGTTTTTAAATTGTATAAATTATCCGACCGAATAATGGATAAAGAAAAATTATTTGACGAACATTATATTTTCCTTACACTCATATTTGATTCGATAACGAATAATTCGCTAGTTTTACTCCGACATATCGTCGTTGGAGTATCCATATGACCAATAAAATGTTAAAATATATAAAATTTAGAATAATCACTTATTTGCATTTATTATTGTGTAGTCTGTTTTTATAAAAATGCTCTCCTTAAAAATATTTTAAAAAATGAATATATAGAACACTATAATATTAACCCGAAGATATATGTCAAAATGAGAACCGGAAGTAGAATTTCCCAGAGTTGGTAAAGTAACGCGCTATCTTTTTTTGTTAGCGTAGCCAATAGCGCGCTACTTTTTTCCCAATTATTTTTTTTTAGCGCGTTCCTTTTTTTGAAAGTAGCAAAATATAGCAAAAATATAATGAATGTAACTATAAGCATGAAAATTTAAATATAATGTAATTAATTATAATTTTTATGGTTTATTTTTAATTTTGAAATTTATATTTTCAATTTGTATTATAAACCTAAATCATCTGTTGTAAATTATTTAAAATGTCATCGCAAATGGATGTCGAAATCGATGTAAGTGAGGCAGACAATGATAATATTAACGAAGTGGAAGGTACCCTGGAAGAAAATGTTATTGATAACAAATAATATAAATTTTCTATATCCAAAATTTGAAAAATATTTTCAAATTAATGTATAAACAAAAAGTGGTTACAAATTTGTTTAAAATATAGAAAAAAAATATATCCTCAGATAAATCTAGTATCTATAACCTCAAAAAACACCTAAAGGTAATTGTCATTTTTAAATTCTAATAGCATTTTTATTTTGTAAGAATGTTCATGCCAACATTAAAGAGATAGAAAAACATCTTAATAATTTTGGTACAGGGGAGGCTACATTCAAAAAGACTGAAATAAATTCAAACTAAATTGATTAATAATATTGCACATGCCAATATTTCTCAGAAACTGGCTTATAAAAGTCATTGTCAATTTTATAATTAATACAGTTCCAGTTGACAGTCCATCATTTACCATGATGATTAAAACTAGTCCCTGGATGCAATAATTTCTTGTCGCCAGACACTAACGATTAAGATAGCAGATGACTTTGAAGTGATGAAAGATGCTCTAATCGGTGATGCTAAAGATCAATGTGATAAGCTCATGGTAAAACTGAATAGTCTCATACCAAACAAAGAAGCCCTAGTTAGAACTACAAAAACTACTTCCACTGATAATTTTTTTAAAATAAAGGAATATAATAGAAAATCGTTTAGATGCGTTTTTTAAATCAATATTTTAGATAATTTTTCTATTAAAAAATATGTTTATAAAATTAAATAATGACTTTCCCTCAAGTGCTAGTGTTGAGAGATTATTTTTTAAGGCGAAACTTATACTTTCTGATCGTCGCTTTAGACTTGGGGTTGGGGATGATAGTGTGTAGAAAGGATTTTATTATTAAAATGCAACAAAATAAATTACATTAATTTTACATAAAAATTTTTTATAATCAATAAATAACTATATTTTAAATATTTATAAATTTTGATATTTATGTATTATATACTATAGAATTACATTATAAGCAAAAAATAAAACAAATTTTTAAAAAAATTTTTTTTAATAATTATTTAAAAAATTTTTTTTAATAATTATTTAAAAAATAGTAGCTAATAGCGCACTACTTTTTTTGATGGGTAGAGATAGCTGTAGCGCGCTATTTTTAAAATTAGAGTTTAACAACTCCGAATTTCCCACTCTTTTTTATTGAAATATTTAAAAATAAATATCGTAACAGTCCCTCTTTTTATTTATAATTATTACAGGAGGCCAAGTATCCAACACCATACGCAAAGGTATAATAGATGTGGATATTTACAACGGATCGGAACGCTTGTTAATCGCCGGCGAAATATCGGCTCTTATGGGTTTAAAAAAAAATTTATCGAAGTTAAAATTTTATTTTAATCGAAATCGATATACTATCTAATTAAGTGGACATTTATTAACAAAATTTTGAGGCTTTGCATAATATTATTTTGGTTAAAATCTTAATTCAAAATTGATGAAATCGAGGGGTTTAAAAACACTAGTATCAGTCAAAAATCTCCTCTTTCTTGCTATTTTTGACATAGAAAAGATTCGTTTATTTTTATAGAAGTAGATTAAATTTCAATTTTTTCATCGGATCTTATAAAAAAAAAAATTTATTTTCTAAATATTTTAAATTTATTAGCATAGCATATTTAACAATGTAATAAATCAGAGACCTGCAGAGTTACCTTTTGCGCGGCCCGGCCTAGATTTAGGTCCGACCTGGGTTTTTAAAAAAATATATTATATATTTTTATAGCTAATAATGACGATTTAAAACATTTGTTCTTAAAATATACAGCCCTGCCCGGGTATTTAAAAAAAATTTTTTTTTAGGTCAAGCTCAAGTATATTTAAAAAAATTAAAATACGGCCCGGCCCGTGTACCCGGGCTGCAGGTTTCTGTAATAAATATAAGAATTAGCCCAAAAAAGCGGTCAGTCAATAATTAATATTTATTTGCCAAATTTGAATTTGTAAATAATTGAAATCTAATTTTGCCTATTTATTATAATTTTTGGTCTTTTTTTGGACTAAAAACGAGTTTATGACCTTTAAATCGTTTAAACGAAACGACTTTGGAGTAAGGACTGGGTTTGTAGGTCTAAATTCTCTCTGATATTATGTCAGCTAGATAGTAGGATCCTGATAAATTATAATTTGTAAATAAATTGTCAATATAACAGTGTGTTTGCTTATAAATAAATGGGAGATAATTTATTAATTTTTTTTACATTTCGTTTACTAACAAAGAAATAAATATAATATTCTTTTAATTTTACCCCAGGTAGCGCCGTGTGGCTTATATTGGCTACTTTTTTAAAACTGCCCGTTTCGGCCTCTCACAGCATCGTGGGTTCCACCCTTGGATTTTCCTTAGTTGCTAAGGGCCACGAAGGAATTCATTGGGAAAAACTGGGGTACATTGGTTAGTCCTTGCAAATTAATATATATATATACTTATCTATGTTTATATTATCGTGTTGATCCATGTGCTCTTTGGATCCTTATTCTTTTGATATAGAGTTTTGAATCGGAAATCCTCTAAACCAATATAACCAGTAACTAGGAACCGGAAGTTAGAAACTTTTTTAGGAAAAAATATTTAGAACCGTTATTCACCAGGTTTAAAACTCTGGAATATCGTGGAAGCTTCTTAATTATATATGCCAACTACCACTATATTATTTCATTTACTATTCTAATAATATGTTCCAATTAATTTTTTTTTATAAAAGTTGCTTCGTGGTTCGTTTCCCCACTATTTTCAGGGATTATATCTGGATCCATATTCCTTTTGATCCGAAAATTCGTCCTAAATAGAGTTTGTTTGTAAATTTGACGCTTTTTTATATATTTTAAATTATTTTAACATATTTTTTTTTTATGGATATAATTATTTCTTAAAACTTAGGAGAAGAAAGATTGAAGAGGTAATAATAATACTACTATTTTTATTTTTAAAAAAAACTATACCAACAACTATATTATGCAATTAGGAATTCAAGAGATGCATTATTGTAACTTAATTATAAGTCTTTCAGTTCAAAGCTATATTCTTAATGTAGATAAAAGAAAGATATTATTAAATTAGTAAAAAAAAATTGGCTACATTCTTATATTAAATATATAATAAGAACGATTCATTAAAAGCCGGCCTTCGAGTATTACCTTACATCTACGCTATCACTTGCGCTGTCAACTTATTTTCCATATTTTATAACGGACCCAAAGGTTTGATAATTACAGTACTAATATAAATATTGCTTACTTATCGTTCTTATCTCAAATAGGAATGTGGGGTGTATCGAATCGATACTAAGCAGGACTGTGAACTCGGACCTTAACCAAAACCCTTTGAACCCTGATGTTTTATTTAACCACGAACCCTCTTTTAAATGTAGGGTTCAGGGTTCAAGAATTTTAAAAATAATTTCATTTATTTTATTCTTTATTTATTTATTTTATTAAAATTTCTTTATTTTATTTTAAAAACATATTAAATATTAAAAACATCATTGTTTTTTTTTGTTTTCAATATTAGAAACATTTTTTGTGAAAATCCTATTTCGTGGAATCGTATTAGTGTGTTCATTTTATTTAAATTAAAAATTTCCTGAACCCCAATCGGGTTCAAAGATTTTCACTCAACCCAAACCTGAACCCTTTTTTTAACCTTTTTTCCTATATCCTTATTGTAAAATGATTTTATCATATTTGTTGTTAAAATTTAAGGATATATATATAAAAAATAGTGATGATTATTTCTGTTTAATAAATATTGATTGAATATTTTATTGATATTATGATAAATTTATTTGTAGTTTATCGCAAATATTGATATAATAAAAATAGTCAAATACTGTTAGCGCTAAAATTTAAACATAAAGTATATATACACTCAGAATGTATTATAAAATTAGAAATGGACAAATATATATATTTTTTTTTTTTCTCTTTAGCTTTCACCTTTTCTGGTGGTAAGCTCCTTCAACATCTCTCTCCACTTTATGTTATTCGTACAATCTCTTTTATCTATTTTATACTTCTTTATATTGGCTCTAACTTTATGGCCCCATTGAAGTTTTGGCCTTCCTCTTTTACGTTTGCCCATCACTTCCAATCTTTCAACTTTATTTCCTATGTAGTTCATAGGCCTTCTCATTGTGTGCCCATACCACCTAAGTCTGTTTACCATTAACTTAGTCTTAATGGGCACTACCTTTAAACTATTTAGTATTCTTGTACTGCGCACCTTATCCTTTCTTGTTACCCCAGCAATCATCCTCAGCATTCTCATCTCCATAGTTTGTAGACTTCTCTCGTCTGATTCTTTGGTTGGCCATGTTTCCGAACTATATAGAATAGTTGGTTGTACTATGGAACTGTAAATTTTTCCCTTTAATTTGTGTGGGATTCTTTTGTCAAATAGCACTCCAGATAAAGATCTCCACTTTAACCACCCTTGATTAATCTTATTCTTTATCTCTTTTTCTATTGTGCCGTTTGTTTGTATAGTGGAGCCCAAATATTTGCAGCTTTCAATTGCGGATATCTGCCAATCATTTATATCAATACTCTCCGTTTCATCTCCTCCTATCACCATATACTCCGTCTTTTCTCTATTTACTTTTAATCCGTGCGTTTCTAGGATATTTATCCAATTCACTAACCTTTCTTTCATTTCATCCTTGGATTCGGCAAGTATCACAATATCATCTGCAAATATCATATTCCACGGGACTGTTTGAGGTATAGACTGTGCTAATACATCTATTACTGTAATGAAGAGAAGTGGGCTGAGAGCCGACCCTTGATGAACTCCTTCGGCTATTGTAAAGCCTGCTGAAGTACCTGTTGTGCTACGGACCATTGTTGTATGTCCCATATACATATCCTCTATTATTCTTATATATTTTTCGGGAACTTTTTTGTGGCGTAGCGCCCACCAGATAAGTTTTCTTGGGATTCTATCAAAGGCCTTTTCTAGATCGAGAAAGACCATGTGTAGCTTTTTGTTCTTTTCCCTGTATTTTTCACTCATTTGCCTAATTGCATGGATAGCATCGGTTGTTGATCTTCCAGGCATAAAGCCAAACTGTGTCTCTCCTATTTCGATTATATCTCTTAATCTTTTTTCTATTATTTTTTCGTATAGTTTTAGACAGTGTGACATTAGTTTTATGCCCCTGTAATTTTGACAATTGTGTGGATCCCCTTTATTTTTGAAGATAGGAACTAGATAGCTCTGCCTCCATTTTTGGGGGACCTCTTCATTTCCAAGTATTTTATTGTACAGATTTGTGAGGAGATGTATTCCATCATCTCCTAGTGCTTTAAGGCTTTCTATTGGAATATCGTCTGGACCCCTAGCTTTGTTGTTTTTCATATGCTTGAGGCATGTGATTATTTCTTGTTCTGTTATAGGTTGTACAAGGTTCTGACAAGGGGAGTGTTCGTCGAGATGCAATATGTGGGAATTAAAGTTGAGAAGCTCCTGAAAATATTCTTTCCATCTATTCATTATTTCTTTTTCCTTTATTATCAATTTCCCATCTTTATTTTTGATTACTTTCGGAGCTCCGTTTATATCCCTAGAGTTCTTTTCTCGCTGTTTGGCTAATCTGTATATTTTATTTTGCCCTTCTTTGGTATGTAGATCTTCGTACATGTCATCGTATGCCATAGATTTGGCCCTAGCCACCGCCTTTGTAGCTAATCTCTTGGATTTTTTGTATCTTGACTTGTCATCTGCATTTTTGGATTTGTACCATATTTTATAAAGGGCTTTTTTCTCCTGTATAGTGGTTTGTACCTCTTGATTCCACCACCATAGTTCTTTGTGTGATTTGTTGCCACCTCTTGTCAAGCCTAGCGTCGATTTTGCAGTGTCTATTAATCTGGATGAAAGGTCTGTCCAAATGGACAAATATATATAATTTTTGATAATACGTGATAAAATACTTTTTGATCAATTCAATATTGCTAATTTAACATGGTTTATTTACAAATTCCGCGAGGAAAAAGAATGTTTAATGTACTAAAATATGCCTCCCTAATTATTTTCCTCCGGGAACTTAATTTTGAAAAATTGCTTGATTTTTATAAAAAAAACACGCGTTTTGGCAACCATTATTAATTTTAACAGATTTCGCGCTACATTCTCTTTATTATGATAACAAGGCTAACTTATTCCTTTTTGGCATAAAAAATTAATTTTATAAAAAAAATATGATTGAAAAATTTTATTTCACCCTGGTATCGCGGTCCAGTATTAATAGCGATTGAATCGATGCATCTCTGGCGTAAACCTTAGTCATTAAATTTAAAAGAACTGAAGCTGGGCGCAATGCAATGATTCATAAATAATTATTTTTGATGATGGTAAAACAAAGGGGGGGGGGAATTTAGAATGGGTTCATAAGTTCGGCTTCTTATCATTGGTATATCATTATGTAACATTTATTTTTTTAAAAAATATACGTTATTTTGATTAATTTATTTGCATATATAGTTCTAAAGTTAGACCAAATACCTACTTATGGCTCCATCATATTAACCCTAGGCTCTGGCTTACTAATAGGCATAGGAGTTCAGTTTTTATTGGTTCCTTGGTATAAAAAACGCATTTCTGGTAAATAATAATGTATTTAAAAAAGATGATTAAATTATTTTCGTTTTCAATATATGTATTTATACAATTCGACTCCAAGATTAAGATTAGATAGTCAGATAAATCTGCCAGAAGTACTGTTATATATTATGTCTGATTCTTGTAACTTGCTGAAAAATAAATGACAGCAATTCTATGGTATATTCTTGTAAAGAAAACTATCCCAATTTTTTTTAAATCGGTTAGAATTTTTTTTAATCTTTCATTTATTTAAAAGTATTCTTTTTTTTATTTTTCCTAAATTTAGAAAACATCGCTACATCCGTTACCCTCCTCAAAGAATCTGGTAGAAAACCCTCAGATGGGCCTGCTGTAAGTTCTATATCAACATCACCTAAACCCTCGTTAGTCAACCATACTTCAAAGGGTGTCAATCAAATGGCTAAAGTGATCGATATAACCGACCTGGGTACCGATCAAGACGTCATTGATGCTAAGGTTAGAAAAAAAAGGAAAATATATAAGAAACATTGGGCTGTTGATCATTTTTAAATAATATCTAATAAATGTAGGTAATGAACTCTTATCCTTATTGCATAATATTTACCAGTTATCCAATCAGAAGAAATCCGTCGCATTTTGCGAGCTGCCAGCGCGTGAAAGAAAACTATCAGACGCCGATAAGCTGTTTATAGGATACCTCCTGCCTGGTGATATGCAAAAATTCGAGGAAGCTGTCGAAGTTGAAAATGAAGGTAATTTCCCTTCCCCCTTATTTTTACCTTAATATACATTTATAATACTTTGAATGAAAAATGGTTATATATCAAATTTATAATATAATCCCCTGATAATTATATTATTCCATCTCCACTTCTTGTAAATTTACAGGATAGCAATTTTTAAAATCAAGCTTCTATATTTTCAATATGATTGTAATGGATATAATTTAACTTATATAAATATTTAGTATTTTTTATGTAAACTAGTGTAATTATAAAAATTTGATTTAGTCTAAAAAAAAGTGCATATGGAATAGCTTAATTCTTTGGTGACGTTATGTTGAATGAAAGGTTATTTTTCTCACAATAAAGGTTATTTTTCTCACAATATGCCATATAAAATGACCAGTTATAAAAAACCTTTTCTAGGTCAAATATATTTTTGTATTTAATAACGGATAAAATGACGCAAATAAATTAATAGCATTTTTTAAAAAATAATTTACCATATACCCTTTCTTATAAATTTATATCAAACGAAAGACATTTAATCGTACTAGTTGTATATAAATTTATTTAATTAATATAAATATTGATCTGAATTACGCGAGTATTTTATCATTTCCCAATCCAACACTCATCAATACTTTTTATTTTTTGTCTAAATATTAGATGAATTACTTTTCGATGAAATGTTGCACTTAAAAAATTTATATTTTCTTCCAAAATTTATTAAATATTTTATAATTAATCGTAAAAAATATTTATTGTTACATTTTATACCATATTTAATAATTAAAAATGTCCATCTCTTGCTTCACTCTTTTTTTTTGGCTCATTAATTAAAAAGAATTTAATATTTTTTCGTTTTCTTCTTAAGAAATTAAAATTTTTATTATATATTTTCCATCTGGCCGATGCCATTCCAAAAAAAAAATGATTACAATCCGGAAGAAAGGAAGAAAAATAACTCATATTATTTAAAAAAAATATTGATTATATATATTTTGTATATTTTTTCCAGTAATTCTTTTAATAAATAGAACGATTAGAAAGAACTAGGAAGGTCCTTCCTTCCTTGTTAAGGCTCAATTTAACTCGATTTTTAAAAATGGCCAACTCAATGGTCATAACAACTTTGTCTATCTTGTATCTATGAGCAAAATCTTTAGCCTTGCTTAATATATTTATGGATAAAATATTGAGGTTAGGAATCGGCTCAAATGGGTCATTTAATAACACTTCTCGGCTATACCAAAATAAGTGCAATCAGTGGTTTCTGATTTAAACGAATCAAACGATGTCGAAATAATCATTTTGAAAATTGAACTATATAAAATCTATTAAATTCTATAAAATATTAAATTCTTGGATCCAGTTTGCCATAGAATTTTAATTTGACTATATAATAAATATATATATATATTCAAAAAAATATATAAATTTCTTTTTTTTTAAACTTTACTTTAACCAGAAATATCTACAAACGGTAACATTTCATCCAAAGTCAACGTTTTAGAAAATGCGATTGTTTCGCCAAAAACCCCAAAACATAATGTACCCGCTCCCAAAAACCGATATGCTATAGCCAAAATTTTTGGCGGATTTTTTTCACGCAAAAAAACACTCGACAAAAGCCACGCCGATTCCATTATCGATTCCAAGCTGGCCATTCCTCTTACTGGGACAGAAGATAATCCTCATGGAAACGTAAAAGGCGTTTCCAAGCTCTTCTCCTTCTTGCAAATATTGACCGGAGCTTTTGGAGCATTCGCTCATGGAGGTAACGATGTTAGGTTTGATATTACTGTTTAATTATTTTTATTAACATTTTCCCTCTGGCATGTATAATATTTAACAATCTGATCCCCCACCCCTCTTTGAATCATTTGGGAAGAGTTTATTTATTCCAAAGCAAGTTTTGATATGATTAATTCGTTAATGAAATTATAGGAAGAACGAGTTGGTTTAAAAATCTTTATTCTTTCGGCACTGATAAGACTAGCCTAAAAAGGAACACACTTGAGCAACCCCACTAATTGAGGTTTAAAACCATATTATATTGTAAATAATCATTTTTTAAATTTATAAGCAACTCCATCGGTCCGCTTATAGCGCTTTGGGAAGTAAGCAAAACAGGCAGTGTGGCCCAGATCGGTGAACCTCCCTTATGGATATTGCTATACGGTGGCTTAGGAATCTCCATAGGACTTTGGCTTTTCGGTCAGAGGGTCATGGAAACTATGGGCAAGGATTTGACTACTATCACGCCCGTGAGGTTTTTTATATAATTTTTTTTATGAAAAGGAAATTTATTTAATCTTTATGGAATAACATAATTAAACCTTATAAATTACAAAATTTTTATAAACAATATCCAAAATATATAAAACAAAAAACAGCGGTTTCACCATTGAAATAGGAGCCGCCCTTACAGTCCTGTTAGCCTCTAACATGGGAATTCCCATCAGCACTACTCATTGCAAAGTAGGGAGTATAGTATTTGTGGGTTACTTGAGGGCCAAAAAATCCGTCGATTGGAAACTTTTCGGGAATATCGTAGCGGCTTGGATAGTGACAGTGCCCGTTTCTGTAGCACTCTCGGCTTCTTTCACCGCTGGTCTTAGGCACGTAGTCTGAAAAAGACGCCTATGTAGTTTGAGAAGAAAATGTGTAAAAAATGACTGCAACAATACAAATTATATTTATTCCATCAAGATTTGGATTTTATACATAATGATCATGTTGATAACGATTCTTTACTTTTCTTCCTTTTTTGTACTATATTTAGTATATCTATATTACCTTCTTTTATAGGTATATCCCATTACAATTTTGAAAAATAATTTACTACTTGTATGATAAGAATATTTTTAAGAAATTGAGTATTTTTTTTTATGAAAAAACGGCAAATAAGCCTTATTTATCTACAGGTTTAAAGGCAAATTTTCATAAAATAAACTTATACGGCCATTCATTGTAATGATATAGTAAAAACATGTTAAAGAATCCGCCATGTTCAATTTTTTATTACGTCTTTTCCAAATTTCTTAAAGATTATTTTTCACTATAATGCTAGTCCTCCATTTTCGTTCAATTTATCTTTTAAAATTTCGGTGAATTTGACTGTACACATCCTTATTTTCATATTTAGCGAATTTATATATAAATAAACCATATTGTAATAATATTAAATTATGATCAATTTTTTTTTTTAAGAAACGAAATATATAAATCAATTTTTTTTTATATTTACGTGTGTTTATGTACTATATTATTCCGTGTAATAAAGACTGAGTTTGTTTGGTTGAAACTTCTATTTTTTAAAAAGTCAAATTTCGATATATTTACAAAAAAATTTATAGTTTGAAAAGCAAAGTCTATTTATATTTAGAGTAGTTTCTATCAAACTTCTAATCCTCAGTTTTGCATTTATCTGCCTCCCAATGATAAATTATATATCCACGGTGCAACTTCTTAGACTACTTTGGATTAACTTCTTTCAAACCAAGAAGAAAAATTTTCACATCTCGCTCTTCCCAGACACTTACTAACCATGTTCATCGCGCGCGCTCGACCTCATGCATGCTTTTCCATACAAAAATGTTTTTTATCTGGCAATTCACTTCAGCAGATTCCGTCCTTCTTCGATAATCATCGTGGTTTTCCAGTATTTGTCTTTTTCCATTTCTATATCTTATCCTTAAATTCTTCTCGAAAATACTATTTTCCAATCGAGTTGTACATGTCAGGCATTCAACTCTACGCCATTGTTTTTATCATTTCCATCATCAATCTAATTTAGCAAATAATCTTCCTTCAGCTTTCATTTTTACAGACTTGAGTCATGTCCTTTCAATTTCTAAAGCACTAACATTTAATTTTTCCATATATTTTATTTATTTCGGTTTTCTTAACTTATTCGTGATGTAACCTTTTGCATTTCAAATTAGTTTACATCTGCCTACTCTCATTTAATATCAAATCAAATACCTCACATAATTGTAGGCACGTCTTATTTGTTCTAGTTAGATTAAAAATGAAATCTTAGCAAGTGTATTATTTGAGATAATGGGAATCTGTGGTAAAAATTTTTTTTACCATTTATCGCTGATAAATAATTAGTTATTAAAAACTAATATTGATTATTTAATTATATATTTTTAACTGAGTCAATGATTGGTACTGAGGGGAAAAAAATTGAAAACATGGTCACTCGTAAACTATTTTTACTAATTAGCGTGGCTGCACAATTTTCTTAAAATATAAATGATGTGAATAAAAATGTATAGATGGCGTTATATATGGATGATAAAATTCACATAATAATACTATAAACTAATTATATTGCCTTAAAATGGTTTTAAACAATAAAATAAAGGATATTGGTTTATATATAGCACTATCTATTTTTTTAATACATTATCCGAGATAAATTTTGAGCCGAAATTATTCTTAAAAAGCCCGGATTTGCAGAGGTCTACATGTGTAACATTCCTTTATCAGAAATAGAAACAACAGAAATTCCCTTATTTTGGATTTAAATGTATTAGATATATTATACAGGTCTACCCATTAAATAAATGTGCACACAAATTTGTTTATTTTGAACCCTCTTTTTGGGCTGTGACTCAATTTCTCACTGAGATTATTTTTACATTATTTTGATTGTTTCCTTTTACCAGTGTAATGAATAAATCTAGTTTTGCCCAATTTGAGAGTATATGCATGCTCAATTTATAATGATATATTACAATGCCTCAATTTATAATGATATATTACAATAAAAAATAATATGAAGGGATAAAATTAGTTTAAATTGTAGAGATAGCGAACATAACAACAATGATGTATATCAGAGTTGTTAAAAGATACTTTTTAAATGTATCTAGATACAGATACATCGTCTAAAATAATATCTATATACCGATATTTTATTCAAAAATCTATCTAGATACAGATACAGATACCACATTTTTATATCTAGATCCTTTAACAACTCTGATGTATATATACTCTTAGATCAACGATTCATACAGTAACTGCATTTAAAGGTGTCCATACATGGGAATCAGCTGTAGAGTATTCAATAATAATGTGGATTCATATATTAAATAAGATGCTAGACGTGCAAACCACAAAATGGCGCTGCAGCTTACTCCTATGTTAGGGCACTTTTAATTAATGAAACGTCAATCTTGTAGTGTACAAATAATTGCTTAACAAAAGAGTACAAATTAAGCACTATTTATTTGTATAAATTTTAATTAATATAAACGCAAAATTCAATATTAAACATTTAAAAATATATAATAAATATCTTTGAAAATCTTTATATATTATCTTTGTTTATTGAAGTCAGGATTTTGAATGGCAATTAATTTCCGAAATGAACCATTCTTATATTAATAGTAGTGTTGTTAAATAACTCGATGAGAGTCCATTTTTAAAAACGGCTGAGAAAATATTGTCCAAAGCCTCGAGATTTCGCGAATACATGTTCAATATTTGTGCACTCTATTAATAAAAATTTATAAACTTGAATAATATTTTTCTGGATAGAATATTGAGTTCATAGGCGTAGCCAGGGGGGGGGCAAGGGGAAAGTCTTCCCCCTTCAGAAATTGATCACTTTTTGTAAATATCATTTTTAGCTAATAAAAAAATATCCCCCTTAGCTCTCCCCCCACTCCCTGACCCTCAAATATGTATGCATATATCTTAAATTATAATTTAAAAGAAAGAATGTAAAAGTTGATATTTTTTTATAAAACTATTCATCATAATTTATAGATTTTTGGGAAAATAAATTTATAAATATGTAAAATGAACCAAAAATGTTTTTTAATAAATGGAATATAAGCCAAAAATAAGTCTTAAGACAGAAGTGAAATGTATTATAATTATTAATAATAGATCCATAAAATTACTAAATAATATAATATATCAAATATAATTTTTTATAAAATGAGTAAAGTAAAATATAATTATAAAACTATTGATAAAATTAAGTCATAAATTAAAAAAATATTAAAGCACAATACAAACAGTGGAATATTATATGTCGTAGATTTACAGTATATCTAATTATCAAATGACAATCAAGTAATTTTTACCAATATAGCGAATTATATATTTTACAGAAAACTATAAAATATTGATAAGGACATCAGAAAATATCTTTTAAAGATATTGTGGGATGAATAATATGAAGATTAAATATAAATATCATTTTCACTTAAAAAAATAGATGGCGTTAAATAATTGAATTTAAATTGTTGCTATATTTAATATCAAAAGTAGTGTTGTTAATCGACTGAGTCGAGTCGACTGAGTCGAAAACTGAGTCAAGTTTTGGGTCAGTCGACTAGAGGACGAATATTTTATGAACTTGAGTCGATTAGAGGACGAATATTTCAAATTAGATATTATTATTTAAGATATTTGTTGTTATTTACTTTTTAATTTAGACCTCCAACTTGAGTTGTGAATACAAAATATATAGTTGTCGACTAGAGGACAAATAGTTCTCTGAACTTGAGTCTAGTGTTCTTAATTTGCTTGTAAAATTTACGATCCTTTTATGTGCTCAGGCCGACCCTAGGTCCAGACCCGGGGTCGTGTCGTGTAACGATTTAATAAACAAGTTGATAATTAAATATTTTTTTATTGTAATAATAATAATCACTGATAGAGGGCGGGTCTAGGTCTTGGGGGGTCAGGAATAATTTATCATAACAAAATATCGATATATGGGTAAAATATAATCTTAATATCTTTAGATTGAAAGTATTCATTTTTTATTATTGTATATATTTTTTATTATAATCAAATTTTGAAAATAAATATATCTGTACTCGTAACCCCAATGTTAATATTCTTGGTCATACTCGGGGAAAATTTGTCCATAAAAAATTGAAGTGCTATAAAAAATGGACAAAGCAATTTTTCTAAAATGTTTTAGCGTAATTTTATTCTTTACATATATTTATAAGGTAAAAATTAATATTTAAGAAAAAAATCATTTTGTTTTTAATTAATGCGAAATTTAAAAAAATGAAAATTTAAGTTTATGAAAAACATACGGGGTATCTATTATCCTTTCACGTTTTATTTTTAGATTTTTGAAATTTTTTTATATATAGGTGTTAATTCTAAGTAAATAAATAAAAATAAATCGTCAAATATGTTAAATTAATTAGGGTTCATCTATATCACGTATATCACCTGGAACTGGAAGTACTTGTTGTCACTTAAATCTGTCATATAATTATAAAAATAAGTCAATCATAAACATCTTTATATTGTCATTAGTGGTAGTCCTAGACAAACTACTGACTTCTAATTTGCCCATCAGATTCGATATAAAATGGCATCTTTAACAAAAATAAAATGTTAAAAATTTTAAAAAAAAAGTTATATCTAAAATCATTTATTTTTATAAATATAATCGAAATCCATATTTTTTTAATATTAATAATTAATTAATAAACATTCTGCCATATTGTTATTTTTTTGCGCATTCTGTTTATAAAAGTGTGCGATAATCTCTTCAGAATCTGTTTTTAGTGAATTTGGTGATATTGACTTGACACATCGCCGTAAACGTAACTGATTTCTGATAAATAAGTAAATTTTGGTATTTCTAATAAGAAATCTTCGATTTATTAATGTTAAATATTGTTTAAAATATTTATTCTAATTTCATAATATATTTGTTTATTATTTATTATATATATAGATTAATGTTACTTATTACTTATATAAAAGTTATTTAACAATAAAAATATTTTATATACTTTTAGAATTGCAATAGAATTGAATATAAACTATAACTGATCATTATAATATATTTAAATAAATGACATAAAAATTAGAAATGATATCGGATCGGTAATCGGTCGATATCAATTTAATATCGGGAATATCGGATCGGGCCTCCAAAAAGTGATATCGGTACATACCTACTTAAAACCCAAATTTATTAGTTATACCTTTAAAACCCGTGATGATCCTGGATAGTTGACATCCCTTTAAAAATTATGACATATATAATATTGGGAATATAACTTTAATATAATAAAGAAAAACTTTTTATTGGCCATTATTTCATCACAAATTATAAATTTACATTTCTTTTTATTATTTATACATGCATGAATGACGTTGAATTTTCATATTGGTCCACATTAAATTACAATATCAATATGTGTTAAAATAAAATTTTACTTTTTTATTTTTTTTCCGTCATGCATGGGTTACTCTTTTTAAATATTTACTGATATTTTTATTTTACCATAAAAATTTTTGATCAAAAGAAAGTCCCCAAAAATGGTAAGAAAATGAGAATAAAAAAAAGCTTTATTAATTTAGAATGAATAAGATAAGAATAAGATTTAATTTAAGATTAGAAAATGAAATTTTTTTTTTTAATTTTCATTTATCCGAGCCCCAGGTGTAATTCATAGGTGGGTCTGAACCCCAGGTCTGAACCCCGGGTCTGAACTCCAGGTCTTGACCCCGGGTCTGTGCTCGGGGTTCGTGCTCAGAGCTTGTTTGGTCGATTATTTAGACCCAAACCCCGGGTCTGGGTTTTACACAACCAACCAATTAACAACACTAGCAGTATGTCTATATTTAATAGTATCGCTATGTCCTATCATAGTTCAGAATTAAGTACAAACTTTCTGGCCAGATTTGTTTAATTTTATCGCTATTTTTTAAACACGTATATTTATTTTTTTCTTTTTATTTTATATATGTATCTATAAGTACATTTGATATTATTAAAATATTTTAATAGTTATTAACCATTAATGACTAAATAAAATAATTACCTAAAAGAGGTACTATAAATATACTTAATATATATTAAATACAGATAAGGAGGAATGCTAAAGAAGATCCACCCGTCATCTCTAGTTTTGATTATTATCACATGTCTGTCTTATATAAAATTCAAAATATGGTTGAGATATAATTTCAAAACATTCAGATACCTGCAAAATATTTTATTATTTGAGAATTTTATTCAATCAAAAAAATGTAAATAAGAATTTTTTTGAGTATTCAATCAAAAAATGTTAATAAGAATTTATTTGATCAAGTAAAATGAGGAATAAGTTAATGAAGTAAATAATTGGTATTCATGATTCAAGTTGGAAGTCTTAAGTAATAAAATGTAAATAACAGATCAAATATCTTAATAATTAATTTAAAATATTCGTCCTCTAGTCGACACAAATTGACGACTCAAGTTGAAATTTTTAAGTACAAAAATGTAAATAATAGAATCTTAAATAATAACATTTGATTTGAACTGTTCGTCCTCTAATCTACTCAACTATATAATTTGTATTCACGACTCAACTGGAAGTCTAAAGTAAAAAATGTAAAAACAAAAAATATCTTAATTAATAATATTAAAAATATTCGTCCTCTAGTCGACTCATGTTCAAAGAACTTTTCTTCCTCTAGTCGACTCAACTTCAACTATATATATTCACGTCAAGACTCAAGTTGGAAGTCTAAAGTAAAAAAATATAAAAAACAAAAAATATTTTCATAATAACTAATTTGGAATATTCATCATCTAGTCGACTCATTTATATAATTCTTCTCAGTTTTCACAATTCAAATTAGAAGTCTAAAGTAAAAAAATGTAAAAAGCAGAAAAAATATTTAAAATAAATTAATAATTAATTTGAAATATTCGTCCTCTAATCGACTTAAATTGACGACTCAAGTTCAGATAACTATTCGTCCTCTAGTCAATAACTATATATTTTGTATTCACAACTCAAGTTGGAGGTCTAAAGTAAAAAGTAAATAACAACAAATATCTTAAATAATAATAACTAATTTGAAATATTCGTCCTCTAGTCGACTCATGTTCATAGAACTATTGGTCCTCTAGTCGACTCAATTATTTAATTATATTCACGAGTCACGACTCAAGTTGGAAGTCGAAAGTAGTAAAATACAAAAACTATCTTAATTAATAATAATAAATCTGAAATATTCGTCCTCTAGTCGACTCAAGTTGACAACTCAAGTTCGTAAAATATTCGTCCTAGACTTGGGTCGACTTGAGTTCACGACTCGAGTCGACTTGAGTTCACGACTCGAGTTCACGACTTGAGTTTGAGTTAGTCGATATATTCGACTAACGACTCGAGACTCTGAGTCTGAGTCGGATGAACTCGACCTTTTAACAACACTAATCAAGAGCATTGATTAGTAAAATTTGTTAAATTATTAACTGTAATATATTCTCTAACTGTCAAATATGTCTGTAAAAGTGGAATTTTACCTAGTATTTTATAACTAATTCTATATAATAGAGTAAAATCAACTATATGTCTACTTACTTTTTATAAATAAATTTCTTATAATTGTTTGGAATAAATTATTACCATGCTTTTATATTAAGGTATATACAATACAAGTATTTTATTATATTTTTATTTTATATAAACTAATAAAAATATATTTTATATTTGTTCCAGGCTTATTTTAAAATTTGTAAAAATATTTTATGACTATATATAGACTAAAGTAACCCGGCCGAAGGCCGGGCCCCCTTATGAAAATCCTGGCTACGCCTATGATTGAGTTAGCCGTAAAATCCGTTTAAATTTAGAGGTTTAACAACCCTTACTAATATGTTATATATATTTTCCTTATAAATAACAATGATTAAATATATAAACAAAATTTTATTTATAATATAGCACAATTCACTAATATGTAATTTTGTTACATTAGATTAGTCTGTATAAAAATAACTCAAATTTAATTCTTTCATTCATTCATAATTTTGCATCTGATTTCCGAGAAATGGTGATTATTAAATTTTATAATTATGATATATTTTTGAATTAGGCCGCTCATAAAACTTTTAAAATAAAACAAAAATTGGCCAAGAAAATTAAACAAAATAGACCTATACCACAGTGGGTTCGTATGAAAACAGGCAATAAAATACGGTACTATATTAAAAAATTTCAAATCTTTAATAATAATTTTCTTATATTGTAAAACAGTTACAATGCCAAGAGGAGAAATTGGAAAAAGACCAAGCTTGGATTTTAATTTCCCTAAATCATTTCATTTATTAATATTTATAATATGTAAATAAAAAAGTTGATAAACTATTTACATCATGCATTTATTAAGTTACATATAATTCTCACACAATTTTTAGTTATATTTTATAATATACTCACCCACCTATGGTAGACTCATGATTCTTCAACCTTGTGGCTGAATTTTTTTAGCAACCTTATTTTTTTGAGGCTTTTCCCCCATCTTTGGCCTGCCCAAGTATTGCTATATAATCTTTTAAGCTTATTACATCATTTTTTTATTTCATATTTTAGTCAAAACAGCCAAAATAGTGTGCACATATATATAGATTAATAAGTATAAATGTTTTTAATAAATAAGAATTCTCTCAAATTTATTTGTAGTACATCAACATAATTAAAAACTTCAATTTAAACCCTAATACTAGCACTCATTTTTTTTCCTATTAGTTTTAATTTGCTTAAATCTGTTTACATGTAGAATTAGTGCTGTTACTATAATATATAAGCAATAAATATATTGGTGTAGTTATAATATAGAGATTGTAATTATATTTAGGCAATTTTACTACTCATTTTTTATCCAAAACTTCTTTGAATTCTAATGATTTTTTTGTAGTTTTTTGCAAGATTTTATTGCAGATATCTAGTTGGCTAAATTAATTCTTATCATGATTTATTTACTAATATGGCTATTATATCCCTTTTTGATACTCTTTATTATGCCCAATTTATTTTAGACCCTTTTAGAAATCTTTTAAATATTATCAATTAAGACTGAAGTACCTTAATCTTATAAATATCCATTATTCCATCTATCATTTATATTCATAGTTTTCTTTTTATAGATTCCCTATCATTTAGATGCTAAATGATAATTATTAAATTTTATTGAAATAATTTATTATTAAATATATATCACAAAGATGTTTGTAGCATATATAAGTCATCTTTTATGATAAATTTTCCTCCTCATGCCAGCAATGATTTATTTATTAATAAAATTAATATTTAGACCTATATCCCTTCTTTTTTATATAAATTTAATGACAGGAGTATTAAATTTTAGCATTTATTATTCTAATCAATATTTATAAAATTTAATTTTGCATTTAATGGAGGGGTGTTATAATTTACATAAATATTTTATCTCCTTTGAAAGGGATTGTATCATAAATTAAACCAACTATGATTTGCTTGATATTTCTCCTTCCCTATATTTGAGGGTGCTGCCCTAGGTGAACAGCTTATCTTTATTTAACATCATTTTAATTCTGAAAGTTTTAAATAATACATTTCAGAAGAATAATATACTTACAAGGTGAAAAGGCATCAAAATTATTAAAAATGGGTTTTCATTTATTTATATTTTAACTTAAAAATTTTATAGTAGCCTTGAACTTAGTGATCTACAAATTTGTCTGGCCTGATTCTGAAAGGATTTTTTTATTTTTTCTGAAAGCCCTACCCAAAATAAAAATTATTTGTCTACCTTGCCCTAAATATAGAAAAATTTAATTTCTTTTATTGTAAGTAAAATATTACCACCTTGCTTCTTGCGAGAATTTTAAAATATTATTTGACAAAATGTAATGATATCTTATTTAAATTTGACCAAGCCCAAAATTATTTTTTTAAATGGACCTTGTCCAAAACTTGTATGGGCAAGGCTGTGATTTGCAGATCTCTACTTGAACTAGGCAGTCAACTAGATATTACTTGAAATTTGTAAAACTTAGTTTTAATTATAATATAAATCTGACTTGAAACTAGGTTCTGTTTAAAAAAAATTTTTAATCTAGATTGAATTGGAAAATAAATATAAAAAACCCCTGTGTTGGGTTGGACTTTTTAAAATAGTTAAAATTTTATGACATACCTGTCAATCACACTTCATTTTTCATTTAAAGGAAATGAAATAATTAGAGAATTTCTAGATGATTCTGATGAAGCATCAACATCTACCAATGAAAGTTGTAAGGATGAACTTAAAAGATTCATCACTCATAAAAAAAAAATAACAATGACAATATTTTGAAGTTTTGGAAGCATGAAAATTCATGTCCTTTTTGAGAATGTTAGCTAGTAAAATTTTGTCAGTCCTGGCAAGTTTGGCTTCTACTGAAAGGTTATTTTCTATAGCCAATCCCTTATTAGTGGAAAGGCGAACACAATTGAAATAAATAAAACAGCAATCTTTTTTTAATGTTAATTATTTTGTGTTATTGATATGGAATTAGAGAAATAAAAACTGATAGAATAAATTCAGTAAAGTATATAGCAATAAGTTCTGAAAAATTAATTTTTGGATGTGATCAAAATATTGTCATTCATGAGTGGGTCGGGTCAAAGTTTTTTTTATTGCCAATGTTAGTGGGCCGACAATGAATAAAAAATTAGGCCCGCCCAATCTCCAATCACAAGTTTCGAATTCATTTACCATTCAACATTAATAAAAACAAGTATGGTTTTTTTGACAAAAGTGATCAGAAATATAAGTTACAGCAAGTGAAAAAACATAAAGAGTTCGGGATCCTCGTTTCCATTGTTTTGAACTAACCAATGATGATATATTATAATTGCAGAATTCAATATATCGTTGTTTTAACCAATTTTATGAGAACGTGTGATAATGCACAAAGCTTCTTCAACATTTGATATGACGGAGAGGCTTATCTGCACTAAGCTATAAATATGATCTCTATAAAACATAGACCTCCTATGAGTGCAGCTTTGAAGAGAATTTGGTTTTATTTTGGAAAAACCATTTACTTAACAATAAAAGCGTGGAAAAGTTATTTTTCATAAACTGTAATTTAATATACATCATAAATTGATACTAATATATTATATAGTTATCTTAACTCCTGAAATTTTACAAAATGCAAATATATCAGCAGATAGCGATATCATGATAGAAGAAGAGCATGAGTTGAACTGATGTATATTTAGATCATTATAATTTCTAGTAATAAAAGTTTATTCATCAAAAATTAATATATTATAGTTTAAGAATTTTTAGTTTTTACTCTATTTAGTATATCTAATTCATTCGAGTCAAGCATATCTCATTTTAGGCGAATTTTATTTTTGAGTTTTAGCATATTTGGGATATTTTTACAAAGTTCCCCATAATCCAGGGAATTTTACATTTGTAAGGTTTACAATTTAACATTTTTAAAATTTAATATAAATTACCGCTCTAATGGCCTCCGGAGAGCAAAATCTTAGGATACTTGACATCTCACATTTTCCAGCATTAAAAAGGAATATTTGAATGAAACTTTTTGAAGATTGAAACTGAATAGAATGATAATATGGTAAAATTAAAATATGTCCAAAATAGAATATATTTACTTAAAACCGGGTCTTTGAAAAATTTTCTTAGATCAGTCTAACTCACCTTACTCAAATTTAATAATATTACATCTGTTCTTTGATATGATCACAACTTCTATGAGTATATTTGTCTTGGTAGAATACATTCTATTCTGTGATAAGTAGTCACACAACTCTCGAAGAAACTATTAATGGGTGAATTATTATAATTTGACAATAGGAATGGTATAATATTATATTTATCGATGAATAAATTAATGTTAATTCGGGTAGTGTTATAGATTCTGTAGTAAGGAATAGGCAGCTATTATCTTCCTCAGAGATGCGAACCCGGCAAAATTTTTGCCCGGGTTCGGTTTAAGGTTAAGAAAAAAATAGGTGGATTTGGTTCAGGGAAATATTTTTGAACCTTGGTTTGGTTCCGGGTTCAGCTCGGGTTTAAGAATTTTTGAATTGATAAAAAAAACTATTCTACATTTATATCATAATTAAAAAACTAGACATAAATTTGGTATAAAAAATAAATTTTTTATTTTATTTATAGGCAAAATATAGTTAAAAATACAAAGCATAGTCATGTATAGGTTTAAAAAATTTTATTTAGACATATTTCTTTAAATTAACAATATCCAATATTATAATTTTTACTTTGACTTGTTCACTTTCATTTTCCTCTAATTAATAATCTTTAAGAATAAGTTAAAAATAAATGGCTTAAATGAATGTAATTGTTTAAAATTTATTAACAATCCAATAGGAATCTGAGAATATTAACACTTCACTTAATTGGAAATTTGAAAATATTATAAAATGTCAAGTAAATTATTAATATTTGTATTTACAATTATACAAATATCTTATATTAATTTAAACAATACACTGAATCCGGATTCAAATAAAATTCATGGGTTCGGTTCGGGATTTTGAAAATTTTATAAACAGGGTTCAGGTTTGGTTCGGGTTCAAATTTTTCCAAAAACTCGGGGTTTCTTATTCGAGTTCGGTTCAAACCCCTGACCTTCCTTGAACATCAAAATTACTAGTGATGGGTTGCAAAAGACTTACGCTTTATAAATATTGTAATAAGAAATCAGGAGCTATTCATCTTGACTCTTAAAAGGACAACGAAATTCCCAGATAGTGTGGGGTTTTAAAAGATTTAGGCTTTATAGACAAACTATAAATACCACAATATACGAATTTATTAATCGCAATATTTTTTCCTATCAAGACCACTTATAGAATGGAGCCTCAACCCAAATCAATTAAAAATAGTTCATTGATACATTCTAGAATGACCAGCAGATAGGATGTTGATCATAACTTAAAAACATATAGGGAATAATAATTAAAAAGAATTAAGGATTCTCTCATGAAAAAAAGATATCATAAAATATCAGACAATTAAATCGAAGGGAGATGTAACCAAATTTTATAAAAAGGCAGGTAAACAAAGGCAACTTTTTCCATTTCGATTCAGCAATCCTTGTTATAGATGGCGAAATGGATACGATTAGCCTATTAGCCAATAAATTAATAGCTAAATAGCTGTAGTCATAAAAAAACAACTATGGCTAATACCTATAACAATTTTAAATAGCTCTATAGCTAATGGTTTTTTTGGTAATTCTTTTTAAAAATAAGCAAGGCTATTTAAAATTTGGGGATGGATGACTATTAATCATATTAATTAAAATTGGCTATGGCTATTCTGGCTATAACAAATAGCTGTAATTTTTTTCATAAACTAGGACTTAGTCAAAATCGAATAAATCTTCCTCATTTATAGCCTGGATAAATAAATTTATTGATATATTTGAGTTGCAATAGTTTTTTTCTTCATTCGGACAAATTTAATAAACTTAAAGTTAAGTTTTTATAAATGAAATTGGTTTCATCATTTTATCTCTAGCGTAATGACAAAATTTACAAATACAAAGGATATTGTTATACATCCATTTGGATTATGATAAGTATTCCTTGTGGCTGTACATTAAAGTTATTCTATTTAAAATAGTTGATTATGAGTGTTTTTATTTTTAATGTATAAAGGAATTTATGTGTAATCCGTTATTGCACTTTAGGGAATAATAAAATCTTTAAAATTAAAATTATTTATAACATAGCGCGTAATTTTTTATTTTTATAGATTTGATTTTGCTGGAATTGTATTCCAACAGGTGTATAGTACTTACCTTGTGAATTTCCGACAATTGTCCTCAAATTTTATAATCAATTTTCCCTTCCCTTACCTATAAATTTTTGTAGTGTTAAACGTCTCGTTTTGAGTAGATTTTTAAAAACGGCTAACCAATATCCCATCCAGAAAAATATTACGCAAGCCTGTAGATTTTGCTCATAGAAGGAGAGGTCTAGACATATATAAACGAACTCGAGGCTTAGGCATAATTTTTTGGCTAAGATATTAAGTTACCCCTTTTAAAAAATCGACTCAAAATAAGCCATTTAAGATTTGTATATAATTATTAATTCAAAATTGTCTTGAAATTAATTGTAATTTTTAAAAAATGTGCTCTAAATTATAAATAAATATCCTCCAATCCGTCTTTTAAAGAAAATCTTGATTTCGTATTATGCTATTTCAACTACTCCTCGATTTGGTTCCCTTTATATCTCTTAAAACAATCTGGCATACTCATTCTTTAACATATTTTATAGCGTTCAATATCAACTGGCAAATATATAACGCTCAAATAAAATAAAAAAATATCACACATAATTTGAATTATTTTATGTACATATTTATTTATATTATTTAATTATAAAATAAATATATTTAATGCGTTACCTGAATTATTATCGTTACTTTATAAAAATGTTTTTATGAATAGATAATATTACAATAATTTATTATAAACGAACGAATGAAATTAATTAAAAAAATCATCAACTTTTAAAACTTCAAAATAAATAAATTGATAAAAATAAATATCCCTATAATGTACAAAAGAAATAATTGCATTTAGGAATAGTATTTTCGCTATAGTTACGTAAATCACATGAAAGAGGACAAGGTTATATGTTAATATTAAATATAAATTTGAACAAAAATTTGAGTATCAATAAATAAATAAAATTGGTAGAAAAAAGGGCAAGACAAAAATTTTTTAAATCTTACCTTTAAGGCATTATAATAAATATACATATTTTTTTAAATGTATCATACTAAAATTTGAAAAGGAAAGCATTGAATAAACGAATAAAGATATAACATAATATTGAATAGAGATTTTTAAATTTTGACAAGATATATTTATTATCACAAAAATGACATTTTTTCGAAAAAATATTTTTTTAAATTTTAAAAAATAATGACTAAGTGAAAGAGTGGGGGTAATATTTCCACATTTATTTGATTTTCTAAGATAATTCTTAGAAGCAAAAGTTATTTATGGTGACCAGATGATTTTTCCCTAAGTTTTTTGTTGCATATGAGGTAGCGTTTTATAGTAATCCATGAAGACTTTCCAAAGGACGGAAAAGGTGAGGCCTTGTAATCCATTAACGGCTATCCTGGTTCCCAGGCCTCTCATAAATATACTGTTCCCTTTATATTTAAAAATAGACAAATTATTAATGATAATGTTAAAAATGGTCATCAAAAACGAAGAGGTTTTATTAAGATTTATTTTATCGAATTCTTAAAATTCTCGTGATATAATCTCATTATATACTAAGAATATTATTATAATTATGACTATATTTCTTATAATGGTCAGATTCGTGGGGACGAGTAATAATAGAAAGAAATTAATAATTAAAAAGAAAGAGTCAGAATTCAGAATCGCTAAAGGGAAAAAGGAAGATGATGCAAATGGGAATAATGGAAAGAATGTTGAATTATGTTGACTCGTAGTTATTTGTTTATTTCGAAAAAAGATGTAATATTTGTTGACTTGTAGATATTTGTGTATTTTGAAAAATGGTGTAATATTTGTCCTTAATATTAAAACACTGTTATTTTTTAAATAAGTTCATAAATATTTCCTAGTCCAGGAACCTATTTGTTGTATCTGTCAGTTTGTAATTGACAATTATGGACGTTTTTCCCATAAAATATTTTCGGTAAAAGCTCATTTTTACATTATATTTTTAGGATGTGAAAAATTATAGCAAAAAATTTAAAGGTAAAGGGAAAGTGGATGAAGGATTGGTGAATAATTATAATAAATAGCGAATAGTAAAAGATAAAAAAAAATGATGATAGAAAATAATAAAGATGATAAGTAGAGTTGTTAAAGTAGCGAGTTACTCTTTTTTTTTGTAACGACAGCGAATAGCGCGCTACTTTTCTTTAAATAAAAATGTCGATTTTATTTTCATAATTAATTCTAACATGATAATCTTTATATGCCGCCATAAGGAGACACATATGAAAGAGAATTTTGAGAACAAATGATAATAAAGCAATTAAATTTCACTAGAAAATAATATTCTGGAATTTCTTTTTTTCCAAAATTTGAAAACTATTTTGAACTTAATAAAAAAAATTAATATACAAACTAATAAATTAAAATTAATTTAAGTTCATTATATATAATCTTTACAATAATAAAAATAATTTTGTAAAATTAAAAATCCAATAAAAATTGTTGTTTTTTAAACAAAACAAATATCTATATCCTCAACATTGATATTTGAATTTAATTATCCCTTCTTTTCAGTTCCTAAACGATTCCTAAGTTTAGAATGCACTACAAATGATAAAATACTGTTGCTACTGAAGTTAATGATGATGTAAATATTACTATTTTTATTCTGAAACGTTCTTATGCTACAGAGGCCTTCATCTGCAAGTTTACGTCCCATACCGGGTTTGACCCATTTTAATTTAAATCTAGCTTAAAATAGTCGTTAATGTAAAAAAAAATATTGCAATTTTTTTATTCTAATAATAATAAATTTCAATATTGTAAACAAAATGATTTGCCTAAATGCACTAAATATTGTTTATTTTCATTAAATACAATAAATTAAATTTTTAAATGTGGACTTGGGAAAAATTTTTGAAAGTTATTATGAAATTTTTTTAAATATTAAATATGGGCAGTGGCCTAAAAAATTTTTGCTAGGGCCGAGATTGATCAAAAAATTAAAGCCCACGAAAATCTCTGACTAACCACACAATTGGTATTGGTTTATTTATTATTTAACCTAAAGAAGAAAAATTTTATTGAATGGATTAGATCTAGTTTGGAATTCCAAGATATATAAAACATTGGTGATATAGAAATTTTCCATTTTTATTCGTGTCTAATTGTTAAATTTAAAACATCGGGTTTAGATGATAGGATAAGAAATAGTATTTATGTAATATTTATTTTATAAACAATTGCCCATCAATAAAATAAATTACCTAAATTTATCATTAGGTGCTTTAAAAATCTAGAACCTCAAATAGGAAAAAATGGGGGGTTCATTTTCTCGATTATGGGATTACACCAAACAATTGATGCAAAGCTTGTCAACATCTTTTTAAAAATGATGGACAATTAATAACTTAATAAATATTCCCCTCGGCACTTTAAATTGGGTTTAATGCATCCGTAATCAGCAAAACCATCTTATTTTATTCGCCAAAAATTACAATTTTAAATTTAGTAAATCCAAGAAATTAAGGAATTGTAGTTTTAGAAAAAATATATCGATAAAGATATGATGTGTATGGTTTCTTGTTTGGCAATCGACCTTTAAGGAAAAAGTTATCAATTCCAAAGCTTTTATTTTTAAAAAAATGATATTTATTTACATAATTTTTTATATTACAATAATTCCTTACCCCCCAAAAATACCGATTTGCCTCCTTTAGCACTATCTTTCTTGATGAGTTCCATAACGCCCCTGTAACTAAGTGAACTCCCGCTGGTTTGCTTAACAGTCTTTATTACTCTAAGGGAATTCGTGACGGTGTCCGAAACGACCGAAGCCATAAAACCAATGAAAGCTTGCCTACTCAATTCTTTCATCTTGAATTCCAGATTCGGGCTAGGTTTGAGGTTGATAGTGGGGAGAGAAAAGGGGAGAAAATCCGGTTTGGGTATGCCAGTAATTCCGTTAACTATTAATATATACATTATATAATATAATAAAAGAAGATGAGAAGGGTGAATACTTTACATTATTATGGCTGTGTCCTAAATTAAAAAAACTACTCAAAAGATTTAAGAATTGCATAACTTTAGTAAGTTTTGAGAGATACGAAACAAGTCCCGATTTTCCATTAAATTTTCAAAAGGATTGTAAATTCTCCATCAAAATAATCAACTCTAAGTCACTATTATACCTGTCTAATATTTTCCACAATATCTCATTTATCTCGAAAAATTTCACAAATTATAAAATGATTAAATTTTCAAGATTCTTAAAACTTTTTAGAATCTCAAAACATTCTTAAATTATAAAAAAAATCATCTAGGACAATATTTTAATTTTACATTAAAAATGGCTTATATTTTTTCCCCCGCTATTCACGTAATTTTCAAGTTTTAATTTTTTTTAATATTTAGGAGCCTAAACAAGCTCAAACCAATCATTTTAATTATCCCCAGTCCATTTAATATATTTATAATTTACATCAATCAGTGTTATTTATTATATTTGGTAAAGGTTTCATATTAATGGTTATATTTCTTCTTAATCAGCAAATATATTTTTATTTTGAATGACAAAATATTTCGGTAACATTTTGTTACCCCTTTCGATCAACTCTGAAAAAATTTTTTTTAATTATTACTCAATCATATTAATCTCTTTATGATTTATGTAAGTGTATCATGCACAATTTAATATATATATCGATCATGTATTACTTGGAGTCACTTCTTTGCCAACAACATCGGAAGAAATATTAGGTCTAACGGGTTTTGGCAGATGCAATGAAAGGTAATTGTAGGTCACGAACCATGGGTAGTGTCCGGCCAAAGTAGCAGCAAAAGTGGCGCCCACCCCATGGTACAGAACTTTAGGGCCGTGAGTTTTAACCTTTTGAAGGAGGATAGAGGAACCTTTCAGGCCTGATAAATTATGTGTATATTTAAATTTTATATTCCTCAACTTACCCTTTCCCTTTCTTTATATTCAAAGGTTTATTTAAAAAAAATATTTAAAAACCTTCGACTTGTTTAACGGTCTTCCAGGCATCAATTGGCATAAGCCCTATCCTCCAAACTGCGGCCATAACCGAAGCCATACCGGTTTTAACGGCTATGGGCAAGTCCGATAACCAGTGGTCATCTGTATCACTTATTATCGATCCGTGTTTGGTATGTGATGATCGTTTTTCAGTCAAGGCCATTACGACTTCGTTAGCGGCCGCGTCCCCAAAGCGAGAGGCAGGGGCTTGTAGCATGGCTTGGGGATATCCCCGATATAGCCTTATTATTCCACCTTTGCAAAAAAGAATTAAATCATAGGATTAAGCCGGAAATGATTCCATTTAATAGGTTCTAAACGGTACCAAATTTTGATCTTTCAGACAATTCTTAAGTACGTTTTTTACAAGTAAATCCTGGAGAATTATGATCTGATACAGGTTGATACTTTTGATATCGATCCTATCTCATAAGAATAAAACAACCTACAAAATATAATTGTTGTGTATCTATTATTAAATTTAATTAATGTCGTTTCGGGATATAGAATCCATGGAAATTCCAAAGCTCTTAATTTTGACTCATACGAGAGAGATTTTTTAAATTTTAAACATCTGACTTGACTGGAAATGTATTTAATCGTGTATAGAATACCTAAGCTGTGGATTTCAAAAAAAACTTTGCCGCGAACTTTTATCTTTCATAAAATTATTTTAAAAATATACAAAGATTTATGGCGAAGATTGTCTGAATTAGTGTTACGTATTCTAAACATGCTAAAATACATTTTCGGTAACATTTAATTTTAATTTTTTTTTAAATCGCCTCTCAGTAAATGATTTAAAATCGAGATATTCTAAATCCAGTATAAACTCTATATTCCCAATAAGACATATATTATTATTTAATCATGTTATTGTGATATTATCTGTAGCTAGCTGTTATAACTTATGAAAGATGAATTTTAGCCAAAAAGAAAGATAAATAAAAACATTCCAATGCGTATGATAGGCGCAGCCAGGATTTTCTGAGGGGGGGGGGGAGCTATTGGGTGGGTGATTTTCTTATAAAATTTATTGGAGGGCTTTAGGGTCTAATTAAGGCAGGTCTTTGATTGGATTAATACTTTTTCTCTAGAATACTCAACAGCAAGTATCATTATTATCCGAACTTTCGTAAAAATATCAACTAACAACTTTAACTTGTCAATAACTCCAAATCTAGGTAACGTTTTTTTCAAGATTTTTATTTCATAAAACAACTATCGCAGCTTAAAATGTCGGATTCGTAAATTAGTAGATAAAGTCCTTAATGTTAAATAGCCAGGTTGAAGAAGGTAGTCCTAATAAGCAATTGAGTACTATTTGACAAATAAGACGTACTATCGACAAATGTATGTGGACATTGCAAAAAGGAAATTTGTGTGAAAAAAAATCGAGCAAATTTTGTATGAATTGCAAACGCATATAAATAATAAATTTTATATGGTATATATGTTTAAGTAATTTCAACCATGATGAAACCGAAAAATCTTGATAAATTTTTAATAGCAAAATTATTTTCGCAATAAAAAGGTAAGGTATTATTAATAATATTTAATTCCTAGCACAAGAATTTTAATATCTGAATAATTAACCACGGGAAAAATTAAAGATATATAATAAATTTTTATTTTTAGTTTATATAAAAATTAAAATTATACAAATTTTGAAATTGAATAATTTTATAAAATATATGTAGGATAATTATTATTATTATATCTTTCACTCAGGCTGCAATTAGTGTTGTTAATGGACTAACCTAAAATTATAGTCAAAAAAGAAAAATTACGCAAGCCTGGAAATTTAATATTATTTTGAAAATATTCATTTAAATAGGCTAAATAGCTCCGTTTAACAAGCACTATTGCGGCATATAAATAATGTAGACATTATTAAAAATAAATTTCATCATAAAATTGTTGGCATGAAATTAGAATAAATACTACGCATTCATTTATAATTCTTGGTCATAAAAATGATATTATTTTAAGGTTAAAAGGAGAGAGAGAGAAAAGAAAAATGTAATTTATAAATTACAAGGACATTTTGTTATTTTTTCATAGTAGATCTCAAAGAAATATTAATTATGAGTAACGAAAAATTAAACTATAGGCCATTCATCTACTAAGATTATTAGTTCCAACTCCGAATATCTTCGAGTGACGTTTTATAATTACAAATAATACTAAAACCAAGAGACTATTTATACCCAAATATTATATTTAAATTTCACTTTTCTAATAAAAGTGAAAATGAAAAAAAATATATTGAAAAAAGTGTGTATAAAGGGTTGTGCAGATATCTAATCGGCTAAAGCAACGGTTTTATAGCAGTATCAGAAAATATCGGATCGGTCGAAAATTGATGGATCGGCAAAAACCCTATTAAATTTATTTATGAGTTATTCTTATTAATTATTAATCAAATCGTTTGCAAATTTTAAATTTTTTCGATTTAAAGTGACACCTTTCTTTTCTTTTTTTTAAAAAAAAGGGTTATATGTATTTAATAAAACTATTTTCAAAAAAAAAATCGAAAATTGTTATTTATTTCCTCATCCTGGAACATTATAATGAACATATTATAAAATTAATTTTTTGGGAATTTTTTTATATTTTTATATATATTATATATAGTATTTTAAAGATGATATGCAACTATATTAGTAGGATTCTAAATGACCTAAATATGTCAATTAGCTCAGATTACACCTTTTACTAACACCTTATGAATCAATAATTACAATGGTAAGTCCCCATATCTCTGGTCTTTTCGGGTAGCTATACCTTTCGTTTAAATACCGGTTCCTTCAATGGAACTGAACTGAACTTATTTGTTCAAGCTTGGTTGGCGAGGTCAAATCAAAAATTATTTTTTAAAAAAATATTTATATCTTTTAAATCAAGCAGTACATTATTTACAGTGCCTTTTTATAAAATTATTTGAAGAGATGCTGCCACGTCCGATTTCTTTTTTCTTTCTTTCTTTCTTTCTTTCTTTCTTTCTTTCTTTCTTTCTTTCTTTCTTTCTTTCTTTCTTTCTTTCTTTCGTTCATTCATTTATATAAAAAAAATCAATTAAAGTTAAAATTAAGTTATTTAAATGTTTTTAATAAGGAAATGGCGTGTATATATAATAATAATAGAAAGGTGTTGTTATTAAATAAGTATAAATAAAATAAAGAATTAGAAAGTATTTGTAAGAATATATTAATCCACTAAAAGAATAAGAATAATACAATATACTAACAATCAATGGTCTGCAACTGGCAAAATTATAAGGCCCGGCCCGGTGGAAATTTAACTTTTACCTGGCCCAGTTTCAATTTTTCATTAAGATTCAAAAATAAAAAACTATTTACGATCTTGAAGAGTGGTTAAAGACATTATACTTCATGATATATCACTTCGATGAAATATCAGGATTAATTCAAATATATATTTATATTTATTAAAATTTGCCAGGCCCGTTTTATATTTCTGCCTGACCTGGCCCAAAACAATTATTTTCAGACGTTACCCGGTCCACCACCATGGGCTGGGTACTGCAGACCACTGCTAGTGATATGATATACTTAAGTAGCGAAAGCCAATCACGACTACATATAAATTTTATTCATCTAAAATCGTCCGGCGACCAATTATTTAAAAAAATGGAATTGTGAAGCGGTCTGAACCGGTTCTGGTTACTCTCACTCACTGACATATAATTCTTACCTAAACTGAAGATTAATACCTTAAAAAAGAGTTTCGAAGCGTCGTTGAATAAAATCAGCTAGTGACACGCCATTTTGGTTTCCAATAACTTTCTTAATTATAAATTGAAACACTGATTTTTTTTAAAACAAGTTTTAATAAAAATTTTACTGTAAAACTAAAATGGGGAGCCACAGGCTGATTTGCAATGAAAGTTTATACCATTTAAATGAATGAATCATCAATCTAAGAATTATTAGATGTCAATGCTAAACTATTACATACACATCACAAACATGAATGCATCACGACATGCAAAACCGTCCTGAATCCTGTCCCCTAAATGCGTAATTTTGAAAAGTAGAGCAGGACCGACAGTAAAAAAATTACAAACCCCAGCTGTACCTCATTTTTTTAAAAAAAATTAACTTAAATTTTTAAATCAACTAAATGAAAATTCACGTGAAACATTCATTCATTTGTCGCTTCTTTCATTTCCGTCGGGAAAGCCATTTATTAAAATACAGTCAAAAATTTATAAAAATGACAAATTATATTTTTTTTAAAAAAATCCGAACCCTTGGAAATGAGAATTTTTTAAAAGGGACAGAGCCGAAAAATTCGAATTCTGGTAATTCAATATCTATATAACAATTATCGCCAAAGACATCTATCCATTATTTAAAATTTTGTCTATAGGCGTTGAAAATATTTTCAAAACCTGCACAGCCCTTTAAAAACATTTTGTCAAATTTGTTCAGCCCTCCGATAATCTTTTTGTACGGCGGCTCGCACGGATTTCTGGTCGGGCTGCACTGACTTCTGGTTTAGTTTGCTCTGTTTAGTAAGCTTAAATCTTTCAAATATCCTAAGTTCTAATAAATTATGTATCGATGGCCATGATTTAAATGGAGCAAAACGTGATGCAGATTATATTATTTATTATATAAATACTAATTATTTCATTAAAAATATAGATATTAATAAAACCTTCTTTTATTAGTTTACGGGCGGCCGTGAAGAAATTCCCAGCATCTACAAACCTGTATTGATAATTCATAACGGTTCTCATCCACATAAGGGATGTTACTTGACAAGCCATAGCCATGGAGCCCGTTAGCCCACCTCCCAGGGCATGTTTTAGGGCGTTTTTCATATGGTTTTGAGGGTAGGGTTGAGGGATGGTAGAGATGAGAACGTGATTATTAGAAGACATCTTCTTTTCGCTAGTTGAATCCGATGAGGAGCTAAATTCTTTGCGTGTGATGGGCGAATTCATCGTGGTTTGGATAAATGAATGAACTAGCTCATAGTATATGATGATTAAATGAGGTGAGGAGGGAGGGATATAGAGAGTGTTAATACGAGAATTCCAGTCAAGAGAATCGGGAAAATAAAAATTATTTGTTAGGGTTGGTTGATTTTGAGGTAAATGGATGCATGGGCAAACCTACCACCTAAAGCTGGATGGAGAGAACTGTCTGCATATTATATAACTTGTGCGAAGGATGGGATAAAGTCACTAATAATATTTTTTGATATGATAAATATTATAATGAAGTAATAGTAATTAGAGATCTGTAAAGCCCGGCCCGTCCGAAAGTCTGGGTTGGGCTGGAAAAATAAAAAGGGTAAGGTCTAATTTTTTTTTTAACGGGCTGAGCCATAAATGCATAAAATATTTTCCGGCCAGGTGTACGCCAGAAAATTTATACATACGGCAGGGCCCCGAACAATAAAATTTTGATATATTTCAAGCTAATATTTTTGATTAATACTATTTAAAAATATTGTAATTAAGGAGCTGTCGAATTACCTCCTAAATCTATAAATGATATAATAAACTTATAAAAAAATTAAATAATCAATTTATGAGATGATACAACAAATATACCACAATACATAAGAGGTCTGCAAAGGGCGAGTTTTTAGCCCGAACAATAGGCAGGCGGGTTAAGCAAAAATTAACTTTTGTTTGTTATATAAAGTTTAAAAAAATATGCTCCGTAAAATTTAAACATTTTTAATAGCTTCTCATAAATGTGGATGTTGTCGTCGGAAGAAATTAATGAAAAAAATGTATCAAAAACATGTTGGATTTTATTTGCATGGAAGAATACAATATTGGCGTGGCTGAAAATCTGATTTTACCCGTTTCCCCAAAAGCAAAGAGAAAATGTTTGAAATAGATAGCATCCACGTCAAAATTAAATAACAGATGGGAATATGTGGCTGTAACAGAGGAGAGCATTACCTAATGACAACAAAATCTTAAAGTAACGAGTTTTTGTATAATTTAACAAGATTTTAGATTACTTTGTTTAGTTTAAGTTTACAATTTATAAACAATTAATTTATATTAATTTTATTTATCTATTAAAAATGGTTTCACTTTTAAATATCTCACTTGAGGAAGAGGATACTTCAAACGGATATCTGTGGAAACGATAAGAAAACGATTTATCAAAGTTATCAAGATCAGCTAAAAAAAATATTTACAATTCCAGCAATTAGTGCTTCTTTTGAACGAGAAATTAGTATTGCTGTAACATTTTAGAGGAAGAATTTGTTTGAATCCCGAAAATGTGGATTCATTATTTTCATATTTTTTTCATAGATATTTTATTAGAACAAATAAATTCCTTATCCGCAATTTAAATTGAATATATTTTTATGCGTAATAATAGTAATTTCCTAAATTATAAAACTTTTTTATAGGGACGGCGCTAAAACTGAATCATTTTTTTTTAATAGATGCTTAAATAAATTAAAAGAATGAGCGTATTAAATTTTATACGGGCGGAAGTGGGTTAAATTTTTTTTATAAATAGTGGGCGGGTGGGTAAAAAATTTTAAACTAATAAATGTCGGGTGAGTAAAAATTTTAAATGGGCGGCCGGGTATATTTAAAAACTATGAGCGGGTTAGGCGGGGCTGGCGGGCTCATAGCTAGAGGTTTATTACAAACCTAGATATAACAACAATTGATTTAGTTGTTGTAAAAATAGATAGTCATAAAGGATAAATATATGAGCCTATTAAAATTGAGAAAAATTAAATATGGATACAAAAAATTAGATAGTAGTACAGAAAAAAAGACTGGGGCAGACTTTTTGAAAATTTTTACAATCCTGGCTGGGCAAATATTTCAAAATGGGCGGCCAGACAACTTGTGCAAAAATTCATAACAGGCCTTAACTGCATTTGCAGACCTCTAATAGCAATGGTCAGATCATAATAGGATATTATGGGATGGGATAACATCTTGTTCAATATGAGTATGTGAATTAAAGATCTATTGAAATTAAATATTGTGCATGCCCCAACATAATATAGACAATTATTCAATGAGATTTCAATTATTATTTTTTTTAATAAGGAAATTATTGATTTAATTTATGATTAAATTTCCTTTAACAGCAACCATAGCTCAATTTATGTTTTTTAAAGTAATTTATAGAATATTTTTAAATGACATAGAGCTTAAGACTATGTTAGTTAAACATGCTTCCTTAAATAAATTTTAAATATAAAAATTAAATTATTATATTTATGAAGGGCAAAATGATTTATAAGTATATATATTTTTTTTCACAATTGTTAACCTTGTCCTTTTAATTTTATAAACATTTTTAAAAAACTGCAAAAGGATTTTGTTTTTTAAAATTACAAGAATAATTAAATATAATAACAATAAATATAACAAAATTAAATATTTATTTTTCAGTAAATTTTTCTATATGTATATTTTTTTCTAGGCTAGCAAAAAGATGCATAGTTTATTAATATTTAAATGTCAATCTGGATAGAGATATGTATACTTTAGTTAATAATAATTTTAATCCTGATTGTATATCTATTTATAATTTAGTAAATTTAATTAACTAAAGTAGAATTATAAATAAATTTTTAGAAAAAATAATCCAAAATCAGTAAAATGAAATATAAATTATATTAAAAAATATATAGTGTTACTATTATAGAATACATATTAATTATAATTTTACATAAAGCTATAGGTATAACATGGATGGTTGTAAGATATCAACACATTTCAAGCTAATAAATCAGAAATAATTTAAGATTAGAATTAATCAAAATACACAGTCAATCAATTTTATATTTTTTAAAGGGGTATGAGCCTCTATAAAGTAATTTCTTTTACTTATACAAAATAATTATGAAGGAGGAGGTCCAAAAATTTTTTAAGGAGGTCCCTAAGGCTTCATTTATAGTAACCAAAGTGATTATTAAGCAATATGGTCATTGCTAATAGCATAGCTGTACTATTTAACTTGGTTAATTTTGTAACAAAACAATTTCATATAATGCTATTTTTGCTGTTAAAAATAAATGAGGCCTGAGAAAAAACTTACATTTAAATAAATTTAACATAGAAATATATATATTTATTCATATTATAAAATATAAACGAAGTTATAAAATACAATTACTTTTATATTATAAATATATATTTAGAAAATCTCTTCCCCCTATATGTGATATTTTATTTTAAAACGATCATATGGTTTGTGATAGATGTAAAATCGATGGATATTAATTTAGTAAAATCATTGAAAAATATTTTTATTTTAGGAATTAGTGTTAATAAAAAGTCAGATTTGACCCGATTTAAAAACTGTTCCATTATGATTTTAGCCAAGATAATATGTAAGCATGGAGATTTTCCTCGGAGATTGGATCTTTTTTTTGCAAATAGGAAAAATTTAATTAAGATTTTTTCAAGGGTTTATAAAATTTCAGTTTCAATATACATTTTTATAAGTTGCCGTTACTGGCAAGATATGCTAATCATAACTTTATGATATGAATTCTAAAATAAAAATATTTAAAAATTTTTTGCTAGGATATTATTATTTTTTATTTTATTTTTTTCGTGCGATTATTTCTTTAGTTAAGTGGAAATATATCTAAATGTTCTATTATATTTTACATAATTTTTAGCTAAAAGGTAATTCGTTAAAAATATCTTTTTCAAATTTTTTTTTAGATATTTATATCTTTTTATATATCTATTTTTTCCAACATAAATATAGTTAGTAACGATTAAAAATTAGAAAAATTAATAACAAAATGAGAGTATTGAACATATATAATAAAATAATATAAAATAAATAAAAGCGAAACCAGCACAATTATTTAAAACCCTCTCCCCTAATCATCAGGAAATTGAATTGAAAAACAAAGTTAGCCTTAAGGATTTATTAATAAATTTTGAGATTTTTTTTAAAGAATTAAAGATTTTAAATTAACCTAGATATCCCATAATTATAAGAGTTGTCAAAGCAACCAGATACAAATGTGGTATCTGTATCTAGATATAATTGGTTAAATGTATTGATATCTGTATGTTTTTTTTAGATAGTTTTAGGTATATTTTTATATAATATTATTAAACGTTTTTGTTATATATTGTAAAATAATAATATTTGAGGTAAATTCATTAATAATATGTCCTTATTTCATTATAAAAACAAAGAAAAATTTCATTTTACTAAGAAAATTTTTTTTTTAAGGTTAAATAATTTAAATGACCTTAAAAAGTTTTATTTTATATTTAACATTTCCCTCTTTTTTTAAGTTTTTCCTTATCTTGACTTCAGTCCTATCTTGATCATCCTATTTGTTGATTGATTAGTCATTTGCTAGTAATGCGTGAGTTTGTTTGTCGGTTGGATCATTATTTGTTGATAGTTTGCTGTTTGTTTTGATCATTCCATCACTTCGTTGATCAGATTTAATATATTTTCGCTTTCAAAATTTTTATATTTTATAACAAAACTTTTATTCATTTGTTTATAACTAAAAAAATTTCTAGGTCGTAAATTATAATTTCGATCTTGATCTTGAACTTGATTTTGAACTTGACTTTGATCTTGAACTTGACTTTGAACATGTTCTCCACACAGTGGCCTCTACACTTTCTGAGGAATGAAAGCAGAATACCCCCTGAAAAGCCCCCCCCCCTCGAAAAAATGGTCGATTATTTTTTGACACCAATAAATTTAATAAAAAATTTTTATTGCAACAATCTTTGATATATAATATAAATAAAATGTAAAAATATGTTATTTTTAAATTAATAATTCAGATAAATCAGGGGAAGAGAAAGCGAAAGAATTTATAATTATATTATTATTTATTGCAGAGACCTTCAAAGGCCTTAATTTTTTTGACCAAGCCTTGCCCAACCTCGTAGTAAAAATTGTTTTTGGCCCAAGCCCGGTCCGGCCTATATCTAATGTTAAAAAAAATTCCCAAGCCCATGATAAGTTTCAAAAAAAATTCCCAAATCCAGCCCAAGCCCATATTCAAAAGTTTAATTTTTTTTATTTAATGAAAACAAACAATATTTAAATATATTTAGGCAATCATTTTGTTTATACTGAAATTTATTATTATTAGAAGAAAAAAAGGCAATATTTCTTTAAATTAGCAACTGTTTTAAATAATCTAAATTTAAATTTAATAATTTTAGGTCCAAACCCATCCCAAGCCCATCAAAAAAATTTTTTTTAAATCCAGGCCCGGCCCAGACCCGCTAGAAAATATAATATTAGACCCATACCCAGCCCATGAAATTGTTTAACTAAATTTTTTCGATGATAAAATTAGATTTCTCTCCTTCATAAAATCTTGTACTTTTGAAAAAACATCCAAAAATTCAATGTTATTATCTATTAGGATTAAAAAATAATTAAAAACAATTTAAATTATACTTCTCAAATTAATAGACAATCTTTTGCCAATTAAATTTGATTTATTGAAAACCCTATATCCTTTGAAATGGTTTGAAATTTTGTACAAGCAAAACTTGTTATCAACAATATTTTATCCAAAACACAAAGCTATAAAATAAAATAAAATTTTTCTATTCTAAAGACTATAGCACTAGCCATAGTGGAAGTGGCAGTATCTTCAGAATCCTTTAAATTTGTTAAAGCTGCCCTCAAGGCATCATAAAGTAGGAAAAATTTACAATAGCTTTATAAGATGATAGCCAGAATTTATCTAAACAAATAAGATAATATTACCGAGTGGTATTCTTGATGCGTAAAAATCGTTGCTATTTTGTCCATATATCTTTTAACCATTAAAATATATATAATCTCGTTTAATATTCCTAAAACATTTCGTAATTCATTTATTGATTAACATAATTGAACAATGATTAAATTTAATCGATGACCAATAAAAGCTGCCTTTGGCGCCTTCCCTCTAATCAAAGCCTGAACTCAATTGATTCTTCCACTCATGTTTGAGACGCCATCATAGCTTTGCCCAACTAGGAATTCAAGAGGTAAATTCGTGGACAAGTTTGGATTTTATATTCTTTTTAATATCGAGACCAATTGTATTTCCCATACAATGTATGTCTATCAGTCAGTCTTTCAATGGGCTTAGGCATCTCACTATTTTCATATATTACTATCAAAGCTATTGCTTCTGATTTCAAAACATCACATATGTGCCATCAACTATGATTGAAAAGCATCTATTAAATTCAATGACATATTGAATTTTTTTTGACTATATTTCAATGAGAATATTTATGTTATTATATGATAATAGATTTGAATATAATTTCGTTTTTAATCCCTTATTTTGTTTTCTCCCAATACAGGTTCAGAATCTGTAATGAGTTTAATAAGGCCCATCATATTGCTTATTGTTGCCTGTTCGTGTTCCCCCAGAAGGCTTGGTTATGAGATATTAAATAACCTAGACATCTTATTATTATTTATGATAGAACGGTTATCCACACATTTTTTCTCGGGTATTATAAATTGTAATGTGGAATTTTTATTGTGTGATCCTTCCATAATCGGCCATCTTATGTGCCTGTGAAGATTCGTGCACAATAATATCACTATTAAATTTCATGATCATTAAAAGAGTCAGATATCTTTTTTTCTTCTAACACATTTTATATTTTTTGGTTAATATTTTTGGGCATATTTTGAAATTGGTAAAATAATTTATGAAAAGAAATCTCGGATTACAACCTAATTTACTACATCAGCCAAAATTTCCGTCAATACTAATTAAATTAAATAATAAGTTGGGGGGGGGGGGGATTTTATTATTACATACATAAACCAGAAATCAATTATGGATAGATGTGGCAAAACAGTAAAAAAAATTAAATCTAAAAACAATTTTTTTAAAAAATATTTAAATAAAAATTTTAAAATAAAAATTTAAAAATTTTAAAAAAAAAATTTTTTTAGAGGCAGTTGCTTCAAACCCCCCTCCCCCCTACCGTTGTAGGAGCCACTGTCTCCACTTCTTCCCTCTCTAAAAACATTTTTCAACCAAGTTAATTAAGTCTTGCCCCAATCGTTTTTTAATATTTTCGCCATTGTTGTTGTTCCCTAAATCATATATTTTCGTTGGTTTGTTCGAATCGCTAGCTTGTTATCCTGATCGTCTAATCATTCACTTGATCATCATCACCACATTAGCTTATTCATCTCGTTATTTAGTTATCATTGTTTGTAATTATTATTATTATCAATTTATATCGAATAAAATAATTTTGGAATAATTTAATGATAATGGAATAAATATTATATCGGAATAATTCATAGAAAAAGAATAATAATCATATATTGGAATATTGAATCAGAATATTTTGAATTGTCACGTTTTATATAATAATTTTTTATTTTGTTAAAGTTCAATTATTTTTATTTTTAAACTTTGAACTTCACTCCCTTATTTTCAATATAAACATTATTTTAATATTATAATTTATCTTCAAATTGTTCTTTATAAATAAAATTTTCTTTAGCCTTCCATTTATGATCTCCATATCACATCCTTAAAAACTTTTCTAACATCAAGATATTTAACTTTTACCTTGCCTCTCTTTATAATATTTGTTTTAAGTTTCCTTATCTTCAAAGTTTTTTTAAATTTTTTATCACTTTTATCATTAATTATAAGAATTTCTTTAATTTTATTATTTTCTTTAATATTTACGTCATTAACTTCTTTAACAAGTATTTCTTTAAATCATATGATATATCTCTTTTAATTTATAAGAATCTATTTCATTTTGAAAATTAGCATCCTCAATTTCTTCCTAAATAAATTCTGTTAAGATTATCTCAAAATTATTAGTAGTGATTCTCATATTATCTATTATTTTCACACGATATATATATATCAATTTTATTTATATTTATTACATTAAAAAATTTTCTATTTCTTATTATATTATGTCTCCATGTCTGATTATCCTCTGAATCACTCTCCAAAATTAATAATCCTGGTTATTTTCTAAATCAATTGGTTCTTCATCTTTTACTTCCCTAATTTTATTATAAGTTTTATTTTTATTAAGATCATAATTTTTATTACGAATATTTTGATCATTATATGATCGATAATTATAATCTCTAAAGTTGTTATTGTTATATGTCTCTTTATAATATTTATTATCTAAATTTCTTTCATGGCAATTTTTGTTACTAAATTTATTTTATTGATTTCTGTTATAATAATTGTCTGTGTCACGATAATAATAATTATTATTATTAATATAAGTCTGATATTGAAAATTATTATTACAAAAATTTTTTATATCTTTAACGACATATTTTTAAATTTCTATCATCTTTTACGTGTTTTTAGAATTATAAAACATAACATTCCAGAATCTTCATTTATCCAGTTTGACCATGTTCCAATAGCAAAAGTATCTAAGAAAATCTCTGAAAAAATAGTAAAAAATCTCTGAAGTAGCTGTTGACTTAAAAAGTTTTATTTTATATTTAACAATATTTTATACAAATTTGATAAACATCTTTTAGTTTGTTAACCCCTATATAAAAATAAATTATTATATTTTATTTATCATAAAAAATTTAATACAAGGTGGCGCTAATAGCCTTTTTTAAAATTATAAATCTATTTTTGTTCGGATAAAAAGTTTTGGATATACCAGATTTACAAAACATTTAACTTTTACTCCACGGAGGAATAAATAATCATTTTAAACAACTTGCTTAAAGATTTTGACAAAACAGTATTATTGTAAACACAAATGGAGCGTTTCAACCGCTACATTGCAAGTGCAAATAATACATTTCAAATGGCCTTTAATATATCTTTCTAGAAATGTTTTAGACTAGAATGGAAATGATTTACTCATTAAGTTGATTTTTAAAAAAAAAATTGTGATATTATCATGAATAAATTTTTTTTATCATAAAATTCACAAAAGAATCATTTTTTAAAATATTTTTGAAAAAACAAATTTTAAACAAAATTTGATCAAAAATTCTGCCTAAGCAATGCTCATAAAAACATCTTCAGCTATATAATCCCAAAATTGGCCTTATTCCCAGTTTTTGGTAAGGCTATGTTTAATAGAGTTTCCCTGCGCAGTAGATATAATATATTTAGGAAATTTGAGAACGTTAAAATAGAAATTCATCAATTAATTTAATGATACAATAGAAAAACAAGAGTAGAATTAGAATGCATATCTAGCCTGATCTTATCTCATTCTACAATATAAATGGTATATTAAACCTATTAAATCATCTTTCAACTAAAAATGGGTTCCATATTTATAGAAAAGCTATAAATGTTTTTGAAGACAACATGGTATATGAACTTGGTGGAACAAGGGAAATTATAGAAATATATGAGATATCTATTTAGGAAAAAATATAATAGTAGTAGAGTCCTACAGTAGGGCTATATGGATTGTTATGAGAATCTGCAGAAGAACAAAAAATTGTTTCTTTGCGGCAGTTGTCACTCGGGATAGATATACATTAAAAATAATTTAAAAACATGTCTATGAAGAATCTACAATCATGACAGATAGCTGGAAATAATAAAACTTAATTGCACTATATTTTATATTATATAGCTATACTTAATTGAATAAATGTAATTATGTTCATTACATGATCAATCATTCAGAAAATTTTACATCAAGATTTGACCCCTCAATACATACTCAAACCATTCAAAGGCAATGAAGAAACTTAAAAAATTGTATTCCAGGTAGTGTTGTTAAACGGCTAAGCTGAGTCAACTTAGTTACGACTCTAGCCTAGTTTTAGTCGAAAAAAACTTGAGTCGACCGAATGAGTTGCATTAGTTGGTTCCTTAGTCGACTCCCGAAGCGATTTTATATATAAAAATTTTATAAAATTATATATAAGAATTCATAATTATAACTTTTTAATATATATCAAATCCAGAGATACGATTAGCATTAAAAAATAAAATCATCCTCTTATTAATTACCTTTTCATTCATTATGTGTATGCCTTATCTTATTTAATTTTTATAATATTTACTTTTTAAGACATTCTTTTTTTAATTCCCTTATTTTGGCATTTTAATTAAACCCTTTAATGATCATTTATATCAGAGGTATTTTATGTAAAAATAAATAAAATAATCTAAAATATCAAATTTGCGATCATGTGGCTTTTAGTGAAAATAATTTTTTGATGTAAAAATAATTAATTTTCACAATTCTTTAATTTTACATTAATAATGGCATCAAAATACTAATTTATATTTAAATGAATACATAATTTTTAAAAAAACTTCCTGTTATATACATTAAAAATTTTAAATGTATTCTTAAATAATGGACAAATATTTACTTTATAGCTGAATTATAATATTACTTTTTAAAATTCATAATGAATAAATATTTCAAAATTTTATTCTTCATTATCCAATATAATTATAAATTAATTATAAATATATGTCGTAATTTCTAAGGGATCAGAACTAGAGATCATCATGAGTTTTAAAGGGATAACTAAAAAATTAGGGTTTTAAGTTAAGGAATGATAATACCGTATTATCACGTTTTAATCGTGATAAAGAGTAATCTTATTTTAAAAAGCTTTTTACGTGCGTTACTTTTCGTTTTATTTCCTTTTAATTTTATTGTCATTTATTCATTTTCAATGTTGTTTTTTTAGCCTTATGAAATAAGATATGTCTAATATAAGGTATCAATCAATAGCTAATCAAAAGATCTATTCAACTGGTGGTCAATCTCTCCCCCTTAAAGGTCTGGGGGGTAAAGAATATTTTTATTAAAATAAAATATAGATATGGGTATCAAATATTAGCTAATTTTAATATCTTTTGACTGTAAATGTTCATTCTTGGTCTTGATGGGTATGGCTTGTTCTGGGGGTAGGGGGTTATGGAGGGGTTGGGGGTATAAAAAATAATTTTTTTGATATGGGTATCAAATAAAAGGTAATTAATACTCATAGAGGGCGGGTCTAGGTCTTGGTGGGTCAGGAATATTTTGGTTAACACAAAATATCGATATGGGTATTATCAAATAAAAGCTCATTTAAATATCTTTAGATTGAAAGTATTTATTTTTTGTCTTGATGGGTATGATTTGGTCTGGAGGGTGGATGGAGGGGTGGGGCAAAAAATTTTTTATTTTTGATATGGGAATCAAGTAAAAGGTAATTTAAATATTTTTTTTATTTTAATAATAATAATCCCTCATACCTGGCGGGTTTAGGTCTTGGGGGGGGGGGGGTCAGGAATATTTTTATCAACACAAAATATAGATGTGGATATCAAATAAAAGCTAGTTTAAATATCTCTTGATTGTAATAATTATACTCTAAGTAGGCGAGAGGTCTTATGTGGTCAGGAATATTTCTATAAACACAAAATATTGATACAGGAATCATATAAAAGGTATTTTAAATATCTTTTGGAGGGTAAAGAAATATTATTTTTAATATGGGCATCACATAATAGGTAATTAAAATATTTTTTATTGTAATAATAAATAAACTCTAAATGGGCTCTAGGTCTTGGAGGCCAGGAAATTTTTTATCATCACAAAATATTGATATGACTATAAAATAGAAGCTAATTAAAATATTTTTCTACTAAATAAAATAATAGTATTTGTTGTAATATTCGTTAAATTTGTACTTTATATTTAATTTGCATAAAGAGTTCTTTTGGATTTATTATTATAACGCGTGATAAAAATATTATATTTGAATAGTGAAAACTGAAAATAATTTAAGTTATGAATATTATTTATAAAGAAGATTGAAAAGTATAAAAACTCCAATTTTTACCATTTGAAATGATCTTTTATAATTATTAACTTTTTTATATTTTATTTTTATTTTTATTAATCTTTTTTTATTATTTTTATTTTTACTTTTATAATTTCTATTTTTATTTTTAGGTCTCAAAAGCCTCACTTTCAACAGTATTCACTCTTGGTCTATTAATGAGATGGATTAGGTCCGGAGGAGGGAGGGGTTAAAAATAATAATTTGATATGAGTATCAAATATAAGCTAATGGAAATCTCTAAAGACTATAATAATAACTAGTAGTAAATGGTCGGGTCTAGGTGAACAGAATTTGTATAAAATTTTTATAATATATAAATGGAACAATGTTATCAAATACTTCGGAAGTCCGTTATTAATCAATAAATATATTCTAAATATTTACTCTGCATATTTTTAAAATAAACTTTCACATAAAATTATAAATAGATAGGAATTTAATGTATTAATGATTGAAGTTTGCCTACATAATATAAAATTAATTTGATTAAAACAATTCTTTTATGCGTTTATACCTAATCCCCTTTAGTATAAATTAAGATTTAGGATATTTATAAATTTTGTCAAAAAACAAACCTCGTTAAGAAAGACTTAGCCTTTCTTTAGTAGCCAGGCCCTCATACATATTAACAAAATGTCTAGTTGGATAGAATTTACAGAAATAAAATAGAATGAAGATAAAACAATTTTTTAAATCTTTTTTCGGTTTCAATCCTGAACTTAAAATATATAATTTGCAGTGTTCTTAATTAAGCGCATTATTCCATAGCTATTTTTAGTATCGATAACTTTAAGAATGCTACTTTTTCAAAAAAGTTATTTTTTGACTCCCCCCTCTCCATATACCCTCTAGACCAAGTCATACCCATCAAGACAGAAAATGAATACTTTCAATCATAAGATATTTAAATTAGCTTATATTTGATACCTTTATCGATATTTAGTGTTGATAAAAATATTCCTGACCCCACAAGACTTAAACCAGCGCGGTTTGAGGGATTATTATTACAATAAAAATATTTTTGTCACCCCCTTCAGACCAAGCCATACCCATCAAGACGAAAAATAAATACTTTCAATCTAAAGATATAATTAGCTTTTATTTGATACCCATATCGATATTTTGTGTTGACCAAAATATTCCTGACCCACCAAGACCTAGACCCGCCCTCTATGAGAATTATTATTATTACAATAAAAAAATATTTTAATTACCTTTTATTTGATACCCATATCAAAAAAATTATTTTTTATACCCCCACCCCTCCATCCACTCCCCAGAACAAGTCATACCCATCAAGACCAAGAATGAACATTTACAGTCAAAGGATATTTTTAAAATTAGCTATTATTTGATACCCATATCTATATTTTATTTTAATAAAAATATTCCTGACCCCCTAGACCTTTAAGGGGGAGAGATTGGCCTCCAGTTGAATAGATCTTTTGATTAGCTATTGATTGATACCTTATATTAGACATATCTTATTTCATAAGGCCAAAAAAAATATCTAACAATTAATAAAAAAACAAAGCAAAACGCGCGTAAAACACGTTTTAAATTAAGATTCTTCTATATCATTGTTTAAACGAGATAATATCGTATAGTTCTTTATCCTTTAAAAAATTGAATTCTTAAAGGGATCCCTTTAAAACCCGTGGTGATCCCGGATAGTTTTTATACCTTTAAAATTACGACACATATATAAACAAGCATATCAATTTCAATACTCGATTAAAAAGTAATGTTATTTATTAATGATAATTATATTTAGTAAATATTTAAATGATTTTTTTTTTATTGTAAAAAAAATATTCTACAAACAAATAAAAAAGATGGGCGTCAAAAAAAAATTAAAATACATCAATTAGATATTTCATAAAATTTAAGCCCAGCTCGATTTATTTAAAAAAATATTAGGCCCAACCCAGCCTGAACCCTTTTTTTAAAGATCCAATTAATTTATTTAAAAAATGAATAGCTAACTATTTTTTATCTATTCTACCTTCTCTCTGCTATCTGATTAGATACCATCATCCCTATAAAATTAAAGGGGCCTTTAAAATAGAGTAAGCCACTGACCAGCTATTTCAGATTGTCAAGTGGTACATGCTTGATATAACACTTCAATTGGTGGGTTATAATTTATTTAAAATAGATTAATAATTGAAATTTAGCGTTAAATTTATAGATTAATATTGGTCGAATAATATCACATTTTTATTTGTAAAATAAAATAATTAAATTGTAAATATACACACATAGTTTGCAAAAAAAAATTATACATCATTATATTAAATTAATCATACAAAAATCTAATTTAAATAATTGTTTTGATATTCTAGTATAAATTATATAAATTTAATGTTACCTATATAATAATATATTATACTATAAATATAAAATAAGTGAAAAAATTAATACTCTTTCATATAAAAAATATTGAAATCATTTTTTAAGCATATTTAATAAAATGAATATTCAAAAATAAGTATTAATAATAAGTAGATGTTTTCATTATGCTCTTGTTATATCAAAAATTGCTGGCACATTTTAAGATTTTTTTCTTCCTATTATGTATTGTTGAAAATAAATATATAATTTAGTTGTAAGAAAAATATAAATTTGTAACTAAATAAAATAAAGGATGAAATTGCTATTACCAATAAGTTGCAAACTAATGCCAGTAAATTGGTTTCAGCCTTCTGCCTCGTTGCATCGCTGTATTCCTATTTTTTAGGACACATAAATAAAAATTATGCAATGAATAATGATTGCAAATAAACAATATACTACACCTTTTAATAAATAATATTTATGATACGAAAAAGTGTTATTAAATATTAAAAAGCCCGAATCGGGTTGATTTTTAAAAACTGCTCTATTAATAGGACCGTTTTTAATCGACCAAAATTGGGCTTTTTTAACAATATGTAGCAGCTAAGAATTAAATTCCAATATATTCGTTTTATAATGTTTATATTTGATGAATGAATGACAAAAAAGGCTTGTTGCAAAAGTATATCATTAGTATAAATAAGAATAATAATATAATTATTACCCCATTAACAATGATCCAGGGAACGTAATAAAGTTTAGGAATGAGGGAATTGGTTTGGATTCCATTTAAATGCATAAACGAATGCCCCTCGGTGCCCTCAGCACATTCTTTAAGTTCAGTGTAATCCATATTGGCATGAGAAGAACACTTGTAAGATTATTTTTTTTAAAGTTGCTAAGATAAATTGGTTTGAAGGGCAAGTAACATGATTTTATAAATTAATGTAAATGATAAGGTAATAAATTAGATATCTTACAATAGATGGGTTAAGTTTAACTTTATTGTAAGCAAAAAATGAATTAACTCGCTTCTGCTTAATGCTTAACGGATTTTCTTTGGCATATGTCTATTAAATTAGGTCTATCAAATAATGAATATGAATGGCGCATTATTGGTATTTAATCTGTTTCAACAAATCGGATAATTTACATGATATTCTTAGTGTATGGACGATACGATTTATTTATTTGAATACTCGTTTTATTGTAATATTGAAATAATTTACAAATAATTTGTATTTAAAAAATATATAGAATAAGTTAAAGAATTAAACATAATTAACCTTTACAGGCCTCATGACTACTAAATAATGTTTATTCTATAGTGGATTTTTAGATGTCTTTTAAATTCATAATTTTTAAATAATATATTTACTGCCTTGTATTTTATCATTGGCTGCTTATTGCCATATAATATATAATTGAATATTGTCAAATTTGTCATTTTTTACGCGCGAATTTTCTAACTCATATTCCATCATCATATATATTAAAATCAACAGTGAAAGGTACTTATATTATTTAGTATTATATTGTTTATAATTAACTTATATAAAAATTTATAATTTTTATCAATATCTTTACCAAGATAGGCCAAGATGTATCTTAATTGTTTCACAATACATTCCATTTTTTCAGATATTAGAATTTAAAATGTAAGAGAGCGTTTTAAAGATTTGGGAAGGGTGGGGGTTTACAATATAAAGAATACTTTTCTCTAAACAATTAATTATTTATGCTTACTAATAGTATTTTATTTATTTAAGTTATATCGTAATCCCGAAAGGAGATCGATCAGGTGCAATAACAGGAAGTGAAGACGATAACACACAATTAGTTTGCTCCAAACAAATTATGGTATGGCATGCTCATATATTTTGTCACTAACCTTGAAATTGAAGATATACTTATGCTGATAAAACAGTTTGGTGTATATCAACCATTTTGATATAGAATATAAAGTATAGTTTTCAGAACCTAAAATTGAAGGGCCATTAAAGTTATAGAAAAATATTATTTTCAGATGTCTGGAAACTGCATACACATTAATTTAGCTGAAATAGAACAGTTTATTTCTCCTATATATAGATCTAGTAGAAATGCCCTCAATCAGACAATATCGGCCTTTGGAAGATCGCATCCCATAAATTTCATAAACAATGCTAAAAAAGAAGTTTTTTCCCATTATAATGAAAATTAAAAGCGAAAATATTTTCACATTAGTCACAATCAAATTGTTAATCGCTACTTTTAAAAGTAGCGTGTTACCGCTATCACTATTTGTCAAAAAAAGTAGCTCGCTATTAGCTACTATTTTTAAAATGTAGCTTTAGCTACTTTTTATAAAAAAAATTTAGAAACAATTTTTTTTTATTTTGCATATAATGTAATTATATAGTAAATAATATATAAAAATCAACATTTATAAATATTAAAATATAGTTAATTTTGATTATAAAAAAATTTATGTAATAAATTTTAAATATTTATGGCAATTTGTTGAATTTTAATAAAAAAATCATTTCAATATTATCATCCCCAAGTCTAGAGCGACGATCAGAAAGTATCAGTTTTGCCTTACTAAATAATCTCTCGACACTAGCACTTGAGGGCAAGGGATTATTTAATCTTATATACATTTTTGTGTCCAACTATCAGCCGTGGTACATATATGAAATATCTCTGATAATTCTACTATTAAAGCATCTTTCATCACTTTAAACCAGGCGTGTATGCAAAAATTTGGTCTGGGGGGGGGGGGATAATAAAATTTTTTAAGAAATATTATTGTTTTTTAGAAATATCAAGCATTTATTAGGACTAATAACTATTCTTAATACACAATTTTAAATTAATGTGAATTATAAAAAAATTATATGTAAAGAATCACTTAAATTACCCAAAATAGAAATTTGAATTTTTTGAGCCTTTACACAAGAAGTTTCTTAGGAATAATTGTATTTTGTATGTTATATATTTACAATGTAAAATCCAATCTTCGTTGGGATTGAGCTAATAAGTCCTCACATTTCTTATAATCAAATCCTAGAACCAAACCTCTGAAATTTATTTTACTAAATAGGAACTCTTTTTATTCACAGCCCTGACATTTTTAAAAACAATTATCAAATAACTGTTTAGCATTATAACTTACCATTTTTTAATATTTTATTTATTTTTGAAAAGGCCTAAGCTCATTTTTAAGGTAATATAATTTTAATAAAATTAAAAAATAAATAATATGACCAACTAATAAAAAAAATACTTCAATAATACTATTAAAGAAATTGTTTTTTGACATTGTACATCCAACAAAATACATGGCATCTGGAGATGAGACTCTAAACTTGTGATTCCAAGCACAGGCCTAAAATAGAAATAAGATATAGAATAACATATTTAAGTTCTTACATGCCAAGCATTGCCAATACATTCATCTTTTCCATGCTGACATTCAAAGACAGAAGAATTTCCTATCCCCTTTTCCTAATTTCATCATAATTAAAATGTATTAAATTATTTTATTTTAAGGATTAAATGTATTAAACAAATAAAATATTTATAAATAAGTAAATCTAATAATGTTATTAATAAAAATTAGCTGAAATTACATTTATAAAAATATTAAATATAATAAAACTTTTGCTTTCCCAAATGCCCACATATTAAAATGTATTATATCTTGATTTTCCTCATCTTCCTCCCTTAGCTTCATTGCTAATGGAAAAAGTTGATTTGATATAAAGTTCATACTATCAGGGCACAAAATCTCATAATATACATCAATTGTGACTTTGCAATCTTCTCCCGTGCATATTTTCCACCAACTATTACATCTTGAAATTTTCTAACACCAACATTAATATTTGTATAATATTATGGTTTAACCTCCCATCCAATTTTATAACAATTACGTGAGATAATAACCCAATAAAGGCAATAGAGTAGTCCCAAAAAGGTTGTTAAATATAATAATTTCATTACCCTGGCTTTGTCTCTCCATTTAGACATTTTAATGGACTGTGGGTTTAATATTTTATATTCAATTGACATACTTATACAAATATTTTTTTAAAAATAAAACAATTGTTAAAACGAATGAACGTATATGAGAAATTATTTAAAATAATGAGTGCTTGCTAAACGATAGAGGTGAACGCCTATTCGACATAAAAATTATTATATTTTTTCATATATATTTTAAATATTGTTTTTCATCAGGCTGCGTCCAAAATCTTAAAGATATAAATAAATAAAAAATAAATTTTGAAGAAAAAAAATAATATAAGCTATTTTAATGTAAAAATAAAATGGTGTCCAATTTCATTTTTCATATTAAAAATTAGTAAGTACAATTTTTGATGCTGTTAATTTTTATAAATTTATTATCCCAAACGATTATAGCCTTTTACATCAATATATTTTTTAGTGTCAGAATATATATGGAAAGCATAAGAGTGCACAGGAACCTCTGGTGTAAAAATGACTTAAAATTCTTAGATTCTGAAGAAAATAGGAAAAATATTCAAATATTATATAATAAATAACAGTAAGCGTCAAGTTTAGTACTAGGGAAGAAATCAAAAAAAACATTTTAATTTTAGTCAAACTCAAACCATAATTGATTTATAAATAAGTGGTATTCGTCTTTGTTTTTGAGTAAAAGGATCAAGTACTGCATTATAAAAGTTATCGCTAGATTTTAAATTTTATAATAATTTTTTTTCAATCGAAATCAAAGATATATTTGATAATCGATTTTGGCGCATCCTGTTTCTGCAATAAGATTTGATTTTTTTAAAGATGAAAAACTCTGTTCTGCACTTGCTGTTGTTGAAGCCAAAGTTAAGATGAATTTTCATAATTTAAAAAATTCTTTAAAACTTTTCATCAAATCGGTGCATATAAAAATTCAAGTATTTCATTAACATTCTTTTTCTTTCTAAATTAAACATCCGAAACACAACCTTTAATTCGGTTTCCAGCTTGTGTAAGTCGAAAAATTGAGAATAAGTGTCGTTTAAATTATCTAATAAATATTTTGGAAAATTTTGATTATTTGGAATATACTAATATCTAACAATTCGACGAATTTAATATTTTTTGGTGTAAGACATATGAAATAGAATTAATCAAATCATTTTGAATATTGCTTGATAGTCCAATAAAAACTGCATTATTTCTTAATGATGTTTCAATAGTAAATTTTCTTCCGCGAGCAAATAAATTAATTCATTATAATTTCCTCTATTTACTGAATTAGAAGATTCATCAACACCATGGAATACGAACTCCTGAATTCCAAGAAAACATATAGAGTTGATCAATATTTTCAATATTTTCCTATCTGATTTGACTTTAGAATTATGATGTTCGATTAATATTTTGCGCATCGAATCTATCATATTTTCAATATGATTTTGGCCAAATGTTTTTAATTGAATCATCGATTGCAAATGAGCGATTGATTCTTTGCCGTTTAACTGCCTTTGAAAAATTATTCATATCCGAAAATCCTTTATCATTCCAAACATATTTTTCCTCTGGGAATAATAGGCATGACCAACAATATAGAGAATTAGAAAATTCACATCCAGTGAACGATTCATATTTATCGATAAAATTAAGGATGCAAGTTTTGATTTCTTTTTTTAAGTTTTGTAAAATTGGTTTTGGTCTTCCTTTTTCAATAATCAATTTTTTCGCATCAAAATTTCTTGAACTAAATGATAATGTTAATAAATTTTCAATAATACAATAACAATTATTAAACATTAATTAAGGATTTTAAAAAAGAAAAATTTTTTATTTAAAAAAAGTAAGGAAAAAAATATTATATAAAAAAATTTGTTTCTCTTTTATTTATTAAAAAGATAAGCATTTTTTTATTTGCTTCCCCAATGCTTATTTTTTAATGGTAAAATTACACAATACCATGGCGTGATTTTCTCTTTATTTATTAAAAAAAATAAGCAATATTAAATTTGCTTCCCTTATGTACAGGGTTGCCAGGTCACAATTTTCAAATTGCGGGAGAAATTTGGTATTATGCGGGAGAAATATGAAAATTGCGGTAGAAATATAAAAATTGCTAAAAAAAAAATTTGCGGGGCTTTGGCCGGGAATTTTTAATATATTTTTTAAATTATAAAAGCCATCAATTGATGGTTTCTGTTCCAAGGTTATAATATTTATACATTTGTAAATAGAGTTATTATAATCAAATTTTGATTGTAAATATTCTAAATTTGTCTTAATAAAAATACCTGCTTCATTTAAAAATGTATTAATTAGAGTATTATTTGAACATTTAATATAATATCTTTAGCAATAGCGCCATAAAATTTATTATCAATTTTTAACTGTAGAAATGAACAGAGCTGTAGCATGATTTTGTGAATCTTTTTTAATAAAGAATATTCTGATTGCAACTGAATATTAACTGCATGAAGTAGATATCCTGCATGTGAAATGAATCCCAAATATGCTTCTGCTATTTCATAATCGAAAAAATTTTTCAAAATTTTAGGACAGCTTTTAAAATCTTTATTTAAAAAGTATTTTTTTAAGGGTTTGTAAAATTTTAAAATTCTATCGATGGCAGGTATTAATGACAACCACCTGATAGGTATATATCGCAACAACTCACACCATTCCAAGTCATACCACTTCACCAACTCTTTTAATTCATTAACTCTTTTAGTTGATGAATTAAATTCGTTAAAACATTTCATCACAATTATTTCGACATCCACAGATAGTACATTCATTGTCTTCTTGCAAGTATTATGTAGTATATGGCATATACAGCCAATTAGTATCAATTCAATTTTGTGCTGCCTCAATTCAGTAACGTTGGTTTTTGCCAAAATTTACAGAGACATTATCAGCACAGAAAGCTGACATGCAAATCATTGATAACCCTGAAGCAGCTATATTTACCATTAAGTGGCTAGCTATATCGTTGGATTTTTCACTATCCGAGGAAAAATTTTTAACAGTTTTATTGAAATGTTTTTATTCTTGTTGAAATAGCGAAGGATCGAGGGAAATGTTTTAATATTTCCCTTATTAGATGCATCTGTGAGAATTGCATATGGATGCCCATCTTTCAAATCATCTAGAATTGACCTCTAGGATTCAGATACTAAAACACTTGTGATAGCTTGCTCATTTTTGTTCTGCCACAAGTATGGTTTGCACTTATATAGTTGTTAAATATCATGAGAAAAAATTTGACCCACATTGTGATGATATAGCTCTGTGAATGTTAAACTACATGATAGATGTATACGATTACCGCAAATGTAGTTGCATCTGTATTATTTATTATTTTTGAGAATATTTTTGTATTGCAATCGATGTTGATATATTCCCCTGTACTGACTTATATGAATGAAATGATGTTGATTTATTATTGGATAAAAATAAAACGATAGAAAGAAATTTACAAATTAGACATGTTTTTCGAATAAATATTTCAAATTTAGTTTGAATATATAAAATAATCAATTAATGTCTCTCAAAATCATTTTTATATATTAAAAACGTTAAAATACTTTTAAAAAAAATTGCGGAAGAAAATAAAAAATTGCGGGAGAGAGATGTCTGCATGTAAACTAAAAAATTGCGGGAGTCTCCCGCTGATGGGGGGAGACATGGCAACTCTGCTCATGTATATTTTTTTTAACGTAGTAAAAATAATAGTAACTTTTTTAACGTAGTAAAAATAATAGTAATTCTTAATATAGTAAAAATTATATTAATTTTTTTAAAAATAATAGTAATTCTTAATATAGTAAAAATTATATTAATTTTTTTAAAAATTATAATCTTTTTAACGTAATCTTTTTAACGTTATAAAAATTATATTAATCTTTTTAACGTTATAAAAATTATAATAATCTTTTTAACGTTATATTAATTTTTTTAACGTTATATTAATTTTTTTAACGAAGTCAGTTTAGTTTTTTTAGCATAAAGATTATATTAAGTTTATTTAAAAATTTTGTAAGAAAAATTTCAAGGGAAGCAATTCTTCCCTTGCTTTTATGGACTCTTCGTCACTGATAAAATGATAAACTATAGCAACATTCAACTATAGTTAAAAGGGAAAAGCTATAACTGTCTTGTATAGTAATTAAAGGTACATTTAAAAAATTTCTTTTATTTCTTTCATGATATATGTCTAAATAAAAATATTTATCAAAAATATTAACAACATATTAACCTAATTCTGGTATAGTGCACCATTTGAAAACTTTATACAATTTCAAATTCCCAATTTAACATGGACATGATATGTATATTAAATAAGACTTAACGTTTCAAATCGCGTAAAGAGATTGTAGAGGTGAAAGAATCTATTAATTCATGTAGTAATGCAAGATTAGAATTTTAAGTATCGTGCTATGTTCTTCACAAAATAGCAAAGTACCAAAAATACTTATCGAGGAATGATTTAAATTAATTTTGGGAAAATATAGTGTATATTAAATACAATAAAAAAGTATTTGAATACGTAATATATATGAGCAATTATTTTTATTTTATTAACTCATAGTTTATAATTATGTAATTTAGTAATTTTTTTATAGACTTAAACTGGTGTTAGAACATATGAATTAATTCAACTGGCCAATTAATTTAAACAAATCTTTAGGCTTGCATAAGGTTATTTTGGTTTATAGTTACAGAAGGAGGTGCTAAAGCCAATTTATTTTAAGTGTTTATCAACTTTTTACTACGGGAGAGGGGAGGCTTTGCCCATTGGCGGACCATCCACCGTTTTTCTCTGGCGTCGGTCGGGTTTATATTTATATAATTATTTTCCATTTAATTGTATAATACAAGTATTAGCTAAACAATATAATTACCATCATGACTAATAAAAAATCCTCAAATGACTTGCTAACCTATAGCCCTCATCCACATATTTCTAAATTTGTCATCTATCGTGACTATGGCTGCTAAGAGTGTTATTAAACGGTCCGATTAGGGTCGATTTATAAAAACGGTCTTATTTAGATTTTAGACAAAATAATATTATACCCGGAGTTTTGCTGATAAAAGGCAGAATGGTTTGGACCCCTATTAAAAAATATCGAGGCTTAGATAATATTATTTTAGTAAAAATCTTAATAGGGGTTGTTTCAAAGATTGGGCCAAACACTAGCTGCTAGCCCATAGATCCATTGTAATTCTTTAAATTATGTCCCAATTAAACTAGATTTTTAATCAATATATACTTTTTTTTCTATATTATTTACAAATTCATATGCATTTTTCGACAATTTTCCTGGTCTCATACCTATATTCTAATCGTGATTGCTATATAAATCTTTAAATAATTTCAATTTCTTTAATTTAATTTTTACAACATAATATCAATTTTTTCCCAAAGTCAACTAATTTCCACAAATCACCAAATTATTCCCCAATTTCATAATTGTTTCAACAAAATCAATAATTATTTCAAATAAATCCCAAAATCATTATTAAATTATTATCAAAACATAAGATTTCAAAATATTCATAACATAGAATTAGTATAACAAATTTCAATCATTCTTAATACAACATTTCCCAATTTCTATAATTATTCAACAACATAATAATTTAAATTTTATCATATTTTCCAAATTAATATCCAATATGTATACCATTTCAAGCGATATCAATCTCCCAAAATTTCCATATATATATCAAATTAATATTTATATCAAAATAATATTATTCCAATCATTTTCATTTTTAAAATTGTGCTCAGAATTTACTTCATTCTTTTGCAATTTCATTCAAATTTGTTAGATTAAACCAGCACCACCAATCATTTTGTATTTAAATCCCCTAACCAGTTGCCATATAAATAGATCTATATTTTTATAAAAATCAAAAAAAAAATTTTATAAAAAAAATTGTGCTATTTGAGCAAAATAATGAGCATGTTTAATTAATAATTAAATAAAAATATTCTTATATATAAAGATTAGTATTTTCCAATGTCTATATTAACATTAACCCTAATCTTTGTTGCATCCTATACTAACCGCATCCAGTTCACATGGAATCAGGCTTTATCCTCAGTCGCATAGTTCGGTAAACATTAACAGAAACTTATTGGTTGCTTTTAAACATTACGCGTTGTTCGGTAGAACCTTAAAATGCTTATTAGCTCTTCGCGCTGCTCAGTAGCTCTAAGTATCTTTTACGGAATATAGTGTTTTTTATTTAAACATTCTCAATATATTTTGTCACAATACCAATCCACACACAATTCAACGGAAGGAATCATAATAATGGGTAATGATTCTATTATCACGAGTGTTAGGGAGCTAGTCTTTACAGGTACTATTTTATTTAAATTAGGCTTTCATTTTATAAAATAGGGTGCTAATACATTTCCCAAATTGTTTTTAACTTTAAATAAGTTGGTGCTTTTGGCACCCAAAACACTAGTTAGCGATGCCCCTCAGTGCTATAGTTTGATATAGAAAATATTTTCATAAAAATTGATAGTACTATTTAGCAAAAATTAATAAGTTTTTTAAAACCTTATATATTTTAATTTAGTCTATTAGATATTGGCAATGTGTTATTTTTTATTTTTTGAGTTTTTTAAATTTAAAAATCTGATTTTACCGGAAATGTGTTCCATCATGGAATACCTTAGAGATCTGCAAAGTTAAGCCTGGGCCGGGCCTAATTCTATTTAAAATAATCGGGTTCAAGGGCCGGGCCTAATATTTTTTAAAAGAAATTCGGGCTGGGTCGAGTCGGACCTTGGAAATTTTTTTAAATATATCTTAATTTATCAATTTTATATTGAATTTTTTATGTAAAATAAAAATATTTGATTTTATTCCATGAAACTAAACTACATATAACATATGTTTTTTATTTTGATTAATTATAAAAATTAATTTCTATATTTAAATAAATTCGGGCCGGGCCGGCAAACTTTTTTAAACAATATTTCTGGCCGGGCCGGGCTTGAAAAATTAGGCCCGATGCAGATCACTAGAATGCCTATCCTATAAATTTCAGATAATTTTGTATTAAACTTTTGAACTTAATATATTTTATATTCTCGTTTTTACGAAATTTTTTTATAAATTATAAATGCCTCAAAGGTTAATGTCAATTTAAAGAAACGCGATCAAAAAATGATTCAAAATTCTTATTAGCAGTGAATTTAAATTGCCATGCACATAATCTTTTGGTATTTATTTAGTGGATTAAAATCAAAGGGACCTTAATATAGATATCTTGGCCCTTTAAGAGTTATTTATTAAATTTTTAAAAGGTTTATGGATAATATTTGCTGTTTTTTATCTAAAACTTATTAAATATTGTATTGAAAATAAAAAACTGCAGTAAATTTTTTTGGCCTAAACTTTAAGGCTAGGGTATATTACGGCCTATGGCTCGAATTATTAAAAAAGCTTATAGGGAATAAATCAATCTTTTTTATTTTTATGGGGAGGGGAAACATAAGTTGATTTTCTTCAAGATCTTTATAGAATATCGTTTAGATCACCTATTTCAGGCCTATGGTTGCAAATATTAGTTTCCCATTTTTTTAAATAAAATGTTTTTTCTAAAAAATTTGAATAATTGTTTTAAAAAATAATTAACTTTTATATATTTTTATTTCAAATAATTGTTTGATATATAGCATACAATTTTGAGGGAGATAGTAGTATTTTATTATCTTAAAATGACATTTAATAGAACAAACAAATTTCCGAATTCCCTTTTTGCCCCTCCCTCTCTCCAACTTCTATGATTTTGATGTTATGGTTAAATCTAAAGATTTCTTACTTACAATTGGGTAGTTCATGCTTTTACCTCAGATTCTTTCAAATGTGTTTGCATATATATATATGCTAAAAAGTTTAACTTTCCCAAAGTATAGATTATGCAAAAATAACTCATATATTTAAATATTGTTTGACAATTTATATATTTCAATTAATTTTTCCTAATATATATTCTCAAATATTTAATAGCTATATTAATAATTATATCTGTATTTCATCGATATTATGGCTTTAAATAGCTTAATTTCAACAAAAAATTATCTTCTATTATAGCAAATAAATTAACTTTATCGATATTCAAGGACTTTTACATTAAAAATTCATAAAATATAAAATAGATTTATTTCGAATACTAAGGTTTTCACCCTATATAACCTTTGAGATTAGACATATCGTTAATAAATAAGGTTAAAACACCCCTTACAATTTTTTGCTATTGATATTTTGTAATATTAGTATTTTCTCAATCACAGCGTTAAAAGCGATATTATTCAAAATCCAAGAGATCTTAAATTTAAAATTATTTAATATTCAACGAAGATGTGATAAAATTGGGCAAGTAACTATCACATACGAAGCTTGATAAGTTCATTTTATAACGATGGTGATGGCGCAATCTTTTATTTTTTTTATCAAATTTTTATCAAATATTAGTCCGTCGCTTTCTAGGCAACAATATGCTAGGAATCCAATTATGAGAACTGAAGGAGTGTGTATATATGCCAGGAATCCAATTATGAGAACCGAATGTGTTTGTAGATACGAAAGAAAGGCATGCTGTAGAAGGCGAACAAGAGATGTTTTCGGTATTAAAGATACTTCCATCTGTATTAGGACTTACTATGGCATCTCCGCCGGACACCCTTGAATCTCCATTTAAATTTTCTTGAGAAGAGTTGGTCTCAATTCTGGGAGTCACAAATTGTCCCAACATATTGAATTCGGGTAGATTGGTTGGATTTAACTCCAAATTTAGATTACTGAATCGATTCCTCACAACGCCCCCATTCCCTTCTTCATTATTATTAGACGAATTCGGGTCGGAATCGGGGTTATTGTCGTTTACGTCATTCAGATTATCGTTGTTTGTAATGGGCTCGTTGTTACGGTATGGTCCGAAATGGTATCGAAGGATGTTAGGCAGCTCGTAATGATGAAAGAAGTATATCATCGAATGCTATATTATATTTTTAAATGGTATAATTTCAATTTAGTTTGTAGTAGGGGGGAGGGCATATTGGAATCTTTAAAATTTAAATTATCTCTAGCGTACTTCTTTTTTTTTTAATTTCAAGAGATCTGATTTTAGCGGAAACGCATCCTGCGAATAATTTTATATAATTTTGACGTGAACTTTTAATCTTAATTTTATAAAAAATGCAAATTCAGCAAGGTCAGCTGCAAAGGGATTTTTTCGCTGCCCGAGCAAATTTAAAAAATTTTCGTGTCTCCGAGCTTAAAGAGCACCAATTTTTTATTTTATTTTATTATTAATTATTCTTAAATTTGGATCCAATCTAAAATAAATATAAAAATATGAGGCTATTTAATTGAATAGATTTTAGATAAAACAAAAATTATTGAATAAAAATATTTTATAATTGTTATAGCAGATCAATATTCTGGATTTTTGGCTAAATGTTAGAATATACAGTTCGATGAATTGAGGATATTTCTAATATTTAATTTGAGCCTCGTGTCAGGCTGACTCTTACAGCCTAGTCCGATAAAAAAGTCTTCAACGTCTGAAGCTTGACCCGGCCTCAGATCGGGTTTGGACAGCCCGTGCAGGGCCCTAGGGCAGGTACTCAATGCATGATAGATTAAGACTTTGATGGGATATAAGTTTTGAAACCTGCTGAATGCAGCAGTCTTGAAATGTGCTAAATATCTATGAAATATTCACAATAGTTACCTAAAAAAAAATTTTCTATAGAGGTTGATGCTAAGAAACACGATACCAAATTTTTTATTTCCAAAAACCTCAAGAAATTGAACACTAGGCGGGTACATACTTACGTGCCCAGGCCTTATTTAATATGTAAAGAAAAATGAGAGATTATAAGCGAAATCTAATGATTTTCAGAGTAGATAGGTTGTCAATCATGTTCTCCAAACCAAATATATAAATTTCCAAAAAAGGCAAATTGCATATTTTTCTTACTATTAATTAAATCAAACCAAACAAAAATCATAATATTATCAATTGCCCAAATTCTCCCTAGAATAGTAAATGAATTTTTCACAATTCATAACTCCTACATAAAACATATTTGGAGGAAGAGTTAATAAATTATAAGATAATAAATGAAATTAGTTGAGCTATATTGATTTATACTAGGTATATTTGTCGTGATTAAGGACATTTTGCAGGGATTGGGTTTATACTAATTTATAAAGGAGGTGATGCATTATTGTGATGTAGGAAGTCATGCCATGCTGAGTGGTGATCGAGGTGGTGGATAAGAGAATTAGGGATATATTTGAATGGTTTTAAATTTCGAGAAGAGACTCATCCATTTTTGTTGCGAAATAAATACAAGATAAATATTGATCAAAAAGAAACACCTCATTTTATGCATTTGGCAGAATGTTGCTTGAGATGACAAGCTAGGGTGTAAAAAAGTTAAGATAGCTAGTGCTGACATGGTCGATATACGAGGAGTCAATTAGGACATCTGATAGATGAGGATAATGGAAGTTTTAAAATGAAGGTGAGGTTACACCAATGAAGTAATTAGTAATGGGGGGGGGAGAGGGGAGTCCAGACCAAATATTGAACCCTCAAATTTTTTTGATAATACAAATTTTGAAACAAAAAAATAAAAACATATATTGATTTTTAAAGAATTTTTTGAGTACCGATCGGCAAATAGAAGTCTGCTGGGATGCAAGTAATGCTGTTATAAACGGATCGACTTAGCCATTTTAAATAAAGAATTTAACTAATATAATATTAAGCAGACCTCGAGATTTAGTTAATATATGACCAAACCTTTCTTTCATCTATAAGCAAAATCTTCAGGCGTGTGTAATATTTTTTGGTTAAAATATTAGGTTCCGTTTTTAAAAATCTAGCCGTTTAACAATAATAGCACCTGCGATGTATCTCAATTCAGTTACTATTTATTATGTGACTAAAATTATGAGAACTATCATAAGAAATTGCTTGTAACAAAAACTTCTGCATAAATTTAAGGGTAAGGTAAATTCAGGAAAAATATCCCGGTGGTTATTGCATGAGAAAAATGTGGCGTAGCAAAGATGATGCAAGAAATTTATCTAAATGTATGCTATTTGAAGAGTTCGCAAAAATATATTAGTGTGAAGAGAAGTCTGCAAGCGATGTGCGTCAATTAAAAGTGTGTGAAGGGTAAGAAGGGCGCTAGTGTTCTTGTAAATAAAGCTTTTAATTTCCATAATTCAGCTTTTCCATGAGAATGTCCTGAATATTCTAAAGTAATTAAGATAATTTTAACCCTTTGACTAGCGGAATTGTTTTATTTTTTAGTTGATGTTTAAAACTAATGACCAATTTTCTTTCAAAAGCAAATATTTTATACAATTAGTAGGTTCCATCACACAATTCCTATGTAAAGGCATATCTGTACAAGGTAAGTAGGAATGGTCGGTATATTATCCCTTGAATCTATGTAAATTTTTAAAACTTGTATAAAAAGCCAAGAAGTAACGAAAGCCAGTATATTGTATTGTCCATTGAAACGATAGTGGTAAGCGTAAAAGATGTAATGGTAAAGGTAGAAAAATCTTTAAAAAATAAAATAATACAGATACTAAATAATTTTAGAATTGGTTTTGTAATAATGCAATTTGCCTATTTAAAAAAACTAAATTTATTGCTATATTTAAAAATAAAATTTAAAAATCGTTATTCCTAAATTTTAATATTATTTTTATAATATTAATAGATAATTTTAAATATAACTATTTTAAGAACTATTTTAATACATAGCATTTATAAAGATGTTAAGTTAGTTAGGGTTTATTTAGCGTGTAAACTATTGTGTTATCGTTACTTTTTAAAGATTAACATTATCTGAACAATAAAATGGTAATATATTTTATATTTGTTTAAAGTAACGAATGGAGTTATACAAATTAGCAGTATTTTTTAATTTTTTATTATTTCTTAAGACAACCCCGTGACAAATAAAATTGAGTACTTAAAATAAAAACAATAATATTAAAACTTAAATAAAACTTATTAAAATATGAAAATTCGTTCCTAAGATTAGGTAACCTCTAGTAACATCTAATTTATTTAAAAATTATGCCATTTGAAATGTTGGCGTGTCTTTAAAAACGACCAATGTAATTAAGTCCAGCTCTCACTTCCAATACTGAAACCATATTGTTATTCAAGGAAATGGGAAGGGGGCGCAATATATACAAATTTATTTCAAACTTGAGCCAATGTTTTTTAGAGAGATAAGTCACACAACAAATAGAATCGTATTGGTCGGCCAGCCATACGACTAATATAATATAAAAGGTTGTGGTGGTGTCGTTGAAAAACTCGCCCATCACTGACTCCAGCCCTAAGAATAATATATTTTTTTTTATTATAAATTAAATATATTCTTAATGTAGGGTGGGGGGAATAAAATCCTAAATTCAATAATCTTGATTTTTAGAAGCAATAACGTGTCAAAATAATTTAAGTGCATGATATTGGTCAGATACCTTTTTTTCTAACAAAAATCCAATATATAGCCTGACCCGTCCCAGATATCTTCTTTATCCTAGTGTAGTTTTTATATATTTAAGCCCGACTCGCCTGTATTATTAATTGATAAATTGATCCAATTTTATTTAAATGATAACATGGCGTTGTGGATCAGGTCCAGGTTGACAGACCTCTGGTATTTTAATCAAAAGGAATATTTATTAAGTTATATACTCGATGATTAGAAATAAAGTTAAATAACAGCATAGTTGCAACGAGTTTAACAGGTTAAATACTATTATGCAAAAAGATAATATTTTTATATGGTATAATTATGTAAGGCAGACATATTTTAAAAAAATTAATTTTTAAAAAATTTAACCGACTATGGCTAATACACCGGTTAGCAACGAGGCCATGGGAAAACTGAAGTTAACGTTATTTTCTAGCATTTGAAAAACTTCAACTATAAAATAAAAACAAATAATTTTTTTAATCGTATAATATCATTTCATGATATCCTTACATCATATATATAATGATTAGTAAATACCCAGAGAACCTCGGGGGCAATATTAAACTGAAAAATATAACCAGTTCTTATCACCTTTTACCCCAATTAATTCTATGAGGTTCACAATGGTCATATTCTATTTTTGACATAAAAGATATTTATCAATTAGAGACCTACAGAGGTACCATTTACACGGCTTGGCCTGGGTTTTATATTTATAGGCCCGGCCCTGTTTTTTTTAAAAAAAAATCAGGTTTACCCGTATTTTAAAAAAAATATATTATATTTATTTTGATTTTTTTTAGCTAATAATGGCGATATCAAATATTTGATTTAAAATATACGGCCTGGCCTGGGTATTTAAAAAAAAATTAATTAAAATATGCCAGGTCTGGCTTAAGGGCAGGCCTGCAGGTCTCTGATATCAATACAATGAAAATAAAACTGTATCCAAATCATCAAAAAATTTAATTTTAAAACTTCAAAATATTATCGAAAAACATAAAAATAGGCTTTTATTAATTAAAAAAATAAAAATGTGTCCTTACTTAAAGTTTAAAAAATTTGATACTATTTTGAGACACAGTTTTACATCTTTTTTTTATAATAAAAAAAAATTTACTGATAAAAAGGAAGAGTTGTTGATGGGAATACCTCAATATCATTGATATGATTATTGTCTAAAAATGGTTAGTTTATATTATATATAATATAAGGTTTAAAAAAGTGTATTATAAATTTTTTTAAAAAAAACTTCGTCTTAAGAATTAATTTAAGAATAATAAAAAATAACAGTTTAATTTTAGAATAAGACATCATGAGGTTAGTATTTATTTGACGCAATTCCAACATAACTTTAAAAGTATAAGTAGTTAAAGTTAATTTTTATATGCATCAATAAAATAAAATTGTCAGTGCTAAGATCAAACTAATAATAAGTTGGAATGAATAAATTATGTAATGTAAATTAATGATGAAGTTTATTTAAAATTTTATATTTAAGTATAATATACAAATATGAGCATGATGAAGAATGCGACAATGTAAGCAGTGCGAGCTGTAAACATTTTAACATATCGGTAATGCTGCCCAGATATTACATTGCAGAGATAACCTAATAAGTTTGTTAAAATATATTTTATTTATTTCATTTTCATCTCTTTCTTTTTGTTTTTTTCCTTTCAATTTTTTATTATCTAATGTTTTAATATAGATTGTAACCTTTATTTTCCTCAATTTCTGCTATATGCTTGATGCTACCCATAAGAACACCATCATATCCATGAAAATGTTCAAGCAAAAAACGAGTGAATTTATTGCCAAAGCATGAATGTTTGTCTGGATCTTAAATATTTAAATTTAAATTAATAATCTATATAATTTTTCATAATTTCAAGAAGGAAAATATTCAATTGATTGCAAAATATAATATCAGTAACTTTGTTTGATTTGATTATATATATTTTAACAATTATAAAATATTAATGTTCAATTTGTTAATTATATATAAAATCTTCATTAAACTTCTCTTTTTTTTACCATATCTTAATGGAAATAAAATGTGAGAGAGGTTAGATTTATTTTTGAAATATATATTATCATGATATTGAAATGATGTCAAACTAAAATATAGTTTATAATATAAAAAAGACCTAAAGTTACTACCATAACAGATATATTTAATCTATTTCTGGTTGCAGGTGATAATCTTAAAAATCCATATTCTAAAGAGTATTCCACTATATATTCATCACTTGGCCAAACTAAATATTTTTATATTATTAAAATTAAAATATATAATTATATTCTAATACATTTTGAAAATTTACATAAATATAACTGTTACTTGTTTTTAAAAATAATAATAAAGTTGATAATGGTTGATCTAAAGGTGGCCACACATCTAACTTTCCTTTCTCTATATTTGGAAGGTTATCATTCTAAAAATTATTTCATAAAAAATATATACTTTTTCCTTAAATTATTTACTTTAATAGTACTGTTTTCTGCTTCAATAATCCTATAATTCATGATAGGTTTTTCATCATCATCATATTGAGATCCATTTTTATATATCATATGCAATATCTCTCTTTCTCTTCTATATGAATCATTTATGCTATATCTAAGATAAAATAAACAAGCATAACATTAATCACTTATAATTATCAGGGGCATTTTTAATAATTTCAACTCTTAAGATTCCATCTCTAGGCCATTTATCTATAACATGATCTAAACAGCCAACATGTGATTTTACGAATTTTATGTGGATATACGAAAGTACAGATAAAGCAACTATTGCCTATCATATAATTATATGAAAAATGATAGCAAATAAGGATTACCTTGATTAAGACAAGAAATTCTAGTAATCTTCGATAATTTAATGGAACATTTCTAGCATATATAATAGCAAATCTAACAAACAGTGTATGAAACAAACGATCTCGTACATTGATCACATTTTGATTAACCTGATTCGTGTTTTGAAAATTTTGAGACATTTAGCAAGCATTTAATGCATGACTGCACTATATAGATTCTGAATCATATGATTATTAATTTTATTGATTCATTATTTATTTATAAGCAAATCTTTATAAATAACAAAAGTTTTAGGAAAATTTTAAAGCAGATTCAAAATTTACTAATAGCTCTACCTAGCTCAATTCAAGGTTTTAAAGGAAATTTTTAATTTAATGAAATATACTAATATTTTATCAGAAAATAATTATATAATAACATTAACAATAATTTTACATTCCCTATAATAATCAATTGAACATAATCTTACAATAAACATATTTATATATAAAAATTTTTAAAATACCCATAAAAAACAAACTATTTAAGCAATGTAAGCTTGACTTAATGATCCATGTATAAAAATGCAGCTATTGCAATTAGTAAGGAACAAGATTAAATGTTATAATATAGGGGTTAGGGTCAATCAAAGAACTAAAAGATATGAGTTTAAATGACATTATGTGGTTTAGGATATTTATTAAATTTGATTTTTAATCATTTCTTATTGTAAATCTAACTAATCACGATATCAAAGAAACACTTGTAGAAAATAATATGCCAGCGGTTGTAACGGTAATTTCCTTTAGCTAGACCTCTCTGAATAATTTCTTTCGTTTCCCTCCATATTTTAAATCTTTTAAAAAAATAATTCCCTCTATCTTGTATCCTAAGATTAAGGTCAATTGCTACAATAAAGTGAATACTGTTTTAAATTATGTGTAGTTTGGGAATCCTTTTAATCTTAAAGAAAATATTTGGCGGGGAGATCCCTACTCTCCACTCTGGTTTTACTTTCAAATTACTTTAAAAAATATGATAAATATTTTTATATATATAGATCTTTCGTTCTTTTTCTTTGATTTTATAATAGAGGCATAGTATTGTTAAATGGCTCGTTTTGAGCCGATTTTTAAAAACGGTTAACTTAATATTTCGTCCAGAAAAATATTACGCAAGCCTCAAGATTTTGCTCATAGAAGGAACAAAGGTCTAGGCATATATTATCGAAATCTCAAGACTTAGGCAATATTTTTCTGGCTAAAATATTGAGTTAGCCGTTTTAAAAAATCGGCTCAAAATGAGCCGTTTAACAACACTATAGAGGCATCGATGTCTTTTTTATGGAAAAATAATAGCTAAAATTTTAAAAATCGATATATTTTAAAATTCCTAAAGTTAAGAATTTTTACCATGAAATGCGAGAAACGATAAAAGCAGAATATAAAAACTTATTAGTAAAATAATTTGAATATAATATGCCTTGCAATAAAATATGCAATAATTTTTATTTTTATTAAAAGTATTCTATAATACCTTAATGTTTATTAATATATAGGCTATAATACATTTTTCTGGGCTTCGACACATTAACAGATATTTTTCTAATTATATCATAAAAACACTGATACAACCCAATAATAGTTCTATAAATTATTTATTCATCTTCACACACTACCAAACCTTATAAAAGACAGACTTAAAAATATGGATAAATTAAAATTTCTACAACACATCAAATATCCCAACCCAATAATGCTAATGAAAGTTTCAATAAAACCTGTAACAAAATCTCCAAAAAAATAAATGAAGGCGACGTATGTGGTGCCCAAAAATTAATCTCCTCACAAACAAAACTAGCCCCATCTAATGATGCGACCCTTGAAAACCTAAAATCTCTTCATCCACGAGCTTCTTATACTAGCTTACCAAATCCTCCGCCCAATATCCCTCCTCTCACAATATCAAACCAAGATATACGACACAATATAAGCGAATTTAATAAATTTTCAGCAGCAGTAGACCTTCCTACTTCCAAACATTCCTAAAATCTCCCAATTCAAATAGTTTTTTTTAACTCATTTACAACCTTCCTCAATAATATAATCACTAGAGATATCCCCACATTAGCTCATCAAATAATATTTGGAGCAAACTTGATTGCATTTGAGAAACCTAAAGGAAGTATCCGCCCAATTGCTATCGGTTCTTTCTTCAGACGCCTGATTATTAAAATTATCGCAAAAAAAATAAAAACCGATACTCATTCCCTGCTTGGCAATTACCAATTAGGCTATGAACAAAAGGAGGTGTAAGATATAGCCTCTCACTGTCTTCGAATCTACCTACAACATCCACCTATAAACTCCGTTCTTTGCAAAATTGATTTTAAGAACGCCTTCAATACTATATCTCGTTCCTCGGCACTCAAATCCTTTTACGACAATTTCCCCCAATACTCGCGCATCGTTGACATTTGCTATACCAATAGCACTCCCCTCATTTTCAATGGTTGCGTTATATACTCCGAAGAGGGTGTTCAACAGGGCGACCTCCTTGGCCCTATACTTACCTGCTTAGCCATCCATAATATGATGAAAGATCTCAAATCTGATTTTGATCTTGACCTTAATCTATGGTACCTAGACAATAGCACACCCTGCGGTAACCAACATCAAATAAGCAAAGCCCTCTACCACCTCGAAAGAGAATGTCCCAAAATAGGCCTAGAATTAAACAAAACCAAAACAGAAATCTGCATATCAACCCCGAGATTCCCCTAGACTCATTTAAAGATTACAATATTATCGAAATCGAAGATATCCAACTCTTGGGCTTCCCACTACTTAATAATAAAATTTCGGAAAAAACTATCGATAAAACCCTCTCCGAGTTACAAAACTTGAAAAAGTTCATCAATCATATCCGATCGCACCAACTTTTTTATCTATTAAAAAAATTCCCATATTTACCTAAAATCTCGCACCTCTTCCACTCATCCTCCTCAGGATTTTTCACCCAGCATAATATTCGCTTAAAGACCTTTATGGAAAGGATCCTTAATCTTCCATTATCAGACTTTAATTGGCACCTTGCTCAATTACCGGCTAAACTTGGTGGTATCGACCTGATCCCCTTAGAATTACTCTCCCTATCTCTAATCGCCTTTCGCTCAATTCCGCGATCTCATCTTTCATAACCCTCAATGACGATCTCTTAACAGTAGCAATCGAAAGATGGAATCTATTAACCCCAGACAGTCAAACATTCCCAACCGAAATTTTTAATAAATCAATCTTGGAACCCCTTATAAAGAAACTACAAAATAGTCTTAACCCTTCCGATATCAGCGACATACAACTTCTTCAACTAAACGATAAATACGGCGGGCATGAATGGCTCGAGGCATTTTCAAGCCTAACCCTTGATAATCTCTTAACCAATGACCAACTGAGAGTTACCATAGGATTTAGACTTGGATGCTCGCTTACATATTCACACACTTGCCTTTGCAACCTACCCGTTCAAACAAACGCAAGACACGGCCTAAACTGCTCCCGCAGCCAAGGTCGCCACCTCCGGCATAAAGCTATAAATATAATCATCCATAACGCTCTTAATAAAGCTAAAATACCTAACATCCTTGAACCAACTAATCTCTCTTTGCAAGATAGTCTCAGACCAGACGGTTTAACCTGCACCCCATGGTTCAATGGGAAATCCCTAATTTGGGCCGCAACCTGTCTCTTCCTTTCCCTCATCAATTAATTCAAACACTCTTACTAGCGGGGAAAATAAAAAAATTAATAAATACTCAATACTAAATAACTTTATTTTTCAACCCATACTCATTTCACTAATGGCAATTTCTCACAATCAACATATTTTTTTTTAAAATTTTAGCATGTAAATTTTAACATTACAAACGAAAAATGCCAATCAATTTTTCTTAAACAAAAACTCCAATTAGAAATTTTTAACATAATTATACCAGTTTTTTAGGAACATTTTTACTATAAGCTCTTTTTAGAGCTATCGATATTTTTAAAATATACATTCACTTTTAATATATATATATATTCATTTTTTATTTTTATATTTTGTTTACATGTTTTAAAGATAAATGAATAATAAAAGTTTGTATCACCACAATGATAAATAAACTATTTAACAAAATGAAGAATCTAAAAAGATAGGGTTAGTAATTACTAAACAGAATTTGCCGAAAAAAGCATACCCGATAAGATTTAACCTTCATCAAGCTGTTACAGTATTTTTGGATCTAGAAGAGTTTATTTTGATTTAGATATATATTCAAATAGTCTGAACCAAATATTTTATCTGAATCGATTATATTAATTAATTATATAATTAGACAATTTTATGCTAAATTTTCCAAAAAAATGTGGTTACATGAATATATATTACAACTTATAAAACTAAAAGATGATATTAACCAATAATTTCAAGAAATTTATGTAAATGTTAAGCAGAATCAGAATATGATTTTAAGATTAGCAAGCCTCAATTTGCACCTAGGTAAACAATCGTTATAATACTAAATTGGACTCAATTGAGGATCACCATAGAATAACCGTTTTTATTCCACTTAGATATTTTTTGACTCAAATCAATGAACAATTTATAATTCATCAAATGGTTTTAACAAATTAAGAATACTATTACATAGAAATCCGTCTTATATTAAATCTTGATATTGCAATTAAATATTTTGCTCAATTTTATTCAAAGGATGCAAATCCGATAGCCAATTAATTGAAAGATTAATTTTAATAAATAATCCTCCAAGAAACGCTATGGAAACATTTCATACTTTAAAATATATTTGTAATTTTTTACAAATATATCATTATATAGTGGCAACATTACCTATTAGTATAAGTACAAATGAGAGTGCCTTTTCTTCATTATGGAAAATAAAAGGTTATGACAGAAAAATGAAATAGCTTTACTTAGCATAGATAGAGATTTAATCATAAATTACAAAACAAATTATTGAAAAATTAGCATAATTGCAAAAAAACATATTCTATATTTTATTGTAATTTACAGGGATTTTAGTTATAAAATCCCCCCTCCCCGTAGAAAATTCTTGGCTACGCGCTTGCTAAGTATACAATATATAAATTTCTTTATTTAAAAAAATGCGTAGACAGTAAAACGCAATATATTATTTTATTTTTTTAAAGCGAGTTTTTTTCTCCTTTCAATATATGTTTTCGATAATATTTAATAGCGAAATCAAGTCTAAACTTCGTGCAATTTCGCTTTTTAAAACAATGACATCGGTTATAATTCGTTCGTCAATACAATCAACATCGATTCGGAATGTGTTATTGATGCATTTGTCTAAAGAATTTTTCAAAGCTAATAATTTGTCGCCTTCTTTGCTATTTCTATCGGTTGAATTGCTAGCCCTGCTTAAATCTTTAACAATGATTGGGTTGACCGATACAGAATATAGGGACCTGAGGATACTAAGGAAGGAGTTTAACGAATCTCTATCTAACCCATATGCTTTATTAAATCATAAAAATAAAGAGTATAAAAGTAATTGTTGTATATGTCAGTTTTATTTAACATTAGTAGACGTTTGTGCCTAATTTATATTCGAAAAAAGGGTGATATTAATTTTACATTATGATATTTTTTATTATCAAGTGACTCCTTTGTATCCATTTTATCAAGGATAATTATTGTAAAATTCATTTCTGATTAAATTTTAAAAAAAATAATCAAATGTTTGGATGGATTAAATATTTTGGTTAATTATAGATATTTAATGTATATTTGATATACAAAATACAATAGTAACAACTCATAATAAAATAGTGAAATATCATTTTGCAATAATTAAAAAAAGCGATAACTATGAACAATTTCGAATTTGGATTATGAGAGATACAATTTATTCAAAAAAAAATTATTTACTTTTAGTGTTGATGTCAAAATTTTTTAAGGAGTTTCGCAGGGATTGAAGGTAGGTATGTAATATGGGAAGAATAGAATGGAGGAAAACTGAGATCATAATTTTGAGGTATTTCATGGATTTAACTAAAGTTCAAAAACATGGATTTAACTAAAGTTCAAAAATTTTTCTAAAGAAATGCTAAATATAATATTTGAATAATAGTATTAAAAAAGGCTTATATTCATTTGTTTCAGTATAAATTAATAAATGAAGAGATTATTGATTTGTCAGTATGCATTTTTCAAAATTTAAACTGCCCACTTTAAAATAAAAATAAATAAATGAAAATTTTTACCTCGATTAACATTTTTCACTATTGATGGTTTATTGTCAAAATTAAGTTTAGGCGGGGAGTCCCTTTGTTCATCGTTATCGAAGGCTAAATGCTGAAAAAAACTCAATCTTTGAATTTCGACCCTAAAGGCAGAAACTATACATTCGCAAGTGCCTTGTTGTAAATATAAACTTACCGCCTATAATAGAAAAATATGTACATTTTAAATTGAATCATATTTTACCATATTACATAATTAAATATTTAAATAATATATATTTTTTTTTAAAAAAAAAATTAAGATGTATAAATAAGGTTTGGTAAATTTTTTGCTATTTTAAACTTTATCTAAATGCAAATTAGCTAAATAAATAGGCAGCTTTTTGAGACGCTCACTAGCATTTCGTCGTTTTCTTGAAGGTATAAGGCGATTCGAGTCTTCGGATTCGGCAACCTATAAATTAATATTTATTTAGAAAAGTACTGACTAATGAGTTATAGTTAGGTGAATTAAAAATGGTGTGAAATCTAATTTTAAGCCAAAAAGTATCACCCGCTATTAGATTTTTGTTGTTATAAATACAACCTACTTTGAAGGAAGCAGAAATAACTCTGGCCTCGAATGCTTAGCTGATCTTCTTCAGAACGCACTTACTTTATTTTAGCTACCCAATTATACTAATAACTATTATCTCACCTTTACTCTGTTCCTTTTAATTACTTGTTTATAAAAAAAATTGTACCCTAAAACTTGCTCCTCCATTATATTCAAATTCGTTATTTTCCCGCGTTTCCTTAGAAATAGCGCGGGCAAAATATGCGGCACCAATTTCGTACCTTACCCGGGCGTCGTGACCTTCGGAGACTCGAAGCGCGTATTCCAGGTGATAGATGGCTGAATCTAGCGCGTGCGCAGAATTAGGAGACGATAAAAGAATATGATTAGCTAGGTCTGCACTGGTTCGCGACAAGGCATTTCGTGATTGGTCTCGTAGATCCAAGAACCAGTGTCGATCTAGAAAATTATTGTTTACATTTCAAATAAAATTTATTGCGTATTTTTTTTTAATGGCAAAATGCTAATAACTGACACAGAGGGGATGCTGATTTAGTAAAGAATGCTATATAAATAAAATATTTTTTTTCGAAAAAAATGATAAATGGGTAATGGTGGGGTGGCTATATCTAGCCACATATCTCTAAAGGAATATTACCTAGACGATTCCTTCTAATGTATACAAATCCGCAGGTGACACCCAATTTTGGTTTCCCGTGTAGTAAAATTTTATGAAACCGTATTATTTCTTAAAATTCTATTCCGGGTAACAAAAATTACGTGTCATGAGATAATTTGTATTGAACAAGGCTTCGAATCGCATTTTATCAGTCGAAATAAGCATTATATGCAGGGTTGCCAGATTCATTCAAACAAAAAGCGGGAGAACTATAATTCAAAAAAAAAAAATTTTATAACAAATATTATTAATTTTTTCCCAGGTGATGATTTCTTTAACTAAAAATATAAATAAACATAGGATTATTTTTTTTAATATAAAATTAATAGATGTTATTATAATTAGTATATTTTAAATTTTTTCAAAATATTTATTATTAATTAAATTTTAATTTTTTGTTACATATTCCTTAAAATATTTAAAAGTATTAATTAAAATTATGTTTGATCATTAATTCTGCTTCTAAATCTGATAAAGATAACCTATTACGATTTTTCCGCCAGGAATTTTTCATTAATATGCGCTCTGAATCAGAGTTTGAATGTTACAACGAAATTATAATAGTGCATATATTTTCAAAATTAACTAATTTATAATGAAACATCTCCAATGCAATTGAATTTTAGGATTGCAATTTTTTAACCATGTTGTTTAAAGTCATCCCTAAATTAATAACTAAATATCTTGGGAGTCCATATGTTTTTTAAAACCTCTGTATGTGGATCTGCTGAATTCGGCAAGCAATTATTTCTATGTCCATTGATAATGAAGCATGCCCCTTTCTTCCTGCATTGTGAATTGTATGGTATAGGTAAACTAATAGGGATAATAGTTTCATTCAAAATTAATAATTTCGTCAATTGGTGTTTCAACACAAAAAGCTGTTGCATTTAATAGTGAAAGGTTGCAATTTTCATGGGTCTGCACAAACATAGACGCAATATCCTTCTATTTCTCTGAGTCAGATGATAAATTTTTTATAAGTTTACTTGAAACACCTCTTTCTTTATTAAAATAGCGAAGCATTATTGGGAATGTTTTAATATTTCCATTATTTGATGCATCCGTTAAAAATAGATGATTTTCCTTCAAATCCTTTAAGATATGTTTCTTATGAGGCTTTTGTTCTTCTATATTTTATGCATTAGCACCTTTTGAATCAGGAAAGAGTATAGGCAATAAATATCTAAGTCAATCTGTAGATAGATAATTAAACGAATGTTTTATAGTATGATAAATGAATTGTCATCACACAAATTAATGTTTTTGAAGTATGGTTTGATTATTTGATGATATTTTTTAAATTGGAAATATGTTTTTGCCTTTGTTGAATGTTTTTTTACATCATGTACTCCTCCATGGCTGATATTAAATTTTAATTGAATTTACTTACATTCTTTATCTTTTCTGACCCATGAATAAATGCAATTCCAGTTGTTTTGATATTGCGATTTACATTTTTTTTGAATGTTAAATTTGTCTTTAAACTTTAATTTATGAATATAATTAGAAAAAAAATGAAATATCATGAGAAAATCTAATTTATTTAAACAAAAATTATTATTAGGCTATATAAAACTGTTAAAATTTTATAAATAAATTGCTTACAAATATCACATTTTATATAAACTGATTTCTAAAATTATATAAAATACTTATTTCACATTTATAAATTTTCATCATCAGAGAAAGTAATTATTTTATGGTTTAACGTAATAATTTATTTTAAAATTAAAAGATATTCAATAATATTATTATATTTTAAAATTGGAAAGTTTTGGAGATCGAAAAAAAATAATTTTTATCTTTAGAATTCCTTGTTCTTTCCTTTCTCAAATATGGATATAAAAAAAATAAACAAAGACAAGATGTCTTTTTAAATGTATGATTGAATTACAATAAAAAATGGTAGCTTAAGTTTCTGGTTAAGTTATTTTTAATTATTTTATATTTTAAAAATTTATAATAAAAAATCAGGAGAAAGCGTAAATCGTGTTTTGGCGTAAACTAAAGTAAAAAGTCGGCAAATTATGTCAAAAGCGGGAGATCTGGCAACCCTGATTATATGTCATTGAGAGCTATTAAACATATCAGAAAAAAATGATAGACACATTCTCCAAGAGAAATGAGAAACAAATATTACTTATTTGTATGTAATATAAAAGTTAATAGTTTAATTTCACCTAAGAGGGATGCATGTCTAAATATTTAATTATTAGTTTCAGTAATTATTTATGCTTGTCCTAATCTGCCTTTTCTTATCAAAATTTCAATATAGTAAGAAGGTTTGGTTTATATATATATTTTTATAAAAGGGGTGTAATAAATAGACCTATAAAGGCGTAAAATGGTAAATATCCATTAATAATTTTATAAAATATTATAAATCACATAATAAAATTAAAAATAATTTTTATTTCAGATTGAAAACTATTTATGGATCATTCGATAACATTTAATATCTTCCATTTGCAGATTTTTTCATCATTATAATAATATAATATAAAGTAAGTGTTCTAGGCATATGTTTGTTTATTTATGATTATTAAAATATTATAGATTTTTTTAATGTATTAAAATATTATTGATTTTTTTAATGTATTAAATTTATTATTGATTTTATTTTATTGGTTTTAAAAAGAAAATAAAAGTTTGAATTTTGGAAAATAAAAGAGTATCTCAAAAGTGGTGCCTCTAATTTAAAAGAAACCTGTATAAAAAAAAATTAATTCGGAACAACAATGACTACTATTACGAAACAGGCCAAAGATTTATAAAAAGGAAAAAGGAAATTCGTAAAAATAAGGTAAAAGTTTATATTTTTGTTGAAATTTTATGTATTATTGTGTATTAGGGATTTTTGTAATAATTTCGATATTGTATATTTTATCATTTAAGTCAGTTAAAATTTTTTTGATAAAGTTATTGATAAGTCTATTGTAGAATTAAAGAATTTGAAATTTGAAAATTAAGAATTTAAAATAAAAATAATTTTAAGGAAATGTTAAATCGCAAAAATATTAAGACCAACAATTATTTTGAGGTCAAAAATGTTGAGCCGTTAAAAATGTATTTTGGAATATTAGTGGTTTTTATATTATAGGTTATAATATATTTTTGGTATAAGAAAAGAAATGGAAATAAAGATATAAATCGAGTAAGAATGTTAGAGCAAGTGGAAAGGGAGAAAAATAAAAAAATTGAAGAATTTAAGAGGAATATTGAAAATTTATTTAATGAAATACATATGGTGAAAAATGAAAATGAAAAAAGGAAATATTAAAAACAGATATCGTCAGAGATTCTGAAAAAAAGGTATGTGAAATTGATATTAATAAAACAGATTTCGTTAGAGAGTCTGAAAAAAGAGAAAATGGAAAAATTGGAGAAAATGAAAAAAAAAGGAAAATGAAATTGGAAAAATGGAACATAAAAAAAGGAGATTAATATTGAAGAAATAAGAAGAGAAATGAGGGAAGAATGGGAAAATGAAAGGAAAGAGATAGAGAAAAAAGAAATGGAAGAAAGGAGGAAAAGGGAAAAAATGGAGTTGATTGAAAGGGAAAAAGAGATGTTGAGAACAGAAATGACAGAAATGAAAATTAAAATAGAAGAATTGGAAAAGAAAAGTGAAGGAAAAGGAGTGTATGGGAATGATGAAAGGGAAAATAAAAAGTGTTATAATTGTGGGAAGTTTGGACATATAAGTAGAGGATGTAATGAAAGGAGAAATCCAAATGTGTTAACTATAATTTGTAAAAGGTGTGGAAATAAAGGGCATAAAACTGAGGAATGTTATGTTCCTACGTATAAATTGGTGAATGAAATTCAAAAAGCTTGTGGAAATTGTGGAAATTTTGGTCATGGTCATGATAAGTGTTTTAAGAATCAACAAGAAGATTCTAAAGAATTTCCGGCGGTAGAATATATAAAAAAAGGGGAAAAAAATGCCTATGAAAAAAGGAAGGTCGAAGATGTAACATGTTTCAAGTGTCGTAACATTGGACATTATGCGAGAGATTGTCCGGTCACATGACTATATGGTGGACAGGAATCAATATGTGGGGTTATTGCATCGGAAAACCCAGCAGACAAGGGAAAAATTTTATTATTAGGGAATGTACTAAATATTGAAAATAATTTGGGAATTGAAGAAAAGAAAAATAGTAATGAATTAGTGATGAAAAATAAGGGGAATGAGTGGCCCAGGGCGAATATACAAATTTGTGTTATGAGTTTCGATGAAAAAAGATATTAATTATGATGAAGGTCCGCGCGCGAAAATTAATGTGGGAAACAAGGAAATTGTAATGTTATTAGATACGGGGGCAACTATATCGGTAATGGGGTATAAAGAATTTTCAAATTTATGGCCGAATGAGCAATTAATAAATGATAAAATGATAATTAAACAGTTAAATGGAACTGTAATTTCGGTTTTGGGGAAAGTGAATTTACCAGTGTTAGTTAAAGGGGTAGTACAATTTTTGGATTTGTGGATAATAAAAGAAGAGGTTGGTGCGATTTTGGGATGGAATTGGATATCTAAATTTGGATTAGAAAATAAATTTTTGAATATATTTCAAGGGAAAATGGATGATAAAAGCATTGAAAAGTTAGAAACATCCGTAAAGGAGGTGGATATTAAAAATTCGGAAAATAAATTGGTGGAAAATGAAATTTTGGAGAATAGTAAAATGGAGAATATGGAAAATGATAATCAGGAAAGTTGTGATAATGAAATAAATGGAATTTCGGAAATTGAAATATTAAAAATTGATGAAATTAAAAATTTGAGAAGTAATTCTGAGGAAATTCAGAAGGAGGAAGTAATTATAAATGAAAAAATGGATCAGGAGGAACTTGATTGTGTGAATAATAAAAATCCTAGAGGTATAATGTATGATTCAGGAATTGAGGAAGATATTGATTTGGATATTGATAATATGTCTGTTGATGTAGAAATGGATAATATTTTGGAAACAAGTGATAAAAATTTTAATTTTGAGGTAGACAAAAAGTTGATTTCAAGGGAATCGGGGTTGGAGGATAGTTATATGAGTGGTGATGAAATTTATAAAGACTCAAATTTAGAAAGGGAGAAATTACCTGCATCACAAAATTTTCCGGTGAAATTAGTAAGGAAAAAATTTGAGTATACAAGAAAATATTTGGATATTAATAAGTCGGAGGAAAGAAAGTTTGAAAGAGATAAATATCCGGTGTTAGAGATTATACCAGCGAAATTAGTAAGAAAAAAATTTAGATTGAAAGTGTGGTAGAAGGAGGTAAATTTTGAAGGGTATTATAAAATTGGTGGGGTAAAAAAGATATGGATCGCTTAGTCCACGGGAAAGAAATAGAGAAAATTAGAAGTGAAATTGGATATATATAGATATAGGTATTTTTAATTATTTTGGTAAGTGTGTTAAATTGTATTATAAGATTGGTGGGGTAAAAGGAATATGGATTGCTTAGTCCATCTCGGGTGATGATTATTATAATATTCGTTCAATTGGGTAGGGTTCATGGGAGGAAATTAAGCTGAATAAAATGGATGTAGTAACCATGAGAAGATAGTAATTTGGTATACGTGTATATATATATAATTGAATAGTTAGAAGTATGTAAAGGTAAAAGTAAGAATTATCTTAGTATATGAGATACATATAACTGAATATGTTGATAATTAGTTTGGTTTAACAAAAATGTATATTGCAGGTCATCTTTTGTTTTATTAAATATTTGTTCTTAAGTGAAGTAAAGCATATCGTGGTTAATAGTTTTTTTTTTGTGTTAAAAAAAACAGTTGAGAGATAAAAGGAAAAGTTGAAGAGGGAAATTATTTTATAGTAATGTAAATTGGGTTAACTTTTTAAATTGATAGAATGTTAAGATAAGAAATCAATTTATTTGGTGAAGAATCGATAAAGAAAAAAATAAATTAAACAACTTATGGATTATTATTGAAAAAATGAAATTTATGCAGCAAGAGGTTGATTTAAAGAAGTTTGGAAAATATATGTTTTGAAATAAATAATGAGGGTGGTGAGTGGATTAAAAAATGTTATTTGTTTATCAAATTAATTGTTTATTGTGAAAATAATAATTAAATATAAGTTGGAATAAAAAGAAAAGTTAATAAGGGAGTTTGTTAGTAAAATTGAAAAATGGTAAAGTACATTTTTTTAAAAAAAAAGAAGTTCGCGAGTCGATTAAAAAGGTATGTTTGTGAAAAATTGAAATGGTAAAATATATTATTTATTTTAAATTAATAATAAAAATAAATGAAAATTGAAGGATAGATTATTTTGTTTCAAGGAAAAATATAATCGTTGATTATGACTGAGGAAAATTCTATTTACAATGATTTCGAGAATATTACACCAATGATTCAGAATAAGCGATAATAAGACCAACTATCAAACTATCCACAATGACGCGATAAAACTTTCAAGTTCGGATGCAGCCAATCATTTAACTACCAACTTAGTGATCGATAATACGATAACTTTAGATGATGCAAAGCAAATGATCCAAAGCAAATGATCCATTATGCTATTATGTACTAACGAAATTGCTAAAGCCCGATAACTCGACGATGAAAAAATGATGAACAATACGACCGATCAATTAATGGTGTCAACAACAATATGAAAATTGACATATTACAAAGAATAATAGTTTTTTTTTAAAAAAATTTTGAATTCGTGTCCTGAGAATGCCTCTTAAAAATAAGGGAGGTGTTCTAGGCATAAGTTTGTTTATTTATGATTATTAAAATATTATAGATTTTTTTAATGTATTAAATTTATTATTGATTTTATTTTATTGGTTTTAAAAAGAAAATAAAAGTTTGAATTTTGGAAAATAAAAGAGTATCTCAAAAGTAAGGATTATATAAAAATTTAAGTCTTTCATGTGACTATACAATTGAGTTAAAAAATGATAATAAAAATTATTCAGTTGCTTTATAAACAAATATAAATTTTACTATTAGAAGCATAATGCATAAAAAAGAATGCTGTCGAAATGCTAAATTTTTTTAATCAGACACATTACCGCAAAAAATATTGTTGTAGTTTTTGGAGAGTGAGGGGATTAATGTGGCCAGCTATTTTAAAAGAAATCTTCATAAAGTATCCACATGTAATATAAAATTCGGTAAAAAAAAATTTACATGACATACATGTCATTTATTTGATCAATCAATTTCATAAAATAGATCATGCTAAGAAGAACTTTAATGCTTTTTTTTTAAAAAAAATTATAAATACTTAAATTTAGCCTTAATAACCTTTCAATTTTTCAATAACTCTTGTAACTAATACCTAAAAACCCGAAATTAAGACAATTTTTTTATATATCGCTGCCTGAATCAGATTATTCCATGTAAACTTTTTATCAAAAATGACTTTTTAAATTTATATAATTATACTATCTATTTACATAAAAAAAATCCCAGATATTTATAAAAATTAGTTAAATTATAACCAATATAAGATTGTACTATCATAAATATAGAAACTTAATTTCAAAATTGCTCTGAAAAATTTACAAAAAGTGGAGATGAAATAACCTAATTCTCAGTAGACACATGCAAAGGAAACTTTCAAAAACTAGCTCTTGTCATTCAAAATGTTGAGTAATTATATTCAGGTCAACTCCGCGTTCGCCCATATGGTAAATTATTAACTACAAGGCTGTCTTGGTGAGGGGGTATATGGTCAAAATAAATTTTTTGATATATTTACCTATTTTAAATTTATCGCTAGAGTATCCTCCTATTGCTACATCTATCCTCCGCAAAGCTGATTCGTACAATTTGATAGCCTTAAAAATATTCATTAATTTTTATATGTCTTCATTCATATTAAAGGTCTGCAAAACCCGACTCAAAAATCTAACCCAAAGACTAAACTAGGAAATTGTGCTTAATTTTTATAATTTTGACTTCCTGGTTAGGTCGGGCGAGGAATAAGAAATGAATTTAAATGCTCAGAGTGGGTCAAGGAAATGTTTATCTTCCTAAAGTAGGTCTCTTTTATAATATAAAAAATTATATAAATTATAATCAGAAAACTCTTTAATTTTTAAACAAACGCTGATTTCAAAATAAATAAACTTAAGCATTTAAAATCCTTAAAACACAGCTTTTTTATTATTGTTTTATTTTAAAATATATTTCTTTTCGATGTAACTTTTCGTAATACTATTAAAAGGGGAAATATCGTTTTACTTATTTTTAATTTTTTTATAAACTTTTTTGTAAAATCCTTCCCAATTTTTAGGAACTACGCGATTTTGTGGCAACTCGGTTGCGGCTAGATGGATGAGAGGTAGGGACGCCATATTGCAAGCGATCAACAGAGAGTTTTGATCGTCACCTAAACTCTCAAAAATAGTGGAAGCACGTGAGTAATCGTTTTCGCAATTGGCGAGAATGGACTGAATTAAATCTTTAAAAAAGATAGATAAAAATGTATTCTATCTTTTCGTTTCCACTTAAAAATAACAAAAGAAAATTTTACCATATGTTTCTTGTACGTCATGTTCATCTGATAGTTGGGCGCAATGATTTACCAGTGTTTTGCATTGATTTATCTTAGAATTTGCTAATTCGTTGAGACAATTGGCTAATTTTTTGGAAATCCTGTGTATTACGTTGGTAGGGCGTTCAAGATCCCTGGCAATTTCTAACGCCTTTTCGTAATAAGATACAGGGCTTTTTAATAAAAAATTTATAATTTAAAAACATTTAAAAAGGAACCCAAAAAATTAAATTGGTGGTATCCTATTCATCAGAGTTCTAAAAAAAATCTTAGAATTTTTGAGCAAAAATCTTTGAAGATTTGTATTCGAAGAAAAAGATTAACCTAAAAATGCCAAAATCTTTTATAATATATTTCAAGATGAAATCAAAAATTTTAAAATAAAAAGAATTTACTCAAATTTTTTTTAAAACACTGCCATTCTTCATATTATTAAATCATATGATAATTGGCCCTGTAGGGCAAAAGCATAGTAATATGAAATTTTATTTAACTCTATAAATAGGTGTTAAATCTATATTTCTAAAAATTTAGGGGCAGGACGGGCCAAATAATTTTGAAGGAAAACTGGTGTATTTATGTAACTATAAATGATTATAATTGGAAAACAGATAATAAAATATACTTAACAAGGAAAATAAGATTTAAGAAGAAGTTGATATATTAAAATCAAAAAGTTTAACTTAATATTTACGATATTTTAGTTGACAGGGTACGAGAAGTGATGGACATTCTAGTAATGCAACTTTTAGGTTCATTTGTATCTCTCCGAATAGTGTCTTCAGAAAATGTTGATAAAAACTTTTCTATAATAATTATAATTTAAATAAAATAGTATATACGCTGATAATAAAAACAAAAACGTCAAGTTAATGTGAATACACATAGTAGTTTGAAAATATTGTAAAATTAATATATAAATGATAAGAGGTCATAAAATTTTGGCGAATTTAAAAGGTATATCCATAATTTACCAATTGGTATTAAAAACAAATTTATATATATATAAAGGTGCCTTATGATACAAATATAGTATTTTCAGGTGCCTAAAAACTGAAATTAAAAAAAAACACTATATAGTTATGAAGCTAGCCAATACTCTATGCCCCCTTATTGCTTGGCTCTATCTTCCTGGCCAAATAATAATATCTAGATTTATTATTATCCTATCTCCCACTTATAATTTTGTTCATTTAAATGGATATGCTATTATATCATTGGTTGATTGTTTTAAACTATCCTAGGTAATAAATAAATCTATAATAAAATTCTTTAAAATTTTTTATACACAAATATTTCAAAATTATTTTTAACATAGCATAAGATATAAGAAATTGGTGTCCATAGAAAAATGGGAAGTTTTGGGATGAGCAATCTTTAAAGCTATGCTACTTGGAGGAGGAATCAGAATAAGCGTGAGTCAATCATAGAGTGAGTTAATAAGACAATGAAATTTTGATTTGATATGTATTACTAGCAATATTTTCAACAAAAATATCCGAAAAGGCATAAATTTATCAATAGCAACTTTTCAGGCATTTCATTAATTTGTATATGAAATGACAATATATGTAGCGAAAAAAAAACACAATTATTATACCTTTCTCTAAAAAAACCAAAGTTCAAATCGTAGCTAGATTATTATAAGGTTCTAACTCTATTTCAAATAATTCCGAAAAAAAAATTAATGACAATTGGTTTAACATAATTTCTAAAAAAAAAAATTATGAAAAGGATAAGGGTCACTGAGGATGGTATTCAACTCTGGCACTTATTTAGGCTAAAAGTGGCGTTAAAACCTAATGAGAGCAAATAAAGTGATAATTACTAAAAAAAATATAGATCATTTATATGATTCTAAAATATGAGATACTTTATTTTCATTTTCTATTTTTTGTGTAATATATATGCAAAGGGCTATTGATAATAAATTTACCTAATAACTCATCCCTTTCAACCATGGCAAAGTTTCTCTCAACGAAATTTTCATAATTGAGAGCAAATCGCTTCAAAAAATCCAGAGCCAATTGTAATGAATTTTGAAAATAATGATTGACAACCAAATTGTTATTGGTAAAATGCGGTTCCTAAAATACATCATTTTGCAAAATAATATTTCCTTAGATTCATAAAAAAAAAATTTATTTTAAAATAAACTTTATCTGGGCGGATCATGTGATCCCCAATGGATTCGTAGAGCGGAAGTAAAAACATTTTTGGTTCCACAGGGAAAAAAGAACTCTGATTCGAGGTGAGGGAATGATCAACGGCAGAGTTCAAGATTTCTTCAAGTTAAAAATGTTTTAAATAAATTTAAAAAAATTATTTTGTATAGTGGACCAGATATATTTTGTTTAATAAATAGAAGATTTCAAGATAAATCATTTATAATTACCAGAAAATAAGTCGAAATTCATCGAAATTCTATTAATAGTTATTTTTATTATAGATCAGCAAAAGTAAGCACGGCCCGTGCCCGATGCCCCTAATATTTTTTAAGTAAATTCGGGCCGGGTCGGGTCTTAGAAATTTTTTAAAAAATATCTAAATTTATCAATTCTATGTTGAATTTTTTATGTAAAATAAAAATATGTGATTTTATTTATAGAAGGTTGACGCCATATAACATATATCGTTTATTTTGAGTAATTATAAAATTAATTTCTATATTTAAATAAGGACCAGGCTGGCAAAATTTTTTTAAAAAAATTTCGGGCCGGGCCGGGCTTGAAAAATTAGGCCCGATGCAGATCACTTATTTTTATATCGTAATTATAATTTTGGTTATGAATAAAAAGCCAATTTGGCGCGAATTACGCGAGCCAAAATATTTAGTTAAGCATTGAGGCACAAGTTATTTTATTTATTATTCTATCTTCAAGTTAAGCTATATTTCCCCCATAAAAAACGCGGTTGAGAAAGTGATAATTTTTAGCCAAAAAGTAGGTTTGGTGTCATATTTTTTTAGCGGGCCACAAAAGGGAAAAACAACCCAACTTAATTTTAAATATTACTGATCCCCAGATAATTTTTTTATTATGAAATGTGATAAGAAAGCATTACGATAAATGCCTTCAGCAAAAAAGTTAAATCTTTTAAAATATTATGAAAAAAATTACTAAATGTAGAGAAAAATTAGTAAAATATCGTATATTGCTCAAATAATTTACAATTATTTTTTAAGGCCATGTCTAAAATTTTTTTTTAAAAATTCGAAAAGTTTTCTTTCACAAATTTTAAAAAAAATGTAATGTTAAATATTTGAAATTATCTAGAATAATGTTTTGGGCATGTTTTTAAATATTTAAAATAGTATTTAAGCTTCCAAAATTTGTGAATTTAATTTTTTGATTTTGGACACCACGTTAAAAAAAATATACCATACCAAAACCCGAGACCAAATTTTTATGCTCTAAAATTTAAAAAAATTATCCATGTTTGCTTAGCCCATTCTAAGGGTCCGCCCTGGGCCTAAGTGGGTATGCGATCTCTATACAATGCATCTATTCAAAAAAATAAATTATATTTGCTATACACAGGGTATTGTTATGTTATACCATAAGACTCGGCGCAAAGTTGAAGGTATTGGATGGATGAATAGAAGTTGAAATTGTCCATGGCTATGTTTGCCATAGTGACGTAAAGAAGGAACAACTTCTCCAATAACAAAGCTTGGGAGACTAAAGAAGATTTCGTTAATTGCAAATTGTTCTGTTCATTGACTAGGCAGGTTAAAGCCTTTATATATATATGTATATACATATAATAATTTTATGTTATAGAATGATGATACTCAAAAATACTTAACAAAGTTTTAATCAAATATAAAGGAAGAGGGTATATATTTTAAAAAGTAACTCGAAATGTTATTAGTTGTTTTTGCAGTTATACTCCAAAAGCTATTTAACAGTTACAGTTTTCAAAAGTAACTAATTACCGATAAACTTAGTTGTAACTAGTTAGATTAATGACAATAGTAATTTACAAACTTCCAAAACACATGTTAAAGCAGCTTCGCATCGTTTCCCTATAACATCGGAAGGGGGGAGAGGAAATTGACTCAGCAAAGGCTTATCTTCCAGGACGAGACCATTGGGACAAATCTTTTTACCACGCAAGCGCCGTGGCTGCATTAGCTTAGTCAAAGATACGCGCGCGGATTCGCGTGTAGCTATTCCTTCATTCGACTCATGTCCGATTACTTCTTTTGTGATAGTAGGGCGAGAAACACATTCCTCTTTTTTGTTCCTATTCTTTTTATTACTTTCACACAGTAAGAGAGTGGAAGGAGAAGATTGAGAAGTACTATACTCGTCATGATCAAAGGGATCACTGTTAGCTGGAATATAGGCTTCAGAAAGAGCAAGTGATGCAGAAACAAAGAGGCGCGTCCAATTTTCTCCACAAACTGTTGATGAATCAGGTGTAAAAGCGTTAAAATCCTGACGAGCAAGCTTTTCATAACGCCTCTCTGCTTTGCGTCGCTTTCGTTTAACGATCAGTGGGATGTCGTCCCTGGAATTGTTGAGCGCCTTAGTTGAATTCTTGAGAAGTCGGCGGCATTTAGTGAGAAGGGCAATGCGACTGTCTGCCTCAGAATCAGGACGGGCTAGGCGGTAAAGTAAGAAGGCAACGGGAAGTGTGTATGGATTTTTTATGTTAAACGGTTGCTGTCGTATGGAGTTAGTTGCAGCATGCTGGATAATCTGGTCTGCAGATTCGCGTGCTTGGCAGTGGTCAGGATCACGGCTGGATACGTTAAATTCTGTTATTAAACTAGTCAAGTCATAGAGCTTGACGACCTCATCGCCGGCCCCTTTAAAAAGCCAGTATGTGTGGCCTTGCTTGGCGCACTTACTTTTTACGAAGGATAACAGGTTTCGAGCCAGATCGCGTATCAAATCTGGGTTGAAGGTAGTTGGCACTTCCGATTCGATCCCACTCCCCGGCTGGTTATTAGGAGAAGCGGAGCAAAACGGAAGTTCAGGGATCTCACCTGTTTTGAACATCTCGTAACGTTTCACCATACCATCCAGATGATAACACATAACCAATTCGGGCACGTTACACATGAGATTATCGAGCCAATAATCAAGTCCAGTGAGCACGTTTATTCCAGGTTGATTCATATCCCTGTTGTTCGTTTTTAAGTTTTAATATAGGATTAATTATAAAATAAAATTGATGCTTAAATGTGTACATTTGCGATATTGTTATTCAATAGGGTAATTCTATAATGGAAGCTTAAAGAAGAAGAAAAATCTCAAAGAGTCACATAGTTTAACGAATACCATGAGCTATGCAAAACAGGGTAGATAAATTTTAATTAGTAGAGATTTCGCATTGGACTGAGATTTTACAATATAATAATTATAATCTGGCCAGATTTATTCATTATATAAAATAATAACCAAAAGCTATTATTTTTGTATAATAACGCTGCAATGTACTAGTTAACGCTAAAATATTAAAAGTTTTATTTAGTTAAGGCTATATAACCTTGAAAGATAATATGTACCCTCTTAAAAATTTTATTTGTCTAATTTTATATATATATATATATATATATATTAGTTTTGTTTAAAAATAAAAAAGTTGGTCATATATATGCTCTTTATTAATGTAATCGTAACCCATGCAAATATTGTTTTTAGTGAGATTGTTCGGGTCAGACCAAAAAAATAAGATAACAAGTTTTTATCTCCCCACCTGAAATGTTAGGCATCGCAATAACTATTTGGATAATTCTATTGTTAAAAAAAATATGATTTAACTTGTAAAATATTATGAATGAGGATTTTTTTTCGATCAATCAAATGCTTACTAAGGCGTTCTGATGAACTGAAGACCGTTTTATAAAAAAAAAGCAAATATAGATTGAAGGCAAATACAAAAAATATATTATTAAAAATAAATAATTGAACAATTAAAAGGGAAATGTTAGAAGGTAATTTCTATTAACCAATCAATCCTTCACCTTAAGAAAAAAGGGAATGGGTTTTCACGACATTGCCTAACTAGTAAGAGGTTAGTAAAACATGAGATAGCAATAAATAAATCAGTGAATTGAGTTTTATTTTTTAAATTAGCATTATTAGATGGTGCCGGTGGTAGTGAAGGTCAACGGTCCGGACCTATCGATCTTAGAACGGGACCAGACTGGACCGATACAAAGGCAGGTCTTTTATAAATAATTTGCCTTTATATTCAATTTATATAATGTAAATTTCTGTATATATTTTATTTTACAGTGTTTTTCTAAAGGAATTACTTTTTGTGATATTTTTTTCTTTTTCAGTTCATTTTTATTTAGTAATATAAGTCTAAAACAAAATGCTTGTCAAAAACGCATTTCATTTATAAATTAAATATATTCTTTGAATTTATAAAGTTAACGTAATATACTTTTATATATAATAAAATCATAAAACAAGAATTAGACTCTAGAGAAAAACGAAAACATCATAACAAATAATTAAATGACCAGTCATATCGGTCCACTCCTGACCAAAGACCTGGATCTTCACTAGCTAGTTTTAAATATATGGTAGGCTCACAGATTTAGTAATGCATCTGATATTTCAAAAAAATACAGGAATTCACTCCGATAATCAACAGTCTACATGATGGATCTTTTTTTCAGTTGACAGGCCAAGTTTACCTAATTTATACCATCATTAGGAGCATATAGGGGTCTGCAATTGGTGGGTTTTCAACCCAAGGTGATGATTCATGGTGTATTATACTGAATGATAAAATTTATTTCCACCTTCAACAGTGTTATTTTCTTATTCCTAGTTAAAATATGATGGTGCTTTTGATTTTTAATGTAACTCTTCAAATATTTCTAAATTCTTACCTTGTTGCAAAATAATATATAAAACAAAAAGATAATATCCCATTTTTAGCTATTTTTCCTTTTAAAATAATTAATTTTTTATTATTATTAGATAAATTATTATAAAAGAAAAATATCATATAATTAATAAATTCATTTGTAAAATAATCAAATAATATAGGATTCAATTTTTTGAAAATATTGGCTAATATAAATTTTTATAAACAGTAAATATTTGCCCTAATTCAATATTTAATATCATTAAGAAATCAACTATAGCTTTACACAAATATTTCAATTTTGTAAACGTCTAATGAGTTAAGATAATTTTATTTTGCAATATATTTGTTAGTGACCTGTTTCGGGCCTAATTTTTCAAGCCCAGCCTGGCCTAAAATTTGTTTAAAAAAATTTATCTGGCCTAATTCAATTCCAGAAATAATTTTCTTCATTTGTCCCAAAATGTGTAACCCAAAATTAAAAAAATCATTTGTCTGCCTAGAATTTTTTAAATATAGAAAAATTCAAAATTTATTAAATTATAAAAAATATTACCACCTGTTTCTATCATGAAAATGGAGTGATATCATTTTAAAATATTAAGCCCTTCCTAGCCCAAACACAAAATTTTTTTAAAAATAGGCTTGGCCTAGTCAAAGCCTCTTTGGGCTAGGGCTGCAAATCTCTAATATTTATATCCTCCGATCACTTATTAATTTTTTTATTTTAATATTGGCTTATAAATTTGCTAACAAATGTATCATAATAAAAGATAAAATATTTTTAAATTTATAATGGTTCATATCAGTGTTTTGCTAAATGAGAGCCCTTATATTAATCCTCTAGTCAGTTATTCTGAGTTCTTCATAAATTTTAAATTCTTAAGTTATAATAAAAAAAATATTTGATATTCTACATTTTTAAGAAATATTCACTTTAATCTCAAGGTAATGGCGGGATATTTGCCTCCCCCAAATATAGGTAGATCTGATCTAACTAGCATCCTTAGATCTTCAAAATTCCATAAATAATTTCGTGGTAGGTCCCAAAAATTCTCATCATAATTAAATGTGCTGTTTTGACTTGTATCCTTCATCTCATTTGCATTTTCCTTTAGGAGTGTTTTCAAATGTAAATCATTGGGTAATGCTGTCATTTCAGAGGCTTTGGATTCAAACTTATAACTCTCTAAATCTTTTTCATCACTGATTTTGTGGGTAAACAACATTTTATCATGCTGAGGTTGTATGTCCATATTTTTTTTAAGCATAATTTTATCATTATAATAGTCAGCATCCTTAGACTCATCTTCATAATTTGGCCAAGGAATTGATAAGGGAGTTTTATAAGTCAAATCTTTGATGGTTTTTGTTGGTTTACCCCTATTTATAATGTTGTTGCTCAAGAGATTTGATAAATCAAGGCCTAATTCTCTAGTCAATAAGTTTTCGAAGGAAAAGTAATATTCAGCATCATTATTTGATGAATGGTTAGCCAAGTGCATGGTTTCAATAAATTTAATCAATGAATCTTGGTTATCCCAAAAATTAAAAGTGTTGGAATTTTCCTGAATATTTGACAAATTTTGCAGAGATTTGGGAAATTCCCCCTTTTTAGCAAGAAACCTTAAATGTATTTTTTATATTTTCTGTAGGAACAAAATATATGAATTTACTTGAAATATAAAAACTTTGCCATCAAATTTCTAAAATCTAAATCATTGGTATCACTCTGGTATTCATTTAAATTAAAAGTGGCAACCTTATTTTATACTTAACTTTATTTAAAAAAATAAATAAAATTATACTTGGCTCTTATCTTTTGAATTCATAAGATTGTGATATATATAATGATGAAAAATAGCCCACATAATAATCTATATATGCTATTTATGAAATTATTTTAAATTATTTATAGATTACTTCAGATTTATTAGATACTGAATCACATTCAAGTAATAATTTCAATTTTTCCCAAATCCTAAGATTTTCAGTGAAATCAAAATCTTCTAATAAAATAGTATCCTCAATTTTATGAATTATTACACTAACACATGATTTTGAATATGGCATTTTTAATAATTTTTTAATGATCTAAAGACCAATAAATAAAATATATCATTCGTAAAAAAATTACATTTGCTTCAGAAACCACATCGATCTTGCCTAATACATCAAGAAACTTGTTGGCAATTTTAAAGCTTAATTATATAAATAAACATATAATTTACAATATCAAATAGATACCTTTCAAGGGCATGATTCAATTTTTGTTTAATATAATATTTAATTTCAGTATCATCTGTGCCTAAACTAATTTCTGAAAAAGGTATACAAAGCATTCCTTCATAATCATGACTAGAATCATGTCTGAAAAGTGTTGATAATGTTAACAGATCTGTTTGTGAAATATTTTCCATATGCAGTTTAAAATTCAGCGTAACAAAGCGATGAGATAGAAGAATTCAGAACAAAATTTGATAAGGCTGTCAATATCAATCAATTAAGTAATTATACTTATGTCGTAAAATTATAATTCTAATATTTTTAAAATTAAGATATAAACATCTACAAGTATATATTCAAATTATTTATTTTAGAATTCTTAAATGACCTCTTATTTTATAATTTATAAATTCATAAAAAAATTTTATTTTGTTGTTATGATTTCTTATTTTAATTTGAAATTACTTATTTCTGGTATGTATAAAAAAAAAGACTTAATTTTATATTATATTTTATAATAATCATTACATATATACAAATAATATTATAAACCCTAGCATGCCAAGTCACTACCATCTAATTCCCTCGTCACAAGAGTGGGGCCCAAGGACTATAGCCTGCTTAAATGAAAAAAAATTCCTTAAAGGCTTCTTAATATGCCCTTAAACTAAACATTAACCCCTGAACTATTTCTTCTATATTTCAATAAATATTATATTACGATTTGATTTTATTATTAATAAGAGTATCTAAATTTATTTAAATGAGTGATATAAATTATTAGATTAGATTAATAGATATAAATAATATTTTATTATTTAAAAATTAAGAAGATTATATGAATTTTCATTATTATATTAGACTAATACATATAAATTATATTCGCTATATATGGTTGCAAAAATGGAACATCAATATCACTCATAGTATCGAAATATTAATTTAAAATAAAACGAAGCTTAATTTAACCTTTTTGTTAGAAAATTTTAATTGTTTCAATTTCTACTATGTTGAGACAAAATTCTATGTATATAGAAAAAAATATTAGATATAAATCATATTGTTATTTTATTTCAGAAATCATATGCCAAAAAATGCGATATGAACAAAATTAAAATAATAGTAAGTTATTTTACGCCATAATTTATTGTTTTTAGAAATGTGGATTGTAACCACTCTTTATAATTGTTTTTAAGTCCCACTTTTATTTTATACTTAGTTAAGTTTGGTTAACAATCTGTTTCATTTAATTTAATAAAGAATTACATTATATCTTATCCCATGATTTTATTTTATTAATCTTTTTACATTATCTTCAAAATTTTATTTGAGATAATAATTTGAAGTTACCAATTTAATATAATTTGGTCGATAAAAGAAAATAAAATGAGGTTAATAAGTTGTTGAAAAATCATAAGTGAAAGAAATAAATTAAAAATCAATGTAATAAATCTAAGTTGTCAGATAATATGAATAAGTTCTATGTAAATTAAAATTACATATATACATTTAGATATTTATATAATCCTAGAGATTTTGCTCATATATGCAAGACCCAAATCAGACTTTTTAGGAACGACTAGCAGGGTTTCTTTTTTTTGTAAAACATATGAAATAACCCAAAGGCGTTTAAATCACAGATCCAAACTGTAATGAATATTGGTTCAGTTCAGGTTTAAATAGAAACTCGTTTAAAGAAAACAATCGCCACCTCCAAAATTATTTTGGCCCAAAACCAAATATTACATATAGCTTCCAAATTCTTAAAGAAAATTTAGCTAAGAAATTTTCATTCGCTCATTAACCATTATATGCGAAAAGAGCAAAAGAAATCCACATTTGACGATTCTTCTCAACCTACGAAGGTTTCCTCGAATAATCTAGTCGAAGCTATTGGTCTTTTCAGTCAATGCATAAATATGATCCATTAATGTGTCCAAGACAAATAATAGTTTTAAATATATATATATTTAAAAAAAGCTAATTTAGCAATCAACCTGTTTTTTATTATTGTTTTTTTTACTAAATATTGAATTACAATATGAAAAAAGGTGTAAAAAAATAATAATCTGGCCTATAGGCTAAATATGTCTTTCAAACAAATTAAGATTAAATAATTCGAGGGTATTTTTTATTGGTAAATGATTTATTCAATATTCACTGAAATGATTGGTGGTAAAAATTGTCAAAAAAATATTGTACGTATTTCAGTCTATAACATATTTATATTAAATAAACAAATTCAATATAGACCATAAACTTAAAATTTACCAATACCCCTCCCTATAATTTACATTTTACTTAATCGGGTACGGGCTTTTCTCTCTCTTCTTATTTCCCGTAGGCGTTTAAGCAAGTGGTTTCGCCTCTTGCGCGCACAGGTAACTGCAGCCTGCCCAAGAACTGTGGATGGGCTCATCTCATAGGTTACCCCCAAATTTCTTAACCCAATTAGATGGGATGAGATAGTCCAAGCGTAGCTCTGCTGTTTCATATAGCGATAAAGGGTAATTGCGCTTATTATGACGTATGACGTATAACTTTAAAAAAATCATTGCCGACATAAATAAATATTAAGCATCACCATAATGTAAAAATATAATCCCAACCTTTTTTTATTTTACAAAATAGTTTATTTTCAAATGTATATAAAAAAATATATAATATATATATATACATAGGTTTTGTCAAAATATTTTAATATTATAAATTTCATTCAATCATTTATCAAAATATACAACTATAATATTTAAGGTGATTGAAAGATAAACGCGCGAGAAAATATATGTATGGTTATAAAACGAGGAACTTTTGAAAAGCAGCTGTGTTATCGAAGAGATCTGACTGGTCATTTGACTAAATATGATTATTATAAGATAATGTATTATAAAAAAAACTTTTCTGAGAGCTAACTAATGTTAAGTAAACTAGTATTTATTAGATTTGTATTAGTGACATAGCTGGAGTCTTGGGAGTTTTGTAGGTAAGATACATTCGTCTTAGGGCATCTATTAGCGAAGTGACCCTTTTCTCCACACTAAAAAATAAATTATATTTGCATTGTGAAAAGTAACTAATTTTCAAATGTTTTTATCCTATACCCAAAACATATAATAATACTTACCTAGATTGATGATTCATTCATTAAAATGTATTTTGAAGCGTCGTTGAAATACAGATGAGCTAGTGTCATGTTATTTTAGTTTTCCGTATAATTTTTTTAGATTATAAAATAAAAATGATTTTTTTTAAATAAAAAAAATTGAAAAAATGTAAATTGTTTATACGGGAAAACTAAAATGGCCTGCCACCAGCTGATTTGTATTGATACACCATTCTAAATAAATTAATCGCCAATTTAGGTATTATTAATATGTCATTGCTTATATCAAATATTTTAGCTTAATCAAAAGATATCAGATTAAAAGTTTAAGTAAAGGTTTGAGAGATATGATTTAGGATTTAAAAATGATTTTTAATTAAAATTATATAATATCTGAATTTTATTGTAAATTAAGACTCCTATTCAAAAAAAAGAAGATAGATTTCATAAATTTTCAATGGAGTTTTAAAATATAAAATTTAAATTATATATGATAAATTTTTTTAAAGGATTCTAAAGAAAGATAATATTTTAGAAAAACTATTACTGATTTAATTAAACTAATGTTATAAATGGAATATTACTCTATAGCAGACGACATCCTCTAAGTTTCTTCTTTCGGCGTGGAAGTGATGTGTACCTCGTGGTATGAAATGACGTATATCGTCTCCTTTTAAAGATGGCATGTATGAGGTTATTTTGGCTTCGCCTTTTGGTAATATGATAAAAAGTATAAATATTATATAAACTAACTAGAGTCAAAAAGAAAAACTGCCTTTAAAAATCTTTATGACTTTTGTTTTCAAATAAAAATTCTAAAATTTGGTAAAAAATAACTCAAGAATTTTTTTAAAAAATCAGATGGTGTTTAGATCTTTTTCAAAATTTTCATCAATAAGCTGTAACACAAAATATTTAGATTGTACAACAAATCTGATTATAAAACGATTAACACCCAATAAAATCAGACGATAATTAAAATCATCATTATCCGTTTTTTTCGTTTCTTTTTATTAAAAATAGTAATTGATAATTTAACAACGAAAATTTAAAATAAAAATAAAGATATAGGGTGATGGATCTGATTTAAAAACATGACTTAAATTATTAAATCAGTAAAGAGTGTCCGCAATTCAGCACCCAAGTTTGATTTGTGAATTCTCTAGGAAAATGGTGGAATAAACCTGCAGTTCCCAGAGTTTTTCAAGCAACCTCAAGATACCGAATCCATATTCCGAAAACAAGGAAGTGGTAGTATATCTGCCAAGACGGATAGGAAAATTTTCTATGCTGAATATTCCTTATTCTCAAATAAAAATCATGGTAGTCACCAATCTCGAAGAATTTGGTTCTAAACATGTAGTCATATCATGTAGAAAGTTTTCAACATATTCAGAACCTTATAAGAGTTAAAATCATATAAGACTTTGGAAAAAGGACTTTAACCAATGCGTCCTCCGATTGGCTCTTATAAGTTCTCGTATAACAATGGCTAACAGAACTTTCTTCCACTAATCTAACGCCAGTTTGATTTTTTTTTTTGAGAAATTAAGGGTTAATTTAGCAAATTTTTCTTTAAATTCGCCTAAAGATTCAAAATGATGTCGTCTATTTTTATAAATTAATAATTCAGTTTTGCACAAGAAAATCCAGTGTAATTATATGAGGAAAGTTAGGGAGGTATTAAGAAAATTCAATTAAATCTATAATTAACAGACAAAAATTCCTGTGTGGATATAGCTCTATAACGCTGGGAAAAGGGGGGGATTTTTTTCTTCTAATGATGCAGAAGCGTTTTGTCGATTTTCTTAAATCCGCAAAGAGGAATTGGTCTGGGCGTTTACTGAAAAAACATTAATTAGATAAAAAATTTAATAACCGTCTTTTAGAATATAATACAAATAACACAAAGAAGAAAGTATAATAAATTTCCTGGATTAGAAAGAATATCTAGAATTTTCGATATTTGCATTTAAAAAAATTATTCAAACATAGATATAAGCTCATTCTTCTTTTCATTATTATAATGAAGCGATAAATTAAAAATATCACCATTGTTTTTTTTAAATATTATATGTGATATTTTTTTTATCGCACATAACAAAATATATATTTTGATTCAGATTCGTTTATTTTCAGAGAAAAAATTGGACGTCGATATTTAAGATGAGGCATCAGTCTGGTACTAGATATAGATACAATATCCGATATCTTTAACATTTATGAAATTATTTATATATAGATAAAATGGTTCAAACACTAAAGGATGTCGAAATCTTATAAATAAGTCAAAAGTTTATCATAAATGACATTATTTATGTCCTCGTTCTCACCTTAAAATATTAAACCAAAAAAAAATATTGGATTATATGAATATTTTATCCATCATATTTTGATAAAAAAACAGTATTTTAATTACGCAAAAACTAAAACGAAACCTTTGAGCTTGGGGCAATGTGATAGCTTGTGACCTAATTCACCGCAATAGTGGCAAGTTATCATTCCTCGCCCCCTAATTGGTTGAAATGTTGTCCCTAAAAATAAATTATTTAATTAAAAACAATAATCTAAAAAAAAATCCATCATTCAGGAAATAAAATATTTGAAGGGGGAATTTTGGAAATTAAACTTAGTGAAAATTGATGAAAATGAGAATGACACTAGAACCCCTGCAAGTCGACCTACTCGGTTCGATTCTAAAGAAAAATTTAAAAATCAAGTCAGACCTGGCTTAAAAAAAATTAGAATTTATCTGCAACTCGGCATTCAAAGTTGACGCAAATTCGTGGCGAGATATACAAAAATGAATGTAAAAATATTATTTTTATATCAAATTTTGTATATTATGCCATAAATTCGCGCTAAATGTGAATGCAGGGTAACGCTGCATTTATACCAAGCATGATTTGCTCTAACGTTGCTAAATTAACCATTAACGAAATCAGAGCTGATTCGCCACAGCTATACCTTTTAATGTATATACGTATAAAGCAGCTGTCGCAATTTCATCATTTCTTTCTGTATTTATAAAATTATACCTATTGATTTGTTTTTGTAAATTATGCAGCAAATAATTTCGCAATGCTTAGGCAAATCGCGATTACTATAAATGAGGCGTAAATGAACAAAGCGACATGATTTACTTAATTTTATTTAAAAAAAATGCGTTTAATTTTTTTAAATAAAAATTTTGGGACAAGTTCGAACTCAAAAATTATAAATTTAGAGGCCGGAGCTATCCTCCAAAAAATTGAAATAGATCTAAATGCAGGGGGTTTCCAGGAATATCTATAATAGACAATGTATATTCTTATTTGCATTTTTTAAATTTAAAGTGAAATATTTTTCGGTCAAAGTTTACCAAAAGTAGTAAAAAAAATTAATGAACATTATTTTCCAACTAGGATGTGATTACGTGCTATGGATGGTAATATATATTATTGTTAAAATACCTGAAATAGTATGCACGCGGTCACCATAACCATGATGGAAAATGGGAGGCGGAGCGGAGGGAAAAGAGTAACCAGGTAAGGTGGCAGCAGACATGGCGGAAGGATACGGAAAATTAAGATGGTGATGAAAGTGGGGTGCGCAAGGACCTTCGGTAGAGGGATGTGGTGCATCAAAACTCGCGCTGATTTGTGTATATAAATATATAAAAGATGAATCGTTGATAAATTGGTATTGATTGAAATCTTGAAATCAGTGATTATTTTGAATAAAATTTATAACTAAAATCAATTTTTTTGACTGTATTGTAAATCTTTTAAAAAATATATTTTGCATATAAGCTTTAATTAATTTAATAAATATTATATAAACTATTTAAAAACTATATAATATTTATATTATAAAAAATATATTCCTCTAAATAAACAAATACAAATTAGAAAAACGAAAAGAAAATAAAGAAGGAAAAATAGATATAAGAAAGATCTTTGGAAAGAAGACTACTGTTGAAGTTTATGTAATTCGTTTTAAGAATCGCTATGGCGAGTATATGTCTTAAGTAGAAGTCTTTTCGGGGATCGCCAGAGAACTTGCAAATATGAAATTCTAAATCTTTGAAGAAGGATAAGGCAAGTTTAGCGAAGGAGGTGAATTGGAATAAAAATATGATCTTCTGAAATTTCGGAATATTCGAAAATTTTGAGTTGTTCATTTTGAATTTAGTCATAGTTAGATGGGGTTAAAGGATCTATACTAAAATACTCCTTAACAAAAAATTGGCCCAGTTTCCATGAGATCAAAGGGATTCAGCCACTGGGATATCGCCGACATGCGCCTTCCATGACAAGATAGCGTCATCTAAGGAAAAGTCGTTTTTTAAGGTGTGAAAATTGATAATAGGTTTAGAAATAGATTGCTCGAAATAATGATAGTGAGAGCAAGATAGGCGTTAGATCTTGGTGGGTAATGAAGCCTAAGCCTGCCCGAGTAGTTTATTTCGAAAATTCCTGAATAGATCTATTACCCCAACCAGCCACTCATATGAGCAAAAATAACAGCTCAAAATTACCAACGGAAAATCATGTCTTTACTTCTATACATCTTTATTGTCTGGCGATCTTGGAAAAGCGTCTTCATAAGACAGAGACTGGCAATAGAAATCCTTAAAGCGAATTATATAAGCTTCAACGGCGCAGTTTCTATCCAAAGAGATTTCTAGAATTATTCTTTTTTTCAGTTTCTTCTCGTTTTATGCTATATTTATCTTAATTTTTTTTACAATAAATATGGATATGGGCCATTCCATGTCAAATCGAACATGATTTGGCTGATTCCTTTTAGAATTATTAAATATCGTTGGAATTATTTAGATCGGTAAAAAAAATAAGATAGCCATTTATTTTAGCTAGATAGCACACCTGAATTTCGAAATACAGGATTTCTAAGTTGCGAAATATGGTGATTTTGGCGCCTATAAATTTTTTAAATTGCTCTTATGTCAAAAACTATTAAAGGTAAGAATAAAATAAATATATCATTTCGTATGAAAAAAAAACTTTCAAAGTTCTATCGAAAGAAGAAGAAAATTGGCGGCAATTCGAGTCTAATTTCAGCTTTTCGTTTATTTTTAGCAATAAATAGAGTTAGAATAGATGGCTCTAAGAAATTACAGATTATGGTTAAAAATTCGTTGCTAACTTACCAATAATAGGCTATTTTCGCTTTTTATACTAAAATATTTCGAATATCCATAAAATGTTCGAATTAAACTGAGGAGCAGTGGGGGCAGAATGCACCTTAGACATTTTAATAATAATAAAGTTTTCAATAATAAATGTCTTTCGTATAAATTTTTCATTATTTATTTTTATTAATTATATAAAAATACAGATAATCAAATTCATTCCATAATTTAAATTATATTTAAAACTAAATATAGTTAAAGATAAAATTAATTATATATTAAAGAAAATAAATTTAAAAGATAAATAGCTTTTTTTAATTGTCTCATTATGAGTTGAAGGACTGACTGACATATTCAAAATTTGTACTTATGTATCCACAAATAGTAGGTCGGGGAGGTGCATGCATAATTGAGGATGCAAAAAATTACAGCACCTCCTCTTTTTCGAATTTTCATTCACCATTTACCGGCATAGATATATATTATATATCCATTTATTTTTCCATAAATAAGATTCGCAATAATATTCGAATGAAATGTTACGTTTAATATTTACGATTCTGTTAAATTAGAATAAAATTTAACTTCAATTTTATTGAGAAATTACAGGAGTGAAGCAGAGGACTAAATACTTTTGGAATAAATGAACGAAGCGATTCCGATATTATTACGCAACTTAAGTCATTTAAATTATTAAGTGTATTGTAATAAATCACAAAAGGATTAATGGTAACTTGCGGTTTATTCAGTAAAATTTTTGTATCTCATCTTGAACCACAAGGGAATAATTTTCAGAAAAAACTGCCTGAACGATATATTCTCTTTCATTTAAATTCATTTTAATAGAATTCATGCCTTATATAATTTTTGAGATATAAGCCATTTAAAAATTTTACAGGTGAGAAAATCATCTTGGGAACTTGGTGTGCTAGCAAGCTAAAATAAACAGATTTCTTATTTTTTAACCTATCTAAATAATTCCCGCAATTTATAACAATTTTAAAAGGTTTTGGCTGGAAAGGGCCTTTTTTGATCTATTTGACATGGAGTCCAGTTCGAAATATTTTGATATAGTATAAATATCCTGTTATTGGTAAATTAGCAAAAAAACCATAATTTTATATAGCGCCATATATTTTATAAAATGAAATTTCAATTTTTGGTAAAAAAAAAAGAAGCATATTCCGGAAGAGATAGCGTCAATATGGATTTTCCCACATCTTACATATTTTTATAAAAGGTGTCTAAATAAAAAGCATTTCGGAAACTAACTCCCCTATTGCTTAAAAACGCGCGTAGAGCAGTAAACTGAAATAGGCGCCAATTTTTATTTAATTCTTTCGATAGACCTTTAGATTTTTTTGCCATTTAAAAATTTTACATTTGCGAAACTAGTAATTTATCGCCACCCTTGAGATCCTGTATCTTGGAAACCAGGTGAGCCAATGAGCTAAAATAAACTGCTTTCTTATTAATTTTTTACCGGTCCTAATAATTCCATCAATTTTTAATATTTTAAAAATGGTATGCCGTAAATGGGCATATTATTTTATCGAGGAATGACCCAAAAATTATAAATTAATTAGCGAAGCGATAATTAGTAGGAAATGATATATAGTTAGCCGAGCAATATTTCCACCCGTGCTCTAAATAGATTCACCTTCGCTATTGATTAATATTAGTATTGATTTTAATTATTATTCGTAAAAGTACAACTTAGAGAATCATTGTTTTAAATTACCAGTCAGCATTATTTAAGTTTTGATTTTCATTATTTTTGATTTCAAAAAATAAAAATAATTTTCCATAGTGTTTTATCCTGATATTTTATGTTTTGATATAATAAACACCTTTAAAGGAAGATACGAAAAAAACCTCTATAATTATTTCAATTTGCTGTAGTTTAAATAAATTCTGATATTAAATATTTTAATAAGAAAAAGATTAATTGATCGCAGTTTATGCTGTGTCTAAAACTTGAAGAAAAGTAGCTCACCCACATTTTTTCTATCAATTTTTAGAAATTCTAGTTTTTTTAAATTTGTTTTAAAATTTGTGAAAGGCTTTATACAAAAATATTAATTTTAAAATAGTGTTGTTAAAAGGCTAGATTTGAGCCGATTTTCAAAAATGGCTAACTCAATATTTTAGCCAAAAAAATATTGTCTAAGCCTCGAGATTCGCTAATAGATGTCCAACCCTTTGTGCCACCTATGAGCAAAATCTTAAGGCTTGCATAATATTTTTTCTGAATAAAACATTGTTAGCCGTTTTTAAAAATCGGCTCAAAATGAGCCTTTTAACAACGTTAATATATAATAGTTAAATAATGTTTATAAGATTCTTAGGCATCGCTAGCCGATTTTGGGCAAGGTTCACAAAAAAAATAAAACGAGTAATTATGCTGCCTTATCTTCTTTCTTCAAAATGAGTTTACCTTTTACTGTTATTAGAGAACGTTGTTGTTGTTATTCCATTATAAAACAGGATGTTATCCGCTTGAACCCATTAAAATTTATTGTATGAATGTGTGATTGGGAAATAATATTCATATTTTTATTATTCAAATGTAAAAAAAATGATTATTTTATTAGGAATTATGCAATAAAATATTTAAATATATTTATTAAATATTGGTGGCGAGCTTATCGATGCAGCTCAAATCAATCGGTGGCGGGGGCAACGTGAACCTGTGATACACAGGTCCAATTATAGTTAATTTTTCTAAACTTTATTTAGCTTATATAATCGATAATTATTTATCAAAACAAATCATTTTACTGCATAAATTTGCATTCTCTTCCTTCAGGACAGAACCCATTGAGATAACTTTGACACATTACCTTTCTAATATGGCGATTTTTGCAATTTGGACCTATATTATATAATGGCGATATTTATAACTGGTTCATAAAAGATGGCTAATAATATTTGCATTTAAAAATTTCTATTTTTTGCAGTTATTTATTATATAAATTACCATGTCGGCAGAACCCACGATCATACCATTGACAGTCTTTAATCTTAGATTCTGGATCTATATGCAGGAAAGGGCATTCTTTATTATTACAAGCATCTTTTAATATTGAAAATATTTATATTTATATATATTTAAAAATAGAAATAAGAAATAAATGATAAAATATTATAGCTAATAAAAGAAATGTAGAATAATATCATCTTACCTAAAACTTAAATTAGGGCTTTACTGATCCACTAATTTTTCACCAATCTGATATTTAGGTTAATTTAAATTAGATTTAAAAAAAAGACAATTTCTATGCAAAAAAAATTATAACTGTAAACTAGAGACAAAAATACCGTCTGACTGAGGTGATTAGAGATCTGCAAATGATGGCCCAGCCCATACCTGGCATGAGCCGAGTTTATTTTTTAAAAATAATTTTGGTTCAGGCTGGGTCGGGCCTAATATTTTTTTAAAAAATTTTGGGCAGGTCTTCTTATATATAACATCATTACATTTTGTCAAATAAATTGATATATTTCTAAAATCTTGAAAGAAACAAGGTGCTAATATTTTATATTTGTAGAATATTTTTTTTAAATCAATAAAAATCAAATTTTATATTTAAATAAAGATCCAGGAGGACAAATAATTTTTATTTTTATTCCAGGACAGGTTCTTAGGGAAAATTTTTATAAAAATCATTCAGGATTGGCTGTCTTCGCGAACATCAGGTTAATTAACAATAGAGTTAATTTTGTTGACATGATTTATTTTTATTTTTTAGAAAAATTTTAGCCCGATGCAGATCATTAAGGTGATATTTGGTGCATTATCATGAATGATTGATTTTTTTTTATTTTTAGGAAATTATGCATAATATAAAATATATCATTTGAATAAAACAACCAAAAAAATGATAATATTGTATTTATACAAATTTTTTTTAAAAATCAGCTAAGTATGAACTTTTTTGAATGGGTAAATAATGGACTAAATCCATTCCAATATTTATATTGACATAAATCAAATTTAAATTTAGCTTGTTCTACTCAAAAAAAATACAAATTGTATTTTTTATCTTATTTTTTTATAATTATTAGTAAACAAATTGTCAATTAGAATAAATAATGTGCTGCCATGATGATTATAGTATTTATTGTTATAATATAAGAAAAATTAAATCAACCCATAATTGTGTCAATACCTTTTTGGCTAATAAAAAATACTCAAGTGAAGAGTTTCAGCTCAATACCCATGATACTTATATTTATTTTAAATAGTGTTTTAAGAAAAGGAATCTAGCCCAGTTGGAAATTATTAATATCTATATATTGAAATTGGTTTTAAATATGTATAAGAAAAGTAATTAATCATACTCAACATCGGTTATATAATCAAACCAAAATCTGGGGGGGGGGGGGGAGAATGGGGCAAACAGTGGTCAAAACTAACTTTCTCACCAAAAATGCATGTGCATAAAATTAAAAGATGTAAATATTAAAATGTAAATCATATTAGTTAGGTTCTGAAAAAATTTTATTTATGAAAAAATCAGTCAAAATTTATAAGAACATAAGGAAAAATAGTGACAAAACTTATAATGTAAAACATATAAATTTGTAAACATTCATTTGGAATATAATTAAACAATTAATATAGTAGATTAACTAATAAATAAAAATATACTTTTTTCTAAAATAATTTAGTAAATAATTACCTAGCATATATAAATGTATTATTTTTAAATAAATAGCAAGAATAGAGCCAATTTTAACTGCTCAAAACAGATAAAATTTGTAGTTTGAAATATAAAAAATTCATTTTAATAATTTAACAATAAAAATAATTAAAAAATAACCACTATTTACAAAGGAAAGATCTATAAAGTGTTAGAAACAAGGAATGTTTTGCTGATTTACTTTTACATTATTAAAAAAAAATAATTTAATGGACTTAAAGAGGGGCTAATTTAATATTAAAATTGTATGGAGCTTCTTACATGTTATCCTAATAAAGAAGAATGGTAAAATAAAGAATTTTATAAAAATTTGTTATATTCACCAAAAACTCTGAATAATATATTCAAATCATAAATTATACTGTATTTTGAGAAGAAATAACATTCTGGCATTTTTGTCATATCATATTCATGCAAAAACTCACAATCATCACCTTTTTTGCACAATCCTCTGAGCCAATGTTTGCAAACAACATTTTTGTCACCCTTATTTAAATATATTTTAGGAATTATATAAAACTTAGTATAAACTTTGATGTGACGAAATGGACATAATTGACCTAATTTGCATAAGCCTGTATCACGAAAATTTATGCATACTGCAGATCCAGACTCTCACAGAGAAATATATGATTTTCGATAATACTAATAGCATAAAAATTAAAATTTACTGTCCATTCCAATAAAGGGTAAAGGTAGGCACCACATTTGGGTGTCAAGAGCTTCTTCAACATCGAAATGTAGATGATTTACATTCGCTATGAGTTCTTGCATTTTTGAATGCAATGGATAGCTCCTAGAGACCTTAAGCTCTATCTACTTATAATTTTAGGGAATGTCAATGCAAATTGTTTTATATGAGAATAAAAATAAAATAATGATAAATAGTTTTACATTGTATTGTATAATATTATATGTGAATGCATAGTTATTATAGGATGTTGAGGGGTTTTAGATATATATTTTTTATATATTAAATTTTTATATATTATATTACATTCTTTATCTGAAATCGAAGTATTACATTTTGTATAATTAACTAATAAGGTTAAATAAAATGAATAAAAATAATATAAGGTTATTTAGGTTTTTCAAATATTAAATGTGAATAATAAAATATGATTATTATATAAAATCCTAGTTAAGAGAAAATAATTTTAAGTTAAACATCAATTGTTAAATTCAATTTGAATAATAAAACAAAATAGTAAGAAATTTGGCAAAATTGTAAACCTTAAAAAATTTTTGTTAACCAGCTTTACCAAAATATATTGTATAATAGTAGAGTGGAGTTATATTTATTTGGCGAAAAATAATTATTGTTGTTCTATAATAAAAAAAATCAGAAGTAAATTGTTATAATGTATATACAAATTCATGTGCATATCATTTGGCGACTCAAAAGGAGTGAGTGAATATAAAAATAAAATATAAGATGGTTAAAAATAAATAAGCCATTCAGTATTGCATGAATTCATTCTAGAAAACCTTGAGTATTAATTCTAACAAAATATCTTTGCTAGCTATAAAGGAACTTAATTATTCCAAAAATGGAGGCTATAGCTTATATAAATATATAAATTGGACTACATGTTATTTTTTTTGTTATCAAATAAACTTTTTATAAAAATTATATTAATTATAATTAATTCGATAACAACCATAAAAATACATTATAAAAATCCTCATCCCATTTCATAATCCCTAGAAATCATTCTCAAAATTTCTTCTATCTCCAAAACCATATGATATGGATTCATTTTGTCTGTCAATTCAAGTGTTCAGTAGCTAATAAATACATCTTTCCTCCCACCTCCTTTATCCAGTCCAAAATATACTCGCTGAATCGCCAACCTTGGATGGTGACAATGGCATTAAACTTAGAACGGTTCTTAAGGATCCCGTTATCACTTGGACGGCATCGCGGTCAAGACAACGAATTCTTCACCCGCCATTGTCACCAATAGTATCCACGTAGACAGTCCACGAGGTGTTAAACGTTGAAAGGCCCATGATCAAATCGCTTAAACCACCATATGGTCAAACCAACCCCAACCAATATTGATCACACAAACCTCCTTATTATCAATAACTGAATAGTCATCATACTTGTCCTTTCGATGGGCCTCATCGATGGACTATCCCCTTTTAACATAAATCTTCTGGGCAACTACCCACAAGTATCTTCGATGGACAACATCGATTCTATTTATCTTGAAAACTATGGTTACTACGTTTATCAAGATATTCAAACTTTATGTTTATAATACCTAATTAGCCAGATTCTTTTATCAGTAACCATTTTCCCAATGTTCAAATTAATCAGGATCTTTTATCAGTAACATTTTTCCCAATGCCTTATTTATCCAGCTTATATTATTAGTAACCTTTGTCCAAATATTCAAATTGGCTCGGTTCTTTTATCATTAACCTTTTTTCCTATCGAAATTATCTAAGATCTATAATTATAATCTATAAACCAAATTACCATGTAAATGTCATCATATTATCTATGTTTTCATATTTTAAGAATTAAAGTGAATATTGTGAATAGAAATATCATCATTAAAATCATACTTTATTGATAAATTACATTTTGTGCCACTTATTTTCAATTCACCGTCCTTTATATATCATCTAAAATAATATTTAAAAAAACCAATCGCTTTGCTTTACAATGTTTATTATTTTAAAATTAGTGTTAATAAAGCAAAACTAAGTTAATATGTATTATAATAATGTAAGAAGAAAGAAACGATAATAAAATTTGTTCATAAGTAATGCGTTACTTTATATTAAAATTAAAGATTTTTTTAAAATATTATTATTTATTTTCGTTTTTATCGAAACGTGGTTAAATTAAGATTATTATTTAAGTTATTTATTGTCGTGTTTATTTCAACTATATCCCCAAATTAATTATCACAAATTGTCCATAATCTTAAAATCATATTTAAATAAATTCCACTTTTGTCATGCCAGATGGCTCTTCATTTTCTTAAATATTTTCCATAATTAATAAAATCCCGAATCATTATCCTTTAATCTTATAATTATTTAATTCATTCTTCATTTGTACCAAATACTATTTCTTATTTTATTATTTTCTTCCATTTGTCAATTCATTCATCACCCTATTTGTCTTTGTCAGCAATTATTATAATTCATTCAATATCAGAACCATTACATAATCATAATTCATTCATTTAAGAAATTCATAAAATTCTTATATTTTAGTTTTTAGCATTTCATTTTGAATCCAGTTATCTGGCAGATTTAAATCAGAAGTATTTTCATTATTTGTAGCCATTTATATGACTGTATTTTGAATGGAGGTAAAGATTATAAGAGATATAGATTTTCATTTTCCCAACTGATAAATCTTTAAAATTTTTAGTTTAAATATATAATGAGGGCTGCCCATTATTTCAAAAATCATAGCGGATTTAATATTTTAAATTTGTGCTTATTCTCAATCAATGATTTAACTACTGATAAGGTTGAAGAGATCGGGAGTAGTTGTTGTCTTGTACTTTATATTTGCAAACTTAGTTTCCTACTTATCTCCTTTTTTTAATATTAAATTCCTATTTTTACCTAGAACAGCATTCTACTATAAACGATTTTTGATATAAAATTATTATAAAACTTCTTCCCTTGAATTTTGATATATCGGGAAATTTCAGTTTTCCTTTTTTACGTTTGCTTCTATAGTCTTTTCGAAATGCTACGTATTTTATCATTTTTTGGAATTTGTAACATCTCAAGGAAATTTCCATGATTCAGATGCCATTTTCAAGATTGCTAGTGTTTCATGGTGGTCTAATCCTTTCGTAAAATTTTAACATAAAATCTTTATTATCTATCTAAAATATTTGTTATATGGTTATATTATTACGAATCTCTCGACTTTTTTCATTTAGCATTTTAAAGCTAATTGAATTTTATATTTCTATTAATAAGTTATAATATAAAAATGTATATTAATCAAAACTTGACTTTCATTTAAACGTAAACGTTTTCTTTAAGAAAATGAAAAATATACCAATATAATAGCATCTAAATAATAATCCTCAAGAAATGTATTGATATGATAATCTAAATGTAAAATTGGAAAAAATTAAAATTTTAAAATATATGAAAAGAGAAAGTCATAAGTATTAAAAAAATATATGTATATTTTTTCTGATTGCCAATTTTTTCATTTTTTTTACTGATTCGCCTCAAAAATCGAATTTTCTCTCAGCCGCGTGAGCAAATACTGACTAGGTCTTATTGCTATTTCGCCCCTTTACACCATTTCCTATTTTTTTTATTATAATAAAAATGGATAAAACCATTTTTCTAATTTTTTTTTATAAAAAATATATAATTGATCAATAATTTAATTTTTTTTTTCATCAGAAATCGGAAATTGAAAAAAAAAATTGATTTCAAATTAGTGCTCAAATGACATAAGTTTTTTACAAATAATACAATTCAAAAAAAAATAAAAGTTAAATAAGAGAATGTTTAAAAACACATGGTTCATATAAAATCTTCGAACTTTATTTTTTATACGAGCCAGTTAAAAATTCTCTCATGAGCTCATATAAATCCATTGATCTTTATTTTTATTCGAGGTAATGCGTTATTCTGATGAAGGTAAGAATACTCTTTTAGGTCACCAGAGATATTTTATTAAGTAAGAGATATATTATCAAAGTTACCTAATGCGGATATTACAGAGGGAACATAGGATGGTTTAAGCTAAGTCTATCCAGATATTCTCTGGAAGCAAGTCTGTCAGGTTTTGCAAAGAACAATAAAAACATGCGTGCTTTGATTTATTTCAACTTTTTTCTTTATCAAATCTTTCATCTGTTAAGATAACTATCTAGGTTGTCCATAATACTAACGGCCATTTCTTTGTCAATTGTTTCGTTTAGTTTTTGTTTTTGTAGCTTCGTCAACAATATTCTCCGGTAGGAATATAAGATTCAATGTTTTAGTAGAACCTTGACCTTTATGTGATTTCTATCCTCCACCATGATAATAATAAGTCGATTGTCGTCGTTAAATTATTTTAGACTGTCTTGTCGTCGGTAGTAGTTTATTATTGAAATGTATTTTTTATTATTTAACTATTTAACAAAAAAGAATATCAACATAAGCATTTTTCATATAAATTAAGAATTACATATATTTCTTTATCTAAAATAATCTCTCTCTCTCTATATATATATATATATATCTAAAATTAATTCTATTTTTTAATATAACACTATTTACATTATCGCCTTAAACCTTTTATATAAATGGACAAGTTAACGTTTTATAAATAAATAAATTTAAATTGAATAGTTACGAATATGTAACCGCAATTATTTTCTTTATAGATGTATATTATGTTGATTTGATCCATTTATTATGTGATTAAATTTCAAGTCTTACATTTAATAAGTTTTAATAAGACTCAATTATATACCTTTTGAATATGTGCCCTGGGCTCCCCTAAATATTTATCACAACAAACTAACACAACTAATTGACAGTTAAATATGTTTTATTGTGTTTATGTTTAAATAAAACATATTCTTGAAATATATATAAATCCATTATTTTTATATGATTTTTAATTTTAGGATTTTAAATTATATATGCCATCTTAGAAAATATATTTCAACAATTCATCTAGGGCCTACTTTTCCTGACAACTCAATCAATCTAATCAACGGTATTATAAGCGCTATGATGACGCAGATTTTCAAATTTCCCTATAAATTTTTCTGACCTATAAAACCGACAAACATAATTGTGACATAGGAATATACAAAATAATGCTACCTACCCTTATTTAGAGGTCTGCAAATAGCAAGATATTTATGATCCGCCCAGCTTGGTTGGGATTCAGGTTTCACCAGGCCCGCCCATCCAAATTACCACGGCCGCACGGTTTCAATTTTTAAATGGCAGGTTCGGTTTTTAAAATTTAAGAAATATTTCATATGGACACATATGAGAATTTGTTTCATAATTTTATAAAGATCAAGGAGGAAAAGCTTATTTATAAATGATCATGGTAGCAGGTATTTTTTCATTGTAATTATAAGCAAAATAAAAAAATATTATTTTAACAAAATTTGGCTTTAGAATAATTTTTATTTATTCTCTAATAGGTGGAGTTCATCTTTACATATTGCCTATTTTTTTCCCCAGACCAAATAAATTATTTTCAACGTTACCCCATCCACTGGGATTGTAGATCTCTACCCACCATGGACATTAGTGTTGATAACGCGTTTCCTTAGGAATAATTCGGCTTAAAAACCTATGTTAGCTTAATACCTATAAGATTTAGTCGAGCTCTTCCCATCATCAGTTTTCCTTCATCTACATCTTTTAGAAGTTATCCACATATCTTTCTCATTTACATTTTCTAGAAAAATGTCCCCTTTGTTTGAAATAACGCTTGGATTTTATGTCTTTCTCCATTATTTAAACATTTTGCCTGAAGGAATCACTGCATATAATATTTTACCCTATTTATCTAATTTACTATTTCACATGAAAAAGAAATATAAACAAGTTAGAAATTTTTTATCATACATGCAAAAATGTATAAAAAAAATTTTCAAATATGTCAGATATATATTTAATGGAATGTTAGTTCTTAATTAATATTTCGCCTAATTTACTTGAAACTTACAACAAAAATTAATATTGCCCTATTTAAAGAGAATTGATGATTAAAACAACATTTAAATAATATGAAATAATTATTAATTCAATGGAATTACTTAATGGATAGACGGAGAGCATGTGATAAAAAAATAAAGGTAATATAAAAATTGATGACAGTGTTAATTAAATCTATAGTAGGCCAATTTAGCTCTTTAAAAATGAGGTTGCTAGATCGTGCTAAGATTTGATAAGCAAAAAAAATTCATCCATGATAACTATTTCTCCAGAACTAAATCGTTTCTTGTTTAAATATAAAATTATTAGATATAAATTTTTTATTATTAATTATAAAATCACAATAATACAAAAATATAATAACTATTATTGAATATATTATATTTAAAAATGTTAAACCAACGATATTAAAGTTTGAAATATATATATATATTTATGACTGACTTAAATAATAGGACTATAATATATTAAAATATTTTCCTTTAGCCCACCTATTCTAAAAATGAAAAAGGTAAGGTGGATAATAAATTTTGCCAAATGGAATTGATGTTTAAAAAAGGGTGGTTAAGTCAGCGCAACCGCTACTAAAATGGAACTGAGTAATACCAGTTACGATCGGAGTAGTGATGGTTGCAATCGGTGTAGTGGTGGTTGCAATCAGTGTAGTGGTGGTTGCGATCGGAGTAGAGGTAGTTAGGATCGGAATAGTGGTGGTTACGATCGGTGTAGTGGTAGTTACGATCGAGGTAGTGGTGGTTGCGATCGGAGTAGGGGTATTTAGGATCGGGGTAGTGGTGCTTGCGATCGGTGTAGTGGTAGTTACGATAGGGGTAGTGCTGGTTGCGATCGGAGTAGGGGTAGTTAGGATCGGGGTAGTGGTGGTTGCAATCAAGGTAGTTGTTATATATGTTGTATAACAGCGGCATTTAAAATTACTTTTAATCATTCTGCAATTCTGAACTCCTTGATGAAAGATTCTACCAGGCCCGCATCCGAAAATCGGTTTATAAGGAGTAATACAATCTATAAATTTTCTACAAATATAGTATATAGGCTATACATTATATTAGTATATAATATAATATATAGATTAATAAATAGTATTGTTAAATAATTACTTATTAATATTTTAATATTACCCAGATCCTGGAAGACCCCTAAGTCGTTCTCCTCTCCAGTCGCAAATAGTATCGGGAATATATGAACATTCAGCGCCATCTACTATTGCTCTTCATTCCCTATAATTTATATAATAAGTGTATTTTGCTATAGGATCAGAAATAAAATAATTTACCAATATTTCCATTTTTTAAACTAAAAAAAAAATTTTAATAAATAAATAAATTGAATGATAAAATAAATGATATAATATTTCTAAAATTTAATTAAATAAGAAATTCATCACATCTTTATTTTATATAATACAATTCGTAAATAATCGTAAAAATAATATTATTTAATTTTCTTTACCCGATTTCGTTTATCTCCCTTTTCTTTTCCAACATGTGAATTATCCAGATCGTCCCAAAAACCATTTACATCATTTTTCTTCTGGTCTGCAAAATAACCGGTATGTGATTTATCCCAAATTTCACCTTTTCCTTCGTCATATACGTCTAAAGGGCTTGCATCTTTTCCAAAATACCTTTTGTCAAGTTCATTGTAGCCATAATATTCTATTTTAAAAATTTTTTAAAAAATTATTAAGAATATTTTTCTGGGTTTAATTGTTAGTCATAATTTAAAATTGTAACTGGAGTCAGATTCTAGTCGCGCTGGTTTGTTATGACAAATGTCAATCTCAAAAGTAATATGTTGTTCACATTTAAATACGTTTTGAGTTACGATGATCCACCTTAAGGCGGAGTACTCTTTTTGATTTTAATTAACATCACAAGAAGTGGCCTTTTCTCTAAGAAATCGATTGCAAAGAATTAATGATTTAATTAAATGAATTTGTATTAAAATCATATTTCTCTTCGCTTTCAAATCTTCCCCTCTGAGGCGCACTTTAGAGATTACAGATGTATAATATATAAATATCCGACCACGATAAAAATTTTAATATGTGTGACATATACCGAGTGTGCCCAAAAATACCGCTTTTGAAGTCTTCATAACTATAAAACCCGCCCTTTGTTTTTATGAAATTTCGTATTTTATTAAATAATATTCTCAAAATTTTAAAATTAATGTTAACAATTGTTCTGGAGCCTTATGGCCCGATTAAATATTGCCTTTGTGAAAGAAAACACTCCCTGGCATAGTACGTTATACATACATAAATTCTCATAATTAGAAGATTAATAAAATCTGCCCTGTGGCTTTCTAATTCTCTCAATCTAAATACACTAGATTATCATGTGTGAAGCGAATTAATGATTTTAGTATATAAAAATAGGCTACAACCTTTTGAATCTTAGGACTGGAAATATAAATTCGTGAAATATGGCCTGTAAATTTAAAATTGGCGTTCGATCAGTGGAAGAAGAAATAGTCAGCCGTTATAGAAGAAAATGGAAAGCCTATCCAAGATAAGATATATTTCGTTAATTACATGCATACTTAATTTTGATAATTATATTATTTATAAAGATTTCAAAGTATGTTTTCAAAGTTATAGGGACTGAACTGAATGAATTAATTTAACATAAATTTAACTTTATTTTATAAATAAAAACATAACATAATCTTTTTTTATATAAAAAGCAATATTATATAATATAATCCTTTATCAACATTTGTATATTCCTCCAAATTGTACGAAACATAAAACTTAATAATATACTCAGTGGCCCCTACAACGGGGGGAGGGGGGGGGGTCTGAAGCAACTGCTTCAGTAAATTTGAATGGGGGTACTTTTTTTTAAAAAAAAATTTTTTTTAATTAAATATAGAAATATTTTTAGCTTTAAAAAGGTGTGTTTTATGCTGCACTCGATTTAATTATTATGCAGTTTAACGAAAGATTTAATGATGATTCGATGAAATTTTTACATCAAACATCATTTTTTAAGCCAAAGGGAATAGCAGAAAAATCAATTGATATCGAGGATATCTGTGAATTTTACAATTTAAATTCAAGTCAAATTTTCGAAAAATGTTGAAGTTTAGATATATTTACAAGATGGCCGAAATGGGGAATGTAATTATTACTCATGACTAGAGGTTCAAGAATCTAAAGATTTGTCAGATTCTGAGAATTGATTTATTTAATTAAAATATTTTTACCAATACATTATTTAGCTTCTTCTGATGATGATGATAATTCAGGGACTTACGATTCAGATTGGAAAATCTATTCATTTATTTTCCTTTATCGTCTACTTTAAAATTTTTCTGCTTTCCCTAATTTAGGAATTTTATATAAATATTTATTAACCATTCCTACAACCTCATGTACTGCCGAAAGAGTCATGAGTAAAATTAAATTAATTAAAATAAGACTTCGTAGTACCATGAAAGATTCATTTCTCAATAATTTAACCAATGGAAATTTTTTTTAAAATAATTAAATATTGATGAAATCATAAATTCTTTCGCTTTCTCTTCCCCTAATTTATCTAAATTATTAATTTAAAAATAATATTTATAAAGTATATAGCAATAAAAATTATTTTTGAAATTTATGGGTGTCATAAAATAATTATCATTTTTTCGGAGGGGGGGGGTACTTTTCAAGGGGTATTCTGCTTCATTCTCTCAGAAAATGTAGGGGACACTGAATATACTCCTAAAATTATGAATAAAACAAAATCAGAAAAATTAAAATAATCCACACAAAGTAAAACATAAAACTAACATAATAAAAATCTATTACAAAAGTATGTTTCTGTTTTGTATTATAATACAAGCTTTAATAAAATGCGAAATTAATTAGGGCGTAACGCGTAACTAGTCTTTACAATCTCAGGGGGCTCAAAATATTTTTTTTAAATTTATTTTCGAAATAACTTTTTTTTAGTAGTATAAATAAAATTTAAAATTTTAAGGGGGCTAGAGCCCCTGCGCACCCCCCTCCCCTGTAACGCTCTGAGATTAAATTTCAAACTAGACGCGTTTTAGAGCTATAAATTTTTAAAACCAACGATTCCAGCCATCCTGTATATTAATTAAAAATAACAACGAACACGGTAAATAATGGTAAATAATAGAAATTCTTGTTTAAAAAAATACCAGCTTTCGGCAATAGTCCAACACACAATGGGAATCTATCTAACCCGTTATTTTAAATTTTTTTGTTGAATTAGCCATTTTTTTGTCGAATTTAGCCATTTTTGATCTCAATTTTCGACCAATGTTTAGAGCTACCCGGTATATTAAAATATTAAATGAAACGAAAGGATATGATTCTTATCAGCATAAATCTGATTGTACATATACCATGTTACGAAAAGTAATTGTATTTATTTACGTATGATTAAATAGACGATACCAGTATAGAAAAGATAGTAAAAAAATATAGAGATCCTAGAAACATTAAATGGCAAATCATCAATAAATTAAATATAAAATACTAATAAATTAATATTATCAATATAGCAAGCAAAAACCAGTGTTATGAACAAAAAACGATTAATCATAGTTTTTATTTATAAAAAAGTTAAATATAAAATGGTGCTTGCCTATAAAAAAATGATATAATTCATACAATAATTTGAAAGATAGTTTAAAAACCAATTAATTTCCAAAGAATATCAAATTAAAATTGGAACTAAATTAGATATAATTCAAAGAAATAAAATTTACCCTAATAATATATCATAGTAATTTTTCAAATATTTTTTTAAAATGAAATTTTTGATGAAATAATGTTAGAAAATACCCTAGATACTTACCATTGAAACTGAGAATGACGCACAAATGATATTTTAAAATTATTTTAATTGTCAATATTTATGTGTTCTAAGATATTTTGTATTCAAATTTTAGTCATAGGATTTAATTTTTTTTTTTTTTTTTTTATATTTATTAAATTGATAAATCGCCGGGGTGGCCTAATGGGTAAGATGTAGGCTTGGAAACACGAGCATGAACAAGGACGCGGGTTCAATCCTCTTCGATGACTGATGTGTAAAGACATATGGTATGATGAATTTCGGAGCTTAGAGATGACACCCCGGTCACCGACAGGCCTGGACAGCCGGGTGCTAAGGATACCTGTCCAATAAACAAAATGAAGGACACAAATGAAAATATGAATATGAAAGCTAGGGCGTTCCCTCCATGCGACGCGCAGGGTGTAGACCTCCATCCTGTGAAAAATAAAGTAAAGGTCAAAGCAAAGAAGACAAGACTGGCAAGTTTGAATATTGGGACGCTTAAAGGTAAGACGAGAGAATTGGCATCAATGTTGAACAGGAGAAAAGTTGATATAGCGTGCATACAAGAGACGAAATGGAAAGGACAGAAGACTTTGATGATTGGAGATGGGTATAAATTGTACTATAATGGACTTGTTAGCAATAGGAACGGTGTCGGCATCATCCTCAGTCAAGATCTAACCTCCTCAGTTGTAGAAGTCAACAGGATCTCTGATAGACTAATGAAGATAAAACTCTGCATTGGTCAATCAATACTACACATCCTATCAGTATATGCTCCTCAAACGGGTTCCAAGGAAGAAGAGAAAGATGACTTTAGAGCTATCCTTGATGAAGCCGTAATGGAAATCCCTAAGGATGACCTAGTCATAATTGGTGGTGACTTAAATGCGCATGTGGGGAAAGCAAGAGATAGCTACAAAAGGCATCATGGTGGTTTTGGATACGGAGAAAGAAATGATGAAGGAGAGCACGTACTGAAATTTGCGCAAGCCTTCGACCTTGCCTTAACCAACACCTACTATAGGAAAAAAGATAGTCATTTAATAACATATGAAAGTGGTACTAGGAAAACACAGATAGATTACATGCTAATCTCTCGCAGAAGATTAAAAGATGTAATAGACTGCAAAGTCATCCCAGGAGAAGATATCGCCGCGCAACACAAGCTACTAATCATGGATTTACAAATCTCAAATAAATCCACTCAAAATAAGATAAAACTGGAACCATGCATCAAATGGGGCAAATTAAAAACAATGACAGATGCCTTTGCAATCAATGCAAACATTGAAACAATAAATTGCTCACAAGTCAGTGAAAAAATATGGACAGACCTTTCGTCCAGATTAATAGACACTGCAAAATCGACCCTAGGCTTGACAAGAGGAGGCAACAAATCACACAAAGAACTATGGTGGTGGAATCAAGAGGTACAAACCACTATACAGGAGAAAAAAGCCCTTTATAAAATATGGTACAAATCCAAAAATGCAGATGACAAGTCAAGATACAAAAAATCCAAGAGATTAGCTACAAAGGCGGTGGCTATGGCCAAATCTATGGCATACGATGACATGTACGAAGATCTACATACCAAAGAAGGGCAAAATAAAATATACAGTTAGCCAAACAGCGAGAAAAGAACTCTAGGGATATAAACGGAGCTCCGAAAGTAATCAAAAATAAAGATGGGAAATTGATAATAAAGGAAAAAGAAATAATGAATAGATGGAAAGAATATTATCAGGAGCTTCTCAACTTTAATTCCCACATATTGCATCTCGACGAACACTCCCCTTGTCAAAACCTTGTACAACCTATAACAGAACAAGAAATAATCACATGCCTCAAGCATATGAAAAACAACAAAGCTAGGGGTCCAGACGATATTCCAATAGAAAGCCTTAAAGCACTAGGAGATGATGGAATACATCTCCTCACAAATCTGTACAATAAAATACTTGGAAATGAAGAGGTCCCCCAAAAATGGAGGCAGAGCTATCTAGTTCCTATCTTCAAAAATAAAGGGGATCCACACAATTGTCAAAATTACAGGGGCATAAAACTAATGTCACACTGTCTAAAACTATACCAAAAAATAATAGAAAAAAGATTAAGAGATATAATCGAAATAGGAGAGACACAGTTTGGCTTTATGCCTGGAAGATCAACAACCGATGCTATCCATGCAATTAGGCAAATGAGTGAAAAATACAGGGAAAAGAACAAAAAGCTACACATGGTCTTTCTCGATCTAGAAAAGGCCTTCGATAGAATCCCAAGAAAACTTATCTGGTGGGCGCTACGCCACAAAAAAGTTCCCGAAAAATATATAAGAATAATAGAGGATATGTATATGGGACATACAACAATGGTCCCACAACAGGTACTTCAGCAGGCTTCACAATAGCCGAAGGAGTTCATCAAGGGTCGGCTCTCAGCCCACTTCTCTTCATTACAGTAATAGATGTATTAGCACAGTCTATACCTCAAACAGTCCCGTGGAATATGATATTTGCAGATGATATTGTGATACTTGCCGAATCCAAGGATGAAATGAAAGAAAGGTTAGTGAATTGGATAAATATCCTAGAAACGCACGGATTAAAAGTAAATAGAGAAAAGACGGAGTATATGGTGATAGGAGGAGATGAAACGGAGAGTATTGATATAAATGATTGGCAGATATCCGCAATTGAAAGCTGCAAATATTTGGGCTCCACTATACAAACAAACGGCACAATAGAAAAAGAGATAAAGAATAAGATTAATCAAGGGTGGTTAAAGTGGAGATCTTTATCTGGAGTGCTATTTGACAAAAGAATTCCACACAAATTAAAGGGAAAAATTTACAGTTCCATAGTACAACCAACTATTCTATATAGTTCGGAAACATGGCCAACCAAAGAATCAGACGAGAGAAGTCTACAAACTATGGAGATGAGAATGCTGAGGATGATTGCTGGGGTAACAAGAAAGGATAAGGTGCGCAGTACAAGAATACTAAATAGTTTAAAGGTAGTGCCCATTAAGACTAAGTTAATGGTAAACAGACTTAGGTGGTATGGGCACACAATGAGAAGGCCTATGAACTACATAGGAAATAAAGTTGAAAGATTGGAAGTGATGGGCAAACGTAAAAGAGGAAGGCCAAAACTTCAATGGGGCCATAAAGTTAGAGCCAATATAAAGAAGTATAAAATAGATAAAAGAGATTGTACGAATAACATAAAGTGGAGAGAGATGTTGAAGGAGCTTACCACCAGAAAAGGTGAAAGCTAAAGAGAAAAAAAAAAAAATTATTAAATTGATAACGGTGATTTTATTTTTTTCAATGACTTATTATTTTTAAAACAAAATTTATTAAAAAAAACAATATAAGAAAATCTGAGCAAAATACGATAATGTATGAGAGTAGAGAAGCTAAATAACCTGAGTTTTCAACTTCACTCCCTCAGATTTGAAATTTTTACTTACAGTGGCTGAGAGACGGGTCTCTAAAATTCGAAAAAATGGAGCATTTCAGGCAAAATGCACTCCCTTTAATTTTCGATTTCTTTGGATATAATTGTGCTAGAAGCTTCATTTAAATTTTTTGTATATCCTAATGGCAAGCTATTAAAGTTATCTCATTATAAAAATTAAATGCCAAAACCGGAAATAGAAAACTAGAATCGCAAATTTTTTTATTTTCAGCTATAGAGTTAATTAATAAATATATAAAATATCAAGTTGGGCCGATCACAGGTTTAGGCGATATAGCATTTTAATCATTAGTCAATTGTAAAAATTCAAATATTTTGATAAATCATTAATTGTAATATATTCAGAATTAAAACTTTTAAATATTTATTATTTTATGTATTTAAATAATAGATTGAATAAATTGTATGTGGGGAGAGGGGGGGGTTGCTATTGTCAATTTTTATAATATATTTACTGCGTTCCTAATATTCGCATTTTTTTTCTTTTTTTTTAAACAGTATTTGGATAAACATATACGTTGTGAAGGCCTAAGAAATGCACTTATATGGTTGATTGACCAGAATAAATATTAACACTAACAATAAAATTTGTAATATTTGCCGTAAAAATTACATGCCCCCAATTGTATCACATTTCCTTCGACATCCAATGCTGCCATTGAACATCTAAATGATTTATTAACATTAAAGGGTGAGGCATCAATTAAGAAGAAATACTTAAGGGGAAAAAAATATTCTATTTTAAAAAAATTAAAAATCTAAGAAAAAATTAATATTATATTTTCAAAACTTCTTCAGTTATTTATAATATTAACGATAAATGTGAAATGATTAAGCAATTGAAATATAAATTTGAAATAAAACATTCTAGAAATAAAAAAATCAAGATATTTTGTTTTACCAAATTCTTGAACACTAAAAACAAGAAGAACTTTATACGACTGAATTTGGCAAGAATAGCAAAAAAATTGGTCAATGAGGGTTTTCTATCCAACCAAATATTATAAAGGCGAATCCCTGATAAGGACCATTTTATATTAGTAAAGGTTGAAGTGTGACACATTTTATGCAATTATAGGGAATTATATTCTTATTTTAAAGATAATCATATATATAAAAAATTTGCAGAGAGCACAGGGATGCCTTTCTGATCACCTGTTCCGTTTCATACCTCATTTAGAACCTATATTTAGAGAAATATCCTAATAACTTAATATCGCATGTTCGTTCTGGTCAAAGACTTTCTTAGACCTATTTTTTGATTCAGCCTAAACCCGCAGTAACAGGCCATATTTAATGTTTTAAAAAATTCTCAAGTCCGGTTCAATCCCATACTAAGTTTCAAAATCTTTTCCCAAGCCCATATTCCAAATATTTAATTTATTATATTCAATGAAAATAAACAATATTTCATGTATTTAGTCATTCAATTTGTTTGCAATATTGAGATTTATTATTATTAGAAAAAAAATAATTGCAATATTTTTTATTTAAATAAGCTAAATTTAAATGAAAATTTTTTAAACAAAAGCCGATTTAAAATCTTCTTTCAGAAACCTAGGCCTGTAAGAAAATATAATATTAGGGACCTATGAGCCTCGGACTTTACAAGCTTATGAAAGTTTCTGGTCTAGTTTCGTATAAATCTCGATTTTTTTAAAAAAAATATCAAGAATTTAAACCAATATTACCTAAGCCTATCCTTCTAAAAAAGAGTTAAACCTTTATGCTATCTTTTGGGAAAATCTAAAGATACATGATATTTTTTGACAAAAATGAGATTTTTAACAGCACTAGTTGGGCCATCGCGATTTAAGCCTTTTTTTATGCACAAGAACGATTACGCATATCCATCGTATTGGAATGTCGTCATACCATCCACCATGAGTTTCTGCTTCAAAAAATGTTAATAAGCCTTCGAAAGTGGTACTCATAAACTAATTATGGGTTTTAACAGCATAACTCTTATCTCTCAATTAAACGACTTTTCGATGATGTGAGACTACATAGGCATCGGCTTCGAAACCAAACCAAATATATCTTTTTCTGCTAGAGCAAAGAACAAAAATAAAACAAATACGGGAGACGGGGACAGTCTCCAAGCCATTGATGTGTTCGGTACTAAAACACTTAAACTCATCAGGCACGATGAGAACCATAGATATCAGCCATTCCAATGGATGATTTTGCTTTTGTTAGAATATATCACTCTAAATTAGTCGATCCCTCTTTTTTATCTTTAAGATCACATATTCCTACTTTCCTTTTTTTCTCTACTCTCATGGATAATCATGTTTTGCTCAAATTTTCTTATAAAGTTTTTTTTAAATAAATTGCTATTAAAACAATAAAATAATCGTTATCAATATATAATAAGTAAAGAAATTAAATCGCATGACAAAAATTTGATTACAAAAAATCTTGGAACATATAAATATTGTCAATTACCATAATTTTTAAATATCAATGTGCGTCATTCTCAGTTTCATAGGTATGTATCTATGTGCGTATTTTCTAATATTATTTTATAGAAAATTTCATTTTCAAAAATGATCTGAAAATTACTATGATATGTAAATTTTATTTTTGAATTATATCTAGTTTAGTTCCAATTTTTCAATTTTGGAAAAACAAATACCTTTTTTTGATGATAATTATTGATGGCCTTTTGTAATCTATAATTTTATTTCTTAAAATATTAATGAATAACAATTTTATAATCTAAATTGCCAAAATGTCTATAGTAAAAATATATATATAGGCTTCTTTTTATAAGCAAGCACTATTTAATATATAACTTTTTTATAATAAAAACTATGATAATGAATCGTTTTTTGTTAATAACACTAGTTTTAGCGTGCTCTATGATCACAGGTAATTGATAATATTAATTTATTGGTATTTTATATTTGATTTATTTGGTTTTGTTTATTTACTTTCGATTTCACCCATTTCAGCACTATTTTAATTCATTCTTATTTATTCAGATATTGCGATTTAGGGTTTAATTCTATCTATATTTTTTTATAATCTTTACTGACATCATCTAATCCTTTGTAATTAATTACAATTGTTCCGTAACATGGTCTATGTACAATCGGATTAATGCCGATAAGAATCATATCCGTTTTCCATTTAATATGCCAAGTAGCTCTAAATAGACGGTAGAAAATTGAGATCAAAGATAGCTAAATTCGACAAAAAATTTAAAAAAACGGGCTAGATAGATTTCCATTTTGTGTTGGACTATAGCCGAAAGCTGGTATTTTTCTAAACAAATTTTTTTACTATTTACCATAACTTACCGTGACATGTGTTCGTTTTTATTTCTAACTATACTGGGTGGCCCGAACCAATCGTTGGTTTTAAAAAACGCGTCTCGTTTCAAATTTAATTTAGTAGTGTCGATAGAGGGGGATGAGGGGGTCGAGCCCCCTGAATATTTTGAAGAGTCCCTTTTTTTATATCACTAAAAAATGGTATTTTAGGATAATGTTAGATAAGAAAAATAAGGTAATTTCGAAAATAATTTTAAAAATATTTTTTGAACCCCCTATGATTGTAAAGATGAGTGACGTACTTGATTTAATTTCGTATTTTATTAAAGTTTGTGTGGAACTTAAGATTCTCATTCTCTAAATTTGACAAAGCCAGTGTTTTTAAAAATTGAGAAATACGAAAATTTGACAAAAATAAATCAATGCTTTTAATATTTCTTTTATTAAAAACAAGTTAAGTGGGTTCCCATTGTGTTGAAATATAGCTAGACGCTGGTATTTTTAAAATTTTTCCCTGTTAAATTATATCACAAAACTGAGAGATACTTTGAAATCTTTATTTAAATAAATTATAGAACTATCAATATAAATGTAATTAACGAAATATAACTTGTCTTGGATCAGTCCTCCTTTTTCTTCTCTAATAGCTGACTATCTCTTCTACCCCTGATCGAACACCAATTGCAAAATTACAGGCCAAATTTAACGATTTTATATTTCCAGTCTTAAGAACTAAAAGGTAGTGGCCTATTTTACTAAAATCATCAACTCGTTTCACATATGATAATCTATTGGATTTAGATTGAGAGAATTCGGAGGCCATCGAACGATTTTATAAATCTTCAATAATTATGAGACAAAAATTTATGTGTGAATAAATTGATAAGCTGAGAATATTTTCTTGCTCAAAGATACTGTTTAATCGGGTGATAAAGCTTCAACACACTTTATAACCTAAATTTAAATATTTTGAGGATATTATTTAATAAAAATAAGAAATTTCATAAAAACGAAGGGCGGGCATATTTTCCACACATCTTAAATCGGAGATTTATATTTATATATTACACATCTATAATTTCTAAAGTGCGCCTCGGAGGGGGGAGGGGATAACTTGAAAGTGAAGATAAATATGATTTCAATGCAAATTCATTTATTCAACTCATTAAATGTTTCTTTGCAAATCGATTTCTTAGGGCAAAGGAAACCTTTTGTGGTATTTTTTTGAAATTGGCATTTGTCATAACGACCCTACTCTAGGAATTCTGCTACTAAAATTTTAAATTGAGGCTAACAAAGAAACCCAAAAAAAATAACCTATAAATTTCTAAAATATACAATTTTATATAGAATATTATGCCGACAATGAAGATGGGAAGGGGTATTTTGGAAAAGATTCAAACCCATTAGACGATTACGACGAAAGAAAAGGTGAAATTTGGGATAAATCACATTCAAATTATTATGAAGACCAGAAGAAAAATGATATAAATAGTTTTTGGGACGATCTGGATAATTCATATGATGGAAGAGATAAGGGAGATAAACGAAAAGGGGTAAAGAAAATTAAATAATAATATTTTTTTAGATATATTAAATATATGACGAATTTCTTATTAATTGAAATTTTGAAATATTATATAATTATTTTACTTTATTTATTTATGTAAACCTTTTTTAGTTTAAAAAATGAAAATATTAGTAAATTATTATATTTCTGAGCTTAACAAAATAAACTGATTATATAAATTATAGGGAAGGAAGAGCAATAGTAGAAGAGGCGCTGAATGTTCATATAACCCCGACACTATTTGCTACGGGAGTGGAGAAAGACTTAGGGGTCTTCCAGGATGTGGGTAACAGTAAAATATTATTTGAAATAATTATTTTGAAGTACTAATTATTTATCTATATATTATTTGCTAATATAATAAATAACCTATATACTATATTTATAGAAAATTCGTGGATTGTAATAATCCCTCTAAACCGACTTTCGGGTGCGGGCCTGGTAGAATCTTTCATCAGGGAGTTCAGTGTTGCAGAAAGATTAAAATAATTTTTAAATGCCGTTGTTATAACAATGATATAACGACTACCGCTATTCAAACCACCACTACTCTCGTAACCACCACTACTCCAATCACAACCACCCGGGTCGTGACCACCACTACTCCGACCGTAACCACCACTACTCCGACCATAACCACCACTACTCCGACCGTAACCACCACTACTCCGACCGTAACCACCACTACTCCGACCGTAACCACCACTACTCCAACCATAACCACCACTACTCGGACCGTAACCACCACTACTCCGACCGTAACCACTACTACTCCGACCATAACCACTACTACTCCGACCATAACCACCACTACTCCGACCATCACTACTTCGATCAAAACCAGGACTCCAAAGGTAACCACCACCACTCCGATTGAAACCACCACTACTCCGATCAAAACCACTAACAAGAAAAAAACTACTACTATCCCACCACCCTGATCGCACACTACTATCCCATTAGGTAAGTAGCGGTTGCGCTAACTTAACCACCACCATTTAAAAATTTCTAATTTCGGCAAAATATATTATCCCCCTTACCTTTTTCACTTTTAGAATAGGTTGGGCTAAAACAAATATTTTATTATATTATAATATACTATAGTTTTATTATTTTATTCAGTTATGTCATCTGAATTAAATAATAGAACTATAGATGTTTCAAACTTTAAAAACGTGAATAACATTTTTAAATATAATATATTTTATAATTGTTCTTTGAGATTTTATAATATAATAATTATAGTGAACAATTTTATATTTGTCCAAGAAAGGATTTCATTCTGGAGTAATAATTTTCATGAATGAATTTTTTTTTTGCTTATCAAATCTTAACACGTTTAGCCACCATATTTTTAAAAGGCTAAAATGGATTACTATAGCTTTAATTAACACTGTTATCAATTATTATATTATCTATATTTTTATATTATTTAACGCGTCATTTCATTAAATAATTCAGTTGAATTAATAATCATACCATATTTTTTTAAATGGGATTTAATCATCAATTTTTAAAAAAAATTATGCAAATATTATTTTTAGTTATCATATCTGGATATTCTATAAATTTTTATTAGTTATTGGAATAAAATGTATATTTCCATTTCTCTTATTTTGATTCCTTATATTTAATATATATCTATTTATAGGGGCAGTAACGATGTTTGATCAGGACAAACTAACTTTTTTTGAATGTTTTTGATAATATTGTCACAAATTTTTATAGGGCAATATTAATTTTTCTGTAAGTTTAATATAAATTAGGCGAATATTCATCAAAACTAAATTTTACTATTTTGCATGTATGATAAAGGAATTTCTAACTTGATATTTCTTTTTTCGTGTAAGATAGTAAAAATTAGATAAATAGATAAATATTGTAAAAATATTATATAAAGCGAGGCAAAATTTTTAAATAATGATAGAGGAAGATATAAAATCCTCCAAGCGTTAAACGATGATCGAGTTAGGATTTCAAACCAAGGAGGCATTAAACGAGAAAGATATGTGGATATTTTCCATGAAATTTAGGTGAAAAGCACAACTAAGCCTTATAGGTATAAAGTGTATTAGGTTTTTAAGCCGAATTAGTCCTAGGGAATCGGGATTACTGGTGTCCATGGCGGGTAGAGATTTACAATGCCCGGTGGCTTTGGGTAATGTCGAAAATAATTTATTTCGGCTTGGTTGACAAAAACAATGGGCCGAGTTGGGGGGGGCAGATGCAAAGCGCCTAGTACAGTGTAGAAAACGAACACTCTACAATCAAATTTTGTTAAAATAGTATTATTTTTCTTATTTTTAATTTCAATGATTAAATCATTCATAAATACGATTTCCTTTTACTTTTTGTGTTTATTGCTTTGATAATCGTGAAACCTAATTCCTCATCTATTTTGGTTATTTTTTCCATCGGATATATTGCTGGATTTTAAATAACCGAGAGGGGCAGTTATAGTAAAGGGCCAGACCTGATAATCTTTGGGCAGGTAGACCGAGTGAAAACTAAATTCAAACTAACAACTCTGGGCCTAAATTTTTATCATTAGCAAACCCCTAATGGCGGGTAGATAGCGTTACTTTGTAAATTCCTATGTCATAATTATGTTTGTCGGTTTTATAGGTCATATAAAATTCCAGGAAATTTGAAAATAGAGGTCATCATAGCGCTGAATGTGACATCGTTGCTGAGATTGATTAAGCGGAGAGGAAAAGTAGGTTGTAAGTCAATTGATGGAATGTATATTCTAAGTACCATATAGATATGTAAAATATAAATAATGACATATATAACTATATTAAAATTAAATTAAAATGCCTTAAATTAAGAATAATTAATTATGGATTCAACAATTTGTTGATGTGAAAATTTTTAAACATAAAACGCAGAGAAAAATATTTTTAACTTTGAACCACTTAGACTTATCTGTTGCGATAAATATTTTTTCAACAAGTTAGACTTGTCTGTCGTGATAAATATTTGAGGAAGTCCAGGAGCAAGGCTCAAGGTTCACAAATGAATCTCATTTTAATTAAAATTAATTAAATCTAAGACTTGGGGAATTTGAGGGAAATTATGTTCGAATAATTTCGTCTGAAGTCTTAAGAATATAATATATCAAGGGAGTGCTTAAACCATCCTATGTTCTCTGTTTGAATTTTGTCATAGGATAACCTTTTATTTTTAAAAAATTTTTTGTCGCGACTAAGGACTAGGGTCCGGTTAGGCCAATGTACGGTGATCATTTATATAAATAAAATATAACATTGTCGTTTTTACCTTTTAAAATAGCCAGGATCTTAAAATTTGCAGAAAGAAGAGAAATAGATAGAGGCCTAAAAAAAATTTATGTTTCCCGTAGTTATTTATAAAAAATTATTTTAATATCATAATTTAATCTCTTATATATTGACCCACTAGTAGTCCTAGGCACTTTGCTATTTGATCCAATGTCATCTGGTTTTTTTTACTTAACAATTTGAATTAAATTTTAAAAAGTATATTTTTAAAATATTTTAAAGTTTTGGCGTGACGTACGTTAGTCAAATTTTTTGATCCCTTATGGCCTTACTTTTTGTAAGCTAAATTTGGCTGGTGGTTAAAACTTTAAGGATTCATGTTAGTGAACGGAGGGCTAAAACAAATTATCATACGTACACCTGTAATTCAATTGGAATTAGTAACCCTAGAAATCATGATACTTTTTAAAAATCACTTCCAATTAGAATTTTTCAAAAATATTTTATTTGATATTATTTGTCCAATAGATTGTTACTGTTTTATAAGTGTCTTCAATTTGAGAAGATAGGATCAATTCCATTCCCCAAAAATAAATCACCCTCTTGACAAATACTAGTTTGTATACTTAATCTTATTATGTGTCCAAAGGTAGGACATGGACATAGTTTAAGTGTCATTAGTTATAAAAATTTTAACTTAAAAGTTTAGTAAAAAAAAACATTCTTATAAATAACTAAATTCACCCCCCCCCCCAAAAAAAAAAAATTAACTAAACTCACAACAAAATTGTATCCTTTTTTTCTCGAAAAGTTCAACTTGCACCTGAATTAAACTCATTTTATGCTTATGATTTAAAAGGGGACTTTCAAAGAACCTTTGTTTACAAAATAAGATATCGACAGATGGCTAAGAGTATGATAATATCATATTTTAACAATAAAGGTTATTTTTAAAATAAACATTGTATGTAAATTTAGCATTTATATATAAATCTGTTTTATTTATTTATTATTCAAAGAAAATATAATTCGTATCGTAAGTCATAAATTTACATTATTTCTTAAAAAATGAAAGAACACTTGTAAAAATTTATATCTATAGGAAAACAATATCGGCCAATCGCCAATTATTTAAATCATTTTTAATTATTATGTTATTCATCTCCAATCATTTCAAACCTGAAATTTTTGTTAAATTGGTTATGTCATTACGTAACAAGACAACCTCGGGTCCCAAAGTAGGTTACAACGATATTTAAACAAAAAATACGATAAGGTTCCTATAATAAATTTTGTATTTTGGGGTGCAAAGATATTGGTGTACGCCTATGGCTACATTACAGAACAATTGGATAAAAACGCTTATATAATTACTCTGAATTAATAGTTAGCACAAAATCGCGGCGAAGTAAACAAAATATGCTGTTATTCTACGCTGAGAATTTTCTATATTTCATCGCGAATTCGCGCTAACTGTGAATGCAAGGTTATTCTTAGAAAAACAGTCTCCTGCACTGCTGCACTGACCTGGGGTTACACCTACATTTATATTGCAGCAAAGACTAACCTCTGATTTATTGATATCGAAAAGGTAGAAGTTTTTAAAAAGCGTTGGCCTGACAACACAGTACCATCAGTCATTAATACATTAGGGATGTTCGGAAAGGGGGTTCTCAATTTTATAAAAGAAGGTAGAATCCTTAGATGGGGTCACCTTTTTTCCGATGACTTTGATGAAATTGAGAGTTAGGGAAATTTGGTATAAATACGTGAATCGCCCTACGTTTAAAAAAGGCATAGCATTCCTTTTTTTTACTAAAAAGTTACTCTAGTTATTTTCAGATCTTTAAAAGTATTGAATATAAGATATCATAAAGTTTTAAAATATCCTGAGCAAATTTACTTTTTTATATTGGAACTCTATTTCATTTTATGTTAGTTTACTTGTCAGATTTTAATTGTATTTCATAAGTATTTGTTAAAATTTTATGAAAAAAATATATATGTATAACACTATTCTCACTTATGAAAATTTTTGAAAGACAATTATCCCTATCATAAAGTCTTCAAATTGGCATAATATTCAAAGATTTAGAAAAGGTCAACATCTCTTACTTCATAGGGCACCTAGGGAGTATTACGTCAGAAGACAGAGGATCGATAATTCAACCCTCATCCCTTGGAAGAAGCACTTTCTAATGCACGTACACAGAGGGAATCAAAAAATCCAGATGCCGGGTAAAACAGTTTTCAAAAATAATGCTCTATTAATACAAATTTATATTTTATAATCAGTCCTACTTCTTATCCCATATATATTTTACATTTATTTATCATATTCACAGCAGAAATAAACAAACTAATTTATTCTATGAATTAATATCGATTTCAAATATTGGCGCTAAATTTATATTAATTATATACCATTATAATAAAATATTTCAAAAAATTAATATGTATAAGGTTTCAAATTAATTTAAAGAATGCATTTTTTTACCTGTTGATAAAAATCAGAATTCTAATCATCTTAACAAGGGTATGATGGAACCCATGCAATGAGTAGGCAACAAAAGGTTTTAGGCCTTTATAAAGAGGAAATGTCCAAGAGCTAGTGCATTATGCTGCTCATTGAACTTGACAATTTCTGATTGATTCATGTTCTCTGCCATTTATATTAAATTGCTTAGATATAATTTTATTTATTTTGATAAAAATTTCTCATTTATACTAGACAAAATATATTAAACAGAATTATAACTGATGTTCCTTGTCCAACACGGAGAATACTATTACAAAAGGTTTGTTTAACAAGATGAAGCCTTCACCTAAAAAGAAACGGTTTTTATGGTGTCAGAAAAGTCTATTATAAATGTCTTATTGAGATAGCCCATTGCCCAGAAATAGACATTTCTTCAGAAACAGATAAATTATTAGACATATTACAGAATTTTTTTAACATTCGAATATATTGACAAATTATTTAACTACACTATTATCTATAAAATATTTTAAAAAATAATATGAATAACATTATGAGAATAGCTGAAATCATCATATTGGCACTAAGGAAATTAGGGCAAATGTAAATGACGAAAATTTAATGAACTGTAAATTTTCTTATTTTCCAGCCAGCTGTAACATTAGCAACAACAAGTAAATAATTGTGTATAATGCTTAGAGAAATGACGAAACCCCCAAATTATTTGCGCCTTATGATTATAGAAGTTAGTAAGAAAATTACTGGACAAATACTTTTAATATTCCAAATATCTAAAAGAAATAGAAAACACTAAACCGAGAATTGACCTTTATCGGCGTAATTCTTAAGGAAATTATGGAAAGCTCAAATTTTTTTGCGCTTTATGCTTATATAAGTGAGTATCTACAATGTTATTTTAGAAAATAGAATATTCTAACATTTTTTAAAAATGACTAAACTAAGGACTTTTATTTTCGATATAATTCTTAAACAAATGATGGTAACCCCTGATTTTTTGTGTTTTGTGATTATATAAGTTAGTATTTACAAATTTAGTGAAAATAATTTATATCAATATAATATTACAAAAATCTAAAAAATTGAAACGACTAAAACTGAAAATGGATTTTTTTTTTGGCATAATTCTTAAGGAAATGATCGAAATTCGGATAACAAAATTATTTAAATTTATTATATACTAAATTAAAAATATATTACCCCATCTAGCAGATATTTCCTTATCAATTATTATAATACTTTATTATATAATTTTGTAAATTGTAAATCTTATTACTAAATTTGTATAATTCGAAAAACCAATAATACATCAGATGAAGGATTATATATATTTAGCTATTTACTAATTAAATAACGATATTTTAAAATAAATAAATTATCGAAATTCTATTTCAAAAATAATTGATTGTCTACAGGTTCATCTGTCCACTCTCAGCGTAGTTACAATGAAAATAATTTCCTGCTTTTTCATGACTATTGAGTAAATGGATATTTTATAACTAATATTTTTGAAGGTATGTTCTTGTTTATTAATTTGTTTAAATTAAATGAATTATATTTTTCTAAAAATTTTGTTGTATTTTAATTTAGATTTAATTGATAATGGTGAAATAAAATTTAATAACTGATAATTTTTTTTAACTTGGGCCGGGAATTATTTTGGGGAATTTAGAGTGGACAGGTTTGGGGCCAAAAAATTTTCTTTGGGTGGAAGGGGGGGTCTTGCAAGAAATTCTAAATTATGTGACATTATATTCCAATTGAAACATAGAGAGGAATGAGTTAATAAGGCAATGGAAATTTGTTTGATGACCTGAATTGCTAGTCTTTGACAAAGATAAAATTCATTTTTTGGATCCTCTATTTTGAATGAAATTCGTAGGCCCAATTTTTTGATTGGGATTTGAGCTGATTCCCAAAAGTGCTAAAAGTAAAATTCATGACTTTTACGAAATGATATTGATCAGAGATGTCTACGTATTTATGACATTTCAGTTTTTCTATAACTCATAAATCTTTGTTTCGGTTTGATGAAGTCAAAGGGTCGATGAAGGAAAAATCTTAAGCTAGGAACTTACCAACTTCCCAAGGTAACGGAATAATTCCATCCGGTCTTCAATTGTCAGTAAACAAGCTAATGGGTTCCATCATAGAAGGATTTCAGCTAACGCACGCTATAGTTGATACCGCCTATTTGTGATCTATCACATTTCTGTGAGATGATCGAGTTGATGTTTAAATGAAGAGGATGCACAACTAAATTCCTGATCAGGTTTTTAGATGGAATTACATTCAAAAATTTATGATCTGAACCTATGTCCGAATCAACAAAAGAGGAATGGTCGACAGATTGCAAGTTGGTGTAAATATAATCACAGGTACCTGCAATTTTGGGCTTATCCTAATCTTCCTGCATGATTGAAGTGGCGAGAGGTGGAGTTTGTGTTTCGCCAATAGACATTTAGTAATAGTCTGTAGAAAAAGAATGAGTGGCAAGGGTAACAGTATACTAACAGGCCTAGATGAAATAAATCCGCTAAGCTAAAGCGATTGGAGACCGAATTCGGATACCTCCTTAGGAAATAGGTAGAGTGGCTTTACAGCGGCTTGACGCCCTGAGAGATCATTAAAACGAAGATTGACAACTTATCCCATTATTACCTTTATTTTTAACGCATAAGTTTTGAATTCTCCGTTAAATTTGAAGATAGCAGTGAATCTAACGGCGTAAAGTTAGGGATGTTGAAAAATTTTTTTATTAGAAAATACTCCTTGTGAGCAGAAAGGGAGAGTTCCAAAAAGGGTTAGTTAAGGTTTTTTTTAAAAAATTGTTGAATCTCCCGCATCACTGATAAGAGATCTGAAGTGAGAGATTTCATCGTGTATGATAATCTTAATACTATAATTATTTTCATCCGATTGTAAGGGAATTCGATGATTTATGTATAACTTAAGACCAATAGAGATTTCTACATTTTTTGTTATGCCTAGATGAACCACTCTATATCGCCATTGATGTACCAAATATGGAGATCGAGCTTTCAATTGCTTTTGATTTTTTTGGTAATAACAGTCCTCTTGTTGAATGCCTAGCAGATGAGATAATTTGGTCTCCAAATTGAAGAAGGGACGAATCTTGGTATCAGCTAATTATGTAGTTAGCATAGTTTGGATAATGCTCGATGAACTCTGCGAGGAAGTGCTTCCTGTGGAAAGCATTGTAATTAAATGTTCACTTGAGGGCTTATTTTGAAAATAAATTTGAGCGGCATGAGCCGCTACCTCGAAACCACATGAAATACCTACACCTAGATGCTTGGGTGCAAGAAGACTTACACTTGAAAGTTGGGTTTAAATCATTTTGGTGACTAGTCTTCGAAAGAATGTACCTATGGCTATTGGTCTTATATCTTTATTGGGATTAAGAGCAACAAGTATAGCACCAAATAAAATTATATTTTTTCCCATTAATACAATGTAATTTTATATATGCAAATATTCTTAAGATTATTTTTGTGCATTAACATACCAATTTGTAATTTTTTTTAAAATTATAATTTAAATTTTTATATTTCAATTTTGAATGTTTGAAAAATTATATTTTTTTTTACAAAGTTCCTTTTCGAGGCATTTATTTTGCCACTATTGCTAGTTAGAGTTATTAAACTTTTGGGTCGATTTTAAAAAATGGCCCAGTTTAGATTTTGACCAAAATTTATGTAAATAGGTGGCAGAAATTTGCTAAATCTCAAGGCTTACATATTATTAGGGCTAAAATCTTAATCCGGCCGTCTTTAAAAATCAATTCAAATCGGACCGTTTATTAACCCTATTGCTAGTCATAAGGAATTTCTGAAACCCAAGAGGTTCTTTATTAACTCATATGAAAAAATAATTAATTCCCCTCCCCCCACCCTTCCCCATAAAAAAAATTCCTGCAAACAGGACTGACACTCTGGAAATCAAACTCGCATAAAAGACTTAATTTCTGTGGCTGATATTCAGCATGACAAGTTAATTTTTGTTCTAGTTATCATAACCACACTAAACTTTGACCATAAATCCCTTTTACTTAAAAGATACTCTGGGGAGCTAAAAGAATATTCTTATCTTCGTCAAAACTTGGTTAATAAATATTGAACCCCCTCCTCCTTTTTTTTAACATGCGGAGGAAAATTTATTTTTAAATTTTTTATTAATAAGTAAAATTAATAATTGACCTTATAAAATAATCTTAAGATATCTTTCCCTTTTGACCTCTTTCTTATCTTATATGTTGTGGCTGACAAATTCCTCTATTAAAAATGCCCATCAAAACTGTCTATTTAGGCCTATTCAAAAATGAATATAAATCGAATAAAAAACTCTTCATATTTGTGTAAATCATAAAATATTATTCGATAAGTATAATTATACAAATTGGAGATATTTTGATTCGTTTGTACGAATAATTCATAATTCAATTCGTATTCTTTTTGACATTTTTCTATGTTCCACAAACATATTCACGTCTTGAATGGTAAATGGTGTTTATTTTAATATTGATGATGTTTTTTTTGTATCTAATATTATGATTATAATTAAATAAATAAAGATTAAATATACAACTTATAGCTTAATTTGCAAATTTTTTTAAAGTTAATTAATGTCCTCTTTTGTAAAAAAAATAATTTAAGTGTGTCAGAGAGGAGGGAGGAAGAATAAAGAATTTGATTTTAATTGGATGAGATAAGACCAAATTTTATTGGTTAGTAATTCTATTGGCCACGAATTTTTAGACGGAAACTATCTCACTTTATCCTCAGTTATTTATGTAAATACAGCTAAACTTTAAAGTTAGTAAAAATAAATTAACTATCTCAATGCTTAGTAGATTTTCTTCGGCTAGAGCTACTAGATTAAGCTAAATTCGCCAATTCTTAGCTACTACTCAACAGATTTCTCATAAGTGATGTATATTATCTGGCTCAGAATTGTGCTAATAGTTTTAGAGATCCGGGGCACAAATAAATATCTACGGACATCTAAACCCTCCCCCCCCCCAATTTTTAGTTTAAAAAAAATAACATGAAATAACTAAATATGGTTACTTTTAAAATATAATTCGTGGGTCAGCAGTCTTAAATTATTTTTATGGAATCGTTTAATTCGTTCAGTATTTTGCCCATTTATGGGCTGCATTGCAGCATGTGGTAAATCGGGAAAATTTATTCGTGAGGCTGCAAGCTACAAGGGGGGGGGGGGTCTATTAAATTTGCAAGAGGGCAGGGACAGAGGGGGAGGGGATATGAGGAAAGATCGTCATTGAAATTGGATATCGGGGTATAGATTAATGAAGACGCTATCGTTATTTTAATAAAATTCGAGAGGGGGGGTAGGTGAAGGGTAGTTTTGAATTAAATTCGCTTCTTGATAATTTTGACTTGATAAAGTTGAAATCAGATGGAAATAAGAGTTATATCGTCATTGGCTTAGGGGATTTAGAAATCCGAAAGGGAGCATATGTATTTGAAATAGAGAAAATTTTGAAAATTTGATATTTCCGATATTATAAACAAGTTTTTTTTCTTTCTAAATAACTAAATTATTTTTTCGATTATGCGTCCTTTTCTGCGATTTTATTAAGGCTTCGAACCCTCTAAATTTTTTGACCAGTTAGGTTCGGGTTCAAATCCAGATCAAATCGTGAACTTCGGCTCAAGATGGATTCAGGAAAAATAGATTCAGTTTAAGTTTAGAAGCGTCAATTAAATTTTAAAATGTCAAGCAAAATTAAAAAAAGGATAGCAAGAGTAGACATTGCCTCCATGTCTTCCCACAGTACATCAAATGTAATGATATCAATTTGCTTGCACTAAAATCCACAGGCATTCGACTTGAACTAACTGGCATATTTAGAACCGATGGAAAACTACCTGATAGAATGTCCTTAATTCCTTTGTAAAGGGGTCAGTTCCTGGTGTGAGACTACACTTCCATTGCTCCAAATTTATCACTTTGAAATAGTGCTATCCTCAAAAAAAATTATCGTAGTATTTCTTTGATGTAGGATAGGATCCATGATATATCCAAAAAGTTACAATCAAATAATTGTGGATTATTATTGTCAACACGTGATTTTGATTACTCATTGACAGGCTAAATATAATAAACAAAAAATAAATTCATTTTTATCGTGTAAAGAAATTTTATCATCAGGTATATTATGTATTTTAATTTTTAAATATTTTATAACACAAAACATGTTATAGAAATCGGTATGTGACTCATGACATTAGTTCATATCATATGCAGTAAATAGTTTTTATATCCATTTTTAGTTATTTTTGCCAACGATTTATTTAATTTTAATGTATTATAGTTGCGGGCTATTTGCTTCATTTTGCGATTATTGCAATATACTTTTCTGTTATTTTGCGTGGTTTAGCATGCGAAGTCATGTTCTGCATGTTTTCGAATTTATCCTCTTTGCATCATGTTTTGAGGTTTAGTAAAGTCGACATTTAACTAATTTTGAAATTAAAAAAGTTTTAAAATAAAGAAACCTTACAAAATTTTAATTTCTCATATATTTTTATAATATTATATCTCTTTCTAAATATTGAAAGTTAGAAATAAATTTCACTAAAAATATGTTTGCGATATAAATAGTAAGAAAGACATCATTATGTATAGGAGCAATAAGATGATGGAACGACGATAAAATATTTAAAAATTATAGATGCTCACCCACTTGATTACCACAACAATATGACCAGGTCTAATTTAATCAAAGAATAGCTTTATCTTAATGAATTTTCGTTTTACGAAAGTTTTTTGATAAAAGAAAATACCTTGGCACTTAAAAAAAATTTGGCACTTTAAGAAAAATAATCATATAACAAAACATGATTATTAATGCAAAATAAAATAATTTCTTTCTTTCTTTCTTTCATTCATTAATTATAATGTATGGTGATGCAAAATCACTCCATTTGAGAAATTTTTAAAAATAGCTATATCAGTATTTTATCCAGAAAAATATTATGCATGGCTGAAAATTTTGCTCATAGATTGTACAAAGCGATATCTATTAGTGAAATCTCTATTATGTTTATGCAATATTTTTATATTTAAAATATTGAGAGAGCCATTTTTAGAAATAGGCTCAAATGGAGAGATTTTCCATCACTAATCTGTATATAAGAATACTTTATGGCATTATTATCTGATATTTTTTATAAGAAGCACATGAAACACGATAATGCTCAACTTCTCTAGAGCATTTTTTGGGTAAACAAAATTTTTGTTTTTAACTTAGGCCATTTGTAGGTTGGTATCACCCTACCCACTTTCTGATCTCTCTATTGGTGAGGTTAAGACGTTTTATGCATACACCTGAATATATTTTTTTAAATAATGGCGCGAATTTATAAAAAAAAAAGGAAAATAAATCACAACCAATGTTAGGAAAACATAGATATACTATATAACATAAATGGCGCTGTAACTTCTTTTAATTCGAGAATACATCTTTCTACCGAGTTAGAAAATCCTTACTTTAACCAGGTCATACTTAATCGAAAGTTCAAAATCGAAAATATTATATTTTGTTTTTATTTGTTATAATTTATTTTTTTAAAAATTCTTCGGGGATATGACCTTGGCATATTTTTTTTTTATATTTATTATTTTTCGTATTCTTCAACTCTACATTATCATTACATATTATTTTATAATTTAAAAAAATTTTTTTCGTTTACATTAAAATTTATAAAACTTTTTTATGTTAAAATTTTAAACTCAAAATTTTTTTTTTTTACAAAGTTATTGTATTTATAATTGAGAAAAAGATTATATGAATGAATAGAAGGGAGGGAGTGAAGTAAGAAGGATGGAAAGAAAGAAAAAAAATGGAACATTTCTTAAAGCACTATACTTTCTTCACTATGAATCCCCCCCCCCTACCTTCTTTGTTATGATTATATTTTACTTTTTTGAGGAAAAAAAAATAAATACAAATTTTTTTATTAAAATATCCGTTAAGACCTTGGAGAACGCAAGAAGTTTATAATATTATAATAGTTTACATTACATTATTACAAAATATTATTTATTTATAGTTATACTTATATTTAATGATTTTAAAAATATCTGAATTTTATATAAATTTTTTTTTATATAATATTAGAATAACGAGAAAAGCACAAAGCAAGCTTATTAGCAAAAATATTTTTTTTATAAAATAATTTTTAAAAAAGCTTATTCCAATTAGTAGAAAGTAATGAAAATGAGAGTTAAAAAATTTATACAATAAAGGGTAAAAATTTTTGCAATATTGTTGCTCGTCTAATCAGACCAATTCATGAATAAGGAATTTATTTTGGTCAAATTAGGAAAGGAAGGTCATCCCATATTATTTTGCCATATATTAAAATAAAAAACTAATCACTTTCGCTTCTCTAGCTTTGAAGAGGGATTTAGGAAGGCAGCCAAATTTTTATTTTTGCTAAACCGTAATCGGGAGCCAGCATGTCCAGGAAATTTGTCCAAGAGTTGGAGGGGGGATTTATGATTTTTACCATTTTTAGAATATATATCTTTATAAGATCTTCGTGAAATTTGGCTGAATAATTGAAAGCACTGATTCTATTATTTAAACCAAGGTTTCGTGTATATATAGTGCCTGTAATTGGTTAACCAATATAGTGAAAGAAAAAAAATAATAACAAAATTAATCTTACTATTAAAAAGCTCATGAGTGCATTTATTCCGAAAATTGTATAAATGTTAAGTGCTTAATATTATTTTACCTCTTTTGGCAGACAATAGAGTAGTCCTATTCAAAAGCAATATGAAACGAATAGTATTATAAAACAAATCGATATTTTAATGTTCGGATACTTATAATAAACATTCGATTCAAATATTGCATTTTTATATTTATAAAGTTTATTCAAACGAAAATACAAGTGATTATGTAGGAACGGTTTTTCTTATTTTCTCTATATACCTAACATAAGAATTTTCTCGACAGCAAATTCTAACAAAGAAGCACTTCAAGTGAAATTGACGAATAACTAATTAATCATATCACATTAATTATTTTTCCAAATAATTTTAAAAAAATATTCGATTAAATTATTCAATTAATTCTTCTAATCTTTGAGGTTATTCGTATTATTCAAATAAATCTAATCCAATGATTTTATATTCCTATACCAACAAAATGAAAAAATCCACTATTCTTCGTCACTAAGTTTTCTTTTAAATGTCTTAATTGTTGTGTTTTTATTACAACAAATCTATACTTATAAGATGAACCATTCTATTTATTATATTTTGCTTATATAATTGAGAGATGAGAACCCAAATCCTGAACCCGATCCCTCTATATTTCGCTGAACACAAACCCGAATCCTTTTTTTTAAATTTAGGGTTCAGATTCCAAGCATTTTTTTTTTAAATTTTTTTTAATTTTTAAAAATTTTATTTTTTTATTTCAAACTTTCATTTTATTTATTTTAAATTATATGTTAAAAATAATCTAATATAAAAAACATGTAATTCACGATTCTCATTTATATAAGATTTCCTATTTAAAAAGAGTTCCTATTTAAAACAATTGTTTATTTATTCAAAAAAAAATATTAATTTAAATAAAACATTTTTTTGATCATTTTTTCGTGGAATTATTTTTGTTATATTTAAGAGTCGGCCATTTTTCGTAAGAATTTTTAAATTTTACCCAGCGAAGCAGATTTTAAAAGTTAATTTTATAAATGATGGTAATATATATAATATTTATTTTAGGGTATTGTTGTTTGTGGCTTATTAAATTGATAGTAAGATGAAGAGAAGTACAAAATCACGTGGCAAAATAATTTTAATAAATGTAAGTTGCAAATAACCAATATAATTTAGATTAAATAAGTGCAATTAAAAATATATAAAAATGGTGGCTATTTATTTATAAAGTAAATTTAATAATCAAATATATATTTCCTAGTATATGCGATAAATTATAATTATAAAAAGGTTACATCTTAGCTATTTTGTAATTGCAAATTTAGTTTAAATAGTTTTATTTAAATAATTAGTTTGTTATCAAATTATATTATATTAAATATAGCATCGATTAAATAAATAAGTGCAATAAAAAAATAAATATAAATAATGGCTATTATTTAAGAAGTAAATTTAATAATCAAATAATATTTCCTAGAATATATGATATCCAAATTATAATTGAAATAAGGCAAAATCTGTTGTCTATTTTGTAATTACAAATTTAATGTATATAGTTTTATTTAAATTTAAATAATTTTTTAAAAAATTAAATTTGTAGATGAAAATCAAGGATTTATTAGCCGAATATTTCAAATTTAATGATAAGGGAGATTTTAAGTTTGAATATGCGATGTAATATTAGCAGGGAGTCGTAACAGCAATTTAGAGAGACATATTAATAGGAATCACTCGAAACAATTCAAAGAGTATCTAGGTAAAAAAAACGAAAATCATTGAAACTTCGACTGAATCCTCGATTAATCCCAAATCTGATATAAAAGAATATAATTAATAAAATTGAAAGATATTTTACATAGAAATCTATTCATATTTCAATTTCATAAAAAGATCTGACAAATGCTTTGGTTGAGATGGTGTCCTTTAATAGCCACACTTTTTCAATAATTGAAGACTCAGGGTTTAAAAAAATTATTGACCCTATTACTAAAGTTCTGGGTATGTCCACTAATCGTTATAAAATTAGAAACTTGATTACAGATGAAACTAAAAAAATTGTGAGAAAAATTAAAAGAGAAACAAAAAATAAATTAGTTTGTTTAAAAATTGATTCTGCTAAACGATTAGATAGATGCATTCTGGGAATAAATATTCAGTATGTTTGAGGTAATGTTAAAAAATTTGGCAGTGAAATAAATGAAAGAAATAGCTATAAGAGATAATATTAAAAAATTGATTTTAGAGACCCTTAATAAATTTAGCATTCCATTAAACAACCTAACTTATAACAATCGATAATGATGCAAATTTACTCAAGTCTATAAGATTATTAAATGAACCTGTAGAAGGGAAGAATTGGGATGAATATGATTTAAATGTTGATATAATAAATTAAGAAATAACAGATTTGGACCAGATATTGAAAGATTTAACTCTAAAAGTTTATATCAATAGATATGCAATGCATGCAGCACACACATTACAGTTAGCCATTAATGATTTTTTAAAGAAAGTTATGCGAAATCGATTATTGACCTAGCAAGGCAAGTGGCAAAACTTTAAAGAACTCCAACGATCGTTAGAATCTTGAAATCACTGAAAAAACCTATAGCATAATTGATTTTACAACAAGATGGTCATCGGTTTACGATATGCTGGATCGATTGTTTAAATTGAAAGATTTTTATGGACTTTGTTACAACATCCGAAGCTATTCTAGAGGACACAGAATGGGATTCAATAGCTAACATAAGTGTAGTTTTGAAACCATTTAAGGTGAGAACCTTGAGGCTACAATCGGAGCAAATGTACCTCTCCGATTTTTATGGCGTTTGGATAAAATGTCGTTTAGAATTGGAAAAAATAGACGATAATATTTCCAATGAGATATTAGGGCATATGAGATTTAGAGAGGATACATATTTAAATAATAATATTCTTTATGCATCGATATATTTAGACCCAGATATCAAATCCTATTAACCATTGATCAGGAAGAGATTGCTAGAGCAACGAAATTATGGGAAAAATATAAATCATTAAATTATACATTATTGAATGCATCAACATTAATTCCAGCTATGAATGATCTTGATGATGATAATGATAATTTTGAAGAATTGTTATTAGAAAAAGAAGAAAAAAAATTAAATTAACACAGCATCAATGTGAACAGATTCCAATATTGGAAATATTTTCACACATTAAAATAATTAATAAGGATGCAAATATTAGACTTCAGGGAAGAGTATAGTTTAATTTATCCAGAATTATACACGTTGGCGACAGGCGCGTAAGCAGGAATTTGGTCTGGGGGGGGGGATAATAAATTTTTTTAAGAAATAATATTGTTAATTAAAAATACTAAGCATAAATTTATTAGGATTAATAACTTTTCTAATACACAATTTTAAACTAATGTAAATTATAAAATATAAAGTGAATATAACCCACGATATGAATCACTTAAATGACCCAAAATTGAAATTTGAATTTTTTGAGCTTTTAAAATATATAAAGTATAAAAAAAATTAAATGTTGGAAATATAAATTAATACACAAAAAGTTTCTTAGGAATAATTGTATTTTGTATGTTTTGAGCTAATTTTTTCAATTATCAATCCTTGCTTGGCGTTTGTTTATGAATATTCAAAAGATCCAAATCAATCTACTTTCAGATGTTGTATTTCATAGGTATGTTTTTCACAGACTTGCAGGGCCGGCCCCCGAGCCGGACCGTATTTTAATTTTTTTAAATATACCCGCGCCGGGCCCGTAATTTTATTTTAAAAAAACACCCGGGCTAGGCCTGAAATTTTTTTTAGAAAAAATATCCGGGCCGAGCTGTATATTTTAAAAACAAATATTTGAAATCGCCATTATTAGCTATAAAATTCAAAAATAAATAAAATTTATTTTAAGAAAATTTTTTTAAAAAAACCTGGGCGGGAAGAAATTTTTTAAAAAAATTCTGGGCCGTGTCCTGCAAATGGTACTTCTGCAAAGCTCTGTTATTCTTCTTAAAAAAGTGAATGTTCTTTCATTAGTTTACTAAAGAGCTGCTAATATATATAACCATTTTAATAATTTGGAGTATAATCTAAAATATGTTTGAAATAAAAAGCATCCATAGCATTTTTTGGGACTGTATCAACCATAGTTAATCTTTTAATCATAGTTATTCAGCTAATAAGGCATCATAAGATATTTTAACATCTTCATGATAAAAATCTACATAATATTTATATTTTTTTTCTATCACCATATGAAAAAGGTTGGGAGAGGGGACATTTGTTTTATAATACTCTTCTACTGATCCTATATTAATGTTTTGACGATGAGCTTGCTTGCTGCAAGTCGAGGGGGACAAATATTAAACACGTATAGCTCTGCTTTTGACTCAACAATAACATATGAAATATGAAATTCTTCAACAACATTAGCTCTATTTCCTTGAGTTCTAATAAAATGCTCTCCGCTATTCTCATCTTCTTAATCAAGTCAATGTTATGTTTTTGAAAAGCATTACATAAAATAGTTGTATAATTAAATAATACATTCTAATGAGAAATAAAATTTGGAATAAGTATTGAATCCAATAATTTTCTTGCTTCTGAGGAAATATTTTTTTCAAGTCATTGTGATATTTCAGTAATAACATTAATAATCGGCTCTTCTAACTCCATAATAGCTGTTACTGTGGCGGAGACTCGATCTCGTTGGACAAGCTTGCAATTTCTTTCTCCCTGTTGGACAAGGAGTTTCAGAGATAATTATTATTTGACTAGAAATTTAGATAAATATTACGCCACTAAAATTTGAAAATAATAGGTAAATTATGCCAAGGAAAACTTAAAATCGAAATTGATTGATAAAATAACTTAGTAGATGAATGTGATAAATAAATGTAAATATATATATGTATATGAGATAGGAATAAATATTAACAAATATAAATTAATATTAACAATAATATTTTTGAAAAATATAATCTGGCATCTGCATTTTTTGGCTTTGGGGGGGAAGGGGGGGGGAGGGGGAATTTGTCCCCCTGTCCCCTTGCGTACGCTAATGGTTGGCGAAAATTGTTCTAGGTGTCATAGCAACACAAGGACAATATATATTATATTAAACTTAATTAATAATTAGGTTAGCGTCGAACGATCATTCTAATCATTAAAATTTATACTGATCTACAAGGAAATCTTAATTACGATATTTTAGAAGATATTACTTCGCCAAATTAAGATTTTTAAAATAAAAATATAATGTTATTTTTTTAAAATTGTATTGTAGTATTATATCATATGTAATATATTAATGGTGATAAATTATTTTTATGGCAATACTAATTAAAATAATTTTTTTAAAAAAATGATGCTTCTGTTATTTAACTAATTTTAATAAGTCATTATTTTTCTGGTCTCCAATCCTAAACCCACCTGTTAAACCCGAACTGAGTTCAGAGATTTTTTACTGAACCTAAACCCAAACCCGAACCCATTTTTTAAGGAGGGTTCACATCCCTGAATAATTATTTGATTTTAAAAAAAAACAAAGAGAGTTAAATTTTTCACATAATTTTTACATCTAAAATTGTATTTATTATTAATTATTAGCGATTTGAAATTGACTTTTGAATTTTAAAATAAAAAAAAAATACATAATTTAGAATCTACATTCCAGCTAATTAAATTTGTAAATAGGTTTAAATTGATATTCACGTTTTTGAAAATTAAAATGGCATTCAAGTTTTTGAATATGGTACCGCGAACAAAGAATCGATTTTTTTTTGGGTGGGGGGGGGGGGGTGATAGAATATCGCATTGTCAACCATTATATTATCACTATTCATATATAGTATACTGCCCTCTACGAAGAAGCTGCTCTATTAGCCAGATATATTGTTAATAAATTCGATTTACCTGAAATCTAGGATTTTTTTTCGGGTTATCTACTATCAAAATTATCCGAAGGGAATTTGTATTTTTGAAGAAGGGGATAATGGTAAAATAAAATAATAAAATATTTCAAAATTTGGAATTAATATTATGACTACTTATATATTTAAACAATGATGTTCAACCAACCCGCTGTGAATCATCTATTGCTCGAATATTAATTTTAAACTTAAAAATAGGTTACCATTACGGTATATAGTTTTAAAAGGAATGAAAATTATTCATTACTATAAAGTTGAAGTAGCACTTCAAATATTTAAATGAGAATATGTTTTTTTTTCGCACTCATAATAATAGGCATTAACTTAATGGCGTATCGGATATTAAGAACATATTTATTGAAATACTTAATAAAAGTATTGATTAATAACGTTATATTAATTTTTTTGTAATTTTATTAATAATATATTTGCAATATTAATTATGAAAATTAATAGAAGGAATATTACATCTCTTATCTCAGAGGTAAATTCAGATAAGGGAAAATCAGATGCGTTAAATAAAATATCTTTGGTATATTAAGGTACAAAATAGTACAGATAATATTTTATATTTAATAACCAATAATACTATAATTAAAAAAGCAGATAATATTATTAATCCATTGGTTGCAGAAAATAATTTAGGATATAAATTTTTTTTTGGAAAGTTGAATCTGATATTATTATTTTTTAAAAAAAAACAATAAATAATAAAACTGGGCAAACCATAAACTTAACAATACACTGCCTGAACTAAATCTGATGACGAGAATGGTCAATCAAGCAGTGATGTATATACGTTAATGTCAATCAAGCTAATGATCATACTCAAACAAGAATTATTGTGGAAGTCATTGATGACTCGAATGGTCAACTGTACGCCAGGAAACAATAAAAGAGATGACATCTAATGAATACATCATTATCATATTATATTAATTGTTGTTAAATATAAAGTATTATGTACTCTGTTCAATAAATTTCTATTATGGGACATTTTTGGAGGAAATATAAAGAAGCTGGACTTGTTTAGGGTAGGCGTGTTTTATTTGCTTAATTAAAAGAAAGAACAATATATAAATAAATAATTAAATCTACCGTTGACCATGTCTTTTATTTACTTTAAGTTAAAGAAATAAATACCGTAGCAGCAAAGGAAAAGTTTATAATTTTTTTACATATTCACTGATGATTATAAAATTTGTAATCCGAAATAATGAAGAGTTTTTAAATATAAATAGTAAATGGTCATTAATGGATATAATTAACAATTGTGAAAACATCGACATTCAATTATTTATATTTTTGATTATCAACTTTGGAATATATATTAGTTATTGTATTATGGAGAAATATACTAAGTAACAAACTACAAAAATTTAATCTAGATAAGATATATATAATAAAAATATATATAATATTAAGGCTAATATTTAATTAATATTCTATATTTGATTAACTTCTTTTTTTAGATAAACTTACATAAGTTATATTAAGTTCAAAGGTTCATGGCAATTTTTTTTTAAAATATCAACAGAGCATGTTCATTTACAGCAAAATTATATTTTTAAAAAAATTTAAAAAACGCGCTCAAAAAAAATTTAAAATAACAGGTAAAGAAACGAAATAAGAATGGATTAATAATTTTATATAGTGGATAGTTGAAATTTTTTAGACAACGAATAATATTATATAAAGAGGAGTATACCAAATGTATTTTAAAAAAATATATATATCCAGGGTAGGATTTAAAAAAAATTATGGTAAAAGCTACCCCAAAAAGTGTCCCATATCCAGGAAAATCCTAGTTACGCCTATGATAAACTATAATTCCTTCAATAAAAAGCGTCATATAACTTATGCGAGTTGTTGCAACACACTATAGAGGATATTATTAGAGAAAATGGATTTGAGTATTGGGATTTTATTATATTTAAAGAATATCTTAAATATATAACGTTATTCATTAATTATAATACTATATTACATCGTGTAGCCTGATAGAGAAATTTTAGAATGTCTATAACTGTATATATATAATAGATTAACGTGGATGTCTTAATGAAGAAAAATTTGAGAATGTTCTATTATTAAAATCTAACGATTAATTATATATTATGCAGTATTAAGATCTAACAATTATTATCTAACATTTATATATATTTTGTGTATAAATGATATATCAACTCAATTATTTTTTTTAGTTTATTAAAAATTTGAATTTTAATAATAAAATCCTCAATTAGGCATTTAAAAATAATGACTGTATCTAGATACATTGTGAGAATATATCGGCATCTAGTGAGAATGTATTGGTATCTAGATACATTTGTAAGAATGTATCGGTATCTAGATATATTTTTGGCCGATATATCTGTTGCTTACGCTTTTAATTGATCTATTTGAAAAGTATCTTTTGACAACTCTTCTATTTCGTAATGATGTTTTAAAAAAAATATCTACATGAAATCATTAGAATTTATCAGAGGAAAGAAAAATGGGAATTTAGGAGAGAAGCCCCCACCCTAAAAAAATTACGTGACCTCACTCCCCCTCCTGGATAAATCTATTGACTAAGCCAGATATTTTTTATGCTAATTTGGAATTAAAATTACAATTATATGATTATGGATATCTATAAATAAGCTTGCCTATTTATGGATTTTTTTATTTATTTTGAAAAGAGTTTTGATGGGCAACACCAAATATCCTTTATTTCTTGTTCTATTCCAGAGGTATATACGTATTAAAAAAAATTCAAAAATATTAATCACTCAAAACTCAAGATCACTCAAAATTATAATCAGCTGTTTATTTAGCTCAAATCGTTATATTTAAATATATTTTACTAGTATTATTGTTTCTCTTCCTCTCAAGGCTAGTATCTTTCATTATCGGCTTCGAATATTACAGGTCTAAGATTTTCAATGAGGTCCGGTTCAAATCATAATTTGGATATAGTTAGAGCCCTATCTTTGGTTTAGCTGGAATATGAGCAAAATGGATGCCCTAATTCTGAATAATTTTAGAAATTAAGATGTTTAAAATTCTAAAATAATATGCTGATTTATTTATATACGTTGCCTTTACACTTTCGCAATGTTTGCGAAATAATTAGTAGTAATTTAACAAATAAACCCTTCCGATTTCTGGGACTAAAATTTAAATAAAATTCTCTCCTTTAACGCTAATATTTACTTTGTATTTCTATTCTAATTGTATTTTTCTTCCAGTAACTTTTTCCTTTCTATCTCTTCTCCTCGTTCTCTTCCTTCCCTTCCTTCCCTTCCTTCTATAACTCTCTTTCTTTCTTTCAATTCATTCATTATTGTTGATGCTTTTTTATATAGAATTTTTTATTTATTTCAAAACAAATAAATTTGTATCGTTTTTTTTAAATATAGGTATATATTTTTATTTATTTTATATATTAAAAAATTAACAATGCAGGCGGATAAAGAGATAAATAAGTGTTTTTTTTATTAATTTTATATTTATTTATTTTTTAAAATAAATTTAAATGTCATCATTATTAAGGTGGGCTGATAAGCAATATTAAATTTTTTTTCAAATATTATACCTATAATTAAAATTATAAAGGATTATATTATGATATGTGGGACAGGAACAGGGAGAAAAATATATATTATTAAAATTAAATTTAAAATGAATATTTTTCAAACGAGTTTAAGTTTTTCACTCCATAACTTAAGTAAATTTTAATGCAAACTTTGGTATAATATAGTGCCTGCAAATGAAATTTTGCTAGTTGTTGTTAAAAAGCCCAATTTGAGTTCAATTTTAAAAAAAGGCCCGATTAAGATTTTGTCAAAATATTAAGTAAGAAGGGAGATTTTGAGATGGCAGAAAGGTTTGGACCTCCATTTACCAAATCTCGAGACTTATATAATATTATTTAGGCCAAAATCTTAATCGGGCTGTTTTGGGTAATCGGCCCTAGCGGACTTTTTAATAAGACTAAACTTTGCCATAGATTTCAAAATAATACATTTCAATGTATTCATCTAATATTGCCTAGCGTCTCATTTGCCCATAATTAAAAATACCTTCACAATTTAAACAACTAAATGTTTTATAGAAAAAAAGCAACGCTAAACGTTTGTTCTCATGCTGTATGCACTAGGATTATTATGTTAGAAATAAATTATTGCCTTTTTTTGCAATATCGTAAAATAACGCCGTTACTAACAGAATTACTTGGGGGGGGGGGGGATATCTTTGGTAATGAAAGAAAATAAATTACTTTTATCGAGTAATGTGACATTACTAGTTCCTTTTTTTAGATATTTTCTTAATATGGAAAAATTTAGATGTATATTAAGTGCAAAATTTTACATTATTGTATTATATATATTTATTTAAATTTAATTAAATAATTTTATCCAAGTTTTTAGATTACCACTAAAATATTATTTTATTAAATATTACACTGCTTTGTACACTAATCTTGGACACAATTGTTCTGAACAAAAGTACCCTGGACAAAAAAAAACACTTAGAAAATTTGTAATGTATATAATTTAAAATGTTCCCATTTTTAAAGCTTTTATATTTTTATTGAAAATTAAAGTATTCTTGTTCAGTGTCTTTTAGTTTTTTCCGGGATGCTTTTATCCGGTTGTTTTTATCCTAGAATTTTTGTCCATGATTCATCATCGACGGCAGTTGAATGCCTTGCCTTTTGTTTTGGATTTCCTCTTTTTTTTGGTAGGAGGTAAAATATCACGTAAAAGCCCCTGCCTTTAGCATACCAAAGGTTATGTTTGGGATATCATCTGATCAAAATTTTGAAAAACAATTTAATCAGAACTAAATATTAAAAAATCTTTAGAAAATTTATTTTAATATAATTTTTTAATTTTGTAAATTTTTATACATTTTTTAGTGCTTAACAATATTTTTCAATTATATTATTGTATTTCTATAACCTTTATTTTTAAACATAATATCTAGAAAAAAATATATAAATATCAGAATTTCTTTAATTGGAAAGTTTTAAGATTTTAGTCCAAATAATATTACACAAGCCTCAAGATTTTGTTAATAGAAGTCTAAACATTTCTGCCCTCTATAAGCAAACTTTTCAGGATTGCATTATATATTATTTAGATAAAATAATGGATAGGCGTCATTAAAAATTGAACCGTTTAACAACAATAGTAACGTTTTCAGAAAGTAATGAAAAAATAAAGTTACATTTTTGAAGAAACGTTTAGAACACTAGATGTTTTAACATATAAGTTAGGCAATTATTTAAAAATTATACAAAATGTTTGTTTTTCTTTTTTTTATAGTTGCATTATCTTAGTACTCTAGGTGATTGTTTTATCTTTGCTCAACCTTATTTTTAGGTGAAAAAAATACCCTCAACCTTTAATTTCTTTTCTGTTGAAAACATATCTCACTTGAAGAAGGCGTAAAAGAAAGAAAGTTTCTTTCTTGCTTTCTTTCTTGCTTTCTTTCTTGCTTTCTTTCTTTCTTTCTTACTTGAAAAAAATAAGCAAATTTTGTTTGGCATGCATCTTAAAAGTATCCCACAATATTCACACCTCAAATTAAAATTGTCAAGGATGAAGAATAATTTTCATGGCTATACTAGGATTTAAAAAACAATATTTTCCAGCCCATCCTTAAATATTTATTTTTAGGCCTTGGTCCGGGTTGGCCCCATCTTGTAAATGATTTTAATAGAACTCGAAAATACGAGAAGTTGTTGAACGTTTAAATGATCACATGAACCTCTTTAATACTTAATTAAAAGTAAATAGAATGTATTATATTGCATCCCAGTTGGTTATAGAAAAATTTTGGCTCAGTTTAAGTAGCAAAATTTAAGGACCAAATGAAAAATGAAAGTTTATCTGTACTTGGGTTGTCTTATTTTTTTTTAAAAAAAAGAATATATTTCCCCACCCGTCCGCCACACTAATAAATGTCATAATATCTTTATTTTCATCATATAAAAAAAATTAAGATTAAATATTTTTTTTCGAATATTTAAATACAAACTATAGTTAACTTAATTGTATGTTTTAAATCGGTTTGTTAGTAGTAATTTTCACTTATTTAATAAATGAAAAAGAAAATTCTATTTTTACCTGAGGGGTTTTTTGAAAAATATATATTTCATCAAGTTTTATGAAGATATACAAATATAATTATAAGTTTATAATATTATAATGATAATATTTCATAACTAGGAAATGTAACTTTTCGTCACGATAATTATTACTTTTCTATGATGAACTCGATAATGCTGAAAATATATTGATGGTTATATTACTTGAATCAATAATTATATTATTTATTATTTTAAATTGTATTTTTCCATGCATGATTCTGTGCGAGCCAAAATTAGCCTATTATAAGGGCCACCAAATTTTGTTTCTATTATTAATAACGAGTGGCAAAAAAAGAAAATTGATCGAAATAGATACTCCCCGCCCTCCTAATCACCAAAAAATTTATAACTAATACCCTATGTCGTTTATCTGGCATATTTACTTATTTTTTTTTAAAAAATGTATTTAAAAAAACATTAAATATTGATTTATCTTTTACGAATTTAGAAATACTGGTAAATTTTTTAGGCCATGCCAGCGCTCAAATTATTCCTATGATAGCCGTCGTCTGATTAGCCATCTTTATAGCTTCCTCTAAAAAGAAATATGTCATTTAGATTTACATAAAAGAATACGTGTCTTTGTTTTATCTTAAAACAAACCAAAATAGGATGGGGAGGGGGTCCTAATTCAAAATCCGTTTAGCCTGGATAAAACAGAAATAAGGTTCATGAATCGTATGAACCAGAACTCGGCCTTAGAACTTACTATTCTTAAAATAAAAAATGTAACAAAATGACGCCATTTATTAAATAAAATATAAATTTAGAGTTTAAAATTTTCCTTTCGAATTATGAATACTTTTTTTTCTTTTTTAGAAAATCGCCAACCCCCAAGGAGAGTATAAAAATTTACATTTCTTTATTATAGAAAAGAATAAAGAAAAAAGTAATTAAAGCATTTATAATTAAATATCAGCTTGAAAAATAAAAATAGGGAAGATACCATGGGAAGCTTATTATTTTAAAAGAATAAAAATGTGCTGTAATAAATATAAATAACAAAATAATCTTTAATACAGTGTGTGTATGATTTTGTAAAACATTTCTATATATTTGTAAAAACTTTCATATAAAATGGTATGACTTGCTATAATTATTCTAAAACTAACATATTGTTAACATTTTTTTAAAAAAATATATAATAGTAGCAAGTTGAACAATTCGTTAAGAAAGTTGTTACAATATAATAAGGAAATGTTTTACAACAAATCATATTGATGCTTATGATTTTATTTTTGCAAGAAAATAAATATTTTTTTGTAACGCTAATTTGTATCGAAAAATTAATCAGGTTAAAACTTGAGGGTTGAGTAATTTTGTAACAGGTGATAATATCGGCATGATTCAAAAACGAATAAAAATTTCGTATTCTTTTTTTTGAACGAATTCAGTAAATTCACACATTTCTGAATAAGGCCTGCTTATAAGTTGTATGGATGATAATTACCATATGGAAAATATATAATGTATCATTGGAATCAGAAACCTATTAGAGGTCAAATTTTTATATCAAGCCCCTTTTTTAAAATTTAATTAATTTAAGATAGAGCCCTTGCAAATTCAATTTTTCCCCCGCCTCGCATTTATATTAAATTTTCTTTTAATGGAAAAATATTAAATAAATCATTTTTTTTTGTTTGAAGTTAAAATAAAATTAATAATCACTAAACCTACTTTATCCTAAATTATTAAAGCATTTATTTTATTTTAATAAAAAGAAGATAAGATATCATTTTCCATCTCATTATTTTAATGCATTGTTTTTGAATGGATTTCGAAGAAAAAAAAAAATTAAACCCCTAACATGGTGCCCTTTTGTAAAGCTCGCTCTAATTTTTGAAACTGATCCCAAAATTTTTAAAATTGATTATTGCAAACAATTTTTAACCGTAAATGTTTGAAAAAATAATGAGAATCGAATGAAAATTAAAACGATCTGATTTTACAACTTACTATAATTTTAAATAGGAAGGAGGTCCCATTTCTAATTTATAGTTCATAATCTGGATTCCTGGTTAGGCCACCCGCAGATCATTGATGAAACATAGCAGTAATCATTTAAAATTCCAAATGATGGATAATGTATAATAAATTATAACAATAATGATTCCTGATATAGTATAATATCGTTTATTAATCAATACCATTTTTCCTCTAAATTTGCGACGGAAGTACGCTATGACCACACAAAAAAATTGAAGAGGTCCGGTAGAGGGTTGACATAAAATTTTTAATTATATTAAAATATATTTACGCTCTATAAAATATTTATTTACTTTCTCACTTATTGACTTGGCTTTGTTTAATATACATATATATTTTTTTAAAAACATACAATAATTTTCATCGGATATATATAAAATATAGAACTAATTTTATGATAAATAATAAAAATAACAAATTAGTTCCAATAAAATATAAACTTTATAAACAATCTCATGCAATTGTAATTTGTAATATATTACATATGATGATTTGTGTATGTATATGATGATATTCATAAAAAAGAAGCTAAATAAGACCTAAAAACTCATTAAGTCAATCGGAATTTCTTTTATATTTTCAGAGGTAGTGAGTGCTCCCACCACCTACTTAATATAATTTATGGGGAAGGGGATCTATAAACGATAGCCTGAATGGGATGATATTTTTTTAAAGTATATTTGGGGATTGAAAAAAAATTTGTGGCTATCTTTTTTTTCCCGATAATATTTTTATTCTCAAATGTTTTATAATAATAAATAAATAAAGATTAGTATTTTAATTAATTGGATATGGGAGGAGCCTTATCGATTACTTTACGCAAGTGAATATGTTTAATGATAAAATAATTTAGAAGTTTTTATTTACATACTTATATATAATAGGTTTATTATTTTTTTTACATCATTTGTTTAATTACAGATTAGACATCTGCCCGAGTTTTGACCCGCGCCTGGTAAATTTAAGTATCTAAACTCCGACCTGGTAGAACGATATAATGATTAAATAGTATATCCTAATACTTTTCAAACATTTCCACGGACCGTGCCAAGGTATAGTATATTAAACTGTTAAAGTGCATAACCTTCCAAAAATGCATACCAAAGTTCTTTCTTATTCTTCAGTGCTTTCGGTGGTAAACTCTCCTATTTGAAATATCCCCCTCGTCTCCCTTTCCCCACTAATCTATTTATTGTTCCAATCTGTGCAACTATGTACTTTGTTGGCAGCATACAATTATAAAAGATTTTAAAAAATTTATTTTTTACATGTAATAAACAATACAATTTTTTTTAACAAAAAAAACAAAAAAAAACAAATATTATATTAATTATATATTTTTTTTATTTATATTATTAACGCTTTTTATATGTATATGTATTTATTTTTATATAAAATCAAATTGCAAAAATCGAACGATGGTAACAAATTTTCATTATTGATTTTGCTTGTTTCTTGATAAAAATTAACTTTTTATAAAAAAATATAATTACATTTTATATTTTGTCTCAAAATAAACTTAAATTAAAAATAAAAATTATTTAATCAATTTTTTTAAAATATTTTTATTCGTCATGGATTGAGAAATAAACAATAAATTCAAAAATCTTCGAAAAATAACGAAATTCAAGTAAATTATTTATTTTAGTTTTTTATAGTATATTTTAAAATATTTTTTGGTTATCAGAATTAAAAGCCCTGTATTTTTTTGGCCCGATCCTACCCCATTTTTTTAAAATTATATTTTTAACCCCGGACCCGATATTTATAAAAGGTTCCAGTCTACCCGAAAATTAAGCGCTTTTTTTTCAAAAAAAGCCTTGCACGGATAGTCCGATATAATTTATACCACTTGATCGGATTCCTATAACTCGACATAAATTTAAATTATCTTGTTTTTCTAAACATTTTTATTATTCTATCCCGTCAAAGCTAGGACTGCACCGATTCTTTGCCGATATTAAAATGGCCGCCTGGTTATATTTGTGTATATTTCGAAATTGGTACAAGATTGACAGTTTTTTAATTCATAACTATCTCGGAATGTTAATAATACTTAAAAATCTGTTATCAAACAAAAATATTTTAAGGAGATGCTTGATATCGGCAAATATAAATCGTCTGTTTCCTTAAAATAAATAATTTTTTTTTATAACAAGTTGTGATGTTATACATTGATATTCCAAGATGTTTATACATAAAAAAATAATTAGCAACCAATCTCTTGCCAATTCTGAGATATTACACATTTATAAATAGGTCATCGGCAAAAATATCGGTGCAGCTCTACTTCAAACGCTTAATTATTTTATCCTTTTCGTCAAAACATTAATCGAACTTGGATCTATTCCCGAAAAATTAAAATTAAGGATTAGGCTCGAATCTTTGAAGAAAAAAATGATTCAGGGATCAGATCGGTGAGGCAAATTTTTTTATATATATAGGATCGGGTAGGACTATAGTTGTATAATGGCTAAATGTCGGCTCAATTTACGGGTGCTTGCGGGCGAAATTCGTCAACATGCCTTTTAATTTATATTAGTTTCTTTCAAATTTAAGCTGCTATATTTTTTTGAAAAAACCCCGAAGTCAAAGTGTTAGTTTTCCACTAAAACCTCGGTTCGATTTTTAGCCAGCTAAAACTTAGTTTAATCAGCAAAAAAATATAGTAATTACTTAGCTATAAGTGGGATAGCTTATGAAAAAATAGGTCCGATGCAATTGGACCTAAAATTTATTTTTCGGGTAAGTGTTCTCGTAAATATCATTTTAAGCTAATAATAATCCCCCTCCCTCCCTTTAAAAACTACAATATAAATATATCAAACAATAATTTGAAAGAATAATAAAGTTAATAATTATTTAAAAATAACGACTAATTTCAAAATTTTCATATAAAAAGTGAAAATAAAAAATGATTTTTTATAAAACATAACATAGTCAAAGGCAGGGTTCTGGACCTGAATTCGGGTTGAGGAATTTAAACTCTATTTAGTGGAATTTTGATAACTTAATCGAAAACCGATTTTCTAAAAGAGTTCGGTTCCATATTACCCCGGGTTTGATGAGTTGCCCATAAATCGGTCTCTGTTTGGTCTGTGATCTCTTAAATCCCCAACCAAACAATTTTAAATGTCTGAACCCGAATTATGGTCCAGAACCATGACCAAAGGTTTACCCTTCAATAAAATTTATGGCGGAAACCCCCCAAAATAGTACGACCTAATTGAGCTTTCGAAAGAAAACCAGCTTTCGTTTATATTAACGTTTATAAATTGCTTTTTTTTATTTGCACGATAACCATTTGAAATTCCGCGATCAAGGTCTCACTATAATAGTCCCCCCCCCTTCTTTCCCCCATAGGAAAATCTTGGTACGCCATATTATATTTAAACAGTCGCTACTCATTTACCCCTTTCCGTATTATTGCTTGTTTAGTTTATATATACAGTTCAAATCACATAATCACTATGTCGTATTGACTGATTTACATCTTAAGGCGATTCGCGTAATTTTTAGTATATCAATTTAAGAATGATTCAAATTTAAATTATCTAAATTTTTTAGGATATATATTCTGCTCATTACATCGATGTTTTGAAATGAAGGTCTGACCAATTATTATTTTTTTAATAGGTCTGACACGTAAGGTTGGACTTGGATACGATCCGAAAAAAATTACGAAAATTTATTTATTTATACTACAAAGGAAAGAGAGGAAATTATAAATATACTATAGGGAAATAAGAAAAATGATCAGTCTTAGCCCAAGATTTTTGAGTCCAGCAGTTAAAATGCTAATATCGAAGTCCAGCCAGACCGACACTTAATCCGATGCTTATGTGGGGATTCAGAGTCTCAATTTTAAATCATTTACTGAGGGCGAATAATTATATTTGAAAATTCTTGTAAATTATTAGATGTGTATTCCTGGGTTTATAGAGTTTCCATTTTGTGATTGCGAATTTCAGATAATTTTCCCGTAGAATTTTTGATTTTATATAGATTATTTCATATAATATTAAAATAAATGCACAAGTTCGATATTTTCTGAAATAGAAAGGTGTGTGTTGCTTTATTATACACACACTGGAGGAATACATTATGTAAAAAAAAATGTCCGTAAAATTTCGAAATTCCGAAACTTTTTTTAGGACAAATATTACTTCCCTTGTGAACCTCAGACTAGAGGTCTGCATTGGGCGGGGTTTCGGCCCGCCCGCCCACGCCCGCCCATCTAAGAAGGCGGTCGGATGGGCGGGTGAAAAATTTTTCGAAAATGGGCGGGCGGGTTAAAAAAGTTTGAAACTATGGGCGGGCTGGGCGGGCGGGTTAAGAAATTTGAACAATAGGCGGGCGGGTTAAGGAAATTTAAAATAAACTAAAAAAAAATAATTGTTTAAATGAACTATAACAATATTTCTTTTTTTATTGTACCAATCGTTTTTTTTTAAGTGGAGATCATTTACCTAACTATATTATGTAATAAACACAACAATAAAACTTTTTTCTTAGAATAAATAAACATTTTTGTCTATTAAAAATAACTTTTCTCTTAAAATTTCCTTTTTTTGGGTTTGCAATCTGCATTTGGTTTCACTTTTATTTAAAGATCTCACTTGAGGAAGAGGATATACTTCAAACGGATATCCTACTTTGGTGGAAACGACAAGAAAGAGATCTGCCAAAGCTATCAAGATTAGCAAGAAAAATATTGCCAATTCCTGCAACTAGTGCTTCTTCCGAACGCGGATTTAGCATAGCTGGAAGATTTTTAGAACAAAGAAGAACGTGTTTGAATCCAGAAAATGTCGATTCATTAATATTTTTGCATTATAATTACATTTAATATTAATTTTACATTTATATTTTTTTCATAAATATTTAATTTGATCAAATAAATTGTCCATAATTTACATTGATTATTTTAATACTTATATTAATTTCCTAAATTATATACTTTTTATAGAGGAGTAATGAAATATTTTTAGATGCTTAAAAAAATGAAAGAATGACCATAATTAAATTTTATAAGCGAGCTTGGGTTAAAAAATTTTTATAAATAATGGGAGGACAGGTAAAAAATTTTAGACTAATGGGCTGGGCGAGCGGGTTAAATTTTTTTTAAAACATTAAATAGGCGGGCTTTTAGTCCAAAAACCTGCCCAATGCAGACCTCTATCTAAGACTACATTTTAAAAAATTCATTTATATTAAAATATTAATGATTTTATATATATATTTATATGTTAAGAATTTAAACGAAATGGACCATTTTACCGGCATCAAAAATACTAGATCAATTTGTCTAAATGCATGCCAAACAGAGATCATATCTACCATCACTTTAACCCCTACGTATAAGCAATTTTACCACTCTAATAACTCCGAGCAACAACCTTTCAAACAAAGTTCTAACTCGAACTACACATCTTCATCCTTTTTCCCCACTAATAACCTTTCTACGATCAACAATATTCACTCGGCTTCGGCTTACAAATTCAAACGCAGAAAACTAATAAGCCTGACATCGTCTGCTCTTGCCTTCAAGGGAAAGCTTCTCAGATTATCCCTCTCCAAATTAGGCCGTATAAACGACCCTGAAGTGGCTCTTAGGCGTTGTGTCCTAATATACAACGCCGCGAAAACGTTAAAACGCGAAATTTTACATCTCGAGGACAGGAAAACTCTGTGGAACAATAATAATATCAACCTTAATCATCAGGTAACTCAGAGAGTCAATTCCTCCACCAATTATTCCACCGTTACAGTTACTTCAAATAATAAAGAAGGTTCTCACGAAGTGGTTCTTGGTGTAGGCGAAGAACCCTTTCACTTAAATCCCAACATTCTTCGTGCTAACGCGTCTATATTGCCCATGGATACTTCTCTAGGACTTTCCCAGCCCTCTAATAACCACAATGAGTTGGGTGGGTCTGGCTACACCGCCGAAGATTTCGACACTGGTTTTGTCGATTACCACAATTACATATTGGACCATTGCATGGAAGCAAGCGACTCTCTTAACGACGACGATAATGTTCTCATAAATGCCCAAGATCGTGCCGTGAAGTCTCACGCAACTGAAAAGAATTTTGGGCATAATTCCTTAAATCCTTCGGCTAAGATTCAGAATTCAAATGGATTCGATGATTTTAACTTGACATTCAGCAATAGTAGTTCCTTCTCAGTATTGGACAACGTTTCGCAATCGCTAGTTTATTCCCAACTTCCTCTTAGTGAGATGAGTGATAAAAAATTGGCCTCGCCAATAAGTCAAGAAGTCAGAAAAGAACACGATATTATAAGTGAATTCCATAGCACCCCAAATGCCTCCTTATCCAATTCTTCTGTGGTATCAGTTCACCTCGATAATTCCATGGACGGATTTCAAGTCTCGCCTTTAACCATGACAGTATCCTCCACTTTTTTCAATCAAGACCCCCTTAAAATTGCAGACGACTCCTCTCATATTGCATACTATGATAATAACTTGACATTTCCTCGAATCGACATTCCTTCAAACATTCAAATTTCTCGTCCAGCCCACGATGGACACCTTGACACGACCTTTCACCCTAGTCGTTCCAAGAACTCTTATAACAATCCTATCAATCCAATTTTATGCCAACAGGTCGCTTCCGATGACGTAGCAAAATTTCTTTTACCGAGCTCTTCTACCAATTGTAGATTCTCTTTGGATAGAAGTATCCACCAATTTATTGATCATTCATATTCTAATTCCCCCGATAATCCTATTAACTCAACCCACATTCATTACCATCACGCGATTAATGGGCCTCCTCCTTTAGAAATGCTAAAACTGTTCGATCTTTAAAAATATACAATTATATATGTGATAGATGAACAATGTTACTTATTTTGTTTATAAAATTAAGGTGATTATGCATTGTGTAGTCAACTATTATATAAATCTTACACCAACCTTGCTAATTGCCCATAGGCTATTTAAACATATATCAATCATATCCAATTGTCCATTGTTTAATCTTGAACATCATGGGCCGAACTCCTCTAGCTTACCCTTCTTCTCTAGTCCCAACAATACAAAATAAAAATACAATAAACCATTTTATATTAATAATATTAATATGATGATTTATAAAATATTTCTTTAAATCATATCGTAATCCATCGTTGAATTGTGAAGGTCAATTTTTATTATTTATTTATTTTTTTTAGTAGAAAATAATTTTAATTATTATGATAATAGGGTTTATTTGAACGGAGATCATTATTACCTCAAAATGAAAAAATTATATTATTTATTTAATTAATATAAATAATAATTGAATTAATATATTCTGATATATATTCATCTATTCTAAGCTAGAGAAAATAACCTATAATTTATGTAATAATTATTAATAACACTTAAATTCAAAGTATTTTATTTTTCCAGGACCGATATCTTGAACCAAAGGAATGACTGTTCTGAATTTCATATTATTTAATAATTTATAATATAGAATATTATATCATTTTTCTATTAAGTCTAAATATATTCATTATTATATATAATATATAGTAATAATTCGTTTGTGCATTACCCGGATATTTAAAAAAAATGTATATTGCTATGTAATGAGATAAGAAAATTTGTCATAAAAAATAAAATGGAAATGTTATCTTATTCCTCCATAGTCGCTATTAATTACTCATACGACAAAATCCCCCATCCTCTAAATAAACAAAAACAATCAAAAATCTTTTTTATACCAAATAGATTTGACATTTACAACTGGTTTAGACAGACGATTAATCATTAAAATGCCAATACATTCTCAACAGTAAATGCATTTCATGGTCCACGTCAGTGGCGTAGCTACGGGGGTGGTTTTCGGGTTTGGACCCCTCCCAGAGCAAAATTTTTTTTTAGATTATACGTTCAAAAGACTTAAGAGTTACTTTATATCAAATAAATACCATGAATATTTATATTTTTGATGTTCGTGGAAGGATAATATATTGAGATAATCTACTAAATTATAATAATATTTTATAGATGCATTAACTATATTTATTATAGAATATCGAAGATATTGTTATGATTAAAGGGGGTCGGGGGCGAAGCCCCCAGTCTTATATATGTATGGACCCCCTCTAAGGAAAATTCCTAGCTACGCCACTGGTCCACGTTGACTATTTTTTTTCAGAATTTCGACGATAAATGTCATTTGGCCTTTATATGTAGGCCACTAAAGCTGATCTATATATGCACACACTTTTGTTTAATAAATCGTCAACCTATTACATATATGTTATTTTCCAACTTTAAATAATTTTTTTAGCGCATTTTTGCCATATATGCATTACAATAGTATTTTTAAAATACCTATCATTTAAGACTTTAACTTTTGACTAATTTATATATTTTAAAATCTATGGAAACACATGTGACAATGTGTTATTTTTCAACTTTAAATCATTTTTATGTTTTTTCTAATTCAAGAATCTGATTTTACCGGAAATATATTCCACTATGTTTGGAATATCTACTCTATGACAGACAATTTTTTCATGAACTTTTGAACTTAATCTAATATTTTATATAAATTATAAATGACTCGAAGGTTAACTGCAAAATTGATTAAAATTCATAAGATAGGTATTCTGAACATGCCGGAACCTATTTCCAGAAAAAAATGCTCTCAAAAAATAATTTAAAGCTGATAAAATAACACATTTCCGGAAAAAAACGTATTGCCGCTAAAATTAAATTTCATGATCACTTTAATTTTAATCATATTTATACATATTATTTATGAAAAGGCAAAAGCTAGTGTTGTTAAATGGCCATATTTAGGTCAATCTTTAAAAACTGCCCGATCAAGATTTTATCCAAAATAATATTATGTAAGCCTCCATATTTGGCAAATAGAAGTCCTAACCTTTAATACTCGGAAAAACAGAGAGAGGGAACTTGAAATAGAAATTATGAAACAAGCTCCTGATATTTTTAAACTTGATTTCAAATTCTTTAAGACATTTTACATATTTTAAAGGTAAATAAAAAGAAAACGCAAAATTCTGTCAGTCAATTATGTATAAATTATTGAAACCTAAAAATAAATGAATTACACTATAAGCCAAACTTTTTCTTATAGCTCCGTTTGAAGGTATTCAAGAAATACAATGAAAACAGGGCTGTAGCCATGAATTTCTTGTTGGGAGAGGGCAACTGCTTACTTGGGGGGGGGGCAATATTTTTTAAAATAAAGCAAATGGTTAGGTCCTCATATAATTTTTTTTCTATTTTTAGCAAAAATTTATAAATGTAAATATGAATACAAAATTATACTCGACGATTTTTATTTAAAAATTTTAACATAAATAATATAAATTCTAAATTCTGTGTTATTTTTTTTCATAAGCCATTAAATTACTAAATTCTTTCATCACTCCTCTAGTGCTCGATAGAACTCTTTAGTGCAGAGAATGAGGTCCCACAAGAAGCCCTTATTCCCTCAATGATGATGGCTGCTGTATTCATTTATACAAGATTATATTTTCTTTTTACGATATAAAATTATGTGTTTCTTTAACTTATGCAATTAATAATCCTTTTTATATTTCTATTCATGATAGATCCACATTTAAGTTTAATAATGATTCTAATTGGGACATTTTATCTGATATAAAATAAATAGGGGGAACAATGTATTAAAACATGATAGAAGATTTAAATCATCTTATGTAATTCTATCTAAATAACGATCTATAATAATTTCATAATTATTTTTTAAAGAACTCTAATTGTAGTCCTTTTCACAACCAAATTGCAATTTGGTATCGCATATAAAATCATAAAGATTTGTAGACGTTTTAAGTACCCTTGATGATTTTTGAGATGAGATTAAATATTGATATATTTTCAGCCATAATTGTTTATAAATCAAAAGAATTATCACTTTTTGATTTTTAAATATATTAATTGTGGAATTAATACAAATTTTAGCATCCACTCTCTGTAGATACTTATTTAGTGAATTTATTGTTACTACTTCATATACCTCTGAGTTAAAAGTTCTATTAGATACATCACCAATAGCCTCACAATTCTCATAAATAATACGAATGTTTCTAAATGACTAGTCCACCTCTGGTCTAAGGTCTCTATGGCCTGTTTCAGGATATGTTGAAACGCCTAAAAAAATTAAAATGCATTAAATAAATTAAAAAAATATAAATTATTATTCCAAGGCACATTTTTAATAATTTTTTTGAAATAGAGTTTATACTCCTCCATTTCGGCCAGACATGATGCACCATCATATGTCTGACTTATTACATTCGATGAATTAATATGTAATTTATTAAGTTGCTTTAAAATATAATAATGCTGTCAGCAGAAATACATTGTAATTAATGATTTCTACTAGACCTTCTTAAATTTCTCAATAAAAAATATAATTAATAATTATGCACATGTTGCATCTTTTGTCTCATCAGCCTTAAGACAAAAAAACACTTTTGTTACATTTTTCTGAGATATATTCCAGCACCATATCTGCCATACATTAGATTTCATTTTGAATTTAGGGTGATATATATTGTGCATTTTGGATATTCATTCCATAATTTTATTCAATTCAGGATCTTTTTGAATGGTGTATGAAAACATTGCTCTAAAGAATAAATTATGTTTTCATCTTTTGTAGTATCCCTAATTTCTGTTGAACCTGCCCCACAAAAGGCCTGATGCTTAGCATCAAATCAACTATTGATTTAAGATAACAACTATTACTGTTAATTTGTTAGCTTACCAGAATTGTTGTTATCTCAGTGTCCTTATTTATATTAAGATTCTTATCATGCCCATTATTATTGAATTTAAATGAGCTTTCATTCATCTGTTTGGCGACTAATGAGAAAATGGATATTTTATAACTAACATTTTTATAGGTATGTTTTTGTTTATTATTAATTTGCATAAAAAAATTTTTTTTATTTATTTGATACTTTATTAAAATATTGATTTAAATCAAATTGAACATTTATATATACACTTAATATACATAAATAAGGATATATTAAAAATAAAATTTAAAAAATAAAATATATAAATAATTTATGATGAAAAACATTAAAAGAAGAACTAGGAGAAAAAAATAATTCTTTTTAAAAAAAGTGTACAAGTCACCCTAAAGAAGAGTGATTACTTAAAAAATTGGACCGGCAGATTTCCAGGGAAATCTGACGAAGGTAAATCCTTCATTGGGGTCTCCTGAGATCTGTCTCATTTCTTTCCTATGATTTTAATGAAATTGAGGGCCTCACTTCCAAACATGCCTAAGATATTGGTAACGATTGGTATACACAGTGTTGGTGAGGCCAGCGTATTTATTTTCTTGTATGATTTCTGCCTTTTCGATGGCAGAAAATGAGAGGCAGTCCTGCGAAATCGACACAATTAATAAATATTTGTCTAAAAATTTTGTTGTTTATATAGATTTAATTGTTAATTGTGAATCAAAATTTAATATATTGTAGTTTTTTTTATAAATTTGGGGGCCGACATTTTTTTATCCCCATCTAGTTCTCCTATTTAGTTTAACAAAATATGTTTTCGGGGAAAAAAAGAAAATGTTTTTTTCTTGATAAAAACTTGAAGGGGCATCTTCTCTTAATTAAAATTTAATATAACCGAAACGTTTTTGGGAAAATCAGTTGTAGTTTAGTATGCTACTTTTAAAAGTAGCGTAAATATTTAAAACATCGATTTTTTTAAAAAATCGGCAATAAAAATATTTTATCGGCTAAGGTTATTATAAAATATATAAAAATAACCCTAAAAGTGAAACACAATCTTAAAATAGCAATTATATACATATATTTATATAAAAGTGAAACACAATCTTAAAATAGCAATATACATATATATATATAAAATCGGGGGGTTTTTATTTTATTAAAACTACCTATATATTTTTAACAAATTGTAATTATTTTTTGGCCAGTTTATGAATAAAATAATTATTGTTCAATATAAATATATTTGAAAATCCCAATTTTATATTTAAAAAAACTGGTCATAAATTGCAATAAAAAATAATAATTTGCATATTAAATTGTTTTTAAAAATTTTGAAAAAATACAAACGTGTGTGAGAAAAGAAAAAAACCCTCATAAAAAAATCTTCTAGGATTAGATAGATTTTAGCGGAACAATGGCGGGGTTTGCTACCCGTTGTTATAATCAGATATTGATGGCTAATCTCGAGTTTTATCGAATCTAGGCTTAGATTATGGCTTAGTATAGACGGGCTACGATAGATAGTTAGAGCTAGATATTGTTCATTAGTAAATAAATTTTTTCCCCTTAGTTTCACTTAAGCTACGTAAAAAGCCTGATACAGCATAGGTTTAATATATATGCATGAGATTTATGTGGTTTGATCGGTATAGGTTTAGATAAGGTTAGTATAAGAGCTATTTTACACGTAGATAAAAATTAAGATCCTTATGGCTGCATTCAGTAAAATCAAATCTAATCAATGACCTATGGTTGTGAGGTAGCTATAAACATCGAATTTAATATTACTAAAACTTGATAGACTTTAATAAAGTGGTTAGACTTAATGATGCTAGGGTTGGTCCGCCGGCTATATTATTCATATGCATTAATTATTATTATATCTCTTTTTAAAAATTTACTAAATTGAGTTTAACAAAACTAATTGTAATATTTTATTTCAAATATTTTCTGTTTTTTTTCTTAATTTAGTAAGAAAACCCATTTAAAAAATGCGATGGTTTTTGAAGGAAATAGTAAAAATTATATTAGAGATAAATTCGCCTGCTAACTTTGGCACTTAAAAAATAAAGTAAGAGATAACAAACATAAGAAAAATGAAAATTATAAAGATAAAAGTAAATATTAGCGTGACGTCATTATTAAAAAAAAAAATCTTTGATAGCTTTTGTTTGCTATTACTTTGCAAATATTGGAGGAAAAAATGACAAGTTTTGAAAGGATCTTTTAAATAATGATAAAATAATTCGACAAAATATATTAAAAATATACACAGCAATATTATTGGACTAAATTATTTCTCTCCTTCCTTCCTTCCTTAAATTCACGGCTTTAACCGAATCCTAGCTTGACCTATCTAGTTAATAACCAAATCTTACTAAAAAAATTTGATGACCTCTTCACTCATAAATCTATTATATTATCCCTCCATATTTTATATAATCCCACTTTTCACCTATCCCAATATAAATTTCTAGCGATCCCCTTTAAAGAAGATATTAATAATTAATTCAAAATAAATAAATAGGAAACTAAATTCATACTTTTAAAAATTTTCACTCAAAAAGCACAATTTTTAGGTTTAAATTAATTTAAAACATTAATTACCTCAAAATGACAAATATGAATAAATCACATCACCTCTAATTATTCTTGAAAAAAAATTCCTAAAATTTGCAACTTAATTATATAAATTAGGCTAAGTGATCCTTAAAAGCCTCATGATTTGTGAGTTAAAAATAACAAAAGCATTCCAAGGAGAAAAAAAATGACCCATTAATCAAATCATAACATAAAATTTACTGCTAGAAATTTTTTTTAAATTTATCGTAGAATTTAAAAATTTGTAATGGGATATAAAAAAAGAATTTATGATATTATAACTCTTAGAAGCTTCATATAAATATCGATTATTTTAAAATTATTTGATTATAAATAAATATAATATACTTCTATCTTAATTTTTAAGTATAATTTGTTGCCAAACAATTTTCTTTAACAAAAAATAACGCAGCATTACCTTTAAAATTAGGTAAACGAAAAATGTGAATGTGTAAATTTTTGTGTAAAGGGTGGGGGGTTAAGGAATACCAAAAAAGAAATATACAGATATAATAACGTTTCTTGAAGGACCTAATCTTCCGACCTTTACCTATGATATGATTGACTATTGTTATAAAAGAAAAATATAGAAATTTGAACTAATTTTATTATATCTCGCTATTATCAGTCACCTTTATATAAAAAAAATATATTATTTCGTTAAATAACAGACATTTTAAAAAAATTTTAATATAAATAAGAATACGGTTATTATTTAAGCCAAAATTCACTATAACACTGGGTTCAATTAAATAAGTCAAATCATATAATTCAAAATATAACAGCTACCTCGAAAAAACAAAGAATTTTTTTTATTTCATATAGGGAAGACATAAGCACATCAGTTCATAGGTGGATTAAGGTCTAACTCAATTTATTTTAAATTAATTAGAAAATAAAGTCTGAAATTTGGCAAAGATCAATTTCACTACGTCTACTCTCTAAAAACTCAAAAATATAAAAAAAAATTTATACACTTTTCTTCTTATCTTATCTAGCACGTTGGTCATAGACCTGCCCAAAATGAGCGAACGTGAATTTTATGAAGGACCACCCTTCATAAAATTATGCCGATTTTTTTTCTCAAGGATACCAACAAACCTTGTACCCAGTTGTAGTTTAACTAAATGAGTGGAATTTACCCTTTCCGATATTGTAATTGTAATTTATAAATTAATAATATAAAGACATATATTTCTTATTTGTTTTTTAATCTTGAATAGTTATATTCATGATAAGGAATTAGTTAAGAATATTTGAATCCATAGACATCAAAATTCCATTTCATTTGTTAGGTTATATTCTTCCAAAAGATGAACCGGAAAATCTTCGCCATTTGGGATGGATAGATGAATGGAAATATATTTAAAAATAAACAAATTTTATATTTAGTTTTTTTTTCACCTAGATTTTTAATAATTATCATAAGTATCAAAATATAACAAATTTTAACATAAAATTCTATGCTATTAGATGTTTTATGTGGATTTTATATCCCTAGATTAACTATGAGTATTTTTTTAAAAAATCATCTTTTATCGCTAAGACCTAAGGAATGTTAGACTGGGTCATTTATTTCTACAAAATTAATTTTTAATATAATATTTTATCACCTTATTAAATAAACTGTATTTTGCTTGAAAACTAAAAATACTCTCCCACCCACCAAAAGAGATCTAATGATTTATTTATTTGACAGGTTATTAATAAAAAAAGATAAAATTTTATTAAAACTCAATCTGAATTCTAATCCATATCTCTCAAACCTTTAAATAATTCTAACCCATCAACTTTAACCTTTAATCCTACGCCTTATACTTCACATTCACATATTTGTTTAAATATATTTCATCTAATTTAACATTTTCCATTAGTTACACATTCTGAGTTGAACGCATCATTTATCTTCAAGTGTATACACTTTCAAATTATATACATTATTAACTATAGATATGGATTTAAAAAGCAAGAAAGCAAAATCCTTAATTTCTTATTTGATGAAATAATAGCAAAATCATTTAATTACAAATAAATAGCTAAAAAATGTATTAATTAAGAAATCAATTAAATAGAGGGAATTATCTTTTTTTTTTTGATAATAATGATGGGAAAGATTAAGGAGTCTCATATCATTCATTATGTGTTATCAATTGCAATTATTAAAATAAAGATCATTATTTAGTGTCATTTTTTTAATCTTAGTATTGGGTTGTATACGCCAAAGATTTAGGGTCTTCTAAAAATAATGGAATAACTTTCTATAATAAAATATTCCATACTTCTTCTAAAAAATGTATAAATTGTGCCTAACTAACATATTTAGTGATTTTTTTTAAATTTATTGGTTTTTATTAGATATCTGCGCCATGCTACCCTAAGCCCTATAGCTTGATCTGTCGAACGGTTCAAAATATGAAAAACATTTTTCAGTCCTTTATAAGTCCGGATTTGCAAAAAAATAATTACGGGTCGAGTTGAAAAGGAATTCAGGCCGGTAAACTTTTGTAAATTATAATAGACCCGGGCTATATTCGGGGGCCGGTTTGTTCCAGGCTCTGCTGATCTCTAAGTTTATATTTCAAAAAAAGAAATTAATTAAATTGAGAATTAATAAGCAACAGTAAATATAATTCTAATATTCATAAATCGGCCATTTTGTTCAACGGGAAATCCAATCACGATTATTTTTTGCAAGAACTGCGAGATATTACTTTCAAAAATCGAGATATGATAAAGTAGTACTTAGTTGAATTTGTAGTTATAATCTGCAATGAGATTAGACGAATGTAATGTCCTATCATTTGAATTTAAAAAAAAATAAAAGACTAATAGCGGCAACTTGTTATTTTTATTGGGTAAATGGTTTATTATAAAATTTAAGTAAAGACTCTCCATTGCCTCCTAAATCCAATTACATCAGTTTCATTGGAAACCTCTTTCCTAAGGAGCTTTTTAAAAAAAATCTTTTTAACATATTTAATTTTTTTTGTATAATAATCCTTTTTGCATATTATAATTTATGTTCTTATATTTTAACATATGATGGATTAAAATTAATATGAAGTATTAAAAAAATATATATTATATAAAAAATTAATAAATATCAAAATAAAAATATTATGGAAAAATTAAAAATTCAATAAAAAATATAATTTAGCATTTTACCTTATCATGCAAAATAAACTTGTATGTAGATTTAATTAAAGTATATCATTTCAAACATTGCGTGCATTTACGTATATCATTCTAAACATGTACAATAAATTTCTATAAAATGATACTTTCACGAGAAGTTATAAATATTATGCAATTTTAGTTTTTACAGATTTTAAATGATATGCTTCACGTTTTTACATATCTGAAATGGGTTTCATGTTTAGAATAATGAATAATATTTTTGAAAATGAATTTGTTAGTAGTGATGATTTACAAGGTTTTGAAGGGTTACTTTACAAGATACAAGTGTTAAAACCGAAACCCCATAAATTATTAGAACCAAAATTAAATTTAAAACCAGTAAAATGCATTAAAAAGATATTGGAAAGAAAGAAAGAATAGTATTGTAAATTATGGCATAGCTAAACTAACTTTCTAACACTTTAACTCTAAGTATTTTACTTAAAAAATATTTCCTTCTTTCATGCGCAATTAGAAATATTATTGAATATTTTTATATAACACTAGATATATTTTATTGATTTATTTTATAGAAAAAAAGCGGGGGTTGACTTTTTCTTAACTATTGATTTTTAATATATTAAAGTATTTTTAAAAAAAAATTTTGTAAAAATAAACTTATTGGTATCTACTATTTATTTTTTAAAAAAAAATTAACCTTTCATGATTTTTTTTCTTTAATTTTCTGGTTTTTTTTTATTTAAAAAAAATGAAATCATATCTTTTTTATCTATTAAAATCTTTAGGCGTGTACGCAGGAATTTACTGTGTGTGGGGTTGGGGATAATTAAATTTTTTTAAGATATAATTTTTTAAATAAATGTGAATAAAAATTAAATATAAACTGGTGTATAAAAACTATAAAATTACTTACCTCTTTCTTCTTTACTATGTTAGCTGACTACATAGTGGTACCGTCCACTATAATAAAACGGGTATATCATTTAAAGAATTTGTATATTAGTGAATATACATGATGCAAACTACAACTCCTGGTGGATGATAAAATTGTACTTCGTGTAATTTTTGGTGTTAACTGAATGAAAGATACGTGTAAATTTGTTTATTAGTCGTAAAAATGTAAATTTAATCTTTGATAATGACAATAAAATGCAATTAATTTCAATTTTTAATACTTAATGTATTATATTTATATAAAGCTCTGTTCAAGTTTTCTTAATCTATATCCCTTTTGAGAACCTTAATTAGTTATATTTTGAAAAAATTACTTAGGCTAAAAGTTTCATTTTTGGCTAAATAAAGTATATATGTAACAAGTTACATTTCAATTTATTATATTTCTATATCTAAAATAAAAAGTGAGAATCATGAGAATATTATTGAATAAAATTAGGTGAGGTTTTATTACTGCTGTAGATATTTTTTCACATTTGATGTTCTTACTATTTGAGATTTTATCTCATATTACTCAACTTGTAATATGGATATGTTGACAATGGTAGACAAGGTCGGGGAAATATGATTGGGAATTTGTATTTCGGTAATACTTTTATTTTAAACAAAAATTAGCTTTGAATTTTTTTAAATGGATAAAACCACCTCCCTAATTTTCTATATCTATAAAATTGTCTCAGAAACTTCCTCTTCTGTTTAAAAATGCGCGTGAAAAAATATACCAAAAATACGAATAAACAATAATATAGGGAGACATTAAATTTTTTAATAACATTTTCACATTAAAAAAAAATTAATGTTATAAATTAAAATAATATTGTATTTTTCTCTTCATATATAGTAAGGTGTAATATATATATATATTTACATTTCAGATAAAAAAATGACTAAAAAATATCTAAAAATGTGACTAAAAAAGACTATTAAAAAGAAAATAAAACAGTTTTTTTAAAAAAAATTAAACAGTTTGGATTTTCTAAGAAGATCCTCTGTCGTAAAAACTTCTGGGATCTTCGGTGACTAAAGTTATTTTTTTCCAAATCTTTTGATTAAGTGGAAAGCCTTGCCATATTTTCCCAAGCTGTTGGCAACTATGGGCGGAAAATAATATTTTGAAAATTGGAGTATTTGTTTCTTATTAAAGTTTTGGGTGAGCTAGGGCAAAGTGTGAATTGTTTGATTTCGCTTAGAAATCCATTCAAGCGTAGTAGGCTAGGGGAAGGCCGCTAGACCAAGATAATTATTTAATATCATCTTTTCGAACTATCATTAAGAAAATCTACTATTTCGAGGGTAGATGGTATGTTAGTTTTTTGGAAAGCTTGTAGTAAAATGTTTATGAATACTTTGTGACGGGGTTGGCGTCCGTGCGAATATTTGCAATTAGGGATTGTGACACTAATTATCTAATAATGTAACACAGTGTCAACACATTTATATGGTTTTACTGTGTTAAAACCTGGACGGATGATGTTAGAGATTCTAAGTTGCTCTGCCGTTATATATAAAATATTGAAAAAGGGACGCTTCCCAAAGATCTATAATTCGGATCGACCTTTCATCTTTTCTATTTCCAATTGTAAAATGACACTTAGTATAAGTATTATTTTACTAAACAATCGCTCAACCGTAAGACTTGTGGGTACAAATTTATTTAAATTGTTTTCAATTTTTGGTAATTGGTAATACATTTTTCAAATGTACCACAAATCTCTTTTATAGCTTTTATGCTACCGTTGCTTATATCATTGCTAGAGCCAGATATATCTAGTTTACGATAAAAAGTTAAGTTTTTTACAATGATGATATAATTTTTTTTTTATATTCATTTCTTTCATTTAATTTTTAATATAATTGCTTTAATGTTTCTATTTTTGTTTTCGTTACATCTGAATCTTGATACCAAGTTTTAAAACTAAAATGCATATTAGAAAGTGACGCAATATATTTTAATTTCAGCTTTAGAATTATTACTTTCAAAAGTTTGACAAACTACATGCTTTTCCCCAAAAAAGAGCAGATATTTTTTTTCGAAGTAAAGGAAAATTTCCTTTTGCCTCCTACCATGGCTACGCCTATGATGATGCCATAATTATTATAGGATTGACGCTTAACTCTTTCTATTTCCAAGAGTAAAAAGGCACCTAGTGCTAGCATTACTTTACTAAATAATCTAATAGGGCAACCTTATCACTTGAGTGTAAAAAATTATCTATTGTAATCTTCATTATATTGTAACCAATCCATATTGGTATCATATTTTATAAAGCTGTCACAACTTTATTTGACTATTTGTAAGATATCGCAACTAAATTATTTAAAATATTAAAACTAGAGTCGGAATAGTCAAATTTTTTATAATGAAGATAGTAATTTTTAATATATTTTGTGGTTAAATTTTATATAATAGGTTCGTTCTATCTTGATGTCAATTTTCAAAATGTTCTTATTTTGCTAATTAATATTTTATATATTATTATGTCTACCAAACGGGTGTCTTAAACTAAAATGCATAATAGTTAAGTTACTTATTGGCCTAAGGTTTCAAAAGTTATATAAACTTAATGCGTAGAGCTGCGTCTTAATATGAGATTACCATATTTTTAAATATACAATATAATGGGTTTTTATTATACTTCTATATCAACTAGAAATGAACAAATAACTACTTTAAGACAGTAAACTTATAAGATTAAAAAAATATTTTGAATTAGGGAAAAAGAAACGTTAATGTATTTAGATGTATATTAAAATCGGGATTTAAAATCCGATATTTAAGACTCAGAAAAAGGCATGCCGTTATTTTTTTTATATTTAGCTTAAAACAGGTTAATATTTATTGACGGAAAAACTGATTGATGAATTAGTACGTATAGGCACTAAACAACATTACATATTGGAAGCACCCATATAAGTGCTTCAATAACTTTTGTCCTAACATAATTTCAATCTTTCTTATTTTGCCAATAATATCTTTAAACTATCTACCAAACGGATTTCTATATACTACTAATTATGAATATAAGTTTCAAAAGTAGTAATTTTTAAGCCGGTGTTTATAATTTGGTTAATTTACTATGATTATCAAAATTATTGAAGAATTAATCAGCAAGGTACTAATATCGCGAATCTGATATTTAAAATTTAAATACCGTTCTGGCATTATGCTATTTTTTTTACTTATTTTACCAATAACTTTTTCCCCTTTAATTCGTCTACCATACAACTTAAAGCAATTAAATATACTAGTTAAGCACTAATTAATGTTTTGGTATGAGTTTGAGTATCAGTGTCCAAAATCTTGGCTCATTTCATATTTAGAGCTTTTTATCTTGTTTATAATTTGGGTTTTTTGTGATTCACAAAATTTATTAAAGAATTAATAAGTTAGAACTCTTATATTCTCCGTTCTAACAAGTTACAAATTAAGGCCATTTTTTCTTATTTTACAAATATTTTTTTTTTGCTTTTTAAGTCATATACCAAACAGTTTAAAGCAATAGATTGTACTAATTAAGCGCTGCTTAATGGTTTGTAAGGTTTCAGGATTAATGTTTCTCTAAGCTTGGCTCACTTCACGCTTAAAGCTTGATGTCATAGTTTTATTTTATTTATAATTCGGTTTCTTTATTTGTTGTTAGAAAACTGATTGAAAAAATAATAAGTACTACCCAGGCATTATATATAGATGTTATTCTTCTTTATCCTCAAATCTGGCATAATGCCAATATTTTCTTATTTTGCTAATAACCTTTTTCTTTGTACTATCTACCAAATGGATTGAAATAGTATACAATTAAGAACTGAACACTGATAAAATTTTAAGTGTAATTGCTTTCAGTTATTTTTTAATGGTATGAGGTTGACTAAAATTATATTGACAATTTGATACCTTCATACTAGTCTAAAATACTAATAGGTACTAATGAAACAAAAAACTATTTTTTTAAAAAAAGCAAATTTATGGATTAATAAAAAATATCCAATCTAAACAGAATTTTCCATAGGCGGAACCTGGTTGAAATTGCAAATGGGGACTAATAAAAGTAAATAGAGTTCTTAAAATTGTTTTAACAATTAGAATATTAATTTTTTTTAATAACTTCTTTCCAAACTCTATTTAGCATCTCTCTCAAACCCTGTTTACAATTCTGACACTTTAATATTCAATCTATAAGGCGCTGCCATCGAATTTTAATCTCTATGTAGTATAATATAGAGAGAACTCAGAGAAGTATTTTTTTATTTTTGAAATTGCAGTATTTAAAAAAAAACATTGTCTTGTAAACTGCTGAATCCTAGATATTATTAGGTAGAATGGCCGGAAAGCTTTTCATAAACTATTATAATAGAAGAAGAAATTCGCTCATTCGAAAAAAACATTAACTTTGGATTGAAGGGGTAGTAATTATTATAATTTAACAAAATTGAATTAAGATAAATGAAAAGTAATGATACAATTATATTCTCAGTGAATAAAATCCAACAATTAAATAAATATAATTTTTAAGCCTCCTTTCCCTTCCTTCCAAAGTTATGACCAGGATTTAACAACCAAAAAATAGATTTTTTTGAGCATGCTCAGTCAAGACCTTTGATAAAATTTGCCTAAAATTCCAAACACTTTTGTCATTTTTATGTTTATTAAACTTTTTTTTATTACTATTTCGTCGCCTGAGAATTAGAATATTCATTTCCACTTTTTATAATTTTTCAGGAGAGCCATTTTAAAAATTAAGTTTCCATCGTTTTCAATAGGATGGTTAACCTAGTATCGGATTTAATTTGAGTTATTTTATAAATATCTCGAATTTTTTAATGATAATAGAATAGTATAATTATAAATAATTGACGTAGAAAAAGTCACATGTGACACAAAGTGGATATACCCCTTCTCATGGGACGATTTATTGTACATTAATGACCAAACAAAGATGAAATAAGATTTAAAATACAAATAAAACACAACGAGGGAATGAGTTAATAAGGCAATGAAAATATCCTCTGATTTAACCGAAATTCGTCCGCCCTGGTCTTGAGTTTGTAAGAGTGGTCATAATGACTGGAATGTTTAGAGATATCCATTTATTTATCAAATTTCAATTTTTCTGTAGCCACTAAATCTTTGTTTAGATTTGATGGAGCGAAAGGTAAATGCAAGAAAACTTCCAAGCTGAAAACTTGTCATCTTCCTAAGATAACCTAGTAATTCCATCCTTCTATTGTCAATAAACAGATTGATGGGTACCGTCGTGGAAGGAATCCCAGCTGATTTTAAAGCATGCTTGCATTATAAACAAAAAATGATGTAAAAAAATCTTCATTTTTGTTTTTGAAAGATTTTTGCTCAAAATTTTTTCAAAAGTTGATTTTAAATCATAAAATATATTAAAAAATTTTTTAAATATTATTATATAGAAAGAGGAAGGTTCGAATTCAAATAAAGTGACACTTATTTCAAAAATGAGAATATATAAAATAAACAGAATATTTGAAATATGAGATTTAAATTATTCTTTTAGGAAAACTTTTATATTAAGTTACTTACCCACTTGTCTAATAATCTACAAATTTATTTTAAATAATTTCTTTTTTTTCCCCTTTTTATTTACATTTATAAATTTTTATTAAAGTAAATTTAATTTTTATCATTAATTATTTCCTATAATTGATCAAACAAAACATCCTCCAATTTTAATATTTTAAGTTTAAAGAAATGTAAATAAATTACACACATAATTTTATATTATATTCAAAAACTGTAACTAAAAAAATAACTTTAACTGGTTAATTTAAATAAACTTGTATAAAAGTTTTTTAAAAAAAATATATTTTTTAGAATGTAACGGCAAAAGTAACTATTTACTTCCTAAATATGTTTAATATTTATAAATTCATTACATTTTATATGTTATGATTTCCTAATTTTAAAATTAACAGTTTATTAAAATTAAATTCTCATTTACATTAAGCGCTCCTGTAGAACATGTTTTCATCAAGGGAAACTTATTTCGGAAAAAAACGACACCTTTGAGACACTAATTTTGAAAATATTTTGTTAATAATTGTCAAATAAAAATTTATTTCGCTCGAATTTTTATGCAAAATAAATATTATATTGTGTCATTTATATTATAATTCATCTTTCTATTAATACCTAAATCTACGGTCCGATTCAAAACATATGGAACGGATTGCGGTCTTCAAATAAAAGTCCGTTTCAGACCGATGTCCTAAATAAAAAAGACCGTTCCACAGTCTTTTAAATTTTTCTTTGTTATTTTAAAAATATTTTAGTTAACTTTTGTTATATTATTTTATTAAAATAATTTTATATTAACAATATCAAAAAAAAAGAATCACACAAAAATTTATTAAAAAATTATATGAATTGAATAATAAAGTAAACTTAAATATTTATAAAAGACCAATCCGGACTAAAAGTCCAAGTTGGGGTCCTCGAAAAAACTCAGTCTGTCAGCCGGTCCGATGTAGTCTCAGTCTAAGACCAAAGCGTTATTCAATACCTACATCGATGTTATATGGTTATAAAAAAATAAAAACAATCCTATCTACTCAAAACTTAAATCTAGGCATTATGGCCTGGAGTGATCAGCGTCAAAAAATACTTTAATTCGTTTTCATATCCATATTGATCATTTATGTGTTAAAAAGTTAAATTACTCCTAATCCTCTCCCAAAACTCGCCCATTAATAGGAGGTTGGCCTTTAATTGAAAGATCGTTTTTGATTGGTTCTCGATTGAAACTTAAATTGATATATTTATTTTCATATATATTTATAAATAATATAACGCGTTATAAATAAGATTCTTGTTACTTATCCCTTACATAATTAAATTCTTAAAGGTATTAAAACCACGTGATTGATGTTCCAATTATAATTTTGAATTTGTTACTTTAAAAAAAAAATTACATTATATGTAGTAGTAGTTCAGCAAAGTTTAGTACATTTTTAAAACTTAAATCCATTTGTAGATAGGGCCGTCTACCTCAGTTAGTCATTGCCAAAGAGCTGCACAAGTAGTACCAAAAATCAATATCAATTTTTTATTATGAATTAAGGATACATAAAAAAAAATTTGAATTCACTGGGGTATGTTTGGTACTCTATACATGCTAGAATACCATTCCGAAAAATGAGGATTTTTTTTAAAAAAAACGCGCTATAAATTATTTAAGTTTATAACAAAACTCCGGGTCAATGACGCATAAGCCATGAATTTTCTAATCTCCTACAGCATATTATTTACATGTAAGAATTTATTATGCGAAAGATATCAGATGTAAATTATAAACTATTCTTTTTTTTTAAAAAAATGAAGGAGTGCGATTAAGTATAGGCATGTTATAATAAGCGCGCGAACCATATGTTGATAGATAAATAAATCTCATATCCTAAAATATTTTTATAAATAATCTATTACCATTTATTCACATTATAATAATTTAACGATTAAAATTTATGTAGTGATCAAAGACGATTTGGGTTACCATATAGCAAATTAATAAACAGCAACAAAAATATCATCCATTGTTTTTAGAAAAAAAAATATATCAGAAACCTGCAGGCCTGGTCCGGTTAATCGCCATTATCATAAAATTTAAAAATAAATGAATATATTTTTAAAAAATCCGGGTCAGGCCGTGCAAGTGGTACTTTCTGCAGGTTTCTGATATATATTAACCCTAATCCATATCTGACGACCTTTTAACTTTAACAACTAGTCGTCCAAAAGATTGGATTTAGAAAAATAAAAAAACAGTCCCGAAGAGAAACGAACAACAGACCAAATCACTTTATGCACCGATATCTCGAACCAAGCTACGGTTGTTATTCAAAAAACATTACGTCATCAATCGGCCTAAAAAATTTACGCCAATCGTATTTTTTCAATAACCAAAATTAACACCCATCTATTCCTATCCCTTAATTTTTATTGTTAAATAATATAATCACCTTTTTTGTATAAATAATATATTGCATTTACTACATTTATAACGAAATATAATAGTATTTTAAATAGTATTTTATAGATTAAATATCGAGTAATTTTTTGGGGATAAACTGGAACGGAAAAATGCCCTTGTTCCGAGTTACATGATATTAAATAAATAGATAAAAATATTAATTGTTTTACAGGAATACTCATTCATTTTCTTATATAGCATTGGTATTTAAAATCTTTTTAGTATAAAGGTGTTTGAAAAAAAAGAATTAACATAGCGAAATTACTAATTAGAAGTAATTGATTAAAAACTATAAAACATGAAATAAAAAAAAAATTCAGATGGGGCTAAAAGGACCAGTATAAGATATTGCTATAAATATTGATATTATATTGTGATGGTTGTAAACAATTTAACAATTTTATAAGAAAGTTTAGCAAAAAATATTATTTTTTTACAGATTTTATCGAATTTTGAAAATAGAAAAAAAATGTATGAAAGATTAAAGAAAAGAATAATTATATTATATCTTTTCTTATTTTAAAAATAACTTTTATTAATAGACCTAATTCTTTCAATTTCAAAATAAATTATTATCAAAGACAAATACTTAATTTCTAGGAAAAGAATTGCTGCTAGAAAAAAACTTAAGGTCATTTTATAACGATTTTTGAGGATAAAATTTTTTGCTTAGTAAAAGGCTATAAAAATACATGAATTGAATCCCCCTTTTTTAAAAATGTACAAAGATTGAGAAAACCCTAAAATGTTAGTTTAATACCCAAACATATGTATAATGTGTCAAATGTTCAATTTTTAAAAAAGGTCGATTTTTTTAAAATGATGATCAAAGAAAATAATTCAGAGCTAATCTTTTGGTATGTACAATTCTATAAGTCTCATACTCATAACAACACTAAAAGCCGTAATAATAAAAATAACAATAGGCAGTGCAAGAATAAACGTTTTAAACTTCCCTCTAGTAAGTATATACAAAAAATCGTTATAAAAATTTAAGAAAAACACAAATACCTCCCGTCCTCCTTTACATTTATAGATTACTATCATCTAAGTAGGCGGGTTGGGGGAGACGTGTATAATACTTTTTTTTGTTTTTAAAAAAAATAGATTTTTATAAATAAATTTATCGTAAATTTGGTTTGCTTATTTTGTCACGGGATTAGCGCTGTAAAGCCACACAGAATAGAAGACCAAGGCTGTGGCTATGGCCGTTTTAAGTCCCCCAGCCGGGATACCCAAGATAAGCTTAGCTAACAAAGCCGTAAATATGATTTCTAATGCTGAAGCAAAATTTTTAAGGATAGAATCCAGATATTTGAGGAAAAAACTGGTTATAAGACCAATGCCGGCACCGTTGATAATAATGAATATTAGTGTCATGTCGGAAGCTATGACGTTGATCAAGTTAGAAGGATGATGGGTGGTCATTATACCGCTGGTAGTGCCTAATATTATATAATATATTGTAATTTAGGCGATCCTAGATATTATGATAATAGCTTTTTATATAACGAGTCATTTGTTTTTTTTGAGATTAAAAGTAGCTGAAGGAATTTGTAATTGAGAAGTATTCATTCCTCCGGTAAAACACTAACAAAAACAAATTTATAATGAGAATCCAGGATTCCAAATCTAGAATGCTAAAACTAAAATCGCTAAAAATTGGGAATCTGGCTTATATCTCCTAAAATAATTTTTAAAATAAATTTGAAATTAATATTACTTAAATTTAAATTAAGTTTTTCAAAAAAAATAATTAAAAATAGAGGAAATATAATCGATATTCCCAGTCAAATTGAGAGCAATGATAATATTTCCTATATTTTTTAGTGATTTTAATAAAAAAACCCATTTAAAATACAAGCGTTTACTTCACTGCATCTATTAATATTAATTTAAAATTTACTTAAAAATTGAAATATAAGCATTCCCAATTTTTAGCGATTTAGAACCTATTCAGAATCAAGTTATTGCACAAATCATTGGTACCTCAAGCTTAAAATTTATTCAAGCATCCTCACCTTCTATAAAACTTTAAATATATAATATACCTGTATATATTGCAGAAAAGATGGAGTAAAGGTAATTGCAAATCACAGAATCGAGATACATATAAACGTTTTGAATCATTATAGGTACCTCTTCGGTCGAATTTTTATCACTTAATTTTGTCATTTCGGTCACAAGACCCGGTGATAACGTCTCGCCATTCTGGAGATTTAAGGAATTTTCATTGTCCGAGATCATGAGAATTTTGGTTTTATGAGGGTCATCGATAAGGGGGGTGTGTTTGTGGGATGATTTATCTGGTGGAAGGAAAGTTTTTCCTGATTTGTTTTTGAGCAAAAATTCGTTGTAAACGCCGGCAAAACATGAGCAAAGGATCTAAGGAATATATTATAATAAATAATAAAATGAATATCCCTTCAATATTATCAATTTATTTTTATTTATATTATTCAACAACAACAAAAAAATATGGGAAATCAGATTTATAATTCTTATGCATTTTTTTCCCCTCATTAAAAAAAGGATAGTATGTCCTGAAAAGGCTTGGCCAGTATAACCTTCATTTTGAAATTTGCGAAATTTCGCATTTGAATTCGCAATTTTTAGCAAGTAAATTTATATAATAATGAATGTTGAGATTAGCGTAAAGTTTTGCTTTTCAATCAAGCCATAAGATTTCTTATAAATGAAAATAAACAAGATTTACTTATAAAATATGTTAGCATTTTTAGGTAAAATTCATTATAAAAATCTCTGTACTTAAGAGAAAAAAAATTTCGAACAATATTTGCTCAAAATTCTTTTGACTAATCACGACACCTTCATTCTAATCACAAAATAATAAAACTTTTAATTTAATCCTCAAATCAAACCTTAATCGGATGATATAATGATTGCCCTTATTTACATGGGATTGGAACAATATTGCCTATATTTATAATTATATAAATAAATAAGACCAGTAGATCTCGCCTTGGAGCATGCCATATATTTCAAAAATGACAGGTCGGGACATATAAAAAAATTTATAACCTCTCCGAGCCAGGCTTACAAATAAAAAAAAAATTTTTTTTTATACCCTTGTAAAAATGAATTTAAATTATATCAATAGAATCAGATGGGAAATACTAAAATGGATCGTTTTAATATTCATTTATACTGCTAATATATTCAATTTCCCTTTTGAAAAAATTTACAAAACATAGAGCCAAAATTGTGCTCCTAAAAATAAAAAAAATCCGAGTGGGGAAAATATTTACTTAAAATAACCGGGCCAGGGGTAAAAATTTCAACATAATGTATATCTTCTATAAAATTATATAACAAACTGGCAAATCATTGATGGGGTCTTTAGTTTGACTAGTCATCAGTGATATGCAATGATATTACTTTTTAGTTGAAAAAATATAAATATTATTTATTGAAAAAAAGCAAGATATAATTCACCAATATTTTATTTATTATCTACAATTAATTTAATTTTTATTAAATTTATGAAAAGTTAGTTATCATTTTAAGGTCTAAATTACCAATACAAAGTATCAGAGCACTACCCTACCCCAGTCATATCTAAAATAAATGAAAAATATTAACTCTTTTTAACAATGTACCTTATTTAAAATATGACATTAATATCCAGGTTAGAGCCCTATCTACAGGAACTTACCAATTTTCTTAAAAAATTTATTGGAGGCCTTTGCAGAAACTTGGGGAATGCATGAGGAATTATTTAACACCGAGTTTATAAAATTATTAAGGAGCAATCAATTTTATATTTAGCTTTCATAACAAAAGTATGATCGATATTAGTGTTGTTAAATGGTGCAACTTGGGTCTTTAAAAACGGCCCTATTAAGGTTTGGGGCAAAATTATACCATATAAGCCTGGAGATTTTGCTTATAGATAGCAGAAAGGTTTGGACCTCTATTTATTAAATCTCGAGGCTTATATAATACTATATTGGCTAAAATCTTAATCAGGCCATTTTTAAAAATCGAACTAAATTGGACCGTTTAACAACACTAATTCATACTATGGATATTGACATATTATCCTTATTTTAATTCAAACATTTTAATTCATAAATATATATATATATATAAATATTTCTTTAGAAAAATCATATTGAATTTACTTGTATAAAAATGAAAACCAGGTGCCAATTCAAATTGATTGAAGTTAATAAATTAAGCAATGAAGAAATGATGTAAATAGTGGCATGTTCTTTATTAGGGTTCAAAGTTTCAGTATGAATAGCTTCTGTGTTAAATTTAGCCTGTTTAATCACACATCCTAGAGTCAAAATTATGAGAGAAACCCATTGTTTTTTTGTCAATTTTTTACTAAAAAGTATCTTTATAAACAGTAAATTATTCAATGAGGTTAGATTATAAGAAATAGCTATAAATAATACAAAAAAATTGGGTTTTTCGATAAAATAAATGCAAATTGGAAATAGTCTCACATAATATTAACCTCATGTTTACTAAAAGATGCAATGGACAAAAAGGTTAATTGTATATTTTTTTTTAGATACTCAACATGAAAACAAGACTTCCAATTTTCATAAATCAACATGGTTAATTTGTTCGGTTTCCAATAAACAGAATTTACTTATTTAACATAGATATAATGCTTTAAAATTAAAATTAGCTCTTCCCCTTTCCTTAGAGTAATTAAATATATGTGCTATTAATGGATATGGGTGTGGTCTCAGTTTGATCCCTTTGTAATCAACCCACAATGAGCAGAGACCTCCAGGCTCAGTCCTAAGCTCTGCCTGTACAGGCCGGGCCATATTTTAAAAATTTAAATTATGGGCTGGGCTAGCCCTAAAAAATTTTTTTAAAGAAATATTCAGGCCAGGCTGTATATTTCCAAATATTTGGAATCACCTAGCTATAAAAATCAAAAATAAATAAAATATATTTTAAAATAAACTGGCTGGGCCTGAAATTTTTTTAAAAAAAATACGGGCCAGGCTGTACAAATGGTACCTCTGCAGGTCTCTGATTATGAGTATAAGTGTGTGTGGTTTTCTCACTTAAATTAGTCTAATTAGATTGAATGAGGAATACCTAGCATAGCTCTGTTAAATAATCAAAAGTAGAGAGTGATGTGCTTAAATCATGCAAGTATGAACTTTAAATACCTGGTATATAAGTCCAGTCACAACAACTCTAAATTGCAAAAGAATAAAATATGTTGTAGGGTCATAATTTGATAAATTAATAAATTGCAAATTATTGTATAAACAATAGAGAAAAGCTGGAATCATATACTTCACCAGAACTATATTATTTTTTAATAAGAAATATATTGTTGCATAAAATTAAAATAGGAAAAATAATATCACATGAAGCATAATCTAAATATTAGAATCTAAGGTAATATATTGTAGCAATAAATGGAATAACAATTGTAATATCTTTTTAATAAATCAATAGATATTATAAATAAAAGTAACCTTTTTTGTGTAATACACATTCGCTAATAAATCTATGAATACTTTGACTATAATAATTTTATAAAATTATTTTAAAAAGAAATGATTAAATAATTACTTTTTTAAGTATATAGCTATTGATGCAAATAGCTTTAAATATTCTGTAAGTAAAACTATGATCGTAGGATCATAACTATATTTATTGGTTGTTGATTTAGTTGATGTAATTAATAAACCTTTAAACTTAACGTTAGCAATTAAAGTATATATTATCAAACCTTGATTTATAAAAAGAATCATATATGTAATAAATATAACCACCGTAATATTTGATGGAAATAATTCTCTAAAATGGTGAAATATTGCATTATGAATTATTTTGAGATATGGGATCATATTGAGCTATATGATATTTTCATACCAAAATAATAAATTTAAACCAGCTCAGCTGTTTTATATTTGTAATCGAATGAACTGTGCATTGGTCAATATATAGCAATTTACTAATAATGCTAATTCAAAAAAAAAATATTGTAAACACCAATAACACACATTTTATTTACCTTCAATCCTAACTTATTTGCTGTGGTCAGAAGAAAATACTCTGAGCTTGGCTCCAAATCCAAAAGTAAAATCTAAAGGGGGAAATAAATAGACGTACCGCCTTAAGAACCAACGCTCTGTACATTTTTTAATTATAATAGGCTAAGTTTTAAGCTTCAAACTGCCCTAAATTTTGATACTATTTATTAATATTAACACTCATAGAAATTAATAAAATTCTCCAATATATAAATCGAGTCAGGGAATTTTATAAAAAATATTTGTATTTGTAGTATTTAAAAAAATAAAAATTATGTAAAGACGATTCAATAATTAATAAATATCAATAAAAATAAGTTACCCTTAATTTTATAATATATAAAGTGTTTTTAAATTTAAAAATAATTTCAACGTATAAAAAATATTTGGCGAATGTAAAATAGAGAAAAAAACTATAAAGATTATTAAGGGATTAAGAAATTAAAAAGATGCCTAAATTTATTGCAGTTTAGTGAAATAAATATATAGCCAATTGTCTACATTATGTAATTAAGAGATGAGATAATATTCTAGGAATCACGGACAAACTTGGATAAATAGATCCGGACAAAAATACTCATTGAAAGACAATAGGCAAAAATACCCCAATCCTAGAAATTTGTTTAATTTACAAAGGATCATTTTTAAAATGTTCGCCTATAAAAATTGGCATATTTTTGCCCAAGACATTTATGTCCGTGATTCATCTTTTAAAAGTCAGAGCAAATCTATATTATAATATTCTTTAAAAATATATCAAAAACATGTCTATTTTACTAATATCTTGGTACTTGAAGGCTTATACAATTTTCCTCCGAATAATATAAATTATATATTATGTAAATACGAATGTATATATATATATATATCTGTGGAAAATAATTTAGAATAATTTCATTAATTTGTTCCAATTAATACAAATGATAATGATACTATGATATTTTCTCATCACCCGATATTTTGTAGTACCATTCTTAAAACTATAGAAACTTTGATTTCAATAGTTATTATGGCTTAAATAATTTACAAAATTTAATTTAAAAAATGTAATGCATACCCTCTAATGGCGATACACTTATTTAATTTTATATTTTAATATCACCTTTTATTTTATTTTTTTTCATATATTAAAAAAAATCGTTGATAAAAAAAAATGTATTAGTAAAAATTTTCCAAGACAAAAAATATTTCTCTTTTAGGTCCTAGACAACGTGCTAAGATGAGATAAAGTAAACAATTTTTACCCAATTGAAAGACAGGTCCAAGCTCTTATTTCCAGAATTATAATAAATACATGGAATTAAAAGAACAAATAACTCTTATTCTATTTATAATGTTAAAAATATGGGAAAAAACATATCATTATTATAAATGTAATTTTATTTCATCAAAATACAACATTGTTAATAAGCTCATTAAATTCTCCTGTCTAAAGTCATAAATATCTTATCTTGCACGTTGGTCATAGACCTTCCCAAAATGAGCGAACGTGAATTATATCAAGGCCTATCCTTCATATAATTATGCCGATTTTTATCTCAGGATATCAACAAACCTTGTACCCAGATGAAACAAAATTTATGACTGGAACTGACCCTATTCCAATATAATAAATAATTTTATTTAGTGGAAGATAGAAAATATATTATAAGGAGAAATAGAATAGATATAAGAAAAAAAATACTATAGTGCTTTAAAAATTTCTAAAAAAAATCAAACGCATTAGCTTTCAGCGTTCATTGACATAAATCGAACACCTTCATGTTCACTTTCAAAAAAGGGAACGCGTTCACGCTCGTTCAAAATTTTATATTTTTTTTAAATTTAATTTAATATGTCATATTTTTTTAGCACAATATAATTAGACATGTTAAAAAATAATATAGTTTTATTTTGATAATATAATTATAAATATAATATAATATAGCGAATAAAAAGATATTTTTATTTATAAAATATTTTTCTTATTCATTTTTAATAATTATTATTTCCCAAAATTTTCATCTGATAACGCTTGACAGTTAATACGGCATTAGCTATCCTAAAAAAGGGCTCTACAGGGGCAGATGAGGAGATTGCGATATTATACTTAATAAACAACTCTTTTAACGTTGAGAATTTATTAAAAACATTTATGGTTATTATTTTGTCCTTTGCTTTAAAAAATTGAGATAAGTCATCCTTCTCCAATCCATCCTCTACTTCCTAGTCAAAGAAAGGATATTTCGAAATTAACAGTTGTTGCAATATCATTTCCAGTGTTTTCAATGCATTTTTCATAACGCTATAAATTTATTTTTATAGGTTAGTTCTGTGGAAATTTTATCTATGGCCATTGAAGCTTTTATACTGGATGTATAATTGCAGATAACACATTGATCTTCATATATATGTTCAAATCTTTAAAAAAAATATATATGTAATTAATTTGTTAGTGATAGGTTTAATACCTTTTATTAATTTTATTTAATACTGCGATCCATGGTTGACCATATTTTAAGCTATTAATTTTTTTAATTTTAAAATAACTATCGTTATTGATGGGGTCGCCCAAATGCATTTTTTCTTCAAATTTAATTATTTTACTTAGTTATGCTCTAATATTTAAAATAAAATAATTAATATTACAATCAAATGTCGTTTTAAATTGGAACTTACTGATATAATACTTTTTGGGCACAATTTTCATTTGGTAAGCATTGAATTAGTTCCTTCAATATAGGATGTTACTGTAAAATATTTATCATATTTGAACCATGGTAACATTAATTTATCTGATTTTGAATTTTCAGAATCAGATGACGATGATGAAATAATAATACCCATGCTTTTGTTAATCTATTAAATTAAAATTAAACAATAATATTAAAATTAAATATATTATGATAATGGCGTGTTGAAAAAATTGATATGTGAAAAAGGAAAAACAGTTAATTTATATAATATAAGACTTTCTTCTTAAAAAATTCGGATTAATATTAAATATAAAAAGTGTTTTTAAAACTGAACGAACGTTAAATTCGAACGCGTTCGTCATAAAAAATGCGTTAATGTTCAAAGTTAGTCAAAAATAAAAGGAATGCCGTTCATTATTTTTTCCCAAAAAACGAACTTTGTTCACGAACGCGTTCATAACACATTTTTCCTAATAAAAGATTAATAGATGCAAAGGAAAATATTTTGATTACATTGTTAATATGTACTATCTTTATCTTAGAACATTTTTTTTAAAATCCTCTCATATGAAAATAGAATGAGGCCCATAAATTTTTGAACATTAAAATTTTTATTTTCTTTTTGTATGTATTTTTTCTTTTAGCTTACGTGTTATTTTATTTATCTCTTGAAGAGGGAAACTAGGAATTAGGTATGTCCAACCTGGTTTGAATTTTAATTCAATATGGGCATAAAGTTAATGAAAAGATTTGTTGACAATTAGATCTATTCTTGGGAGGTTAGTCATAGAGGAGTCATAATTTTTTAAAAAAAACCCTATTTCCGATGAAATAATTCGACAAGAATATTAAATTAAGATTTTATATTTAATTATCTCTAGGTTTTCGGACTTAGTATAGGGGAGGGGGGTTTGGTGGGTAAGTGGAGTAATTTTTGTAAGTTGAAATCTTTTAAAAAATAATTATGCCCGACACTAAATATAATTAATTACCCGTTATTCTTATAGGATATGGTAAAAAAAATTTCTATTTAATCTAAAAGTGAACAGAAATCATTTTTTATAAGAGAGGGAAAACAATACAGACATAGGTCACGTTTAAACAATTAATTTGTTTAAAAAAAATTGTCTTCTTTTTAAATAAAAAAAAAGGGAGTAAAGAAAGTATTTAAATGGATCATTTTTTTCTTATCTTAAACATGAATGTATTATGGTCCAATTCTGAAATTGCCGTTGCAAAAGTTGATTTATTTAAATTAAAAACCATTTTTAATATACCTACCCCAAACCTTTAATTAATTCTACACATACCACTTTCTTTAATCCCTACTCCCTACTTCTGATACTTGTTTAATTTTAAATGTATTTCATCCAATTAAGAAAGCTCCAGTTGAACATTCCTTGTGTTGAGCTTTTATCACAAACACCAACACCTTCTTCATTGAGGTTTGATTTTAATAATTAGGTTTTGAGCTAAGTTTAATATTAATTTATTGAAAAATAATAATATTGATTCATCATTTTATGATTTTATTTTAACGATTTCAAAATATTGAATTTGGGGCAAATATTATTTATTTAACAAAAAAAAATATGGGTAATAAATAGATAAATAATTTTAATGTAAAAATTATTATTTTTTATTGATTTTATAATTAATTTTTTTTTATATTCTCACATCTGTCCCAAATTTGCCGACAATCTTGTTAGTAAAAAAAATATATTATTTTGAAATTTAAATTTAAATTTTTAATGACATTTTTATGAAATATAATATTTTTTGCCTTCCACCTAGGGTTATAAATCCGCTTGTTTGAAATTAATGGATTGCCTTGCGTTACGTAATTATTAAAAAATTCCAGATTTATTATTATTCCAATAATAAGATGTTTTCCCCTTTTACGAGCTTTCCTATCTTACCTGAAACTTCGTCAAGAAAAACTTTTTATTTTAAAGCGAATTCGGGAAAAATCTTTCTTGGAGGAATCATAGAGGTAAAATTTTTATTTTATACAACGAGATTTAGATCATTAGGATTGCATAAATAAATTTATATTAATTTTACTAAAAAATATAAATTACAAAGTGTAATATTTAAGGTCAAGAATTTCTTCTTATTTTTTTTTTTAATTGTACATGTATACCCAGTACTAGTGATCTACATCGGGCCTAATTAATATTAGGCCCAGCCCTGCCCGAACCTGATTATTTTAAATAGAGCCGGGCCTAACTTTGCAGATACCCAGTACATCATCAGGATTTAAAATGAGGAGGGGGTGTTGCCACTTCAAGTCGGGGTCGATTCAGATGTTTCTTGGCGCGGGCTCAAAAATTTAATAAATTTGTTATGGCTTGGCTAAGGTTAAGATATTTTTTTTAAATCCCGCCAGGGCTTCCATTTTTAATAAAATAAAATGATAATTAATTCTCTAAAATTAGGACGAAGCATTTAGCGATTTTTATTTAAACTTTTATAAAAGTACTTTATAATGAATTTGCGATTAAAAACAAATTTCAATATATATAAAATATTATTTTTACCCCCCCCCCCTCCCTTAAAATTTAAAAAAAACAAATATCGTAATGCAAAATCCATCTCATATGACCCCGACCCAAGTCTCCCCTATTCAAAAATAATATTTCGTGTTAGTTGAACATTTGCTTATAGTAAATATGAATAACCATAGTAAAAAATATTTCTTAAAAGTTAAAACACTACATACATACCTCAATAAAGATGGGAAATTTAATTAATTTCTACTAAATGTTATGTTGGTGGAGAAAATAGACATTAGAGATCAGCGCAGCTCAGTTTTTCTGAAAACCTGGCTAGTTTGTGGGCTAAAGTTGAGCCGATCAGAATTTGCAATTCTAGCTAAACCTTGTGATAATGCAAATTTATGAACTTCAGAAAAAAATTATTATTTTCCGGACCGGCGGGAGAATTTGTGCAAATTTTATTTTTTAATGACCGGGCAAAGAATTATATGGACCAGGTCAAAACACTGCTTAAAAGAGTGACGGACTACTTTGGGCCGAACGGTGCTTGTATAGAATATACAAACCACGGAGACATGTATAATTAAATAAATAAACATTAATTCTTGATCTTAAATTTTTCCCTAAGTAATAGTTTTATTTTATTTTAAAATACACAATACAGATTTATTTTCCGTAGATTATATTACTATACATCTTTTTTCCTCAGTTTTTTATTCTTAGTTTTTTTTTCTTTTATTAGATTTTTTAAACAATAATTAATAATTGGATTAAAAAATTCAAATACATATTTTGTCGCGTATTAAAATTAATTTATATCTTTATAGTGGTTTAGTTTACTCGAAAGAAAAAACTTGAAATTCAGTATAACCCATTTTCTCTGTTATTAACATTTTCAGTTTATAATTTTTAAGGTTTCACGCCACCCTTAAACTTTAATTTTTTCAAAAAGAAACATATAGATTTAGATAAATAAATAAAAGAAATCAAACGATTCATTCCCTATGGAGTCCAACTACCCTCACAATAACAAACGAGATTGGATCCATGAAAGTTCTTATGATAGGAGTTCGAAATTCGCGGATTACAATGTTAAAGCTAAGAAATTGAGCGAATTTTGGAGAACCTTGCCAGTCCTGCTCTACTTATCGGTTATAGTTGGTTCTATCATATGGGTAGTTACCTTGGGCGGAGCCCAAAACGATTTTAAGGGATTTTGTGTGTTGTTCGCTAATCTGAAATACACTCTTATAGGTTCAATCGACGAGTCCTATTTAAATATGGATTACGGTGCCATGGTAGATAACAATACCGGGCAAGTCAATCAATCTATCATACACAATAATCTCTATGTAGGAATAAAGAAATTTGTCGAAGAAAACACAGAGAAACACATTAATTATAGTATTATCGCCTCCAAGAACGGAAGTCTGGTGGGAAAATCCAAACGACAACTAAATACCAAACTCGTTAATTCAAGCTTGAAAATTAATAATAATTTTAATTATTTGCCTTTTTTGGGAAAAAATGACACGCACATTTATCCCTCCAATAACTCATTACACGCCCCTATCAACTATTACCATCCATCTTACGGCGAGTATAACGCGATTGGCAGCCATAGAAAGTTAGTTTCCATAGCCTCGATCGACTATATTTATACCTCATGGGGTCCGGTTTGCATATGCAACTTCTGCATATATGTAGGAGTAGCTTCCCTTTTCATAGCCTTTCTTTGTTGCATGTTTTTTTCGCTATGTCAGATCGGAAAACATCAGCATTCCATGTAATTACTATGTGATTATATAATTTATAAAAAAAAGAAAAGTAATGAATTGAAAGAATGAAAGTTATTAGTTAAAAATAATGAACAAATTATACGCTATTTGATTTGTTGCTTTTTTATGAATAAAATAAAACATAATAACTTTGAAAATTTGGATACAGATAATAAAAAAAATCATTAAATTATTTGTGGAAGAGAAGCCTTTCTATTATTCGATCGAGTTTCGCATCACACGAAATTATTCTTATTTTTGAAATTTTTTATATTTTTAATATTTTAAAACAAATCGATCTTCGAATTGAGTAATTGCGAATATGAACAAGAAATTATTCGATTCCTATTAATAATACAATATTCTATTCGAAAATTAGGTATTTTTGTAGGTCTATATAAAGAATCGCAATAAAGGCGATATCTAAAAAATATTTTTACTTTAGTATGATATTTTCTCAACAATATTTTCTCGACTGTTTTAAAAAACAAGCATACACTATAATTTTCTTCCGAATCATCTCAAGTTGAGGGCAATAATTAGAATAAGATTTTCAGATAGCAACATCTGGCTAAAAGTTTTATTTTTATTAGGGGAGGATCGTGTTACCTGGCTGTAAAAAAAATGTAAACATTTATCATTTGTGATTGGTTAGGGTATATTAGGAAATAGGTTTCTTTCCTTATATTATAAATAAATAATATATAAATATTGGAATTTATATATTTATTGTTAATCGATCATTTTTAAGTATGTCAAATTATGACTTACAATTCATCCTTCAAACTAGGCCTATTCAAAAATGAATACGATGATGAATTGAATAATTTACTATTCGTAATTATACCAATCGAATAAGAATAGTATATTTTACTATTCGTACGAATACTGAATGATTCAATTCGAATTCTTTTTCGAATAGGCCCACTTCGAACGTATTCGCTTCAGTTTATACAAGTTTTATTTATAATTATATTCTATTATTACTATTTTTTTGTTAAAAGGTTGGAACGACCTTCCAATCTCGTTTTACCTTCACTCCTGATAAGCTTCATTTGTTCTCTCTTGACCGTCATTTCTAGTTGGATAATATCGAAAGGTTTTCATCTGTGGTGTAGAAGTGTCGAAGGAGGCCCATTGAAATCGTTAGTTATCTTCATTAATAAATAAATAGAAAACACAATTAGAATGGCAACCTATTCAACCAGATCTACTTGATATTGGCATCAGAAGGGAAGGATAGAAAGAATGCTTAACACTCTCCGTGTCATGGTTTCGTCTTATTCCTAGTCACAAAGCTGTTTATATAGCTTTCTCTAAACAGAATATATATTAAAAAGGGGGTTTATTTTCTGAAAAGACTGGTTAAACAATAAATTCAAAAAATAAAACTGGGACCTGGCCATTAGTGGTGCAAAATCGATCCATTTGAGCCGATTTTTAAAAACTACCAACTAATACTTTCCCCAAGAAAATATTGTCTATAAGCTTCCAGATTTCGTTGAAAGATGTCCAAACCTTTGTGACATCTATGAACAAACAATCTTCAGGCTTGCATAATATTTTTCCGGATAAAATACTTAATATTTTTAAAAAATCTTTTTAGATAGAACGATTTTGCATCACTAATTGCCATAAATGCACCCACCACTAAGTTAAAGAAAAATTATCAAAAAAAAATTTTTTCTCTTTTTTAAATAGGTTTTAGATTTATCCATAAAACTTAGAACACCCATCTAAATGAAAAAGCACATGATACCTCTAAATTTAATTTAAATATTATACTTAGCCTAAACTCTTTACACACATGACATGATAATTATCATTTAAAAGGTATATAAATATAATATAAATTTTTTAATATATTTTTGATAAAAAATATCATCTATTGGGTGGGCGGAAAACAGATGCCGTGAAGTACAAAATTTCATATGGATTAACAACGAACAACATATTTTGAACTCAAAGAAAATGGGGCAATTTTATAACTTTTTGCAAATCGCGGAGGTTTTTTAAAAAAAATATATATACTATTTTACCTCTTAAAATATCAATTCTAACTTGTATCTTAAAAATTTTATGTATCATTTTAAAACGTGAAATATATCATTTAACACCTGCAAAGTGGATGTGACCCATTCAACTACATGCATAATATATAAAAAAATTGGTTTTGGAGACTTAGTCTTTATTGTATATATATATATATATATATAAACCCACAGGGTAGATATGCATGACATGCAGCTATTAATTCAATAATTAGCTGTGGTCTAACGATGGTCCGTATACCAAACATTCTGTAACATACTAATTTATCATCAAACTATAATCCTAGGGCAGATGGTTTTTCACTATCTTGATTTTTAGGTAAATCCTTAATTAAAATTTACAAGAGTCTTCTTTACAGAAAATATCAATTCGAATTCGTATTTTTATACCAATTTTTATCTCTCCCCTTGGATATTATGCAAAGCGCAACTTTAAGTTTTTTTAAAAAATATAGGCCATATTTAAAATATAATTATTATGGTTGTTTCTTGGGAACTTGTAGTCCCAATTTCGTTTTTACAGAAATGAGCTTTTCATATATGTAAGGATTTAAAATGATATTAGTTAAGTTTAAAACAATACTTTATTGGTTCAAAATGATACACTTTAAGTAGCATGTCGATCCGATAGGCAATAACGGTTCAGTTTTATGCTGTTAAGTGGCCCGATTTAGCCAATTTTTATAAATGTAATGTTTAGGCCAAGAGTGAATTATCGCTTGGAGATTTTTCTCGCATATGGCGGGATGATTTGGACATCTATCGGCGAAATTTCGAGGCTTAGGTAATAATATTTTGGGCCCCTTAACAACATTAGGTTAATTTTTATTCCGGTTTCTAGTGTAAGAAAGGGTTAGTTCCATTTTCTCTATTTCTCAACAGATTTATATCGATTCATTTCGGTTTAGAAATTTTTTATCAGGTTCGTTTTTGTAAGTTTTGGTTCCTTTTTTAAAAATTAATCATAAAATATTATATTAATTAAACCCACAATAATCCGATAAAAATATTATAAAAACAGAAAAACTTTAAAAATAAACAAAAATTGACTAAAAGTTGAATTTATATTTTTTTTATCTAAAAGTGAAATAAGAAAAAGGGAATATTAAATAACATAACCACATATAAATTTATTCTTAAAATCTGGAGGGAGAGAAAAAAATTATGACAATTAGAATAACATTAGATTTGAAGTAACTTTTTTTCTTTTTCAAATTGTAAGGGGGGGGGGGGGGGCTAAAAATTCTTCCAAGTAAACGCCCTTCACTACTCCTGGCGTATTAATATGTAAGCCGGATTTTTTTTTTATTTGCCTCTATATTTAAGTTTTAATGAATTTGAACTTTAGATTTATTGATTTTACTTGGCTGGATTTAAGAAAATTTCCATTTTTCAAACCTAGCCCAGATTTCTAATTGTCATTTAAAACCCGGCCCTGGGTTTTAAAATAATTTTGGCTATATTTTGTATAAATGATTTCTTCAGGGAAAAAATTGAAGATATGAGAAATTGATGAATGTTGTCCCGCATGTGCTACTTGTGATGCACATTCGCTTTTTGAGCCGATTTTTAAATATGAATAACTCTATATTTTAATCAGAAAAATATTGCCTAAGCCTCGAGATTTATCTAATAGATGCTTAAACCTTTGTGTTATCTATGAGCAAATTATTTTTTATGGATAATTATTGAGTTAGCCCTTTTTAAAAATCGGCTTAAATGGAGCAATTTTGCATCACTATATCCGTCTTTTTTAACTGGTATAATAATTGATACAATTTTTAAAATTTCAGCAAGCAGAGAAATGGAACAAAAGAGATCAGTAATCCATATTCTAGGATTTATTTTCTCTTTGTATACCAAAAAAAACAATAGGTAGCCTCCTGGTTGACTTCCTTATTCTGGATCTGTTGCACTCTGTTATTGATGGTGCGATTTTTCGGTGCGATGGATTTTTACGAGGCACCATTTACTCCCCAAGATACATTATTAGATAAGGAAATTGCCGACCATTACAATTCCCTCTTAAAAAATTCGACTGGAAGGAGATGTGCCACTAGCGAAACAGAGATGGACAAAGAAATATTCGAAAATATAGCTAGAATTTTCTATGCTAAGTCTTTAAATAGTGAGCTTTTTTTAAATAAAAAAAAATTAAATTGCTACTAATTTAATTTTAAATGGTGACAGGATTCTCTTTTTTTTTAAATCTTAGGTCTAGTAATTTAAATAAAATTATCTACCTATCTGATACTTGTGCTCTTTTTTAACCTCAGGGAACTTCTATCAGAATGGTGGGGGGGGAAGGGGTTCTGAAGCAAGATTATTATTGACTTCATTGAAATTGTAAGGGGGAGATTATTATTGACTTCATTGAAATTGTAAGGGGGTAAAAAGTTATGAAGACCCTATTGTCAATTGACTAAAAAATTGGAAGGGGGAGGAGATATATTTGATTTGAATGTCCTGTTTTTTGCTAATTTTGATTTGGGAGGCGTAATTGACTTAGGTGGATGTAGAAATCCCTATGTATCCTAATATAGTTGTCCAATCTTACTTTAATGCCAGACATCCATTTTAGAGATTCTAGATTATACTTCAAGCAGGAGTAAAAAAATAAGTGTTCTGGTTCCTACAAAAAATGGTTCTCGTTTTTCCGGGCTCAGGCTCTGTTAAATTTAAACATTATTAAGTCTTCTAAAATGAATTGCCAAAAATTTAACAATTATATATACATCAGACCTTCATGGGCAGGGCTGGCCAGAAAATGGGTCTGGGATGGGTCTATCGGTCTTGGTTTAAAAAAAATAAATGGGCTTGGGACTAAAAAAGACTTTCATTTCAGTTTAGCTTATTTAAAGAATATCTAATAGGACAAATATAACAAAACATTATAATTTCAATAATATTATTTATACGTAGCCGTTATCTTCTGTTTATATTTGTAGTAAACTCCGTTTCTTGTCATCTTTTTATTTAAAACAGTTACTAACATAAAAAAAATATTGCGATTTTCTAATAATAAATTTAAGTATTGCAAATAAAATGATTGTCTAAATACAATAAATTATTGTTTATTTTCATTGAATACAATATAAATTAAATTTTTTGATGTTTTGGACGAAATTAATCAATTGTTTTGTACAGCTAAAATCAAAAGTGGTGAAAGAAGCATGATTTGTTTTAACCTAAATTAGCCAAATGTTATTCCAACATCAAATGCTTCCAGTGAATACAATTTCAGCACTATTGGAAGGGTTTTTGTATAAACAATGAAGGACAAATTTAAACAGCTTGTTGATAACATATTATTTTAAATGATAGTTTGAAATTATATATTAAAATTTAATATATATTATTCTTATCAAAATGATATAAAAATGGGTTGACGGGCCTGGGCAAAATTTGAAACTTTTTTAAAAATATTAAATGCGGGCTTGGGCCAGATTAAAAAGTAGAAGCCCATAAAGGTCTCTGATATACATTAGTTGCAATTTTTGGAGAGATGGCAACTGTAGGTACTTATATTTTGAAAGAAGGGCCTGGTTTTTAGATTTCACCAGGGTCCAAATGGACTAATATCTAAAGGATCAAAGAAATCGGAGTTTTAAGAATAATTTTTTTTTATCACAAATCTTAAATATAATATACTAATATTTTGTTGATAATTTTAATCATGTTTTTTGTTTAACACTCCCCTCCCCACCCCGTTTTTTATATTTGCATAAAACAGTTTTTTTTACACCACTACATATACAGAAAAACTCTGATTCACTTTCTTTAATTTTTTTCCCTCCTTTTACCATTAAGAATTTAGGTCCTGAGAAATCTTATTAAGTTATCCAAATACTAAAAGAGCCATTTAAGTAATATTCATAGTTTTTTTTAAATTTTATAAATATTTTCGAGTTTTGATGTTTGTTCTCCTTAAGATGGCTAAAATCATTATTTAAAATTGGCTAAATCGAACCGTTTAGCAGCATTGCAGCCCTATTTAAAATTGAAAAAATGATATGATTAAGATCCTATAATGATTATTCTATTTATTTATTTTTAAAAAATTAAGAAGATATTCAACAAGGATTCAAACCATTGAAGATAGATAAATTAAAAAAAGGCAAAGATTTGGGTGTCGGAAAAGATGATGAAAATAATGACGAGGTTCAAGCCAAATCCGAAATATTTAGGACCCCACCAGAATACGCCTGAGGGAAATCATAAGAATCTCAAAAAATATCGGATTTTTTAAATAAAATATATATAACACGATCTGATACGAAAGATTTATTGTTAAAATCATAAAAAACTCCTACTCTATGCTTTTTTTCATTAGGAATTTATAATACAATATTCTACAAATAAATTTGCCCTCGAAAATAAACTTTTCAAAGATTTAATTTATTTAATATGGTTTTACGATTTTTTTTGTTAACGAACGAATTATTTTCGTTTATGATTTGCCGATAGGGTGTCCTAGTTCTAGCATCATTTTTATAAATAAGAATTAAGAAAAAAATTAAATCAAGCTAAAACGCGGCAGTTTGGACACTATTTTTTGAGATATTTTTTTTTAGACAACGATTTTGACATAAGATTGTGATATTTAATATTCTTTTAAAGTGTGCTATTCCTATTGATTTAAATCCAAAAATCCCTATTCTGATCAGAACAATTTATTAAAAATTTTATCAAGAAAAATGTAGAGTCCAAGACACGGCCTAAATGTTTATTTTTCATAATAAATTATATTTTTATATAATATAAATATTAAAATAATAATTTATCATAATTTTTTTTTAAATCTTTGACTTGCAAATTTATTTTTGGCGCTATTTGAAGCTTGTGTATATAATATAATTAGGTAATTGCGCACACTGTGATTAAAATTATATATTAATTAATATTATAAATAAATAAATCTCAGAATCAGAATCGTCTAATCTTACGAACTCGTACATTTATATTTCTATATCACAGATAGATTAATATTATAATTCTTCCCTAATATTATCATGATGATAATGATATTTTTGGTTTGTATTATGCACAATTCGTTTAAATTATCATTTATTCTCGTTTAATTATTTGGTATTTGCATTCTTGATTCGATGTCTTTATTTCATCTTCATCTAAATACCATACCGTTATAGCGAACCTAATAGAAAATAATAATAACAATATAAAATACTTTTTTTTTAATTAAAAAGAAGAAAAAAATTATGATATTTTCAAATAAATTTTATTATAGATTTGCAAATTATTAATTTTTTGACTGTGGGTAAAATCCTAAATTCTAATCATCACAACTACTTCACTCAAGAGTAAAGTTGTAGCAAAATAATGATAAAGGAATATGTTTCTATAAAAGAATGCAATCAATAAATTTATTTTGAAGAATATTCTTGAAACTTAAACTGTCTTACCATAATCTGATTTACTGGTTTTCAAAAGGGTTTTACATTTTATATTATAAATAGAATATTTCAATACTTGGAAAAAATATATCTAAAACAAATTATTTGATACAAATACAAATAAAGGTAATTTTTTGTATTACTCCAAATTATTCATAAGTATCCAATAAGTTTTTCGGTTAATGATGCTTACTACCAAAGGTAGTACCGAATGAATCATGATTTTACAATTTTTACTTGATACATACTACCAAATATCAAAATTTATTAAAATAAGACCCTTATTATTTAACATATATCATAACGGAATAATGTGGTCGAGTCCGGCTTCCCATATATCGTGCCCCAAGGATGGAACCACCAAGTTAGATTAAGAAGAAAATATGATCATTGTTGGGATTCAAACCCATAACCATCAGATTGTAAGCAACACTCTTGCCGACTAGGCCACAGACGTTTTTTAAAAATCATGATTTTTCAAATATATATTAAAAATACATTTGGTAGTGCCTATTCAAATGAAAAATAAACAAAATACAAATTTGATAGGTAATACTTTAAGGTAGTAAGCATCATTAACCAAGTTTTTCCTTGTGAAAATATTTTAAAAAGTTAAATTTAATTTTTGTATGTGCATTTTGATTTATACTGTGAGTCAATTTGGAAATAAAAATTATTTCAATGTTTTATCATAATTTTTCAACAAATGTATTTGACTGTTTAATAAAGTTATGTAAGTTCAGTATAAGAGTCTCCTTTATAATTTTTGTTTTTTTTGTGAAGAAAAACATATTACATAATTAAAAATTCTTTTCCAATAAATGTTAATTCCATGCATGCTGGCTACTCTATGAAAGGAATGAAGATATTGATTGGTAAATAATATTGATAAATTTTATAAAAATAATTATATATTGCATTTTATATAAGCTTTAAGAAGTTTTAAAAATTAATATTAAATGTTATATTATAAGTTTCATTCATTTCAATTCAGTCAAGGTTTGTAAAAAAAAATATTCAAACCCTTTAGGCTAAATCAAGATTGGCATATATTAAATTAGCACAAGTCTACTATAGACAATACAAATCTCAAATGTCTTGCCTAAATTAAAAGTCTCTTGATATATAATTTAAACCTTAATTAAATGATAAAGATTGAATTAATTACTCTATATCATTATACATCATATTTAAAGAAATAAGGGAAGATATGATATTGAATATATTTTAAATAATAAGAAGAAAAAGTCATAATCTATAATATAAACCTGGTTCTAAAAGATGGTTCTACTTCATGGGGATTTCTACTATCTGACCAAAACAAAATAAGTCTATCAAACATAGGCTCAATGATGGGTTCTGCATCTATCATTGAGGGGTACAATCTTAAACAACCACCATCTCTCTATGATTTAAATAAAAAATAATTTTAAATTATATTAAGAGTACCTCACGATCCCAATCATTATTCAAATAATAAATTGTGGTAATGCATCTACCATCTTTATAGGGATTATCAACATGTTTTAGATATTTGGTCCCGTTTCTAGGGTATATGGATATCATAGCCTAAAATATAAGTTGTAAAAAAAACATAAAAAATTATACCTTAGTTCTTCCACTTATATTCTTGGCTAAATCAGTTTTACATTCATATACAATGCTATCAACTTTTTTGATATAATTGCGTATAAAATAACAATATTTTTCGTCGCCTTCAACCCAGGTAATTTTATCACCTCTAATAGAAGGGTTTGTTGAAAGAACTTGTCCCTCTACAAAGGGTTGCAAATTAATAATACTATTCACTTCTTTTTGGACTTCCTTGGCTAATATATAGCCCAAAAAATTGTCTAATACGCATAATCCATACGAATTTAAACAGTTCGTGACATAATTTAACAATTCTTGAAGCTCGCTCATTGATATTTACATAGAATATTGTGCCCTATAAAGTTAGATGACATAAAACAATCAATTATGTTTGACATAAATTGAAATAGCACTTAGATAAGAAGAATATTTTTAAATAAAATAAAAATAAGTTGTAATTAACACATGGTGAGATTTTGGTAGATATTTAAAAATTATTAAGATAACGAATTTATTTAATACATAAATATGTAAAAAATTAAATAATATAATATTAATCTATGTCCCGTCATAGTTACTGGAATTTCCATTGCTGCATACTAGTTTTTTATTATGTCATCTGTTTCAAGATCATACAATATCGCACTTTTACGTTGAGCCACTATCCCTTCATGCTATCACACGGTCTTTAATTTTCTATCCAAACATTTGTTCAAATTCAAGGCTTAACATTGGGGGCGGCTAGCTTTTATAAAATGGGGTGCTAAAAGGAGCTAACTGATTTTAAAAAAGTACATGGGTTTATTGTTCTTCCCATACCCTTCTCCCCCTTTCAAGGTTCGTCCAACTTTTTCCCGACCTTCGACCGGGTTTATGACCATAAATTTATATCTCCTACTATAATTAATTTTATTATACATGTATTTCCGCCCAATTATAATATAAATGTAGAATCTAACTCAAATGCTTTACTCTCAAAACAAAACGAAAAATTATTAAATAACTCCATTCTAAATGTTTTTATCTTTGATTTTCTCAATAAAATAGAATAAAAATATTCTTATCAAATTCCTTCCTTGATTCTGCATTTTTTTAAAAAAAAGAAGACTTATTAATAAAATAAGCATTTAATTAAATGGTAATTCCTGCTTTATTTATAGTATAAGGTGAGGTTTGCCACCAATAAGTATCGGTAGAAATAGCTCCATTTTTAGCAAAGTTTTTAACCGATATACTGTTAAAAATTGCTGTCATTTTACTAAAGACAGTCATTTCACAACAGTCATGGCCGTTGTAAAATGACTGAATTGGTTAATGACTGCTGCAATATATTTTTCTTCTCAAAAATATTGGCAGCCATTTTTTAATGAATATAAATGTTTTGGGATTAAAATGACAGGGATAAATTTTACTGCTCAAAATTAATTACTCGCTTCAAAAAAATTGTTGCTATTTTATCTAGGAAAACCTATGTTTGAAAATAATAAAAATTAAAATGACAGCGATTAATAAAACTGCAGGAAATATTGATTACTTGCTCCAAAAAAATTGGGGGCCTTAAGAAGATTCTGGTTTAAAATAATTGAATATAAAATTATTATTATTAATATAACTTATAATAATTTCTCGCTTTTAAAAAATAAGCGGGCATATTTTAATTATTATTGCGAATTGATAGTAACGTGATTGCGATCGTGATCACGATTTAGCCGCTATAAATGCAAAATACAGTAAATATCATATTGAATTTATAGTTACCGATCACGATAAATATTTTATTTCTTCATTTTCGGGCTGTATCTTTTGAAAATATTATATATCCCGCATTCCTATTTCTATATTTTGATATATATGTATCTGGAATAAACTCTGATATCTAATGTCCAATAATATTACACAAGTATCCAGTATAGAAATTTTTTAATTTATCATAATGAATATCTTCGCGGATGTATTATCCAAACTCAGCAAATATTAATTTAATTTGAATCTTTGGCAGATTCTCTTTTTTGCTTACCGCCAAAGCGGACCTAGCTTAGGCCAATTGTATTTTATTAGAATATATATCGGTAAGAATATATATAAAAAAAATATATTAATACAACTTATTTTAGTTCATTTTACCCTCGTTTTAGAAACTATCCATTAGATGGGACTAAATTATGCTTTCTAGAAAGTATATAATTGATCTATTTGTAATCTAACTAGTTTTAAATCTTTTTAATGGTATATTTTCAAATAAAATATATATTTCTAATCATATAAATTTTTAAGAAGGGCACCGAACAGTGTCTAAATGACCAGGAAGGAGAAGGGGTATGTAAGAGACAAATGTCTCCAAAATATATTCGCATTTTGGAAGGTAGATATTTTTTTTTTTGGGGGGGGTCGTTTTTGACTTGAATTATAATTTTTTTAAATCCAATATTTTATACAATTATGATGTTTATCATTGATTGTATTCTGACAAATAAAAATTAAAGAAAGAAATCTGTCAACCAAAACAATTTTCTTTTTGAATTTTAATCATTTTTATTTATTTTTTTAGCATTAAATTAATATTTTCCAATTTCACAATTAAAGATTAATATTGCTCTAATTTGGTAATTTTCTAAAAATATAGAGGTTAAAATATATGATTAATTTTATTAATAAATTTGAGTTTCCTCCTTTAAAAGGGAAGGTAGGAAAGGAGAAGAGAACGGAATAGGAAAAGGAAACGAGGAGAAAGGAGAAAGAGAAATTAAAAGGGAAAGGAAGGAAAAAAGAAAGAAAAAGGAATATTGAAAGGAAATTAAAAAGGGAAGAGGGAAAAGGAAAGAAAATTGTAAAAGGTAAGAAAGGATAAGTGAAAAAAAGAGAAATAATAAGAGAAATTAGAAGGGAAAGAAAAAAAAAGAGAAGGGAAAGGAAAGGAAAGGAAAGGAAAGGAAAGGAAAGGAAAAGGGAAAAGTAATGACTGAAATTTAAAGGGAAGGAAAAGGAAAAAAAAGAGAAAGAAAAAGGAATATAGAGGGGAGAAGAAAAATGGAAAGAAATATATAAATTAAAAGAGAAAAAATTAAAAAGTAAAAAGGGCCATAAAAAGAAAAAACGTAAAGGGAAGGAAAAAGAAAGGGAAAGGAGAAGGAGAAGGGAATGGAAATGAGGAAAAAAAGGAAGTAATAAGAGCGAAATTAAAAAGGAAGGAAAATAGAAAGAAAGAGAAATATGGAAAGGAAATTAAAAGGAAAAGAGGGGAAAGAGAAAAGTGTAATTAAAAGGTAAAGATAAGGGTTAAGGGATAGAAAAAGGTAATGGAAAAGAAAAAGTGAAAGTAAATTAAAGGGAAAGGAAAAGATAAAGGGAAAGTGAAAGAACAGGGAAAGGAAAATGGAAAGTGGGAAGAGAAGAAGGGCAAGGAAAGGAAGAATGAAAAGAAAAAGGGGAAGGTAAAGAAAGATAAAAAGATAAGGAATAGAGAAAATAAAATAAAGGAAAAGAAGAAGTCAAAAAAGGAATAGGTAAAAAAAAAAGAATAGAGAAAATAGCAAAAAAACGGTAAATGAAAGGGAAATGAAAAGAGAAGGGATAAGAAAAGAAAAGATAAAGGGAAAGAAAAGGGAAAAGGGGGAAAGAAAAAGGAAAAAAGGGGAAAGAATTGCAAAGCAAAAGGAGAAGAGAAAAATAGATAGGGAAGGAAAAATGAGAAAGGAATAAAAAAGGATAGAAAAAAGATAAGGGAAAGAAGGAGAAAGGAAAGGAAAGGAAAGGAAAGGAAAGGAAAGGAAAGGATAGGAAAGGAAAGGAGGAAAGAGATGGAAAGATAAAGGGAAATGTGCAAAACAGAAGAGAAAAAGGAAAAGAAGAGGGAAATAAAAAAGAAAAGGAAAAGAAAAAAAAGAGAAGCGAATATCTTTATTTTATATGGTTGGTAGAATTTGTTTGGATTTGTGACTTTGGAACGTTTATTTTGTTGATTATCCAGTCATCTTCTTCTTTACGGCAGATAAATCAAAATTTGTACAATCATTAAAAAGGGTTAAGACAGGACTTGTATTCTATAATAAAAACAAATTGAAATATTTATAAAATATTGCACTGAACCTGCAGAAGGAGTCAATATAGGTTGAACTCTCTAGCAATTGTGGGAATATCAGTAGATGTTTGTAAAGCTAAAATAGATGTTTTCTAAATGTAAGAAAGTATAAGAAAAACATTTAAAAAATTATTGTACGTATAAAGTTAAATAAACATTTTTGAATTTGTAGTATATATATATATGCCTAACTTTTATTTGTATGGTTGGTAGATTTTGTGATCTCTGAAATATTATTTTTGTTGATTAACAATCCACTTTCCGGGCCGGGCCTGAAATTTTTTTTAAAAAATACCAGGGGGGGGGGTGGGTGCTGAAATTTTTTTTATATTTGAAATCGCCATTAATAGCTATAAAAATCATATTTTTCAAAATCCGGGCCAGGCCTGAAAATTTTTAAAAAAAGCCGGGCTGGGCCTGGAAGAATAAAACCCGGGCCAGGCCGAAAAAAAATTTCGTTCAAATGATACCTCTGCAGTGAGAAATATTGAAATGCACACATAAGGTTAATTTTTTTCTCTATACTACAGCAATAATTAGCCATTAATGAATGATTTAAAATGATCAAGCTATAAAGAAAATATCAACACCAAATTAAAAAAATGGCTAAAATATTCTTTAAATTACCATATTTACTTTTAAATCAATTGGATTCTTATTCTTATTCTTATTTAAATTTATCATATAATTATATATCAACCCTCCCTTATACTTTCTATTCAACCTAAAGAGCTATGAGCAAATTAAAAAAAACAAAACTAGAACACGATATAAAATTTCATACCTTTATTTAGTAAATTTACTATATCCAGCATAATTGATCTTTTTGAAAAATTTAAGATTGATGATATTATAACACATTTTGCCTTGAAATCTATAAGATTATCCAAATTGTTAAAAAAAATAAGCAATGTATCTTTGCAGCTTATATATACATTTTTTAAATGTAAATTTAATTTTATTATAATTTAGCATAATTAGTTTTTTATAACTTAAGAGAAAAATATACTGTAATGATTATATTATAATATTTTATATAATTATTATACATAAATATTTTTCATGAATTAAAATATAATTCTATAGATTTTTAGAATTGAGCCAAATATATCTCTTTAAAATTATAATTACTAGCCTTTTATTATTTAATATTTAGGGTGCGTCTAAAGTAAAAAAATTTTATTGCTCATATGAGCTAACATCACGAGTGTCATCAGCCATGACAGCAAAATAGCCTGCCTCCCTTATTTCTGATGCTATGTACTTTACGATTAAGTTTCCAGCTGCAGATAGCATTTGATTTTGTGATTGAGGTGAGCAATAATGAGCATTGCCTGGTGGTTTATATGCTATTAAAAATGGATCATACTCTTTCAGTTTAATATTTCACAATAATTTCCTTGATTACTGCTTGTCTTACTTTCATAATGACCTCTAAGGGGAAGTTTCAACTTACCACATAGTATTATAATTTTGAATAATCGTTTCAAATATTCTCTTCTTTCAAATATTGTTGATTTAGTTAGAGCTATAAATTTTTCTTTAATGGTGCCTTCTATCAAAGATTGTTTTAAATGGTTCCAGAGAATTACATTCGTTGCATGACCATTTGTTGCTCCGTGAGTTGTTAAGTATTCTTTTACCTTACGAAATTTTTGATAACCTTGATTAAAAAGGTATCCTTTTTGAGGTTGAGTGGGAAAATTATGACAAGGAAAACAAAAAATAGAGTTTATGGTTATGCTATATTCAATCCAGGGAAAGGATTTGTACCACTGAGTTTGAAAGCATCGTTTATCTTTATCCATTACAATATATGGATAGGCACCTAATATAGGTTGCATAGGACCAGTTGTTTTAGTACCCAGATCCAATTCTTCTGAAAAAAGTGATAAAAATTAATAAATGAATTAAAATATAATTGGTTTTAGAAAATTATGATAAATATTATATATTTGAAGAAAAACATTGTTAAAATAAAAATAATACTTGTATAAGCTCTTCTAAAAAAGTGACAAATATTAATATAAAAATTAAAATATTATTGCTTTTATGAAAATTATGACAAATATTATATATTTGAAGAAAAATATTATTAAAATGAAAAAAATACTTGAATAGTTGTTATTTTTAGATTGGGCCAAACGTATAGCTTCTATTATTTTATAAATAAATATAAAATATCTTATAAACAAATTAATTTACTTATTTTCTTTCCTTCTGTATCTACATTATTTATAATCATGTCATTCACAATACTTTCTTTATTATTTAATAAATCTAAATAAGGTTAATTTTAAAATGTATTTCATCAAATGTAATTTGTTGTAATAAAACTTCTTTATCCAATATACCTTTATATTTACTGCTATCAAGAATCTGGCTTGTTGTAGTATCCTCTTCAGAATCCATGCCTAAAATTTTATATTTAAAAAATTAATACCTTCAGAGATATCTATACATTGGATCTCACATATATCTTCAGATTGAGCCACACATATTGCTTCAATTATTTTAAAAATAAAATATCTTATATATAAATTAATTTACCCATTTTCTTTCCTTCTGTACCTACATTATTTACAATCATGTCATTCACAAACACAATACTTTCTTCATTATTTAATAAATCTAAATAAGATTAATTTTAAAATGTATTTCATCAAATGTAATTTGTTGCAATAAAACTTCTTTATCCAATATACCTTTATATTTACTGCTACCAAGAATCTGGCTTGTTGTAGTATCCTCTTCAGATTCTATGTCTATATAAAATTTTATATTTAATTTAATTATATTTTAAAAATTAATACATTCAGAGATATCTGTACATTGGATCTCACATATATCTTCAGATTGAGCCACACATAGTGCTTCTATTATTTTATAAATAAAATATCTTATATATAAATTAATTTTTTACCTATTTTCTTTCCTTCTGTATTTACATTATTTACAATTATGTCATTCACAATACTTTCTTCATTATTCAATTAATCTAAATAAGATTAATTTTAAAATGTATTTCTTTTCAGTGTATTTATTTTTGTAAATATAATATATAAAAAGTAATATTCCATATTATAGTGTCCATTTTTCAAAAATATATATAAATAAGCAAACTATTCTAAATTTATTTAGCATTTTTATTAAAATATAGTTTATTATTAAGTTAGGATAAACAAATAAATATATAATTATCAAATTATGAAAGAATGATTGAGTAAACAATTTAGCCAATATTATCTTTATTAATGTAAAAAGAATAATAGTGTATGATTTTTTAAGATATTGACTATTTATATAGAAAATATTTACTATGTTTTATTTAGCTAATATTTTGACATCACCTTATGTGATTATAATAGAAAAATTTTAAAAAAAATTTTACATTTCTAGTGTCCTGCTCCTGAAAGGTGAAAATATATTGTAAAACAATTTTTGCTTAACTTGAAAACTAAAGAAATCAATTTGTTTAATACTCTGGTGAAAAATGACTTAAATAGAAATTCTATAGAAATTAGGCAAATTTGGGAGGAAATAGGAAAAACATATAACTTGAATTATGATCAAGTGAAAAAGAAACCTTCCATTAAAATACATAATTAACTAATAAATTTTTATTTTTTAAAACTTAAATGTCCAAAGTGTTTTGTTATTAATTCGTGAAAATTTTAAGGATTTTTTCAAAACATTTTGGACACAGACTTATATATAACTTTATTTACCTATTTTCTTTCTTTTAAAATTTTTGTTTTCAATATTTACTAGTAGATAGCCCGTCAAAAATGACGGAGAATGAGAATTTTATTCGTTTTTTTAAGAAAGATGTTACCTTTTATTTAAAAATCATATCCAATTTATATAATTTTTATACCCCCCCCCCTTCCCATTTAGGTCAAGTCCAAGCAATGTCATTGAGTCCAACCCATTAGGACTAAGATTGGAAACTATTATTTGAGTTAAAATATATTTAAATGAGCTTGTACCCAATACCAAAATTCTTTGTAAATATATTACTGGTTACATAAGACTAACATTTAACATTAAAAAATTTCAAGCCAGGTCCAGCTCATAATATTTGGAAAAAATTTTCACGCGTTCAAGACCTTATAATTTATAAAAAAATTTCTCATGCCTAGTAGATAAAATAATTAGTATAATTAACTTAATTTAATATTCTTATTTGAGTATATATCTTTTCTTTTTTTAAAAAAGAATTTAGATTAATTTAATAATCTTACTTCTTCAAAAGGAAACTTTGATTAAGTCTGTTTAAGAGTGCCCTTATTTAGAGAATTTTTTTAAATAACTGGCACTCCGATTTCAGGAATTCAAGAAAAATGATAGTCTCTAAAAATAGATATAATCATAAAAAATCAACAAATAAATTACTTCTTCTGATTTCAGGAATTCAAATAAAATGATAATCTCTAAAAATTGGTATCTGGCACTCCGATTTCAGTCAAGGAAAATGATAGTCTCTAAAAATAGATATGATCATAAAAAATCAACAAATAAATTACTTCTTCTGATTTCAGGAATTCAAATTTGATATGAACATCTGTTTATAAAAAAATCAACAAATAAAAAATAAATACATACCGATGACATGACGTAACGATGACATGACGTAGCGATGACATGACGTAGCGATGACATGATGTAGCGACGACATGACGTCACGATGACGTAGTGAGGACATCGGAAAATTATAATATAGATAACTTTTAAAACTACAATTAATCGTCTTTCAACTAAATCAAAGTTTGAATTTTAAAAACTGTATAAAATATACTTTGTTCATCACCAGCTTTATTATTGAATTCTCTTCTTTGGTCCTCAAGATTATTGCTACTTTTATCTTTAGTTTTTTTCATAAAGTCTTTAATGCTTAAATTTTTAAATCGCAAAGTCATTTTATTTAAATAGTGATTTTAAACTCGGCTTACAATATTAAATTTGTTAATTTTCAATTAATAAATCTTTATATTTATTTAATTAGGGTTATATAATAATTTAATTAATAAAAATCAATTAAACTTCAACTGTTAATGCTAAATTGATAAACATTATGCATGGTATTGATATTTTATTTTTAACAAAGAATTTGATTGCAAGCTGACATAGTGAAAATATAATTTATATGTATTAATCTAATCTAATAAAATTTAGATAGTCTTATTAATTTTTAAATAATAAAATTAAATCTATATATTATTTAATAGAATTATAATAAACAGGGGACAATCAAAAAAATTTTTTTTTAGTTTAAGGGGATATTAAGGAACCATTAAAAAAAAATTTTTTTTTGCTTCATGGGGCTATTCAAATTTTTTAGGGGGCTTGAGACCCTGCGCCCCCCCCTAGTGACGCCACAGCACTTGAGGCCAATGCAGCATTAAATTTAATATACATAATAAGAAAAAAAATTTAAACAAATTTATTATTCTTTGTATTATTTAATTTAAAAAAATCATCTATAGTAAATATCTTTTTTTTTATCTGGCTAGGCTCTGTCTAAAATTATAATAGTAATAGTTAGAATAGAAATTATATAGTGGATTGGCATGAATGACCATTTTTGATGACTGACTAGGCCACTACACTTTCCTTTTTTTTTATCTATTGAACCAATTTCTCTCCAAATTGGATAAAATGTGGAAGGATTGAAATAAGTATTTTTTCTAGCATGTTTTGATAAAATTTAAAAATGGGGTTAATTTTAATGTTTAAAATCCATAAAATAATTTACAAAATATTATCTTAATGATGCTAAAATAAAATGGCGGTTTTTAAGTTATAATATAATTCTTGAATAATATCTTATGGACAGTTGAGACATACCATGTTTGGACTGGGCTAGTAAATCAGCTTTGACATAAACTCACCTAACTAAAAAAAACTATTAATGATACAGCTTTGATTCTAATTTTATTTTAAATATTAAAGATTGGGTTACACCATGTTATTATATTATTAGCTAGCTACCTTCTGCTATCGCTATTTTCTTTTAAAATGATAACGCACTAAAGCTACCACTGCTGAAAAAATGCACTATTCTACTTTAGCAACGCTGTTAATCACCAACAGAAAAATCAATTGTTATATCTAGACTAAATGGGCCTGAAAGATTTCAAATAAATTTTGTTGGGAGATTATAAATGGTAGATTATTATAAGATTCCTTTTATTAATATAACAATAGCATTGTGATTTGACAAATATCGCTGCCGAAGGTCGTGAATTATTTTTAGGAGAGTAGGAGTAGATTCTATAGGGGGGCTTGTCTCCTGCAAATTTTTTGCCATATAGACGTTGCACCTAAGAACTAGATAAAATATTATCTTAATTTATTATTTCTTTCAAATAGATTAAGATTGATTACTCCTAACGACAAAAAATCTACCTATATGAAAATATTTAAATATATATATATGAACATTTAAAAGATTTAGCTAAAATCGGACTATTTCTTGCCTGTAGTGTTATTAAATCGAATCCCAACAGTCAAACAAATTCGTGAAGAGGAAAGAGTATTTTTTTCAAGATTAAACAATTGATTAATATTATCTATTTTATAGAATATTATAATACGAGAGTCCTGCTATCCCCATGGAATATATGTCACTGAAATAAAATAAAAAATTAAAAACCTATCAATTAATGTCAATTGTTAATGTATTTTCTTCTCCAAACTACTAATTTAATTCATATTTGTTGCAATTTTTAGTATAAATAATATTTTCAAATATTTTTTAAAAACCTTTTTGAAAATAATGATAAAAGGAGAGAAATCAAAATTTTTAGTTTAGTTGATGATAAAATGTAAAAACAAATATAAAAATATTTGTCTGTCTTCTATGTGGCTATAAATATTATGAAAAAGAAAAATAATTATATAAATTTTTTAACAATAATAAAAAGAAAAATATTAAATTTAAAATTTTTCAATATTTTTTTTATCACGGAAGTTTGCCCCTTCCACAAAATTTGGAAAGGGACGAAAACCCATAAAAATATTGCGGCTCCAGTTAAAAATGATTTTTTAATTTTTTAGAAAAAAATATTTTTATTATATTTTTATTTTTAATAATAAGATTCATTATATAATTAATTTTTTTTCTTAAGAATTTTAATTGAATTCAATTTTACCCCGTATTTGAAATATAGGCCCTGATTAATAATATAATATGTCAAAATATTTAATTTATTAAATCCTTAAACCTAATATTTACACCTCCCATGTAATAATATATAATTTAGTTTATGTTTTTATGACCTAAATTTTTAATTATAAAGGTGATAGTTTGATAAAATATATTTCCGCCCTTTCATAAAATATTTTTTATATTTTATACATTCCATATGTTAAAGGTCGCAAATTAGAGATAACCAATTTAAATATGTGTTCAATGCAATTTTTTTTATAAAAATATGCCAATATATACGAGTGTGATCAGGATTTTTTTGGATTATCATTATCAAATCATTTCTTGATTTTATAAACGTAAAATGATAAAAATTTTAAATTTCCATAATTAAGTTCAATTTAAAGGTCTATGTGGATATTTGGGTATGGATCTTTATTATGGAGAACTAACTTTCCGTATGAAGAAAAACGACATGGTTATATCAAAAATTACATAAGGCGTTTCTGGCAAGCTAGTTTAGATCACAGAGGCACCGAGGAAATGGTATTACAAACATATATAATATAATATTTTTTTATCAATATATAAATTGATATATTTTGTTAAAAAAGCCTAAAAATTTCTTGGTGTAACTTAATATGTTTAAATTTAAAATATGTATCCGTTATATTTCTAATGAATAATAAGGCATTTTAAGTCTTTTAATTAATGATAAAAAATCACTGAAGATAATTCTCTAAAAAATTCCCTATAACTTTAAATTTTTTAAAATCAATTGAGGGTTTTTTATCTGAAATTATTACCATTGTAAAATATCTTAGACAATCAAACATTCCTAAATATTAACAATATTTTATTTGTAAAAATTTTTTAGCCAGGAAGAGTGGTAACCCTTATATATACAGGAAATCCAGAGGTAAATATATTCTTAAAATTAGCTTACAAAAATACTACAATTTTTAGTATTATATACAAAAATTAATATATATATTATAATTATATTTTAAAATTAGTAATTTAAGCCATAATATAATCACCAGTTTTTACCTGAAGGGGGAGGGGGGGGGGGGGGGTAGGAATAATGCTTAAAAGTTTTTTGAACTTTGAACCATGACCATAGTATATAAATAATCTCATTCATGACCAATTGAGCTGGGTTCGCTAAACCAGCTGTTAGCTTACTGTAGTGCCCCTACCTAACTTATATATGAAATTGGAATATTTTAGATTTAATCTAAATTAATATTCTAGATTATTATTTGAATAAATGAAATATTTATTGGCTACTTTTTAATTTGACTATAACATATTAGTTGAAACTAAAGCCCAGAAAGATTGCACTATATTGAGTACAATTCAATGAAACTTGTTTTGGTCAGACATGGACAGATATTCAGTTGACTTGCCTACATATGACCCTTGTTTTTTTAATATTTATTTCTCACTAGATCACAATGAGACCTTGACAAAATTTAAAATATTTTGTTTTCTTAATGTTTTTATTTTATAAATGGAATAAGGCTATGCCCCCCCCTCAAAAAAAAATAAAATAGGATCAGACCTTTTATTTAGATTGGAGTCAAATCTTTAAAAAAATATTTGGATTGGTTGGATGTCATTTTGTTTCTCTGGGTTGGACCTGAAAAAATTAGTGTAGGACTCTAGTTGAGAGATACATGTTTATATGTTAAACTATTGAGCTGCATCAAACCAACCCAACTGATTGGCTCATGTGGCTCAGATTTGCTTAGGTTGTTTTTTGTCTTTTAACCCTTTGGCTGGGCAATTTAACAAACCATAATAAATAACTAGGAGGGGAGTTGGTAAATTTTTAAAAAATAGTTTAATATATCAATTATATAATATGAAGAGCAATATATGAGGAAATTTTTTTTTTCTTCATCTTCAGATCAAACCTGGATTTAACATTATTTTTCGAAATTTTTATGCCTGACCTGGCTTGGATCTTTTTTAAATTTTGATTATTCATATCTTCCAACCCAGGTTTTTAAAATTTGATATTTTCAAAAAAATTTTGATTGACTAAATTTTTGAGATAAAAAAGAATCGGCAAATATGTATAAGTAGAAATAAATTTACGCCATGATCCACAAGAAAAATGGGGTATCAGTAACATCGGCTGATTTATGTGTTCTATCTTCTTTCTTTCTTTTTACGCCTTATTTGCTTCTAAGGCATTCATTCATTTATTAATATCTTCTGCTCAATCTAGGTGCCTTATGTTTTATATTCTTTTGTATTATTGATTTATTACTTCCATCTAATAGTTATAAATACCGAATAAATATTTAAATTTATCTCATCCTTGACATCCTATTTTCAAAAAGTGAGTTTTAATAGGTAACAATATTTTTATTTCCCTCGAGGTAATTATATCAGTTGGTTTTGACCTGTTTCAAATTTGTAATAGAATATTTACTTAAAATCCGGGTTATATATTGTAAAATTTACATAAATCATTTTTTTATTTCATACATCAAAAGTTAATATTAATTGGTTGGTTTGTCATGACTTCTTTAGGTTTTTACTCTATTTAGTATTATCATATTCATAGAAACTAAATATAACTTATTTTCGGTTTATATAAAGTATCAATTTTTTCTTGGCTAAACATTTTTACATAGCTTTCAAAAATCACCTTTCCAGGAATTTTGGGTGTAAAATTCGCGGAAATTTTTGATTGGTAGAAGAAATACATTTAGTGTAGGGTCGGATACGATTTTTTGGTATATTTACTCCTACACTAATACAATTCATGACACCAATCATCTAAAAGAAACAAAAGAAAGTTCACCTTAAAGTCTACTCACAAATATCAACGAAACACAATTATTTAATACGATAGTAACACAAAAGTCATAAAAACAAGCTTCAGCCTCCTAAGGCGTTTGTAACTTTTAATTTTTAAAAACTTACACATTTCGGGGATCGTAATTTAACCTTTAAACTATTTTTTTTTAAAAAAAATAAAATAATATAAATTATATATAGGGCAAATTTAATATTTTTTACTTTTAAAATATCGATGAAAAAAAAATATAAGTGAAAAAAAAATAAAATAATAAAAATACCAAAATTAAAGGACAAACAAAGTCGAAGGACAAATTCGGGTCGCGTATTGCTTTTTTATGATTGACCTTACGAGAAAATATTTTAAAACATAATATTTATATATTTATTTTTCTAGGGACTTTAAATAATTTTTTGAATTATTTTTTTTTAAAAAGATTGGGGTTTATTTCTTAGTAAATGTTACGAAGTGAAAGAGGTTTCTTAGCCCATTCATTAATCGTATTTTGAGTTGGTGTCCAGTTGTTGGGTTTTTTGGAGGGATGGAATGACTTCATAACATTTTAAAAGTTCCTAATTAATTTAATTAGTTAACTCCATCTATTTTGCTGAATCCTTTTTTCGATACTTTTTAAAAGAATATTTCGCCTTTATTTATATTCTTTTTCGTAATTATTAAACATTAAAATTAAACTATATACAGAGCTTGATAAATATTTTTTGTTGTTTCAAAATTTAAAACAAAAATATTTTTTTTGAAGGTCATAAGCCTAGAGCGTTTCAAACTCTGCTTTTAGACTGTCCAAAATCCTTTTAAAAAAAATTAGAATTGTTTTAAAACTTTCAGAAGTTTTAAAATTTTGATGAATTATATTTTGGGCATGTTTTTTATTTTTATATTAAAAAAAGCTTATATTTTTTTTCCCTAAAAAGCTTTAAAAGTTTGCGAGTATTTTTGGATATTTTGGAATTAGTCTAAAATAAAATAAAAATAATTTTTTATCCCCTACTCCTATTTTTTTTTGATTTACTTTTCGTAAACAATAATGTATTAAAATATAACTTAACTGCCAATCGGTTTTGGACTTTTGGGTAAAAGGAGAAATATTATTTTATACCCATGAGAAGAGAGACCATATACATGAATTGTACAAAAGCCCGAATTTGCTCGCCCCATCCCGGGGAAAAAAATATTTATTTGTCACGTAAGGACTAACTCGAAAATAAAAATATTTGTTGCCCGGTCCGTATATATTTGGAGATGAGAGAATAAAAATTTTTTAATTGAAATAATTTAACAATTTTAATTAATTTTTTTTTGGATATAATCTCTTTTTTTTCCCCATGAATCAAATATTTTACGAGATGATTGCCTGCCAGCTTTTATCAAATATTTTGAAAATAAATTTTAATGACATTTTTCTTTTTAATTTGTCAATTGAATGACGTAATGCAATACCATTGTTTGATGTCATTAATTTGGTATTGAATAGATAATGGAAGCACGTGACAAAGAATGCCGTGTAATTTATTTTTGGAAAGATGTTTAAATCTTTTTTTTGTCATCGCTAACAAAATCATCCGTAACCACGTCAAATCTAACGGAAGTAGAACTTCTTTAAAATAAATTTAAGAACTGGAAACATCGTATATTCAGAATTGGATATTCCAAATAATTATGTACTCAGGCGGTTCCCATTTAACGATTAAACTCTGTCCAAATTATTATTTTTTGCTTTCTTTTTTTTCTCTCTTCATTTGTTTTTCTTTTTATTATTTTAATTCTATCTCTTCTTCTTTTTTTTTTAATTCTAGGAATTTATCGAATTGATACGAGAAATTTTTATTTTTCAAATTGTCATTTTTTTTGTCGTCCAAATTCTACTTAAAAACGCTATTGTTCTTAAAATAACGAAACAAAAATCGATTTAAAATAAAATAATAGTTTTATAAAATAAATTGAGATAATTTAAAAGCAATGCAGCAAGTTAAACAATTTTATATCAAAGAAGTTAAACAATTTTAATGAAAGAAGTTAAACAATTTTATATGAAAGTTGTTACAAATAATTGGAAATGTTTAACAACAAATAATATTATTTAATTTGTAAAAAAATACATCTTTTTGAGATTAAAAGAAAATCAAATTAAATTTCATCATTTTTATCTATTTTTTTTTTTATTAAAAAGGGAATTAAATTTTTTTTTTTTAGAGAAGTTGATCTGGGAGATACCACTTGGAAGAATGATGTAATAAATCTTAACTCTGCATTTAAGGTTAGCGCGGCGGCGAAGGTATTTAATATTGCAAAAACACAGAATATTTTGTAATGTTGTTAAAACGACTCCATTTTTTAAAGCTACTACTAACCCAATATTTTAGCCACAAACACAAAAAATAAAATACAAGCTTCGAGATTTCGTTAATAGTCCAAACATTTATACGAGCAAAATCTCCAGGCTTGCCTAATATTCTTGGCTAAAATATTGGGTTAGCCGTTTTTAAAAATCGAGCCATTAAACATAATTTTGTATACTTCGCGGGGAATACGCGCTAAATGTGAATGCAAGGGGGTAAATCATCGCTCTTTTTAGTTTCTAGCTTATTGGTATAGACTATTGATAGATTAAATTAAAGCCAAAAAACTTAATAAGCGGAAAATAATTTTTCCGGAAAAAAAATCCCCAATAATAATTCCTAAAAAATAATTTCCCGGTATTGATTTTCTCAAAATTTTTAAATATTTTATATGAGGATTATTGATAAATTTATAAGGAATTATTTCTCCTATTTTATTAATTTTGTAATTTTTAATATCTTAAAAAACGGGGATTTTTTTTTCCGGGGAATTATTTTCCTAGATTTAAAAAAACTTGTTTAATTCATTATTTTTAAAACAATATTTATGTTAGAGATTTGTAAAGCTCGATCCTGTTAAGAATTTTCGCACAAGTGCTTAGCTCGGTCTTATTAAAATTTCACAAAAATTTAACCTCCGGCCTTTTAAAAAATTTTTTCGGCCATTACATTTTTAATTTCTATATATAATTTTTTTTTCTCCCCCCAATGTCAATTAAGGCTCTTATATCTCTTCCCTATGGCTATCTATTTATTTATTTTCCTACAACAACCTTTTTTATAAATCAATTGTGTCTGATATTTGTAATAGGATTATATCATAAATAACTAACTTTTTTAAAAAGCATTTTAGTAGACAGCTCTTATAATATAACTCGTAATTTATTTTCGAATATTACAAAAACAAAAAAATTTTAACGTCCGAGCTATTCTATTAAAATTTTATGAAAACTGGTTATTTATGTATAAATTATTCGGCCCGTGTAAAAAATTATTTATGTACGAATGGTCCAATCCGTTATAATCGCCGAGCCGTTGGGCTTTCAGGCGAGTCGAGTTTGCGAATATCTAATTTACGTTTTATTAATATTAATTACTAGGACAAAGTATGGGGCACGGCCTTCAAAGTTGCCCCAGAAAACATCTCTTCCGTCATAGAATACCTAGATTACAGGGAAAAGAATGGGTATTCCAAGCAGAAAATAGACTTTTATCCCAACACCCGCAACGTTTCCGATACCCGTTCTTCGAACGAATGCGACATTATGGTCCCGTGTCAAGAAGTGAATTTTTATTTATGACATAAAAATATCTATCAATTCCATAAATTCTATATTATTTTAAAAGGTTTATATCATTTATTATCTTTTAAGGACCTTGACAAAAAAAATTTATGTGATAATCTGAATAAAAATAGAACGATCGATAAAAAGAATTTTTTCGATTAAATTTAAAAAAAATTTTTTATTTGGGTTATTTAGGAATTAAATAATTTAAATTTTTCCAAACGATAAAAAAAGATTCGTAATACCGACGACAGTAGGAAATATTCAAAATGAATATGAATCGAATAATTTACTATTCGCAGTTATGCCAATCAAATAAGAATAGAAAATTCTATTAAACGTATAAACACGGATAGTAAATTATTCTATTTATTTTAAAGTTCTTTTCTTTCTTTATATTTTAAATGTGGAAATCCAAATCAAAACTATTTCCCCCCATCCCACTTCGATTTTATTCAAATGACGATGGCATCTTCATAATTCTTTACCCCCCCCCCCCCCCCCCTTCCCCACTTTCAATTTCAATTACGATCTTGCGTCATAACCCCTCCCTCTTATGGTAACATCTAACTGACCATTTTCTTATTATATACTCAGTCATTATTTTCAGTTATTACCTTAAATGGGAGTTATATATTACAAATGATAAATTAGTCAAATAAAAAATCGTTGTTGCCAATACAAAGAAATATTACTTGGTTTTATAATGAACCCTTCTTTTTTTTTAATTATTAAAATAAAAATTAAACTATATAATATAGGGGCATAATAAATTTTATTATAATCATTAAATTTTTCTTTTAATTGATATGGCAATTAGTGATCTACATCGGGCTTAATTTTTCACGGTCCGAAAATTTTTTTTCTTTAAATTTGTCTGGCCCGATCACCACCAAATTTTTTTCTTATTTGGAAAAGCCCAACCCGAAATATGAATTATTCATCCCCTTCGACCTGATCTAAATATCCAAATATAGAAAAATTTAATTTTTTTTTTAATTGTAAAAAAAATAAAATATTGGCACCCTAGAATTTTAAAATATATCAATTTATTTCACAAAATTGATTGATATCATATTTAAAAATTTAAGCCCTACCCGAATTTTTAAAAAAATATCAGGTCCGAAGCCGGGTTCGGGCCGGTATTTGCAGATCTTTAATAGAGATTATAGAATTCCAAGAAGCATTATAATTTTATAATACCAACTAGGACTGTTTTTTTTAAATAAAAAAAATTCATTTCAATTCAAATTATTATAAATGATTTTATTTAATATAATAATATTTTACAGGATTTACGTAATCGTGTTATACGTGTATTATTCTTGCAATATCATATGATAATTGTCATGGGAATACATTTTCGGCAAAGTCACATTTTTTAAATTTAAAAAAAATGGCAGTATTATTTGTTGAGCGCCTTAAATTTAAAAAAAACTGATTTCGCGGCCTGGCTTAGGACCGATCTGCTGTGAAGTTTATTCCAGTATATGTGTATAATATAGGGGTAAAAAAAACAAAAAAAATGTGTGCTTAAAAATTATTTAATAAATATGAATATTAAAACACTTAAAATTAAAAAAAAATAGAAAGTCATGGAAAGATTTGTGAGAATGAAAAATTTAAAACAAAATATTGGTAGATTATATTTTCCTTAGGGATCGTAGTAGTAATATAAAAAAAATTAAAAATAAATCTCTAATAAAAAAAAAACCTCTATTATTGACTCGTTTTTAATTTATAACAAACTATTAAATCACGTATTGCCGGATTACGCGCATTGCCGGTAGTTTTCGGTATGTGAAACCGAAAAAAAGCACCAAATCAACAAGGTAAAGAAATCTTCATGGAGTATGAAGGTAACGAAATGCAGTTTATATTATAAAATGAATGATTCTTTACTTGAATTTTCTCTGAACCATGTCTAATCACGGATAACGAGTGTAAACCTTGTAATACTTATTAGATTATATGATAGATAGATCTCTTTTGATGAAGTAGAGGAAACATTATGCAAATTATGATAAAATAATAGATATGGAGGAAATTTAATTAGGCACCCGAATTGAATATCGGCAGGCTTCGATAAAAATTTTATAAAATCAGTTCGAACCTTTAACCGTTTCACATATATGAATTATTTTATCACTAATTGATGAGATTTGGGGCAAACGTAAGGCAAGCATGAAAATATTTAAAAAGTTTTACAATAATTTATTCCGGCTATGTGCAACACATAAAAATATAATTACAATATGAAGAAAGATAAAAATTATAATCTCATGTCATTTGAATATATATATTTAGTAGTGTTGTTAATTAGTCGACTTTAGACTTCATCAAAATAATTTACACAAAAACCTATGATAAAACCAAAGATTGTTTTTTATTATTATTATTGCACCATATACAATTATACAGTATTTATAAACTAATAACCCATAGTAAATAATTATTTAAATTGTTCTCCTAAAAAAAATAAATCAATAAAAAATATTTTCCCAAATTATATCTATTAAGAAATAGAAATTTTTTATTGAGAATAATTTTAATAATTTTAAATACCAATTTGAATAGCTGGAACCGTAAAATAGCTATTTATCAACCAAAATTTATTGATGATAATAAAACAGTTAGTTTGTCAAATGGTTTAAACCTATTCATATTCGGTTGACAAAATTGTTAACGGCTAATTTCGGATCCTGGCTTTAATAACTAAGGTTTAATTATAGAATCCGATTCTCAGTTTATAGGCGAAAAATATTTTTGCCAAACAGGTTGTATTGAATTTGAGAAGTTCAATTCCAAATATCGCTACGATTAAAATTACCTATAAATCCCAATGCTCCTCCCTCGGTTTGCCATATGCGGAAACGATTGTCATGAATAATTTCTTACACGGTTAAACTAAGGGTAATCAAGAATGTACTTCGATAGCTAAGATTATCGAAGCTTTAAAAATCACTTAAGGCAAAGGGGGCAACTTTGAGACTGTAAAACTTAACAAATGCGAAACCTTTATTTTATCTGAATAAAAGGTTGTCTATTCAATCACATGATGGATGATAAATTATGTTTGCATTAATAAAACTTTACCAGTTCAAATAAAAATAACTGTTCAAAAACTGGTTGATAGTTTTGTATACAAAAATATTACATTTTTATTTGTGATTTATAATACTATATGTAAATAATTTGATATATTGGAATTCAATTTATCCCTAGGCATTATAAGCCAAAAAAATGTTATAATATGGCAATTTGCTAAAGTTTGTAAAAATTGTGACTGTTATCAACCAAAATTGATTGATAATAATTTTGGAAACAATATTTTATAAGCACAAAATCACGAGGTTCGGTTCACGGACATTTTAACCGTTCAGACTCGATAAAAAATGCCGGTTTTAAGCTTAGGTTTGGATTCCTGATCTAACTAATATTTATTAGATCAAATAATTGTTTTAATATCGACTTTTAACATCAATGAATTGTTTTACAATTTTTTTATGTTGGTTTATCCGAATTTAAAAAGGCGAATTAATAACTTGATTTTGTCTTTTGGCCAATTTAAAACATAAATCATGTAAATCCTGTTTATTTTTTAAATATAAAAAACTTGCTTTACTATCCATAAAAATTGTAAAAAATAAAAAATATAGTATTTAGACTTGAGAGTTAAGTTCAACTTTTCCAAACGTAATAGGGGGGGGGATTAAAGAAAGGGAAGCAAAAGTTAACATTAATTTTTATTAATCAAGTTTGATTATTTTTGCCCCTACTTATTTTCCTGCATAGGATATCATACAAGTTGAGGCCTATATAGCCGACGAGACCAACGATCATTACCTTGGCCCAGCCCCGCCAAATTTCATCGCCCGTCAGATAGTTCAATGTCAAGGCATATCCGGTCCAAACCTGGAATACCTAACTCAACTTTGCGCGACATTAGCCGCTATAACCCCTTCTAACCAAAATTTTGATCCTGACGGTCATTTATCCCTATTAACGGAACATGTTAAAATGATACTTAGCTTAGACAAAGAGGGAAATGACACAACTAGCAGTTCTTTCGAAGAAAAGGGAACTATTGACGATTACCGGGAGACGGCTAAAACCAAAAATAAAATATCAATTACTTCGGATAGTTTAGAGAAATCTGGGATTGATCACGGGTTTAAAGCTGGTTGTGCCGGATTAGTCTGTTTTGCCGATTGGTCTAGCTTATCCGCTCCTAAACCTTCAAAGGCTAGTTAAAATATCGCGAACTTATTTTTAAGCTTTCATATCTTCCTCATTTATAATTTTTTTGGGTACTAAATACTATTATTACTCTAATCTTAATAACATTTCGTCGCCTCCATATAGCCTTCAAAACATTCAATTTATAATCAGTTATTTTTTACCATAGAGGCGTTTTTTTCTCCATTAAAATATATAATCGAATAATAATGAAAATCTTATCAGTATCATTTTTTCAAAATCTTTACCAAAAATCTCATGGGCTTTTTATAATTCATATTACTTATTTTTGTGTAATAAAATAAGGTTGGGGGAAAAATGTTAGGGCATAGTTTTACTCATAGTAGCCTATTTACTTAATATGCAAATCCTAAGGACTATCATATTATATTCTTTATTCCCTATTTTTCCTTTTCCGTTAAATAAAATTTTAAGTTATTTGTATAGGATTATATGTATATTTTTTTTAGAGTTTTTATTCCATTTAATTTTAGCTCAAGCATAAACATAAAGAATGAAAAAAAACTATTTGTTTTCCTGAATGCACATTTTAAAATAATAGATATTAATATATTATAATATTGAATTTTTATTTTATGTTACTAATGATATTTTTACAAATATGATTTAAAAATCGCCTCAATAAATCGTGTATATGTATTAAAAATTTGTTAAACTTTTTAATTTGTTTGTATTTATTTGATGAGTAACTTTGCCAATTTTTAATAACTTAATTGCAATTTTTTATGATATCTTAATTTCAATATCGAGTTGACAAAAAATACCTAAAATAAGATAATAGTAAAATAACCTTTATATATCGAGTTAGTTATCCATCTATTTTTTAAAAAACTGTTTAAATGCTGTTTTTAAAACTTACCGCTATTTTTCAAAAAAAAGTATAACTAGCAAAATTTTTTGCTTGATTTAGCCGATTATAAATTAAGATTTTTGCCAAAATAGTATGCAAGCCTCGAGATTTCGTTAATAGATGTCTAAATGAGCAAAATCTCCTGTCTTGCGTAATATTTTTTGGTTAAAATATTGGGTTAGGTATTTTTAAAAATCAAGCCACATTTAACACTAATTTTTAAGGTACCAGAAATGCAAAATTAAAAAAAATATAATTTCGCGGAATAAAATAGAAATTAGCATTCTAAAATGCAAAAAACTGATTTCTCCACTAATTTTTGAATTTAACCGATTATTTCGCATACACATTATATTATTTATCAAAATAAATTAAATATATAAATTTAATATCCCATTGGTCGTTAACTATAATATAGTGTTGTGATGATTTTCTGAAACACATTGATAATTACTTTAATCCTCCCTATAGATAAAATTGTTTAATTTGCAAAGAATTTATGAAAATAACATATTTATACATTTAACAAATTTTTGCAAAATAATTTAATTTTATTTGCAAATAAAATTAAAAAAAAATAATTATGCAATATTTTATTCGAATTGGATTATTAAATAATGGATTACATTATGAAACAATTTGAGGCAATAAAATAATCGATCGAATTTCTTGATCAGAATATTTCCGGAGATTTTTTTGAGGAACTATTTTTGTTTTCAACTGAGAATCTAAAAATATTTAAAAAAAATGCATTGCAATGAAAAGTTAATATAATGAAGAATGCCAGATTTTAGATCCATAAGATTAAATGTATTCGATAGAAGATTTTGGCAAGCTCGCGCTGCAAATACAAAGACTAAAGCAGTTGCAAAGAGTTAAAAAAAAGAGCTTTAAAACCGAAGATGGTTATGAATAAAACGTGTATATTTTAAAAGTAACTAATCATTTAAGTATATAAAAATCTGCTGAACTTTTATGGCTATTCCGGCGCAAACCGACCGACCAAATTGTCTAAGAGTGAACCTTCCAAGTTCTTTACAACCGAAGGATGAAAATGGCTCTATACATATTGCCCGACTAAATGTTATCTCGCATTCTGCCGATTCACCTTTACTCACCAACTTGGGCTTTTTAACTTTAGGCTTTTTATTGAAAATATTATTTAAAAATATATATAGCTTATATATTTGATTTGATAATATCTTTATTGTTTTGATTTGAGGAACAAGATGCAAATAGGCCTTCTTTTAATAACAAATATTTGAATCTGAATAATGATTTGCTTAAATAAGAGGTGCCTTTTAAAATAAAAATTGAATATATCAAATAATTTCAAATTATTGAATTGGGTGGAAACAGAGTTTGAAAAAAATCTTCAAAAATTTTTTTTATGTATGAAAATCAAAAGATTCATTTTTTAAGTAAAATATTAAAAAATCTTTAAAAATTTGGAAATTCTTTCCAAACTCTAGATGGAAACACTGGCCCTGCAGTGTTCTTAGTCTTTAATAAAGTATGGGCTTTATTTTTATATTCATTTTCCTACCATTCCTTAAGCTTATTTCTAGTTATTCTTTTCCTCAATTGGACATGATTTATTTATAACCGATAAATGCTATCAAACTTTTTTCCCATCCTGGATAGCATTAGTAACGTATTCACCGGTCGATTTATCGATCAAAGCCACCAGCTTAGTTATAACGCAAGGTTCCGCGAAAGATAGGTAATGAAATACCGCCTTAATTTTTTTTAAAAAAAAATCAATTATGAGTTCTTTTTGTAAAAAATGTTTTTTTTTCCATCATATAAAGTAAATGAAAATATTTAGAGGCGCTCAAAATTATTTTCTAATTGTTAAAATTAAAGTGCTTCGCGTTAAATATGAAAGAGAAGCAACAAATAGTACTACATCATTACAGACAGGAAAGGGTTCTAGAAAATATAAGGACTTATAAAATTAAAATAATAATACAATATAAATTTTAAAAAAAATATTATATTTGATCTTTAAAAATTTAATATAAGTGAATTACCATGATATCTTTCAAATAACCATCATTAAGAGAATAAATAAAAACAAATTTTGAACCCTAAAATTTAAAAAATGGTCTGGGTTCAATAAAATCCCGGGTTTGCCTTTGCACTACTAAAGAGGCCACTAGCTGTAATAGTGATAATTTACTATTAAGAATATTATTAAATTCTTTTCGATTCTTATATAATGATTTATTTTATTTAATTCTTTATGTTCTCTTGAAACTTTATTTTTTATATAAATTCGTTTATGCAAGATGGCGTATTTGACTAAATAATCATATTTAATAATAAATTTAACGTAATTTTTGGTTTTATTATATATATATTTACAATAAAAACATTGTCTCGTTATCAACTAGTGGCATGGGCTATAAGCAAATTGTCAAACTGATAGATATAACGGTTCAGTTCCATTTCGATTCTTTAACCGATTTAGTTCTCATTGGATTAAGAATAAATTTATATCGGTTCCGCTATGTATTTTTTTTTAAAAAATATATAAATAAAAATATTATTAAAACTTTAAAAAATTAAACAAAATTTAAAGAAAATACGTTAAATTTCTTTATTTTATTTTATATTATATAATAAAAATATGAATAAGACATTTAAATCAAGTAAAACATAATCACATATATTTGTATATATTTATTTTTCAAAAATAATTATTTCAAACATTTTAAAATACATTTATAATTTCAAAAACCGGTATGAACCGGAAAACCATTTATACCGGTTCGGTTCTCTTTTTTCAAAAATTTACATACCTTGGTCAAAAGTTAAGTTACCGGACTTGGTATCTATATGGGATGCATCTTTAGTTTTGAATTAAATATGTAATAATAATTTAAATGATATTAACATTTCTTTCACCTTCGATAAATAATAAAATATTATTTTTAAGACATAGCGGAATGCATAAAGATACTCTGAATTCAAGAGGAATGTAGAACTTTTAGATTATGGTGTATCATCAAAAGGCATAGAATTAAAGTTTATAAGCTTTAGATTACAAATAACCCATTGAAGATATAATTTTTTTTTAGAAAAGAATAATTCAGATACATAAAATAGAAAACGCTTTAGAAATATTAATAAACTTCGAATCCCAACGTGATAGGAGAATAAATGGATGGGCAGTTATTCGTAAAATTGTTATAAAACCCGTCCGATTTATCTTGGTCATGCGATGATGAAACGTCAAAAACCAAGATCTTCGCCAGGATTACATTTGCCAAAGGTATAGGTTGATTGATGGGTGTGAGGATTTGACAGGCATTAGAAACTAGTTTCAGCGGCAGTTCGGGACCCCCCATTACTGTTAGCGTTACATGATCTCCTGCTAAGATCAAATGAACATCTGTTTCGCCTAATTTTATGTCTGTTTTATATGCGAATAGTTAAATATAAGCAAGTTGTAGAAGGAAACTAATTTTAATTTAAAAAGTTTTGAACTTTTAATGGTCACAATTTCGTTCGCGGGTAAAATCACATACTTGGCGTTATTTTTGGAAGAACCCTTGATTCCGCCGATATTCATGAAGCCTAAAATATTAATAATTTTATTTTTTCAAAAAAAAATGAATTTAACAATTTTTTTACCCTTATTTAAATGTTAACATTATTTCCTACTTCCATGTTTTATAACTCGAAACATTTTGTCATGAAATTTTAAGGATAGTAAATTAAATATGATTGAAAGCAATTCGATATGAATAGTTAATGTCAAAGATCGGAACATGACCGAATATATAAAAAAAACAGACTGATGAGATCAGAAAGGCGGGTCTTATTCTTCGTGACTTTCACTAAATGAATCCTATATCCCCTATTTACAATATTTTATTCCATAAATCAGTGGTATTTATATTTAATAAGAATGAAAATAATAAACCAGTTTCCAAATGTCCGAAAAGACAAAAGCCAGAACCGATGGGGGATTTATAAGAATCGCTGATGACGAATCTCAACGGGTAATCCAAACGCCTTTCAGGAATATTCAAGGATTCTTAGAATATAATTTAAACATAAAAAATTAGATTAGTTGTTATATTGACTTTATCACGTGTGCAGAACCATTTATTAAAAAAAATATTAACAAGATTAGGGTGTGTATCAATTGAGCGAAAAAATTAGGGCATTCACCCTATTCGAGATAAAAAAAGTCACAATGTAATTCTTTAATCATTTTTTATCGGATCGGATCGGGCTGATATTTCACCCATTTTAAAATATCGGTTATCGGCCAATATTATAAATTTTCCGATCCGATCCGATCCGATATAAAATGGCGTTTTTAACAAAAATAAAATGTTATAAAATTTTTTTTAAAAGTTATATCTAAAATCATTTATTTTTATAAATAAAATCGAAATCAATTTTTACGTAATATTTTTTAATAATAATTAATTAATTAATAAACATTCTGTCATATTGTTATTTTTTTGGGACAATCTGTTTATAAAGGTGAGCGATAATCTCTTCAGAATCAGTTTTAGTGAAGCTGGTGATATTGATAGTTACCATCGCCGCAGGCTGACCTCTGATATATTGAAAAATTTTAGTATTTCTAAAAAGAAATCTTTGATATTAATGTTAAATATTATTTTAAATATTTATTTCGAATTTTATATATATTTGTTTATTTTACTTATTATGTATATAGATTAATGTATTACTTATATAAAAGTGATTTAACAATAAAAATATTTTATTGAATTGAATTGAATATAAACTATAACTGATCATTATAATATATTTAAATGACATAAGTTATGGTATAGTTAAATTATAGATGTTATACTAATAAAAGTATATTAAAAATTAAAACCATTGGTATCTTTATGGAATACAAAATTAGATATGATATCGGATCGGAATCGGCCGATATCAATTTAATATTGGGAATATTGGATCGGCAACCAAAAAGTGGTATCGGTACACCCCTAATTAGAAGTATTTTTATTTTTCTTGCCTAATTTTTTTCCCAGCTTTCTATTTTATTTTTAAACTAAATAAAATAATTGTTTATTATAAATTTTATAATATTGAAACAAAATGGAAAGCTGTATTTTTGAGAATAAAAATAAACTTTTTCTTTAGTTAATAATTTTATAGAATGCGGTGGTAGCCAAACAACTTAGCTTTATCAGATGCGTATATGAACATTAAAAATGTCAAAATTTCTATTCAGTATCTCTATCATTAAAATAGTGATATATTAAAAGAAATATTTAAAAGAATACCCAATCGATCCACAAGGGTTCCGGTCTGGCGACACAGAGCCAAAAACTTTATATCGTCGTCGGTATCCTTGGGCGTTTCAATGAGGTTTGTTCCGACCAGCCCCGATACGGGAACAAAAGAAATGGCGCTATCCTTAAATCCGCACTGCCGCAAAAATGGGGTCATCTGCAGCAAAATTTGGGAGAATCTTTCGACATTATGACGTGCCAGAGTGTCCATCTTGTTTACGGCCACTATCAATTGAGATACCCCTTAAAAAAAACAGGTATTCCATTTTTTTGAAGATAATGTTCTCATAAAATTTCAAAAAGTGAAGATAGATGGAAAGTTATTCATTTTAAAAAAAAATCAAGCCTACCTTTTTTTCCAGTTTGTTAGGGAAACTTTATAAAAAAAAAGGGAAAACGTGAAATTTAAAATAAAAAGAGCTTTGTGGCTGTGTGGAATTTAAAAGAAAAAACTTTGTGGTATATAAAAGTACTTTGTGGCTGTGTGGAATAAAAAAAAACTTTGTGGTATTTAAAAGAACTTTGTGATTGATAAAAAAAACTTTGTGGCTGTGTGGCTTATTTAAAAAAAAACTTTGTGGTATATAAAAGTACTTTGGGGAATTTTTAAAAAAACTGTGTGGTATATAAAAGAACTTTGTGTGGCATATAAAACCTTAGGCTTAAAAACATTTGTAGCGAGTAAACGCTAAAACTTTATTTAGTCAATATATATATGTGTTATATAGGAATATTTACGGTCCTAATTATTTCATGCAAACCGATCTGGTTATGATTTCAATGTGATGACAACTAACGTAAGCATCGAATTTCAGTAATAGTTATTTTTAAATATTCGTGCATATCCCGAAACCTGAACAAATGGCCATATTTTGAAACACCGGAAAAACCGGAATGGAAAATATTTAAGGAACGAAATGAGCCGGTTCAAAATTTTAAATCGATGTCAAACTATTAAAAAAAGTATTTTAAATGTATTTTTACTGCTATCGACGTTATTCAGTTAGGTCTAAGTTATTTTTTTTTAAAGTAACGGTGTCAAGGTAAAAGCATTACTAAAAAAGGTTATTATTGAAAAAGATAGCAAATTTTATAAAATTATTTTATAAATTTTCTTTGTTCTAATCTCAGGGAAATTCTCATTATATTTTTATTTTAATAAAGGAAGATTTTTTAAGCTACTGGTTTTAATTTTTTAAAAGCCCGATCCCGGTTTCGGATCAAATACATGGCTCTATCACACTTATAAAAAATAATTAAAACCGAAATTAACCGGTAGAAATGAAAACCGAAATAATGATGAAGCCGGAATGTAATCAAATCGTAAATATTACAAATGTTATCATCCGAAATGTAGCCAAAACTTGAAAATAATAATCAAATTATATTAAAAACTTTTGGTTTTCAATATCAAAATGAACTTATTTTTATTGAGTAATGAAATCAAAATAATATAATTATATCTACAAAGAGGCATATATATTTTATAAATAGTAAGTTTAGTTTTGTAAAAAATTAGTTAACAATTCAATTGTCATTTTTTTACGTTTTAAAGACAAAACAAGTTATACCTAAAGATCTAGCTAAGATGGCATGTTCCCGAGTTTGACCCCCGCTTAAAAATCCAGTTTCGAATTCGCCTTTAGTAGCGTCTATCACTAAAATGGCAGCATCGGCTTGTGAGGCGCCTAATTAAAAAAAAAATTTTAAATGATCATTTAGTTTATGTTTTTAGGTGAAAAATAAATTATTCTTAATATCTTCTCATAAAAATATAAATGATAATTTTTTAAAAAAGGAATAAATTTTCTCTTTAAATATTTCTCCTTTGTAAGGTGATCTTTTTTTTTAAAATAATAATTATATTATTTTTGGTCGAAATGTCAATTTAATTCTTGCGAAATTTGTAAGATGTTCAAAATTTTCAATAAGATTTTAAAAAAGGTTTTACCCACCGGTAAAATGCACGATTTGGATAATTTTGAACGACATACAATCTTAAATTAGTTCAAAGCATTAGCATTAAACCTATTCTAAAACGACTATTCGTATGTACGAATAGTAAAATAACCAATTCGTTCAAAATAATTGAATAAGAATAATTTATTATTGGATAAGTATTCATTATTAAATAGGCGCCTAATCAGTATAAAATTCAACTCACAATACCGGTAACCGGTGTCAGTAAATAGTCCTTAATAAAAAAATATTTTAGTCGAAATATCGTCTCCTGAGTTTTATAATGTTCTATATCAACTTTTTTTTGAAAAATGCATCTTTTTCTCGATAAATCAAATCCCTTCACCCTAGTCCTTACCCATGTATCTGTAGCTGATGAGATTTCCAGAGTACAAACATATAAAACAGGAAACTGGAAGAATGATATTCTTATGTTCCTGTACCAGTCAACAAATTGTGCATCGTTCCACGATTCTAAATGTTCGGGAACGCGTTTAGAAAAAAAATCCTTGGTTTTAAAAATTAAATAATTTATATGTTGGACTTTGTCTTATAGTGCAACCTAAATGATTTTCGAAAAAAAAGCAAACCAGTTTGCGTTTTTATCAAAGTTTCTAAATTGTCACCTTTTATTTTTTTTGCGTAAATGCGGCTACGAAATAAATTGACCAATTATTTTGCTTTGCCACTTGGTATTTATAAGATTTTTTTTCACTTTTGGAAAGAAAAATAGTGCATTTTAAAATGTTTGCCAGGTTGTAGAATAATATGGAAACAATTATCATCATCATTAGACCCAAAAAATATTTTATTTTTAAATGGAAAAATCATAAAAAAATAAAAATAATATATTTTGATAATCAAGCAAAAATTAACCATTTTTAAATATTTAAATATCTGTAATTTCATACTATTTTAAATAACAAATTTTTTTTTTTCAAATCAGAGAAAAATTTTTAAAAAACGTAAAACATCAAATGATTTATTAGGGAAAAAGCTTAAATTTAGGAATTTACTAAATTACCTTTAAAGAAAACTTGAAACTTTCTACTAATAATATTTACTTTAACCAATTTGACATAATATTTGATAAGGATCCAACTGGACATATTCTATAGGTGACAAAAATTAAATTTGAAAATCTTATAAAATTCCCTTTAAATAAAAAGTAAAAAAAAGAAGTTACCAACATTTAAAACGTAAATTCTACACACCCTTCCATAAAATTAAACCCACTTTCGACATTTTCAAACCTGTTATCATGTTAGGGATAAAATCCTTATGGCCAGGAGAGTCTATAAGATTCACGGTAACATTTTTCAATTTCAAGCATCTGTGACTGACATCCATGGTGATGCCCCTAGATCTAAATATAACACAATAATATATAAGGGCTTGAACCAAAAACAATTATATTTTTGAATTAAATTAAAAATTTTCCGAGCCTTGGTAGTAATATTAATGAGAGCGAGAAAAACATTTTAAAAAATTTTCTAATCTTTTCTAATAATTCTTTCTCATTCAATTTTTATCCTTTATTTAAAATAAAAAAACCCTTTCAATCCTATTACATTTTTTTAGATTGTAAAAATTAAAATACCTTTCTTCCCCTGTTTCGTCTAGTACCCACGCGTAAGCGAAAGATCCTTTACCGACTTTCTTGGATTCCACTTCGTTTTTATGCATAGTTCTCTGGCTAATATTACCCTTCAAGCAGAGCAAATGGCCTATTAGGGTACTTTTTCCGGCGTCCACGTGACCTTATTAGTGTGTTTTAATAAATAAATTGAAGTATATTAAAATAAGCAGTAATTGTTTTAAAAAAAATTGTCGAAAGTTTTAAAAAAACCTAATGTAACAACGTTGATAACGCTATTGCCTTCCATTTTTCGACATTTTTTCGCTTCCTCCAACATCTCCAACTCCTTGGCATCCAGCCTATATTCCACTGGGCTCGAGTTTAAAACCTTTTCTGGTTCGGGGACTAGATCTTTAGCAATCTTGCTTCCATCTTTGACTTCCTTGGAGTCCTCCTTTCGCGGATTTTTTCCTATTTTTTTAGATGGCGTTGTGGGAATAGGAGACACTATGTTTAAATTCGACATACCCGCATCTAATGACGAAGTCAAGAGTTGGCTTCTATCGAGATTTTCGCTGTTAGTGAAAAAAGGTGTTTTTATTGGAAATTTATCTACTATTTAAGGAAATTAACCCTGTCAGGAACCTTGATTTAATTAGACATAATATAAAAATACAATCGTATTTTTTACAACTAATATATGTCTTTATTTTATAAAATTTTAATTTTTCGCATTTTTCTTTTTGGATTTTAGGTCAAATGATTAACACTTTTAATTCTCAAAGTCTTGCTTGATGATATATAACTTCCATTACATATAGATTGCAAAAAGAAAATTGAAGATAAAGAATTCGATCATATTTATGATATTAGAAATCCAAGATCCCTCATCCAATAATAAGTATATATTTTTGCATATGTATTACATTACGCTCAGTGATGCCAAATTGTATCATCATTTTATTCTTCTCCTAAACTGTAAAATAGAATTTGGTTTATTTTAGTTAGGTTTTAAAGAGTTAATGATGAGTTCTATTATCAGTTGTTATGCTGTTAGTAAGCTATAATATAGGCAAATACCTCTAACTTGCATTCAGGCAAGAAAAATTAAGATTTTTTTTATATAGCGACTATATAGAATATGAAATTAATATCAAAGTATATTCAAATTAGAGTTATGGTCTTATGTTTATGGTAAATTATCAATATACATTTATTTTGAAATAGGAAATCATGGGGTTGACCAGCCCTGGATATTCATTTTATCGGCAGTAAGCTCTAAATATAAACTCTAACTTTTTTATAGAAGTTTTAAAAAACAATAATAAATTGGTTTGTCCTAACTCCAGATTTATTAACCCCAAGCAAGACCCAAAATTTTAGGCCTGCGTCCGACTGCAGAGCTCTACGATGCGTATCATGAAAAAATGAACCCGGTCCGAAAAGACCAAAAAATGACATTTAAAAACCTGGGCTGGGCTTAAAAAAGGTTTAAAGATCTGGGCAATGCCGATCAAAATTTTTTTTATATCAAATGACTCCAGTTGAAAAATCATATGATAAAACGTAATATTCGTTTCCAGCTCATATTCACAAATTACCCTTTGCAAAACACAACTAAATTATTCAAACTCGGGCGAGGACGCAAAATAATCAAAAATAAAAATCCGGGCCGGGCTTGAACCGGAATTTTTTTAAAATTCGGCGAAAATTAAATTTTGTCCTCTGCAGGTTCTGGGTATAAAGTACAACACAAAAGTCATCAATAAATTTAAAAAAAACGAGGAAGTGTTAAAAGCAAAAAATTGTTTATTTTTTTTAAAAATGAAATTTGAAAAATGTAAAACTTTTTAGGAGCCTTTTTGGGATTGTTCTTGCGACCTTTCTTGTTCAAACTCGGATCTGGGTAGGGGATAAAAAAATATAAGTTTAGGAATGGTTTTTATGTTAGAAGCCATACGCTCCATGAAGCCAAATCGACGTGCCATATCTCATATATCGCACGTTTCTATTTTTAAGGCCAAAAAATTGAAAAGAATAATCGAATCCAATAATTCGGTATTCGTTTTGGAATTCGCAATAAGAATAAATAATAATTCGATTTTTTTTAAATAAAAAATAATTATACTCTTCAGATATTTCAATTTAGTGCATAATTTTTATTGAGCATTTTAGCAAATCATAACTGTTTCTTCTTTTAGGCAATATGTTATGTTATGTTCAAGCGTTGCGCCATTTAACCAGTTGATTCTTCATAGCGTTATCAATTTTTGAAATATACGCCGCAGCATATGTTTTACAAATTTTATCATAGCGTTATCATCAAAACGCTCCGTATTAGTAAATAACTAGTAGATAGCTCGTCAAGAATGACGGGAGAATTGTATCCTTAATCTGATGATGGATGTTACCTCTTATTTGATACCCATATCCAGATACTTTTTTATCCCTCCGCCCCCCCCCCTCCTCCAGACCTAGGTCCAATTCATTATGACCTAAAGTGAATTAGTGTTGTTAAACGGCTCGTTTTGCCTGTTTTTTAAAACGGCTAACTCAATATTTTAGCCAGAAAAAAGCCTCGAGATTTTGATAATATAAGTCTGGACCTTTGTACCATCTATGAGCAAAATCTTCAGGCTTGCGTAATATTTTTCTGGATAAAACATAGATAGCCGTTTTTAAAAATCGGCTCAAAACTAGCGGTTTACAAACACTAGAGTGAATACTACTATTATTTGAGTCAAAATATTTCTTAATTTGCTTTAATTTGATATCTCTCTATTAATATCTTGTGTTGATCAAAATATTTCTGACCCCCCAAGACTCAGATCGGCCCACTTAGGGTGATAATTATAATCAAAAGATATTTTAAATACCTTTTATTTGATATCCATCAGAGACCTGCAGTGGTACCATTTGCACGGCATGACTCGGATTTTTTTTTCAAAAATTTTTGTCGACCCGGCCAGGATTTTTTTTTAAAATATATAATATTATTTATTTTTATATCAGACACTTTAAAATATATGGCCCGACCTGGGGATTTTTCTAATAATTTTTCAGGCCCGGCCCGGTTATTTAAAAAATTTAGGCCCGGCCCAGCCCAGTTATATTTAAGAAAAATTAAAATACGGCCCGGCCGGTGTACTCGGGCAGTGCCAGCAAATCTCTGATGTCCATATCAAATTTTTATCCCCCTCTTCCATAGAACAAGTTCAATCCACTAAGACCAAAAGTGAATGTCAAAAGATATATTAGATTTCATTTGATTCCCATATCGCTATTTTGTGTTGATTATAGATAAATAACAATTAAATTAGAAAACCCCTGAAGGCATAACGCTAAGCTGCTGCGACAAATTTTCAATTATCATATTTAGTCGTAAGTTCGATTTAAATCCGGATATTGTTATACTTTGTCACAAAATATGACAAAATGTGACAAGCCTTTTTAAGAGAAACTTATTTATTGGCTAGATTTTGTAAATAACGCATTAAATAAGCACAGCTTGAACATAACGCGTTTACTATAAATGAGGCCTTGGAGACATGCCATTTTGGGTATTCAATGTGTGTAAAAATAATAATAGGCACTCAAAAGACGTAAACAAAAGTTATAAATTTGTTTTTTTAGGAAATTTTAAAACAAGAAGTCACTTTTATTATATTAAAAAAAATTAATATTGCAAGTGCCAAAAAATAAAATAAAATATTTGATTAGGGGTAGCTTTAATTTAAAAAAAATTTGATTATCGATATTGGTAAATAATTCAAATATTTACTAAAATATATGATATTCAATTATAATTTTATTCTCAAATTATAATTCGTATTCACTTCGAATCCAAAAATTTGTTATTCGTATTCATAAATTTCGAATCATCAAAAAAATTATCAAATAAATAGTGGGGTTCGATATGTCAATTTTTAAAATCTGTTTTATGAGATCAATCTTTTTCTTTATTAATATAATTTTATTTTTTAATTCTATTTCATAATAATCTATGAATTATCGATTTTAAAAAAATTTATCTTGATAAATGATTTTTAAAATCACTTAAGAGTGTTAAATCATGTTGGATCGGATCCCACTATGAATCCAGCCTCAAACACTAAAAACGGTCCGGAATGGATGGCGTAAGACTAAAGCAATGGCGTATTTTTTTAAAATACTCACAAAGCTCTGGCCTGTTTAAATGTATTATTATTTAAGGAATAGAATTCACTCGTAATTCGGGGTCAAAATGGGAGTGAGGGGAAAATAAGGGTTTCCTCGCAGCTTTTCTGAAAATGAACGAAAATTTGCTGTAAATGCTTAATTAAAAAAATGTTCTTTGTTAAATTATAAAACCTTGAAAAAAAAAATTAAACCCTATTATCGCGTCACGAATTTTTTTTAAAACCATATTTTTAAAACTCACCAAGATATGAATATTTGTCGAGATTGGGACGGAGCAAATCTAGGAGCCAAGGAATCAATATGTGATTAAAATCGTTATCCTTGATAGGTAATTCATAAGGAATGTTTCCAATAAATGTATTTGATAAATCAACTTTATTCAAAGCTCCGAAAATTTCTGGAACGTTATTCGAAGGTGAAAGAGTCATGTTAGACTTACTGAGACTTAACCCACTATTCAAATTGTTGGAAGGACTTGACAGGATTCGGCTAAATGTGGATGCCTCCCCCTTTGTTGTGGCATAATTACCGAGATCGGTGAGAGGTTCGTTCGAATCAAGATTCGGTCCAGTGCCATTATCCGAATAATTAAAATCGTGTACGTTATTCAAGTATGAAAGATTTCTTTGATCGCTGATCCGGGTTTTTAGCGGAGTTATTTGGAGTTCTTCTAATGTATCGACATTCTTTTGTGCATTTTCATCAAATTTCGTGGATATTGGTGTATCCGCTTCTCCGAATACCGGAATTCGAGATTCAAAATGAGAGGTGTTTGTCGAAGTTGGACATATTTTGGGCGAGGTTTCGACTTTCGCGGAGGTGTCTTTTTTAAACAAAATGTCACGTTTAGAGGAAAAGGAAGGTAACAAGGGTTTAAAATTTGCTCGAGGTGTATGCAAAATAATGGGTTGTTTCATGGCATTTGATGGCGAGGAATTAAAGTTTTTAGAAGTAAAAGAAGGAAGCTTATCAATAAATTTAATAGTCTTCAATTTATTTTGACTCACATTATCAAGCATGTCCTTAGGTGGGAGAGAGGGTGGATTATTCGATTTTAAATAATTAGCCAATGTGTCCTTAGTTAAATTTGTTGATATTAAAGATTGAGGTGCCATTTTATTTGGTGGAGACCTTGATTGGCTTAAAAGTGGTATTTTGGATTTATTATCAATAATGCTTGAAAATTTTTGAATCAAAACTGGTTTATTTTTCAGGATTTTATTGTTATTACCATCAGTTGCGATAATAGGGTTACCTTTTTTTAAGGCTAACATATAAAAAATGAAAAAATATTTAAATGTGAAAGTGAGTTAGAACAAATGTACATAAAATAATATAATGATTTTCATTGATAAAAAAAGAATCAATTAAATTGGAAATCCTCAATTTTTATTTAATTATGAATTATAAAAACTTAGTATATAGTAAAAGGAATGCTAGTACATATTTCACTAGGATTAAATGTTGTTTCAAGAGATTTACCTATCAAAAATATTCATATCATTATATCAAATTAAGGACTTAATAATAATTAAACACATTTAAAAATTGATTATAATGGCCCATAATAAAAATTAACTTTATATATATATCTAGAATATAATTTAAAAAAATTGAATTACTTTGATTCTGCAATAAATGATCAAGTGTCATCTCTATATCATATTTACACTTGATGATTTCATTTTTAATTATGTTATCTGATACAGCATCCCCAATTAAATCTTTAATGCTGTCTAAACATGAATTGAGACAGGCTAAATTACAAATGTATAAAATATAATAACATATTTAACCACTAATATTTTATATTTCTCATTAAATAATTTCAATTAAAATTTGATTTACTATCATTCTCAGGTGTTTTGTCAGCAATAACAGGATGCTTTTCAAAGGAAGACAGTGGTATTTTAATTGATTGGGGATTTAGGAAATCATTACCTTTAAAATTTAAGTAATTTATTTGATTTAGGTTTTTACTTGCATCTGGCGAAACCGAATATTCATAATCATCGTAATCATCATCGTAGTCATCCTCTTCTAGGGAAAAATTTTAATTGTATAAGTTAGAAGATATGTTTACCAGCTTCGAACTTTTTTCCTCTGAAATTTTTGTGTCGTGACATTATGCATGAATGAAAACAGATGATAAACTAAAGTAAAAATGACTTGGTTTAACCCAATTTTGTTCAATGAATGATATGTCATTTTTTGATAAGAGATATATAATGTTTTTAAATAGAAAATTTTTCTTTTTAAAAATCTTCAATATATTTTAAGATTCTGTTAACAATTTTTAGGTACAATACACTAACCATACGTTTCTCTAATCAAAACATTTTCTTTAATTGAATACCTATTTTTCCTATATTTTTACTTCACATAAATTTTTAAACAAGACTAGTCTCCTTGTGTCTACAGGTAACTATGCTTGCTTTAAAATTGTGGACGGTTCCTTTCATAATTATTTTCTTATAGTTTGATAGTTTTCAAGAAATATATACTCCAATATTCACAACACAACATATAGGGCTAAACACTTAATATTACATAATCATATGGGAATAATTGTTAATTAGGCGTAAATAATCACATTATTAAAATAAAACATGGTGTCATGACTCATGAAATTCAGGGACCCGGAGTGAACCGTAACAAACCGTGAAACCATTATAAACCGTTATAAAGATCTAACCATAACCGTAACCGAACCGATATAAATTTGAAGGAAATAGAACCTTTATAAAAGAAAGTTAAATCGGTTCAATTTTTATATTTTAGAAATAAAAATAATTGAAAATTATATACCCTTGCTCTTATAGTACTGGCGGTTCCCGCAACACAAGTTTATGTAGAAAAGGCCTTTTCGGAGCTAAAATTTGTGTTATCGTCACAACGAACAAAAAGGAATCCATTTATATTAGAAAATATATTATTTATACGTTCAAATAATTTATTTAAAAATGAATTATTTTGAATCTTATATTATTTTTTATATATAAATTCATAGATGCTTATAATAAAAATAAATTAGAAGATGGTGTTGCTTCAATAAAAAAAAATTTCTAACCGTAATGATTTATAATTAGCTAAACCGAACCGAACCTTTATAAATTTTTTCTTAAAAACAGTAACTAAAACATAGCCATTATAATTTTTACATACTGAAACGTAACCAAACTGAACCGTTATAAATAACGGTTCGGATTTTGATGAGATTACAATCCGGATAAGAAATAAGAACTAAAGGGGTAAAAGACACTCCAACCATCAATGTGGAAGGGAAGCTAATAAAATATCTCTTGCAGGGGTGGGGCAAGATTGAGCTCTGATTAAGACAGGACTGAACCATCATGCTTTTTAAATAGAGAAAATTTTATAGAGCCCAGATATAAAAAAGCTTTAATGGATTAATCATGCAAGTTTGCCCTGAAATTCGAAGATCATTAAGGAAGGGCTATAGAGGACTCGAGCACGTTTAAAATTTTGAAGAACCCCTTTATATTTGTTTAATTAGTTCTAGCTAACTAAAAAGTTTGAATAAAATTTTATTGGACAAAAAAATGTCAGAAAACTTTGAATCTATATTCATCTTGAATTGAATGATAATTTTTTTCCTTCCCGATTAATAAAAGGATGCTTAGTCACTCATCGGTAATTGCATTTACTTATTCTATAGCTTATTTTGATACATTTTAACTTTTTTTCATTGGATTATAAGTCAATCAAGATATATCCTAAACTACCCCCGGCAGCAAAAGACATACCTATAGGAAATAAAAGAAAAAAGCCCAAATAAGGCTAAAAAACCCTTGCTTGTTGACTGATAAATTTCAATGTATAATTTTTATTATTTTCTTGGATATCAATTTCTACCATAAATATATAAAAATAAAACAATGTTTAAATTATTTTGATAAGTTACTTCTTATTTCCACAGTCCCTCAATCTATTATGGACTATATATGGTTAGCCTTATTAATTTTTTTTTATGTAATATCAATTCTAGCATACCTGAGGTCCTATGAAACCCAGTAGAATATTGAAGGATTAAATATTTATGTATATTTCTACGACAAAATATTATTAAATTTTAGAAAAAGATTTTTTTATAATTGAATTTCAATTAATTGTTAGGAACTGGGGCATGTTTTGATGGGGTACGTTTTAGCTTATAAAATTTATATACAATTTTTTTTATTTTCTTCATCCCATCTTTTTAAAAAAAATGAATACCACTATATTTTTACATCTACCCAGAATCTTATATTCAACCTCGGTCCTTCCCTATGATTCCAAATCGGACCCCGCTATTTTTTATTTTGCTAAATGATCATAAATTCTATAAATTAAATAGTTTCACATTATTAAATCTATTTATTCCAAATATATTTCAATAGTTCTTTCAATCTGTTACATAGAAAGCAAGACTCATGGCATATAATTTAATTATTCAAATTGAGACACGAAATGAAATAAACACTATATATTTTTGCGTAAATAAAATACCCACTATTTTTATTAACTCGCTAGCTTACTATATATTTTCATTCCAACAATAGTGATATATACTCTTAAATACACGTTCTTATAAATAAATCTTTATTTTTTTTATTAGTAAATGAATATATGATATAATAAATATCGAAAGAAAAAAAAGCATTATTGATACAATACAATAGTCATGAAAAAAAAATTAAAAATTTAAATATTGTATATCTAATTTTAAGACAATTTTTTGGATTTAATGTAAAGAGTATCCATGACTTTACTCATGCATTCTATGATATTTATTGAGGTGTCGAAAGTTCGATTCGGTGTCTCTTCTTCGAAAACGATCAGAATGCCACCATCGCTTTGATCTATTATGCCTAAATAGAATGTAGAAAAATCATTGAAATAATAACTTATAAAAATCATGCGGATTATTTATTTACATTTTGATCCAACTCATTAAAAACTGTTTACATTGTCTCCTTGTTATATCCAAAATTGTATTGCATTATTGCATATTGTATTAAAGATCTATAGTACCTGTCAAGCAGGGTTCACAATTTTTTTTTAAAAAAAACTAACATTGTTGAGAACTTAAATTTAGTCGATTTTTTTTTAAAAGGACGAAAATCAAGGTTTTTAAAGCCATTACTTAGAATGAAGCAAATCATTATATTTTCGTTTGCAAAATATTCTTACATAATAGACCGGGCTTAAAAAAATTACAGTTCAAAAAAAAACAACCTTTTTTAAAAAATCTTAACAAGGCCCTTTCGGAAATTTCTATGTCTATATTATATAAATCATATAAAAAACATGCTGGTTGATTTTACCATTAAATTTTTGATCCAAAATCATTTGAGATAGCTTTTTTTCGACGACATCCTGAGAATTATTTAATTGTATTATTGATTAAAAAATAAAATAAGATGAAGAAATCATCAAATAAAAACATATACTACACACCATCTATAATTTATATATTTTTTGTCCTCATTTTAAATTATATTAAAATTCCTAAAAATATTTTATACAATTTATCTCAATTATTTAAGTAAAATTATATTTTAGTTCTTTTTTAAGCCTTTTAATTTCTTAAAGTAATGAAGAAATATGAAGGTTAAAGAGGAATTCAATATATTAATAATATTTTACCAGGGGAAGCTTAATTGATTCAGCTACATAGTGAATTTGAATCCTAGAGTAAGGTTCTATGATTCTCAACAAATTTTGTTCCAGCAATTTATCGTAGAGTGTTTCGAGTAACATTTTAATGATAGGATCGTCCATTAATTCGGATCTATAGGTTTCTCTTGCCTATTTTAGTAAAAAAACATTACTACAAAACCAACAAATATGGGAAATATTATTTTCACGAACTAAATCATGATGACTGAAAAAAAATGAATTGATTCACTTGTTGAAAGAGTGAAAGAGATCTGTTTTTGTTAGCGCCCGCTATAGCTTTGAGAGCCTCGAGATCCTTGCCTCCATATTTAAGGGCCAACTTTCCGATAATCAAAGATTCAACTTCTTCAGGGCTAATAAAATTAAAAATGATAAATCCAGGCTAGGCTTATTTTTTAAAATAATTTAGGTTCAAGCCTAATATTTTATAAAAAAATTTCGGGCCTGACTTAAATTTTTAAATATGATATTATTACATTTTGTCAACTAAATTGTTATATTTTAAAATTCTTGAAAGAAACAGGTGCTAATATATTTTATTTATAGAATATTTTTCAGAGACCTGCAGAGGTACTATTTGTACAGCCCGGGGCGCGTATTTTTTCTTCAAAAAATTATTTTGGGCCTAGCCCGGGTTTTTAAAAATATTTTATTTATTTTTGATTTTTATAGTTAATAATGGCGATTTAAAATATTTTGTTTTAAAATATGGCTCGGCCCGGATATTTTTTTATTAAAAAATTTAAATTATGGCCCGGCCTGTGTACCCGGGCCAGGCTTGTAGGTCTCTCTGATATTTTTTTATATTTCGGGTTGGGCTTAAGTCCCGCTGCAGATCACTAGTATATACACTATAATAAATATAAAATTTATCACTGTCAACTACTAGGTTTACTTCCTGAAATAAGGCCATCTTTAAAAAAGCAGAAATTACAAAATACGTTTCATTTATATCTCAAAAAATAATTAAGCTAAAAACATGATTTAAATTTTATTATATAGCTCTATAATATCTAATATAGTAAAAGTTAAACTATCAATAAAAACAGGAAACGGAATATTTTTTTATAGATAGACATTGGCCGAAAATTGGAAAAATCAGAAAAAAATTATCTAAAATTATAGTATAAATATTGATACTAAGTTTGTTATTTGCAATTATGTAATTTCTAAGATATTGATAATTGAACAAAGGCCGACATTTTTACCACTTTGTCCTCTAATATCTCCAAATGCTAGCAGACTAAATTTTGGTTATTTCTTAGTTATACTAACCTTTCTTTGGCTGCCAAATTTTAAAAAAAATTGAAAGGAGTCCCGAATTTGGTTGATTTATCGTGGAGTGCCAGCCTATTCATTATCTTATTAGAGTAATTTTATGCAGTTAAAATATCTTAAAAATTTGCCAAAACGTGTAAAATGATAAATAGAAAAAGGAATCATAAAATTAAATTCTCTAGCATCCAAAAATAAATTGTTACCAATACCGTCCTAGTATCTTATTTAGCACTCTGGATTTTCCTAATTCTACATGAATATTAATTCAATAAATATCACAAAAACAACACAAATGAATGACTACATTCTAGAGGCAACCACACTCTCAACCCCATAGAACCCCTTGGAACCGCGATCTTTAAAAAAATGTATAATTAAAATATTACTTGTTCAGCATAACTTTAGAAAGAAGAGTGTATTTGAGAGCGCTTATAGTCCGTACCCTATAATCGGGCCCGCAGGTTTCGAAGGCCTCGAAGGCTTCGTAAAAATAGGAATAAGCGGTATTAAAATCCTTGCCCTCTGAAGCATGGACTATGCCCGACTGAAGGTCCAGAGATCCTTGCACTCTAGGCGAGCAGTATATGGAATTGGCCGTGGTTCTGGCAGAGGTGAGTGAGGCTCTGATATTTAATTTTTATTTTAACGAAAATGAGATAAGGAATGGAAGAATGGATCAAATATTATATATGAGTGAGCGAGAATAAATAAAAATATGCAAATGAGTTCTAGAGTAATAAGAGCAGAATTAAACCATAAAATTATTGCAAAGGGGATTAAATTCTTATATAAAGTGGGGATATATGAGGAAGAAAAGTAATGATGCGAGAATTTACAAGAAAAGGAGTTCAGACACAAAATGTATTAGAAATGATTGAAATTAGTCAGAAATGAAAGTACCAGGAGTTGAAATTGTGACATTTTTACTATTAAATTATATAATTTAAAAACAAGCCTAAAATTATAATTTTTTAAAAATTATAATTCGATAATTTATTATATCAATTCCTTATACATAATAAATATTTATACTTAAATCCTATAAAAAAAAATAAATTCAATGTAATTTTATAAGTTTTGTAAATAAATGATACTTTATAATAATTAATAAATTGTGTTTATAGATAAGAGGCAAAATTCTGCTTTTTACTATATCACATCATTCTTCTCATATTCTGATTTCCATTCGTTTGAAATTTAACTAGTTAATAAAAGAAAAGTAAAATTATTTTTAAAATTAATCACAAATTACAATAGTTTTTATTTTTTAGTTAAATTACACAATTTTTATTTGTCTACTCTACTATATACTAGGTAAATAAAATAGTTCTCTTTTTCTTTGGTATTAAGTAAATTTATATAAGCTGAAAAACGAACGGCAAAATGCTAAATTAATAAATTCCTTTTCCACGGGCCTAATTTTTTAAAAACTGCCATCAAAATTTAGACCCAAGTTGGGCTAAATTATTTTAAAAAATTTATGGGTCAGGGTAAAATTTTTTTAAAATAATATGGTCTGACAAAAAAAATTTAAAACTCAGGCCGGTGTCCCCACAAATTTGGCGAATCTTGTGATAAATCCAAATTGCAGAGATTTTCAGATAATGACAAGTCGTTCATATATGATTAATGTATGCCTGTATATATGATTTTATAGGTTATGTAACCTGTTCTTGTGGCTCCTTCAATTTTAGAGGGAGAAGAAAATGCATTTGGGAATCTCACTCCTTTATTAACTACTATTTTTAAAAATTGCTTTAAATAATTTCATTTTATAAGCCACTTATTAATGCTATTCAACAAGACAAGGGTAGGTATACAGTTGAAGTATTGTTCATAATTTATATTAGTTGAAGAATTGTTTATAATTTATATTTTGCATTTTATTTTACTTCAATTGAATATATATTATCAGCAATAATTCACCTGCTATTTAAATCAGATTGGCTCTTGTAAAACTAATGATTTACAGATTTAATTTAAAACATTTTATTTTTTTAATTCATTTGAACAAAATTATATTTGTAAAAATTTATAAGAATATATAAATGTTTTTTTAAACATTTTTTTACAAGTGAAATAATTTTATTTCAAATAAATTAAAAAAATGAAAATGTTCCATCAAATCTGGACAACAGTGTAGGTGTCAGTGAATGGAACTTATTTCCTGTATTGACAAAGAAAAGGCAGACTTGATTTCTTTAAAAAACAATATATGTACAGAATATTATCTGTAAGATAAAAAAAATAAATGAGGATATGAATGAAGATTCTTTTGACGATGAACTAAGCTTTTCAAAATAAAGATTATTCTTTAATTTTTAATAAACTCCAATATAACATTAGATTGTACCAATATTTTCAAAAAACATTATCTTATATTATTTGCAACTAGGAAAGGATTTTAAGATATATAATGGTTTATATTCAAACCTTTATATGTTGATTTTTAAAAAAAGGTTAAAATATTAGCCAAAAAAATTACCAGCTAAATAAAGGTATTTAAAAACATTAAAGCATAAACATAGCCCATATTTTAAATATGAATATAAACTTTTGGAGAATAAAAAGCAAAATATAATTAATTTTTTAAATAGAAATTTAATTTTTTTAAATGATATTCACTCATGTATAGATGGTAAATAAAAATGGTCTAGTAATGTAAGATTGTATCAGTTAACAATTTATGGATTGACTTAGCCTTAATATAAAATTTTACTAATTTTTTTTGAAAGTTTTAAATAGATAAATAGTACCTTGACTTTGGTAAATTTCCTAATGCATGATAAATTTTGCTTTCTATAAGTTGCACATCTACTAATAAATTTTTGTCATCCATTTTTTTCAATTCTTTAAGTAATGGCCCACCTTAATTTACAATGTTTAATTACAATACAATTATTTGTTATAATACTAATTGCCAATGCATTGTCAAAATCTTTAAGTTCATAATAGACGGATAAAAGTTTTGCCTATTTAAGTTAAAGGTAATATATAATATGTACAATTTTTACCTCTAAAGCCTGTCTTAAAAAAATTCTTTTCTCCTCTTTGGCCCAATCAATACACTCTTTGCATAAATCAACCTAGTATAATAAAGGTTTAGAATTTTATTCTATAAAATAACTTCTAATCCAGAAGTTGTGTTCATTTCCAAGAATTTTTCAACTAAGGTTTGTACAATTTTAGCTGCTTTGGCCTTGCTTATATTTGATAAGAAAGGACGTATATATCGTATTAAATTTGCTAATTCTAAGTATAAAAGTTATATATATATTAATTGAATTTGATACCTTTAGACTTTCCAGTCTTTGATAACTTAGATGCAAGCATTAATATCTCTGATTCAGCCTTCTTTACCTCATCTTCATTCGCAGTTTTCATATCATTTTTAACTAAAAAACTCATTGATTGCTTTGAAATATGATAATTTAATACGTATGCGGTCTAGTAAGCCATGAGGATCATCTTGATTCAGAACACTATCCACAGCCGAATGTTCAATTTCCATTGCTGTCATATTGTGTTAAATAAAATGATTTGTAATAAATCCTCGAAAATAATTTACGAAATTATCGAGCAAGATATAAAAAGTAATTTTAAAAATAGCCCTAAATCGGCAAATAAAGAATTTAAATATCTTAAAACGAAATGATCTCAAATATTTTATATATAAAAATATTTATAATTTTATCTCAAAGATTATGGAGATATGTAATATGCCATAATGGGGCGTGGCAGTGTAGAGAATATTTGTATCTCCTATAAAAGATACAAAAAATGATCAAGTATCCTGTATCCCTAATACAAATTATTTTAAAATATTTTTATTTAAGTCAATTTAGAAAACAAAAAGATTATATTAGTTAACTTAAATAGTATTAAAATTTAAAATGATATGTATTAATTTAAAATTTGAATCATAAATTTAATTTGAGTCCAGATTTAAGATAGGGTAATGATATATGACGTTAGGCGTCATCTATAAATTTGATATAAAAGAATAATAGTAAAAAAATCTCTTATCCAAAATATTTTATTTTTTGTTTCATTGCAAGAAGCCTCTTTGAATATCATATATAAATTATATGAATCATCAGAAAATTTTAGATAAACAGAAAAAAAACATTAACTCAAAAAACCCTGGAGATTCTAAATAAAATAAATAAACCAATACCGCAAAAATTTAATAATCAATTAACTTAGTTTTTTATTAAAAAAATGTATCTTTTAATGATTTTAGAAACTAGATTTATAATGCACATTTTTAAACATAAATTTAAATGTATCTATGGTTGAAACTTAATTTTGATTATATGCAAACTTAGGTTACGAATAGTTGGAAGCCATTCCCAGTTCCAATCTTGGCCTCATCTTGAACGGTGAACAGCTACGCATTTCCATAGCCCTCCGCCTTGGCTGTAATCCCACAGTTCCCTCTATTTGTATCGACTGTCGCCATCACATTGAATTGTAAGCTTACGATCTCTTGCATTGCAAGTTAAAGCTATCAAAAACATCTCTTAGCTGCCCTCAAAAAAGTTAATATTCCATCAACCCTCGAACCAGTGGACCTCTCAAACAAAAACGCCTCACGTCCAGATGGGATATCTCTCATTCCCTAGGATAATGGTCTCCCGCTCGCTTGGAACTATACCTGTGTCGATTTTTCAGCAAAGTCCAACCTCTCATTTTCTATTATAGAAAAGGCTGAACTCTTAAAAAAACAAATATGCCGGCCTCACCAACACTGTGTTCATTCCAATCGTTACCAATACCCTAGGCATGTTCGGAAGTGATGCCCTCAATTTCATTAAAATCATAGGGAAAAAAATGAGACAGATTCCAGGGGACCCCATTGAAGTATTTCACCTTCATCAGCAGATATCTCTGGAAATCTGTAGGTCCAATTTTTAAGCATTCACTCTTCCCTAGGGTGATTTGTACCCTTTTAAATATTTGTTTTCTCAGTTCTTTTTTGTTATATATTCAAATTTTTACTGTTATTACAATTCAATTTATTCAAATTATATTTTTATTTTAGTTATAATTTTATTTTATATCTTAAGTTAAGATATAAAATAAAATTTCTTATATTTTTTATACTCTCCTTAAAATTGTTTTTCTCTTTATTTTTTATACATATATTTTTTTTAAATTCATTTTTAATATATGCTTATTTGTTTTTAATGTATATATTTTTAATAATTTTATTTGTAAATCGTGAATGGTTTTTTTAAATAAAATGAAATAGTAAACATAAAAAAAATAAAAAAATAAAAAAATCTTAGATATATTTTTTAAAAAAGTATGAATCCTATATCTTATTAAAATTTTTAAGTATATAGTATCGGAAATACAAATTTCTTAAAAGCACCTGTACCGAATTTTTCTAAAAATTTGCTCAACCTGGTTATTATTAGATTTTTCACACACCTCCTTATAATATATTTTATTATTATATGCTTAAGTTTATATTGAATATTTTTTATAAATTACATACCTAAAATTTATAATGGTTAAATAATGCAATAATGAAAATTTCATACTGATTAATTTAAATATTTGTCTTTTATAACTTAGGCTCATTTTTTATAAATATCAGTATATTGTCTGTCAATATTTGATTTAATAATGTTGAATTCCAATTTCAAACAACCCAAAAAAAATTTTTAGAATTTTTACATCCTTCAAATTAAAATTGATGACTTTCGTCAGCTTTTTTTTGGAAACGATAAAATATTTGACAAGAAATTTTTATACAAATACAATATTACTAACCACCATCAACAGGTTTCTTTTCATTCCTCAATATTTTTTTCTGCTTTTAGAATTCATATTTATCACAAAATACAAAAATATACGAGCAACTAATATCATATGATCGAATCATATAATATATAAATATGGGAGATTGGTCGAATATTGTAAGCATTAAGTTACATGGTATTCCTTTGTTATACACACATATCTATAATAATTCAATAACACTATATAATCTATTTACTTTTAACCCTGATAGTAGGGTAACTATCAATTAATGGATGCTAGCTTATCCACATGAGGTACCGTCAGTCCTCTTAAATTAAAGGGGCCTTGATAGTAGAGTAAATAACTGTCAATTAGTGGATCCTGGCTTATCCACAAGAGGTACCGTCAGTCCTCTTTAATTAAATGAGCCCTGACAGTAGGGTAAATTTACTGCCAATCAGTGGATGAAAATTCAATGCACGTCCTCTATTGGGTGAAACCACTTAACTGTATGTTTCCCCAGTGAAGGTCAAGACAAGACAAAAAATATTTTAAACCTGACCCTCAAATATTTGTTTAAAATTTTCAATAATAAGTAATGATCGTTTTCTATGCTACCATATACATAGTTCTTACAAAAAAAAATATGTTAATATCAAAATATTATAATTATGAATGGTGATAACTTTTAAACCCCCCCCCCCCCCCATTTCAAAGGCAGACACGGTCTTAACTGTATATATAGCCAAGACAGGCATACAAGGCATGCAGCGATTAATTCAGTGATTAGCCATTCTCTAAGGGACCGAATAACAAACATCCTGGTGTCAGCTTATTTATTATCAGATGATAGTTTAAGGCCAGTTGGTTTAATCTCTGTACTTTGGTCTTTAGATAAATCATTAATTTGGGACTTCACGTACATATCTTTATTTCCAAATAATGCAAATACTAATCTGGTTGATATAGCTGAGAAAAAAATATATTCTAAATTAACAAATTATGTTGTTTTTATCAATTGTTATCTTTTTCCTTAAACATATGTCAAGTGAAATTCTAAAATTAAAAAAAAATATCGGCGATAAAAGAGAGTCCGTACATCAGAACATAAAGAATTTTTTTCTTAAAGCAAAATATTCAAATTACAATATGGAAATATAATCATTCATGTCCTTTGGGAAATTGTACTCCCACCCAATTCCATTTTTAGAGCGTTTTTATTTTATTTTAATATAAAAAAACGTTTTAGAATGTTTATAATTTTGTCCCTCTTACAATGATATTTTTAATCAAGGCGCCCAAAAAATAAAAGTAAGAAAAAATTCAAGTAAAAATAAAGAAATTTAATAAATAGTAATAAAACCAAAAAAAAATTCTATTTTTGAATGGATTTTTTTATTTTTCGATTAATAATATCTTAATAATATGATTGTCTCTTTTTCCTTTTTAGATTGATTCTTTTTATTTTGTCTGGATCTATTTTTTTTCATTAACAAATTTTCCTTTTTAAATTATTTTTATTTTGTTAAAAGGATACTTTATTTGGGAACTGCTAGGAATTTCTTTTCTCTATTAACCTATCCTGGATATTCCTATAATAATTAATATCAATTTCATATTTGAATCCGAGAATTTGACATTTTTTTTGCCCGAACAGGTGTGGTATGTAGTAACTGTATATATTTACCGCGGATTTAATTATTAGTCATTATAATTGATTTTAATTTATTATGTGTCGCGTATTTGATTATTAACTATTTTCGGGTAATTAATTATTTTGATTAAATTATTTATTTACTAGTTGTTTAAATAATAAATTACAATCGACACAATTATTATAATATTAAAAATATGTTGTCTAAAATATATTATAATGACGTGACGTAACTAAGATTTTGATAAGGTTGAGAGGCGGGCACTATTAGGTTAAATTTTTTTCCATAATTCTGGAGATTTTTAAGAGTAGTTATTGCCAGCCTTTGACTTTGTTACATTTTTTTAAATAATAATTTTATGTTTTTTTATAAAAAAATTTAATTATAGTCATTATTTAAAAAAAATAATAACTTATGTTTAATTTTTTTTCAAATGATCGTTTATAGTGACGATATATTGTATACATTGAGAGGGGGTGGGTGTAGGGGATCCATTACCTTAAAATGGCATTTACAATAACAGGCAAATCAGAGACCTTCACGGGGCCTTATCCTTTTGCCAAAAGCCCGCAATAAAGAAAATATTTAGGCCCAGACTCAACCCGTCTCATCTATATTATTAAAAAAATATTCCCAAACTCATGGTAAGCTTCAAAAAAATTTCCAAAGCCCTTATCCAAAAATTTAATTTATTGTATTTAATAAAATTAAACAATATTTAAGTGCATTTAGGCAATCATTTTGTTTATTACAATGCTGAAGTTTATTATTATATGAAGATGCAATATCTCTTTAAGTTAGCACCTGTTTTAAATAAGCTAAATTTAAATTAAAAATAAAATTTTTTAGGCCCAAGCTTATTAAAAAAAATTTTTCCAGATCCAAACCCGCTAGAAAATATAATATAACATTAGGCTTATACCGACAGGCCCGTCCTAAGAGATCTGAGGCAAATTCAAATGGGGGATCTTTTTTCCCTCTGATTAAGCCTTAAGCAAGCAAAGAAAAAGAAAAATATTAATGAAATATAACTTTAATATATTTCGGGCCACGGGATGATCTTGCAGAACTATTAAATTATAAACGTTTGAAATTTATAATTTCATCTTCCTTCAAATTAATAATATATCAAATTATGTTATATATATTTGTCTCAAACGGAATTTATCGGCATAACAAATTTGAAGACAATTAAAAATAATTATGTGTACCAGAGTGGTATTTATAAGTGTAGCCGAATTATGAATATAAATAAATATATTTCTTATATATATAATAATGGTGTTGCGAATTATAATTAGAGATAAACTTTGAATACAATTTATCAAGACTATTTATACATAAATAATAAAGCAAATATAATAATAATCACTTGACCAAAACTATTACATAAAACAAATATGATCCACGGTAAGGTATAATTTCTCATAAATTTTAAAAAAAAATGGAAAAAAAGTTTAGTAGCAAGGCTTCTTATCCCTGCCATGCCTCTCGCTCTCTTGCCTCTCGCTACCATGCCTCACTTTGCAAGTCACTTCACTGGGACCAGAACTCCTCAAGGTACTATATGTTGGTGAAGGTGAAAGACTGGCTTCAGTAGATGATTGTACAGTTAAGGGAGTTGTCAATAGTGTGGTAGTTGTAGGTTGAGTGGTACTGGTAGTAGTTGTTGAAAATGGTGTTGATTGTGTGGATAACATTGTAGTTGTAGTCCAAGTTTGAGTGATCGTATGTGTAGTTGGTGTCGTACTAGTAGGACTAGTTATTAGTTGTGTAGTGTTTGTGATACTAATTGTAGTAAATTTTGTCCGACGAGTTCTAACGGTATCAATAGAGGAAGATAATATAGTATCAGTGACAGTTGGAGTAGGTTGTGTATAATTGATTATAGGTGGTTGAGTACTAGTTATTGAAGTCGGTTGTGTAGTTGTAATTGTAGTTGGTTGTGTAGTTGTTGTAGTTGGTTGTGTAGTAGTAGTTGTAATTAGTTGTGTAGTAGTTGTAGTTGGTTGTGTAGTAGTGGTTGTAATTGGTTGTGTAGTAGTTGTAGTTGGTTGTGTAGTAGTGGTTGTAATTGGTTGTGTAGTAGTTGTAGTTATAATTGTAGTTGGTTGTGAAGTTGCAATTATAGTTGTTTGTGTAGTTGCAATTGTAGTTGGTTGTGTAATAGTTAATGTAGTTTGTATGGTAGTAGTTGAGGTGGGTGTAGTTAACGCACTAATTTTAAGGCTGGTAGTTGTTAAGAGTCTATTTATATAGCAGCGACATTTAAATTTACGATTCATTTTTCTACAGCACTGAACTCCTTGGTGAAAAATTCTACCGGGTCCGCATTCAAAAATCGGTTTCCAGGGATTATAACAATCAACGAATTTTCTTATAAATATGTATATTATAAAATAAATATTTGTAAAAGTTTTGGATTAAAAAAATGTATTAAATGTTACCGGCATCCTGGAAGACCTCTAAATCGTTTTCCTTTCATAGAACAAATGGTGTCGGTGTCATAAGTGCATTCAATGTTTTTTCTACTTTTGCTACCTTTTCCCTATAATTTATATAAAGTATTGTAAATTAATTCCATTTTCCGCCTAAATGTTAAAAGAAAGGTAGTAAAAATAAATTTATAAAAAACATTCATCAAAAATAGATAGGGATAATAAATCATTTCTTTTAAAATCGGAATGTATAAATCAAATTACGATTCTATAATTATAGCTCTAAATTTGCCATATACTATATTATATAGTATGTTTATATTAAAATTTCTAAAATTATCAAAATAATAATTGAAATTGAATTACTTTTCCTTTTCCATTATTTCCCCAATTTTCTTCTTTGTCATCATTATCTGAATCATTTAAGTCGTCCCAAAAGCTATCATTATCATCTTCTTGGGGATCTTTTTCATCAAAACTATGAGAATTATCATATCTCTTTCCTTCTCGTTCTTCATCATAATTACCTAAAGGATTAAAACCGTTGCCAAAATAAACGTGTCCAGGATTATCATAATCGTCCTTATTACGATTTCCTATTTACAAAGAAGGATTTGTTTTTTTTAAAGTAATTAAGACTATGGTGGGGTTGGCTTATACGGTTTGTTAGGTTTATATTTAAATTGAAAGTTGACCTCTTCTTCTGTATTTAAATCCAAAAACTAGCCTTTTACTCAGAGAAATTAATATAAAAAATATTCTCAATCAATAAAAAGATAGAAGCTTTCTATAATTTTTTGGTTCAAATCATAAGGGTCAGGTCAAGCATAATATAGTGCAAATAATAAATAACTAATTAAAGTGATAGTAACAAAAGGACATTTTTCCATTTTTTTTGGTAAAATTTTATTTTATTTTGAATAGGTAGGTTACACGCCTAGCCCGAACGTTTTAAGATGATTTAGAAATAGTAAAATAAAAAAAGGGCTAGCATTTATTACATATTTAAAAATTATGTATATAAAGTCTTTATATTGTAGAGTAGAGATTTATATTAGATAAAGAAACATTATATATATTTAATAAGGAATATAGGTGTATATAAAAAAAATATTTTTTAAAGAGAAATATCTAGAAAAAAAGTATTCTAAAAGAGTATCCAAAAGTAGTAACTAATATTTTTTTAAAGTAAAAAATTAAATATTAGAAAACAGGTGTTGGATCATACGAGAGAAGAGTGAATGTTCAGGAGACAAGATCGCGAAATCTTTAAATAGACCTTCTGTCATAGGGTAAATACTTTCTGGTTGTTATTTTTGTAATAGATCTTTAATTAGTTGGAATGAAGGGATTATCATCATAATTAAAAAGGTATGATTAATAGATATTTTTTTAGGGGATTAGCATAGGTTTTTAAGGGCCATAGTAAACCTTTTATAGCATAGTTTGCATTCAGTTAGTAATGCATCTTTAACATCCTCACAATAGAAATCTGCCAAATATTTAATTTTTTCACTATAGGTTTGAAATTGATTCGGAAGGATTCTGCTATAATAATATTTTCATATTTGTGAGTGCTTCCTGAGGAATCAAGGACCTTTCTTATATTAATATTGGAAGCATTTAAATAATTTGTTAACACATTTTAATAATAAAATAATTTGGTTTTGCTTCTGAAAATGCATTTTTCAGACCATTGTGTTATTTGCAGGGACGTGAACCCTTCGACAAAAAAAGGGGCCCAGGTCCAGGTCCGGGTTCGGGTACAGGAATAAAATTTGAAAAGACCCGGGTCCAGGGTTCGGGTTCAGGGAACAATGACTCAAAATATGTTTTTTTTGTATTCATTTATTATTATACTTCAATATATACATATTCATAATTTACAAATGAAAAATTTTAAAATGAAATAATTTATATTTTAAATGTTATATTCAATCGAACAATCATAATATCTTCTAAAATATCGTCCTTGAGATTTCCACGAAAATTAAACAATATATATTTTACAGATGAAAATTCACGTATACGTAAACCCTTGCCTAAAATAGACAGTTATCTTTATAAAATTATTGTACTTGCGATGCTGGTACAGCCATGAAGATTCTAGATAATATCTGGATATATTGAAGAATTTTTTTCCCAGAATTTTAAAATATTTATATCCTTTATTCTCTTGACTTTTGAGAACTTTACTATTAAAGATGTAATAGCCATTTTTTGATCCTCCTTTCTAACTGATGTTAATTTGATTTTTTTTTCTCTATTTAAAAGTAAAATTTCAACATCAACAATGTTGCTATTTCATTATTATTATCACTTATCGTAGCCTCCAATATATTGTAAATAATGGAGTTTTGAGGATATCATAAATCCTTAAGATCTAATTTCCAATTGGAAAGAAATTAAAATAGTAAACTACAATGTTTTACTCTAGTCTTTAGCCATTTGTTTTTGCTCAATACTCAATAAAACTTGATATCGAGGGTCTAAATATATAGAAGTGTATACAAAACTATTTTGCAAATATTGTTGCTCTCGAATTTTCATGTTTTCTAATATTTCGTATAAAAAGGACTGTAAATTTTCCTAAATCTAAATAAAAATCAAATAAACATAATTGTTCTGATTGTAATTTTAATATTGTTATTTTTAAAAGAGCTAATACACTAGGTCCTTTATTTGGCAACAATCATTTTCCGACAAAATAACTTCACATGCTCCTATAATAAAATAATTACAGAAATCTTTCAAACTTAATAATCGTTCTAGCATCATACAAATTGAGGACGAACGTGTTGTACAATTCACTTTAAAAATAATCAACATATTTTTATAACATAGTATATTAAAATTTACATAATAAAATATTATTAGCTACACTAATGATATCAATCTCTAAATAAAATGGAAGTTCAGGAAGAAAATTGACAAAGCGAAAATAAAATAAATGATTCCACAAAAAAAGTTAATAAAATTTAAAAAAATTTATATTATTTTAAAAAAATATTTTTATTTTTAAAAATTTTTAATACACCTAGAACCCTTGGACCCCAGTGACCCCTACAACGGGGGGGGGGGTCCGAAGCAACTGCTTCTATAAATTTCTATGGGGGTACTTTTTTTTTAAAAAATTTTTTTTAAAAATTTTTATGGTCGATGTTTAGCAAATTAGTTTGTTATCCGATATTTCTTATCATAAAATTATTTTTCCACTTTCAAGATTTGGCGCAAAATTAAAATTTTATCAAAGGGAATAGTAAAAATTTAAATATTAAATCTTATATATAATCATTTATAATTTTTAGATCATTGTCAAAATATGCCCAAAAATATTAACCAAAAAAAATATAAATGCTTGATTAAAAATTGTACATATCATAATATAAGAGATGATAAATGGACAGATCATATTAGAAAAAGACATGGTGGGCTTAATTTTCACGATATAAAGAAAAGCTTTGAAATAGTGGCTTTTAAGAATATTTCTCAAAATTGGACAAATAGCAAAATAATTTTTTTTATTAAATAAGAAGTGAGAAAAAAATTAAGGGATTAAAATCTAAATTATATTCAAATCTGTTATCATATAATAACATAAATATTCTTATTGAAACCATGAAAAATATGGTTATAAAAAAATTCAAAAGGAGATTGAATTAAACATGTGCTATTCAATTATAGTTGATGGCACATATGATGTATCGAAATCAGAAGCAATAGCTTTGATAGTGAGATATGTTGAAAATAGCGAGACACCTAAGCCCGTTGAAAGGCTGATAGACATTTATTGTACGGGAAATACAACGGGCCTCGATATTAAAAAGAATATAATATCCAAGCCTGGCTCCATGAATCTACCCCTCGAATTCCTAGTGGGGCAAAGCTATGATGGCGCCTCAAACATGAGTGGAAGAATTAATGGAGTGCAGGCTTTGATTAGAGCGGAGGCGCCAAAGGCAGCTTTTATTTGGTGCTATTGTCATCGATTAAATTTAATAGTTGTTCAATTATGTCAATCAGTAAAAGAGCTGCGAAATGTCTTGGGAATATTAGACGAAATTTACGTATATTTTAATGGTGTTAAAAGATATGAAGTGCTCAAAACATGTCAGAGTGATTTAGTGACAAAATCACATAGATTTTTACGCATCAAGAATACCACTCGGTAATATTATCTTAATTGTTTCGATATATAATTTTTATTTTATATTTATAGAAGCTGGCTAACATCATATAAGGCGATTGTAAATTTTTTCCTACTTTATGATGCTTTGAGGGCAGCTTTGGCAAATTTAAAGGATTCTGAAGATCCTGCCACTTCCACTATGGCTAGTGCTATAGTCTATAGAATAGAAAAATTTGATTTTATTTTATCACTATGTGTTTTGGATAAAATATTGTTGATAACTAGCTTGGCTTGTACAAAATTGCAAACCATTTCGAAGGATATAGGGTTTGCAATAAATCAAATTCAATTGGTAAAAGATTGCCTCATTAATATGAGAAGTATAATTTAAATTATTATCTTTTATTATTTTATAATCCTAAAATAGATAATAACACTGAATTTTTGGATGTCCTTTCAAAGGCCCAAGATTTTATGAAGAAGAGAAATTTACCTTTTGATTTTGAAAGTTCAAGACTTCAAACATTACAATCCAAAAAGGAGAGGTATATATATACTTTCATCATTAAATATAATATTTTATTTTAGCTTTAAAATCAGTGTGTTTTATGCTGCACTTGATTTAATTATTATGCAGTTTAGTGAAAGATTTAACGATGAATCGATAAAATTTTTGAGTCAAACATCATTTTTTACCCCAAAGGGAATGGCGGAAAAGGCAATTGTTAAAGATGATATCAAGGATATCTGTGAATTTTATCAATTAAATACAAGTCAAGTTTTTGAGGAAATGTTGATGTTTAGAAATATTTATAAAATGGCTAAAACGGGGGACGTAATTATTACTCGTGACCTAGAGGTTAAAGAAGATTTGTCAGATTCTGAGAATTGTAAATTTATTTAATTAAAATATTTTTACTAATACATTATTTAGCTTCTTCTGATGATGATAATAATTTTGAGATGAATGATTAAGACTGGAGAAACTATTCATTTATTTTACCTTATCGTCTGCTTATAAATTTTTCTGCTTTCCCAAATTTAACAATTTTATATAAATATTTATTAACTATTCTTACTACATCATGTACTGCCGAAAGGGTCATGAGTAAAATTAAACTAATTAAAACAAGACTTCGTAGTGTCATGAAAGATCCATTTCTTAATAATTTAACCATTTTATCAATGGAAAATAATTTATTTAAACAATTAAATATTGATGAAATTATAAATTCTTTTGCTTTCTCTTCCCCTAATTTATCTAAATTATTAATTTAAAAATAATATTTTTAAAGCATATATTTTTTACATTATATTTATATTATAATAAATATTGATGCAATAAAAATTATTTTTGAAATTTATTGGTGTCAAAAAATAATTTACAATGGGGGGGGGGGTACTTTAGTAGGGTATTCTGCTTCTATCCCTCAAAAAGTGTAGGGGTCACTGTTGGACCCTCCACTTTAAAAAAGGGTCGGGGTTCGGGTTCAGCCAAAATACAAGGGTTCAGGGTTCGGGTTTACATTCCTGGTTATTTCTATAAAGGAATTTATAATAGGCTCTTCGAAATTTATAAAATCCCTCTTAATGGCAAAGGCTCTATCTTGCTTGAAATTTTTGTAAAAAGAATTATATGTTGGATAACTCTGTTTATTATACTTTGACTCTTGAGATGTCTAAAAATCTAAAATAAATATAGTTCGAATATTATAGGGTGCTTAGAACAAAAAAGCAGATATAAAATGGTCTCTTTTGATAGTATTATATGCGTCTTTGAAATCGAGTTTTTAAGATGGTAGTTTCGGGGTTCGCCTTTGAAAAACAATCCTAATATAAATTAATTTGGCACATATTTTTTTTTAAATTATAAAGTATATTTTTTGTTTGAATATATATATTTTTTAGAAATGCCTATGGTTATAAATTTAAATACTTAAATAAAAGAGATACAAAAATATTATTATAAATTATATAGAAATGTGTATTAACTTTTGATAAAAGGATTTCAAATTCCTATTATTATCTTTCTACTAAACATATCCTTAAAATATGTCTTACAGAGTTTTTAAGAATATAATATTCAATTGTGTTCCATGTTATGTTGAGCATAAATGTCTAAAAAAAAATAAGAAAGTTTTAATGATAAATACATGCACTCGGGTAAATAAGTAAATAAACAAAGGAGATTATCACCCTAAAAATATTAAATTATTAAAATTTTAGGAAACAAATTTTTTTACTAAAACACGGATAGGATTTAGATATCTCAATAAGGGCTCATAATTAAAATAAAGATTTAAAAAAATTTACCTGCTGCTGTGTATCTCGATAAGACTAATAAAGTGAATAGAAGATAAATCATCGCCGTTTATTTTATAAATGATAAAAAAAATTAAACCCAACTTATAACCTCTATACTAAGTTTTTGATCATTAAGATAAAAAAAGACAAAGGTGAGGCGAGGCATAAATATATCCATAATTAAAACATAATTTAAATTATTATTAAAATTGGCTATCAATTATCAAAAAAAAAATGTTTTAAATAGCCAAAATTTTAAAAGTTATAAACCGGATATAATCAAGATAGGTTTCTTAAAATTTGTATTTGAATGATTTATGAATAAATAGTTGTTTTTTTCAAAAATTTCATATTGATCCAAATAAAAAAATTATTTAAAAATTATAATTAAACCAAAAAAAAAACGATTTTAATATAAATTTAATGCGCCTTGACCCAAGGATATCTTTTAATTTTGGAATTATGCTTGTATTGATGTAATTGTCAAATCTAATGCTCAATACAAACCAATCACCTATTGAGACATCAAAAATATTAAATAAATTACAAATTTACCGTTTGTTACAACCATATTGGGTAACTTCGAAGAAGAAGCAACTCATTTTATTAAAAATGATAGGTAAATATATTAATTATCATTACAGTGGACACAAATGTAAATCACCTATCTGAGGAAATAATTTTTTAGAAATTTTGTTTGATTAAAATATATTTCGCATCCTTAGTTCAAGTGGCTAGGTGTTATTTATTTCAAAACATAGAGTTCTGTTGTTATTAATTTGACCACCTTTTTAAATCCAATTTTTCTTCGTTATATATGTTTTTGCCAGATCAAAAAAATATTTATGTTTCATTAAAATAGTTCAAAATAGAGAATTGCAAATGGTCATAAAAATTAATTTCTGTTTGGGCTGGGTCGGGCCTTTAAAAAAAATTTCGTGCCAGGTCGGTATAATATCATTACATTTTGTCAAATAAAATAATATATTTTAAAATTCTTGCAAGAAAGAAGACCCTAATATATATTTTTCATAATTATATTTTTCTATATTTAAATGTATTCAGGCCGGGACGGACGCAATTCTTATTTCGGGTCAGGCTTTTCCGGACAAATAAAAAAATGTCGTTTAAGATCGGGGTTGGGCCATATTTTTAAGAAATTCGGGCAGGGCCAGTTTAAAAAATTAGGCCCGTTGGAGATCACCAGTTCAAAGTTCACACTTGTTAAAAAAATAACTATACACCTCTTGTACTGAAAGTCTATCTCGCACTTTGTTAGATATTTCTTTGATAATATTTTTTTAATTTTAATTTCGCATATAAATTCATTGGGGTTTTATTGGAGGTATTGTGTATTCGAGTTCCCCTCAGATCCAATTATAGCTCTTTTATATTTAGCATTCCTCATTCAGATTTAATTATTGCACTACTATTATATTATTCTTTGTCCATTCGCGACTTATGGTATAAACTTGCCAATATTGAGCGACATTTTGGTTAAATTTGGAGTTATTCATTTGTGCTCGGTTTGATATTTTATTTATATTAAATTAATTATTCGTCAGCTACTTTCTCCTTTTAATTTTCATTCAATTCTTAATGGAAAATATTCTGCATTCGTTCTTCCTATAGCTTTCTTAAATAATCGTGTTATATCATTTCGCAATAGCCTTTCATTCTTCTTTAATTATTGCGATGCATTAATTTTTATTCATTCGCGCCTTATTTATATATTAAATACATCTAATATTGAATGTCTTTTTGGTTATATTTAGTGTTATTCATTGACTTGTTAATTATATGTGGGTTATTAATCCAATTCTATTCACTCGATTATAATTGGATGTATTTTGCAGTTTTTTCCTGTGATTTAATAATCGTGATATTATATTTCGAATTCGCTTTTCATATTGTTTAAATTATCTCGCGATTTTAAATTATTTTATTTTTTTCCCCTTTCTCGCTTTATTGAATATGCCTCATTATATTATTTGTATTCCTGCCTTTCATTGCTGACTGACCTGAGCCATTTTTGGTCCACCAGCTTTAGAATTACACTGCTCCATAACTTGATGTTGTCTTCCTTGATTTTCCGTCATTGTTTTATTTTTTTTACTTATTTCTCTTTATGTCTTCCTAATCCGTTCTTCTTGTCTGATATATAGTAAATATTAGATATGATAGTTTATTTTTAAGTTCATGGACCACCTCCAGTCAAATGAATACAATCTACCCTTGCTCCACTGTCCCTTGTCAATCAGTCAATTATTCCTAGGGAAATTTTTGTTCTTCCTCTTCACTTCTAAAATTTTTGCTTCTCAGACTTTTTTCTCGACTATCCCAAACCAAATATTATTTAAGGTGCAAGATTGTTAGTTTCTAAGTCTTTCACTGATTGTATACCTTCTCTATTGCTAAATTTTAGCAATGAGAATGAGTATCTTAAAGGCCTTTTTTATGCACATAACGCCTTCACGATACGTATATCAAACTCTGCCAAAACACTTACCACAACCATTCATTACCCCAATATCTCCTCAAACTTATAATATATGCCCATCTCAATTTACTTCTGATGAAGTGAGTGAGGCTATCCTTTTCTTTCAACTAGATTCAGCATATACTCTAGATGGCATCAGTCCTATATTCCAGGACATCGCTTTCTCCTCAATATGCTCACAAACTCTCATTCTTACTAAAAATAACTTTTTAAAAGAAAATCCATTATCACGTTTATTGAGGAAAAAAATTACATAAAATCTTGAAAAATTGATAGCCTCAGTGATTCATTGGTAGAAACAGGGTTGGTAAGTCGGTCAATTGACCAGTCAAATTCAGTCAATTGACCGATCAATTGACCAGTCAAATTCAGTCAATTGACCGAAATTAACCGAAGGAGTATTTGACTTGTCAAATACGGTCAAATACTCTAAAAATTTAAAGGAAAAATAAATTAAAAATATGTTTAAAAGGGAAAAAAGATGTAAATACATGTGATCACAATGTTTTCTTATTTTTTGGGTCCACAATATCAAGAAGAGAACTCACTAGTAGTGAAATTAATGAAGTATGTGATATAATTCAAGAATTAGCTATATAAGGTAGTGATGACCAAAATTTTTAAGTAATATAATTAATTTCAAAAGCAAAAACAGCATGTTTAATACAGCAAATTATGTGAAAAGTAGTAATTTCCAGAAACAATCAATTCCGACCTCAAGTTAATAGATTAAACTTTGTCTACTGCCCATTAAGAGACTAACAATTCCTAGTTCTACTTCTTCTTTAGAAAGAAATAGGTCGATTTGGGTTAATATTCTTATGAAAATAGAAATCGATTTAAGATCTAAGATATCAGGAAAATTGTTTAAAAAATATTAAAGAAAATGATAATATTGAATATGAATCAGAACAAGACTCTGATACAGATAGCTATACGTTAGTTATTGAATGAATTTAAAAAATTAATATTATAGATTCATTTTACTATTATATTCAAAATAAAGTTAATATTAACTTAAAAAAATATATATTTGAATTTGACCACATTTGACCGTATTTGACCATATTTGACCGGTCAAATATCGGTCAATTGACTGAAACGTATTTGACCGATCAAATGCACAACCCTGGGTAGAAATAACTATTGGAAAAGGAAATTCAAAAGAGCCGTGGTACTCTCTGATTTTTGACCTTTCAACTGTAGCTGTAATAACCAGATCAATGTTTGGGTTAGAGAAAAATTAGACACAAACAAAGGAATGTTAGTGACTAAGGTCTTTTCTCATCCATACAGGGATAAGTGAACTGGTTCTAGGATGTATGGGTAGTTGGCCCAACCCTAATTTTTGAGATTAAGATGAATTGATTCTATGGCGATTAAACCGTCTTTTAGAATATAAACGGGTTAGACTATGTCGGCACTTAGGATCAGAGTCTTTACATTTATGGGGTGAATAAAACCCAAGTCTATACCCTAAGGTCACCCTCAGCTCCTCATCTGATAGATAAAGACAAAAAATTGGCACTAGAACAGTTTCAAGCCATTCATTGTCAGAGTTCCCGGAGTATTTGAGGAATGGAGTATTTTCTAATGAGGGACTAATTTTTCATAAAGTTAGCCAGAAGAGGGTTAATATAGTCTCTTTATGACAAGGACAGTGGAGAGTTAAAAATAAAAAGCATAAGATTTTCATCTATAAGTCACAGACAGTTTCAAATAAACTATCTCTATCACTCACAAGCTTACTCATAACCTCCTCGCATTGTAGATGAGAAGGGAAGGCTGACAAAAAAACTAAATTAAGAGGACCACCTTCATTGATCGGAAGTTGCATTAGCCCACTTAAACTCGATTTCCAGGTCTGGGTTTAGGAGAAAAAGTTTTAAAATGAGGATGAGGTGGTAAAAAGATGTAAAACTTTAGGAAGTCATAGCGAATCCTCATTAAATAATAAGATTGATGGGCATGAAATTACGTAATATGGCTTCCAATTTGGTTAAGCAAAAATTTCTTTTTTTAGGCTTGCTATTATGGGGATAGGACTATTTAATGGGGATCCTAAAAAGGAGATTGACACTTGATCAAGGTGTTTTGCTTATTAAAAGGTTCCATTCACAAGGGTTCCTTATTATTTTGAAGGGGTAAAGATGTAGGGATATTGTCTATAAAAGATATAAAGTTTCCCTGAGAATGGATAAACTTTAAGGAGATTATTGTGGGCATAAAATAAACATTTCTCGGTAAGGGATAAGATTTGGGATGAATTGAACGGTTTTCAAAAAATAAGCTAAAAATAAAAATGGGTAAACTATGAAGAGGAAAAAAAGGTTAATTTTAAAAAAATATATACATAAATATATATTTGGTTTATGTGCTATATGTAAATGGTTAAAGGATAATAGGTCCTCACAAATTTGCAATTATTTGACAATGTTGGTTTGATAGAAAGGTATGAGGGAACATTGAAAGATGCGAAATTGTTGATAACTTGGGACTTTAATTGGAACACTTGATTGATTGATGAATTGTTTTGTTTATTATATATATTGAACTAAATATATAAGTATATGAATGTGTGAGGAGGTATGTTTAACATCATTTTCTAGATTGATTAGATTAATATGGCGGAATTTGAGGGGTAGGGCTCTCCAAACATTGTGGTGATAATAATATAGCTGCGTCCAAAAATATAAGTAAATAAAAAAATAAATTTTGAAGAAAAAAATTACATAAGCTATTTTTAATGTAAAAATAAAATGATGTCCAATTTCATTTTTCGGTATTTATAAAAAAAAAAATTTTTTTTAAAATAATAAAAAATAATAAAAAAATATAAATTCGAATAAAAATTTATTCAAAATTTATTTATTTTTTGAAATTTTTGTAAAAAATTAGTAAGTGCAATTTTTAATGCTGTTAATTTTTATAAATATATTAACCCAAAAACGATTATAGCCTTTTATATTAATATATTTGTGTGAATATAATTTTATGGAAAGCATAAAGGAACCACTTGTACAAAAATGACTTAAAAAGAGATTCAGTCGAAAATAGGAAAATCTGGGAGGAAATTGGAAAAACATATAATCTGAACTGAATTATAATCACTATGTTCAGTCCTATCTTCAAATATTATATAATTTATAACAATAATTTTATCATATCAAGCCTTTAAAATATTTTAATTTTTATTTTAATTTTTTTTAAACTTGAATGTGTCCAAAGTGTTTTGTTATTAATTTGCAAAAATTTTTAAAAACATTTTGGACGAAGCCTAATGTTCATTTGTATTATTTTTTTTCCTCTTTTTTGCTGCTAATTTTTCTATTCTTCTGTAATATTAATTTCATTTCCTTCTATTCTACTTTTTGTTTTACTTTTTTCTAAATATTTTTAAATTCATTCCCACAAAATGACATAGATCGAAATACTAACGTATTGATTATCTTTACATTAGCCCTTTCGCGCCCGACATATTTCCCGTGAAACAAAAAATTTTTTTTTTTAAAACTGAGTTAAATAAGATGCAAATTACACATTTTCAACGTTTTTTATTTTAAAAAGTGTGTATATATAGAATTATAAAATGTTACCAATTGTCATCATTGGGATATTCATATGTAAAAAAATATAAAATTTATTTTGAATGATAAGAAATAAAACAATTGCGATTTTTATCTAAACATAAAGATATTTTACATTTTAAACATTCAAATCTGGTATAACCATTTTTGCAATTCTTGCATCTTTGTCTGTTAGCCGCCGAGGGCCAATGCCCTATTTTATCGAATCTAATATCTGGGATTGGATGAAAACTATTCAATTTCTTCTTTTTTTTCAATCTACAAATTATTTTTACCTTTTTTCCATAATTTTCCTTTCCAACCATCATTAATCCTTTAGTTATCCGAGCTTTAAACGCTAAAAGAGATATATATTTATCATATTTCTGTTTGTGGCGTCTATAGAGTAACCACGAATTCACCACACAGGAATCTAATAAATGAAAAAAAATTCGAAAAGCGCTTCCATTTTATGTCAATTCTGTATAGTTCAATTAACATATCATGGAGATCCACTCCGCCCATACCAGCATTATAATCTTGAATTATAGCCAGAATTTCGACATTAATAAAAGATTTTTCAGATACCGACCATCTTTTCGTTATAAATGATGATATCGTGATAACCGATTTGTTATCAAACCATTTGCAAATTATAATATTATAATTAAAATCCACTTTATAATCAAGGGACCCTCTTACTTTTTTCTTAAAGATTTTATCATCAACCAGATGGCATCCTAATAATCGATTAGATCTAATGGTCCCCGACATGATAAAGCCATTATCTTTGAGCGCAACTGCTAAATTATATGAAGAAAGTTATCCATGTAAATTTTATGATTTTTTATGTGGGGGAACAGTTTCTAATAGTCGTATAACAATATCTCCGCTAATTCCCATCAAAGTTTTTTTTTATATTTGTGCATTTTCCTAAATATATTTCGAAATCATATAGCATTCCAGATGATCCACATAAAGCGTAAATTTTGATTCCCCATTTATGCGGTTTTGAGTTAATATATTGTTTAAATTCACATCGCCCTTTGAAGGGGACTATCATTTCATATTCTTCTCCGTTTTATGGCGATTTCCAGGTTTACCCGGGTAGGCCAGTTTTCCCTCTGATTTTTCTTTTCATCAATTGATAATTTTTCCTCTAATTGAATCTTTCTCATGTTCATTTTTAATGCACTAATAAATGGTCTTAGTTTGAAAAGTTTATCGTAATTAGGCTGGCCCCTAAGGATTATATTATTATTATCATTAAATGAAAGTATTTTCTCAATTCCAAGAATCTGTTTCTTGTCATGCATTGAGAAATTTGAGGAATCACTCTCTCTATAGCCCAATATTGCCTTATTGATGGCAATTTAACAATGCCCGTATAAAGGTGAATTCCGAGAAATTTTTCAATTTCACTACTATTTGTATTTGTTGATTTGCCAGATAATTGAAAAGAATAAATATTCGTTTGCTTTACTAAATTGTTAATAATATCATCGTCTATAAATTTTTTAAAATATTTGTAAGGCGAAATTTCCTTATCAGGTGGAGGCAAAAATTCTTGTTTAAATTCTGTATTATATTTATATAAATCCTTATTTCGCCATAGGGCTTTCCTATTACTTGGGATAATATCATTATCATAATTTTCCAGTTCCAACCCAATATCTGGTAAAATATCATAGGTCATATTTAGATCAACTACTGTGGCATTTTCAAAGTCATCATCCTTCTCAATATCTACATCAGATATATCTCCCTCTGGTATAATAGATGTTGAGGTCATCTAAAAATTATTTATAAAATTTTTAAAAAAATATAAAATAAAATTTTCACTTTCTTAACTTTTTGCAAATATTATAGTGGCTTGCTAAATGGAAAATAGCCTATATTCAATTCTTATTATATCATATTTTCAATATTAAATTTTAAAAAATTTATGGAAAAAATTACATAAGAAAATCCCAATGTTACCAATTTGGATTTTCTTTAAAAAATCATATAAAAAATAGTTATTGTTAATTTTTTTTTTACTAAACATGAAATACTAGTAATAATCTATCATAAAAATATTATTTACCTTTGATTAATATATATTTAAATAGAATGGTAATCGATGTAAAAGTGTAAAAATTTTGACGCCTAAAATACCTAACTTTGAACTTATATTCTGATATAATACGTGATACGTGATATAGAACGTTTACGCCCTCTAGTTGTGGATACAACAGAGCTACGTTAGGTTTCCCTCAATATCCATCTAACTGGACAAATTAAAAGGGGATAAAAATGAGGAGCCCTTCACACGTTTGTGGGCAAGCCGCACATACTTGTACGCGTAATAGTCAATAATTATTTTGACAGGTTAATGATAAAATATGAAAGAATAAATATTGTTTTGTAAATTAAGGTGTCTAAATAGCAACCATTCGTTTTTTAAATATAAAAATTAATTAATTAAAAATTTTGATGACAAATGATCTAGCTGGGCGCGAAAGGGTTAGTATTGTTAAAATAGGGTAACTAGCCACATTTTTATAAAAAATAAATACGTTATTTTGGATAAATATAAATTGTTACATTTTTTGAAATGTAATCACATAAGTAACTAATTACTTTTCCTAGCACACCTTTAAATAAAAATAAATAGAGTCAAATTTCTTTGAAGTTCAAATTTTTACGAAATAATTATTTTGTGTTATTTATATATTTCTTTTGATGAAATAACATTGTAATAATGTAATAATTTTTTCCACTACTAATAATTGTATGGTAAATTTTTTTCGGTAAGTAATTATTTTTATATTTGAAGTTACAACATGTGAACAATGATACAATTTTTTATATATTATGCAGTGGAGGCGTTTTTATTAATGTTTATACATTTAAATTGAGATTTCATGATAATCTATTATTAGAATAATTTTTTCTCAGAATATAGTTTGAAATTAGAGACAACGCCCACAAAATCTTCAAAACCTCAAAAGAATGATGTATCTTAAGCCTCGGTTATGAGGTTCCATATCCATAGACATATATTATTTCAAAATGAATATGCGATTTAGTTGATCAAATTGGTTCATGGATTGATAAGAATATCTCTTCAGAGTTACGCTGGTCGAGAAAGTCACAAAATTTTAGATAATTTGGAGGTATTTATAAAAAAAAAATTTCCTGGATTTTTTTTCTCATCGATTTAAAGTGATATTACACAAATAAATTCGAATAAAGAATGAGATAATATTTTTTTTTGAATAGAAAAACGGAAAATGAATAAAGTGATTTCTTGTTTACTTTATTATATTATTTTTAATTATTAATATACTAGTAAATAGCCCGTCAAAAATGACGGGGAATGAAAATTTGCTTCTTACTTTTATGCATGTCACCTGTTATTTGAAAAATATATCCAATTTTTATTCTTCTTACCCCCTCATTTCTTCAGGCCAGGTATAATCCATTAAAACTAAGTGCTATGGTTTGAGTAAAAATAAATTTAAAGCATTTACTTGACAATATCAATATTATTTGTTAAATATTACTGATTACTTATACCTAATATTTAATATTAAAAAAAATTTCCAGGCAAAGTCCTAAGTCATATTAATTATGAAAATTCTTCCAAGCCCAATGAAAGATTATATTTTGGTAGTTGAGAACTGAAATAAAATATTTAAATAATCATAATGAATTTAAAAATACAATCAAAATTCAGATTTTCATGGGCCTTAGTTTTTTGATCAGGTCAAGTCCAGGCCTGCAAAAAAATTTGTTTTGGGCCAATGTCTGACCTATGATTCATAATAAAAAAATTCTCAAGCGTTCAAGCTTATAATAATTTTGAAAAATTTTCCCCAAGCCCAGCCCAATATAATTTATAAAAATATTTTCCAAGCCCAGCCCAACCCATAATAATTTTATAAAAAAAATTTCTCAAACCTGGCTAACCGATAGTAATTTTCCAAGCTTGGAGATAGGTAAATCTCTAAAAACCATATCTATTTTTTAGTCTATTTTAACCTATCACTCCAACCAAGGCCAACCCATTAAGAATAAGAGTGAATACTATTTTTTTGAATAAAAATATATTTAAATTAGATTTTACCTGAGGGCCATATAAATATTCTGTGTTAAATAATACACCTATGCCTAATATTAAAAAAATTCCCAAGCCAGGTCCTCGCACTTGGTTTTCTCAAACCCGCAAAAGACCATAATAATTTTGATAGTTGAGGACTGAAATAAAATATATAAAAAGTCACAATGCATTTAAAAATACAATCAGAATATGAAAGTTGCATGGGCTTTGGTTTTTGATCAGGCCTTGCCATGTCTTCAAAAGAAATTTTCAGGCCAATTTCTAGTCCATATTTAAAATTAAAAAATTTACAGAATCTTAGACTATAATAATTATGAAAAATGTTTCTCAAGCTAGGTCCAAGTCCATATTAATGGGAAAAATATTTCCCAACCCCAGTAAAACCCAAATAATTTATTTGATCGAGAAAAATAGGTCTCATGTAAGGTTTTATAAGAATTAAATCTGTCTAATTTCAAAATTATAATCAAATGAAGGGTAAATTTCTGATTTACGTATGATTCTACTAGTGAGCTCCTGGTATTTATATGAAATGCATGAATACATATTAAAATACCATTCTGAAAGTATGTTCATCCTAATTTAAATTTTAAACAAACCATTTTAAATTTTGATATTTCCAATACATGCTCACAGTACACATTGCAACAATTTTACCGCTTTTACTCTTAAATTTTAATATTTATATAAAATTTATTAATAAAGTATATTTAATACCATACACACAAACTAAATAATTACCCTTCAACACATGGTTTTTTGATCAGTTCTGGCTGTCTGCAATAAAAATTTCAGACCAATCTATAACCCATATTTAAAATTCAAAAATCTTAGCACCTCTATTTTAAATTTTATTCAATATGATTTCCATCACATTTTTAAATTTTGATATTTCTAATACATGCTCACAGTTTACATTGAACAATTTTACCTCTTTTACTCTTAAATTTTAATATTTATATAAAATTTATTAATAAAGTATATTTAATACCATACACACAAACTAAATATAACCTTCACCTTCAACATCTATACAATTAATATTTTAAATTTATTTATGTTGAAATTGGTGCATGCGTGAAAATTTAATATATATATAATTAATATTTTAAATTTTATTTATATTCAAGTTGGTGCATGCGGTAAAGCATATGCCTTTGAAACGGAAGGCTCGAGTTCGATTCTCGTAGAGAGCAAAAAATTAACATTACACTATATAGTCTCCTTAAATTTAAAATACATTAGGGAGATACGAAAACGATCGTGTTATGATTATGGAGATTATATAGATTGTATGGTAAATGTAATTACAAATTATAAAATATGTCAATTTTGAAATATAGGGAATATCTGACATTAAATACTAGCACTAATAATAAGAATTTTTATTTAAATAAAGGATTTTTATAAAAAAACGGAATGTTACTTATATGACACAATTAAAATTTCTGCGCTATGGCAGCGGATAATTTTGTTTTGTATAGAGTAGGAAGGGTTTTACTATATAATTGGTAAATTAACATTTATTGGGTCAGATATTAGTAATATATACCTAAAAAAATATTTTAGTATGCTCTTTATACTCCAGATGTTCAATTAGGCTGTTAACAATCTCTAAGAAATATTATCACTAACGAAATTTAATCTTTGGAAATAAATTATATTTGCACAAAATTATCCCTTTAAAACCTTGTTTTAACCAGTTTTTAAATTCGCCAAATATTTCTTAAGGTATTAAAATAAAAATTATATATGCTTAAAATTGTAATGATTATTAGGAATTAAAATGTAAATGTTTTTAAATGATACGTATAATTACTTATAATAAGTTTACCTAATGAATTTCATCTATAAATAAAATACATAATATTACTTACAAAAACATAAAATATGTATAATGTCATTTATAATGTCTTTTTTAAAGTTAATTATTATAAATTTTAACTTTGCATATAATTACCATAATTTTGTGGCAGTTATTAAAATTCCGCAATATATCGTTTAGTTTAAATTTTTATCACCATAAAAATAAAATGTGAATGTTATTAATAATTAGTTAATATCTTTTTTAAAAATCATATATTATCCATTATATTTTTGATTTATATTGCTATTCATTTGTTACACCGAGAGTTATCAAAATTCCACAATATTTACATAAAAATATAAAAATTAAATTAAACTGATAGTTACTGTTTTTAGCTTAGTTTTGAGTTTAGCTATTGTCCTCTTATGAAAGGAGAAAACAAATAGAACCAATTTATTACTAACTATTGCCACACAATAGAAGGAAATTTTAGCATTTAGAAAATAGTTACAATTAGTGGTTTTATATGGCACGATTTGAGCAGATTTTTAAAAACTGATAACTCAATATTTTAGCCAAATATTGTCTAAGCTTGGAGATTTCGCTAATAGATGTCAAAAGCTTTGTGTCATTTATGAGCAAAATCTTTATTCTTGCACCATATTTTTCTGGATAAAGTGTTGAGTTAGCCATTTTTAAAAATTGGCTCAAATCGAGCCGTTTAACAACACTAGTGTCAATATTGGGTTGATAGGACAAAATTATCTTTTTATGTATTTTCATAATGATTTTCCTATATATTATTACTCTTTTAAAATAAATTTTTTTAAATTATTTGTTAGACATAGATTATTATTTATGTTATTTTATTTTACAAAACAGGATCTATGGTACTTTTTCTTTGGTCTTACAATAATTCAACAAAAACACAAAAATTCCGAAACTAAAATATATATTATATATATTATCATTATATATAAAAAAACCTTTAAAATTTGCTGGTCAAATTTTTACAAAAAATGGACTACTATAAAATATAATAAAATTGATTCCCCAAGAAAGAAAGAAAGAAAGAATGATCTTCACAAAAAATTATTCTTTAAAATGAATATATATATTTTTTTTAAAAAACAGTTTTTTAAAAAAAATATTTGGGGTTAGAAAAAGCTTTAAATTATTTGTATCTTAATCAACTAAGTAATCAAAAAGATACAGAAAATTTAAAATGATATTATTTTTAAATTAAAATGAAAATTTTTTTCCGAGTTTAGATATTTTAAGATAGGGAAGTGATTATGGCGACGTTAGTCAACACAATTTGCTAAACAATTTCCATACTTTATTAAAATCGCCACACATCCACCATTTTTACGAAAATTATGAACCAAGTTATCTAAGATATAATAATAGAATCGGAAAGTGAAAACAAAGATGCTACACTGAGTATAGAATTACAATGTAAATTACGCATATTAAATAGGAACTATTATTAAGTCATCCAACATGAATATACCAATACAAATTAAAATTATGATTGTAAAAAATTCCACAAATTTATAAGTAGCTTAGACTCGCCATTTAATTTCGTCATGCATCTAAAAGTATATACTATATAATTTTATTTAAAATCACATTTATACTGATATTCATTTCACATTTTTATATTAATGATTGATAATGAAATGAAATTGATATATAAATCATCTAGAATTGAAAAGAATAAGAATTAAAATATTTTAAAGTAAAAGAATAAAAGTATAAAAAAATATATAATCTAAAATGTTTTATTTATTGTTTCACAGATTAATCTAGAATCATATAAAAATTATATGAATTATCATAAAGTATTACACAAACAGAAGAAAAAAAGAAATTGTGAAAACTACAAAAAATATAACTAAAAAAAGCACAAAGTTTTAAGTAATAAAAAAAACGATATCTCAGGTAAAAATAAATAGTCTATTAACTTGATTAGTTGTTAATAAATAGGAACTATCACTTTGGTCTCTTGGTTTTTCTTAAAAATATAGCTGCTCAAATTTGAAAGAAATTAAAATAAATTAAAACGTCTTAAAGTTTTTCCCAAATTTATTTAACCTACCCTATATTTTGGCAATGATATTAATTAGTAAGTGTTGTTAAATGGCTCGTTTTGAGCCGATTTTTAAAAACGGCTAACTCAATATTTCGTCCAGAAAAATATTACGCAAGCCTCAAGATTTTTCTCATAGAAGGAACAAAGGTCTAGGCATATATTATCGAAATCTCGAGACTTAGGCAATATTTTTCTAGCTAAAATATTGAGTTAGTCGTTTTAAAAAATCGGCTCAAAATGAGCCGTTTAACAACACTGCAAGTATAAATGAGAGGATTATTTTTAACAGAGAATAAAAACCTATTTCAAAAGTATGACATCTTAAAATCGATTGATTGGACTAGCTTTACTCAATATACATCGAAATTTAATCCGCAATACAGAACAAAATATTAAAAAATTAGTCAAATCGCAAAGAAGGTAAAATTTTCATTTATGAACGCTATATGTTAATTTGCTTTTTAAATCCTCAGATAATGTTCCTATTATGTGATTTACCTACTGATTTAATTGTAATATTTTTTAAGAATATTATACACTCTTAAATATTTTGTATTTACCAATATTTTATTATTTGGGTTCGAATATCAAATTTAAAATATAATAAATTTTATGATTAGTTTTAATAATTTTTATTGCTCCAAAAAATATCATTTCAATAAAAAATAATTATTAAATTTCTGTATACGGGTCTGGATGGGGAGAACGAATACTATATAATATATGTGGATTTTTAAATAATTAATAAAAAAAAAATTTATAGAAATTATATCTATTTTTTAATGAATCTATTTTAAAAATGAATTAGTATCGGTATTGACAGACTTTTTAGCATTTGAATCGATATAAAGTTTTTTGATTAAAGTATATTATTAACAATTCTGATAAATATAATATTCGATATTTAAAAAATAATTATAAAAACAAAAATCAATATATAATATATATTAAAAAGTGAATATTTGTTGTCCGGTTTATTAATGTTTTTGCTTTATTTCTATTTTTGAATATTCAATTTCCCGCCCTATTTTTTATTGATATTAATTTAAAAAAACAAATCTATGGTTAAGGAATTATTTATAAACATAGTAATGAATTGTGATTTTTTTAAAAAAAATACTATAGAAATAAAATATAACATAAACTATATGATCAAAAGTATGAAATAATTAGGAGAACGAATACTATATAATATATGTGTTTTAAATAATTAATAAAAAAAAAATTATAAAAATTATAACTATTTTTTAATGAATCTATTTTAAAAATGAATTAGTATCGGTATTGACAGACTTTTTAGCATTTGAATCGATATAAAGTTTTTTGATTTTTAAAAGTATATTATTAACAATTCTGATAAATATAATATTCGATATTTAAAAAATAATTATAAAAACAAAAATCAATGTATATATATATATAAAGGGAATTTTTAGTTATGTTTTTTTGTCCGGTTTATTAATGTTTTTGCTTTATTTCTATTTTTGAATATTCAATTTCCCGCCCTATTTTTTATTGATATTATTTAAAAAAACAAATTTATGGTTAAGGAATTAATTATAAACATAGTAATGAATTGTGATTTTTTTAAAAAAAATACTATAGAATTAAAATATAACATAAACTATATGATCAAAAGTATGAAATAATTAAAAGCTACAAAAAGGAACATTAATAATAATAAGTGAGGGTTTCAAAATATGGTTTAAAAATAAATATATAATATGATATAGTGGTGCAAAGTTTTCACATAAATACGTTTGTAAATAATATTTTTGATTCCATGGATAGCATATAAATTTTGACTTCTTCCTTATTTTTCAAATCGAATTGATTTCAAAATTTATACACACTAAATCATTCATAATATTTGAGTGCAATTGACGCTTTTTATATTTATTGGACAAAGATATCCTTTGCAAGTTTTCTGAAGTTCTCATTAAATATCATAAAAATGTAGAAAGTGAGGCAATGGTTAGCCAGATTCAAAACGTGAGCTAATACTAAATAATCCCGAAAACTGCAATTTAAATCGTTAAGTGATTTGCACATAAAATATTTGTAAGCTAAATGGGTTATCAATTGAGGTATTTCACAAATTAAAAATTGAACTACTATGGTTATTTGTATCAAAGTTGCTGTAGATTCCTCGCCGCTCAACTTAAGTTTTATACCATTGCCTGGGCTTTTAGAAATGAAAGTATTATTATTGATATTACTATTGTTATTATTGATAATTTTATGTGCATATGATAATTTTTTCATTCTTTTCCTGTTTATAAAATAGGCTCTGTGAGCCACTACGATAAAATAACTTAATATGGTTATGAGCAGCACTGGAATTATCACACTTATGATATCGCTTAAGATCTCTAATATATATGGTAATTTGTCCTGGAAAACAATATCCAAGAAATACCCATTGTAAACATTAATATATTGGGTACTTGCTTGTTCAAATGGGATTGAAGAATTACCTTGAACTATATGGAGATCAGTATTTGAAACATTTAAAAGTAGCCAACGTTCGAAATATTGATCCAATAATGAGTTGTAGTTCAAGTAATTCTTCATGAAGATGAAATGGACATAAGCCGTGCGGTACCAAAGTATCGTTCTACTTTCTGTGACAATAGAAACTAGAGTTATGATTATCAAACTTATCTTGCAATTTTTAAGTGTAGATAGCGATTTATATCTTAAAGGTATCTTCAGGGCTATGAATCTATCCACTGTCATGGCCAATGTGATTCCTATTGATATTTTCAAACAAACATTTCTTAGAGGGAATTCTAAGTTACTCATAAATAAATTATAATATTTAGATCTCCAAAATTGAGATTGATTATAGGCCCCCCAATAATATAACAACGGCCAAGGGATGAGGGTAAAGCAAAATAGGAAATTATTGACCGACAGCGTCTCGGCGAATAAAGTAGTGACAGTGGCCTGACCTTTGTTTTTGTTAAATATTTTTCGAGCAAAAGTATAAATCTTGGATACTATGTGTAAAATACTCAAGAAATAGTGCAAATTGGATGATTTTAATGTTTTGCTATTATCAGACTGTTGATTTTTCCTCTGAGATTCTTCAACCTTTATTCCTTTTTCGTTTTTTTTAAAGTCCTCTCCTAATTTATCTTCCTTAAAATCAACAATGACAGGTATTTTTTTATTGTATTTACTAGTTGAATCCTGAGTCACTATAGCTTCTTTGATTCGTTCTTTCCCACAACTTTTCTTTCTTGAACCGTTGAAACTCAAAAACATTAGAATATTTCCTACCATCCCTAGAACTGTTAAAACAAGGGAAATATAGCAAAATCCAATTCTTTCAGATTTAGTTATGAAGAAACCAGAAACCATCTTCAATTCATTCATTTGAGTAATTATTATTTTCTAGTGTGAAAATTTTAGTATAGAAATTTATTTTTTAATAAAGAACTTTTTATTTAAATAGTTATAAAACTAATTTAACGCAATTTTAATTCAGTTTTAAAAAATAAATTATACACAATTATTTTTTTAAATAATTATACTATTTGTAAAGTATATTTAATAGATATATTTATTTATTTACAATAAATATCCTGTAGGTTGAAAAAGAGACTGGCGTTTGTTGGTTGTTAATATATCGAATACCATGATAAATAATATATTTTTAAATTACGGCTATCTCCGTCAAAGGAAAACAATATAGTAAATATAAATCGTTATGGTTTTAGAAATGGATTAGAGATGTGAAGGAGCTAAATATTAATTATGAGATATTTTATTAAACTAAACATTAGTGAAAAATCAATCAAAAATTTATTTAAAATTAAAAGGCGATACTTCACAGGAACCTCAAGTAATTTCTCAAACCAAGATTTCGTTAGCAAAATAAATACTTGATGATAGGATACTCACATTGTATGACCTATAATCATTAAAATTTAGCTTAGTAGTTTATATCTACCCAACCCCTTTTAAAATAATTAAATTTATTAAAATTCATGGATGAAGGTTGTATTGGTCCTTTACCCATGTATCCATCTTATTCTAAGTCACTTACTATTTAATGATTCTAATTAGATGTAAAATGAGGAATAGAGCTCGATCCAACATTTGAGGGCCATGCGCAAAATATAATTTTATTTTGTATAAATATTTATTATGACAATATCAATTACCATGGAGGGGGAATGGTATAACAAAAGATATTACATATCTGTACCGAGCTTAATTTTTCAAACCCAGCCAGACCCGACCCGAATTTTGAACAAAACATTTTTTTTATTTATCCCACCCGAGGCTTGTCAGCTCTTCCAGATAAATATAGATTTAATATTTATTTTTTTAATTGTAAAAATATTATTCTTACAAATAAATATTATTAATACCTTGTTTCTTGTAATTTTTACAATATATCAATTTATTTCACTAAATTGAATGATGTTATATTTAAAAATTTTAATGGCCTGGCTCTAATTTTATAAAAAATATATTAAACCCGACCAAGTTTGACCGAATTTTCTTTTAACCCAGCCTGGGTTTTAACATATAAATCTCTAATAGGCATTAAAATTGAAGAAGGAAGTTTGTAAAGTGGCAATAGTCATTAGGATAGGGTGGGGAAGGGGGGAGGGATATTGATAAAGGTATTTGGACAATTACTCGTATTGAGAAATGTAAGCCCGTTTTAGGATAGGTTGTTTTTGATAAGTTTTTTTTATTCATTATAGAAAATAATTTTGTTTATAAAAACTTATAGTATTTTAAGCAAGCAATCATTATAAGCAAGAAAATGAACAAGTTTATTTAATAAATTAATATTGATATCTTTACATCTTTGGAATCCCCATCAAATTCGCTTAAAACTAATTCAAATTTTTTAAATATAATATGCAGAGACCTGCAGAGGTACCATTTGCACGGCCTGGCCCAATTTTAAATTTTTTAGGCCCGGCCCGGATATTTTTTAAAAAAAATTTTTACGGCCCGGTCCGGATTTAAAAATTTAAGGCCCGGCCCGGATATTTTTTAAAATTATATTCGACCTGGTATATACAAAAATTCACCCATGAGGTATTTTACCATATTTTTCAGCGAGTATTATCGCTTATTATTTAAAAAATACATGTAAAAAGCTATTATTTTGAGAATATTATATTGAATTTATAAAAATTATAACTGTTATTTATAAAAATGGATATTTTGAGCATATATTATATTTTATATTGCATTTATAAAAATAAAACTAATATTCATAAAAATGGTAATAATATTTTGAGCATATACTATATTTTATATTGCATTTAAAAAAAATAAAACTAATATTTATTTTATAAAAATGGAAAATATTTTGATATAATATATTGTATTTAATTTACTATTTATAAAATAAAAATAAATCGCTATTTAAAAAAATGCATGTATAATAAATAGTATTTATTAATATAATTTATTTTATAATATAAATTTTTAACAAAAGAAGATAATTGTATTATATAATATTGTAAAAAAAAATAATGAAAAATGTTGGATTAAAAACTTTCATGACTCAAGGTAAATATAAAAAATGCAATAAATATTTGACAGTTTGCAAAGTAAAAAACCAGCATGATTGACGAAACCCTATACTCAAGAAAGATATTAAAAATTCACAAATTATCATGAAGAAAGAGAAGCATATCTACCTTTTCAGGTTGAAGATTACTTCTTCTTTCTTCAAGAATTCTCCCAGTAATGGAAAAATTCCGCTCACAGCTTGCACTTGAAGCAGGAATTGCCAATACCCGTTTTGCCAATTTTGCTAAAAGTGGAAATTCTCTTTGATGAGCCGCCCACCACTCTAACAAATTATCCACCTTAAATATTTCATCTATTTTTTTATTTATGTAATTATAATATTCATCATCGGGTATTGACATATTACCAGAATTACCATCGCCCCATTTGTCATAAAACGATTCAGTTTGTTAACAACAATCCTAATTTGACTGGTCGATGGTATTTCATTTACTTCCTGAGCCTCTTGTAATTTAATATAATCTTTTATATAGTTTTCGGTCATCTTGCGATCTGTTCCTGACAACATACGTAATTGCTTGAATTTGGGACAGAGAAAAAGAGAAATAAAATGATACTTGTGTAAAACAAATTTTTCAATTAAAAAATGCTTTATATTAAGTAAAATCAATTTTATTTCTCCTTTTTTGCTTTGAAAGGTATTACAAACTTCAAGAAGTGATATTCCTTTATTTGATTGTTTTGGTAAAATATATTCTAAAAATTTAGATATGAATTATAAAAAAATATATTAATAATACTTGAGTATTGGGGCTTATTTAAGATATTCCTTTATTTGATTGTTTTGGTAAAATATGTTGTAAAAATTTAGATATGAATTGTAAAAAAATATATTAATACTTTGAATAAATTTGCAGGAAATTAATAATTAGATCGATCTGTGGGTGTTAGGTAGTGTTAACCATCACCCAATATTATATTAATCATAACTATAATATAATATAATCTTATAACCATTAACTCATAATGTAAAAATTTTTATAAAAAATATTAAGGCCCGGCCCGGCCCGGGTTTGACAATCTTAGGCCCGGCCCGGGTTTGACAATCTTAGGCCCGGCCCTATATTTTAAAAAAAAATTTTTAGGCCCGGCCCGGATATGTTTAAAAAAAATTTTTAGGCCCGGCCCGGGTATATTTAAAAAATTTAAAATACGGCCTGGCCCGGGCCGGGTTTAGGGCCGGGCCTGCAGGTCTCTGATAATATGTAAGAAAATATAGATATAAATTTTTAGAATTGCCACCAAATTTAGCGTTTGTATGTTTTTTCCCGGGAATGTGTAATTAATTTTTTCAACTTTAAATCATTTTTTTAAGCGCGTTAAAACATTTTATTGGAAAAGTATTTCATCATTTTTGGAACATCTATCCTATTAATTTCAAGCATTTCGATATGAAATTTTAACTTAACATAATTTCCCTGTACTCAAGGTGTCCCGTCCCCTCTGGATCATTCCAGAATAAATATAAAATTTTGAATGTCCTTTTTCTTTCTTCTCATTTTCTACTTGCTAAGTGTCGATAATTTTTACTTAAAACAAATAATAATAGTATTAAATTAAACCTATTTTTATTAATATAATTGCAAAACATTTATAATTAATATAAAAGAATACTAGAAATTTCATAAATAAATATTTCATAAAATATTTAGCATTTAGATTTTTTTTTTAAAGATTCGGACCGAAAAAACGGAAGTTGCAAAAACTGGAAAGAGGAGACAAATTGTAAAAGCTTCGGACTAAATATCGATTTTAATTTGGCTTATCTAGCCCTGCCCATTTTTATCTTGTCCAGACCAGGCCGGTCCTTCATTAATTAAATTTATAAATTTAAAAAATAATATATTTTATAAAAAAACAAATATAAATCTTTATTGATATGTTTAAATTTTTTTTATTAAAATTATATCCTGTTTGCAATTCATAAATTTAACATTTTGGCCAGGGTACAGGTAAATATTTCAATATTTTGCGTTTAAAATTGATTATAAATTTTTTTTTGTATTCTATACTAAGCCAAATTAAATTATTAGGTATATACCAAGCTATATAATATATATATATATATATAAAGTATACTATTTTATAAAATTTTCATTGTATCAAACTTAATATACCATATGATGATTCGTTTATTATTCTTAACTTTAGTCATAATTAGATATATGATTGCAGGTAATTTATGTGTTATCATTTTTGTTTCATCTTTTTCTTTTTACCATCTACTCCCATTGCTCTTTTTAAATATCAAAAAATTATTGTAACAGTAAACTAAACGTACCAACACTCTTTTATTTTTTTAATAAATTGAAGATGATAATAAGAACGATCACGGCAAAGAATTTCGGCTGGAATATTTTGATTCCCGCAAAGAACCTGGTCAGAATTATTTTGATCGCGGTGCAAAACCCTGGGAAGCTCATTTTGATCGCGACAGAGAACTTTATAACGGCGAAGAAAGTGGGCAGGATTATTTATATCGCGGCAAAGAATTTGGACAAGATTATAATCCTTTGGACGATTATGACGAAGAAGGAGAGGGAAAGAGATGGGATAATTCTCGTGGATTTGATTACAAAGACCCAGACGATGTTGATGAGGATAGCATTTTAGACGACCTCGATAATTCATATAATTCTGATGGAGAGGAATGGGAAAATAATTGGTGGGATAGAAAAGTTAATTAAATGTTCATTTTTTTAAAAATTTAAAAATTTTTTATTTACAAGTTGGAATATTAAATCCAATTATGAAAATTCGGTAAATGTCGGAAATGTATTCTGGTCATTGGCCGAGTTTTATAGTGTATGTCCACTTTTGTGCAAAATGCATTTTTTTCGATAAATCAATTCAGTGGGGGAGACCGGGGTGCATGTGAGCTCTAAACGGCAAACTTCAATAAATTTAAAACTACTTAATAATATTGAATAAATAATCTCAATTTATTCCATATATACTTTTATGCTACACATAAAAATAATTTTTTAAAAAATTATACTTTTTTAACATTAATAATTTTTCCGAAAAAAGAATTTGAAAGAAAATGAGCTCTCCCCATAGAAGTATGAGCTTTCCCATGAGGCTCATTTGAGTTGCTAAATATTTCTTTAAGAAAAATGAGGTATAAAGGGAAATTAGTAAAAATTAGTGAAATTTATTGACAATTTAAACAAATAAAGAATGGATCAAAATTGCAACATGTTCCAAAAAAAAAAGCATTTACACGGAACAAAGACCCATAAATATTTTAGATGCATTTATTAGATAATTGTATAATATAGTTTCTTGCTCTTTCTTGAATATTTGTCTTAATGTAGACATTTTAAATGCATCTAAAACTAAAATAATAATAAAATATATATATTAATGTTTATTATAGGAAAGAGGTAGCAATAGGAGGAAAGATATCAAATGCACATATGATACCTACAGGATATGTTATAGGAGAGGAAAAAGATTTAGGGGTCTACCAGGATGTCGGTAATGAGAAAATAATTTGCAATAAGCTAATAATTATTATATAATTATATCATAGACCTATATCAACATATACATAAATAGATCAATTAAAAATTAGTTTAAGAAAAAACTTTGACCGAAATATTATCCATTTTAGTATATACTACTTCATTTCGATTTAAATTATAAAGGAGATTTAAGTATAAATTATAATTTTTCTAAATTATATTTATATTTTTTTTAAGAATTATAATATTTCTAATTTATATATATTTCTAATTATGTCATAGATAATCTTTTTTCGGTTATACATTTCTTTCAAATAATTTTTAAATTTATTAGAAAAAATAGGTAACTATTGGTGTCTACACAGTCAGGATATGGGTGAGAGGATAGAAATAGCCTCAGATCTTTAAGGGTGGAGAAAGATAGGGATGGTGATAGAATTTTTAGGAGTTAGGGCTTTAGCCAAACATTCTGTATGCTATTATATAGAAACTATGTCGAAATACAACCAATTATTTTTTAACTATAATTATGATGTGTTAGGTCTTTACTTCTAACTAAAGGGAGGAAGAGCGGGGGGACATTTTATTTCCTTCTAGAATTTGTCTCTTTTCGTGATTATCATCAATCTTAGATTTTTTCTATCCTCCTACACTTTCCCCACATCTTGTCTCTCATAAATATTATGTGACAATAAAAATAATAATTAAATATGTAAAAGTCAATTATAAAGAAGTTTAAATTATTAATTTCTTAAAAGGACCCGGCCAAATACTTGCAATAAATTGGCGCCATTAAATAAAATCAATTGGTAGAAAAGCCGCATAAAAGTTGTCCCCCCCCGTCTCTTACGAGAATCCAGGCTGCGCCTTTGGAGATATGTTTCTTATATGATACAAAATTTTTGTTTAAGATAAAACAAATATTTTATTTAATTATACTTGGAAATAATATATTTATCATATTTAAAATATATATATATATCAAAATCAATATTAAAGCGCACCAAAAATGCTGCATTGTTTTGGGCATAAAATGTTGAAATATTTAAGCGTTCTATGTGGAATTATATATATTGCATAATAATCCATTGTATAAAACAGAAAATTTGTAGATTGCTTTAAGCCCTGGAGACCGATTTTTAAATGTGGACCTGGTAAAATTTTTCATCAAGGAGTTCAGTGTTGCCGAAAAATAAATAACAAATTCAAATGTCGCTGTTACATACACAAAATTTTTACGACTACGACCTTTAGAACTTTAACTAAAATCACCATGTCTACCACGCCTACTAAACCTATCACGCCTACTACGCCTACCACGCCTACTACGCATACCACACCTACTACGCCTACCACGCCTACCACGCCTACTACGCATACCACACCTACTACGTCTACAACGCCTACTACGCATACCACACCTACTACGCCTACTACGCCTACCACTCCTACTTTGCCTACCACCATAACCACTACAACAAATACTACAACTACTACTACAACTATTTCCAATACTACTAGTTCATGCAAGTACAAGCATAAGTGGCATAAGAAAATTTGTTATTAATTTTTTTTCTCTGTTTTAAATTTAAATTATAACAAACTGTATTTATTGATCGAGGGACGATTGTTAATTTTCTCATTTTTATTAGAATCGCAATATATTATAACACAAAAATGAATAATTATTTTATATTTTTATATATTATATATTTTATTTTTGAAACTTCTTTAAAATAATTGAGATATGCAAGTTAAGTCAACACTGTTTTAACAATTCACAATGCCTTGTTTTTTATATTTTTAGGAATATAGTCTTATTTTTATTTTTACTCTTTTAAAGGTATTTTATTTTAGTATTGTTCTTGATTAGTCATGTGCCCAATTTCTCAAGCCCTGCCCGAAATTTAAATTTAAAATATTTATCCGACCCGTCTCAATCCCGAACGAATATTTTTTTATTTGTCCCGGAAAGCCCGTCCCAAAAAATTATTTTCTCACCCGGTATGTTTTAATGAACATCAAGTTCTTGATTTTATCGTCAAATATATTTCCGAAATTGTAATCAAATTTACTCTTATCTAAATGAGGAATACATATATACATCTCGTTATTTAGGTGATCTAAAAAATTATATAAATATATATATTTCATAATATTATTTTATTTTTATGCCTAGCTGTATAATTTATAATTTAATTTAAATTTTTATTCACAAATTGAAAGAAATATATCGCCTAGTAACAAATAATAAATATTAGCTCTTTGTTTCTTGTAAAAAATTGGAATAGAATTTATTTTATTTCACAAAATTAAGTCAATAAAAATTTTAGCCCTACCCGGATCGGATTGAAAAACAGGCCCGACTGTTGTTAAACAGCTCGAGTGGAGCTGATTCTAAGCTTGAGATTAATAGATGCCCAGACATTTGTGCCATCTATGACCAAAATTTTCAGGCTCTCCATAATATTTTTCTAATAAAATATTTAGCTAGCCGTATTTAAAAATCGACTCAAATCGAGCCGTTTAACAACATTAGGCCCGGGCCTACTTTTGAACATCTCTATATTAAATGTTATTTTATATTGTGTTCTTAAAAATATAATAAATATAATTTCCTAGAGTATGATCGTTTCTATTTTGTAGTGTTGGTTAAAAGGCTCATTTTGAGCCGAATTTAAAAATGGCTAACTCAATATTTTATCTACAAAAATATTAAGCAAACCTGAAGATTTTTCTCATAGATGTTACAAACATCTATTAGCAAAATCTCGAGGTTCAGGCAAGTTTTTTCTGGCTAAAAATATTAAGTTAGCCGTTTTTAAAAATCGGCTAAATTAATCTGTTTAACAATGTCATTGCAGCAATAATTGTAGAATAACATAATGGATAATTTTCCTTAAAGTTATTTACTGTTAGAGACTAGGAAAGGAAAACTCGTTTTAATGAAAATTATTGGTCATTTGATGAATTTAAAATAAAATTATCTTTGCAGTGGGTTGAGAGATATGAATGATATCAAGTGAAACGAAGAATTAATGGTTCGATTTCCGAGAAGCCCACACTTTTTTAAAGCCAATCATAGCGAACAGTTAGCTAAGGGTTAGAGAGATGGGTAAAAAAATTAGAGTCATATATTAAGGGTTAGAGAGATGGGTGGAAAGGTTAATGTTATATATTTGAGAATATATAAAAGTGACATGAAAAGAAACAAGAAGACCACCAAATACGATTGTAGACATTCATTTATTGTGACTTTAATTAAAATTATTTTAGTTTTTTTAAAATTGAATATTTTTTTGCGTGTTGGATCATTGTTTTAGTATATGTAAATAAATGATAAAGTTGGATGATGATAGTATAAGTTTGTTTAATAATTAATATAAAAAATAAGTTATATACCCCATTATTTTGGTTTTAGAGTTGAATAATCAAGAAAATACAATAATTTTTATAAGGAATTATTTTTTATATAGTAGTTAGATACCGAGGCAAAGTTAATATATATTTTAGAAAACTGGCAAAATTTATATATATATGGGTTGTATTTAGAATTGATAGGTTTATTTCAATTCCTGAATTATCAACAACAAAATTTAGAATTGTAAAAATAATTGTAAAAACTATTGATTAAAACAATTTAAATTATATTTATTACTGTAATTTTACTTTTTTTTTAAAAAAATAAATCCTCGACAATTGAAATTGCTTCTAACAATAACCTAATTTTATAGATAATTTTACTATTTATATTGTAAATTGTTATAGAAATGTTATAAATTGTAAAATTTTAAATTGGAAATCGAGGATTGCTGTAACTGGAATGTTTCTATGATTGCACATTCATATATGCAAATATTTTTTCTAATTTACACAGCCAATTAATTAAATATTTTAACTTTGATATCTAAATCCTTTGCGCAGATATAAGACATATGGAAGAAATCAAAATATACGGAGTAAATGACTCAAAAGAGTTGAAACTATTTTTTAAATATCCACCATATTTGTTTTATTAGTTCTGTAAATGTTACAAAAACTAATAAAAATATATACCCTTACTTGAAATCCCTTCCTACACTCAAATTACAATTTAAGGACAACTAACTCAACTAGAATCCCTTCTAGGAATTTCAGAACAGTTATTTTGTAACAACACGATACTTTTATTATAATATTTTATTAATACAAAATGTCTTCAAACAAAGCTAATAATTTTACAATAATAATATATTCGGAACAAATTCCATAATTTTTTAATAATATATTCAAAAAATAAATCCTATAATTTTTTTAATAATCAATTTTTATCAGAAAAATCATAATAATCTACAATTTTATACGAATACTATAAAAACATTATTTATATCACGTTTTCTTTAATGTTAATTATAATCCAATCAACCTTTTTTTCGTTGATTGGCATTATGCAAAAATTAATATAAATTCATATATAAAACTACGACAGTTACTTTCGTTACACTTCATTTGTGAAAAAAAATTTACATTCTCGCTACTCAAAAACGTTATCCGGTACTTAAAAAAAATACTAAATATTTATGAATTTTCATTTTGTAAAAAATGTTTCATGCTGATGCCAGGGCATAATAAATAATCTTCATCTGAAGAAATAAATACTATTAACATATATTCTTATAAAATAAACTACATTATTGACTTTATAAAGTTCAACAATAATATGTAATAAATTAAATAAAAATTAAGATCTTTGATGGTTTGAATGAAAAAGCTTTGCTTAAATTATTTATAAAATTTTCGAAAAAAATATAATAAAATATATTTTTTATTATATTTTTAAGAAAAAATTCAAAATACGTTACCGTTACTCAAAAAAAAAATAGAAACGCGTTACTCGTTACACCCATACTATTATGGCGTTCTTTACTTCTAAAAACGTAGCGCCGTTAGTAACGACTTTACTTTCATTGACGTTACTTTACAGCACTAAATTGTTATTTATTTTACCAATAATAAATAATTTATATTATATAATAATATAAGGCAAATTTAATCGCGTTCCAAAGAATCTTTGCCTTAAATTGCATTTTTTTTAGAGCTCATAAGTGTTTTGAATCAGAATAAAATACATGTAATTCTCTAAACTGAGCTAAATTCAAAATATGGAACCAGTGCCTCTCTTGAAATATTATAACATCTAACAAAATCAACTAATTATATTCATTTTGTATATTATTATCTGATACCTGGGAATCGGGTAGTAAATAAATACTATTTAAAAATACATACCTATTTAAAATAGTACAAACCTAAAAATAGTAAACTCAGGCTTAGAATAAAAATTTAAAAACAATAAAATGTATCAATTAATATATTAAAAAAATTGGAATATGATGGATCATAAAATTCATTTGTTTTTTATATTTTTGTTATAAGTAGTTTACAAAATGGAGCCTAGCAATTCAAATGATTAACTATGCAAAACCAATTGTAAAATAAATAGACACATCAGATCAATAATCTCGGGCCACGGGCAAAAAACATTCGGAACAGAGAATGGGACGAGTCAGCCTATACCCCCAGGCCCATACCCAGCTCAGGTCAGATACTAATATTATATTTTCTTGCGTGCCTGGGCCGATCTTGGGCTTTTGTAAAAAAAATTTAAGGGCTTGGGCTTAAAATTTTTCATTTAAATTTAACGTATTTTAAGGATATTTAAAAAGACAAATTATAACAAATCATTATAATTTTATTAGCCTTATACCACAATACACTTTCCTACATACCTTAGAGAGTTTTAATTTTTTTTTTATTGCTTATTTTATCTAAAATCTCAAATTTATATAACAATAATTATAAAATTTTAAGTTTATAGGTAATAAATATAATTTATATTTTAATGGATCCAATTTTATTAACAATAACATGATATATGATGTAAAAACCATTACTCGGTTAAACGGGTGCATATTTGAATGTAAGCTTAAAATGCCATTTTTATGCTCATTATACATCCATTAAATTGGTTAATAATCCACAAATTAAAATAAATTAAAATTTAAATCACAGAAAATTTATTAAATCACATGTTTATTTTAAAAATGTACCGAAATTTATTAAATGATCAAAAATACATTAGAAGGTTTTATTTTTACCGGGTAAATAAAAGTATAAATAATTAGGGTAAAAATTTATTTTTACAGATACCCATAGCATAATTGAAGATTATAAAATTAGAAAAATTAATTGTAACATTTAATACGATTGAATATTTAATTGTTTACAAATTCCAAATCAATGTAATTTTGATTTCTCTCCATTTTTTATCATATTAAATTCATAAAAATTATACTTATTATAGAGATCGTTCCAATAGCTATTTATATTTTCTTCCGCATCTTTACTATCAAAGACATATATCTCGCCGTTTTCATTATCCATAATTGGATAAAGGATTTACCTTTTTTAAAATCATTTCCAGCTTTAATTGTGTCGTTTAAATTATCATTCCTATACATAGAAAATGCTATTTTGTAAATTATTTGATATATTATGAAATCATAATAGATTCCCTTTAATCTGTTAGATTTAAACTGTTTAAATTAAATGTGCCCTATTTCATTTTTTTAAAATCAATTTTAAGTAATAAATAAAGGATCCTATCTAATCTCAGAATAAATACTTGATGCTCAGATAAACTTAATTGGCGAGAAAAGTGCCAATTAGTCAGGTATAAAACTGAAACGTTCAGAAAAATATATTTGAAACGCTCAGAAGTAAACTTCAGTGCTCAGATTATTTTTTCTCAGTACTATAGATTTTAAGAAATTGTATACGATTATAAATTTTTAAAAAAATATTGGCCTCTTTCGGTTTCCTTGGACTTCTGTACCCTTTAATTTCAACCACATACGTCTAAAATATTACGATATTTATATCCATAAAAAATAATTTTTCCTCGATATAAAATTTTATTAATTATTATTTTATAGAGATAAGGCGCCATTTATCATATAGAAATATTGGAACTAACCATTCGATTATAATATATCAAACCACCCTAGCTGCAAAAGACATATCTATAGGGGTAAAAATGGGAAGACTAAATGAGGCTAAGTTTGCTTATTGACTGATCGAATTTCAATATATATTATTTGCAAAACCATTGATTCATTAAAATATTATACTAAAATATGTATATAATAAAAAAATTTATGAACATTTAAAATAAATTTAGTGCTTGTGCTACATATAAACTATCTAGCTATAACTATGTTATAAAAATCACAACTAGTGATCCATCGGGCCTAATTTTTCAAACCCGGCCCGACCCGAAATTTTTTTTAAAAAAATTTACCGACCTGGCCCGGCCTATATATATTTAAATATAGAAATTAATTTTTACAATTACTCAAAATAAAAGACATATGTTATGTTTAGTTTCAATAAATAAAATTAAATATTTTTATTTTACATAAAAAATTATATACTTAATAAATTTAGATATATTTTAAAAAAATTTCAAGGTCCCACCCGACCCGGCCAGAATTTTTTTTTTTAATATTAGGCCCGAACCCGGCCGAAGCCAATTATTTTAAATAAAATTAGGCCCTAGCCCCCTAACTTTGCAGATCTCTAATCACAACCTCGGAATACCCAGAATGTAAATAACATAAGAAGAAGAAAAAAATTATTCACTTTAATTTGAGAACCATGTCAATATATTATAAACCCCATCCCAAATCAATTTACCCGAAAACCCGAGTGATATTTAACACCGCCATCATTATCTTTAACTTAATACTCATGGATACGTTAGAAGGTCAGAATGCCCAAAGCGTTATGATGAATAAAAACCAATATTATCTGTATATCATTATATTAACTTTTAGAAGATACCAATATCGAAATATTATATTAGAGTTTCTTATAAGCTTAAAATGTTTGATTTTTGTCTTCCTTTACTTTTAACAGTTTTGAAACTTATTGAACAAGTTTAGGACTCAGCCACCCATAGCCGCTCGAAAACAAAATAAATATAAAAACTGAAACTTAACAAGTAGACCTTGTAAAAATTTATAGAAAATGGAATCTACTCTATGAAATGATTCTAAACCAGAATAACTTTTAGAAAAATATTTAGACCGGCTTAACGGTAGAATTGTATTTTTTTTTAAATAAAAGTCCTAATCCATGGCTTTAGGTTTTTCGAATGTTCAATTTAAAAAAATAGTCATTATGACAAAAAGGATATTAGAGAAGTAGCCAGGTAACTCCTTTAAAAATTTGTCAATCTATGTATGTCATTTTAAGCAAACAAAGATTCCATTTTTCAAGTTTTATCTTACTTAGTCATTCCAATCAAAGCTTGCAAACTTCGATATTTATTAGAGTACTACCATTAAATAATCGCAAAATTTTGGGAAATAGATTAAAATATATCTAATCACAAACACAATTCTTTTTTCTAAAACACTATATTATTATGCATAATTAAATTCTTAATTATATAACATCTTGCGAAGTAAAATTATATTAATAAAATTTTATTTTTATCTTTTGACTTATTAATAAATATTTTTTTTAGTAAACAGATTATAAGATAGATCTATCAGTTTGGATGATAGCATAAAAAGTCCTCAGACTGTTGTTGATACATGTGCGGCTTGCCCACAAATGTGTAGGGAGCTCATTTTTTAATTTTTTCGCTCAAATTAATTTATCCCATTTAGCAGGGTTGGGCAATTTTTCAGAGAATTGTATTAGGATACAGATACAAATACTTTATAAAATTTTGTATTTAAGATACAGGATACTTTAGAAAAATTTTAATATGATATAAGATATAAGATACTTGTATCTTTTTTAAAAAAAATTATCTAATATACAAGAAACTTTTTTAAAAAACTTTAAATAGTCAAAATCAAAATGTATAAAGCTTTATTTTCTTATCTATAATATAAATTTATAAAAAAAATTTAAAATAAATTGTAGAAAATAACAAATTTATTATATAAGATAATGCGATATTTTTTTTAATGATTGTATAATTAGTAAATAATAATAATTCAGCATTATTTTTTAATATTATTAATTTAATAATTTATGATTCAATCTTTGACGATTTGGTCTATTAACCATATTAGCAAAGCTAAATAATCGTTAAACGGGGGTAGAAAAGGGTAATATTGTGTTATATTTAATAAATATTTCTTTTATATATTTATAACTATTTAACATATTTATACTTCATCTGTCATCTTTCATATAATTTAGGACCTGTAATTCAATATCTACTTTTTAAAACAAAAGTAATCATCATCTTCATCAATTGAAGATTTTGTTGACGTATTAATTTCAATATTATTTTTAAAATAATTAAAGCTTCATGTATTAACATCCTGAAGGTATTTTTTTTCTTTTTCACCATCAATCCAACTATTTTTAAAATAGGGATGAGAAATAGTTGCCAAAAATGCGCTTTTAAAGTTATTATCAAAATCTTTAAATTTTTTATTTAAAGAATTTTCTACGGTAATAGCTAATGGTTTGCAAAAATGTAAGTTTGAATTAAATTTGTAATTTTTTTTAACGGCATTTAATATTGGAACTGATTCTCCATAATAGCAGTTGATTTCACTTTGTATTTAGTCAATCGTTATAGCCAATAGGGACATTATATCGCAATATTCTTCTAAATATTGAATTTCAATATCTCTTAATGGAAATTCTAATTTTTGACATAATTTAGGAAGTTCGCCTTTAAATTTTAATAAACTACTAAGACTATCAAACATACTATTTCATCTTGTGCAGCAAGGTGTAACTAATTGTTTTTTTTAAACTGCTTTGATAAGTTCTGCAGTTGTAGGCATATTACTAGCATTCCATAGCTTAGTACATTTGGCTATTGCGGGATGATGAATTTTAGAAATGTTAGGAGAATCCTTAATAGCTTTCTCGACATCTGTTGTGGCAATAAGACTTATCGTATGGCACAGACAACGAATGTGGGAATATGAAATGATAATGAATATGATTATAAATGTGATTTATTATATAATTATATATTATATTTTTAGATGCTTGACAAAATTTAATGACGAGTCCGCAAAACCACTTATAGATTTGTGGCATTCTTTAAATTCTGCAGTAATTTTATTATGATCATGTTCAAGTACTTGAAAAAATTTCCCATTTAAAATACTTAATTTAAATTTATAGTTATATTTTTCGGTTGGAGAATCATCTGAAGATGAATATAAGCATATTATTCTATTTTCTTCTTCCATTATTTTAAAATAGAAAGATATAAATCGATTCAAATAAAATATGGTAGTTCTAATTGTTAGCGAATTGCTCATAAATTTTCTTAAAATATCTAAATTCTGATTAAATTTTTCATATAAATTTTAAAACAATATCATTTTAAATTTTAATACTATTTAAATTAACTAATATAAATTTTTTTTAAAGTTTCTGTATCTTTTTGAATACAAAGTTGGTTAAGATACAAATACTTTAAAATAATATGTATCTTAGATACTGGATATAAGATACTTTCCAAAATTTAAAAAAAGATACTTGTATCTTAGATACAAATATCCGCGATACTGCCCAACCCTGCCATTTAGATGGAGATGAGAAATACCTATGCGCCACCCTGTTGAATCTTCAGCGATAGAGGCAAAAGCTTTATAGATCATGTACACGTAATTTTATACCATCGCCATTTTTAAAAAAAATTTATTTTAGGCATTTTCTTCAATTCGATATTCTTATCATATTTATAATTCTTTAACTACTTTTAATTTTCACGTTTTTTATTTAAAAAATTTGTTCATAAAATTTTAATTATTTTTAGGTTTTATTTGTTATCTTTCTATTCTTCAAAAATTTTATATACAAACCTTGATTTAAAAAAAAATTCATCTTCACTTTATATAATTTTGATTAAGTAATAAAAACGATACCCAATATTTTATATATCTTAATATATTTAAAAAAGTGCAAAACATTATATTTATATTAAATTATGCTAGGCATGTTTTCAAGAACTTCCAAGCTCGGAGTGGGGTGTGGGGGATTGTTCATTTGGGAGGGCCAATATTTTTTGAAATAAAAAGAATAGCTAGGCATTCGGAAATTTTTTTTTGCTATTTTTAGTGTAGATTTGTAAAAATAAATTAAAATAATATAAAAAAACAAATGATTTTGATTTTTAAATTTTAACATAAACAAATTAAGAGATAAGTTTATTTTATTTTTTTAAATATCCCATTAAAACTAAATATTGTTTTTTTCTATTTTTCATTGACAAAAAATTGGAAGTACAGCAGTCAATAAGAAAATATTGAATATACGTTATAAAATATTCAATAAGAAAATATTGAATAACTTACGTTATAAATATTATGAGGTGAGTAATTATAATGAAAGGTGACAGTTTGAGATCTCCAAGTGTCTAAGAGTGGTTTAGTTAGAAGCCACTTAGAAGAATGAGTCATAAGGAATATTGCCTATATCTTTGATGGCTACACCAAAATGGTCAAATACAATTGAACATGTTTCCAAATGGGTAAACCCTTATTTTTTATTGAAAGTTTTTTCGAATACACCCTCTAATTCGAACATACCTTAGAGAAATTGATCTCATAATATGTTGATGTTATATTTATTCCACCCTTGAAATTTGATATTAAATCTCAATTGCTTACAAATTAAATATGATTCTTAAAAAGAATCTTGATAAATAGCTGAGTGATTTTCATTCCCCTTCACCCGAAAAACTTCACTCCTATCTTATATAGGCACTTAATTTGGCTGTGTTCTACGAGCATGCATTTCATTTACCATTATATCCTATAAAAAAAAATTTATAGGGTAAGGAACTAGTGATGTTAAGGTAACTAGTTACGTAACTAGTTACCTGTTGGCTAAAAAATAACTGTAACTAGTTATAATTTTTGAAATGTAACTACCAAAAGTAACAAAGTAACTAGTTACTTTTAAAGATATATTTAAATAATTAATTTTATTTTTAATATGTTGTGATAAATTAATTTTAAATTAAATTTATTTTTTAAATTAAATTTATTAATTTAAAATTTTGTGAAAATGTCTGATTGTTATAATTTCCCGTTCAAATTGATTTTATTTTCTTAAATTGTTACATTGCTGCTGGGCTTCATAATTTTGTAAGCAAATTTAAGTAACAAATGTAGCACAATATATTTTTTCCCGTCAAGTAACAAGCATTGGAACTTCATATCATACGTAATAAAAATAAATTTTAATTTAGTATAAGGAAAAACAAAGATAGATTATTTTAGAATTTAATATTAAATTATTAATCATTACTTACAAGAACCAAGTCTAACAAAAGCATAAGCACATTACTCAAATTTAAAAAAATGATTACAACATCACTTGATGTAGTTGGATTTTTTGACCTTAAGTGCCAAAATATTCTGGATAATGAACTTATAGAAAATTCTATCATATCTAACAAGTAACAACACTTTTTCTTTATATAACGATTTTCCAAAGTTAAAATTACTCTTTATTAAATATAATGTTGTTCTAACATCAAGTGCTCCCGTAGAGCGCTTGTTCAGTCTAGGTAAGCTCATTTTTGGAGATAAACGAGCACGTCTCCTAGATAATAACCTTGAAATTAATTTGTTGTTAAAAGCAAATAAACATTTATTAGATTCTAATTTTTATGAAAAATATGTTTTTTTTTTCATTGCAAATATATATTTTTATATTCGATGTAAATATTCAATTTTGCGATATTTTTTTATATAAATAAATTGTATATTATTTTAAATAACTGATTATACTTTGTTTATCCTAATTTTTTTTATATTAAATAAATGCATTCAATAAATAAATAATGCGCTATGAATGATGTATAAAGTAAGTAACTAGTTACTTTTGAAAATAACTGTAACTAATAACTAGTTACTTTTGTAAAAATGTAACTAGTAACTGTAACTAGTTATGTTTTTGCCAATGTAACTAGTAACTGTAACTAGTTATGTTTCAAAAGTAACTTTTAACATCACTATAAGGAACCCACTATTGGCGAGCGAGAAGAATTGATTTTTGTTCATCTCAAATGTTTTTTTGTCTTTTTTATGAGCTAATTTATCTTTGAGTTTTTGAACTTATATAATTGATTCTGCAGATTATAAATATATGGGAACTTGATCCCATCTTTCTAGCTTACCTAGAAAGGTATAAAATAAATCAGATTTAAGCAGCTCTGGGAAAATCTTGCAAGGACTAAGATTGCATTTATAGAGGTTAGTGTTCGATAAACCAATGTTATGCACCAAAATAGATTTAAAGGCATATTAAGGCATATTAAGGCATATTGAAAATCTTTTTAATATTTTTAATCAATACAAAAAAAAATAATTACGTTATTTTGCTAAATTTGTTTCAAAAATACTAGCTTTGAAGTTTTTTGTATTTTTTTTGATATATTTTATCGATATTTTGCTTAATATGTTTGATAAATTGTTAACTTTTATTTTTTGTGGAGGGATGTTAAATATGCAAAAAATTTCCCCATGGCCTTATAGTTGTTAAGGGTAAAATGATTTTTTTATATATAATAACTCAAATCATGGAAGTGGTTCTAACTTATATATCTTCTTGATTAATGTTGCAGCTAGCAGATTCGTATGGTAATACATCGACCTAGGGCATGGCCTTAATGCTCTATTTGAATTTACGATAAGTGAATAGCGATTCATGTATTCTCATTTTTGTTCAAAAAATATTTTTTTTACTATAAAAAAAATGTCTAATCACTACTCACCTACAGAATTGTAAATTTCGACCTCAGAAACATAGTGACTCAAGACCTAATGCAGATGTAAAACTTTCGAATTTCCGTCATTCTATTATTTATGAATCTCAGTCATCTTAACAACAAGTGTCATATAATTTAATTAATGTGTATCAATACAAACGCTTGTGGTGTGCCATTTTGGTGTCTCAATAAACAATTTACACTAAAATTTTTAAAAATCAGTTCTGATTTAACAATTTAAAAAAACGATATAACACAAAATGGCATCACCAGATGATTTGTATTCAATAATGTCTCCTGATCAGTCAAGTATTACATGTCTTTGACTGCAGTAGTCGTTTATAACGTTACAAGTGCCATTCATTATAAAAAGTTTAAATTAAGGATTAACGCCAAAATATTTTATTTTAATCACATAGATAAGTTTAAATTAAAAATTACAATATCGATATTATAAATATTAGAAATAATAATTATAAAAAAACATATTATTTTAAAAAAATTGAAAATTAAAAGAATATTTAAAAATTCAAGAAGAAAATAAATATTGAATAATTTATTTAGATATACTTATCATGTGATATAAATTACAAAAAATTATAAATACCATATATTTAATGTAAATTTATAAATTTAAATTATATAAATAAAAAAAATTAATTATAAATTTTTTATGGTTTTATGGTATTATAGAAGTTGTCACGTTAGCTTGTCTAGTAATATTTATTGGCGCCGTAGTTAAGTTTGTTTGAGAACTAGAAAGTGTCGTTACATTCGTGGATAGAGTCAGAATTGAAGTGCTCCCGGTAGAGATTTGAGTTGTCACGTTTGAAGATGGTATAGTGGCAGAAGTAGTATTTTGCTGAGTAACAGTTGAATTAGTTTGTAATATAGTACTATTGGATGGTGATGTCTGAATGGTAGTAATGGATGGTGTAGTTTGTATGGTGGTAGTAATGGATGGTGTAGTTTGTATGGTGGTAGTAATGGATGGTGTAGTTTGTATGGTGGTATTAATGATGGATGGTGTAGTTTGTATGGTAGTAGTAATGATGGATGGTGTAGTTAAATTGTTCATTTTAAGAGTTGTAGTTAATCTATATATGTAACAAGGACATTTGAACTTACGATTAAATTTTCTGCATGACTGAAATGCCTGGTGAAAGACTTTGCCAAGTCCGCATTTGAAAACTCGTTTATCACGATTGTCACAATCTACGAATTTTCTAGATATTAGATATATATTAAATAGTTTCGAAAATATTCAGAAAGTTTTTAATATTACCGGCATCCAGGAAGGCCCCTAAATCGTTTCCCTCTGTTACCGCAAATATATTGGATATTATATGTACATTTGATGCCTTTCCTGCTTTTACTAAATCTTGCCTAAAATTCATATAAAAGGCATTTTGTTTTAGAATAATTAACCCTTTTAAATTTTATAATAATAACTCAATAATATTGGAACCCCCTTTCCCTTTCTTGATAAAAGTTTTCCTTCATACGATAAAAAGCGTAATTTAGATTTTTGAGGTATGTATCACTTGCGGTATATTTTTAAAATGAACATACGATTGAATAAATTATCTGTGATGGAAAATTATTTATGAATAGGAGCCATTTAAGCTGTTTAAGATGGATATTAGAATATAAGCCTAAAAAATCCTTTATTTTTTAAAATTTATCCATTGTAGGGATTATTAGCAAATCTATAAGTAAAATTTCCATCATAAAAAATTTATTAACATGTATGTTGTTTTTTAAAGTGATATAAGTCTCAAAAATAAGCTTTTTATCGCACAAATAAAAACGTTTGTCAGCATATTGAAGATAATTTCTTCTAATTTGTCCATATTAATATACAATATCGTTCCTAAATATATAAATCAAAATAAATATTTTATTAACATTTCTCTCTTTATCATCGTTCCCATGACTTTCTTCTTCAAGGTCATTTAAATCATCAAGTTCATCCCAAAAGCTATTTAAATCATTCTCTTCCGGGCTTGTGTCATGAAATCTATTCGGTTTACCCAATATTTTGTTATGTCTTTCCTCGTCAAAATCTGCCAAAGGATTTATACCTTTGCCGAAATGATCGTGGTCAGGTTCTTTGACGTGATGGTTTTTATTATGACTTTCTAAATAATATAAATTAATAAAATGATAAAGTGGTAAAAATTTTATTTGGTTTAAACCTAAATACTAACAGAAACTTATTTCGTTTAAATACTTTCTAAAACCATCACTCTAATTTTTTTTGAGTTAATATACTTTATTAGTTCATTTAATATAATATTAGGTTACTATCGGGATAAGGATGTTGAGATTAATTTTAGATATTAGTAAGAAACAATTTAGAATAATAAAAAAAAAGGGTTTCAATCAGCAGAAAATCGATTGGAATTGTGTTAGATTAAAATGTTTTGCATGAGAAAAAAGTTGATAAATTAGGCATTTTTAAGTGGCAAATGATTCGAATATATTTTTTGAATATTACATTTCATAGGGCAGGGGGGAGAGCAAGGGGGAATTTTTCCCTTTGTAAATTTGTGTGTTCTCGTAAATATCATTTGAGATAATAAAAAATTCCCCCTTACTCCCTATCTTCCAAAAAATGTATATTAACTCGATTAAAAAAAATTTGAAAGAAAAATTAGTAAAATTAATAACTTTTTAAAATATAGTAAGGAAAAACCTAAATAATTTTTATAAATCTATATCCAAAGGCCTACAATAAATGGGCCTAAAGATCTTCAATAAAATTTATGTGGAAAACCCCATTTAATAGTACCCCCCCCCCCATCTAAATCCTGGCTACACTTATGCTACATTCATTTATAAAACATTAGACTACTCTCTAGATGAGGATGTTGAGATGGGAGTAATTAATATAGTAAAGAATTTTATAGATAAACAATAATGGAGGAATAGAAGAAGTAATGTTGTTACCGTCTCGATTTGAGTCGATTTTTTAAAAAATTTACATCTCAATATTTTATCCTCAAAAATATTATACACGCCTGAAGATTTTGCTTATAGATCGGACTTAGGTTTATACATCTATTAGAGAAATTTTGAGTCATAGGAAGTCTTTTCCTGGTTAAAATATTTCCATTTTTAAAAATTGGCTCAAATCGAGCCATTTAACAACACTAAGAAGAAGTCTATACTATATAAAACTGATTCAAAATACGATGTTCAAAAAAGGGTGATAGCTACCTATATATAAATATTATGCAAAGAAAGAAAGAAAAATATTCAAATAGAAAAAGTAAATTACCTGTAATCTTAAAACTTGCTAATATTAAAATTGAGAACAAAAAACTAGCCGTCATGGTTTTTAATAGAAAGTAAAAATGTTAAATCTAAAATAATTTATATATAAAACGCTATATATATACTGTTATTATCATTATTAATTTTCTTAATTTTTTATTCAGAAAAGATTAGAAAAAGGTGATAATAGATAAATTAACCAAAATCAAAAAAAAATTTTAAACGAAAATTTTAATAAATTTATACACTTCTTATCTTAAATAAATTTTTTAAATTTATCTGTAAATTTATAATATATTTTTTCCCCCAAATTTTAATCTGTCGTTTAGAATATTTTATAATTTCCTGTATTAATAAGATAGGAAAAAACCTCAAATACCTGTGAAACCTGATAATGGATAAAAATTAAATCGGAGGTGTTAATTTTTTCTAAAAAAAATGCTAAGTTTGGCGTTACGATTATTGTCCTGTTGGTCCGTCTTGTTGTTTATTGTCATCGTCAACTTGTCATCATCTCGTTTGATTATTTTTCGTTGTGATTTGATGTTGTAATTATCATTATAATAGTTATCATTATTATTTTTAATTTATCAAGAATAGAATAAATAAGTTTTTACTTACTATGAATTATAATTAAAATTTATTTGGTAATGAAAATTTCTAATAGTTTAATTAAAATAGCGAAAAATGTTTTTATTAGGAGGTTTAACTAATGAGATTCAACCATAGATTCTTTATAGATTGAACTAATATAAACATAGAGTTAAAAGCTAATCATCCTCCTCATTCAAATGATACTCATGAGAATATCTCAGAGAGAATTAGTGGTGATTTGACTGTATGAAATTGAATGTAAATCAAGTAATGTCTTCAGTGAATTTATTGGCATTCCATTAATATCAAAAGTATCATATGCATCATAAATCATATTTTAAATATATATAATGAATTAATAACATGTCACTATTGAATAATAAATAATGTATCACTGGATCATAAATAATACATTACTATCTAATAAAAACATACCTTATATATCTCTTTTTGTCAAAAATTAAAATAGGTTAAAATAAATCATTTTAAAAATGTGCATAACAAAAATAAAATAAAACAAAAATATACTTTATTCAAGAATGAATTTAAGTTAGGTGACAAAATAAGAAGAAATATAAATTGTAACGCAATACTAATATAAATGAAACTAAAATGTTTTCAATCATGCAATGAGGAATAAAACTTAAATATATTTATATATAACATTCCCTCCTTTGTTTTAGTGGGTGGGGGGGGGGGTCTTACTAAGTTTAGCGTTACGATTCCTGATTGTCCATCTTGTTGTTATCGTCATCGTCATCGTCAACTTATCATCATCTCGTTTGATTGTTTTTCGTTATCATTTGATTTATCATGATAATAGTTATCATTTTATTTTTAATTTATCGCGAATAGAATAGCTGAAATAAGAATGAATTGGAATGACCGAGATAAATCTACCAAGTTTTTTTTGTTAAGTCTTAAGTTTGAGATAAAGGTTACTAGTCTGGTCATAATGAGAAAAAGAAATGACATTGTTCCGATATTTTTCACATTTCAATCTTTCTGTGGCTAGTAGATCTTTGTTTAAATTGATGGAGCCAGAAGGCCGATTCAAGAAAAATCCAATATTATGAACTTGAAATCCTCCCATGGCAATCTAGTAACTCCAGGTCTTCTCTAATCTGTAAATATTGGGGGGGGGGGGGTGTTATGGAGCTGCTTACTGCTTCTGTTGCATTGGAGTTCTTTGTGGCTTCTTGCATATTTATGTGAAGTGATTGAGTTAATGTTCACCTTTAGCTAATGTAAAACTGAATTCTTAAGAGTTCTAAGCTAAAGTTGTTAAATGAGATTGACCCTAAAAATTTATTTACTGAACTGTTGTTCAAAGCAACAAAGGAAGAATGCGACATTTTGCATTTTATTTTTACTGTTTACATAATGGTGTAATTTATCAGATTACATGATTATGAATTCTAATATTCATATATGTAAAAATATTTTTATTTCTATAAATAATTTTTCAAACTTTATTTATTAATTCTATTCCTTTGTGAAGAGATTCTAACATTTCTCCTCTTATTTTTTAAATTATTTTTACAAGACGCTTCCTTCAATCTTTAGTAATCTCTTTACAAATAGTTCTGATTAAGAATAAATGGATGTAATGCATTTGTATAGAAAGCAGAGGCCTACAGAGATTGAGAATTTTAAACATTATACTCAAACTTTTAAAAAGTCTATTCTCAAACTGAGCCCGCCTTTAAATTTTCTTATTGCCAGGGTATATCAGAAAATGGGTGCTTATCGAAGAAGCTGCAAATTAAAAAATATAATTCTACCAACATATCAAATAAATCAAAACTTTTACTCCATGATTTCTCTTTTTTTTTATTATTTCTTTTTAGATATTTTAAACAGCTGTTTCTCAAATTTTAACTTTTCTAACCCTTTCTGTTGTCTGTCGATGGAATAGTTAACAGTTATTTATATAACGTTGATAAATTCTAAATGCCAGATAAATTATATAATTAAATTGTGAGGTAATATAAAACTATGGTTAGTTCAATTAACGATATCATCTTCATACATTCACTACGGCTAGAAGCTAAATATCGTTATAATAAATCAGCAATTATGGAAATGATACTATTAGATTTAGTCCATCATTTTCAAAAGTCTTTAATATAACTTTTTATACAGATATTTTCATCTAATCCCCTCTGGAGTAAAATAAAAAAATCTGTTTGTGTTATATCACTAAATCATTCCTTTAATTTCATAGCCGCTAAATCTAATGACATAAAAAAAACGACCCCCTATCTTTATAAAGGGAAATGGCAGACCCTGCCCAGGACCCTAACCAGACTGGCGTGGGCCATAGAATAGTATTTCATATTAAAAAATTCGGGTCGGGTTTAATCAACAAACTTGATCTAGGCCTAAAAATAATTTTTTCCCACAAAACCCATATAAGACCGAGCAAATTAAAAAAATTTAAATATTAATTATATCATGACATTGACTTGATTAAGAAGATGAGAAAAGCGAAGAGCATTTTATTAGAACTCAAGGAAATTAGGGCTAATGTTGATGAAGAATTTAGTATTTTGTGTATTGTTGAGTCAAAAGCAGAGCTATAGGTGTTTAATATTTGTTTCCCTCGACTTGCAGCAAGGCAAACTCTTCGTTAAAACATTAATATAGGATAATAGAAGAGTATATCTTAGATACAGATACATTTATAAATAAATGAATGGTTTTTAATTTATCATGCAGCACTCACCATCTGCAAATATTACATCCACAAAAGCTTTCTCAATCTTTTTCAGATGGTGATAGGGAAAAAAATATTTGTTAGATTTTCATCATGAAGATGTTAAAATATCTTATGATGCCTTATTAGCTGAATAACTATGTATGTAGGATTAACTATGGTTGATATAGTCTCAAAAAATGCTATGGATGCTAGAGATCTGCAAAGTTAGGCCCGGCCCGTACCCAGCCCTAGTCCGGCCCGGCTAATCGGGTTCGGGCCGGGCCCTAATATTTTTTCAAAAAAATCAGGCAGGGTCGGGTAGGACCTTAGAAATTTTTTTAAATATATCTAAATTTTTTCAACTTTATATTGAATTTTTTATGTAAAATAAAAATATTTGATTTTATTTATTGAAACTAAACGACATATAACATATATCTTTTATTTTGGGTAATTATAAAAATTAATTTCTATATTTAAATTTCGGGCCGGGCCGGACTTGAAAAATTAGACCCGATGCAGATCACTAATGGATGCTCTGTATTATTTCAAACACATTTTCGATTATTCTTAATGTATTAAAAGGGTTTATATATTAGCAACTCTTCCTATTAGTAAACTAATGAGAGAACATTCTCTTTTTTAAAAAGAATAACAGAGTCCTGCAGAGGTACTATTTGCAGGGCACGGCTCGGATTTTTTTTTAAAATTTTTTACGTCCCGGTCTAGGCTTTTTTTAAAAAAATATTTCAGGCTCTGCCCGACTATATAATATTATATTATTATTGGTTTAACATCAATCTCTATGCCATTCATTAACAATATTATTTTCTAATCAACCTAAAACCACGATGCATTTTTACTCTTGTAATATTATTTTACTAGAGGAATAGCAAAATTGTTCTACATCTCTCTAAAAATAATTCAAATATATATCTTTTTTAACATAAACAATCTTTCTTTACTATAGTTCCCTCTGACTTGCATGATTAAAATATAGACATTCTTAGACTATTTTATTTATAATATTTAATCTCTGCATATTTCGTTTCTTAAATAAGAAATATTAAAAAGTTGGTATAAATAATAATTATTCCGATAAGGGTTTTTTGAATCCTTTTTCTTATTATACAATAACTAAACTAATATGAACTTCCATAAACAAATCAAAAAGAACATTAAAATTAAAAATGATAGTAAATAAGTAAATACTGGATATCTGAGTTAATAATATATATTTATAATATAAAAAAACTATATATTAATATGAATAAGAAATCGAAAAAAAATTAATAATTATCGATACTTGATTATAACTAAATAAATAATATTAAATTTTATTAAAAACTTTAAAATTAAATCACATTTTTATAATAACGAGAATTTTTTTTTAATCAGTTGAACATATTAATGGATATGCAAAAGTTAAATATAAAAAAAATATTATAATATAATATACAATAAAGATATTATTATATATACTAATACTATATAAAATAAATATCCATGCAATGATAAATTTATCATTTGCTATGTATTTAGGGTTTCGGCTTAGTCGTACCAATAATTATTTTTTGCGAAGTGGAAAGAGCTTTAGTACTCATGGGGGCTAGAGTTGTCGTAGTTAGTTTAGTAGTAGCAGTAGTCATTGGCTGCTGAGTAGTTGTAGTGGTAGTTTGTATGGGGGTTGTAACGGATAGTGTAGTTAAGGTGGTTGTAAGAGTAGATGTAGTAGGTGTAGTTACTGTTTGCTGAGTAGTGGTATCTGTAGTTTGTATGGGGGTGGTAATAGAGGGTTTAATTAAAATGGTAGTTTTAAGAGTATTCGATAAGATATTACCTATGTAACAACGACATTTGATATTTCGATTAATATTTTGGCACAATTGAGTTTTCTGGTGAAAGATTTGACGGCGTCCGCATATATAAATTGCTTTCTCGGGATGATTGCAATCTACGAATTTCCTACCATATTAAGTAAATAATTTTTAAACATTTTCTCTAATAATATTAATTTGTTACCGACAACCAGGAAGTTCCCTAAATCGTTTGCCTATACCAGAGCAAATGGACTCGGTATTATATGTGCAGTAGATGTCTTTTCTACGATTGCTAACTTTTGACTTGAACAAAATCATATTTTTTTAAAAAAAGACATAGAGATAAATAAAGATAAGCCTCATAAAGTTACTGTGCTTTAAAATGAAACAATTATAATTGAAAACTAATATCAAAATGCTCTAATTATATATTTCAAAGTTAGAAACATCTGTCTCTAAACACGAAAATTATTATTTCATTTACCATTCTCTCATCTCCATAATTTTCCCAATTTTTATCTTCATCAAAATTATCCCAATCATCGAGGTCATCCCAAAAGCTATTTGTATCATATTCGTCTGGGTCATTGTTATCAAAATCCTTCCCCCATACTCTGCTATTTCTTCCTTCGACATGATGAAATACAGGATGATTTGAATCTATATCAAAATGATGACCATGCCCATGACCATAACCATGCCCATATTGTTTCCAAGATGCACGTCTATTATGGCCTCCTATATCGAAAAAAAATTGTTTTATATTATTTTTATTAAAAATTAATGAGAGAAGGATCAATATCAAGCAGGGCCAAAAAAATATTTTATATAATATTTAACAAAATTACCTGCTACCTTATAACTTGCTAATACTAAAGTTACCAAAAAAAAACTAATCATCTTAGGTTATTTTATAAAATAAAAATTTTAATTCAAAATAGTATCAATATAAAAGCCTATTGTATATTAATTTTTAGCAACTTTTAGATTATAAAAAAAAAGATAATTACGATGAATAAACCAAAATATTTAAAAATTAATAGCCAATTATAACTTTAAAATCGTGGGGATTAAAATATATCAAATCTCCCCACATTAAAATTTAAAAAACTATATTTAAAACCTAATCTAAAAATATTTTTTTTGAAAAATTAATAATCTAGTCGTTTTAAAATTTTTTTTCCAATTTCCTGATATTGATCACAAGGGGGAAAAAATCATAAATACTAACTGATAATGATTAACAAAACTAAAATTTTATATTTTAATCGCGAATATTTAGATAACAACATTAAAACCATATTTATATTCTATAACATATACAATACATTAGAAAATATTTTATTGATTCGTGATTCATAAAATAACAAAAATATAAAAAAAAAATTAAAAAATCTATCAAGCATTTAATATAGTGTGTGATTTAAAACGTTTGCATTTTGTGTGCTTATGACAAATTCAATATCTTCTTCCCTCTGTAACTTTAGATAAACAGTGTTGACACAAATCATCAGGTGTTCTCGTTGTGTAATACAACTAACTTGTATTTATCATTGCTCTTTCCTCTAGATTATATCATTATATTAGTCAATTTTCATATCTTCAAATTGGGTTTTCTTTGATGAATCTTTTTATACGAATGCCTTCCTCGATACTGTTTATTATCTACTTCCTCTTTTAAAAAAATTAAGTTTTTTAGCATTATTTTAAAAAAGCAGAGCTATGAACGTGAACCAGAACAATATTTCAATGAACCAAAATCCGAACACTTTTTTAAAATTTAGGATTCACGGTTCAATAACATTTTTTTAAAATATAATTTATTAAAAATAATATTAATATCAAATATAAAAAATTATTTTTTTGTGAAAATTATTTTGCGTGGAATAATTTTTACTATATTTTAGAAAATACTTCATTTTATATATAAATTTTTAAAATTTTTACCACCATATTTTGTAACTCTTTTTAATAAAAGACAATAATATATATTTTAGGAAAATTTATTTTTGTTTGTTGGATTATTAAAGGTAAAAAAAAAAGAAAATAATCACAAATAAATATCTTTGTTAATTCCAAGTTGCAATGCAATGTCAAAGTTAGGCATAAAAAATCGTTATTTTAATTTAAGCATCTAGATTTTGTAAGATATCATGATATTTCGCTTTTATTTTTATGGCAAGGCCTAAATATAGTAAAATAAAATTTATAAAAAGGCTGATGTTTCTGTTATTTTTATTAAATTTTATAAGTCTTTATTTTTCTGGACCAAGAGCCCACCTGAACCCGAACCTACCTGAACCCGAACCTGGTTCAGATATATTTCACTGAACCATTTTTTTAGAAGGAGGGTTCACGGCTCTTTAAAAAACATTTGAGATGTATATAAAAATATTTAATTAATTTTACCTCAATAAAATATTACATTGTTATACATTTAGGAAATTTAATTTGATTAATATTAGATATCTCTTAATGGATTTTTTTTATTATGCAATCAGTTTTATATTTAATGTCTTCTTACGATAAAAGGAGAATGCAGAAAATATTTCTTTCTTATTTCTTTTTTTCGCTCGTTCTTTATCTGTTTTCCTCCATTTAAAATTGTGAGACAATATAGATGATTTCTTGTAATTAATAATGTCTCTAGAACATTGTTATCATTTGAATTATGATTTTCAATGTTACCTGCAATATCTATAAATCCTCTTACCATTAATTTCGGCAGTTTTTCTCAATTGGGTTTTTTTAAAGTGAGCCTGTGCTTCTTAAATCGTTAGAAAGCGTTTCATTTTTAATCATTTAAGTAAAATAATATAAAGTTAATAGAAATACAGAAAATGTATTAAAATGAAGATCATTAAATATTCTGCGAAAGGAATCTCAATAAATATCTAATTTTATTATTGATAGTTAGATGGGTAACATGATAGTCGTATAATGGAAAAGAAAAATTACATTTTAAATGATCAAATCATAATATCATGTGATTTTAAATTTGATATGTGAGAGCTATCGAACCTTAAACAGCAACCATAATAGGTTTATTGCTTAAACTGTTTGGCAGAGGAAGGAAGGAGGAGCTATAAAAATTAAAAAGAATATATACGTTATGAATACTTTTTAAAAAATTTAGTGGGGAAGAGGTTTAACCTTCCTTTTTCCCTTCCCCCGCCAATAGATCCTGAGATGGCCACCTATCACATATAAATTATATTTTATAGCTTATCTAAATTCAAAGTTGATAAAGGATCTAATCAAAAGATCGCTGATCCTGAATTCGATCCTAAATTTGTTAATTTTCCCGGATTTATGATCCAGACATAAATTGAGGATCGTGATCGCGATCCTTTTTTTAAAAAAGTCGATCCCGGATTTCGATCCTCTTATTTTATCGATTAACAAGTCTGTCTAATTTTAATTTAATTTTCAAAATATTTTAAATTAATTTATAATATAATATATTTAAAAATTAAATTTATTTATAAAGTTTTAGACAATTGATATTAACTATTTTATGAGCGTTATTTGGTAATTCAAATTCATCTCTAAAAGGTGATACAAAACAATCAAAATATATATTAAATCTTCATTATTTAATAGATAATTCTATCCATTTCGGTGAGAACAATGATGAATGCATAGCTAATGCTAAGAACATGAAGTTACAACCTTTAAATTTAAAAACAGCATCAGGCATAGAAGAGAAGATTTGATTTAACTAGAACTTAGGAGAAGGGTGAGGATGATATATTTCAGATTAAATTAACCATTTATGAATACAAATTACAAAATAAAATAATATTTTAATATTTTCAAGGTACAGAACCGTAATTTTTATATATGACCACCAAACGATATTTCTAGAGGTATTGCCTCTTATATGTACTCTTACCAAATATGATTTGACATTAACGTTAAATCTACATTATAAATATAAAAACCATTATAAAATGAATGACATTACAATGTTCTAAGTTTAAATACTATCTCTATAGAGCATAATTAATATAAAAGTTACACCGGGGATAGATTTATCTAGGGCAGGTATTTTCTTCTTAAATAGTTTCCGTGATTTAAAATTTAAGGCAAATTTGTATTTAAATAAGAAGCTTAAATAGTCTCAAAAATATAAAAAAATGAATATATAAAATTTAATATGTAAGAGACATGTGTAATACCGGGGCAGATGATTTCTCAAATAGTTCTAAAAACTAATAAACTTTATTTTTGAAATTTAAACCATAAAATAATTATGATATATTTTAATACAAATTTTTAAAATGACTCATTTATTTAATGGTAATTTTTTACAGGCACTCGAAACTAGTTCTATATTTTTTTTTGTATGAGTATAATGTTTAAAAAAATAATATCAGAAATTTGATTAGGTAATTTTTTCATAGAAAAAAATGCGATTTTTTGGGAAAGATGTACATAAACAATTTTTAAATCGATTGTTCAATTGAACTTGAGTAAGATACATGGCAAATGTACACATTTTGACCAATTTTGAAAGAAATTGATCCAATAGAGAAAAAGAATGGGGATGGAGGAGGCGATTCTACATCTTTGGACGTTTAACCCTGAATTCTCCGTTAGCGCGAATTCATGGCGAAGCGCATAAAATTCACAAGAATACAAAAATAAAGCATATTTTGTATGCCGGCGGGATATCGCTCTAACTGTGAATGCAGAATAAAGCACTTCTTCCCTAATGCAAAGATAATTTTTGAAATATATCAATAAATAAATTTGACATTATAATTGATGTCAAATTCTGATATGGATTTTTTTTTAAATTGCAAACCTATTATAAATTTTCTAATAATGAACATTTTGACATAACCTTGTCGTAAGGAAAAGTAAAAAAAATAAATATATAAATAATATCTAATTCTCCACTTGACCCATCGTATTAAGATTTGAATGGAGTTAAGAGATTGGATAAACTAATTTTAGAAAAATATTGTCTTGAGAGAATTTACTTTATTTTTAAACTCTCTAACCATTATAATATCCTTATCACTTTATACTTTAAATATAATAAAGCATAGATATCGTGAAAAGCAGTAGAGTTGTTAAAAGTTTTCCTATTTAATTTAATTTTCCAGTTTTTTAAAACGTATAACTGACAAATTTTAATTATTATTAGAGATAGAGTTTCCAACTGGTTCCTTTTATCCAAAGAATAAATATTTCAGTTTTCGCACTTTTTACATAAAAGTTTAACTAGACTTTTTAAGGTATTATTCCTTTTATAACTTTTTTAATGTAGTTTTTATAAAACAAAAAGGAAGAATCTAATAAAAATATTATATTTTTATCTTATAGAGACATAACCATTCTAATGTTCGCAAATTATTCTTTTTTAAATCGAGGTTTAGGCAATATTTTTCTGGCTAAAATATTGAGTTAGCCGTTTATTTAAAATCAGCTCAAATCTAGGATAACAACACTATAAAATACATAATATACACTTGCAATTATAATTTAGATATATTTATTTATTTTTTATCTTTTTAAATTTTAAATTATCGATCTAAACATAGTAAAAAGAACATACATTATACTATAATATAAATATTAATATTGTGTATGGATGATAATAATTATGAAAATTGCGAAACTAATAACAGTAATAAATAACTTTTTTATATATAAAAAAAGAGGCAGAAAAATTATATTAAAACGGAATAAAAAAAATATTGAGGACATTTATAAATTATGTATTGTCACCTTGATTTTCATTTTTTTTGTGTTTTTACCAGCGAATAAAGAAAACAGATAAATTTATAGTGGCATCGTAAATTATTCCTCTTACATAAACCTTTTATTTTTGTGGTATTTAATTTATAATCGTAATTTTATTAATTTCATAGTTAAAATTTGGCTTAAAAATCATAAAGAATAATAAAGATGATCGAAAACTAATAAATGATAGATTCTATAGAATCCATCGGCATCGAATTCGTGTCCAGGGATCTAAATAACGATGTTGATACACCTATTCCAAATATATTAGATTCTTCCAAAATTGAATCTACAGATCAACCTTTTTCTAATATTAGCGAGGTATCGTCACATCGAAATTCTGGAAATATTAATATCACGGTAGAAAACGTCAACCATAAATCAGATAAACCAACTCCCCACGTTGAACCTCAAATAAGACGCAAAAATCTTATGACAAAGATTGATAGTGAATCTGACCATTCGAAATTACCCATTAAAAACGTACGTAGATCATCGACTCTTCCAAATCCTAAAATGCATAAGCAGATCTCTTTTCACAAAGATAATAACATAAAAGTGATTGACTATGATAACAAGTCCCGCCACCACACTGTCCTACACAAGGTATTCTTGAGTGTATTGAGGACCGAGAAAAACATAACATGTTTTAGTAAATTCGTGGCTTCCACTCTTTGCGTTGGTATCTTGTTTGTCATAACTTTATCCTTCGTTCTTTACTTCCATTTTGTGTGGAATCCTAATTCTAAAAACGTTAATATACTATGGGGTTCCCCTTCTGATTCTAAAAATGATAGTGGCGACTCCAATACAACAAATGTATCAAATGCCGATTTTAATCAGACCAATTTTTCCTCCATGGTTACCACAATATTGATAACTAAAAAAACGTCGCGTTATTTCGGCAAAAAATTAAAAATTATATGAGGGCAATAAATAAAATGTTGATATTCTAAAGATATATAAACGTTTTATGATGAATTATGTATTATATATATCTTCACAGCTTATTATAAGTTTTTAAAAGGTTTTATGTACAAAATGCAACATCTTAATTCACACTAAATATATCTATATATAGGGTTGGCTAGGGTATTAAATTGACATTTGTTGAAACTATTCAATGCCGATTTTTTTTTCCTAACACATTCGCAATATTTTTGATTTTATCACTATAAAAATAAAATAATGCAAATAAACTAGCAAGATTTTGTAATGAAAAATTTATTTGTGTTCAACAATTTTCAAATATATATGTTGTATTAGGATTTCGAAACCTCTCAATAAATCATTAACTGAAGTGAAGAGTAAATATGAAAATTTTGATTTGGCGGTAAATTTATTCCAGCACAATGTAAAAGTATATATGAATTTTTTGCAAAATTTTTGCCAATAAACCATTTTGCTTTTTCATAAAAATTATTATAAATTAGTACAAAAAAAACTATTTGAACAGGTCTCTTATAAATTTAGGAGTAATTCAAAAAATGTTTTTGACAAAATTCTGAAATTTACAGTTTGGGTACTCTAAGCATTCTATGAAATCCTTTGGGGATTTCAAATATTTTTAATTTAAAATAATTTATTTTGCAAGGGATTTTTAAATTTAAAAAAAAATAAAAAATATAATTTGATCGAAAATGTAAATTCAAGCATGTATCGAGTATCCAACACTAAGAATTTATAAGAACAACGTAAAAGAAATTATACTCATTAATATAATATTATAAATAAATTTAAAAAAGATTCAATGTCAAAATTTAAAACGTGAGTTTTCCTCTATTCATGTTGAAATACATTTCGGCGATATAAAAATTTCCATAAGCGATATCAGTAAATCATTTAAAATTGAATGATTCACTGGCAGATTTTTTATCCTTGTAAGATGTATATATTGTAGGATAGATGAGGGGGTGGGGGGGGGGGTCAGGGTAGGTTTTACAATACTATCAGAAAATTTAAAACAAATGCAAGTAAAAACAAATTATAGATCAAGATGTGCCCAATCCATCTCATAAAAAAAAGTTTAGCTTTTCCTGCCAATATATTTTTAAAAATATAAATATTTAGGTGAAATGTTAATATTTTCGCAAAATATATGAACACAACTTTACTGTATTATTGAAAAAAATACTAAATTTAAAAATTATTATTTAAACTTATATAATAATAAGAGAATGTAAGGAATAAATTTTAAGATAATTCAATTTAGGCACCATCGTACATTTAAATCATTTCCGCGACTATTTTAAAAAAAAAATTTTTTATAACACATATTAATGTTTTTTTTTGTTCATTTTACACGGAATGCAAATTATTTCGAAATTCTCTTTTTACATAATTAATCAGACTAAACTCTTTTACTCATAACAGCATCGTCCCAAGATTAAATTTATTATATTAAAAATTGTTATTGCTCGATTTTCAGTGAGGACTATAAACGTCTAATATCTTTTATCCGAGGAACACGTGTACAAAATTTTAAATCAATTCGTATAAATAGACAATATTTATAAAGTAATTTTCATAATTTAAGAGTAAAAAAATACTGTTTTTTTGACATATCAGCCCTGGAACATTTTCGAAAAGATGCACATATGTAAGAAATTTAAAAAAAATACACTTATAAAATTTGAGGTATTAATATCTAAAGGCTAAAAAGTTAAACATATATCGCTTTACCCTGGACTCCCCTTTATTTATTTTAAAATCAATCTTTATTTGTAAAAATACTATTTAAAAAGCTATAAAAAATAAAAATATATTTAAAATAATATATATTAAAATATAATAATTAATAATATCGACTATTTGCGTTCCCGAAAAGGAGCCGTATTATGTTTCAATATTTCTGATAGGAATTAGGCATTCTTCACATACTTATTACACTGTTAGAAATAAATTTAACTGTTTGTTGAATTTCTCTAATCCTTAGTTTTAATTTATTTTTTACCATACCACATTTATAAACCCATTTATATAGACCAAAAAATTATTATAAACAATTTTTCATTTTTTTAATAAAAAAAATTTTGAAATATGAAATATTATTCATATTGATAAAAAAATTTATAAATATATTTTTAAAAAAATTCAATATAATTGTCCGAATGTTTTGTTATGTTCTGATTTTAAAAAAAAATTTTTAATTTTATTTTATAGTCGATAAACATGTGTCTAATATCACAACCTTAATTTGACTTCGACACAAAACTTTCGATGTTTGTAAGTATATTTGTATTTTTTCCCTCGCATATCAATTATGATACACTTAAAATTGCATAAATGACAAAATATTCCCCCATATCTGTCTATAAAATATTCATCCTATTTGTTGCATCAACTTCCTGTCCATAAAAAAAGGCCAAGAAGCCCCTCGGAAAGAAAATAAAATTAGAGATTTTTAAAATTCAGATATTATTGACATATCTATGGCTTAGGTCTAACCGTCAAAATTTGAAAAGATAAAGAAAACGGTCATATTACTTCGTCATAACTTAACATAGTAATTATTATACACATATTGTCCTGCCATTTTACGATCCCAATACTTTGTAAGTCAACTCCCACGCAATACTCTCAACTGTAATTCAAATCATTAAATCTGCATGTTCCCTTCGCTTCACGTCTGGTATATATACTATGAGCAGTATCGAGGATGTGTATCCAAGATACAAGATAATTTTGTGTCTATATTTTGTATCTATATTATTTTTTAAACTTTAAGATCTTATCTTATATCCAAAATAAAGATTATTTAAAAAAATCTGTATCTTAATCAACTTTGCATTCAAAAAGATATAAGTATTTTAAAAAAAATTGTATCTTTGATTTAAATAGTATTAAAATTTAAAATGATATTCATATGTTTTAAATTTAAAAGGAAAACTTAATACGAGTTTAGATATTTTAAGATAGGATATTGATATATGATGTTGGTCTTCCTCTTCATATAGGAATTTGGTACTCAACTACCATTTATTAAAATAACCAATCTAGCATCACCTCATATATAAAATTATGAACCAAATTATTGATGATAAATTATAGAATCGGAAAGTGAAAACAATGATGGCACATAAGGAGAATACAATAATAAATTGAGCATATTAAATAGAAAATTTTTTGAAGTCACCCAACATGAACATACCAATAACAATATGAGAATTAATGCAGAGTATAAAGAATACCTTTAATTTATAAGTGGCTTTACAGATTCATCTAATTTTGTTGCATTTAAATATATATTTTATAATTTTATTAAAATCATTCTTATAATAATTTCATATTCATTTTTGGATAAATTTATGTTTATTTTTTAAATAAATGTTATATTGATGATTAATGATGAAATGAAAATGATATATTAAAAATCTTTTAGAATTGAAAAGAACAAGTAAAAGACAATTGATAAAATATATTAAAAATAAAAACTAATAGTAAAAAAATCTCTAATCCAAAATATTTTTTCTTTCATTGATAGAGACGTCATCTAGAATCATATAAAAATTACATGAATCATCATAAAGTATTACACAAATAGTAAAAAACAAGAAGAAATGTAAAAAATGCAAAAACAATAACTCAAAAAACCTTAATTTTTAAAATAAAGAAAAAACAATATCTCGGGAAAATTTAATAATCTATTAAGTTGCTATCTATAATTGAACAAAGAATTTGCAAAGATGATAAATTTAAAAAAATTTCTTTTTAGTAGACATAAAAAGGTGGGGTACGCTGTGGTCTCATTCACATCCCCAACAAATCAGAATTTGTACAACTAAATTCTGATCCGAATAATCACAATTTCAAAATCACTACCCTAGCGGAACTAACGTACTTAGGTTCCGCTCGAATTCTTCACAACAGCCTACTCTTGATATCCTCCTTAAGATTTAATTTTGGCCAGGTATCCTCACATAAATCATTTTTCCTACTCAAAAATTCTTTAACATTCCATGCATTCTTTATGCTTTACGCCCAACTCTTGTTTTTAAATTATACCTCTTCGCATTTAATATCTTGAACCAGAAACACAAAATTGCATGTATAAAATGATGGTTAGGTTTTAAAATAAATCCCTTGCCCCTTCCACCTATTCATCTAAAAATTTTGACTAACCCATCCGCCCAAATTTTTAACATTATTTAATTTGTTGGTTTAGCTCTTTATTAATCTTTTTGGTATATTTTTCGATCGTATAAGACAAATCCTCAGAGACAACTTTTGCCATTTGCTGAGCCAGTGAGCCTTAAGATGCGCCTAAATATCTTCCATACTTGAAACACCTAGACTTTTCAAATTCGACGGACAACAGCCTCGTGGAATCACCGGAATTCTATGAAGAGGGACCAATTTCTAGTTTGAAACTATTCCTTCATCAATCTTTTGAATCAATCCAACCCAATTTTAAAATACTTTGATAATATGCTTTATTCTTCAAAGATTTGGAATCCCACATCCGCAAGGTCTCTTGTGACATAAAATATTATATATCATTGGATGAATTAACCTAATAAAATTACTATTAGATTGTATAAATATGATATTTATTGGATTATATATATAAAATAAAATAGATTGTATAAATTTTTTTATGAATTCTTATATATAATATGATTTTTAAATATAAATCGGCTCAGGAGTCGGCTTAAATGACTCATTAAGCCGCTCGAGTTTAACCCGTTTTTTGAAATCCGGCTCGAGTTCAGAGTCGAAAAAACTCTACTATTTAACAAATACACATATATATATAAATAGATGTGTACAAGGCAAATATATAAAAAATAATATATAATAGGATTAATTTTATTCGATAGTATATTGGAACACTCACACCAGACAATTTTTATTTTTCATCAAAAATAAGATATAAAATAATTTTATCCATATTAGTACATATACAATAAGTCACGATTTGTATTTAAATAATTATCGAGACTTAATGATCAAAAACTTGAATCGGTTTCCCATAGCGTTAGGTCCGACCAAAACTTCGAAGTTTTTCATCAATTTTTCCTTTTCCAGTTCTGTATCTGGATCCTTGTTAAGATCTAGTTTATTCAACAACATTTGAAGTCTAAGCGCTGCCCCGTTCTCCAGTAAAAACTGTCTTTGATCAATTGGCCCTATGATTTCCAACCTATCATTCTTTTCCCCGTTTGTGTTCGCCGTAAATTGATCGTTTATAGTTTTTGAGCGATTTACATCGGTGTAATCACCATATTTTAAATTTGACTTATCGAGAGTTTCCCCGTCAAAGTTTTTTCCCCGGTTTTTATTGCGTTTCCAATTTTGTTTGCCCAGTTTTTCGTTGTAGGAACGTAGAATTCGTAAGCAAAACTCGAAATCAACATCGGCCGTTAGATCACACTCTCCGGGGTTAGAAAGCGGATCTTGGATTTCGTGATTTTTAAAAGCCTAACCAATAAAAATGATATTAAATTTTTTTTTATAGTCTCTTAAATAAATGCAATCAAATGATAAAGCGTATTATCTTTCTCAAATATTTTAACTTAGAATGATTTCTATTCGTAAATATATAGAACACTCTTCTAAAAGTTTAATGTCAACTTAGGGATAGAAAAAAACGAAAAAAATTAAACAAAAAAAACAGCTTTTTGAACAACAAAAAACAACAAAAAAACAACAGAAAAAATTGAAAAAAACAATTTTAAAAAATACTAAAAAGACAATGCCACCAACATCGAGGGAACGATGGAAATCTTTTTAAACCTAAACTTATTTTTATATTATAAAAAAAACTTTATTAAAATATTATTTTTCGATAAATGCAAAATTATTATAAAACATTTCGGTAAGGGTTGGGTGAGAATGTTTAAATAACAATGTAAATTATTTTTAAAAGTAGAATTTTATTAATTTTTTTAAATTGTAATATGCTGTGATACAAATCTCATCATGTATACGACAACCTTTTATTGCTAGAAAAAAAAGGAAATAATTTATCAATGCAAATAGTGCTCATAACACATTTCTTCTTCAAGTAGCAGCACACTGGATCATAATATAAACTGTATAAGAATGATAAATTCTCGAGCAGAAAGTTGATATTATACAACATTATGAGCCTGCATCAACTCACTACCATTTTGTTCACAACATACACCAATTTATATTTCAATGAGAAAATGTTCATGAAAGCTTGATTGTCTATTATTTGTATTGTTAAATTTATTTCATTTTAAAATTTTATTTAAATGATTGTGAAAATAAAAAATTTAGCATTAAATATAATATTATATTAATAAAAGAAATTTTAAATAACTAAAAAACAATTTGTATTTTTCCCGAAAAAAAGGTTTTTCATCCCTAGGCTATCTTAATACTTAAAATCTGTTCATATAGTCCATTTCAATTAGTGAACATCGCAAAATCCGAAAGCTGAATTTACACACTTTTTTGCCTTCTTATTTGCTTAATTAATTAGTATAATTTAAAACTTGACTCTTATTTCCTTTTCAGAATTATAAATTGATTTTTAGATAGCTTTATTTATTAATCTATTGTTGCAATACATATATTACGGCAATAAACATTATATATAATCCATAAATAAAACGGGTGTGAGTAATTATAAAATCGAGGGCCCTCCTCCTAGTAGTGGTAAGTCGTCGATTTTTCCAAAATAAAACAGCTTAGCCAATTTTTTATCCTAGAAAAATACGTTATAACCGTTAATTTAAGGTTTAATATAGAGGTTTAAGTCATATTTTTTAAGATAGTTTGGCTAAGCAATATTAGAATTGGCCAAAGTCAGGGGTTTAAAAGGACTTTCAGTGATAATTCCCTTTTAGTTTTACGAGGTGGGGAAAATACCCTTTTCTTGCTTTCTTTCTTATTTTATTATAATTAACATTAATTTAAACCCTGAAGGTATCGCTTTTGTCCCCTAAATGTCCATAATCACAAATCAGGGCAAATCCTCCATTTTCAGACAATCTGTCACACATTATTTTAAGGATGGAGCCAATTTCTGGACTGATTTCAACATGGTCTCTAGTTTCATTTTCCTTAAAGAATAATTTTTTTAAAAATAAATATAAAAATTTTAAAAAAAATATAATATATAATAATTTTTAAATAGATTAAGACTTTTATCATTTGAAATATTTAATTTTTGTATTAAATGTATTCGATATCTATCCTAGGCAAAGTCATACCTCGTTAAATCTAATACTAAGTCAGAGTTTAAAAGTAGCGCACATTCATTCTAGAACCCAATCTATTATCGAAGGAAAACCTGAAACTTGATGAATACAATTCCTTGGAAGTCAAATATCCCTTATTTAAAACTTTGTGCCTCCCCCCCCCTTTAATTTGTTAAAAACCCATAAATCAAGGAAAATAGAAAAATATTTAAATTAACTAAATTTTCACTAATTGTATTTTCCTCATCAGATTGAATCAGGGTTGCCAGGTCCCATCATCAGCGTGAGACTCCCGCAATTTTTTAGTTGGCACGGAGATACCTCCCTCCCGCAAAATTCCCGCAATTTTAAAATTTCTCCTCATTAAATTTTTAGCATTTTAACGTTTTTAATTAAACACTATTAGATTATTTATATATTTTTTAAATAAATTTTAAATTAAAAAAACATGTCTAGTCTGTCAATTTTCTTCTTCCTAATATGTTTTACTCAATAATAAAACAATATCATTCATTTATATTTTATAATTTTAATAATATTCATTTAAACACTTAAATAACGAATATCATACTTATTTCTAAGATAATTATTTTATTTATTATAGTTCACTTTGTGCAATTCATTATTATAATAATATCCAGTATTTAGAACAGCGTTGAAAATTTCAGAATTATGAGAAACAGTCATTAATTATTCCTATTTCACAAATATCAAGCTCTACAAACTACTAGTACCACAGATCAGGCGTGTATCTAGAAATTTTCAACGGGGGGAGGGGGTAAAATAAACAATTTATTAATACATTCCAAAGAAAAAAATCGGCAGTCATATTAAATCTAATAATGTATCCGCTTCAGATAAAATATCCGTTTCAATTGATTCTGATATTTTCCCAAGTGCATTAAAATAGGCTCTTCTAGATCTAAAAAAATGCTGTAGCAGCTTGATGTCGAAGACTCCATCTTATCGTGCAGGATTTTTATATTTTCTTTTTTCCTGTAGCACAAGAAATCTCAGTAATAATTATATTTAGATTCTGCCTATTTGGATATCTAAATATTTCATAAATTCTAGAAATTTTTTTATTTGATAAAAAAAAATTATGAAGGAGATATTTATACTAAAACAATTTTACAGTTGTTAAAAATAAGGATAATTATTTATTTTTTTGTCTCATTAGATCAAATTATTTTCTTTTATAAATAAATAAAGTAACTCCACTACAAAGAAGCAGAAATTAAATCTAAGTATAAAAATTACCTATTTTGGAAAATATTATAAAAAGTTACACAATTTGTTAATATTAATAAAGTAATTGGAATTAATAGGGGGAAACTAGGCCATTTCACAAACCTGGTTCAAATGGTATATATCAGCCCTATTTGATATTTAATTATGGCATAGGTTTGAGAGTAATTAATTACATATGTAGTTGATTAGAAAATTACAATTTTTTTGGAATTTGTATCTATAATTAATTTTATTTTTTGGCTAAAAATAATGAATTAGTAACTAAACTATAACACAATCAATTTTTGCAATCATTCATTCAGATTCTTAAATCAGACATTGTATATTAAACACATTCTATTATTATATGTATAATTTTAAATACCTTTATAAATGATGATAGGTAAGATGCCTTGGAACTTAAAACATATGTTAAATCAGTTTGTTCTGGATTTAATCCTATTAAAACTTGTCTCCATCCATCTTTTGTTTTCTAATTTATTTATTGATAAGTAAAATTTAATTAATTTTTAATTTAATTTAATCAATATATAAAAAAAAATTTGACAGTTTAATATAAGATATTTTTATAAGTAAAATAATAAATTTATGATTCCAATTCAAATTTTTACTTGTAATTTATAAAAAGGAAGTGCATCAAAAAATTCATTCGCAATAAAACAATATGGACCAATATCAATTGGTAAATTTTCTAATTTTTCATACCAATTTATAGAGTTCTTGTTATTTATATCTATTAAATTTTGTTGCTGTATCTTTTTGAGCTTAGGACTTATTTCAATCATATTGTATCTAAATTTATCTGTTGTTGATGGAAATTTTCGAAATGTCTGTATTATATTTTGTGTAGAAATATTAGCATGTAGAGTTTATTTACTCGTTGTAAATCCCTCATTAATGTGCCATGGCCTGGTCCTAACTCTACTAGGTTGAAGGGTTGATTATTGTATTTTGATAACCATTCATTTAATATATAAACCCCAATTATCTACTAAAAATATTAGATATATTATAATAATCTATTGACCATACCTCACCAAATATTTGACTTATTTCAGGTGATGTTACAAAGTCTTCTTTTTGACCAATGGCAGTTTTTTTCATGTAATAGCCATCTAATGGATTGGTTAAAACATATTTGATGTATTGAGCTAGAGATATTGGACCTTTTAATTTAATTATGTCATATACACTATATATTTTTTTTAAGTTATAAGTCATATGGAAATTTATGAATGTATGTTCTAAAATCTAGGAGTTATAAATTTAAACTAAATGTTGACCTATAAATTAAACAATATGATATTAAATAATAATAAAACTATGCTAAATTTGATCTACTTTTCGTAAGTAATATTATAATAAGATATATTTCCAATAAAAATATTAGGGCCATTGCTTTTATATGTTACTATTTATCAAAAAAAGTAAGATAAGAAATGAAATAATTTAATTATTGAAATTAGAGACCTTCATTAGCTATGATTTCTTCATCAGGCCTAGCTCAGGTAAACAGTAAAAATAATTTGCAGGCCTAGTCTATCTTTAATATATAAAATTTAAACACAAGCCTATCATAAGACTTAAGTGTTTTGCCCAAGCTCATATCCAAAATTTTAATTTATTGTTTTGAGTGATAATAAACAATATCTAAGTGTATTTAAGCAGTTTGTTTGCAATATTACAATTTATTATTATTAGAAGATAAAAAATACAATATATTACACAGTGGCGTCGCGCTAGGGGGGGCGCAGGGGCTCGAGCCCCCTGAAAAATTTAAATAGCCCCGTGAAGCAAAAAAAATTTTTTTTAATGGAATCTTAACCCCTTGAACTAAAAATAAATTTTTTGATTGCCCCCCTGAAAGATTTCTTTTTTAATTCTATTAAGTAAAATAGATTTAATTTTATTATTTAAAAATTTATAAGACTATCTAAATATTTATAAAATGAATATTATTTTAAATATTAGATTAAATTAATACATATAAATTATATTTTCACTATAACAGCTAGCAATCAAATTTTGTGCTAAAAATAGAATATCAATATCACTTACTAAATATTAATTTAGCATTAACAGTTGAAGCTTAATTGACTATTATTATTTATTATTTTATAACCCTAATTAAATAAATATAATCATTTATTAATTGAAAAATAAAAAATATATTGAAATTAGCAGAGTTCAAAATGACTAATCAACTGTATATTTCTTTTTAAAATTTATTATCATACCTATTCCTAAAAACATTTTCAAGGTCCAAATAAGTATAATAAAAAGTAAGTAAGTAGACATATAGTTTATAATCCTCTATTATATTCAGTTGTTTATAAAATATTTGTTAAAATGCCACTTTTTTAGACGTATTTGACAGTTATAATATATTACAGCTAATATTATAATGATTTTAACTAATAAATGCTTTTGATAATAAATATAGTAACAATTTGCTTTCAACTATTTACCGCCATTTATTTATTTATAAATATTTTTAAAAATTTAACATTTTATTATTCATTTTAAAATAGATGTAATAAATTTGATATCTTTTCTTTTTATTTTTACGTTAAGAAATCTATTTTTTCTTTTTCAAAAAACAGTTTTGAGTTAAATCTTTAATACAAGTATATTTTTGATATTTTTACAAACTACAATTATTTTAAGATATAATATACTAACTAGAGGTGATGCGACCAGCGTCTACATGACAGAATTTTCACAGGATGCAAACCCCCTTCAAAAACCTTTGCCTACCCCCCTAAAAAATTTACCACCTGCCAAATATCAATATTTTGTAAATATAAAGGATTTATTTTGTAAATATAAAGGATTTATTTTGTAAATTATTTTGTAAATATAAAGGATTTATTTTGTAAATACAAAGGATTTATTTATTTTGTAAATATAAAGGATTTATTTTGTAAATATAAAGGATTTATTTTGTAAATATAAAGGATTTATTTTGTAATTATAAAGGATTTATTTTGTAAATATAAAGGATTTATTTTGTAAATATAAAGGATTTATTTTGTAAATATAAAGGATTTATTTTGTAAATATAAAGGATTTATTTTGTAAATATAAAGGATTTATTTTTTAGATAAATTCAATTAAAACGTCGATTATTTACAACGAATTCATTATTATAGCATTATGAGCTTGCTAAAATATCTAAACCTTTTAAATTACATTTAAAAGGATAGTAGAATTTGCAAAACAATGTATATGATTGTTTGCAATATATAGATTTGGTCGATGAATTGTATTATAATAGTTATTTATTTCCTATTTCATCTCAAATTTAATAGATAACCCCCAAAGAAATTTATCCTACCCCCATTAAAGCCGCCTACCCCCTACTCTCCTCAAAAAAGTAGGATGCAAACTGTTCCTACCCCTCCCGCTCATGTAGACGCTGGATGCGACAGTATATAAAATCATAATTGTTTCATCATATCATTCTCGTCCTTATTTTATAGTTCCAAAATGTTTTATTTCTAATATGGCATCCTTGGCATGTGTAAATAACTCAAGGCTTCAATATATTTGCACAATTATTTCTTCAAAAGATTTTTAGTGTTTTTATTTTATCAATTTATCCAACATAATAAATTCTGATACTAGCTTACATCGTGAGTGTCATGGTCATTACTGCAAATTAACCAGCATCTATTATTTGTTTGGGTATGTAATTTAAGATTATTACTACAGCTGCTGAGAGCATATGATTGCATATTTTAGATATGCAATAATGGTCAACTGTGTAGTCGTTTATATATCATTAAAAATAAAAGATAATCTTTTAGAAATTTAATATCTCATAATAATTGTCTTGATTACTTATCTAGCTTCCATCATATCATCTAAGAGGAAGCTCTAACTACTATATAGTTTTATGATTTGGATTGGTCGTTTATATTCTCTTCTTCAAAAATTATTAATTTGGTAAGGCCTATAAATTTTTTCTTATTAGTCCATTCTATAAATCATTGTCTAAAATGGTAACAATTAGTTTCATGACCTTTTGTCAATATAAGTTGCAAAGAATTATATAGCCTTATGTGGTTTTTTTAAAAAACCATTATCAATTTAGGCATATGTATGAATTAATTAACCTTTTTTATCACTTGTAATTCTTTAGACGCATATTTTTTTTATAAATGGCAATAATACTTACAATAGACCTTCTGATTACAAAGATCGTGATTGTCAATTGAATACGAACCATGCTATGAACATCGAAGTAATTTATGATGACGACGACTCAAACACATACCTTAAAGAATATAATCTGCAGAATTTGGAAGTGTACAATCTGGGGGTCAAGGACACCACATATGACGCGTACAACGTGACAGTGAACATCAACAACATACCCACGTTGATGCAAGTTGACACCGGTACCAGGGACAGTATACTTCCGAAGCTGACAGCTAAGACTGTAGACATAACCGCGATACGTAAGACGGATATTAAACTCACTGGTATACCTCGAATCAACCTACTCCTACAAACCCAAAAGGGTCAGACAAGAGAAAGTTCACTTGAAGCCCGATGCTGTGCCTAAGATCATACCTTCAAGGAGAATTCCGTGCGCCAAGATTGATGCAACGACTCAGAAATTGGATTTCTGCCTGAAGCACGACAAAATAAACCTCACTCTAAAGGAATCTAGATATCCTATGCCATGCACAAGTAATCAATCCTGTTTGGAAATTAGCTAGGGATTGTCTTTACTCTACCAAGCCATCGTACGGTTTGAAAAGAAGACTGCACCATGAACATGGGTGCCTATTTGCCTGGTGATCATGAATGTTAATAACGTTACCACTCAACTTATCCAAGGAAATCATAAGCTAAATTTCTTTGAAGGGTGGAATGTTGAATATGTTGATCAATGTTATTTTATTATTTATTTTGGCAATTGATTTATTTCTTTATTATATCAATTTGTATTTATATTTAATCGGTCAAAATTTTATATTAACATTTTTTTTATACATCAATTTGTATTAGTTATTTTTTTTATATTGTTTAAAAAAGGATGAGAAATTGTTTTTGTTGAAAGACAGATAAAAAAATGTAATTTATCTTTTTTGTAAAATAAAAATGTAATTTATCATATAATAAAATTTAAATTATGACAAAAATAAAATATATAAATCATGATATTATTCTTAATGGAAAACACTATTAAATTCCAACAGTATCTTTACAGAATACAAAATTAGATATGATATCGAATCGGATAGGATCGACCTCTAAAAAGTGGTATACACCCCTAAATAATATATATGCGAAATGTTTTAATTTGATAATCAACCATCTTCTATAAAATATTTTAATAACAATTATCTAAGAGGGACTTATGTTTAGATATTATTATGTTAATAATTATAAAATTAAAATGTATAATATACTTTAATATGCTTAACAAAGTTTGTAGAGGAGTCTGTTCAACCTTTAATAACTTTTTTACTTGTGCAATTTTGACATTCGGCTTGTACCTTGTCCTTTTCCACATGAATTACCTTATAACATCTTTAATTTTAAGATTCGGATTTAATTCAGAAGAACCTATTACCATTATTTCATCTTCACTACTATAAATGTTAAACATTCTACAAATTGAAAAATATTACATATAAAATATAACCTTTACTTATTTAGTTTTGGTGTTGTTATTTACAATCTATCTATCTTTGTGATCTGTAAGATTTCCAACTAATTAAGGTTATCAATATATTAAATATAGCAAGAAAAAATAAAGAAAATAATACATGATTTCACGAAGAAAATAATATTACATTGTGTGATATGTAAATGTTTTAAACATGAATATTAAATTGAATCTGTATCTGTGTCTTTTTAAAGAAAATGAATTAGATACAAGATTCTTTTCAAAATAAAGGATCTTAGATACAGTAGTATTATTAAAAATGTCAATAAGATACTAAATACAAGATACTAAAGGATCTTGTATCTTAGATACAAGTATTCGCGGTACTGCCCAACTCTGATTATATTGAATGAAATTGAAGAAGAATAAATATTCACAATATAATTATTAAAAATTAGAATGATAAATGATAAAATAACCTGGCCGATTTGGACATTGGAAAAATACTGATAAATTAACCTGGCTGGTTAGACGTAATTATAAAAATTATGATGGGGCTCTGGTCTATCAAACATAGTCACCATAGAATTTGAATATGAGGATGAGTAGTTCTATAAATTATCAACCATAGTCCCCACACTCTATTTAGAAGATAATTCGAATCGATGTTGTACATAAAGATATTCGGGGGTAGTTGCCCATAAGATTCAAGTTACATCAATGAGGTCCATAGAACAGGGACAGGTTCTGATCATTACTCAGTCAATGATGATAAGGAGGAGTAGTGGGACCAAGAAGAAAATGGTGGAGGGGGGTTACAGCGACTTCATAGTAGTTTAAGCGATAACGGATTGTTCAAGGACTATTCAACATTTAACGACTTATTGACTGTCCATCTGAATACGCTTAGTGTTAATGGTTGGTAGAGAATTGGTTATGATGACCGCGATGTCGTTCAAGTTATAACGAAATTCTCGAGGACCGTTCAAAGTTTAACGCCATTGGAAGCATCCTAGGTTTGCGACTGCGCAAGGATGTTGAAATAGATAAAGGAGTTTGCTACCGAAAACAGGAATTGACAGGCAAGAATAATAAATCCAGATCATATGGTGTTGGAGATGAAGAAAGTTTGAGATTGATTGCCGGGTATTATTAAATGGGATGAGGATGTTTATGTTTGTATTATTATTATATTGTTATAGGATATAGATGATATCAATATAATTTGTATAAATGGTTTATTTGATCGCGATAAAGAATTACATGAAGTCCAAGTTATATATATAATTAACCAATACAATAACATTTCAATTGATTTATCAAGTTGCAAAATTACAGACCTATGTATGATATTTTATGTGATAATTCATAAAGTATGGTGTTCAATTTAAAAACTTCCCAGAATTATAAATAGTTGTTTATTTTAGTGTTCTGCAACATATATTCTGGTTTAGGCCTAGTATTTTAAAAAAATGAATATAAAAAACTCTCATACGGCAAGATTAAATTTTATATTGATTATATAATCATTTTTTTTTAAAATAAGGAAATTAATTTTAAAAAAGCATATTCACACATGTTACATCTATTTGTTCATATTGAAGAACTTTCATCAAAATAAAGGTAAATTTCTGATTCACACTCATATAGGCATATTTCTAATTTGTCCATCAATAAGAGGGAAATTTTTGATTCATCCATCATCAAATTAAGGAAAATGCAAATATTTATTAGATTGTGGGAATGGATCCTTCATTAAGGGTTTTTAATAATGGAAAGCACAAAGCACTCCTTGGTATAGAGTATTGAGTAAGTTTGCATTTTCTTATGATATGGATCCATTCTTCAATATATTGCAAGAAAATATATTTTGATAATTTAAACTTTGATACTGTGAAAATCTAAATCCCACATCTCTGATGAAATGGCTAGGTGATATTTCTTAATTTGATGATTTCCTTATATTGTAATTTATCTAGATCTGAAGCATATTGATATTGAGTCCAATGTGAAATTCTTTTTTAACATAAATACCAATAACTTTAATGTCTTCTGATCAGGCATCTTGCATTATAAAATCATCGCCATTAAAAATAAAATATATAATCTAGCACATTTACATTTATATTAAATCACGTGATAGAAATTAATATTGGCTTAATATTGGTATAATGATTATCATTGGATAAATATTTTTTAAAAGAATACTATTGGCTGAATTTGATTGGCATTTTTCGTGGATTATATATATATATTTTATTAAAACTATTAGAAATTAATTAAAATTAATTGTGTTTTTTTAAATTTCAAACCCTAATTATAACTGTTTCTTATCCTGCTGCGCATATAGAGTATATTATAGCGGATAAAATTGGAACAAAATACAATCTAAATTTATGTTAGTCCACAAAAGTTACTATGGCAACACAACATAATAAAATGAATATTGAAGTAAATAAGAAATAAAAATAGTGAATAACATGGCAAGTGACAATGCGTGTCAAACCATTTACTAAACAATGGCCAAATTTTGTCAAATTTGCTGAGCAACTAAAGATTGTCAAAATGTAATCGGACTCATCTACTATATTACCCCCCCCCCAGTATGGAATCACCATGTGTTGGTCTCACTAGATTCAAAACCAGGTCTATCGGATTTGTGATCAACGCAAACTGACTAGACCACAGACTGTATATAAAAACATCAATTTTTCCCATATATATTAATAAATAAGTGACGTAAATATTTTATGAAAAAATTATTAAAACACAATACGTTTGACATTCAGGGTCATAAGCCAAATTAATATAACTAAAATCGCATTAAATATATTCTCCAATAATGTTTTAACAGCAATAAATTCCTTGTAAAACATTTTATATTGCCTCTTGCCAATAGTTTCTCAGAATAAATGAAAATAGAAAATGGGCATAATTAAGGGAGAGGACAAAAATTCCGGAATTAATAAATCAAGCCAATATGAGATGGAAAGGCTAAATAAGGGTCCATTGCCAAGAAAAATTAAATAAGAACAAAAAACGCTAAGGAATCGATAGAGATGTATCGTGGTGGCCCTCTCTTAAATAAATGTAACAGAAGTCTGAACCAAAGAAAAAAAATACCAGTGCAAGGAGTCAAATCAAGGCCTAAAAGAAAGAGGATCGAATTTTACCTAAAAAAATAACTTAATTATAAAATTTATATCAGAGACCTGCAGAGGTACCTGCACGGCCCAGCATGGCTCGGGTGTTTTGTTTTTTCAGGAAACCCGGATTTTTTAATATATTACATTTGATTTTAATTTTTATAGCTAATAATGGCGATTAAAAATATTCGGTTTTAAAATATATGGCCCGGCCCTATATATCATTTTCCAATCCAGATTGGTATATAATTGCAAATTTATATTTGATTTTTCAATTGAAATATATTATGCATAATTAAGGTATAAAAAATATACATTTTATATGGACCACAATTTAATGATATCACGCATAGTAACCCCGATTCACCTCGTAAATAATATATGACCTGGCCCATCCCAATTATAAAAAAAAAATGTTGATTTTCCCTCTGTAGGTTAGCTTTTCGGATTCAGTATTTACAGACCTCTAACCTTTACCTACTAAAATTGGCGAAATTGGATTATAATTTATCTTCCTTTTTTCCCCAATTTCCCATATGTTGTAAGAATTTTAAGAAAATGTATTCACCCGTGTACAGGGTTGCCAGATAAAAATTATTCTATTGTAATAGATTTTCAGAAACCTATTTTTTAAAATAGGCCGGCCGAGTTAAAAAGGAAACTAATTTATAGGCTAAAATCCATGTCGGATTTATTTTTCAAATAGTCATAAAAATATAAGGGGATTTTTCTTATTAAAAAAAGTTTTTTTTATGTTTGTTTTATCATTTTGATACAAATTTGTTAATATGGTATAAATATTCATTAATTATATAAATCCCGTCCTTTTTAGTGGTAATCAGATAAAACGTAATAAATTTAAGAGGAAGGGTTCCAATAGAAAAATGGTAATCACTTTTTTTGAATTTTAAATCTCTAAAGACATAATACATGATATAAAAATCTTCATTGAAAAAAATTTAAAAGGTGTGGGGAGAGGGTTTTGTGGAAGATTTTGTTGTATATTTCGGAAATCTCAAAAATATGGTAGAATTGTGTGAGTTGTAGACTTCGCTTAAATAAAATTGTGGTAACCTGCTAGTCAATGTGGTGGACCTGGCAATTCTGTGCATGTATCAGGACCCTTCCAGCAATGTAAAAATAGCTTTTATTAGCCCTAAATTAGTGTAATTTAGCTATAAGAATAACTAAAATTTCCCATTCCGATAATATATCCCTGCTTAGTTTAATTCAAAATATTAATTAAAATGGCCTTAATTGACTCGATGTTTTACCTATCCAGAATACAGGGATGTTATTATGCTAAGAAGAATTAAAAATTTACGGTCCGCAATTTAAGTTGCGATTATCGTGATATTTCTAACTAGCTGTTTTCTTGTTCCCTACCAGCCATTCCTAGAAATATAAAACGAATAGTAAAAGCTTAAATATCGCTGGAGATTGGTATGATTTATGGCTAAAAAATGTAGCAGGCCATAAGTATAATATGATAAAATTAGTACTGTGATAAAAGTACTATAGATAATATTATCATGGAAACTTTTATTTAGATAAATGATTAAGCTCCTCTACAAAGGAGGGGATAGGTGTTTGACAAAATATGATCAAAGAAGTTGAAGAAGGTAGAGAATTTTGAAGATGATATCGTCATTAGAATAAAAGGTGATAGAGAAGTAAATGTAACTTGAAGGGTAAATGTTAATTTTAATTTCCCTAATTTTCTGATTTATTTGTATTTCCTTCTTTTAAAATTTTGGTTCAGATAGGGAAGTATGTAGGTGATAATAACTTCGTTGACTTGGGATTGCGGGACAGGGCGACATAAATCAAAATTATCAAAATTGTTGTTATATCGTAATATACAGAAGAGGGTCGAAGCGAACCGCTAAATAATAATAAACAGTTAAAATTTTCTTAACCATAATCGAACTCTTATAATAAAATCTCAAGGGAAGGGAGTATCTATTTATTCATAGCAGTTTTTTTAAAATTCATAATTAATTATTTTAAAATAATAAGCGTAATTTTAAATTTTTTTTTAAAAACGATATAAATGTAATGTTCCGAAATATTTTTGTCCGGTCCAGCTAACAAATCGAAAGACCTCAAATACAATAAATATATAGAATTTCACTTTTTTTTATACATCTCTCATAATGAAGTGAAATCTAGGTTACATGAAGGGTTTTAAATCTTGAGCAACGACGCAAATTCAACATTAGATTCTAAAATATAAAAAATTTAGATTAAATGCATTATGAGGAGACTTTATATGTTTCGTTTCCCTAATATATATATTTCCTATTAGGCCTGTGCAAGCGCGGGAGAAGGCGGAAGAGAGGATCTGGGCCGCCAAAATTTGAACATTTTAAGGGAAGCTAAATTTTAATTTTTGTGCATTTAAAGTTAATTATAATATTTTAAAAGTTTAAATAATAAATATTACATAAATTATGAACCTTAACATAATTAGGTCATTTTATTTAAAATTATTTATATTTTGCTATAATATATTGCATAAATATTACTCAATACAATTCATTTTCTAAGCTTCATCACGAATGCCATTTTAAAATGACGAATCTGGTGCGTTATTTTATGAATTTTTAAGAGGCTAAGAAAATTGGGAGCTTTTAAAGGGGCGCCAAAATTAATTCATCCATGGGCTTCCAGCTCTGTGTCCTTTACAATTTATAAAGTATATAATTGTAACAATTATAATTTAATTATCTTGTATTAAATTCTTAGATTGAAAATGAAACTTTATTATTTCGATTTAATGTTATCAAAAATAAATTTTCTCCAGCGAAAATAAAAATAACGGAATAAAAATTGTAAAATATATTAATAAATATAAATAATATAATGTCAATATTTTAAATTATTTATAAAATTAAATGTTCCTATTTTAAAAATATGTAGTATATCAAAAAGTTATTTCGTGACAAATCGCTAAATGTCATTAATTTTTTTAAAAAAAATAACTTTATATATTGTATTATATTATTTTTTTATTCATCCTATTTTTTTTTACCTGCTATACTTCGAATAAGTCGTAAATATTGCAATTTGTTTATATTTTTCAAAAAAAAAATATAAGAAAAAAGCTAGTAAGTTACCTTTAAAATATTTTGAAATGACTTTTAACTGTATATTTCATATTTATAATTTAATCTGAGGTGGAGTGGAGATAAGTTTACACTAGTTACCACCAAAAAAGTGGTCTTTTAAATGATTCTAAGATAATGTAGATGGCACTTATTGTTTATAGATGCCACTTTGTTTAAAAGGTTAGGTATAATAACAATAAATAATTTATTCCCACACGTAAAAATATCTTTCTTTTTTTTAAAGAGAGCTATTAAAATCATTAAAATAAATTAAATGTTTATTTTTAAAAAAATATTTGTATGTTTTTCTTTACTTTCCCTCTCTATAATATTATATTTTATATATAAAGGTAATGCTCAGGCATGGAAATGACTTTTTAAATACATTATATAATTTTAAAAAGATTAATTAATTAAAATATATTAATAATATAAATATCCTATAATGAATAAAGTCAAAAAATATTTGTGTTATTTGTTTTAAAATGACTTTTAATTGAATATTAAATATTAAAATTATTTTTGAATAAATATTATTTCATTTGACAATTTATACAAAAATTATCAAAATCTCATAAATCAATACTTCACATTTTTTTATAATTATTATTATATAGTTATTAATAAATATAAAAATTTGATATCGTATTTATACCTTTCCAACTATATTTTAAATAAAATTTGATATGAATTCGCGGATTTTATAATTACATAAAAAGGTAATAATGATTTGTGTATTCTTAAATTCGTGGCCAGTTTAAAAGAAATTTCAAAAAAGTAATTTTTATTTTTAAAATAAATCTTTACGAAATAGGCTTTAAGATTGACTTAGAAAATGGAAATAAGAGTGGTTATTGTATATAATATAATATCGGCAATTTTTCATTTTATAGAATCGATTAGGATAAAAAATTTTCGATGTAAGAAAAATATATATAACCTAATATATGTTATATGTACATATAATCTATGATTACCTTATAATCTAATTCCATTCAAAATTTTTTAGGAAAAAAAAATGTAATCTGATTTTGCCTCTTGCTATTATTTTCCATAATAAGTTATAAAACGATTTTTTTACCAGATTTAAATAAATGGGCGTAGGCTAGTAAAATTTTTACGTATCCTCTCACCGGATTTTCATTGATTCATAATGAGTTTACGATATCACCCATAGATAGTGTTGTTAAAACCCCCGATTCGGGTCGATTTTAAAAAGCGGCCCGATTAAAATTATAACAAAAATAACATTATGTAAGACTAGATATTTTGCTTATAGCTGACAGAAATGCTTGGACATTTTGCCAATGCTTAGCTAAAATCTTAATCGGGCCGTTTTGAAAAATCGACTCAAATAGGGTTTCTTAGCAATACTACACGAAAACAATCATTTAAACGGCTAACCTTTTAAAAATTTATTGTTTCTTAGCCAATTTGGTTGGGTTCCAGCGGGATTTGCAGGTTTTTGATTTAAATCTAAATAATTGACAATAATATCTATGCATTAAATGGTGACAACTTATCACTGGAGAAAATTTGACGCTATTTCTGGTTGGATTGAAATCATTATGTGTTACTGAAAATATAAGAGCGAAATGAATAATTAATATGAATCAGTAATTCCTAAAATCTAATTCAATATAACATTAACATAAAATCTGTTATGTTCCAAACAAGAAATAACAAGTATTTTTTTATCCAATCACAGTACATCACGACAAACTACTATATAACATAAATATAAATTTATTACCATAAAAAAAATCTTCCCTTTTTCTCTCATCAGATTTTATACTTTAAATACTCTAAATCATATATAATAGGCAATATTTTATTTTATTATAAAATTTTATCATGGTTATTCCACTCATCCTTCTTTCGACATTCACTTGTTAAATGCCAAATAAATTACCTTTATTATTAGTTTTTTTTATAAGACAACTATGTTGATATGTTTATACACAAAGAAAGAAAGAAAGAAAGAAAGAAAGAAAGAAAGAAAGAAAGAAAGAAAGAAAGAAAGAAAGAAAGAAAGAAAGAAAGAAAGAAAGAAAGAAAGAAAGAAAGAAAGAAAGAAAGAAAGAAAGAAAGAAAGAAAGAAAGAAAGAAAGAAAGAAAGAAAGAAAGAAAGAAAGAAAGAAAGAAAGAAAGAAAGAAAGAAAGAAAGAAAGAAAGAAAGAAAGAAAGAAAGAAAGAAAGAAAGAAAGAAAGAAAGAAAGAAAGAAAGAAAGAAAGAAAGAAAGAAAGATATAGAAAGAAAGAAAATATAGAAAGAAAGAAAATATAGAAAGAAAGAAAATATAGAAAGAAAGAAAGATATAGAAAGAAAGAAAATATAGAAAGAAAGAAAGATATAGAAAGAAAGAAAATATAGAAAGAAAGAAAATATAGAAAGAAAGAAAATATAGAAAGAAAGAAAATATAGAAAGAAAGAAAATATAGAAAGAAAGAAAATATAGAAAGAAAGAAAATATAGAAAGAAAGAAAATATAGAAAGAAAGAAAATATAGAAAGAAAGAAAATATAGAAAGAAAGAAAATATAGAAAGAAAGAAAATATAGAAAGAAAGAAAATATAGAAAGAAAGAAAATATAGAAAGAAAGAAAATATAGAAAGAAAGAAAATATAGAAAGAAAGAAAATATAGAAAGAAAGAAAATATAGAAAGAAAGAAAATATAGAAAGAAAGAAAATATAGAAAGAAAGAAAATATAGAAAGAAAGAAAATATAGAAAGAAAGAAAATATAGAAAGAAAGAAAATATAGAAAGAAAGAAAATATAGAAAGAAAGAAAATATAGAAAGAAAGAAAATATAGAAAGAAAGAAAATATAGAAAGAAAGAAAATATAGAAAGAAAGAAAATATAGAAAGAAAGAAAATATAGAAAGAAAGAAAATATAGAAAGAAAGAAAATATAGAAAGAAAGAAAATATAGAAAGAAAGAAAATATAGAAAGAAAGAAAATATAGAAAGAAAGAAAATATAGAAAGAAAGAAAATATAGAAAGAAAGAAAATATAGAAAGAAAGAAAATATAGAAAGAAAGAAAATATAGAAAGAAAGAAAATATAGAAAGAAAGAAAATATAGAAAGAAAGAAAATATAGAAAGAAAGAAAATATAGAAAGAAAGAAAATATAGAAAGAAAGAAAATATAGAAAGAAAGAAAATATAGAAAGAAAGAAAAAAGAAAGAAAATACAGAAAGAAAGAAATTATAGAAAGAAAGAAAGAATAGAAAGAAAATATAGAAAGAAAGAAAATATAGAAAGAAAGAAAATATAGAAAAGATAGAAAGAAATATAGAAAAGATAGAAAGAAATAAAGAAAGAATGAATGAAAGAAGGTATACATTTTATTAAAATATTATCGATTTAAAATTAAAACACCTAAAATCGAATGTAAACATAAGATATAATAAATCATTCTAAATTTTAATATTATTTCTATCCAAAAAAAAAAGCCAAAAAAATAGTAAAATGCTAGGTAAGGGGAGCCAATATGTTTTCGCGACTCTTTTAAAGGTAATATATAAAAAAATAACTCCCATTTTTCAAATAAATTATCGATTTTTGGACTTATTTTTCAAATCAATTTCTTTTATAATACATATAATATAATATTTTTGAATACATCTTGGTCGCAAAATTATATTATTATATAATTAGACGACACTGTCTACATACTTAATTCACTTTAGTTATAATAAACTTATTTATGCATCACTTAAAATCCTATTTTATTAATATAATACAAATAAATATAATATTTTTTTTGTTTGGATATACCCGCCTACCTGATTAATAAATTTATCATTTATTATATCATTATTAGATTAAATAATAACTAATTCACTCTAAATTCAAAGAAAAAGAGATTAACTTAAAATTATTGAGGAAAGTTTTTTAAAATATTTATTCTTTCTAGACTGTTTTTATTTTGCATTTATTAAAGAAATCTCAAATTGAAGAGAGATATTAAAAAAATAATTCTAAGAAATTACATATATGTTTGTTTTGCTGCATTATTGAGAATTTATATTATAGTAAAATATGTGTTGATGCCGGATTATATTTTTCAAAAATATTATTGTAAATATTAATTTATATTTGTTAATATTTATTCCTATATAATATATATAATTTTCAAATTTTAATGGCGTATTATTTATCTAAATTTCTAGTCAAATAATAATTATCTCTGAAACTCCTTGTCCAACAGGGAGAAAGAAATTGCAAGCCTGTTCAACGAGATCGAGTCTCCGCCTTTAAGAAGTAACAGCTTTTTATGGAGTTAGAAGAGCCGATTATTAATGCTATTACTGAAATATCACAATGGCTTGAGAGAAATATTTCCTCAGAAGCAAGAAAATTATTGGATTCAATACTTATTCCAAATTTTTTTTTCTCATTAAAATGTATTATTTAATTTTCAACTATTTTATGTAATACTTTTCAAAAACATGACATTGACTTGATTAAGAAGATGAGAATAGCCGAGAGCATTTTATTAGAACTCAAGGAAATTAGAGCTAATGTTGATGAAGAATTTCATATTTTATATGTTATTGTTGAGTCAAAAGTAGAGCTATACATGTTTTATATTTGTCCCCCTCAACTTGCAGCAAGCAAGCTCATCTTCAAAAAATTAATATAGGATCAGTAGAAGAGTATTATAAAACAAATGTCCCCTCTCTTAGATACATTTATAGCCCAAATAAATAATTGGTTTTTAATTCATCATGCAGCACTTACAAATCCGCAGATATTACTTCCACAATAGCCATTCCAACCTTTTCATATGGTGATAGAAAAAAAAATATTTGTTAGATTTTTGTCATGAAGATGTTAAAATATCTTATGATGCCTTATTAGCTGAATAACTATGATTAAAAGATTAACTATGGTTTATACAGTCCCAAAAAATGCTATGGATGCTTTGCATTATTTCAAACACATTTTAGATTATATTCCCAATGTATCAAAATGGTTATATTTATATATTAGCAACTCTTCCCATTAGTAAACTAATGAGAGTCTCTTTTTTAAGAAGAATAACAGAGCCCTGCAGAAATACCATTTGCAGGGCACAGCCCAGATTTTTTTAAAAAATTTTTTTGGCCCGCGTTTTTTTTAAAAAAATTTTAGGCCCGGCTCGGCTTTTTTGAAAATAAAATTTTCAGGCCCGTTTTTTAAAAATAAATTATATTTATTTTTGATTTTATAGCTAATAATGGCGATTTCAAATATTTGGTTTTAAAATATACAACTCGGCTCGGATATGTTTAAAAAAAATTAAAATACGGTCAGTCTCTGAAAAACATACCTATGAAATACAAATTCTGAAAGTAGATTGAATGATTTGGATCTTTTGAATATTCATAGGCATTTAACGCCAAGCAAGGATAGATAATTGAAAAATTAGTTCAAAACATACAAAATACAATTATTCCTAAGAAACTATTTGTGTATTAATTTATATTTCCAACATTTTAATTTTTTATACTTTATAAATTTTAAAGGCTCAAAAAATTCAAATTTCAATTTTGGGTCATTTAAGTGATTCATATCGTGGTTATATTCACTTTGTATTTTAATTCACATTTATTTTATATTTTTTCAATGCCGATTTATATATATATATATATTTATTTTTGTAATTCACATTAATTTATAGTTATTAGTCTTAATAAATTTATGCTTAGTATTTTTAATTAACAATAATATTTCTTAAAAAATTTTATTATCCCCCCCCCCTAGACCAAATTCCTGCGTACGCGCCTGGAATATTGGTATTACTAATTTTAAGTTTTAACCCTCCAGGAAGTTTTAAAAAAATCCTTAACATATGGGAGACCGGGGTTGGTGAGTGAACCCCACCTAGCGCACACCTATAACTTCTAAAACAATTATTTATATAATATAAATGGTATCTCATAGAGCGATTGTTGATTTAAATGTTGAAGAAAAATATTTTATACCCTTCTGGAAATTGAAAATTCATAGAGAAAGTTACCTTGGTAACAATATTTGATTTATACTTCGAGCTCAGCTGAATTGACGTTTTTTTAATATAATTTTAATATTGTTACATAGAATAAGTTTGTTATATTGGTTATACCCTTTAAACGATAATCGAATCATTTAATTCTCTTCCAAACGAGGTTTTTTTCGAATATAATGTTTGGTTATAGAATTATTTAATAAAAATTTCGAAAAAAAATATGAAAAAATTAACAATTCAAAAGAGCAGATTCGGACTTCAAACCAGCCTCAAACAACATCCGTAAGTCCTCTACATTCATTACAACTAGAGGTATTTTTTTCTGAAAAATTGAGAGATAGTCTATATTTAATTTTTATACACATGGTTTTAATTTAAAGTTTTTTTTTAGCTATCTAAGTTAAGTATCTTAGGAATAAAGTATTGAGTGACGTACAGGGTCGCATCCTATCCCCGGTCTTCCCTGTTATTGCAGGAATTATATCTGAAAATATCCTCTAATAAGTGGTAATTATAATTCCGTTTATGAAAAGTCTATAACTCTTTCAAGGGCGTCAATTTTTTTGAAAAACAGGTCTCTAGGTCTAGTATTTTTTTTACAGCTAAGGGCGCAGTGGGACAAAAATCATTTTTATTTCCTAGAAAAACGCCAAAATAAAAATTACTAATCGACTCTAATTTACTGATACTTTGGTCCCTAAAGCGGTACTGAATTTTTAATTGAAAAAAATATAAATTAAGGGCATTTTTTTTAGTTAAGGTAAATAAGATTAAAAGAATTCACTAATTGATTTGCACTAATCCCATAGAAAAATAGTATTTATCTTTGTATTTTAATAAAAGGATATAAAACATGATTTATTTCTAAAGCATGGCTTGGTGCAATTTAAATTTTTTAAGCCTGGGCCCCAAACTTGTTTTTAATTTATTTGGAAAATTTATTGCCTATTTAAAAGTTAAAATATATGCTAATTGACTCTTTTAAGTAATTTAAAAAAAACACAAACCATATATTATATAATCCTTTTTTTAAATATGTATATATATATAAGTCAAATTGACCGTAAATAAATATAAAGTGAGACAATCATAGAAATAATGCATTATAATTAAGTGATTATTTTGTATTTCATATATGTATTAGTGTATTTTATGACAATGACACATCATAAAAATGCCTTCTATCGATTTCTTAGTCATTAATTCATTAGCTTGGCTTGATATTTTATTTAGTCTAATTTAGAGAAATTTTTTGTGTTTAACTGGATTAAATATTTTTAAAAATATTTGTAAAAAAACATTAATCAATTTTAAAAAAATTTAAAAAAATATCTTTCTTTACATGAATTTCTTTATTTCATTCATACATCTTTAAAACCTAATCTTAATGATTTTATAAATAAATCATTTCGTTTATTACTTCAACAATAATATAATTCCGAAGATTTAATATATTGAGGCAAAGTCTATCCAGGAATTTTGTAAAGGGAGGAAAAAAGATAATATTTTTGAGTTGCTTTTTCTGCCAAATACGTTATTGAAGCACTTTATGTCCTTTTTTAGGGTAGATTTCTGTATCTTTTTATTTTGATCCAATATCTTGAAACGAAACCCTTTTAATTTTTTGGCCTTGAACTGATCCGAATCTAGCTGAACACGGTTAAGTTTTTTAGCGGTTATAAGGTTATACTATCAAGTTTAACATATAGCAATTTTCTAAATAACAATCTAATTTGCTAAACATAAATTAAATATATATCAAACCGAGGGAATCACGTGATCGAGTCCGATACTATAAATCACTTCCCCCTCCCCAAAAGAGAACCACCAAGTTGGTTTCAGAAAATAAACATGACCTAGGATTGGCAAGACACGATCTTATCGACTAGGTTACCAACGCTTTTCGAAAAATCACGATTTTTTAAATTTACATTATAACCAAATTTGGCAATATTTATCCAGATGAAAAATAAACAAAATACCAATTTGATCAGGTTTGAAATTTATCAGCAGGTAAAAATAAAAAGGAAAATGAAAGGAATTATAAATTCGGGTACCGCTAATATTTTTAACCAAATTCGGTCAGAGTCAGACAACATCAACCCGTTTAGTATTTCCAACCCTTCGCATTTTGAAGGCCTTAGGTTTATAAAATTTTTCTTCAAAAAAATGGACTTGTGATGAAAAATTAGGGGGACTATTTTAACTATAATAAAACAGCCTTGCCCCTCATTCACAGCTAGCGCGAATTAGATGGAGGAATACAAAAATCAAAACTGTGAATGTCGGGTGAGTCATTTTTAAAACAAAGTTAATAACCTCCAAAATATTTTTTTTTTTGAAAATCGTGATGGTAATTTTTAAAATCTTCTAGGATTGTGTTTTAGCATATTTTAAATTTTAAAAATAGTTTATTTATTTATTTTAACCTATTTCTAAAAATCTTTTTTAAAAATAATTTGAAAAGTTTTAAAATTTTAATGAAAAATCAATTATGTTAAAAATTTCAAAAGGTTTGTCAATTTAATTTTTTGATGTTTTGGGTACAGCCTCGAAAAATTTTTTAATTTAAGAACTAGGCCATTATAATTCTTTATATAGCCTTTTTGACATGTTTACTCGATACATACATAATATCCATATTTAATTGTATAATTATAAAAATTATGATTTCGAAAGAAAACAAAAATTGCAAAAAAGTGTACCATAAATAATTATATAAATAGCGCCAAATGTGACAATTTTTTTTAAATTCCCGCCATAGTTTTTTTCTTTTAATTCCAAGGGTTAGAATGTGTTTACATGATTAAAATTTAAAAAACAAATAAAATAAAACCATATGAAGAATTACAATAAATTTAAAATTGAAAAAAATAAAAATCTACAGAATTTATGTTTTTCTTCAGTGTTTTTTTAAACATAACTATACAATTTAATAAATATTACATTTTAATTTACATATATTAAAATATCAAAAGAATATCTACCTAATAAAATTTTAATTTTTAAATTACCAATATTTTCCTTTATTAACTTAAAATAATCACGTAAAAAGTAAAGTATAATATAATATTAAATTTAGTAAATTTATGCTCTATGCTATATAAATTATTTTTAAATTATATATACGATAAACAATATATATATTAAGCTTCTATATTGTTATAAAATAATATAAATTTTTTGTATATTAAAAAATTGTCATAATTGTCCCATAATAATTTTATATTTAAAATCAAAGAAAGAATTTAAGAGGGACAGGACGCTAAAAAAAAATAAAGCAACACAAAACACATTGTAAATAATTTTTTATTTTGCTTAACGGTTTTTATTTTGTATATAATTGTTAGGTTACTATACATTATATTTTTTTCAAATACAAAAAATTAATGCTATTTAAACATATAGAATATTCATAATTAATTTTTTTGCCAAGAGAATCAGACAACTAATTAAAACGATATTATAACTCTTAAAATCCAATCCTTCCAAATTATTATTGAATTACTGAGAATTAAACAAAGGTAAATATTTTCTTTATATTTTGTTGTTTTTATTTATTTTTGATATAGAAGAGGAGTGTAAGGTGGATTGGGTAAATTTTTTTAGTATTGAAGTAAAAGTGAGAAAGAAAAGGAATGAACGATGGAAAGAAAGAAATTAGAATTTAGCACTTTATATATATTTTTTTTACCTCAGGAGTATCTCTAAGGGGGGAGGAAAGATTTTTGAACTTTTTCTGCCATACATTTTATTAAAGAATTTAAGACCATCTTAGGGTCTTTTTCCAAATTACATATTATCTTCTTTAAACGCTTTATTTTTAATTAAAGATTTGAATTATAGTCATAATTTTTTAAAATTTTTTAATTTACTGATTATTTCAAAAAAATTTATTGGTTATAATTATTTTTATTTTTTTTATAGCAAACAATGCCAATTTTTATTTGTTCTAAATTGTATTTTAAGAAAATTTTGAAAATTTTTGAAAATTTCCCCCTTTTTGACCCCTCTTGGTGATGCCAACAACTATGTGTGGTTTACATGTTGATTGGCCGAATAAAAAAAAATAGCTAAGATTAATTAGACTTACCTATCATGAACAGTTAGCACGAATTCACGACGAAGAATACAAAAATACAGCATATCTTGCATACTTGTTCTAGCAAATTCGCACTAACTGCGAATACAGGATTAGCCAGATTTTTTTTAGGGCTCTAATAAATAGGCTGAAAAATGTTTTAATTAATAACATGCCATAAACTTATATCCAGCTTCTTACAATAGGTTTATGATACGATTTAGTTAATTTTTGATTTGGATAGAAGCTGCCCTATTTACAATTGCATATTTAAAAAATCGTGATTTGTTAATGTTACCTAGTCGACAAGAGAGCCGCTTGCTAATCCGTAGGTTCTGGGTTCGAATTTAATAAGGATCATTTTTTTTCTTAAGCCAACTTGAAGATACCCTACTTAGCAAGTTTGTTTGTTATTTAGAAAATTGTAATATGTTGGCTTGACAGTATCCATCATCAAACTCTTGCAAAACAAATACAAATATCGTATACCTTTTATTATTAGATTCCTCAAACTCTTATCATTTTTCTAAAAAACTCTTTATAAAATGGGTTGTCTTATAGAAGTTTTCTCCTGTATTAAAATAATATTTAAGGCGCAGGTGTACTTTATATTTATTATATTATTTTTTTTTACCTTATATCTAAGCTGCCTTTTTTTTCGTTTAAAAAAAATGATTTTTTTAAAAAATTGGCATCAAATTTCGAATATATTTAATCTTTTTATTATACATTGTTCAATGGTATTTTTCTTTTCTATTTTAAATTTAATAATACAATGGCCATACTGAAGCCACTTCAATCTATCTTTTTTTAGCAACAAAATTTTTGATAACACAAAGATTGAATTTAAATCCTTATAAAAGCTTATAGAATTTTTTTTTTAAAAATCAACCTATATTTATATAAATGAAAAGTTATGCCCTTTGCATTTTTTTTGATGATATAATATAATACCTTTATCCGGCCAAATATATATTTTACATTATTTATTGCTAATTAATCATCATATACAACAATATTATTAAAAACTTAGAAAATTTTTCTAAATTTTTTTCTCCTTATTTTCTCATTTATGACTTTGGGGCTTTAAAAGACAATTTGACTGATTTAAAAATTTTTAATAAAATTAAAAACTCAATTTTAAAAAATACCTGGTTGGGTGATAGCCACATATAGGTTAACTCTCAATCAAACCAAAGGGTTCCGGGTACCACTTCGGAAGCAAAACAAGCAAAAAGTTATGGTACAATATGGCTTTTTCGGAATAGCTTCAGAAAGTTCTAAAAAATATTGAGAAAATTATAACTTATTTCGTTTTCCTTTTTTTCAATTGCAGTTTGCTTCACAAAACAATGTTATTAACAAAACGATGATAAGATGACTATTAGTGCTGTTAAACGACTCGGTTTGAACCGATTTTAAAAAACTGCTAACTCAATAGTAATTCCAGAAAAATATTAACCAAGCCTAAAGATTTTTGATTCATGGGAAACTTTTCTTATAAGATTGGGTTGATTTATAGCGAGATCTATGCGACCCATCCTTAAACCCCACTGAGCGGGCAACTTGTGCAAAATATTTTCTCTGGCTGGGTGATTTTTTTAAAAAAACATATCTATTCCTTTTTTTATTAATAAGAAATTATATTACAAATATTAGGGATATTATATATTATATACGAATATATTATTTTCTTTATTGATTTCTAAAAAAAAAAATTAAAATTATATTATAATTAAATTTGTTGTTAATAATCGTGAGAAAAAGTTAGCTGATTTGTGAGCATGAGTAGAATACAGGTAATTTGTTATATTTATCAATCCCGTTTTACATAAATCAATTTTTTTTCCCCCATTGAATTAGATAAAAAAATAAAATTCAATACTATATTATTCTAATTAGTAACATGTATAATTTTTTTTTTGTGAGAGAACATTGATTATTTAATTATTTAATTCCCCATCCCTTTGTATAAAAAGAAATCACCTCCATTTAAGTTAAACATAGAAATATACATTATAATAAACTACTTTGTTTAATTTTAAATAATTTGTTCCAGTCAGACTCAGGACAGAGGCTTAGTACGAGGGGGGAGTGGGCACTAAGTTGAGATTTTCCCATAAATTTTATTGGAGATCTTTAGGTCCGTTTAACTTTGGCTATATTAAATTATTATACAAATAATTTTTAGGTTTTCATATTTTTATATTAAAATGTTTTTTTCAGCAAATTTTCTATAATAGTCGTTATTTTAAAATTTTTACTAATTTTAATTTTAAATTCTTCTTTATGTGATATATTATACAAATTTTTTGGGAAAAGAGAGGTAGAAGATGAAAATAATTTTACAATAACAGGCAAATTTCCGAATGGAAATGGAGGATTTTTCCTTGCCTCCTCCCCGGCTATGCCTACGAATCAGGATCATATCTATTTTTATTTTATATATATTAATCATTCTGCATATAAATTATGTAATAATATATCCTAAATAAATTATAACAACTATAGAATTTCGTTTGGGACGATTACTCCCGGGTTTGGTTAGTCTTGGTGTCAGCACTTTCAATTTTTAAATAAGAAAAAAGGTGTTCATTATTTATGTACAGATTTCTTTATACTTATAATATAATTTACATATAGTATGTGGGAATATGAAATAATTATAAATGATAAATAGAAAGAAAGTAATATTGCTGAAATATAATATTTTTTTTTTAATATCTTACTACTTTTTAAAGGCTACTTTTGAAGAGTTATTAGTTAATGTAATTAGTTACCATTACAAGTTATATCTTTAAATAGGTCAAACTAGTTAATTTTAAAAGTTACTTTACAAATTATTTTATATAACTCATTATTTATAATTTTACTATTTAGAAATTGTTATCAAAGAATTTAAATGAAACACAATTTCAAAATTGCAATCATAGAATTTAAATAAAGAAATAATTTCACTGAGAATAGTATACATATATCCACAACTGTTACATATGTTCTAATATTTAACCATTTGAACAATATTGGGTTTTACAATTAGATATATACCTGTTTGGCAAATGCCATTTGACGATTTTTTTTACTTTGATCAACTATTATATATTTTCTAATATTTACCATTTGAATAATATCGGGTTTTACAATTAGATAAATACCTATTTGGCAAAAGCCATTTGACGATTTTTTTTTACTTTGATATAATTATTATATGTAAATTAATTTTTTTTAAAACTGTTTTTCATTTAAAACCTATTGATTTATCAGATAATATTAATTATTAATAGTATTTGTAATATGAGAACGTATATTTATATTATTTTGTAACTTAATTGCATATTATAATATATAATACCTCAAGACAAGACCCATTTGACATTTAGAATGTAAATCTTAATAATTCATTTCTCCCTCCATCCACCCCTTTACCTTAATATAATTAAAGGGTAAACACTAGAATTTATTATTATTTTTTAAAATAACAAAACATTAATAATTTTAAAATGATTATATTATAACTTTCAGAATTGACAAATGTGAACATTTAATTAAATTATATACTATTTATAATTTTTTTTGGCGAAGGCTCTTGAAAGCAGTGGCGTTGCTAGAATTTTTATACCTAGATGTTGGGGGGAGAGTGTAACTTTTAAGTTTTTTTAAAAAATTATCAACAAAAGGAAATTTCTATCTAAAATTAGACATATTCTCTATTTTTTGCCAAATTTTGAGACGACTTGATGACACCTGTCAAAATTTGCATACTTTTTAATTAATGTTATCCTCGATGTGTTTTTTTCGGCAATGTGTTATTTTTTTCAACCTTAAATCATTTCTTGACGGCTTTTTTTACAAATTTAAAAATAATATGATTTTACCGAAAATATACGTCGCCATGTTTGGAATACCTATCCTATGAATTTCAGACAATTTTTCCATAAACTTTTGAACTAAATATAATTTAATTTTTTATAATAATTTTTTTTATAAATTATAAATAACTCAAAAGAAAACGGTAAAATTATCTACAATTTATAAGATAGATATTCTTAACATACTGGATTACATTTACGGTAAAATCAGATTTTTAAATTTAAGAAAACGCGCTCAAAAAATAATTCATGCCGTGCCGCTTTACATATACATATAAAAAAGTCAAAATCACTTCTAGACAAAATTATTACGACTAAATAGTGCAACTATAAATTTTTTAATATAAATTATAATAATATTTAACATAACATATTTATTATTGGATTATGGTAAGTTATGAAGGTCAAGGTCGGGTCTTATGTTAGGACCGGACCGATGCCCTCAGATTGGATTGGACAACGGAATTTAAAAAAAGATTATCAAACGCTCAAATTTACAAAAATAATATATATATACTTTTTTAAAAAAATAAACTAATTACTTAATAATGTTAAAATTAAAACCACAAGATTTAGCCATTCTTATTATTTTTAAAAACTAACCTTAAGGCAAAAGATTAGCATTTCTATCATTTTTTTGGTAAAATCTTAAAGCTTAGGTAATGTTATTAAAAATGGACTAAATCTGGCTTTTCAAACAACACTATACTAATTATACAGAAACCCTATTTGTCTAAACTCAATTAAAGTTTTACCAGTTTAAAAAATTTTTCGATCCCCAAAATTTTAATTTTACCGAAGATAAAATCCTGGATGTGCCTATGAATTGTTAGATTTAAATGTAAAAAATTCCCAAATCTTTGTCGTCATTCATTGTGTAAAATAATTTGTCTAGTTATTTTTATCATCAAATAAACTTGGGCATAATATTTAATAAACTTTATATCCTTTTTTTAATATAAAATAACGTAAAATAAAATTATTTCAAAATGTATCCAAAAATAGATAGAGATACTTCTATAAATAGTATCTTGATACAGACAGCACATTTTTGTAGATACAATATCTAGATACTTTAGCAACTCTGAAAATTAAATCTCGTTATATAAAGAATTCGATTGGAACAAAAAATTAAATCCGATGTTTAAATGTAACATTTTTTTATAAAATATATAATGATTAATAAGGTGTCCTAATTGCCAATGCGTATTATATCTTGCTAATTAAACTACGCTTTAGAGATTGGGTTTTTGAAGGCTTTTATAAAAATAATAATATTATGAAATAGGCATTAGGGTAGGCAGAGTCTTAATAATTTATGACTTTCTTTTCCATTTTTTTACTCTTTCTTTTTTATTTACTATCTGTATTTTCTTTTCTGTCAACCTCTTAAATTTAAACAAATGTCTCTTTTTTTTAAGAAAAGAACAATTATTTAAACATTATTTATAAGTAATAATATGAAATATTATTATATAATGCCCATGTCCTTTATCAATTTCAGGTATTTTAGTTTATATTAATTATCCTCACTTCTTCTTTCTTTTACCTTTATAAATATAAATAAAATTATGTAAATTTAATAAAATAAAATAAAATCCATAAAAAAAATTGCTACATATTGCTTTAGTATACATTAATAATAAATAGTATCATATTTATGAAGATATTACATAAATGTCTTATTATACTACAATACACAAAGAAGGCGTTAAAAATAAGATAAAAGTTTATAAATTATAAATAATTATTGTATAATATATAATTATTTCTTTATGGAAAATTAAAATGAACCTATAAAACGGAAACTAACCTTTATAATTTTTAGTCATTATTTTGTCCCGCTTATTTGAAGGTATCCTTTGCCTACTTTTTTATATATAACATAATTTTCTTGTGTATTTATTTGTATCTTTTGAAAAAAAAATATACATTAAATTTTTGTGGAGTCGTTTATTAGTAATAACCATATTTTATTTACATAATTTTTAAAAATAACGAAAGGAATATTACTAAATAATAATGATAAACGTTAATTTTATTTTTTTTTAAAAGAAAGGATGAAAAAAAAGACATACCTTCTAGTAGGCAAGTAAAAAAAACGGAAAAACAAAATATTCGGAGAAATCTTCAGCTGCCAGAGTAATGCTTGTCCACAACTTGCGTTGCTGAATTAAAAATTTTGAAATATAGTATTTTCCTTGAAGATCTAGCCCCTCTTTTGTCTGGCTTTCAGCGTGGTTCCCTATCCTTTTATCAATACTACTATCATATGATTTAATTCGTCAAAAAAATGTTTGCCATCTTTTTGAAAAATTTATAAAATTCCTTACCATATTTAATTAAGTTTTACCATCATTTCTGCTTTTACTGTCACTAGCGGCAATCTGAAAATAGAAATGATATAAATTTAAAATTTCATTAATATTAAATTTATTTTTATATTAATAATCGCTAAATACTGTTAGATTTATAAATTAATAGAGTTATGAAATCAAGATGGTGGTTTTTAGATCCACGCATTTTTGTGTGATATCTATGCATTTTATAAATAAGTCCATGGTCCTAAATATATCTAAAACGAATTATTAGATACGATTTTGAATTATAATAAGGAAGATATATTATTCGTCGAATATTTGTACATGTTCCTTGGAACAACTTATTTTTTCTAAACTTTATTTCTACATCTAGAAATCACTTTTTAAATTTTAATAATCTAATTTTTCCAGTGTTCGAAAAAAAATCTTTTGAAGTTTTTAAATAAGAAAGATTTTTGATTAAATTTACCTAAAATGCCAAATATGTTAAGTAAAAAAAAATTATATATTCAAAAAATTTTTAACATTTTTTCATAGTCTGAATTTAAAAATATTTTTAAAGAAATTAATTTTTCGAATCAAATCTAATCAAATTGAATAATGTTTTCATACGAAAACAAATAAGGAATTATTTGATCCTTAAAAAACGAATAATACAAATATTCGGTTCAATTTTTGTAGGTTTAGTCGTGAGTGAGATGGTTGCGCAATTGATGATTGATTCACAGTGAATATCGCATTTATTATTTATTATTTTTTTAAAAAAAAACAATACAAATGGGATTAATTTGCTCATATTTTATGCTACTCAAAGTTTGAAATGATATTTTAAGAGATAAAATGTTATAATAGTGTAGAACTGAAACCATCGTAGAGTTGAGTTTCTAGTTCTTCAGATTCCGAATTGTAATTACTTGAGTGAATTTTGATATTTGCAAAGATTCGAGTTTTAAACGGGGAACTCGGAATTTGTTACACGAATCAGGAACGATGACGAGTCCTGAAGCTTTTGAAAACCATTGAATATTCCTTCTTAATTCATCAGCATAACAACTTAAAACCAAACTCATTAACGAGATTGTGGTTATTTCTTATAGATGATGTTATGGATAGACTTATTATTATGTATTCCCCCCTCCTATTCCTAAGTATGTATTACCCTAAAAAATTCTAATTTTTGAATATTAAAATATTTAGACATCTAAAAAAGAATTGTTTCTCTTATAATACTAATTGATATAATAGTATAAATACATGTATAATTGATGATAGAATAAAATCGGATACAATACAATAAATAATGTTACATTACATATTATGATGTGTTTTAAATAAACATAATCTGCCAATATTTCTTGAATATGCAATAAAATATATGAGATGTGATTACATATAATTATAGATGATTCAGGTGTGTCAAACGAAACCTTAAATCAAATATCTTAAAGATAAACATATTATATCACCAATTTTTAATATAAATTTAATTTTTTTTTAAAGAAATCATAGTTTGCATATTGCAATTTTTTTGAGATAAATATAATTATATATTATATATATTTTATACAATATGTATTAGATATTAATATTTAAATTTTGCGTATATTAATGTATTGACAATTACATATGGCCTCCTGATTAATAATTCTTATAACAGCAGCTAACAAAATATAAATAAACGCAATATGTTTTTTGTCATTTAAGGTTTTATTGGGAGTTAAAAAAAATGGTAGACAACTAACTCTTAAAAATAATCCAATTTTTTTCAATTCGATAAAACATCATTATAATTTTTATTCAATTTGGATAGAGGATATGTGTGTTCTGTTTTTATTTTTGAATAAAACCAAATTGTATATAAAAAAATATATATGTGTATACTTAATTATGTTTTACTTTTAAATGTTATGTTAGACGCATTTTTTTTTATTATAATAAGAAATAACCAAAATTATATCATCTGAAAAAAAAAATTATATATTATAAAATATTTTTTTAGTGATCTGATATAATTATAAAATAAATGAAATTGAAAGGCAATATAATATTTACATTTTAATTTTTATAATTATTTATATTAGACTGTGGACCATAATGGGATTTAGGGGTCCAACAAACCTTTAGAAAATATTTCGTTCCCTTAATAAAAATTTTGAAAAACAGTTTTTTTTGTATTATCTGTCCTTTATATACAATTAAACGTGTCGCGGATAATAGTTAATCAGCGCAGACGTCGGGAGCATATCAAATTTAACGCCGGCAACTTATTTCATTCATTTATTAAAATTAATAATTTATTTGGAAACAACTTTTTGAAAATAAAACTTATTATACAAATTTTTGAATCAAATTATAATATCAGTTTAATCATTTTACTAGGTTATTATCATTATACAATTAAAATTATTTTTTAATTGAAGGGCATAATAAAGATTTTCTAGAGGTTAAGGTTAAAACCAACTATGGAAAATACAGGTTTCCAGGGTGTGCCTGTATCTGGAATACATAAATTTTTTCTAGGTAAAATCGAAAATCTGGAAAAATCCAATGCCTCTTATTTTCCAATAAACGATTATATAGGTTTATCACGATGTAGAAAGTGTTGTTAAAAGGACCGATTTGAAGAATTTTAAAAACCTTAATAAGATTTTAGCTATTGCTCATAGTTGGCAGAAAGGTTTTGATTTCTATTTAATAAATCTTGAGGCTATAATATTATTTGGCTAAAATCTTAATCGGGCAGTTTTTAAAAATCGACTCAAGTCAGGTTTTTTAACAATACTAGTGTGAGATTAAAAATGTGAATTTTAAAAGCCCCAAAAACAGGGAATATTTTATATATATATTTGAAAATGTCGAAGTTAACATTGATAGACATCAAATTCCAAAAAATCTTCATAAGACGAAACATTATCATCTAAAGTATCTGATAGAAATGCCATTAATTCAAATCATTTTCTTTTTTCGATATTGAGTATATCTTCAAAATTCGCTGTCTTGAATCTTATGGCAACTATTATTACTCTGATTTTTTAAAATAAGATTTTATCTTTCTTTTTTAATCATCTACTATCACTAAATTTTATAATCAGTGCCAGACTTTGATGATGATCAAATTGTTTTAAACGAGATCATTCTTTACACTAGGTCCTACATTCATAACCATGTGAATTTTGTTAAACGCCATAATTTATTTTCAATTTTATTTATCTTCGATAGAACAGTATTACATATGTTATTGAGTAAGATGATGAGTAGGCTATGCATAAAATACAATTATTGAAATTATTATCTATTTCATATCCGTACATATATCAAAAATAAAGCACAAAATTTGCCTATAGAAATTTATTGTTGTTTAGTTGTTTATGTGAGCTTTATCATTAAATGCATTCTGACTAACTTTGTTCTGTGATAAATCTTTTGTTGCTGAAATAATTCTATATTTCTATAAAATAGAAATTCATGTATTAAAAATTATAAATTTTCGTTATTACTTACAGAAAATCTTTCATTCCAATATTATTTATGAATAAATCCTCGCAACACATGAGAATATATTCCTGTTCCTTTTCATTTCTAAGTGATACGTCATGTTCATCTAATAAATCTTTCATTTAAGTTTGATGTACTTATATTTTTGGAAAAAGATTCGAATTCCTAACTATAGTTAATAAAAAGTAAAAAATACATTAAAACAAATTTAGTATGAAAATGAATAGATTTCATCCTCATTATCAAATTTGTAGGCAAAAATTACAAAAGATTTTTATCTGCAAGAACATTGGTTCCCTTATTATTACTTTTTTAATATTAGTGATTCAAAATGTTTTCAGGCTAAAGAAGGTTCTTGCAATGATATACGCCGCATTTTTTTGCTATATTTGTTGTATAAAATGCAATTTAATATTTCCTAAGTGTGACTGACATCTATAAATGATAATAAAATATATAATGAGTAATTGTTTGGTATTCCTATTTTTAATATTATCTTCTATAACACACTATTTTGACAACTTGTTAAACAAATCAAATGTTTTTTCTATAAGTTATTTATTTAAATAAATGGTATCACATTTTTCTTATAATTTTTAAAATTAAAAAAATATATCATGTCGCCATAAGCCTCATTTTAAATTGGAGGTGACATGATGAGCGTCGACACTCTTGGCGGCAAGTCAGCTTGATCATAAATCACCTGTGAAAGTGGATTTATCCAGTGGTAGGCTTGCGAGGCAGCACATATCTATATCGAGTTAAATAAAAGTGAAACATAAATTAATTGTATTATAAAAATTATGCTCTTTCTAATTTAGTCCTTTATTTCAAATTATTTATATTAATTGCATGTAAATTTTATCTAATTCATATTCTAAGCTGCTTATTCACGACGGATTGTCAGGTCTACCACATTGACTAGTAGATTTCCACAGTTTTTTTAAAAAAGTTGAAATCTACCACACTCAAAATTTCCCAAATTTCAAGATCAATAAATTTAATTCTTTCCTTCTATTGAATCTCCTGTTCTTAAATTTGTTATGTTTTATCTGATAACCAATAAAAGGACGATGATGTTATAATTAACTAATTTGAATAAATTTCAAAATGACAGAACAAACAACATTGAAAACTTTTTGTTAATAAAAAAATCCTTCTTATATTTTTATAAATAATTATTGAAAAAGAAATCCTTAATTAGTATTTTTTTTAGAACTAACTTATTACCTAGTAATATTAGCGTATGAGAAAAAAAATTACAGAATTGTGATTGATATTATATGTTACAATAAATTAAAATAAGCCCTCCCACTTGGTATTCCCCCTTAACAAAAAGTTTAAGTTACCTACATGTGTCTCAAACTTGAGTACAAATTTCGTAAAAATTTTTTAAAATTTAACTGTAAAAAAGTTTAATAAACTCCTACCTATAATTCTCTTTTTTTCTTCTAACTTTCGTCAAAAGTGATGAAAGAATATTTAAGTTTATGTTTTTAACTTTCATTATAAAGAAAGAAGCTTGGTTCAATTATTTCCATGTTTACTAATTTTTAATATTTTTTTTCTCCAAGTCTTGCACACGGTCTTGTAACAAGAATCTTCGTTATAAATATGTTGATTAGAAGATTATTTTATGCTTGGTTGCAGCGGCGTATCTACGATTTTGCTTCGGTAGTATTATTATAATAATAAAATCTAATTTGTTATAACAAGGTTTTCAGAAATCGGGAGCATCAATAGATGCCCTTTCATCCCATCCTCTCTAATGAACCTAACCAAAGCTCTATAAAAAACGAGCCTAAAACCCTCCAAAATGTATGTGGGAAGAGCCTTTCAAAATTTTACCTTAAAGAAAATTCTGGATACACATTTTGTATCATTAATAACCTATAATTATTTTTCATCAAAAATGCTTTGTATTATTTGACTGGCATATGTAGATAGGTCAATTCCTATCTCACTATTAATTTTATTATAATTATTAAAAATAATATTCCAGTTTTAAAAAGCTAATATCTTGAATAAAAACAAATAATGATAAATTTACGACTACATTCTGATATTACGGACCCCTATGGTATAAAGGGTCCTTGGGTCGTTAAAATTTATTTCCAATACCATTAAAAAAAACACTAAAAATAATATATTGCTTAGATAAATTAGAAATTATTTAAATGAGCATCTACTCCTTCCTTGAATGATCCCACACCTTTTTCAAAAAAATAATATTTATTTAATTTCTTTTTTATAGTCCCTCTTCCTCTTTTATAAGCTTTTTAGTCACCCATTTTTATAAAAATATTATTTATTTTTTTTTACATCCATAATTTAATTACACATTACAATAAAAGGAATAATTTAAATGTCTACATTAATGAATAAAAGTTAATTTTTTTAAAAAAACTCAATTTCAAAATGAGCGAGTTATATAAGATGATCGTGATAAAAGGAAAATTTCCAGTAAAATATTGGTAGAATATATTAGATAATTATGATATTAAAAATATTGCCCTAATTATGGACATCGATTAGAATCTCGAGGGTTATACAATGTTTTTTTGGCCAAAATATTGAGTTAGTCGTTCTTAAAAATCGGCTAAAATCGAGCCATATCCTTGTTTTAAATATAATAATAATTTTTTTAATTTGAAAGGAATATTATAAGTTCCAGATAACTTTCTACATAACCCTAGTTCATTTCATCTCTCAGACGAGAGATATTAATTATACTTTCATTGTGCATACAAGTGATCAAAACATTTTTCATACATTAAATCTTTAGGGAATGTTAAAAAGGGAATCTACAGAATTTCTAAGAAGATGTAATGTTATATTATTGTATATAATGAAGTAAAGTTTAAAATATAAAAGAAATACATTATTGTGTTACCTAATTATATATCTCACTAATTATATATCTTCTTTTTGAATATTAATGCCCACTCTTTTTTTAATTAACGCGAAAATAAAATTTATGTTTCCTATTTTCCAAAAGACATGTTATTTTTAATTAATAAAAATAAAATGAATGAAAACTAATTAAAAGATTAATCAATGTATGTATATCAAATAAAACTCTATTTTACCATGAAATATATATAATAGTAAATTAAAACAGGATATCTTTCATTTTGTTTATATTATGTGGGTAAAAAAAGTAATAATAGGTAATCTAATATATGTAATCTATCTTTTAAAAGTATATATATTACAAAAATCAAATACAATTATAATATTTATTTTTTTAATCAAATTTGTATTGTTATTATTAATTTTAATTATATAGATATGTAATTTACCTTTTGTCTTTTGATATTTGTAGCTGGGAATTTTTTTAAAAAATATTGAATCTTTAATTGATTAATAACTCTTATTTTATATAAGTTTTTTAAAAAGACACATATATAAGCTATATGGTATAACTTTGATTTTAAAAAATATTACAGGTATAATTAAGAATTTAGTTCAAATTTTACAGGGTAAAATTTTGTTTTAACCTTTTAACAAGAATAAATTTCTTCCTATATAATAATTTTTACATCATATAATTAGATTCTTGAATGGGGTAAATGGTGTATCCTAGTAGAATAAGAGGTAAATCCGTTAAAAAAGTAAATTATAATTATTTAGTTTTCTCATCTCGATCTCTCTATTCCCGTTAAGAGCAAACTGAAATTGTTTGGGACATAGATTCGGACCCTGTCTTTCGATTTATTTGATTCGACATTTCTTCTGGAGGAAGGATGAGAATTTAATATGCCCTATTATCTAATAACCAGACTGGCATTGGCACTACGATATCGTTCTTTAAAACAAAAATTATTATTCTTTTCATATTAATTTTATCTTAGAAAAAATTGTTTATTTTATTATATATATCTTATTTAGATATATAATCCATGATGATTCGGAATTGGGAGAGATTTTGTATATTTTATTAATCTGATTTGACTGAAAAAGTATTTTAAAAATGTATAGAGCACACCTACATTATCAACTTTCAATTTTTATCATGAACCTTTGAACCTAGTCTTAAGTTATATTTATTTATACATTTTTTTTCATATAAATTAAAAAATATACGAAAGAGGATAGCGAAATTTTTATGAAAATTTATAAGATATGTACTCCGCGCATGCTGGAATACATTTCCAGTGAAATCGGATTTTTTCAAAATATAAAAATCTACCATCGGGGTAAATAATTCAAAATTGAAAGATTCCATATCCCAATACGACATGTATTTATAATTATAAGTTTTAGGTGAATATTTCAAAGTTTTAAATTGAATAAAGTTTATTGGAAAAAACATAACTTCGACGGTATTCACCATAGAAGGCTTATTTATTTTGCCCAATATAATATTTAAAAGTTCTGAGTTGGAAAAAATAGTTAATTAGGTAATAATTGGGGAGGGGGGGGGGAAGTAGAATAGTCTGAGATAGTATATTATATATATATAAAATTTGAACATTCCCATATATATTTTCCTCTTATTTTTTATGACTTTTCTATTACTGCCCTTTATATAAAGTTCCATTCAAAATTTTCCTAATTGCCTCAATTTTTTTGGGGAAAAAAATTTGGTAGAGAAATTTATAAATTTTTCAATCGAATTCAGCAGGTGTAGAGTTAGAATATATTTATCATTATACACAATTTTATGCAAAAGGAGGTTTATCCCATTTATAAAGTACTTTTTCTTTTGTATATCTATTTGGGTTTTTATTTTTGGGGTAATATATTAAATTAATTGAGGCTTTCTTTTATCATTATTATAAAAATTGGGAAGAAAGAAGAAAAAAATTACCAATAAAAAAAATTATATTTATAAATAAGATCTAAGCCGAATTCTACCGGATAGTATTTTTTAAAGATAACTTTCATTGAATACATTCTCCAAAAATAAATATGAACTTTTAAAAAGAGTAAAAAAAATAGAAGAAAAAATATTTGGTCGAACTTCTTAAATGCAAAAAGATAAAAAATTTTTATTAGATATGAATATTTAAAAAAAAAGAATGCTCCCAAAATTTACCAACTTTCTAACCATCTCCAAAAAAAAAATTGACCAGTTTTTCTAAGTTACTTAAATATTTGTTCAGTTTATCCCATAAATTCTTTTGACTTCTTGAAAATCAAATAACTTTAAACCTTTATAACAATTATTTGACAACCTGCAAGCCCATATATACTAAAGCATTTATAATCTATTATTTTATACTTTACTCTAAAGTAGTTTAAGGACAACAGGATCATATTTAAAATTTAAAAACTAAAGTCAGGTTTGAAAGTATATATATATCCTATGGAAAAAGTCCTAAAATCGTTGTTATAATCTTGAATTCAATAACGATTGATGTGACAAGATGAGTAAATTGCTTTAAATTTTCAAATTTTTTTATGATTTACCGTAAGAAACTTTTAGACATAAATAGGATACTAAGCTACATTTATCCGTTTAATTATAAGCATTTTTTTAATAGAGAAGGCGCCTCAACAATAAAGAAAGAGGCAAGTTCGTAAAAGACTAATTATATTTATAAGTAAATGAAACCATTTAGAAAAAAACCCATAAATTAAGATGTTTTTTTTTAAATGTGACCACTATGTCTAATATGATTTAAATTCTACCTGCATACATTACAACCCTGTATTAAATTACTATTTATAATTTTTATAAAAAAAACACAAAATATTTAACAACTTTGTAATCAAAAGAAATTGATACTTTACGTTAAAATTTTTTAAAATAAATTATTTTATAACGTTTATATATATAAAACAACAAACTTGAAAGTATTCGAGTGATATCATATTATCAAAACTCACTATTTATATACTTAAACAGGTAAAACTTAATTTAAAACAAAACCCCATTGTTTTTTTTTATTTAAAATATACAAAATCAAAAATTAAGTCCAAATTTCAAGTATATAATATATACACACAATTATATTAATATTTAGGATATTTCAATATTGAAATGCGATACACTTGTGTAAATTGGATAAAAAGAATGTTTTCTTTAAAATAAACACTTTTATAATAAAATTGCTACTTTAATTTTTTTTTTTAAACTTTTTTATAAAACATAAAACAAAATTTTTTATTGATTCAATCTCCTTTTTAAAACTAAATTGGAAAGATAAAATTAGTTCTTGTAATCTTCTCTATAATAAATTAACCAATAAAATATACTGAAATATTTATAAATTTAGTCTAATATGAACATAACGATAAGCTCAAGCTAGAAAATTTCACGAGGTTGAAAAATAGTTATATTATTAGTTCAAAATTTCTAAATATGTGTAAATTAGAAAAGACTTAGAGGGAGCCTAGGGATAGAGATCTGCGCAGCCTGTTATGAATCTCAGCTAGCTGGTCATTCCTGGCTAAAAGAGTCAAGGGTCGCGTTAAAAACCTTTATAGAAAAATTAATGGCCCAGTCAAGGGCGGACCTTTCTGAAATCAATATACTTCTGTCTACCTTTATGCAAAATGTTTGAATCTTCCCACTATTAATAAATTACCTACCTAGCAATATATCTTCGATTATACTTTAATAAAAAGTAGTAAATAAATTATAAATATAATTTATTATCTCGATTAAGAAGGTGGATGAAAAAATGTAAATTTAAATAAAATTATATTTTTTTTTTAAAATAAAAAAAAAGAAGGACAAAATACAAAGAATTAAATAAAGATGATTAAAGAGACATAACACCGACCGACAACTTGGTTGTAATTTATCAATAAAAAAAAATATATACTTTGGCAGTAAAAACTTTAATTATTTTAAAATATATTTATAATATTAATTATATCTATGTAATAGATAGATAGGTATTTATTCTTATATTATTTTTTTTGCAAAGTTTTTTATAATTATTATTGCATTTCAAACTTTTGAGTATATAGAAATATAAACTAAAAATTGCAGCAGTCTAAAAAAATAAATATACAAAAGCTTGTTTTATCTGTTTTCCTAAATTTGTCCTGGTCTATCATACATTTTTAATATTCCTGTTAAATAAACTAAATTCTCTCATTGTACTAGAGGTATGTTGAGTAAATCGCCAAAATAATTGGTGAGTTAAAAGACCCCTCCTAACAACATTTTTTTAAAATTTTGTATTCAAAACTAAGTTATGACGAATAGTGATCTGCATCGGGCCTAATTTTTCAAGCCCGGCCCGGCCCGAAATTTTTTTAAAAAGTTTTGCCGGCCCGGCCTGAACCCGAAATTTTTTTAAAAAAATTTACCGAACTAGCCCTTCCCAAATTTATTTAAATATAGAAATTAATCTTTATAATTACTCAAAATAAAAGACATATGTTATATGTCGTTTAGTTTCAATAAATAAAATCAAATATTTTTATTTTACATAAAAAATTCAATATAAAATTGATAAATTTCGATATATTTAAAAAAATTTACAAAATCCAACCCGACCCGGCCCAAATTTTTTTAAAAATATTAGGCCCGGCCCGAACCCGATTATTTTAAATAAAGTTAGGCCCGAGCCCGGCTCGAAGCCCGTTTGGGCCGGGCCGGGTACGGTCCTGGCCTAACTTTGCAGATCTCTAATGACGAAGTATAATTATCTCAATTTAATTATAATTTTAATAGTCGTCATGAGGTAGTAAAGAAGTAATAACAACGTATATCTTAACTTTACATCTGCACCCTCAATTATTTAATACAAAAAAAAATTTCCTGGAAATAATAGGAATTTTCTTTCACAATGCCCTTACTCTTTATATTCATATAAACAAAAATCATAACTTCTTTAAAAAAAATTATTTAATAATCAATGATAAATATAAATTATAAGTGAGCTACTCAGGAACCCCATTAAAGTAAGTCAAATAATGTTAAACAAATTGTTGCTTATATAATGCCTTTATATTTTTTGGTGTAAGGTATATCTTGTATATATATAATTTTTTTTAAAAAAAACTTTGACCACCGGTAACAATATTCTAAATTAAAAAAAACTTTAACTTTTCATCATAATATTATATATAATTATTTTCTTATTGCACGTGCCTTCATATTTTTTATTTTGCAAAAAATAAACTAAATATTTTAAACTTTTTTAAAGAAAATTAAAAATTTTACAATGAAATAGATATGTATATTTTCATTATAATAAAAATAATTGTTTAAATAAAAAGACAAATGTCCACCTATACCTATGTTCCTTCCTTCCACCTTTCCTTATTTTCTTTTCTTTACTTTTTTTTAAACAATTTTTTTTTTATCAGACAATAGAACATTATTAAATATTATATTAACCTTCTGTCGGGTAAAGTCCTTATTAGAAAACTTAACTTTTAAAAAAATATATTATACAAGAATTAATAATATATGGAAGAAGGGATATATAGTAATAACGGACATTTGTTCTTATTTTAATAATAAAAAAAAAACTTTTTAAATTATATAAAAATCCCTAACAAAATGCTTACCACAGAGATGATTATTTTATAAAGCACGTTTTTGTGTTTGTTAAATTAAGTTTCTAAATTTATTTTAAGAAAAATTAAATTAAAACGTTTGATGTTCTTATTATAGATTTCAGCATATATTTTAAAAAGTTTCAAACTATTTTCCCAAATTTTAGGATGTTGTAAGGGTAGAAAGAATTCTAAAATATATATTGATTGGGCTGAGACGCCCTGCTTAAATTCATTCGTATTGCACCTTTATTAATAAAATTTATATTATTATTATTGTTATACCTTTATTATATCTATATACTAAAAAAAATATATACCTTTCTATTATAAAATAATAATATAATAACTGTACAATGTACAACACATATGCCCATATTTTACAAAAATATTATAAAATGCCACATGTTGCTGCATTTATATTTTATTAATATTATATATATTATTTTTTAAGGTAAAAAAAATTTAAATAATTAATGTAAAGTATAGAAATTATTTCTTTTATAAATATAAAAAATTATATTATATATAAATTGGAAAATACGCGTGGCAAAACATTCCATAAAATTTATTCCAAAAAAACAAAAAATTTAAAATTTATTATAAAATTTATTTTAATTTTCTGAAGTAAAGTTATTCTCTGGAACGATGATGATTCCTGACAAAATATTCCCTAGAACTGGCGTTCCCTATTTTCTGATATTCCTGCTATTCAACCTTTTCATAGATCAAGTAATATTTCTAAAATCTATATTATTATTTTTCTTTCATGATATCTAATGCTTTCATAACACATGTAACTTTCTCTTCCTTTTTTTTTTAAATTAAATTTTTCTAAATTTATTTTAAAGTGCTTTAGCTCTGGCGTTTTTGAGATAAGGTTGAATTCCTTCGAAAACTATAAAGGGGTAGACAAGACCGGAACTTGTTGCACTAATTCTCCTGATCAAAATGACAACAAGGGCGACAGTTTGATCGGCGGTTCTAAATGTGGTGGAGGCCAATGCAATACTTACTTTACCGTGTGCCTCAGGCATTACCAAGCCAATATTAAGTCTACCGGAAATTCCCATTCCATGTTGACAGATGCTGGCGGAGAACTGATGAACGATAAAGCTTCTCAAGACGATTTTGGCAGTGTCAAGAGTAAATCTCCCGGATCTTGCACCTTCGGCAGTTTTATGACGCCTATTTTGGGTGGAAATAGTTTTCACGGCCACGATCACATTTACGCACTGCCTTTCTCCTTTTCTTGGCCGGTAATTATATATACCAAATAATTGTTCTTGTTTTTTAAAAAAAAAATGTGATATGGTAATTTTGTCTAATGAAAATTTATTTATAGTTTATAATTAAAAAATAATTTATTTATTATATTAAGAACATTAAAATTCTAGGGAATATTTGATAACTACTATTGTATGTTGTTAGTGGCGTCAGTAAAGTATATTATTTACAAAAAAATATTTTCCTTCATTGTTCGGTAATATTCTCATTTTTTTGGAATCATATTTGTAGGGAACATTTTCGCTCATAATAGAGGCGTGGCACAATAATTCTCTCCAAAACAATATCAATCACCTTAACTCCAACGAGCAGGAAAGACTCTTAATCAAACTAGCTACTCAAAAATCGGTTTCAGCTGATTCTAGGTGGACATCGGATGCCTATCTATCTACCCACTCAAAACTAAAATATTCTTACAGGGTAGTTTGCGACAGACATTATTTCGGAAAAAATTGTGCTAATTTATGTCGGCCTAGGGACGATAAATTCGGGCATTACCTATGCGGCAGAAATGGTCAGAAAATTTGTAAGCAAGGTTGGAACGGGCCATATTGTACCCAAGGTTAAAATTTATTTATTTATAAAATTTTTATACATGGTAAGCGCGAATAAGAAAAAAAAATAAGAAATGGGGTATTTTGGACTGGGGTTTATTAATCATGATTTATATTCATTTTATTTTTTTTAAAAAAAAGAAATAATTAAAAACTATTTAAGGAATTTAGGCCTTTTATTTTTAATAATTAAATGAAATTTATATTTTGTAATTTTAACATTTCGAAATTAAAACTCTAAAAAAAATTTTTTATTCTTTCTTTTAAAAAGGGGGACATTTGGTATTATTTAATGATAACGTGTGCCTCGAATCTTACGCTCTTTATTTTTTTATAATTAAATGTTATACTTTTAATATTTCTAAAATAAAACTCTTAATATTTTTAAATTTTTTTCTAGTGGATACATTTAGTATTTTATTAATGATAACGTGCGCCTTGAAATTACTTTGTTTAAATTTTTTTAAAAAAATTAAATTTAAAGCAAAAACTAACCACTGTTCATAATTTTTTTTTTAAATATAAATTTATGGAAAAATAGTCAACCACCTTGCAAATTTTTAGTTTCTTTCTTTTTAAAAAACAAACATTTGGATTTTTTTAAAAAAAAAGATAGATGAAAGGGGGGAGTGTAGGGCAGATGTCCCACAATACAAACACCAAAATAACTTTTGTGTAAAGGTAAAAAAAGAAAGAAATGAAAGGTGTCGCTAATAATAAACAATTTTTTTTTCGTTATTATTCTTTATTTTTTTTTTAAAAAAAAGATAATTTTCTTTTAATTGTAAAACAGCTGTCAATATCACCCGAAAAAAAAACTTTATAAAATTTTAATTTTTCTTCTGAGGATGCGCACTAAGTTTTGGCGGAGTTTTTTTTTAAGGCAAGTATGACCCTGTATTCACAGTTATTTCCCCCACCACTATAACTATCAATGCAGGGTGGGTTTAATCTAAAAGAGAGAAAGCGAGATTCCTAATGTATTAGATATAAATAATAAGTTAACATTTTAAATAAAACTTACTTATTGTTTAAAAAAATGTTTAGCTGTTTGTGCTAGAGGTTGTCACTCTGAACATGGTTATTGCGAAAACCCTGGGGAATGCAGGTAAATAAAATTTAAATTGCAATTTTCATAATATTTTATTTTTCCAATTATTATTTTACAAATTATATAAATATAAATTTTTCTAAAGTTTAAACTAGGTGGGGGGCTGGCAACAATACCAATGTTTGGTTATCTAAAATAGCAATATTTTTTTGTTTATTGGAAATACATTTCGTATTGTTTATTTATTTAGGACATTGTAATTGAATTCAAAAATGTAGAAAAATTAAAACTTTAATTATATTTAGTCCGTGAAAAAATCATTCAGCTTTTACCCTCATTTTGAAATTGATGAAATTTATTTTGAGTGCAATCAAGAGTTTTAATAATAAAATAAAGAAAATATGGATTTTTTTTTGTCTAAGTTGTAGGAATACCAATATTAACCATTCAATATAATGAAAATATTGTTTAAACCAATACAATAGTATTGTATTGGTATTGTAAGCAAGCCCTCGAACCATATGGAATTTTAATAAATATATTTAGCCAATTTGAGAAAAAATTTAACTAAAACAAATATTTTTAAATAATAAATAAATAGGTGTAGATTGGGTTACAAAGGAAAATACTGTGAAGATTGCATAAGATATCCTGGTTGTTCACATGGCACCTGTCACCAACCTTGGCAGTGCAATTGCCAAAGTGGTTGGGGAGGACTGTTTTGCAATCAAGGTAAACCTATATTATTTATTTATATAAATCTTTTCAATTAAAATTATCATCAATCATTTCTCATCGAGAATTGTATATTTCTTAATATCTTTCCTAAAAATTACTTATTATATTTTAAATAAAAAAAAAAATTAAATTTAGATCTCAACTATTGCATCAATCATAAACCTTGCAAAAATGGGGGGCAATGCACTAACAGTGGCCAAGGTAGTTTTACCTGTATATGTCCAGAAGGATTCACTGGAATCAATTGCGAAATTGATATATCCAAATGCGATTCAAATTTGTGCCTAAACGATGCCTCTTGCAAAGTAAAAGGAACTAGATATTGTTAGGCTGAAGATATGATATAATCTAATTTTTTGTAAAAATATTTTATGGTTAAGGAAAAATATTTATAAAGAAATAATTGAAATTATAATTCTTTAATTTCTTTTTCAAAGTTATCGGGAGAAAAATTCAACTATTCTTGCCAATGTTTGCCCGGCTATGTTGGCAAAAGATGCCATACTAACACATTCACGTGTTCCGATAACCCTTGTCAAAATCAGGGCCAATGTTCAGATTTAACAGACGGAGGATATAAATGTACCTGCTCAACAAACTTCACGGGTCTACAATGCCAAACTAAGCAAACCAAATGCCAAATCAACACTTGCAAAAATGGTAAACATTCATTACTATATTTTGCTAAATCATTTATGAGAGTGCTTAATATAAAAAAATAGTTCAAATAATGACACATTATATAGCTTTAAATTTATAAAATAAAAAATAAAACTCATAGATGGTAGATGCATTATAACAGAGATAACATTACACAGCCAAACCACAACAACTCAACAACATTCTCAAAAGTGTCTATGCCAAAAGGGCTTCACTGGCTTGGACTGCTCCGAAAAGGAAGTTATATGGTTAATCAACCAACAATCCAAATCTTTACCAATTTCCTCTCCAAACTCTAAAAACCTGTTGTCGTCTCCAGACTCTTCAAAATTATTTCAAAGTCATTGCGACATAAACCCTTGTTTGAACGGTGCCACATGTTACGAACGTAAAGGAGGTGCTTCTCCTTCTTCGTCTTTTGTGTGCCGATGCGTTCCGGGGTTCACTGGAAGCTTGTGCCAAATAGACATCCCGGACTGTAGAGCCCGACCTTGTTCTAATGGGGGAACGTGTACTGACTTGATCAACGATTACTCTTGCAATTGTCCACCAGGGTTTGAAGGAAAAGATTGTTCCGTTACAGTTCTCATCGAGGAAAATGAAGCATTGGCTGTGAGACAAGATCTCGAGGCAGATAAGATGTTGAACGGGGACTTGGATAAATTCGATCAAACCGCCACCATGACTAATAAAGAAGAATTTATCAAGAAGGAAGAAAAAGAAGAGTCGCCAATTAATTCTGCACTCCTAGGTCAACCGCCAGCAGTATCTGCCACAAAGGAGACTGGTAACATGCCTTCTTTCCTTTCTAAAACTGAAATGATCATGATCGCGTGTCTCAGCATTTCCTTCGTGACCGTCACCCTGGCCATCATAGGAATCCTGGTTGTTTACAAGAAAAAATTACTAAACGATACGAATCAAACCTCTGATGGCGTTGACCCTCAAAATAATAATTTTTATGGATCTTATGTGAAGAACAAAAATTCTGGAAATAAAAACCACCAAGTTTCAGCTGGATTGGCCAGAAATACTCTCCAAATACCGCCGACCATTGATGAGAGTGAATGTGGCGAAGAGTTGTATCACAGGGAAGATTACTACAAACCTCTTAACAAAGGATGTTCGGAATATAGTAAAGCTCTGAACAATAACAACGACAATCGGGATGTTCAGATAGATAAACTCGGAAAATTTGACGAAACGGATGGTTCCTACGAAGCGACATATGATAGTTATCGTTATGACAAAAACAATGTAGGCCATGATTCTTTGAATTCCAGCACGAATAGCGAGATCATATTCCAGCAAAAATTACGTGAAAATATTCTTGATGACGGTTATTACAGCAAATCTTCAACGTTCAAGCAGAATACCCCCCAGACATATTCAGCCCTTCATAGCGGTGTCAATAAAAACATGCTAAATGCCGCCAAAAATAACAAGATGTCCAACAACAATATTGATTACGAAGCCATTTACAACGAACCCCAAAAACGAATAAAGTAAAAAAATAAGGAATTTATATGTTTTAACGTGCGATGATATAAACGAATAAAAGTGATCACATATTTGTTTTTAAATTGAAAAAACACTATTTTAATTGTTTCCTAAATGTTTTTCTTTTTTAAAAATCTTCAGCACCATGCCAAAGACTCACTTAGACCACAATAACCAGAGACCTCAGTCGAACTCCCATTTGACCGAAAGTCTGATCAATCGTGAAGAAATTAACAATCTTGTCATATCAAATAAGCTTAATCTCGACAATACGAATTCTAAATCCTCACCTACGACCACATCGTCCCCACAATATATAGCTTCTTCTAACGATAATTCGCCCCCTTGTATCATTAACCTACCTGGGTATTACGCTTACTGTACCGAGCCCGAACATGAATTCCAAACTCACGATCGTATCAACGCGTTAAAAGAACAACAAAATCAATTTTCTTCGAACAAATGCGAAGTTAACGGAATAGAGAATTACGCTAGTATAGTCTAAAAGAATTCAGTACAACTTTTTTTTACAACTCTAAAAGATAGAAGGAGATTTTATTCTTAATGTGGGAAACATATTTTTTTAACGAAAATAACTCGATGAAAAATAATCTTAACCGGTTTATAAATTCGATCCTTCAATCCTAAATATCGTTAACATATTAAGGAATATTTTTTTTTAAATTATTTTTCTGAAAAAGTATATACTTTTGGAATTAAATTTGTAAAATATACCACAGTGCAGAGGTCTAACTTATCAATCATCACATCCAAAAAACTCTTATATATATTTTTTTAAAATAATATAAATTTTTATGAATTATGTGACGAGAATCTAATTTATATTGTTACTTTTATATTGCTATTCATCATATTTATATATTTTTAAGAAAAAAATTTATAACAAAGAGAATACCAAATTTCCATTTATACATAATAATTAATCTACGTGATTTTTATAAATGGAAAAATAGATTATTTTTCTGACAAAATTTTTATTTTCTAAATTATATAATAATAGGTGATAATTATCATATTATCTTCGATTTGGTGTAATAATTTATTGATTTTTTCCCATTCTTTGGCATTAAATTTGTAATTTATTTATTCAACATAATTAACATAATATACTCAATTTATAAAATAATGATATAATTAAATAAAAAATATTCATATATGCCCTTTTGCGAACAACACAAATTTGATTAAGATATTTTTAGAAAATAGAAAGGTAAATACATTTTGGAGAAATTTCTAATGACATAAATAAAAATAAAATAAAGGTAACTAAAACATAGACAGGTGTTAAATTTTAGAAATTATCATTTGAATATATATATAATATTATATGTTAATAAACTTAAGTTGCGATCTTTGAATCTTTTTTTTTAAAAAAATAGCCCAATTTTCCCCTCTCCTCTTCTAATACTAATTAATATGCGGTAATAAATTTCGAAAAAAAAAATTTTCAGGCAAAAGTGAAAACAAATTTAAATGCTATTTATTTTTTTGGGTAATTTTAGTTAACTTTAAAAAAAGGATCTTATGGACCAATATAATAAAATAAGTTTTGAAAAATACGTTAGACCTAAAAATATATTAAAAAATCTGGGTCAGACTCGAAGATAGACATTTTTTTTAATTCAGTCTGAACTCCAAAATTTTATCCCTCAGGTATTTGATTTTAAAAAAATTAAACTTTCCTTAAAAAATAAATATATTTTTTATATAAATACCCAATCCCATTTTGGGAGACAATTTATATTATATTCGAGATTTTTTTTGTCATATTTTCGAGTCATTTGATGATCATTCAAAATGTTATTAACGAAAAAAACAAAATTTTGAAGCATTTAAATTATAAAACATTTTGATTTTTAAGGAGTATCAAAAAGAGAAAGAAAAAAAATTATAAAACGAAGAGAAGAAAATAAAAAAAATTCAAAGGTAGCCGCTTTATAATGTCGAAAAAAAAGATTTTAAAACATTCCTTAATTTTTCTTTTTAATCATAGACACTTTCATTCATTTCAAATACCATCTTAATTTATTCTTCTCAAATTTTTTTTATGGTTTATAGTTTCTTTCAAGTGTATAAAATAAAAGAGTCTAAAAAAAAATTTATGCAAAAAAAAACATCCAATGATATTTCAATGATAAAAAGATGATATGGCTAAATTTTTTTTATCTGGGTGACCATTGGTGTTCAAATTTGTCATATATTTATTTTTTTAAAAACTTTTAGATCTGTTTTGAGGCCTCTTTATAAAGAGAATTATATATAAGTCTGCTTAGCTTATTTGATAGCTAACTTTATATACTATTTTATATTTGTTTTACAGAAAAATTTTGAGTATATTTACATTGTATAAATTAAAATAAAATAAATGAAAATGGCCCACCTGTTGAGTTAGGTAGATATCGGGTTTACATTACCAACAGCAACAGGTAAAAAAAAATATATAATGATTGTTCTTTCTAATATAAAAGAAATTTTCATTATATTATTATTGTTAATAAACTTAATATTTAATAATCTTATTTTGATCGTCATATGTCAATGTCATCTGGGGTATAAAATTAATTGGATTTTTATAAAACTTTTAAATAATATAAAACAATTTTCAAGTTACCTAAATATAATATATAAAAAACTACTTTGTCCCAAAATTTCTTTATTTATTATAATTTTTTGAATATATTTTATTATTTGTTTGAAGGAGAGTAGGCATATGGGATAGGGGAATTATTCATCGTATTTTAATATAAATTACTTTCACTTCAAGTTTCAATTCAAATCCTTTGATTTAATTATTACTTTATTATTGTAGTATAGTTTTTTTTTTTTTGCATTTATTCAAGTAGCTATTAGAATCTTATAAAATACTTTGATAATTAGTTTGATAATGTATTCAATAATGAATTTTTATTGTATATTTAAATATTCATATTTTATTTGTTGGCCTTTATATAATTTAATAACTTTGCCCTATAATAAAATTTTCTTTCTTATTTTTGATTACAGGGGGAAGACAAGGACTATTTAAAATATATATGCTTTTTATGGCGGTAAGGTAATAATAAATGAAGGTAATATAATACCAAACTAAATTAGGAATATAATAAAACGGGCCACAAATATTTCTAATTAAGTGTACATTTAATTTTTATTGTTTTTAACCAATCTAAATTATTTAGACGCTTAATTTTATTCAACTTTTCTATATGATAATTTTTCATCCTTAATACATGATAAAGTGTTCTTCACATTTGTTTAAATTTTCCTAGATATAAAATACATCACACTAAAAACTACCTTTTACATGTGCAATATAATTTTTTTTCTTTCAAAAAATTTTAATTAATTATGAATGCACAATGGCGTATTTGACCCTTTTACGGAAAATACAGGCCCCGAAATTAAAAAAATACCTATATTGTAAATCGCAATTTTAAGTTTTCCTAAAATTGATCTTTAGAAGATTTTTATTCTATAGGTAATTGGGTAATGGCTCTACATTAAGGCGTTTTAATTTATAATAATTTCTTTCAGATCTGAGCTGCTATATTTTTAAGAAAAACGGGTCAAAGTAGTTTCAGCTAAAAACTAGATTTAGTCTATTTATTAAATTTTTCCCCTTATTTCTAGCTTATATAGAAAAGCCGTTAAACCAATTTAAAGTCGACCACTATACCAGGCAAAAAATGGAACGAAATGGGGAATTTTTAATTATATATTTTTTAATTATAAATTTTGCAAAAAAATGGGCAATAAATAGCGTATATATACAAAAATTTTAAATAAAACAAACAATTGAATGTATAAAAAACTACATTTAGAAAAAAAACAATTAAGAAATCGGTTTACTTGCATTGCTATATGGAATCATGAATAGCAATAATTGGTTATATATAGTGCTGTAAAGTAACGCCATTATTAATGTCGATACCTTTTTTGAAGAAAAGGAATGCCATTCCTTACCTTCTTTTAGAGGTAACGAGTAACGGTAGGTATAACGCAAAACATTACTCGTTACTTCTAAATTTTTATTAAAAAAATATGGAAAAACATATTTCATTGTATTAGTTTAACATTTTTTAACTAGAAAGATTTTTAACATATCACTCTAAACAATTAATATTATTAAGATATAGTATATTTTTTTTAAATGATAAAACCCATAAGGAAATCTTTCTATTTTAAGTTCTATGAAGAGGGAATTTCATTCGGAAGAAGTACCATTGGAACATGAGTGTCTATTTTCTATCAATAGATTTTTCAAACATATCAAGGGTTTAACCATAGGCGTAGCCATGATTTTGCTTGTGAAGGGGACACTATTAGAAGAAGTTTGCCACAGGAAATTTATGGGGAGGGGGGGGGGCTATAATACTTGGTCCTTGGTTATGTTACATTTTTATAAAATTAATTATGGTTAATCACTTTTTTTTATGAAAATGATTTTTTCTAAAAAATTTTAGTTTTGGTCATTATTTAAAAAAATTATAAACTTTTACTTATTTTCCTTTCAAATTATTAAATTTATATATAATATCACTAGTTTCGCGATTAATCATCAATATTTCTGAAATTTTTCATGGGATCTCATGTAATATTATTACAAGATACTTTTAAAAAATAACCAGTTACAGTTATAAAGTATTGAAATACCTTACAGTTATATTTTAAATAACTAGTTAGATCACAAGTTACTTTGTAAGTTATTTAATTAACTCATCGTTTTTAATGTAAAATTTTTATTATGAAAATTAATTTTCCCATGTACAAATTTTAATTAATGGTTAAATGTAAGTACAATTAAATATAAAATTAACACTGAGAAAAATATACCACAATTTAATAATGATTTGCTCTGGAAAAATTTCGAATAATATTTATTTGCACCGAAAAATATCTATAGATAAAGACAATATTAATTTTTTTAAAAGATTTTATCCTTAATAAAATTCTAACTATTTTCAAAATCTATAATGTCTAAAATGCATGCTTTGCAAAAATAAGCTTCTCTGCTAATCGCATGTAAATGACATGTTATATTTTTATAGGCAGCCATTATAAATTTGGGAAATCATTCTAAACATTCTTTATATATAAATAGGAAATATATTTTGAAAGGTAACTTGCAAAGTAATTTGTAACTTTTGCCATTACATTTCAAACATTGTATCTATATACATTTATTTTTTTGCAAAATTAAGATAGGTACTTTCTAGTTACTTTTACAGCACTATCATTTTCATTAAATTTTAACCTTTTCTATTCAGAAGAAATGGATACAGTATCGTTTATTTTGGTTTATATAGTATTTAGTAAAATTGAAATAATATCCTTAATTTAATTATCGAGATAATTCATTGATTTTGACTTTACCCTTAAAACATTATTTTCTCCATATGAAATTGTATTTTGAAACTAATTCTAATTTTGCAAGGAGTTTGGGGCATGGAATAATATAGACATTGACAAAATTGAAGAGTAGGGTGATAATTTGCTATTAATTTGGATTTCCTTCTCCTTCATTTTACTAATTTCAATTTTAAGGGTACATAGGAGTAGTGAATAATGTTATAGGCAGATTTAAGGTTGCCGGATCTCCCGTTTTTAGCGTAATTTCCCAATATTTTACTTTAGTTAACAGAACACATCATCTATTGATTTACGCTTTCTCCCGATTTTCCTAAAAAAATTCTTCCTACTTTTTAAATAAATTTTTAAAATTTAGAATAATTAAATAAAATGATTTTTTTTTAAATCTTTAAAACTTTCCAATTAAAAATTTAATAATAATAATATCGTTTCATTTTAAAATAATATTATGATAAATCATATATTCCCTTCCTTTTCTGATGTTGAAAATAATAATTATGTAAATGTGATGTAAATATTATTATAATTTTTAGAAATCAAACTATATAAAATGATATTTTAGGAAATAAATAATTTATTATTTAAAATTTTAACAGTTTTGTATAGCCCAAATAATGGAGATACCGAAACATTCCCAATGATGCTACGCTATTTTAATAAAGAAGGAGGTCTTTCAAGTAAACTTCTAAAAAATTTATAGGCCTCGGAGAAATCGAACAAAAACCAAGAAATGTAATTTGTAAATTTTCAAAGCAAACAAATTTTTTTAGAAAGAATTTATTTAAAAACAAATAAAGTTTTTAATAACACAATTTAACAAATAGACGAATTAAAAATTGATTGAAGAAGAATTTACAAAAAAATATTGGTAGATCATTAAATTGATAATAGGGTAATGCAGTGGCCCCTACACTTTCTGAGCGAATGAAGCAGAATATCCCCCTGAAAAGTACCCCCTTGAAAAGTACCACCCCCCCCCCCCTTCAAAAAAATGTTTATTATTTTATGACACCCATAAATTTCAAAAATAATTTTTTTTGCATCATAATTTTAATATATAATATAAATAAAATGCAAAATAAATATACTTTATAAATATTATTTTTAAATTAATAATTTAGATAAATTATGGGAAGAGAGAGCGAATTTATAATTTCATCAATATTTAATTGTTTAAATAAATTTTTTTTCCATTGATAATATGGTTAAATCATTGAGAAATGAGTCTTTCATGGTACTACGAAGTCTTGTTTTAATTAATTTAATTTTACTCATGACTCTTTATGCAGTAAATGAGGTTGTAGGAAGTGCAGCAAGCACACCTATTTTAAAGCTAAAAAAATTTCTATATTTAATGATGAAAGTATATATACCTCTCCTTTTTGGATTGTAATGTTTGAAGTCTAGAACTTTCAAAATCAAAAAGTAGATTTCTCTCCTTCATAAAATCTTGTGCCTTTGAAAAAACATCGAAAAATTTATTGTTTTTATCTTATTAGATTAAAAAATAATTAAGACAATAATTTCTCAAATTAATCAAGCAATCTTTTGCCAATTGAATTTGATTTATTGCAAACTATATCCTTCAAAATGGTTTGCAATTTTGTACAAGCCAAACTTGTTATCAACAATATTTTATCCAAAACACAAAGTGATAAGATAAAATCAAATTTTTATATTCTAAAGACTATTGCACTAGCCATAGTGGAAGTGGCAGGATCTTCAGAATCCTTTAAATTTGTTAAAGCTGCCCTCAAGGCATCATAAAGTAGAAAAAAAATTTACAATAGCTTTATATGACGATAGCCAGCTTCTAAATGAAAAAACATTTTAAATCTAAATAAATAAGGTACTATTACGGAATGGTATTATTGATGCGTAGAAATCGTTTTTTTCAGATCATTACACTGACATTTTTTGAGTACCTCATATCTTTTTACATCAATAAAATAGATATAAATCACATCTAGTATTCCTAGAACATTTCGAAGTTCTTTAATTGATTGGCATAATTGAACAATGATTAAATTTAATCGATGACAATAACACCAAATAAAAGCTACCTTTGGCGCTTCTACTCTAATCAAGGCCTGCACACCATTGATTCTTTTACTCATGTTTGAGAAGCCATCATAACTTTGCCCAACTAGAAATTCAAGGGGTAAATTCATCGAGCTGAGTTTGGATATTATATCATGCTTAATATCGAGACCTGTGGTATTTCCCGTACAATATGTGTCAATCAGTCCTTCAACAGGCTTCGGCGTCTCACTATTTTCAACATATCTTACTATCAAAGCTATTGCTTCTGATTTCGAAACATCATATGTGCCATCAACTATGATTGAAAAGCACCTGTTAAATGTAATCTCATTTTGAATTTTTTTATAACCATATTTTTCATGGTTTCAATGAGAATATTTATGTTATTATATGATAATGGATTTGAATATAATTTTGTTTTTAATCCCTTATTTTTTTTTATCCCTCTTTCTTTCTTCATTTTGTTGTATATACATTTTTAGTACAGGTTCAGAATCTGCAATAAGCTTATTAAGGGTCATCATATTGTCTTCTTGTTGCCTGTTCTCCCAGAAGGCTTGGTTACGAGATATTAAATAATCTAAATATCATATTATAATTCTTATGATAGAACGGTTATTATCTACACATTCTTTCTGGGGTGTTATAAATTTTAATATCGAATTTTTATTGTGAGAAAGCCCTCTATAATCGGCCATCATATGTACCCGTGAAGATTCATGCAGAATAATATCACGATTAATATTCTGCCATATATCTAGACCTTCACATGTCCATTTTGAATTTGTGTGTGGACCTCCAAATAAGAGACATGTTAAGCAAAAAACTTTATTCATTAATACTATAAGTAATCCAATTTCTAGCAATTTTGCTATTATCAATATTTTTCATAAATGCTTTCATTAAAGAATCTGTTTCTATTATTATTATCTTTGGGAAATAAATAATGTGTAGGTTGAAGAGCTCCTAATTCTAGATATTTATCAATTATAAATTTGTCAATTCTTTTTCCAACAATATTGATGGGATCATTTTATTCCTAAGAAAAGGAAGGGAGGGAAGATAAGATATTTAAATTAAAATATTAATACTACTATCTATTCATATTATGCTTAAAAAATAAGTAGAAAAATTTCCGTCAATATATATTAAATTAAATATTAAGTTGGGGGGATGGGGTCTTATTATTTTATTTATAAACCAGAAATAATCACTTGATCATGATAGATGTAACAAAACAGTAAAAGAATTAAATAATAAATAAAATTTTAAAAAAAAACTTTAAAAAAAATTTAAAAACAAAAAAAGTACCCCCAATCAAATTTACTGAAGCAGTTGCTTCGGACCCCCACCCCTCATTGTAGGGGCCATTGTAGTAATGTAAAATATTTAAGAAAATTTATATTAAAAATATTTATTTTTCACAAAGAATGTAGTAATTCTTTTAAATATAAACATATTTCTCTTCATTTAGTATAAAAACTAACCATTATCTATGTTGTATGGCTCCAGTTAGCCACTAATGCAGTCCAGAACTTAATATCTTTAATAAACTTTACTAATCAATGCTTTTGATAATAAATATAAATAACAATTTTGATTCAATTCTTTAACGCCATCTATTTATTTTAACAAAAAATATTGTTAAAAATTAAACATCTTATTATTCATCCCACAATGATGTAATTCTTATTATATTTTGGAAAGCTTGAAAAAGAGTTTATAGTTAAATATTTAATACATCAATATGATATTATTACAAATTATTATTATTTTAAGACATAATATACTAACTAGTGGTGCTACAATAATAAATAAAATTTTAATTGCTTTCATCATATCACTCTGGTACTTATTTTCTAGATACGAAATGATTCCTTTAATATGGTATCCTTACCGGGTAAATAACTCAATGCTTCAATATATTTGCATAATTATTTATACTAAAGATTTTTAGTGTTTTTATTTTATCAATTAATCTAGCATAATAAATTCTAATATGATTTCGTGAGTGTCGTAGCTATGACTGTAAAATATCCAGTATCTATTATTTGTGTGGCCATGTAATTTAAGATTTGCTGCTGAGAGCATTTGATTGCATAATTTAGATGAACAATAATGGTCAACTGTCTAGTCGTTTATATATAATTAAATAAGGAAGATAATCTTTTAAAAAATTAATATCTCACAATAATTTCCTCGATTACTTATCTAGCATCCATAATGTTATCTAAGTGGAAGCTCTGACCACAATATAGTTTTATGATTTGTTAGTCGTTTATATTCTTTTCTTCGAGAATTATTGATTTGGTTAAAACTACAAATTTTCCTTATTATTCTACTCTAAAAAACATTGTCTAAAATGAATTATATTCCCTTGTGTGGTTTTTAAAAACCATTATAAAAAGCATTAACAATTGAGGCAGTGTATGAATTATTTAACCTTTTTTATCACTTGTAATTTTTTAGATGTTTTTTATATCCAAAACCGAAACTAATATTGTAATAAATTGATAAATATTTGGTACTAAAAAATATTATATTTAAAATGTCTTGTATTGTTATTTGCATGTATAATAAATAGAAAAATATGAAATTCAGAATAATAATTCATAAAAGTAAACAATCTAGGTAAGAAAAACAATTGGAAAAGGTATTTAAATTACAAATCTGCATGGCATCTTTATAATTATAAAAAATTTTCCCAATTTGCCTTTCCTTTTATTTAAATTTTATCATGTTTATCTCATTTTTATTTATCATTTAACATAAAATGGCTAAAAAAATTTGTAAAAATTAACAACCAATGGTTTTCGATAATAAAAATATCATTCGAGGAAAAAATATTTTATAAGAAATGAAAATTTAACCAATTATATGAAAGTTAAACAAATTAAAAGCCAATGGTAATTATGACTCACATAATCTTACCAAATATTTTCTGTTTTAATATTTATGAATAATTACATTTTACATATATAGATATAAGAATAACCCAAAACTATTTTCTTGAATATGTTAAATAAGTATTATCTTGAATATGATAAATATGTGAATATTGCTATACATTTTATAAAATAATAATGACATTTGATTTAATTTACCCAAAATAATTTTTACATTAGTTATTTATTTTAAAGTTGTTAGAATTTTTGATGAAAATTGTCAAAAGTATCTTAGTATTTTTAAGAACAGCAGTTAATTGATTTTGCCAAAACTCTAATACTACTTTATAAATGATATGAATATTTGGTATTTTTTATATTAAAATCAGTGGCGTAGCTACGGGGCTGGTTTTCGGGTTTGGACCCCTCCCAGAGCTAAATCTTTTTTCTAGTATATACGTTCAAAAGACTTAAAAGTGACTTTATAATAAATAAATGCCATTAATATTTATATTTTTCTGGTTTTGATGTTTGTTAAAGGATTATATTACTATTGAAATTATTCTGGATAGTATTATTATAAAGTCATTGAGAATGGTCTACTAAATTATAATAACATATTATTGATACATTTAAAAAATGTATTTATTATATATTATAGAAGATATGGTTATGATTTGTAAGATTAAATCGGCCGAAGGCCGGGGAAAAGGGCCGAAGGCTCGTTAATGGGGGTCTGGGGGGCGAAGCCACCCAGGCTTTTATATGTATGGACCCCCTCTAAGAAAAATTCCTAGCTACGCCACTGATTAAAATATAATATTAGACATACTTAAGAATAGTATAAAACCTATTAAAAATAAGTTATATTAAACTTATACGATAATAACCTTTTATAATAATCAGATAATTAAACTTATTCAATGATTAGACATAATAATTTTAACATTTGAGATAAATTTATTTTCTTAGTGGTAGAATAGATATTTAAATCACCTGTAGTTTTTTATTTTCAAAAAAATTCTTAAATTTTAAGAATAAATATGAATATTGTACTAAACTATTGTGATAAATATATATTATCACCCTTTATATATTCTAATAACTGGCCAGAGAATAATATTTGGCGACAGCTATTATCTTTAACTGTGATTGTTAATAGTGGTGCTGCACTTATATATATTCTTGCAGCAACCCTTAGTTATTATTTTGTATTTGACCAAACATTGAAAAAGCATCCGTTATTTTTAAAGGTTATTTTCTTTAATTTAGAGTAAGTTTTTAAATGAATATTTAGGATCAAATTTTTCTAGAAATTAATTATGCCCTAAGATCAATTCCACTGATGAGTATACCTACCTTGGTGATTTTTATGCTTGAAATTAGAGGGTATAGCAAATTATATGATAATCTTACTTTATCCAAATATGGTAATTTTTTAAAAAATAATTCGAATTTTTTCAAAAATGTTATCATGACACTAATTCTAAAGATTATATTGAGCTTAAAATTTAATTATATATTTTCACCATTCCTAAAATTATTTTTTAAGAAAATGGATCAATATTTATTGCTCATATTTATATTTCCTTTTCAAATGGTTTGCAAAATATAGCCATTAAAATATAAATTTTAAAGAGTCAACTGGGACATAAAATAATCAAAATGAAAACCCAGTTTAAAGGTAAAAAAAAATCATTCTTGTCTAATGCATTTAGCCATTAGGCAGATGGACAAATCACTGTATCCTCCAGAGTTAAAAATTTTTGATAAAAAATATTTAAAAAAAAAGGCCTTATCATGTATACATTGATTTAATGAAGTTAGAGCATCCATTATAAATGAAACTGGAGAAATAGCAGAATAGCCTGAAAAACTTCTCTACAGAAAAAAAAACACCTTACTAAACTTGTTAAAATAACTCAATTTTCTTTACTGGTAATGCAATCTATTGCAAAAGATGATACAGGCCCTATTCTAGCTTCACCCATTGGGTGGTGGGTGTAAACAAAAGGAAGGACTGCTAAGAATTTTTTTTAACACCATAGAACAAATATTTAGGTTATGGAAGATGAGAATAGACTTGTAGTTGAAAAGAAATAAGTTGATTTAATGATTATATTATATAATAAAAATGATATTGTTTAATCATGCTTATATAATATGTTAGGGTTTCATTTATAAAATATATGTAATTATTTATAACTATATTTAAATTAATATTATGTATGATCAATGGTTGAGATGTATTTTATTTTAAAAAGTTACTAGTTTCATTTATGTATTTTTCATGTCCTAATAAAAACATCATTATGTCGAAAGTGTATCTGATGATAATTCTCTTCAATGATGAAAATGTTGCTCACAATTTGATGTGAATGATCCAAATAATAACCTGATCAGATTGAAAAATATTTGGAAATGCATTTTTGTATGGGTATAAAAATTTGATATATTACAATCTTTATAATTTTCTAACTTTTTACAAATAATTTGTATAACAACACTTCAATTTTATTTACTAAACCCTCTTCAGTAATATTACAAATTTCCAATAAAGGTTTTAATTTATTTATGTCTAGAAAATATGGAGTATCAAAAAGAATGCAGGCATCTAGACTTTCTATATAAATATTATCTTCCATAAACTTCTTATATCATTAAACTATATCAATGTTATTATATAATATTTGTAAAATCATTAAATCAATTTATTCCTTTTCAACTTTAAGTCAATTCTTATCTTCCATTTAATTTTATAAACATATTTAATCATAATTATACTTTTTTGTATATTTCAATTTTGTGTTCAAATAACTCAAATATTTGTTCTATGATGTTAAAAAAAAATTCTTAACTGCCCCTGTCCTCCCCCCAAAAAGTTAATCTAGAATTGCACCTGATATAGCATTCTTATTTTTAAAAATTTATCCACAAAATATATAAAGTATTTCCCAAAAATCAAAAGAATTTAATAAAGGGGGGTCAGTTTGTAATTATTTTTAATAGATCTAGAATCGGGCTGGAGATGATATCAATTTAGTTGAAATGAAAATCCGATTAGAGCCTAAAGAAATAGATAAAATGTCTGAGAAATTTCATAAATTATGTGATTGTTGAGTTCAAAGTTAAAGCAGGTCCTTATGAATATTTGATATTTGCATACTGCACCATAAAACTCATTATTCTAATATTATAAGAACATTAGAAGAATATAAGATAATTCTATTTTATCCCATCCTCCTTTTTTAGTGTTGTTAAAAGTCTCAATTTAGCCAATTTAAATAAAATGGCTATTATCAATTTTAATCAAAACTTAATCTTCAAGATATAGCCAAAAGAAATCTAACATCTGCCAACTTTCCCCAGAATCTCTATCTTCTAAATATTATCCATATTTTACAAATGCCAAAAAATCGAGGTTTTTAACAATGCTACTCTTTGAATAATTTTTAAGTCCAATAAATAAAAGTTTCTTGATTCATGCAACTTTCCTTGCAAATCGAAGAGTATTTTCCTGATAAAATTATATATTTTAGCCACTATATCCATCATTCATATAAATAAAAGAACATTTTTTTTAAAATCAAAACTTAATATAAGAAATGATATCTCAGGAATTAGATTGAATTTATATATATTTGAAATTGGGCCACCTTTTTTTCTAATAATTAATTCTCATATATTTTTATCATTTTAAATGCTCAAAGAAAACTTATATTTTTTTATAGAATTTTTTTTTTTGCAATACATATTTATTCATAAATAGTCTATTTTTGCCAATTCCATGAATGGCTAAACCGAAAACTATCCTTAGCATCGAGGTTATATGCCGATTATATTCGCTTAATATTATATATCAGCATTTTTGTTGTTGCATTAAAATGATCCCTAGGATTTATATTTGAAAAATTTACAGATATTTAGGTATTAGTGATTGTTATTCTTTTTAATCAATAGTCCTAATAAATTTTAGATATTCAATAATAACTTCAGGATGTATTAGTTTATTTTTATTTAAATTATTCCCCCCACCCCACCCTTACACTTTTCCTTTTCAAGTAAATTCTTGGATACGCGCATGGTCCTAAAAAATATATATTTTTTAAAAATGGCTAGATTTAAAAAAATAAAACCTCTACTCTAGATTATAAAATACAATAAAAATGTGTTCTGGACTTTTCGCTGAGGTATTTGGCGACACAAAACGAAATTAATTTGATGGTACTTTTAAAAAAACCTCAATTTACAAAGAAAATTAAATTGAGGAAAAAGGAAATTAAAATTGGTTCAACATCAATTCGGCGCTGAAAATTTGGTGCGGCGACTATTCGGCGGTCTATTCAGCGCGGTGACACTTCCCTATTGCAATTTAAAATTTATTAGTATAAAATAAAAGTTTCATTATAGAGGTCATGTTGAGGGTTGGTCTATTAATATATTTTTCATTTTTTTACAAAAATCTCAATTTTATTTACTAATGTTGATCCAAAAAAAATATATTAATCTTAGAGAAAAATCTTATTAATTTTTTATAATTCCTTATTTAACCATGAAGATTATTTCTTATCTTATTAACTAAAATCTCTTTAAATTGAATATATAAAGTATAATGGTGCTTTATTTGTATTAAAAATTTTAATTTGAAAAAAAAATCACGAATTTAAATGGCTTCGAGGGAAAATTAAAATTTCAAATTTAGGTTAATAATTTCAAATTAATTATATTTAAAACCATTATGAACTGGTTTCGGTTCAAAATATTTAAGGTTCGGTTACGGTGACTGTTCAGAAATTTATAACGGCTTGTTTCGGTTTGGCGGTTCGGTTTGAAACTCTGATTTAAATTGATTAAAAGAATTAGTTTAAGGATTTTAAATAAATCTATAAAATGAGACAGTCTTAAAGAGAAAAATATTTTGTCGATAATTATATTTTAAACTAGTACAATCGTTGGATGCGATTGAAAAATGCCACCTCTAGAATAAGACTTCCCTCCTGTTAATCCCTTATTTAAAAAATAATTTGAATTTTTTTGGATCAACATTAATGTTGTTAAGTTTGGATCTATTTTTAAAAATGGCCGATTAAGAATTTGGCCCAAATAACATGTGAGATTCGAGATAGAAGTTTCTGCCATTTATGCGCAAAATTTCCAGGCTTACATAAAATGATTTTGGCTAGGATTTTAATCGGATCGTTTAACAACACTAATCAACATACCTTAAAGCATGGTAAATTGGTTCACAAAGAATTCAGGGCATAAATATTGGTTTATTATTTTTTTTGAATAAATTTTTTTATTGATATTACGCAATATTAGTAAATAAAATTGAGAAAAAAAAATAAGAAATAATTAATAGGACCAACCTTCAAAATAATTTTTATTTAATCACCCTTTTGTTTTATACTAATAAATTTAAAATTGCAACTGTATTAGATACGCGCCGAATTGTCGTGATACAAAATAACAACAAAAGTGAAATTTATACAGCAAAAAAAGGAAATCGAAAATAATATTCAGGAACCAAAATTTTTCTACCCTTAAAATATTACAAGACACCCCGGGACTTCTGCCCCATTCATTCTTCCATATTTTTATATTATACGCAATTGTGTAATAATGAGCAATTTCCATCTTTAATTATTTATATTTTAAAAATAAACAAATATTGTGCTATTTTTATATATTGGTAACTAACCTCTATCCAACTCGTTTAGAAATTCAATTAAGTGAATGATTTTAATTTAAAAAAAACTTAAATCAGGTTACTGCAGTCTAGTGATGGAAGCCATATGCTTCATAGCCTTTACTGATGCTCTGATATACTGGATCCACCGGATGCTTCACTACCCCCCAGTTTATATCAAATTCCACAAGCAACATCACAAGTGGAAAGTGCCTACCCCCTTTGCCAGCCATGCATTTCACCCTCTTGATGGCTTCGCCCAAAGCCTCCCTTACCATATCTATCCCTTCCTTTTTCCTCTCTCTTCTCATCTCTACCTCCTTCTCTTCGTAAGCGTTAACGTGTGGACCGTGAGTATCCACGACGGGGTTTATTCGGTTCCCACACGGCTAAAGTGGGCCATCAATGGCGCCGCCCATCACACCGATCACCATCTGTTTTATCGTTATAATTATGGGCAGTTTACAACTATTTGGGACCGTATAGGTAAGGTTTATCTTTATTGTGTAAGTTTAAAGCTTAGTGCACTTTTTAAAAACGTCTTAAATTGATATATAATTTTAAATTGTTTATACTTGAAAATTTTGGGATATGAATAAAAATTCCCTTTTAAATAGAACTATAGTTTAGCCCCCATTGAAAAAATTTGCATAAAAAATAAAAGTAAATCCATTCCAGTAAATTATTCCGGATTCGAATTCTTAACCTTTTATACTAATACAATACTCTTGTAAAAAAATACCAATCAATCCATGGACTTGTAATTGTATTACTTATTATTTTTACCAGGTAGGACTTACAAAGATCCCTCTAGTTGGAACGGCACCGGACCGGCCGATTTAGTCAGAGTAATATTGAATCAAGTGAATGGGATCAATTGTTCCACCAATGATGCATCACGGAAAAGAGAAGGGTACGAGAAAGTGACGAATGAAGGGAAGAAGAAGGTACTTTGAATGTGAATAAGAATATATTCGCAGTTCAGGAATATTTATTATTTCCCTGATGTAATAACAAGCCATTCGATATCAAATATTTATGAAATGATTTTGGTTCGACTCTTGAGAATTTTGTAACCTAAATATATATTTTATAAGTTTTATAGTTCTATTGTACTAATCATAATGATGGTAGAAATCAAAGTCTTTTGATGCTTTATTTCTAATACTATCTCCATTTTTTTTCCTCAAAAATTCCTTATATAATCCGGTTTTTAACATTTAATTTTAGAGAATTGAATAGATTAATTTATTTTTAAAAAAATTGGAAGTTGCAATTTTAAATCTTGTTTTTGCTACGATTATTTATAATCCAATCTCCTATGCTAAACCCAAATTCAAAATATATTTGCGGAGAACATCAAAATTTTTAAGTTTTGTATGAGAGTTTTCTCTCCTATAATCGTGAATTTTTAAAAAATATATTTATATTATACGCTTTAAAATTTCGTTTTCTTTTTGCTCAATTTCTGTTCGGAAAATCAAAAAAATGTTAAATAGTAGCCAACCTTATTATGACTTTAAAAGATAATAAGAATGTGTACTACAACATTTATGCTATTTATTATTCTTATTGTATATTATATATTTTGTAAAAAAAAATTGTATTTTAAAATTTTTTTTCCTAAAGACACCATAGGACACGATTATATTGTTGTTTAGATTATATAAACCTTTTAGGAATCTTTAAATATTGAATGCTATCATTTATTTATCCTTTATTTACTAGCTAAAATTAATGGCAGAAAAAGGGTTGAGATGTAATATAAATATATATTCAAATAAAATGATATCTAATTTTCACATTTCTATTTAGCATATTTTGGATGGGATGGGAAGCTATCTATCGATGAGCCTGACTATTTATAATTCATTACAAATTAATTTTTTTAATATAAACTACTTATCAGAGGCTTTGAACAATTTTTTAAAAACGAATTTGTGTTCGGCTAAAAAAAAAGGCCAATGTACCCTGTTATTCAAGTTTCAGAACTCAGTAAAATTAAGTCTTAGAAAATTAATTAACACGTATAAGATATATCTTTTTTTTATTATATTCTTCATAAATATACATTATGACATTTTGTATTGAAAATTTATTTATGCAATTATCATACACTATTATATTCCTACATTTGAGCCGTTTAAACAAGATAACACCTTTATTGCTCTTTTTGTACTATTTTATATATTTCCAGAATCCCGAACAAAAAAATCTAGAAACTAGACTACTTCTCTCCAAATTTATAGGAATTTTCTTAAAATTTCTAGGAAACGGTTCTAACAAAATTACTACAACGAATATATAAGAGAATTGTTTTGTGTGATTAATTTTAGAGACAATTTGGAATTTCCGGAACGGAATTAAATCCAATAAGTGGAACCAGGGCTCTATAACACACACACTGGGGGGGGGGGGTTGATGCAATAGCGTAATTAAACATTTAGAGTAGTACTCTTTAGGCAACATACATATCCAATATCCATTTTTATAATTGAATCATTAATGTGTTTTAGATCATCAGGAGGTCATTGTGTAAAAGGGTATTTATTTTACATATTATTTTCATAAAATTTTATAGTACATTTTTAGATTTATAACTAATAATGAAAAATTGTCGAATCTAATTATATATATATTAAGGTTTTGCGGCTTCCTTGCTAATGAAAAATAATCCTTGCATAATTTACATGAGTTCTCTTCATGACGGGTCGTAGAGCAACTGTCTGAATGAATGATATTATATATCTATAGTTAAAAACCAATAATATGCCATCACATCAAATAATTCAAAGAAAGAATAAACTATACCATTTTATTGAATCCAATAATTCCACACTAAATCAATTATGATTGAAATTTCTAAGTCAATCGAATCTTGCGAATATCGATGCACATATGGTTGGAGATAAAAAGGTAATTTTATTCCTTATATTAACTCCTACCCACTCAGCCATTAAAAAATCTTGAAGTTTTACTCTAATGATTTTGAAGGATCTGATAAATTCTCATGATTTTGAATTTTGGTATGAGAATTCTAACAGAATCAAGTATTCTCCTTTAAAAAATATTTAGAAGCGCTTTCTCGCTTTTAGATTACTTATATAATATAAAAATTTATTATTTATATTAGCTACCTTATCTATTTAAGTACATGCACTGATGAAAGGTCTCTTTACCACGTAATAAGATTAAAAACAGGCCAAAAATGATTAAATTGTTTGGCCTTTTAAAATTTATATAAGGGAGATTTCTATGAATAATTAATACCAAATAAATTAGCTAAATCTCAAAGTAAAACTAGATCTTTTTCCTTGCTAGATTTCAAGTCAATATTTAACTTAATTTATTATCTTCAAAATTCGAATAAAATTGCAATATTATATTCCATTATATAAGAATTATTACAAATATTAAATTAACAAATTTAAAATCAAACATACTTAAGTATAATGTTATAAAATATCATAATTTTTTTAAAATGAAGTTAAACTTCAATTAAAATTTTATGATAATGGGGATATATATTTGCATGCATCATAGAATTAAAGTTTCAAATCGTTTGTTCAACTTTACGGTGTGCCTATTATTAAAATGCAAAATAAAAATTATAAATCGTTAGGTTTAGGATTTTCCCCATGGAAATATTTTTGCTGCACTACTGTCAGGAGAGCATCGGTATCATTGGTTAGAGATCTATGGGACTCTGAAACCAAAATATCCTTTAAAAAAAATTAAGAGCCTATTATAGAACTCCATTTCTAGTAATATTCAGTATTGGAACTTGTTTCTATCTATTAATCCTATTTTTTTAGTTGGCACAAGAATATGCTAGACGGCTATTAATTTAAAATAAAAAGTATCGTCTATTATGTTGGATATTCATGATTTAAACCAGAGACCTACAGAGGTAACATTTGCCCGGCCCAACCTTAATTTTTTAAAAATATTTTACATTTATTTTTAATTCTTATATCTAATGACGATTTAAAATATACGGCCCTGCCCGGGTATTTAAAAAATTAAAATCCGGTACCCAGGTTAAATAAAAAGCCCCTACCCTAAGGAGTTTTTAATCAGGGATGGGTTTGGCAAGAATAATTCTTTAATTAAGGATATTTAAGTATAAGAGATTTATTTCCCATATATTCTTAAAATTTAATATATCCACTGAATTCAGATTTATCCCTTGAAATTAAAAAATTTAATATATATATTTTTTTAACCTTTCTACGTTTCTTTTCACGAAATTCATACAAATTTGTTTTAACTATTAATTTACAAACTTAACTTCTTATAATGTCATAGAAGCTAGTTCTAGGCTTAAATTTAATATTTGAATATTCTTTATCAATTTCGCGTTGGAAACCCCGAATCATATAGCAATCCGAAGAAATATTTACAATTTAAATTCCAATACATTTTATATTATATAAAAAATTGCTTAGATTTATATACTTTATTATGATTAATGTTTATCTGTGAATTTTTAATATAGTAGAAATGTAAAAACAAATGGCTCCTAATTGTTTTATAATATATTAAGATCTTTTTCGGATAAAAAAAATTTTCATTTCTTAAGGCCTTGAAAAAAACTAAAATTTAAAAAGCAAATAAACCTTTAATAATTAATTATAAGCTAGAAAACTTCATTTTAAAAAGATTAATTATAATTAAAATAGAATCATTGCAATTATTATGTCATAACCCTTGTTATCCCTTTGTTGAATTGAACTTATATCGATCACTTTAAAATGCTTTAATATTCTTTGCAAAAACTTGAATCCAATTTTTTTTAATGGATAATAATAGGTGTCTTTATAAAAAAAATTTATTTAGATTGTTTTATTATGGATGCGACGACATATCTTAGATTTTTTATATTAGTTTATTAAATAATTTTTAATTTGGAAATAAAAGTTATTCATATTATTTTTAATTTTAAAAATGTTTTATTACTTTTCTGTTCTTCTCTTTATGAAATAAAAATTTTATTTTTTCCTTCCGGTTGTCTCTAGATCTGCCATACATCCTGCTTTGTTCCCGCTAAATATATTTCTGCCTCGCAGAAAAACATGATTAAATATCCCGAAAAAGAGTTAAAATTTTAAATTCTCGCAAAATTGACAAGAATAATCGATTATCAATTCCTATAAATTTTAAATTCATTTTTATATAAAATTAGCATAATTTTTCCTATTTTCCAAAAGTAAAATGATTTAAAAACTTCAAAAATTATTTCAAATAACTTAATAAAAAATATTTCCTTCTATCCTTCCTTTGCCATTTGATATAGTATAAATAGCTACCTATGATACAAAATTCAACAGATTAGCGAATAATAGAGCTCAAATAATTACAGATATATATATATATATATGATAAGTAATGAATAAATTTTTAGAACGTATCCATGAAGTGGTTTTGATATATTCCTGATGTTATATATAATGTATATATTTTTTTTAAATATCAGCTCTAGAATACTTATTTTCTATTAAGACATACATTAATTTTAAAATCATTTTTTTTAAGAAGATGGTAGTTGATCTTGGCATGATCTTATGTGAATAGGATAAAATGATAAAAAATTTGAATCAAATGACAATGATAATAGATTTTATAAGTTCTCTAGTAAAATCTTCGCTAAATGTTTTGATCTGTTATTGACAAAGTCGAAGCAAATATAAATTTTAGCCCCGATATTATCTCCAAAATAATTATGTAATATATTAGGAAAGGTATAACTTTTAATGAAACGAAATAAAAATACCTCCAAATTATTTCATCCAAAAATGGAAGAATTTTAAATTATAATATAATCAAGCCCCAGCCCTATAAAAATAACCTAATTTTATAATCATAATTCGCCCTACAAATATCACTTCAGAGCGCTAAACTTAATATGAAAAAAATAAATAGTTCTTAGAATTATGGTCCAACAGATTCTAAAAATGAGTCGCGAAAGAAAATCAGCTGTTAAATGAAATATCGACTAAATATATAAGAATTTGTCTCTGTTTTTTTTTTATAAATTTTGACTTGTGAAAATATGACTAACATTGAAATAGATTGACAAATTTGTAATTTAAATAAAGATCAATAATAACGTTTGTCCCGCTTTTTAACACGTTAATATTTGGATCCCGCAAATGGGCTTAAAATTATGGCAAGTCTAGTTGGCACCTTTCTAAAAAAATAATGAAATGCAACTTCTTTTATATGTGATTAATTAAAGAAATGAGAAAAAAACCGTAACCAATTCCGAAGTTCATTAAATACAATGTTTATTTGGAATATTTCGACCTAAAAATATTAATCCGTTAATTTTAGTTAAACTATTTTCCCTTATTTAAGAAAAAAAAATATATTAGAGAAAATGATTTGAACAATATGCTTCTTTAAAAAAAATTAAATAATTCCCTGATTGATTTCTTTATTAAAATCAATATATTTATATAAGAAAGATGGAATTAATTAATTAAAGATTATCTAAAATGTTTTTCATCTCATTCTTTCAATTTTAGAAATAGAAGGCTGTTATTAATTTTAATTTTTGAGAATAGAAATAAATAATATTTAGTATATTATTAAATTTAAAAAGGTATAGTATGATAAATATTTTGATATTTATTCTAAATAAAAATAATAATATACACTGTATGTTATACATAATATAATATTGCATGTATTAATTACGTAATTGTAGTAATATCATATGTGATTTATTTTCCGATTTTCCGTCGACAGTTGGCCAAATTTATTTTTTCTTATAAGTGTGCATCTAGGTCTGACTGGAAATTTTCTTGCGAAGCGAGGCAAGAATTCAAATAATTTGGGTACAACGGGAAATGACGACTCGGATTGGAAATTACCGTATAAGGCTGTTGACAGATGGGATAATAAGAATTGTAATTATAGGTCCCTATAGCAGCTGGATTAGAAGAATTATCCGCATATAATGAGGAAGAATGATTGGGTATAAGATTGTTATAATCCCTATATCCGGGCTGTTGTTGATTTAGCATCATGGGATACAGTTCTTCTTGCAGATTCATAACATCATTAGGAATGAGGTGAATATGGTGATGACTTGAAAAAGGAGGAGGATTGTAACATTTCATTTTCTTCAGTAATTTCCCTAAATGATGGGCTGAGCCTTTGTTATGAATGATATTGTTGTTATTATTATTATTCGTAATATTATTAATATTGTTACTATACGAATTATTTAAGGCCTGTGCTTTGATGACGGGAGAATAACTGGCAGAGGAGTTGAGAAAATTATTTGGGTAGAAGGGAGCCCTAGATGGGACATGACTGTTCCAATTTTGATTTAGCATTTTTATGTAAAGCGAATTATTTTCTTCGCAATCATAAGTAGGGTGATTCGCGTCGTTTTCTATCATCGCATCATTCTGACTTTTGTCCATCCTTCCGCATTCGTATAAGTCTGTTGACATTTTAGATATCAAGGGGATATTATTTAATGGAAGGCATTTCGTTGAAACCCTTTTGCTAATCTTGGTAAATCCGCCTTTCATATGTTTAATGGATGAATCTTTTCTCTTACCCCTATTTTCCTTCGAAGCCGATTTTGATTTGGTAATGTTATCTTTGTTTTCTGTAAAATTATCGCAAATTTTGAGAATTTCATTTTTAATGTTGTTGAGCTTGCAAGAGGAAGTTGATATAGGTGAATCTCTTTTATTGTTAGATCTTTGTTCCTCTGTAGTAGCTGTATTGTTAATTTCGTTGTTTAATAAGGAAATTTGGTGGTTGTGTTGGTGACTCGTTGTGTATTTAACTTCTTCGTCATAGGCGAGATTATCGTTCACAATTAAACTATTATTGGTGGTAGCATCGCGATTAGTAAACAATGGTGGTAGAGATTTTGTCAAGAGAGGTAGGTGAGCTATACCGAAAGCACTCAGGTCTTCGTAATTACCATTCTCAGACATTTTGGAGCAGAAATAAAATCTTTCTTTCTTCCTCCATTTGGCTCTGCGATTTTTAAACCATACCTATTTTAATTAACAAAGAAAAATTGTTTATAATTTGCCCAATGTTTGCTTTTTTATGAAAGGCAAAGGTTTGGGTATCTATTAGTCAAATCTCAACACTTTTAGCTAAAATATTGAGTTAGCCGTTTTTAAAAATCGACTCAAATCGAGCTGTTTAACAACAATAGCCTAAAATTTAAATATTGAGCAATAACTTTGATAATTTATAACGATTGTCTATTTTGGGCAAAATAGGTTAAGAAAATTAATATGAAATATTTCCTAATTTCTGATATTTTTTAAATTCATATAATTGGCGAAATGGAAGAATATGAAGGATATATGAGATCTATATTTTCTCGAACCATGGGTCGGGCCTAAATTTTGTAGATAATGCTACCGGCAACCCCGAGCCTATCTTTAAGAACTTTCAGAGTCGGGTTAACGAGACCACCTTAAAGGGCTCTAACAATATATTATAATATATTTATTTTCGATCCTAAAAATAGTGAACTTACGCTTTATAATCGGTTAATATGGATAAAAAAACAATCAAAATATATTTTTATATAAAATATTTGAATATTATACTCTTAACTAAGGACTAAGTCTACCTAACCCAAATGACCAAATTCCAAAAGTGTATAAAAAAATTAGTAAAATTCTTTTTTAAAAGTTAAATATTTAAAAACTATTAAGATAAAACCACTCTAAGAAAGGACATCTTTTGTTTCATTCATTTTTGAGATAAGATATTTTCTATATTGGTTTGAAACCATTCAAACTTTTCGCATATAATATTTTAGTTAACATTCTCTTTAATTTTTTTTTGAAGACTTATAGAAATATTTTTTAGTCCTCTACTGAACTGAATATTTTTTTGAGGCGAGAGTCCTTTATTAAGATTAAACCTAAAAATTGAGTTATTAAAAAAAAAAAGGAATATAGATAGATAGTTTTTTTTCTTCCAATTTCAGGAAATTTTTGCTTCCGTTTTTATTTTCGGGCCCTATTGATTGGGTGATTTATGCCCGGTAGGCATATTACACATAATAGCTTATAAAATTTTAATTGTTAACTAAATATAGTCTCTTTTTTCTATATTCAAGTAATATAAGATAATCTATAAACTTCCTATATAATATAATCATAACATCTCTAACTATTTTGATAATTATTAACGACTATACAAAAAATATATAGCTATATATATATAAAGTATTTATATAGAAAATTTTTTATATAACAATATATATTAACTAACTAATAATAGTTTTACACTTCAGTGGACATATTAAATTGAAATGTTCCTATTTTTTCAGATTTGATATATATAATATAAAAAAAATTTATATTATATCATTATATGTTATGTATTATATTTATTCTGTAATAAAACAAATTTATTCATTTATAATTCATCTTTTATATTATCTAATTTGTATTATAGATTACATAATTTTCGGTCCTTAAATATAAATGATTATTATGTATAGTTTAATTAACTTTTTTTTTATTTGACTGTATTTTTTTCAAAAATTAAACGGTAAATAAAAATATATTTGAAATTAAAGTCAGAGTATAAATTTTTATATTTATTATAACATAAAATATTTTTTTTTAAAAAAACACTAAATAATACTTTTAATATTTATGACTTTATAATTCACTCCTCCATTTTGAATGAAATAATTTATTGGTTTTTTTTTAAAAAAAAACACTCAAAAATTTAAGGGAAATTATTTTATGAAAATAGAGGAGACCGGGGTCGGGTGGCAAGCGGAGTAAGATGAAAAACGCAATATAACTTTTACTTCTAAGAACTAGATATAATGTTGTTATAAAACCCTTGATTTAGATTACGACTGAATCAAGAATTTAGCCAAGTAAATATTGTCTAAGTCTGGGATTTTTTCAAAAAGAATTTAAATATTTCTGCTATCCTTTAGCAAAATCTTGAGGCGCAGATAATATTTTTTTGCTAAAATATTAGTCGGCCATACCTTTCTTAGACATGTGTCAAAAAGTAGCTTTTAATGCGTGTTATCTGTCTTACATTTTAGCAATGCGAGTTTTAGCGGTTACAGGTAAAAATAATTTTCTTTGTTTCACTGAAAAAATGGTTTCGGTTTTCATGCCCTGTTACTAAAAATAATTATCAAATTTTACAATTTCAAATATAATATTCTATTAACATTATTTCCAGTCTTCTAATGTATGAAACAGCTGTTAAACCATATAAAGTCCTCCTTACTGCCTTTGGCACAACAGGTGAAGGGGCTAAAAAGAGGCTGAGATACTAACTTCGCCCAGACATGTAACCAATGGACCCTACACACCTCCCACCCCCTCTCCCCCCAAAATGTGTACAATATATCATTATAAGGAAGAATTTGAAAGATAAATTAGTATTTTTAAAAAACGGTTATAATTCAAAATTATTTTAAAAAGGATTTTAATTTAAAAAAAAGTGAAAACCCAAAATTAATTTTATAAAAATCTAATAAAGCCAATGACCTACAATACCTAAAGATCTCTAATAAAATTTATGAGGGAAAAAATTTATCCAATAGTGCTCTCACCCTTAGCAAAATTCTAGATAAAACAAAGGATTAAAAATAAAAAATAGAAAAGCTAAGATATCTTAGTTTCAAGAAAAGTAAAAAGGAGAATTTTCGGAATAAATTAAAGTAAATCGTGTTCTTTTATATACTGCGCATTATGTTTTTCATGGTTTTAACTTATTTTTACAATTTTACTCCATATGCTTTGTCATCGGTCATGGATTTATATTTTTATATTGAAAATTTCGAGCCAGGCAGGGCTCTGGCTCAATATGGAAATAGAAAATTCAGACTTAAGCCGAAAACATTAAATTTACAATGCTCTATTACAAAGCTTGGATTTTGTTTTGAAAACTAAAGTTTATGCTATCATATAATACTATTAATAAAATTTATAGAAAATTTTTATTTTATTTTCAGCACGTTTTACAAAATTTAATATAAGAAACGAAGATTACCTTTCAATCGAAAACATATTTAAGCTATATAAACAAGTTTTCGACAGACGGTGTTAAGAAAAGAGCCATCGAGATATTCTTGTTTTTTGTTTTAAACCTTGCTCAACAACAATATGAACTCAGGAACTGACTGGGAAGCAGACCCCGCGGGAAATGTTTAACGTAGACCCCAAACTCCCCTTTGCGGGCCTGCGTTCGTTTCTGCAAATGTTTCTATTAAATATCTCAATACGAATTCGCATCTACACATTCAAAAGATTGATCCGTTTATAGTTTATTATAAATATTCACATATAGAAATATGTGAATATTTATGGGTATGGGAAACCGGGATAGGTAGGGATACTTCAGTTCTTTTATATAAATTCATGAGTTTATTTAGGGCTAAAATTAAAAAAATAGTTAAAACAGTTTTAAAATATCTCCAACTAAATGTTGATGAAGAATAATTTTTTTATATATTCCTTCAGAAGCTGTTAAAAGGAATATTTTAATATAAAATTGCCTCTTTACCAGAAAAAATCGCATCGAAAAAAAAACTCAGCATCTGTGGTTTCAATACTAAATACTAAGTGCCTTAAATATGGGCCGGGTCTGACGCCTATATAATTTTTTACTGCGGACCTTGGCTGAACCTGATCAAAATATTCTGACCCATTAAATGATTGTTACAAATACAAATGCAACTAAATCCTTCCCTTTTCTACCGTATTTTTATATAGGAAGTTAATACAAATATTGTTATGAATGAAACAAATAGGAATGGATGCCTGGGGTTCTTGAAAATATTTTATTTCGCTGGAGTTCGTTGTCAGGCTTTAAGGAGCATAACTTAGTTTCCCATCCCTTTAAAAAAATGAGTGTTTTATAACTCTTCTCCTTAAAAAAATAAATGCCCATTATTTACACAATAGCATCGAGATAAAATTTTCCTGACAATCGTTGTATTTTAAAAAAGGCCAAATAGGGGAGACCAGGGACAGATGGCAAATGGAGTGAGAAGGAAAACGCCCATAAAATTTTATTTCTAATTGCTTGAAATCTAACAATTTATCAAAATATGTCTTTATATACCTGTTATATGGTAACTTTTTTTAAATGAAGGGGGAAGGGGCTGATTAAAAATCGATTTTGATCCATCCTTTTGCCACATTATCCTTAAAAAAAAATAAGGCCACTTCCAAACATGATATTTTTTCAAAACGAGGCACGTTTTTCGCAATACTTTTTACTTACAAACAAGCAAAAATTAATATTATTAGCTGATTTTTATAACAAGTTTTTGCTTTAATCTAAAATGAATAGTTCTATATCATATAAAATTTATAACACATTTTAAGGTACAACCTATCGATAAAATCTGTTTCTAACTATATAAAAACCGAGAAAACTATTTAATACTGCATCCGAGGATGCTCGGTAAGAACGGCAATTTTAACTGATTAAAACATATTAGGTTTCATAACATTCTGCACAATAAACTGACATAAGTAAAGAATTCGTTAAACTAATTGTCATCAAATAAATAATAAAATATTTTTCAATATATTAAAAATTAATTCGAATAGATATGATTAATTATTATTTATAATAAAATAATAATTTTACAATATTTAAAATTAAGAATTTCATCAAATAAACTTCCAACTGTATTATTATTTATCATAAAATATTTAATATTATAAAAATATCAAATAGACTACCAATAATAGTTCCCATTATATAATGCCATTATTGATTAGATGATTATTTTGTTTACCTATTAGTTATATTCAATAAAATTCTAAATTAATATTGCACATAGTTTGAATTTAATTTCACCCTGTATGCCTTGCCATCTCACCCGGGCATTGGACATGATGCCCAAAAATGGCTTTCACTATATCAACGCCAACACTATATAAGGTAAGAAGTTCCTATTTTTTTTGTTTTATAGCCTAGCTCTCATATTATATAATTATTAAATGAAATACAAGGGGTGGGATACATTTTCTTTCGCAGAAGAGAAAATCCTTGTTTTCCGCCCCCGGTCTCCATAAAACTATATATTTTTAAAATATTTTTAAAACAAAGGTTTTCTAACTCGAACTCTAGGTTCCGATAAATGAATCCAATTAGCTATATCTTCCCTAGAGGACATATCCGGATATCTATTTTTATTGAAAGTGGACTCCAATTCAGCCAGTTGATGGCTAGTAAAATGGGTTCTCTGCCTTCTTTGCTTTTTCTTATTTTTCTTATTGGAACCTTCTATCAAATCTAAGCTCTCTTCAGAATCTTTCTTGTTACCGAGTAAAGAAGTCTATAAAAGATAAAAAAAAAATTAATTAATTTATACCTTTAAAAAATAATCACTAAAAATGTGTGAAAAATGTTTTAAAAAAATGTGTAAACATAATTAAAAATATATCACATAAACATTTCAACGATATTTATAAAACCAAATCTTTAACTAGTATAGATTTTACAATTACTACCCATTTAAGACTAAATTAGAACTGACCATTTAAAAAAAATCTCACCATAAAATCATAAATTATCATGTAAACTAGTTTTGTTAAACGTCTCGAGCCGATTTTTATAAACGGCGATGTCAATATTTTATTAGGAAAAATATTATGCAAGCCTTGAGATTTTGTTCATAAGTGGCACAAAGGTTTGAACATCTATGAACGAAATCTTGAGGCTTAGACAATATTTTTCTGGCTAAAATATTGAGTTAGCCGTTTTTCCTTAAATCGAGCCGTTTAACAAAACGAATGTAAATTACCCATTTCTTCTATATACTAACATTAATAGTGGAAGGGTGATTACCAAAACAAATAATATTATTTTGATTTTTATACAATATAATATAATGTATAATTTGTAAAATATACGTTGTATTTCTTGTACCCAGCAAGTTTTGAATTAGAGGAAGTTTTGCAAAATTGGCGAATTTTTTGAATATTCGGGATTGTATCTGGTTGCGGTAAATTGGGTTTTGTGCATAATTCATCTGTGAAAAAAATTAATGGTATTATTTCGAAAATAATATATTTTGGAAATCGTTGAAGCTTTAGAAATTTTCCTTGAGTTTTCAGAAGAATTTTAAAATATTATCAAAGCATTATTATAATATACAAGTTCCCTTTTTTTAAATAAAACATTTATTTTAGGTTTGCAAGGCTACTCTCCTGGGTAATGTAATTTCAAAAGAAGAATTTTACAAAATTCTATGGCAAAATTTGACTGAAATTTATGAAGTAGGTATATATATTATATATTCTACACATGCTAAATGCACCTCTAAAAATATGCGATTTTTTCAAATTTAAAAATCCTATTCAATAGTTAAAATTGAGAAATCGCGAATCCTCATGATTCCTGATTAGTCTTTATTCCAGAAAAACTTACGACAATATATATATCTATAACTAAATTCTTTTGAAATATTGAACTGATCTTATATTCATATTTTTTTAATGTTAACATTTAAAAATATGGAAAAAATATTTTCTCCCGATTTAAAGTTGATTTACATATAGGAGAAACTGGAGCATATAAGACCAGGGAGCACATGAGTTGAATTTTTATGAGAAACAAGGTATGAAATTTAATCCTATAATAGATACTTATGATTTATATATACAACTAAAAAATATATTTGTTCTCATGGGACACAACTGCATCAAGAAGAAGCCTCGGGCTATTATTATTGTATCAAAAATGACAAGCTTTAGATAGTATATGTAATTTAAAAATATTTTACATTAATTTCCAGGTACTATAAAAGCTATATGCACATTAAAAAGACTCCTAAGATAAATTCTTTAAGAATAATTAAAAATCATAAAGAAGGCACAAATAGAGATATGGATATACCAATCGAAAATAAAAATAAGCATTAACCAGTTTTTAAGGATGAAGAAAAAAAAATTATTTGACAATTTATAAGGCATATTTCACATTAATTTATAAGCTAAGAATTTTTAATAAAATTAATTTAACCACTATCACCAGAGAATCAATACGAAAAGGATTTAATACTTATGGCTCATGAAAAATATAACGACCCAAAACTTGGCTTTCAAATTATATACATCAAAATTTAAAAATAAAAAACATCGTATTATATTATAATAATTTTGAATATTCATAATTGTTTGCATTTACAAATTTTCAAAATATTTTTGTTTGACTATTCGTCTTTTCCCCAAAAAAATCCTATAACTGTTAAGCCCCCCCCCCTCCATTTAAAATTTATGGCGATGGGCCTGAATGTGTGTGAAATATATTACATAAATACAACTTGAATCCAATATAATGTAATATATAAACAGCTTAGATTCATTTATTTATAAATAGTAATGGATTTTATGCGTTAATTCGAAAATTTTCCTCAATTTTAAAAACATAAGCTTATAAAATTAAATTTTATAAAAATGTATTATAACTAGATCCTTTTATAAAAGAACCTTTTATAAAAATTGACTTTATGAAAAATATATCCAGGATAAGGATGGATCTAGATATAAAACAACGATATCTGATTTGTAGTAGGATTGAATCAAAGTAAGCGGAAAAATAGGAGATATTTACTCAATTACTATATAAAAAATTTTTAAGAATGTTTAGATCTTAGAAAACAATGTGAAATGGATAAAAAGCCGTATAAAATTTTCTAAACAAGGATAAAAATGCAAAAAATAATAAATTTTGAATGAAGATTATTGTATCATTTGTAAAAAACATCAAATTTAAAAATGATTAGGCAGAATATGTAAAGGATAGACCCATTTAAGCGTAAAAAATCTTTATAAATAACAAACTTATAACCTTTTATATATGGCCCCAGAGTTCTCGATGTTTCTTAAGCAAAAACTTAACCTGCCAATCATAAAATTATAAGTTCGAAAATGATTGGCGTCAATATTAATAGATACAAAATAAAAGTTTGGTAGGAAATCTAATTACATCGAAAATCTCGCCTAATCTTGCAATCACAGATAGCACGAAAATTTTAGAAGCCAATTAATTGTAATAATTAAATGGCGTCTGAAATGGAGATCCGGATTGTCTTTAAGAACCGCTTTGAAAAAAGATTCCGTTTTTGAAAATGGACTAAGTCTTATATGTTATAATCTTTCATCTTTCTTAAATATTTTTATGTTAAACAAAAAAAAAGTTTTCTATAATCTTTGGTGCTTAAAAAATAATTTTTAGTTAGTGGTCCTATGTATCGCAAGTATTGGTCTTAGATACCCCTATTTGAATCAATGTACCCCAGAGTTTTAATTTTACTTGAAAAATGAAAATATTTATCTTTAGATATACCGTTTGGAGGTAGCTGTCAATTTTTTCGTTGATTTATATATATTTTATAAAAGTTTTCACAAAATCTATAATATAAATTCTATTTGTAATAATAGACTCAAAACATTCATGTATATAAATAAGGCGATAAGGCCGTTAGAAAATAAAATTTCAAGTCCACTAACTAAATAATTTTTTGTTTAATTATATACCTGTAAAAGAAGGCATAAATGTGGGATGTTCAAAATTAGGCCCTATGTTGCTATTAAAATAAGGTAGATACGATGATAACGATATTGGTATCGGTGAGGAAGATATGGTAATTAAGGATGTCACAGAATTTTTTGTTGGAGAAAGTCGGGGAGAGGAGTAAGGAATTTTGAGAGATGATTCATAACGAGGAATGAAATTAGGGTAAGGAGGACCACCGCAACCTTTAAAATAGGTTGCGACGCCCTCATCCATATGATTAATACCGCCGTGGATTACCGGATCCATCAGTCTTGGGGGAAACGTGGACATATAATTGCTACAGTATTTGGAAGAAGAATGGGAGGGAGGAAGGGAAGGAGGAAGGTTGTATCCACCCATATGATAGCTAGAGTTGAATGTTTGAGGATATTGGCAATAATTGCTAAGGGATGGGTAACATGATGATGAACCTTTAAAAATTGACTCATTGTTGTAATAATGGTTGGGTGGTAACAACCCTCTGCTATAGCCGGGGGTCATAAAATTAGTACTGTTGAAATGATCGCTTAGTGAATGATGAATTGATTTAGGATCATTATCATTGTTGTGTAAGTTCAGGAAAGAATGGTGATGGGCGAACGTGCTGTTCGAAGCTGAAAATTGATGATCACTATATATGTCATTACAATGAAGGGAATACTTGTCAAATATTTGGGGGTGGTGAAGACTATTGTAAGAGGAAGCTATATCTTGCTGCTGCGTTTTGAAATATAACGAGGAGCCATGATCTATCATTGTTGAGTCAGTAGGAGTGGAATAATAACAATTAGGTAAATTTTTGACCTTGATCCTTTCGCAGCAAACATATTTATTAGAATTCATCTTCTTGGGTTCTAAATCTCCTTCTGTCTTGCTGTGAAACGCGCTAGAATATGTCATCATAACGTTAGACCTGCAACGATTGTTGAGTTTCGGATCTCCCGGGGAATAATTATTAGATATAGTTTCATTTACCTTTTCTGTATAATACTCTATGACTCTATTCTGCCATTTATTCTGAGATCCACCTTCCACAATATAGTTTTCGTCGCAACGATCCCTAAACTTATTACACAAGATATCCGTGTTCCGGCTAACCTTGATAAGGTCTTCCACTCCGTAAGCCATGAAATCACAATTAAACGGGGGCAGCTCTGGTAAGATACCTCTCCCTTGATTAAAATTAGAATTGTACATCGAAATTCTGAGGTCATTGTTATTGTTAGGACTTCCGTGTTCCTTGATTACGATATCTAAATAATTGTTGTTCTTTATTCTATCTTTTCTCTTGCTATTTATACTATTTATATTACCGATTATTGTATCATTATTTATATTTTCGTTCAAGGAATTACTGAAATTAATAATATTATCATTATTAGCATTCGTGGTGGCATTAACTGGATTACCGTTGTTCATTTATCCTTTTTATATTATTATTTTTCTTCTTTTCATAACGTAATAAGCATAGTGTATTAGTAGGATATAAATAATGATGCTTAATTCCTCTCGATCCTTTCTATCTTAAAAAAAATAATTAAATATTAATAATATATTTTATTTAATAAAAAAAATAAAGCAAACACACAATGGAGACAGTGACTTATTATAAATCTTTTTCTTTTTCATCTCTCTTCTACTATATTTATTTTAAACAGAGAATTTGGTGGATCTCTAATCTAATACAAGAATAGAAGTTTTTTTTTAGTAAATATTTTAGAAAAGTTTCTAATTGAAGATTAAAAATAAATTATGAAAAATATTTTATGAAAAGAAATTGGTTTTTTAAAATTTAATTATATACCCATAAAATCTCGTAATATTAAAATGAAACAATTAATTTAAATTACGCATTTTTTTGTATAGCATAGCATCTTTTTATAAATAAATGTATATATAATAAGTAATGTTGTTAAATACCCTATTTTGTCGATTTTAAAAAAATGTTCCGATTAAGATCTTAGCCAAACCAATAATCTAGGCCTCGAGATTTGGCATAGTGTCATATCTTTTTTCCACCACTATTAATATGGTATATTGACTTCAACATAGATGGATATTTTTAGTAGGTACATTATAAATAATCTTAAACGAAGAGCCAAAGCCGTTCAAGACCGTAATAAAATTGGTATTGAGTGACTATGGATGTTGAGTTAGAGTGTCACCCCCTCTCCCTACTCCCCACCGTGTTTTAGAGTCCTGAAATAAGGATATAATATTTAGAGCAGCTTTTGTGAATATGTATAACAATATACATGGAGTAAGCAGGAGTTTAGGTTTGATTTAGCCCTCCTGGAAAATTATATCTTAATAAGTTATTTCACAAGGAAAGTAAAATTTCCCAATTTTTTTTTTATTTAATTGAATTTAAAAGGTATTAAAATATTATTTAAGTCAAAATCCTTTTTTAAAAAAAAAATGAAGATGTAATATGCTTTTTATATTAAGCTTATATAATCTAATAGATCAAAATAAAAAATTTAAAAATTAAAAATAAAGAATAAAATAAAATTAAATTTTAATAAAAATAAATTCTTATACTGTATTCGATATTTTTTTAATAAAAAAGAATGGCAGATTTTATATATAATAAATTTAAGTAAGAAGAAGAAAGAAATTCTAAATTTTTAATACCCTCCTGTGATCTGTGTTGGGATTAGGAATAGAAGATAAAATATCCTAATCCTAAAGAATATCTTATTTATTTTTTTTAAATGGCTTATTTTTAAATTAAATACGACAAAAATTTAATTATTTCGGGTATTATAAAATTTTTAAATTTTTATAATTCTTTTTTAAAAATATTTTTAAAAATTTATTAAAAATAAATTAGAAAAGTTATCGAAATTTTTTTTTTAAGAATGCACAATATTTTTATTATGATATAATTGATTAGGAAAATATTTCCAATAACAATTTATCGGAATATTATTATTTTATATGAATATATATATTTTTCTTCTTATACTATAAAAATAAAAAATGTATTTATTTCTTTTATATTGTTTTTAATAAGATGATAGGATTTATTTTTATTTTTAAACAACTTAAAAACTTGGGATTTGTCCATCTCTTAAAGTTTATATTCCACTTATAAGGACTTGTGAGATAAAGATCCCTAATTTTTTTAATAACTATATTACTAAGTAATTTTATATTAAATGCTTAAAATAATCTTATTGAACTTAATATATGGTAAAAATTAAAATTAAAACTGCAATAAAATAAAAATTTTATAAATAAATATATAAGAATTTGTGGTTGCGTATTTGAGATAAAACCAATCTACACATATCAATTTTAAAATGTATATCTATAATCGTAAATTATTATTTCTTAAAAACTACTCCCCTCTCCTAGCAAAGACTCATTCTTCCACATATATGGCTCAATTTGCGATTTATTTTGGAAGAAGCAAAAGTGTGATAGAACTAACCAACTCATATATATATTGGTTCAACAACACTCCCATTTACATTTTGCTTATCCTTATAATTATAAATTTTTAAATTGATAAAAATTTTCAAAATTTAATAAAAATTAAAAATTAGACACACATATTAAGAAAGGCTATTCAAGCCAAAATCTTGAAGATATTAATGATCGCTTCAAAAATATCAACGAGGTATGAGTTGTTGTAGATATTATATGATATACAAATTTTATATACTATATATTAGATATATATGTATTAAAGAGAGATTATTTTTGAATAAAACATATACTAGTTCAGTTACTAAAATATGTTCAACTTAGTTTTTCCAAATGACTCGATTTTTAAAAACGGCCAACCTAATGCCAAACGAGAACCTCAAGATTTTGTTAATAGATGCCTAAACCTTTCTGCCATTTATGAGCAAAATTTCCAAGATTGCCTAATACATTTTGACCAAAATCTTGGGTTAGCCATTCTTAAAAATCCAGGCGTTTATAATAGGTCAGCATCTTCAAATAAATTGGTGCCAACACGCCAAGATTTACTCATATCCGCTACTTGTTTATAGTGAAGATAGTATCGACTCCTCCCCCATCTCAGGTTAAGTATCACAGAGAGATATATTTAAGGATTATTTATAAAATACATGTAAATTTCATGGTATTAAGAGGTGCCACAACGATGTAGTGCTAAATATTAGTGAAAATCGTAATTATTTCCTAGAACTAAGGGAGACCGAGACTTCCAAGGGTTTGCAGGACAATTTCTTATAGTAAAAACAATAAAGTACAAAGTTTTAAAAATAAACCTTATGTACATAATTATGATAAAATCTATTATTTACAAAGAATATTTATCCTATGTTAACTAAGTATTATGTTTTTATACCTTAAAAAAATAAATTAAATTAATTAATTTACTAATTTTTTATCTAGATTTTTAATATTAATCTTAAGTAATCATTATTATATATCAAATGAAATACCAAATTCTACTTCATCATCTTTGTGAGTTTAAATTATAAACTATTAGTATTTTTAGTTTTCATTTGTCAAAATATTGGTCTAGGGGGACAAATGTGACCATTTATGTCAGTTAAACTATTATTTCTAAGCAATTTAAAAAGGCTGAAGAATAAAAGGTAAAATTAAGTTATGACGCAAATAAAATGAGCTCAGAAATTATAAAGAAATAAGTTGTCAAGTATAGATAAAGTTAATTTACCCTGTAATCTATTTCCAATGGGCCCATTTTTCACTTAAAAAGATTCAAATATTTTAAAAAGTTGAATTATTTCTAAAAAATTAAACATAAATATTAAAAAGAGGAGTTAGCTAGCTACAAAATGGAATCATTTATAAACACTTTTCGTTAATATTTACAAGTTTAAAGATTAGTGAAGGTCATAGTCCGGTTTTTAGTCTGGACCGGACCGTTGAATTTTGATCGGATCAGGCCTTTTCTTTAAAAAAAATTGATCCAGACCGTAGTCCTAAAAAGAACGGCCCAGGACCGGTTTTTTATTTTTTTGTTATTTTAAAAATATTTTTGTTTTTGGGACTATAAATAAAATGATTCTTTGACAAATTTATGGTTTTCTTATTGCAAAATAAAAATTATTTAAAAATTCACCAAAACGAAAATAACCCTTCTAGGAAAATAACATAAAATAAAATATAAGAAATAAATTACATTAATTGAATAGTAAAGCAATACTTAAATATTAATAAAAGACCGGTCTAGGCTAAAAGAAGATGGGTCCGGTCTATGGCCCTCAAAAAGGATCAGTCTATTATCCGGTTTGGTCCCGGTCTAAGACCGATAGGACCCGACCATTGACCTTCACTAATGAAGACTCGAAAAATAAAATTGGCATATTATATTGATTAAATTTCCCTTCAATCTCTTATTGTTTCATTTTAAATCTAATTTTTTTTTATCTTCAAGGGGAGTCCAGCTACGAATTTGCAAAAATTATAAATAAAAAATAACCCAGAAAAAATATAAACAATCAATCTTAAAATCGCCGTGATGAATAAATCTGACATTAAATTTTTTTAAAAAAAATCCCATTTTTGGTCAATTCGCATTTCTGTATTTTTTATTAGATCAGCCTAAGGAGTAGTGAGGAGTAGTTGTCCATATCAAATTTTTTGAATCAAATGGCAAACTATATATGGTATTCTATTACAAATTTAATATATTCATCATCAATACTATTTAGATTTTTTTGTAAAAATAATGTTTTTTATCTTGCAAAATAAAATCTAATTTTATCTTATGTAAGTAATAATTAAAATGATATTTTCTTTCTTTCTTTCTTTCTTTCTTTCTTTCAAATAGCACTATCTCCAGTCTAGTTTACTATCATTTATGTTAGAATTTAAAAAAAATATTTTCTTTATATAATTATAATTAGTTATTTTTATATAAAATAACTTTCCTATTATATGTATTGTTTGTTGGTTTTTTCTGATAACTTAATACCTTAATCCCACACAAAATGTTTTTTTTTAATATATAAAATCGACATCGATTTTAATTTAATCTAAAAAAACAGATTAAATTAAATTTTAAAATAAATATAATTAATTTTAAAAAATTAAGTTAAATAAAAAATAGAAAAATGATTGACATATAATAATAAGAACATGAAGTGAGGTATGATTGCCATTTGATATATTTTTAATAAAAAATGGGTTACATAAAGAGAAAATTAAGAATAAAAGTAAACTTAACGAAAATAAAAATTAAGCAAAGGCATGATATTGTATTGCAACTTTATTATTTAAAGTATTATTATTCTCTTCATTCATTTACATTATTATATTATTAATATTAAGAGATATAAAAAGTTCAGGATATGGTTGAGTGGTGTTATGGGTGGAACGAGGAACAGTAGGGATTCCGGAGAAAAATCTTTGCAGAATAGTTTGAAATGTTCTGGAAATTAAAACGCAAGTTTATATTCTCATTGTTTTTTAAAATCACATGATGATTTATATTAAATATTGGATATTATTATATTTTAATTATAAATCGACTTCTCACATTTTGAGCGTGGATCCTTCCTTCCTTCCTTCCTTCCTTCCTTCCTTTTCTTCCTTTCCAAAAGAGGCAGGTAACATAGTATTTCAATTTTAATAATATCTTTACACTAATAAATTATATCTAATATCATTATGCCAATTCATAAAAATCTAAATCATATTATAAATTCAATTTTTTATAAAGCATTTAATTTATGTACCCCTCTAATATCTCTATCCTTTCTTCCATTTTTTAAAACGAAAAAGGAAATACCAAATAAAAATTTTTTTAAAAAACTATTCTTATGCTTAATGAACCATGGTTAATTGACAAAAAAAATTATTTTTAATAATAAATAATTAAATTTTCCTTTCAGTTTTTAGATTTTTTTATTAAATAACGAATATGACATTTTTCTAAAAACTAGAGCGTTTCTTTTATATTATATCGATATGGTATATTAATAATAAGGATCCCATTTTTTATATTTTTGTTATTTTATCCTATAAAATCCTGTAACAATTGTTAAATTTTAGTTTTAATCTTAGGAAAATTGAATAATTATCGATTATAAAAGAATTGCTCAAACCTTGATAAGAATAAGAAAAATAAAGATTATACACTTACATTTATGTTCATTTCAATAACCACTTTTACTTTATAAATCAAAATGTGCAAAAAGAATAAGACAGAAATTTTTATTATATTCTTATTCATCTTTATTAATAGATGATTGGTTTAATGATTTATTAATAAACAATTTTTAAAAAAAATTATATACAAAAAAAATAATATAATATTATTGGACAAAGTAATTTTTTCCATCTAAATCTGTTATATAAAATCTGGTATACTTTTTGTTTTCTATATTATTTATTTTTAGAATTAAAAGGGAAAATGAAGATTATTGTGAGTAATATCTACAATGAATAAAATTAGTTCTTCTATAAAATTGTCTTTAAGTTCTATAAGCTTTCGTGGTTAGAGCCACTAGACCTAGATTTATTCAAGTTAATGTAAATATTACAAAAATAAAAGATGCAAGGTGCGGATAGAGGGAAAGAAGAAATAAGTATGTTTTTTCTCTGTATATACATTTTTTAGTTACAAACATTATATACTTCCACCCCCCCCCCCACCAAAGATAAAAATAAATTTTTTACACTCTCCAAGATTTTGCCTCCTCTCCTTTTAACAACCATAAAAATTAGCAAAAAATCCAAAGTAGGGGAGACCGGGGTTATATTGTCCATAGAAAATTGAAGGGCTATAAAATAAAGGAGAAAAGGAGAATTAAATTTTCCAAAATATTTAAAAGTAGTTTTATTTGATAGAAATTAATATTGAAGAAAAAAAAAGCTTTCGGGTTTTTATCAAATATAAAATTTAAAAAAATGAAAATTAAATAATTATTTTTAAAAAAACACCTGTAACTATCTCCTATTCTTTGCCCCCTACAATTTTATTCAAAAGACGATAGTGTCTTCATAACTACACACCTCCCACTAATTTCAATGATATTATAGCATAATCCCCCCCCCCTCGCACCAGCTACCAGAGTAGAAGTCCAATTACTTTCACAGTCACAGCATGTGTCAAATACAAAGCCGCATCTTACCTTTTTTTCTGAGAGTTGGAACTTTATTTGTAAATTTTTTGGTTTTCTGATCTTAATAGGTGAAGGAAAGTTTATGGCCGACTAATCTGTTAAGCACATAGAATTGTAACCGTCCTACCATTCTAGGATCACTCATATTTGAATATTAAGCAAATTTTTTTAAACACACTTAGAAAATCAGAGTTGTGCTTAATGGGGAAGAGCAACAAAGGCGTTTATCTAGAGGTTAAAATAGTCTAAGCTATATTGGGTTGCAACAATTTTAAAATCTTTTGTCAAATAAACTCCCCTTTTTTAACCCGTATTATAAATTTCACACTAATTGGTCATTAATAGAATAGATATATTAAATTAATTTAAGGATGATAAATTTTAAACGATCAATCAATAGTTTCAATAAAACCATTATAGGAAATTCGATAGGATTTCCAAGTAAAAATTACTAAAAAATGGTCCGATATCAGGTTGGTAATTTATGATACTCGAGTAATTGTTGCAAATAATTTAAGAAAATTGTAGTGTAGCACAGAGGTGAGTTTTTATTTCATGGAATTTTTTTTGGGTGATTAATTTTGATATGACCAGTTGGGTGAATCTTGTAAATAAAATAATGCAAAACGACATTATTGAATTAGATATCTAATAATGCTCACAGAAAAAATATATATGATGTTTTGGATCGCTTTGAATAATTGTTTAAAGGATTCCTTGATTGCGACAAACATTTTGCTGATGATGATTAATTGTAAGAAAAACATTTCCAATAACATCAATTTAATAGAAGAAAACTTGAGTTAGATTGTGCAAGATATTTTTTGGTATAGGCTGGGTAATTTGTGAAATACATTTTTTTGTGCTTTCCCTGAATTTCGTAATTTTATTAAATCTTAATAATGCAAATTTATGGAAATTATTACTGGTCTTCCGTTAAAATTTTTCGAGCCTGCCAGGGTCTAAAAATATTCTTACAATTTCAAGGGACGGGTAATAATGAAAATATTTTTATTAAAAATTAGAAATGCAATCAACTATAAACATTCAAAACAATTATAGTTATAATACGACGATTTTAAAATTTTAAATTTTAACATATGAATTAGCCAATGTAAATTTTTTTTCCATAAGCTATTATCACTAAATTTTGTTTGCGTTCAACTTTCATTGAAACTTTATAGAATTTCGAGAATGAAGCCTCGTAAGAAGCTGTTGATGAAGCCCTAATGTAAACGATGGAATAACAATTATAATTCTTTAAAGGTATAATATAATTTTTATTCATAATATTAATAATTTCTACATATCTTTTCTATAATTAAATTTTCATACTGTATACCAAAATTTGAGAGAAGGAAGCGCTCCCTCGTAGCTACAGATCTGTTGTTAAACGGCTCGATTTACCTAGATTTTAAAAACGGTTACCACAATATTTTAACCAAAAAATATTGCTTAAGCCTCGCGATTTCTCTTAAAGGTGTCCAAATCTTTGTGCCACCTATAAGTAAAATCTTCATGCTTGCGAAATATTTTTGTGTATATAACAACATTATTCAGGAATGAGTCCCAGGCCTTTAAAATTTTAAAGTCCATAAATTGTTATTTGTACATTTAAAAATTAAAAATATTTCGACACTCAACATTTTCTTTATCCCTGTTTATCACTCTCGTAAAATTATACTTTTATGCCTACCATACCAAACGACCATCATCATATATCATTTGTTTTAATATAAAAAATATTCCTTTTACATAAATTATATGGAGATGAAAAGCTTTTAGTGATTTTTATAAAGAAATAACATTAAATTTTTTTTTATATAATAAAATAATTTGAAAATAATAAAAGAAGGATTTACATAATTTGTTATGGTAAATTGTCTTAATTTTTCTATTATTTTTACTGATATTTTACATGATTCTTATTATTTTTTTTAAAAAAATGAAGATATTTAAAATTATAAAATTGTCTCGATTAATATATAATTATAGCATTTAAATGTTTTTATTATCATTGTAATACAAATTCGTAAAATCAATTTATATATTGTTAAATTTTAAGTTTTATTCTCGATTTTTCTTTCGGTAGATTTTAAATGAAACACATTTTTTTGGAATTTATATAGGAAGAAGAGATTTTGTTAGAGGAGCAAAAAATTATCAGAAATTTAAAGGTTGCCTAGCGTTGTTAAAGTAACTAATTACATTTTTGCAAAAATTTTTTTTACTATTATTTTATTTCAAATTTGAATATTTATATATATCTCGTTCATTATCTTTATATAATCAAGCATTCTATAGCAGAGTATTCAAACATGATATTCGAATATATCTAAATACAGTTGTAAGGCATAAAATTATCTAGATACAGATATAAATTTTTCAAACATACATTTAAGATACAATTAAAATATATTTTATATTATAATCTTGTAAGGTTTGCATGATGACGAAATTGAATTTTTATTAAAAAAAAGAAAAACAGATATTTTTTATTCGGTTGGATATACTTTGTTTATAAATAAAATATATAATGGAATGAGAATATAATATTATTATTTTAGTTTTAATAAAAAAACATTTTAAAAGCTTTTTTAACTAAAGACTTCCAATTTATTCGTAAACATTTTTTTTTATCATACAAAATCTTTTACCTGTTACAGGAAGCAGGGATTCAAACCGAACCCGAACCCTGAGAAGAAAACCCGGGTTTTTGGGAGATCTCCGGAGCTTGGCAAACCACTTAATCTCATTTTAAAATTAAATACACCAGAAGGTTAAAATTTATCCTAATATAGTTTTCATTAGTATACATCTATGGACAAAATATATTTTGAAATAATTAATTACTAAAAATTTAATTTAAGAAATTTATATTTTTGATGAAATTTCAAAAAAATTTTTACATGACAGAATTTTAATTTTTTTTTAAAATATATAAACATTTATATGAATTAAATTTTATTACAATGTTTAAACATTCTTCTATAATTTGGGTAAGTTTTATAAGTATTTATCAGATCTAGATATTATTTCAATCATGATTTGTCAATTTTGAGCTAGCGGGGTTTGCTAAACCATACATGTCAATTCTGGCAATTAATGATGAAAAAATTTCAAAATCTTGAAAAGGCAATTTCATGGCTGTTTATGATTGGTATTTAGGATTTATGCTAAGAAATCTTAATCTCTCCTTAAAATTCATATTTTTTGTGTCCAAAATGTTTATTAAATTAACCAAAATTAAGTTTCAATTTTTATATATAATTAGCTTCAATTTATAAGTATAATATGATATTATGAACAATAAAATAATAAAATATTCTATACATACATATCATTATTAATAAATATAAATTTTAATTTATTATGGCCTATAAAACCAATGGTTTAGGAAGCCCCTTGAAGTGGTTTGCTTCACCCCGCTATTGGGGCTTATTGAAAAAAATTTTTACTTTTACAAAAAATAAAATTTAAAAAAAATGATTATATTCTTAAGATTTTTTATAAGACACCTTTATAGAGTATAGTTTTAGGTATCCAATCATATATTATTTTTTATATTATCTATAAAATAACAAGAGCTATAGCCAATTTTGTAAAAAATGATTCGACTAACCCCAGTCTCCCCTACTCCATTTTAAAATTTTTTTAAATTAAATCTCAAAAATCCCTATTGGAGTGTTAATAATTTTAAATAATTAAATTCATTTGCCATTTATTTTAAATTTTTAACTGATTCCCAGAGAATATTAATTAGAGGAAAATGAAAGTGAACAAGTCAAAGTAAAAATTATTATATTGGATATTGTTAAATAAAGAAATCTAAATATAATTTTTAAAATTGATACATGACTATGCTTAGTATTTTTAACTATATTTTGCCCATAAATAAAATAAAAAATTTATTTTTATACTAAATGTATGTTTAGTTTTTTAATTATGATTTAAATATAGAATTTTTTTTATCAATTCAAAAATTCTTAAACCCGAGCTGAACCAGGGTTCAAAAATATTTCCCTGAACCGAACCCACCTATTTTTTTAACCTTGTTCGCATCTCTGAGTTGAAGGTAGTATAAAGCTATACTTTATGAGTAATAAGTTTATATTAAGATAATATTTAATTATAGTAAAATCCAGATATTCATCCTAAAAATAATTACTCAAAATTTTATTGTGTTAAAATTTATATTTGGGGTTACTTTAAAAAAATAAATGAAAATAGATTTTTCAATTTTTTTTTTCTTGTGATTTTCTCTTTAGTAACATTGAAATTTTATCAACTAATCATTACGTCAATTATCTTTTCTTTAAATTTTCTAGTGTTTACCATTCAAGTTTGAAAAATTATCTGATGCTGTATTGATCATTTCTTCTTCATCAATATCAACTATCTTAAAATTCATAATGTATAATTATTTTAATCATTTACCATATTTTCCTTATCCATTGTGTAATTACAAAACTTTTCTTCAATTGGAAAAAAGTAAACTAGGACGGATATTATATAAATTTATTATAAATATAGGATAAAATTTAAATATTTTTAATATTAATATAAAAATGTAAAATAAAATTTTCGCAATGTGCATCTATCAAATTTATCTATAAATAATCAGGCTGTATCCTGGTTCGATTTATTTAAGAACCTGCTATTTAGCGTCGGCTAAACAGCCTAAAAAGTACAAGAATTTTTTTTTTTAAAAACATAAAAACGAGGAAAAAATACCAAAAATAAATGCCACCAAACACTTAAAACAAATCAAAATAGGATAGAGAATGAAAAAATGTTAGAAAAGAAAGAAAGAAAAAAGCATGACAGAACTTTAGAGTTTGAAATATGTATAGATATTTTTATGGAAATATATCTATATAGGATACAGAGAATATTAAATCTTGATATCACTTTAACAACTGTCTTATAATACGTTTATTTTGTCTAGGGAAGCATATTTTTGAAGAAACTAGAAAGCCATTAATTTTTTTAAATATTTTATTATTAGAATCATATACAATTTTATTAAGACAATTTTATTAAGACAATTTTTTTCTAAAAAAGATAAATATTATATTGAGGTTTTTTTTCAGTAAAAATAAATAATATACATTGTGGCATATTTTTTTATTAAATATTGAAATCGCAAAATTATCTTTTATAATAAAAAAAATAAATTATATTAAAAATAAAAATGATGATTTTATATAAATAATTTGTAAAATAGATCTTTGAAAGCTGTAATAGTGAATGTAATTAGTTATTTTAAGAAATACCATTTACATAACAAACACTATAATTAGACTTTTCAAGAATAAACAACATCTTAGTTTACTCACTTTATTACCGGCATGTAAAGTGATAGTTATAAATAAAAAAATACCACTCTTTCTGTTAATTTATTAAAAATTATAAGTATAATTTGTCAGTAAAATTATTTTTTTTTACAGATTTATTATTAAAAAGTTAACTCCTTATTGTACCCCCTTTTTTAATTTGATGTTCTTTTCACGTTTAAAAATACTTAAATAAAATATACTTATTGGATGATAATATTTTAGAACTTTTGATCAATATTTTACAAATTCAGGAAGTATAAATCAAACATTTAGTGGTATTGGATTACCATATAGTATATAATTGGAAATATGTTGTCAATTTAAAATATAATATGCTATGCATATAAAGGTGGAGTGGAGAGTGTATGAATTTTATATTAATTTAATCAATAATCGATTACATATGGTTAAATGATTTATGCAAATATATCGCTTAAAGATTACATATTTGTTAAATATTCTTTTTTCTACTTCACTTTATTTCCCTTCTTTACATTCTCTTTTTCTTTCTTCCCATTCCATTGTCCTCTATAATTTTTATATTTTTACAAAACAAAAAAGGGGTTGAAAAATGGAATGAGCAATTTTTTTTTAAATTTTAAAATATGATTTTTAATTTCTTATTTATCTGAAATTAGTAGACATTCATTTTATGATGAGCTATGGAGATTGATTATTTTATGTTAATCATATTATTATTCATTGAAAATAAAGGCAGGCCAATAAAAGTAATAAATTATTAACTTCTTCTGATAGTATCATTGACGCATCTATGATTTTCCTATAGGAAAAAATTTCTATTAGGCGGGGTTTACCGCCATAAATTATTGAGTCTTTGGGTCCACTTATTGTTATATTTTATAAAAAATAATTTTGAGTTTTCATGTTTTTTTTTATAAAAATGCTTTTGAATTATATTAATCGTTATTTTTAAAAATTATTAATTTACATATATTTCTTTCAAATTTATTGGCTACAGTAATATATTGTATATGGAGGATGGAGGGAGGATTTTTATTAGTTAAAAAGGATATTTACGAAAGGAGGTAAGTTTTCGGGATTATACTCCTGGTTAGTTTACAACATTACATCATTAACTTCAACACCTAGTATAACAGTCTTGTTTTATACTAGTATATATATATATTGTGTATAAACAAGTAATTAGATTAGATTCAATATTTATTGATATATTCGGTTACTTTGATAATTTTAAATATCCTGATAAATTTAAAACTATATCATTAATAAAAACAATGATTTTATAAATTCCTAATTATTTTTTTAATAAAAAATCTATACTACTGGCTTGCTGCGGTTTTATATATGAATAGTTTGAGGCATTTCAAGATCACTATATATTGATCTTGAACATGTCAGGATACGCCCATCCTTTCATTTAACTTTGCCTATTTGTTATTTTATTTACCCAATTTATGTTTTAATCAGCTTCAAAATTAACTCAATTTGATTAATCGAGGTTTCAGACTAACCTGCGCATTTGATTCAAAGACGTGAATAGAATATGAAGACTAATTTTTGAGCTGGAAATGTGCCATGAATGGCCATTTTTTTGCTTTTTTGAAAAAAAGGTATTAAAATTTATGTTTAACCAAACAAATTTTATATCAATGTGTAGCCTAAATATTAATCTTTAAAATAAAATTTAAATCAAAGCTCTAGTAAAATACTTTATGAGCTAAATGAGATTATGTGAAAGTTGTTTTTCTGGCCAGTTAATACATACTATGTATTGACTGGCCATATAGTGTGTTAACTGGTCATAATATATTATTTAAGAATTTTATTATAAATATGAAATAATACAATATGAAATACTTGTAAAAGACCTATGTTAATGTTTATACATTTTTTAGTTATATAAAAAATTAATTATACACTAATTTAATTAGTATTAAAATCTCAATTTATTACCACATCTATTTAATGATAATATTATAAATTAATATCTTAATTATCATTTTACTAAACATTCTTAAGCTTGTTCATCATTTTACTTCACCAAATGTTGTTTTGCAAGAGCTTTTCATTTTAATATTAATATGTGAATGTGCTAATGTGCTAATGTGGCCAACCAATACATGGCCAGTCAATACTCACCTCTCTATTATTATTAAACGCCTTTATATGTCTATTAAATAAAGTTTTTAAAATCTAATTTTTTGTGTGAATAATGCTAAATGCCTAAGGATAATATTTATATAAAATATCAGTAATCGAAATCAGTAATTTTTTCACCAAACAAAAAAATGTGTAACGTGATTTTCCCAGAAAGAGGTACTATAAACAGTTTATTTGAAATATTTTTTTATTGAATTGCTTATTCAATAAATAAAAACTTAGGTAAGGTACATATCATAAATATATACATTTTGAAAAAAGTTAAAGGGCGGTGGCCAGTTTCCACACATGGCCATTTATGGCACATGTCCCCTACATATGTTCTGATAAAAGATAAAAACCAAAAATGATTATTTCATAATTATCTTAAACTAAGACTAAATTTATTAAAATAAAATAATCAAAGAAAAACTATAATTTAAATTTAAAAAAAAAGAAATAAAAAAAGTATTACCAATTTTTGGACTGATCAAAATGTAGCCATTTATATGATATTGTAAATTTAACCAATTGGGAAGCTATTTGAACAACTCTATGATAATTTAAATATTTTGGATTTTCAAATTCATGGTTAATGAGAGATACTGCCAAAGGCAAGCGAATTGATATTTTACAATTTTTGCTTTGATAGGCAGTGCCAAGTATTTTTTAATAAGTCCTACTTTTTTTAAAAATAATATATTGGAATCACATGGTCGAGTCTGAATTATAAGTCTCAAAATTATTATCATCAGAAAAAGAAGATAAAGTAAAAATATTTTAATTAAATAAATTTACAATTCTCAGAATCTGACAAATCTTTAGATTCTTTAAACTCTAGGTCACGTAATAAATACATTCCCCGTTTTAGCCATCTTATTATAAAATAAATATAAATAATTAAATATTTAATAAAAAAAATTATTTTGCTATTTGTCCAATTTTGAGAAATATTCTTAATAGCTACTATTTCAAACTTTTCTTCATCGTTAAAATTAAGTTCACCATGTCCTTTTCTAATGTGTTTTGTCAATTTATCATCATCTCTAATATTATGGCATGTGAAATTATTAATTAAGTATTTGTATTTTTTTTTGTTAATATTTTTGGGCATATTTTGAAATTGGAAAAATAATTTTATGACAAGAAATCTCGGAAAACAACCTCATTTGCTAAACATCAACCAAAATTAATTAAAATGTAATAATAAAATTAAGATTTTTTAAACAAATTTGGCAGTTTCTACCAAAATGAAAAATAAACAAAATACCAATTCACTAGCCTTTGGCTGTATCTATATAAGGAATTTTAATTTATTTATTAAAGAAAAATTGTTGAATGATATTTTATTGCAAAATTGTCAAACTTTGGAATAAATTTTAACTTCAGAAAATGATATATAGTAATGAGTGAGGTTAATCTTTAATGTGAAAAACCGATTTCCATTAGTTCTATTATAATTGGATAAATAACTCGATAAAACTTATTTCTTTCCATAAAATGGGTATCCATTTATCCAAATTTATATATTACATTAAGAAACCTGTTAGCAATATACTGATCTTTATCACTAGTGTTGAGACCGAGTTTTTATGCTTAACATAATTAAACCTTATCTTCCGCCAAACATGACGTAAAATAGATCGACTAGTTTTCCCAATATAAATTCTATTGTAAATTGATCTTACTTAAACTTACAAGATATAGAAGAAAAAAATCGATACGATTTCGCTAAAATAAAACCGGAAATTGTAAATGTTTTACATATATTTTTAATTGTCTATATATAATTTTCAATTCTCAATTATACTTTACTAATTACTAAAGATTTATTGATTTAAATGGGTTTCATAAGAAAAAATTAAATAGTGATGCCAAAATAGATATCTTATATGCTTTTACCCTATGTTTTTGTTAGTTTATATGGATAATTTTTTACGCTATTCGCGATACTCCCCGTCTGAATTATTATGACCCGATAATAAATTAAGTGACTCTAAGGTGAACCTGAATATTTTTCTTAACAATGTTGACATGGGGAATAAGTGTCATAAACAGAATTTATATCTAGTTAATGAAAGACGTATTTTAATTCAATTAAAGCTATTCACTGTCTTAAAATCCCATCACCATTTCTCCAATATTTTTTAAATCAAAATTATATATATTTATTTACGGTCATTTAAACTTTTGATTTATTTGATTTTTTATTTAATTATTTATGATTTGTCACATTGTTTTGTTTAATGTAAAGAATGAGCATTATTAAATTATATTAAACATTTTTCCTTTTTCAAATCTTTCGGATATAAATTAATCTATCTGCCAAATTGAGTTATTTTTTTAATAAAAAAAATATATTCTTTTAATTTTAAGGTATATTATATAGATTTTTCATATTTAATTTATTTAGAAAATATGCCGGTATTTGATTTATTAGTGATGCAAAATCGCTCCATTTGGGCCGATTTTTAAAAATGACTTACTCAATATTTTAGCCAGAAAAATATTGTCTAAGCCGCGAGATTTCGCTAATAGTTGTCCAAACTTTTGTGCCATATATGAGCAAAATCTTCAGCCTCGCGTAATATTTTTCTGGATAAAATACTGAGTTAGGCATTTTAAATAAATCGGCCCAAATAAAATGATTTTACATCACTATGATTTATTATTCTGGCAGATAATATATTTACTAGTTTATTATTTTTAAAATTTTGTGTATAAGAGGGTCTTGGCTCACTTCTTTGTCGTTTCTATTAAAACTCAAAACGCTATAATTAATCCTCGACATTCCGAACCGCTGATTTGGGTTTCTATTGTCTGATTTATGGATAAAATTGAATTATAAACTACAGACTTATAAATATGCTGATATACAGATATTTAAAATTTAATAAGCTAATTTAAAATTTAAAATTAAATTGAAGCTTACATAAGTTATTTTTATAAAATATTTTAGGTTTATAATTTAAAAAATCTAAATTCCAAAATAACTCAATCAGGGGCGTCACAGCCCTTACAATCTCAGGATATTTTTGTAAAATTATTTTCAATTTTCATGGGGCTCTTCAAATTTTTGGGGGCTCGATTTCTTGCTCACCCTAGTGATCCTACTAAACTCAACGTTTCAAATATGTTTTCTAAAAAAATTCATAAATTTTAATGCAACCTTTATATGCTTTATCTATTTGTCCCCTATTTTTTATTGCAGAATATTTGAGCTACTTTACTTTAAAGAAGTGAATTATGAGAATGTATAAATTTTTACCAGCGTAACCCTGAATTCATATTCAGCGGAATTCAGAGTAATGCTTATGATTCGATTTTGTTAGATTGCAAAAACAAAAATTGAAATTTTAGGTGATAATAATAAATATAATATTTATTTACCCTGGCATAGTTTTATAAATTGTTTGAAACATATAGAAAAAAATGGGGATAATCCTTTGCAAACCTTTAAATATAAAAATTTGAGCTGGCAAAATATTCAACACTTCAATTATGGTAGCATCTTTAAGCAAATTGAATAATTTTTCTAAAGTATAATATATTTTTTATTACTTAGCTAGGCTAAATTATTTTACATCACGAAAAATGATAGCTTAAATATTTGGCTTTTAATAGCTAGTTATCCATAATCAATAAATTTTATTTCAGGTATACATTTGTAGGCGCGTAGCCAAGAATTTTCTACGTAAGAGTAATTTTTTTAAAAAAATTGAAATGATTTTTTTCGAATATTGATAAATATTAGAACTAATCATCATTCAAAATATTAAGCTTAATATTTTTAAAGATATTATATGTATATGCAAATTAGTAGGCAGTGTAGCGTCATTATGAAAAGGTTCGTAGGAGCTCAAGCCTCCTGGAAACTTTGAAGAGCCCTCTTTAAAATATTGACTTTTTTAGATAAAATTCTTTCTTTTTTTACATATTTTAGAGAATTACTTTTAATATGCTAATTTCAGATAGAATTTTTTTTTCCTTCATAGATAGAATTACACCTTCTTTTTTTTTTACTAATATGAGAATTTTTAAAATTATAGGTATTCTAAACATGTTAGAATATATTTCCATTAAAATAAGATTTTAAATTTATAAAACGAGCTTAAAAAATGGTTTGAAGTTGAAAAAATGACACATCGACGCTAACATATATCTGGTAGTCATATGACGATTAACAAATATTTGCGTCAAGATTTGTAACAAAAGTGTGATACCAAAATGGTTATTTTTTAAATTAAAGATACTTTTACAATTCAAAACTTTTTATATTTCTTCATGAATATTTTATTATAAATAAGTTGTTTAGAATATATACAGAGTTGGGTTGAGTACCCCCACCCCCTAGCTACGCACCTGATAAAGTTATAAAAGTCTTAGGATTAAAATAAAGCTAATATTCTGCATCCTATTATATTAATAATAAAGGCCCATGAATGTATACAACAGTTTTTCTAATAGCTTAATGTTATAGTAATTATTCAAGGGTAGTCGGCGTTATTATAAAGTATAAAATATCTAAAATTTGTTTTATTTTTTTGTGAATAAGGAAACTATCTATGCTTTTATTTCATCAAGACAATTATCAACTATTATTATAACCGTCCATACATAATATCGATTTTCACATTAGTGTAACATGGGATTTATGGTAATCCATTTATATATTATTCCCTCTTCCAACACGCAACAAGAGTGGGGTGCCATGCTCCAAGAATACTTGGAGAATACACTCTATAATTCCCTGAACAATAGATTCAGGATGAATAAAAAAAATTTACACAATCCAAAAACCTTGGGTTGTAATTAAGTTTAGAAATAAGTTTTGCTTTAGAAATTTGATTAAGCCACACAATTGCATTATCGATGCACAGAAGACTTAGCTATTTCATTTTCCTCTTGTATATAAGATCCACTAGAGGGTGGGAGAGAGTATAACACAAAGGCTCGAGCCCCCTAAAAAATTTGAAAATCCTCCTAAAACATTTTTTTTAAATATCTAAAAAAGGATAATTTTGAAAATATTAGCCCAAAAAATTATAATATTTTTGAGCTTCCTGATTTGTAAGGGCTAGTGACACTAGTGTTATTAACATTAGTATGTAAATATTTTTGTTAGATTTATAGATTATTAACCTTACATATTTCTATTTTTGAAATTTTTGGTCAAGTATATCATACGATTATAATTAGAACAAATGTATTATAAATACTAAAAAGGGAGAATTTTTATATATAAATATTTTTGTTTTTTAACGATAATGCACCTTTTTTTTTTACAAATTCAAGTCAAGGCTACATTTATTATTACTTTGATACAAAACCTTTTTTAAATAATGATAGATATATCCAATTTTTGAGAGAGGATGTGGGGCAGCGTTTTGGTGAAAGGAAAAAAACTGGAGGCAAAAATAGACCTATATTTCTCCCTAATCTCCAAAATTTAATTGCGTACGCCCCCATGAACCTACCCTCCTCCCCCGAAAAATATATGGAGGCAAATTACTTACCCTGCTAATATAGAGACCTAAAACTTTAAAATTTGTTAAGGACAAAAATATTTCTATGTTTCCACTTTCCTCAATCCTGGTTGTCTTTTGAAATATTTTCTTAATAATATCCAGCTCATTATTTACCCCCTTTCCCTCTTTAAAATCATCTGTTCTGTTATTTATAAAATAGTTTCTCAATTGACCCATAATCTCCATTAAATAAAGGTTTCTTAGTAACTTAAAAAAAATTGACATAGGTAATTTGATATAGGTCATCGGCCCGGTTATTTTTATTTAGTTAGGTCTTTTAACTTTTTTGCTAATAAATAAGGAACTTTAATTTATACATCGAAATTTATGAAGTAAAGTTTTATTTATATTTTTTATAAATTTTTCTATATATATAAAAGTATAACTACTACATTGATTTAACAAAAAAGAAAAGAAACTTGAAAATGATAAAATTTATTTGTTTTCTTTTTTTATAAAAAAAAATGCATCGGGAACCTTCTTGGGATAAATATAAAAATTATGTATATTGTACAAATAAATAAGAAAGCGATATAAATAAAGTCGAAGCTTTGTAAAATAATTTTGAATTACATATATAATAATTATGTCTAATCTAATTATTATCACTTATTTATATTGAGTATAAAAATTATGTTAAAGTTAAATTTAAAAAAAAATAAGAATGTTAATGACTAAAAGTAGTATTGTTAAAAAGCCCAATTCGGATCCATTTAAAAAATACGGTCCGATTAAAATTATAACCAAAATAACATGATGTAGGCGCCTAAAGATTTTGCACATAGCTGGCAGAATTGCTTGAACATCTATTTGTCAAATCTTGATGCTTAAATAATATATATTTTAACTAAAATCTTAATCGGGCCGTTTTGAAAAATCGACCCATATCGGGCTTTTAAACAACACTAACTACAAGTAATCTCCTCTTTCTTTTATAAAAGAGAGTATTACCATAAATGGGACATTAAAAATTAAGTTTTAAAAATGTTTATTTTTTAAAAACATGTTATCACTTTTGAGAATTTAAAAAATAAAATATAATAATAATACATTAGTTTAAAATTAAAAAAATTACTTTCAAAAAAAAAATTGTTTATAAAATTATTACAAAGTAAAGCCGTAATATTTATCCATTTTACTCTTTTTTTTGCTTTAGGCTGCATTCTTTGTGGGATCCGATATGGCAAGATTTAACAGCTGATCGATTTTTAGAATCTTGTTTATGGATTTACAATTCCATACACGATAATGATCCAAGAATTATTAATTTTAATGAAGAAAAATTGATCTCATATACAGAGTTTAAAAATCGATCAGCTAACAAATCGTGCCGGATTGGATCCCACCAGCCTTATTTCGAGCAATATTTAGTTGTTTTCTGGAAAGTTGGGCCAAAAATAGATTAGTAGCTAACGAAAAGTAAAAAAAAAATTGGACGATTAAGGTTAAAAAAAAATTTATTAAGAAAGTGACCACTGAATCGCTGTGTATTCTTCCTGTCCAATGATATCATCTATCTGGCAATGAACGCGTTTATTGACGACGTCCAATAGAATTATTTTGTTATAAGGGTTAGAATTTTTTAATGCTACATAATTGCCGAAGACCCCACTAGAGCTGAGAGATATGTTGGTACGGGGTCTTGCGGAATGAATTTTATTTCCTGATCCACCTTTATTATAGGGCGAATTTCTGTAATTGTCAATGGCGTTGCGTCTAAAGTGATATTATATTATATAGAGGTTATAAGTATATATTAATTATTTTAGTTCCGAATTGTTACTGATTAGTATATTTTCAAATATATATCTCAGAGATCTTCAAGCCTCAAGGGATGGGTCCTAATTTAACTTTTATAAATAAACCAGGGGCCTTAATATTTTTTTTAATACCCGTGTCGGGCCTGAATGTATATTATAGAACGAAATATTTTAAATAGCCATCAATATCAATAAAAATTAAAAAATAGAGAAAATATATTTTAAAAAAATTAGTACAGGTCTCTGATATATCTACAATTAATTCTTTGTTTATAAAGATAAATTACGGTAAGGGTTTCAAACTTTTCTTTCTTATTCATCGATGTTTCGAGGGTGAGTGAATAATCGTTGATTATATCGAAACTTGACCTATTGATCACGTTGAATACCACAATCCCATTTTGTTGGTTCGAGGCGAAAAGTAAATCAAATGTGCCCAAGTTATAGGAAGCATGGAAAATACGAACGTCAGGATTTATGGGAGCAACAATATCGAAAAGGTATTTGAGACCTTTTTTTATTAATTTATCCATGTGAAGTTTTATAATCAAATAATGGGATTGGAGAACCATATCAAGGTTTGACTATATTGATATATTATGTAAAAAAAATAGATGAATTATAATATGGTAAAATACCATTGATTTGATCAAGCTGATGAAATTTGATAATTCTTGTCTTTTCATCTACCGATGCCAAATATGATTGATCGGGAGAGACCAGTGGGATTCCATGCACGTCTGCTTGGTACTTGATTACGGCGTCGCTCAGAATATCTATCAATAAATATCCTTTATCGTAGCCCATGGTGTTGAAGCATCTCACTATTATAAAGCCTCCTGCACATGTTTTAATTATTATCTTTTATTTAGTGGGATTTGTTTAAATTCGTTTTCATTTAAAAAATATTTATTTAGTCCTAAATTATAATGTACGGACTTAAAAAAAATGTTACCGTAGATGTAAAAGGCTACATTTTGAGGTAGACATTGATGTGGACTTAAGTCAATTATACTAACATATTTAAAGTATCGTAGGTCTAATTTGTAAAGTCGCATTTTGTCACTATGAGTTGTGTATCCAAATCTCGCTTGAATTATTTTATCTTCCATAGAATCCGGTAAAAAAACATCCGTGACCTATGTCCACCATTAAAAATAATTTTTTTTAAAAAATCGAATTATGGACAATAAGTGAATGCTTTCTTCAGTTTGATTATAAATTTTATTTTTTTTCAGTTTAGGCTAAACTTTCGAATTTTAAAATTTTAATGAGATCATATGTTAAGTTTTTATTATTTTCTAGAATTATATTTTGGACATATTTGGATTTTTATATAAAAAAAACTTATATATGTAGGGGAAATGTGCCTTAAATTGCCATGTGTGAAGACTGGCCACCACCCTTTAACTTTTTATCTATTGGATCAATATCTCTCAAAATTGGTCAAATGTGTATATTTATGATATGTACCTTACCTAAGTTTATTTATTGAATAGAGCAATTCAATAAAAAAATATTTCAATAAACTGTTTTAAGTACTCTTTCTGGAAAAATCACGTTACACATTTTTTTGTTTGGTGAAAAAATTACTAATTTAGATTACTGATATTTTATATAAATATTATCCTTAGGCATTTAGCATTATTCACACAAAAAATTAGACTTTAAAAGCTTTATTTAATAGACATATAAGGTGCTTAATAATAATAGAGAGGTGAGTATTGACTTGCCATGTATTGATTGGCTACTCGTACATTCACATATTCTTATTAAAATGAAAAGCTCTTGCAAAACAACATTTGGTGAAATAAAATGATGAACAAGCTTAAGAATGTTTAGTAAAATGATAATTAAGATATTAATTTATAATATTATCATTTAATAGATGTGGTAATAAATTGAGATTTTAATACTAATTAAATTAGTGTATAATTAATTTTTTATATAACTAAAAAATGTAGAAATATATCAATATAGGTCTTTTACAAGTATTTCATATTGTATTATTTCATATTTATAATAAAATTCTTAAATAATATATTATGGCCAGTTAACACATAGTATAGTATATGGCCAGTCAATACATAACAACTTACATAATCTCATTTAGCTCATAAAGTATTATAATATATCTTTGATTCAAATTTTATTTTAAAAATTAATATTTAGGTTACACATTGATATAAAATTTGTTTGGTCAAACATAAATTTTAATACCTTTTTATTCAAAAAAGCAAAAACATGGCCATTCATAGCACATTTCCCCTATATATTTTTTCTATAAAGTTTCAAATGTTTGTTAATCATAATTATTTTTGATAATTTGGACTTAGCTTTATAGAAAAATAAAACTTAAAATTTGATATAATATAATATATAAAAATGCATATTTTAATTAGTAAATTTTAATTTTTTCCCCGTTCATTTTATAAAATTTGTATTTGTGGATAGATTAAGATTTAGGAAATATAGTGAGTAAAAAATGTTTAAATTTTAAGAGAATTTTGTTTTATAGAAAAATGGTGTAGTATAGATATCAGTGTTGTTAAATGGCTCGATTTGTTACGATTTTTTAAAAATCGCTAACTCAATATTGTATCCTAAAAAATATTGGCTAAACCCCGAGATTTCGCTAATAGATGTCCCAACCTTTGTGCTATCTATGACCAAAATCTTCATGCTTGCATAATGAGGCCGTTTTTATTGCCTCAAATCGAGCCCTTTGCCAACACCACTTGATATAATAAATGTGGTGTAAACTTTATTTATTTTATATAAAAAAAAACATTATTTTATTCTTTCATATTAACTTCGTCGAAATGTTCTTCTATGGGTTCTGTATGAATGATATTGTGTGTTCCAGATTTAGATGCTTCCCTTATGACCTGCAATCCTTTTAACCTTGGCCTAGATATATTTCCTCTATGAGGCTCACTGATGACCCAAACTTGATCGACGTTCGAAACGTATTTCAGTTGAAGTGGATTTATATCTACCATTAATTCCTGTAGATATTTATATATATTTAACCTCAAAATATTAAGAGAGAATAAAATTTCAATATATATACCTCTATAAACTTTTTCCCGATTATGTCAAATATGATGATCCTGTTGACATCTTTCTGTAAAACGTACATGAATTTGTTTCGAACATTTACAGCCGGTCCCCATAGACATTTTGTGCTCATTTTGCATAAATAATAGCGAGACAAATCGTTTCTCTCTAAAGCAGGGCTACCGTTATCATTCTTGGAATCGTGATTGATATGATTGGCGTATAGGTCTTTATCCAAGGAATAATTTAAAATGGATATTTTGGAGTTGTGCCGAATTCTGTCCCTCAATTTGCATTCTTGGGGATCATATATTTTCAAGCCCGATTCATCAAATATATAAAGGTCGTGTTTATCGACGTGTCTTTGTTCTTCTATAAGTACATAAAAATACATAAGACATATTATTTTTCAAAAAAAGTTTGAGTCTTTTGATTAACCTAATAAAATTGTCGACTTTTATGAACATTAAAAGAGATAGTGCTTTTAGCCAAAAAATATTCAAACGATTTTTGTCAATAGACGCATAAACCTACCACCTATGAGCTAAATCTCCGGGCTTGCGTAATATTTTTTGGCTAAAATATTGTGTTAAATGTTTTTAAAATCGAGCCGTCTAACATTACTAGCATACATCTACACTTAAATAAAACAATCTTACTTAATATATAGTATAACCACTTTCTTTACATGCTTAACCAAAAATTATTGAAAAATTATATATAATATAAGTAAGCTGAACAAAAAAAAGGGTTTAAACCATAATCGAAATTCATGGTGGGATCTTCAACGACGAATAAATCAGAATGGGCTTTGCTTGTACCGGCCCTATTAGTGAATTGGCAAGTGTAAGCGCCAGTATCCATATAGTTAACGTTTTCGATGCTTAATATGGTGCCATTTCCTTTCATTTTAATATTAAGTTTTAAATAAAATTAATATAATGGTATTTCAAAATCTTAAAATTTTTTCAGAATATTTATTGAATTCTACAATTTTTAGAAAATTTATAAAGCATTATATAAATGCAGTGTGTCAGGATAATGGGCAAACATCCAATTTATATACTGCTAAAATAGCTTGTAAACATTCCCTTTCAAGCAACGATTATAATTTCAGTAGTAATCTAGAGCAAGGTGGCGATATTTTACTCAGCCAACATACTATACCAGAACAGGATGTATGCTAACTTTTGGGGAAAGAAGCTATTGGAACTCACTAGACTTGTTCTATACCTGCAACCAGTCAGCGTCTACATAATAGAATCTGGAAACCCCCTCCCCTCAAAAATCTTATCACCTTCAGCAGCTATATTCCCACATTATTAATTGCAAGTTTTTAATTATAATGGTATTCCCTTCATAAATAATCCAATAATTATAAATTTTTTTAAATGTTCCGCTTAAAAATATTTTTGTTTAGCCAATATTATCTAATAGAAATAAGGGGGGGGGGGGGGAGGAGTTGACACAATATCGGCATTGAAATTAAAGGGGGTGGAGTATGAGAAGGAATTTGTAAAAACATTTCATCATTATAACAAAGAGGCTAGAGTGTAAAAAGTTTGAAGGAACTTTAAAATATATGGGAAAATAATAGAGGGGAAATTTTAATAGCTTAAAATGATTTACGAGAACAGGCAAATTTTCTTTGGGGGGGGGGGGACTTCTACCAACTATCATATAACTATGAATTAAAAAGTATCTTTTAACACAAATATCGTTTAACCATCTTCTTCATTTATTAAGTTTTGTTAATGTGACTTATTCCTCCACCGGTATAGGCTAAATGACGGATTATTTGAAAATTGACAATATTAATTAATAACATGATTTATCTGTATATATATATATCAAAATTTATTTTTATATTCATAATTTTAACTAGGTCTTTGTTATATTTGATTATATTTGTTTTTATTCTTATGATCTAAATTTTTTACAAATACATTATATAATCGCATTATATAGAGGTTTTGTTCATTTTTTGCCTGAATATACAAAATTTTTACAGATATTATACAGTTATAAAAATATAATTTTGTTTAAAAATTTATTCTTCCAAGGTGTCTTGTATCTTATATATTTTATGAAAAAAGATATAATATTTTGTATCTACGATGTATTAGAATACAATATTTGAACATTTTTTACCCAACCCTGTAAATTATCATTATACATATATAGAAATTTCTAAAAGAGGGTCATGTTGAATCCTTTATAGACTTATGGTAAAACCTGTATAATTAAGGCGCCGTTGGGAGGAAAATTTTTAAGTTAAATTAGAAAGTTGCCCATTTTATCAAGACTTTAGTGTTAAATAGGAATTTGATTTGGACTCAAAATTTTTAGTCAAAGGGAGTTTTCCGAACTATCAAGAGCCCAAATTAGACAAATTTTACTGTAATATCCTCCTATTAAATAAATACGTATTATGTAAGGTTATCATTGCAATAACGAATTATGTTAAGTTGAAATTATGAAGAATCGTGATTTTTAACTTAAAGTAGGGCCCGCTACGGTAAACAAAATAATTTAGGTTTTGGCTGGGTCGGGCTTAAATTTTCAAATATAATATCATTAAATTTTGTTAAATAAATTGATATATATATTAAAATTCTTGCAAGAAACAAGGCGCTAATGTTTTTTATCTGTAGAGTATTTCTTTTACAATAAAAAAAAAATTAAAATTTTTATATATTTAAATAAATTCGCATCGGGCCAGTTGGTTAAATAATTTTCATTTCGGGTGAAAATATTCGGGACAAATAAAATAAATTTCTTTTAAGATCGGGCCGAGAGGGCCGGGTTTGAAAATTGGGCTCGATGCAGATCACTATGAGGAACACTATAATTTAATACTCTAAAAATACACCCAGAAAAATAAAAATAAATTTATTGTAAGCAAGCAGTACCATAAAATTTGTAGACACTTCTATCATTATGCCCCAACTCATTGTTTTCAGGGATAACTTCTTTTGATAATGATACGCCAATGTTGGGAAAATTAAAATCATTTACCTCGACAACGCTCACGTTTCTCCGAATTAATTTTTCATTTTTATACCTTTATTATGTTTATAAATACAGGGCATTTATTGGTATTATGAATTTTTAAAAAAAAATACAATACCATTTTACACTTTCGTAACCAGGGTATGAATCTGATTGGCACATTATTCTGACACTTTTAACCCTTCCCGCCTTGATCATTTGGCCCCGGGCTGGCTTGATTCTTACACTAGGGAGTGCTATTATATGGACTACGTATGTTTGATAGATTTGATTCGTTTCGGCCAATTGATAACTGTAATTTCCAGCCATTTCCATTTGCGCGTTCATCAAATAGAGAGAACCGTCCGGAAATATCTAATAATAAGTTTCAAAAAAATATAACTAGATTTATCAAAGATGCACTGAGACTTTCTTCTTATTACTAAATAAGCATTTAAACTCTTCACCTTATAATAAAAAATTTCTTTCCATCTTAAATTTAAAAAAAATTTCAGTGTATAACTTTGATATCCTCAAATTCCCTTTCATTCAATTCGACATCGTAACGTTTCCAAATGATGGATGCTGGCAATACAAATTTTGCCCCACATTTTAATTTTAGATTTGATCCAACTTGGGCAAATTTTACTTCCTCTAGAATTCGAGAATTCAATGAATCAACATCTATTTATTTTTTTCAAAAAAAATTTACATTTAAAAAAAAGTAAATGAAATCGCTTCCTAAAAAATTATGAAAATTAAAGCCTATTCGTGATGACAAATTTTTTCGACTATTTTTCTAAACTTTAATAAAATTAACAAGCCATGGTTTTATATTTTCATTTCAAAAATTTAACATTTGGAGAGAAAAATATTTAAAAATTGCGCAAAAAATTGAATTGCTATTTTTTTTATATAAGTGTAAGTCTTAACCACACTAGCTTTTTAATCCTGTAAATAATTTTAAAAAAAAAGAAAGATGGAATGTCTTTTGGCTGAATTAATTTATACAAGTTTTTTTCCCTGTTTTATTTATCGATATAAAATTTTTTACGGAAGCAGTAACTTAAATAATATTATGATTATATAATATTTTGATTCAGAACAAAATTAATTATAAAGAATTATCAAGTTGTTTTTATCTAATTTTAGTTTACCTTTTTAAGGCAGGCTCCCTGGTTTCCCCAATATTTATTATATAAACAATAATTCTATATATTGTTAGGAATGTACTGAAAATCCGCTAGTTAGAATTTTTTCTTCTATCCCCCCATAAAAACGAATTTCAAAATAACTTTTATATTAATTCTATATTGTATACTATGCTACTAAACTAAAAGTTTGGTAAAATTCGCTCAAATCCATCATGGAATCCTTATTCCGATCTCCTTCCTTGATGAGCGTTTCCAGATAGTTTTGTATCCTAGTCCATCGATAATTCTTCAACGCTTTCGACAAATCCTTTTCTCGAGATTTAGAAGTGAGTTCTTTTGGGGTCAAAAAATTGTCACCGTTAGTGTCCCAAAAACCGAAAATTAGGTTAATCAGATACGTATCATCTCCTAGCAAAATAAAAATTAAAATATTTGGTGAGATTTTAAAGAAAAATTTGCTCTACGTTTCTATTTATTTTATTTTTCCTTTCGGTCTGTCTTCTTTCTCACTTTCTCTCTCAAAAATGAAATCTATAAAAAAAAAATTTCACTGGCAAATGGGTCATTCCCATCTATGAATTCTCTTCTGTAGTAATCTACCAGCCATTGCTTAAAAGCATTGTAGCCGACATCTTTGAACGATTTTGATTCTTTAAAGAATTGATATTGTAAATAATAATAATATATAATATTGAGTAGAAAAAACGTAATCCGTGGTAATTTTTTTTGTTTTAACCCCTATCACATAAATTCCTGAAATGGGGGGAGGGGGAGGGATGAACATTTAAGGTCATCTAAAATCAATAATCATTTACTTTTGTCTTTGGGGAAGGAGTTTCGAGGTATATTTTCTGGGGACCGTTTAATTTGTTCCTCTTTCTTTTGGGCCTGATTTCTGGTAGGTAAAATATCATAATTAGCAGCCATGTTATTTGTTATCCTAACATTTTCAATCTCGTTTTTATCTTTGAATAACATCGCTTTCACTTGATTGTAACTTACATCATTCTGATCCTCCTCGTGGGGTAAAAATAATTTTGTAAAATTTTTTTGGGTTTTCCAAGAAATTCTTTGTGAAACTTGTTTAGATTTTCCCACCTTATTATCAATATATTTTCCACCATTTTTCCCCTCAACTATGTCCGATTTATCAATTTCTTCATCGTACTCGTATTCTTTAATAATTATTGAAATCAATTTTTTTTTTTATAAATTTTTATTTAGACACGCTATATCCGCCTTTCTAAAAAATGGTATAAATTGTTGTATCAGTTATTAATTTATAAATTCACTAAAAGGATAATAATAATTAAGTTACTAGTTTTTTTAAAATGATAAAATTATTATCAGAACTGTTAACCTAAATTGTTAAACCAAAATGTTAAAATTCCAAGAAAAACTTCTAATTTAGACACAACTAGTGTGAACTATTTTTATAAAAAAGTAAAAATATTATAAAAAATCTAAATTAAGAAGAAATAAACCATCATCGGCCGTAGTTCCGCTATTGGTAACAATCAGATTATTTTCTACCGAATCTCTACAGTTAGAGAAAAGAACTGGTCTTAAAGATCGATTCCTAAGACATGCCTTACGTAATTCGCAAGCGTTGAGGTAAATTACATGATCGGATCCGCATATTTTTCCGTCCCCTTTTCTGATAGCATTACTTTTTTTGACAAAAGTACTATCGCATTTTATCGAATTTTCGGATGGTAATTCGTCACACCCATCTACCTTCTCGCGATAATAGGCATTGTAAGATTTATAATACGAATCTCTAGGAGAAGAAGAAAGTGGGGTATAAGACGTCTTCTGAAATTCTCGTTTTTCAATAATGATAGGTCGAAAATACCTGTTAGGAAAATAAGATTGAGGTTTAATAATTTGGGGTAGTTTGGTTATACCATCATTAACACTACGAGGTACTTCTTCATTTATCACGTTATTATTTTGGTCACTACTTATTTCCTCGCTTTTGGCTCTAACCTTTTCCCTCATATTTTTGTTTTTGCCAAATTTCTCCTCCTTTTCATTATTGTTATTATCCTTTCTTCCGATTGATATTGCAGGAGAATCCTTTCTATCTTCTTTATTCAAGATATCCTCGTATCGTTTGTTTATGTCCTCTATGGCCTTACCGCCGTAATCCTCATCAGGTGACGAGTATTTCTCCTTATCTAATTTCTTTTCGTAACCCGGGAATTTTGATTCTTCTTCGAAATTTTCCTCCAAATCTCCTTCTCTTTTCTTTGGCGATTCGTAATTGGTGAGTTCTTTTCCGGTGTCCTCGAATTCTTTAAGATTTCAATTCAAAAAAAAAATTAATAGAAAAGAATGTTAATTTTTAAAAAATATCTAGAATTATGTTACTTATGCCTAAATTATTATATATTTTGTCACGCTCATTTATATAGTTTCTCTATAAACCTTTAAGATTTTATTTTATTTTTCATACCTATTTCTTAGGTTCTGAGATTATCCATTAAAAAAAATATTATTTTTAATTGAAGTTAATTGGTGGGGGAGAGAGGGGGGGGGGGGGGTAATTTATTTATATTAGGCTTATTTTACGGTAATTATGGATCCTTTATAATTGACAACACTTTAAAAACAAAGTTGAATCTAAAAATAAAATGATGCAGTGTTGACCAGATTTGATGGAAAACATTTTCATAATGTTTTAATATTATTTGAAAAAAAAATTATTTGATTTATAAAAAAAATTGTTAAAATAAGATATATATTCTTATCAATTTTTATAAGCACGATTAAAAAATATAGAAATGATTTAAATTATATCTGACACAATACTGTAGTTCCTATATATAAAAATTAAGCTATAGTATATCGTAAAAATATTATTCTTTTTTTTTTATTTAGCTATTTAACCAAATGATATTAACCTGCATAAGATTTTTTAAAATGTATAAATTTTTTTTATTAAGATTTTTCTTTTTAAAGTTGAAAATTATATGATTTAAAAAATTCTAAAATATTATTTTATTTTTTTTCCAAATTTCTATCTTGAAGATAAAATTTATTCCACAAAATATATTTATAAAATTTAAATACCCCCACCTCATTAGGTATAGGTTCTAAATCGCTAAAACAAAAATCGCTAAAAATTGGGAATCTGTCTTATATCTCCTAGAAAATTTTTAAAGTAAATTTGAAATTAACACTAATAGATGCTAGGGGAGTAAACACTTGAAATTTTCTAGGATATATAAACCAGATTCCCAATTTTTAGCGATTTTTGTTTTAGGGATTTAGAACGGGAACCTAAGAAAGAATTTTATTAATTCGTAAACAGACTTCTCTAAATATTCTCTTTCTCGGTGACATGCATCACCTATTTTTTAAATGTTATTCTTTATATAAAATTTATTGGGCTTGAAATTACAAATGCCTGGGTAAACTGCAAATACCAGGGTAAACTGCAAATGCTTAGTTAAAAAATTTTGATATATTCTCTATTAATTGGAGCAAGATTCATTTTTATGATATAAATAACTTATAAAAATTAAGTTAATACATATATTCAATAATAAACAGGGATGTGAACCCGAACCCTCGTATTTTGGCTGTACCTGAACCCGGACTTAAAATTGGAGGGTTCAAGGGTTCTAGGTGGTATAAAAAAAATTTTAAAATAAAAATATTATTTTAAAAAATAATATAAATTTTTTTTAATTTTATTAACTTTTTTTCGTGTAATCATTTATTTTATCTTCGCGTTTTTCTTTCAATTTTCTTCCTTGACTTCCATTTTATTTAGAGATTGATATCATAAATTATTTTCTAGGGTAGGTAATTATATTTTATTATGATAAATTTAGTTGACTATTTTGAAAGTGAATTATTTTGTAGTGCAATTTATTTAATCATAAGCCCTTATATAATAGAAATACTTTGATTAATAAGGTTGAGAGTTTGAAGTGATGGGCAAAGGTAAAAGAGGAAAGCCAAAACTTCAATTGGGCCATAAAGTTAGAGTTAATATAAAGAAGTATAAATTAGATAAAAGAGATTGTATGAATAATATAAAGTAGAGAGAGATGTTGAAGGTGCTTACCACCTGAAAAGGTGAAAGCTAAAGAGAAAAAAAAAAAATTTTATAGTGCAAGTAAAAATATTTTAATTTACATGATAATTTATTAATATGCTATATAATTGAAATACTTTGTTTGTTTACTTGTTTTATAAAATTTTATTAAGTGATTATTTTGTATTGTTAATTAAATATCATATTATTTAAACAATATCAAGACTTTGATTCTTTGAGCGGTATATTTAAATTAATCGAAATTGGCACTGTTTTCAATTATACCTTATTATTATAAGTTAACAAATATATTCTAAGTAGCATCAAATCAGTAAATTAGATTATAATTACATTTTAAATTTCAATAATATTAAATCCGCAAGTTAGCGTATTATTTTAATTTTTTATAAAATAATACGCCAATTTTTGGATTTAATATTATTATTAAAGGTTTTAAACTATTTATATGAGATAAAAGGAAAGCCAACTATGTATATTCCTTTAATATTGAATATATCTAATAATTTAATTTTTATAAGTTATTTATATCATAGGGAAATGAATCACTTCAATTAATAGAGTAATATATATATAAATTTTACCTAAGCATTTACAGTTTACTTTACAGTGTTAAATCCGCCCTGCCCGTTTTTCAAAAAATTGACCCGGCCCGGCTTTTTTAAAATATATTACATTTATTTTAATTTATATAGCTAAAAATGCCCATTTAAAATATTCAGTTTCAATATTCTTAAGGAGGGCTAATTTTAACCTTTTTTTCAAAAAATGTTATTTTAAAAAATATTTTTTAGGATTTTAAATTTTATTTCAAATATGTTATCTTATACATAAGTTTGCATGTTATTTTTAATTACTTTATATAATAATCGATTCATTAAATTAATTAAAGACCAATATTAAAAAATGTACTATATTTTTTTGCGGGTCCCCAAGCAAACTTTTCCGCAGATTTCTAATGCTTTTGAATCCGAAAAATTTTTATGTCATTAATTTTTTACAATTATTTTTTCTTTTCATTATTTTCTTTTTCTTATTGTAATTTATTTAACAGAATAAATGTTCGCCAAGTTATTTTTATAAATAATATCGATTTAGCGAAAAATCTTTATTCTGATTAAATATTCATTATGTAAGTATAAATATAGATAATCAGAAATTATGTATTATACACTTTTTTAAAAGGACAATTTGATTTTCTTTATTTTTTGGATATAAACACATTATAGTTACAATTTTTTTCTTACTTATAAATTTGGTGAGATTCTTATCACATTTAATATTTACTGTAATTATGCACTTATTTTACAAAAATAATTTTCCTTCTTCATTTTCTAACCCTATTTTCTCCTTTTTTAAAAAAATTTATTATTTTCATTAAATATAATAGCAAATTCCATTTTTATTTATGATGATAGAGCAGGAAATTTATCAAATTAAAAATATATTCATAAAATGCTAATTCAAAATTTTTAATTAAAATACTTGAAAATGGATGTTCTAACAGATATTTGTCCGGGTTGTAAGCACAGCTCATACACGGGAAAGTTATCCATGATATCAGAATGAAATGGAATAGACTATATTTCTAAAAAAAAAATTATAATTATTTTTATATAATTTTTATTTATCCTTTGAAATATTTTATATAAAAAATATAATAATCATAGTTAAGTAAGATAGTTTAGTTATGAAACTAAAAATTGTTAGAAAATTCATTTATAATTTATGTTTCCTAGCTGGGCCGAGCCTAAAAAAACTGAGTGTGCCAGATATTTTTTAAGTCTACTAAGATTATAAATTAACTAGAGAAAAAAGATCATGACTTTCTTTTAAAACCGTTAAAAATTACGACTACTGGATTACTGTTGTTAAACGGCCCAATTAAGATTTTACCAAAAATAACATTATCAAGCCTGGAGATTTATAGGTGACAGAAAGGTTGGACCTCTATTTGCCAAATTTCGAGGTTAGAATAATATTATTACTAAGATCTTAATTAGGCCATTTTTAAAAATCGACACAAATTGGACCCTTTAACAACACACTAATTACGACTTGGACCAGACAAAACCAGTTATCACTTTTTTGATATATTTGATGTCCAATTTAGGGGGAAGTCATTCATGATCGATGATAATTATTTTTTCATAAATTTGAAATGGGTCTATTTTTTATTTTTCTTACTATATAAAAAATTAATTTTATATATTTACCACTAATTTCCAGCCTGGAATTCGTTGATTATTAATTGAGGATTGGAATTTTAATTTTGATTCCATAATTATTTCTTTTTTCTTTTTAAATTTTGAAAAGCAAATCACATCTAAATTTTTTTTTTTTTAAATTTTAAGTTCAAATAAAAATTTTATATTTTATTGGTTATTGACAAAAAAATTTTAATTTAAATTCAAATAGTATAAAGCTCTGAAAAAGGCGAAAATAATTTTTATTTTCTAGCAAAATATTTCGTTAAAAAAAAATCTTTGGAAATATAAAATTCGATATATATCCTTCGATAATAATGCATATAATCATTTTATTTTTGGATAAAAAACACACACATTAAAAGAGAAAAATTCTTTCTCTTTAAATGCAATTTTTATCGATCGTATCTCATCTAAAAATAATATACAATTACATTACATTAATTTTTTTTTAGCCAAAGATAATAAATTCTGTGTGACAAGTATTTGTTTTTGATTTCGAATAATGGATTGGATCAATTGCTGTCACTAAAGGAGCCAATAAAATGTATTCAGATTTCAGAACGTCTCGATTCATTTTTAAGGAATACTTTTTTTTAAGAACATCTGAATAAAGAAAAAGCTCAGACCATTTGAATTCATGTAACATAAATATTCTAATCACCTATCGCATTTTTATCTTACCCTCTCTTTATTGAAATATAATAGAGGACTCAATATAAAGATTGTTTAACCCAATTATTTTAAAACATGAACATGAACTTATTTTGACCTCCTCATCCCCGAATATAACATCAAAATTTAAAAATAAAAGTTGAATTTACATAGACATGGTGTGAAAAAAACATGGCAGAAATTAATAAGGAGATATTCTTCCTTTCATCTACACTATTATTGGAGAATGGGTGGGGGACATGCATAAGAAACGTATTTATATGACTTTGAAAGGATATATTTTGACGGATGTCAAAATACATTGGTTTTCGAATATCATACTATTTAGACCTGTAATAGTGTAAAAGTATAAGATTATTTATCTACATTACACTTAGATAAGACCGGGCCTAAAGTTCCCGGATTAAAATTTAAACCTGGCCAGGCCGGCGCAGAATTTAATTAGCATTGGATCTCGTGTTCTTTTGTACATAACCTTTTTTTATTATTTATCGATTTTAGATTTTACAGAGTTTCATGAGTATGTTATATTTTATAAGGTTTTGATTTTTTAAAAAGAGAATATAAAAATGGGATATTTAGTTTAATATTCTGAATTAAAGTGTTTTGATTTGTAACTAATTTTTTTTATTTATTTTTTTATTGTGTTTTTATTAATATTAGCTCTATTTTTTCCTAATATTTCTCTCTTTTTTTAAAAAAAAGAAGTAAGTTTGAGGTTCAATCATATTTTATTATATATTACTAATGAATAATATATTTGTTGAGGGGGGGGGGGGGGTCTTCTTATTTTGTCGAGAAGAGAAAAAAAAGGGATAATCATTTTTTTTTCTTCATCTTTTACAATAAATAAAAAAAATAAAAGACGAAAAATAAAAATTATCTGAAATTAAAAATTCTTGTCGCGTAATAAAAGGAGAAGGAATAAATAAGTAAAGGGTTTTAATGATATTTTGTTCATATTTTTGAAAAGATCGGTCGAAAGTTAAAAAGGATGGAACAATTATACCTAGTTTTTTTTCCGGTGTAATTAAGAATTTTTTTTTTATAAAATTAATATTATTTATAGTAGCCATAGCTCATATCAGGCACTTAGTTTAGTTTGGAATACATGAAAAATAATGTTTTTGCTGTCGCGACGATATTATAATGCGGAATTTTAAACCGTCTAAGCTGATTTAAGATAATAATCAATTTCACAAAGTTTGAATCCTTAGGACGCATCTTAATATTTGTTGTTCTTAATTATGAATTCTATTAAAAATGTCATAAAATTTATATAGATATTGATATAATGTGAAATGTGATATCTTTAAAATATGTTTAAAGATGTATTTATTCCTATTTATTTAAAATATAAGAATAACTATTCAAAATCAATATACCTTGAATTTTAATTGGGAAAAAAAAATTGAGCTACGCAATCTTAAAGCTCTATTTTATTGTTTCGAATTTGCTTCTCCAAAAATAAAATATTTTAATTATTAGAAATATGAGGAAAGTTTTAATTAAATACTAATGAGTTTATGTTTTTCGAAAGATGCTATAATCGGCGGATATTGATTAAAAATATTATTTTTTTTTAAACTAGTAATTAAGAAATTATAGATATCTTTCATCATCGTATTAAAATTTCATCGATAAAAATGTTTCAGGTTTGAAATATTGTATGAAACTTTAACATTCACTTATTATATAGATTGGAGAATTTTATCAATATTTTTAAAAAAATTTAAATTAAGTAGTTAATTCGTTTTGAAAAAAATTCTACTTCATTTTTTACTATTCCAATTATGTGATAATAGTATGTCCGATGTAAGAATATATATTTTTTAACTTGAAGTATTTTTAAAAATTTCTTTTAACACTTATTTCTGCTTTATATAATGTGTAGTGGCATTATAGGTATAACGATATCCATTTGTAAGCTGTTTCTGGTATATAATATAATTTAGGCTAGATTCATAATTGATATTCCAAGAATTATTGAATATATATTAGAAATATAAATAAAAGTTTATTTCAAAATAATAAAGTAGTAAATTTTATTTTGGATTAAGGAATATGAGGAGGGAACTTCTATAAACTAAAGCAGATTCTTTTGGAAAAAAAAATTAGAGCGAGAGTTTACTTTGAGACTATTCAAAGTTTATTTTAAGTTATTATACTTATTTATAATAGTTATGAGTGTCAATCAATTATCAAATATTTAGTTATTAATGGGTGTTATCATGTAACTTATCCAATATACATTACTAAAATTTGCTACCAATTCGCTTTAAATAATATCAGATAAAAAATTCGATAAGAAAATTCGTAGCTAAGCCTAAGTATTATGGGAGTGGGGAAGGGAATTGGTAACTATTGCGTTCATAGCCATTTCAAATTCATTATCCTTACTCAGCTTCCTTATGTTCTGCTAACAAAAGATTTAAAAAAAAATTTTTTAATTCAATTAACAGATTTGAAAATGTTTTACTTTTTACTATCATAAATAGCTCAAAGCCGGAATTAGACAGGATAGGATGATACTTAAATCAATGATCCTAGCGACATCCCAGTTGCAAGAATCTTAACTCAGGAAGATGGGAATTTACAACACCTCATAAAAATATTAGCCAGAGCTTTGCTTTAAAGGGAGATGAATGGAGTTTTTTTTGGATAAAAAACTACCTCTCAAAGACATAAATGATAAAAACGTTGCAATCCTACCAATAACCTGTAAGCAGAGGCGGATTGAACATATACCTGGATGAGCATTTAATTAACTTACTTTAACGAATAAATGAAAGAATCGACAGATTCGCAATAATATCTGAATAATAATATATTTATTAGAGATAACCATTTTCAGACCAATGAAACATTTAGCAATTTTGAAATTGAAAATTTAAATCATGGGAATTTTCTTGAGATATCTATTATATCAAAAAAAGATAAAACTTAGAGACAAGCAAATTAACAGCAAACAAGACATCAATCTATTTGACGAATCATAAAAAAGAATGGATGTTATAATATGTATATTGTAAATAATTAATGGCCTTGGTCATCACAAAGATGAAACAAGAAGTCACGTATGCTGAAGTGAAGAGAGCGTACTACCGAATTATAAATAAGACCCATAGTATATAATTAATAAAAATCTATTGAGGGGAAAATTTTATCGTTAAATCAGCTCAAATTTTTTAGAAAATTTAATTGAGGATTATAAATAGCCAGTTCTTTGTAGTATTGTGAAGCAGTATTATATTAAAACATTCATAATAATCCACTTCAAAATTCCAGATATTTATAAACTACAAAAAAAAGCTTCATTTGTTGAGTTAAAATATAGTTAAATTAATTCTATAATATTATTTAATATTAATTATGTCTTAAATAATAACGATCCACAATATTGCAGAAAACATAAATATTTCAAACTTATTGTTTTATATAAATAAGCTTTTGTAAAATTTAAATTTCGATTACGACCATATCACGTTGAAAGCACCGGTTCCCTTTCGAACACCGAAGTTAAGCAACGTTGAGCCTGGTTAGTACTTGGATGGGTGACCGCCTGGGAATCCCAGGTGTCGTAATCTTTTATTATTTATAAATAATCTTTCTTAAATAAGTGTTTTTAAATTTTTGCAAGATTTAATTCATCCTATTAATAAGCAACCGACTTAATTTACGTATTATATAATTTTTATGACTGTGAAATACGAAGTGATTATAATTTATTCTATTCATTTGCTACTTGAAAACCACGATCAGTAGCTGAATAAAATATATTATAGACGATGTTCAAGATATATTTTTCTCTTAGTGAATTTTGAGGATAAAAGTTCCAAAATGGATGAAACTTTTCATTTTACCTGCGAAAATAATTTAGTAGCCACAGTTAATGCAGCGATAGTTTTAGAAAAAAGAAGAGTTAAAATTATTCCTACATTTCAAAAGTGTCAGTCTTTAGAGAATAACAATAAACAAAATATGTCCAAAAATATGGTTGATAATATATTTGAAAAGACATATCAAATACCACAAGATGAAATTCATTTTATGTAACCATGTTATAGAAAAAATATTAACCGAAAAACTGCAAGTCTATATAATTTATATTATAACATAGGATTTATATGATGGTAGTGAAGGGAAATCAACCCTCTTACCACCACCCACCCCCCACCCCTATCCTTGGAAATGTCTTGTTCTTGTAAATATGATAGTCCTTGAATTCGTGTAATATTTAATGAATAAAAACTTTATATTGACATAAACATTAAAAATATTAAGATTCCGATACTTTCTTAAAAATTATTCAAAATTTGATGTGTAAAAGCTTATATTAATATTTTGGAAAAATAGAATAGTAAATTATTTGATTATAGAGATTATCAAGAGTATTCTTTAGAAAAGAGGTCAATTCTTAATTGGAACTATTACTGTATTGATCTCTTAACCACCACAAATCTTAAAATAACACTTTGATTTCAAAGTGTCTAAAATAAATAAATGAATTTTATTGATTTAATTGTCTGCTTGGGGAGGGGGCAGGGCAGACAAAGGCTTTCTATTGTTATACACAAATCGAATTATATCAGTTTCACTGGAAACCTCCCTCTCAAGGAGTTAACCTAATTTTTTGATCATTTTTATTATTATTTTTAATATAAAATATAATATATCAAAATTTATCTAAGAATAGAGTGTTTGTGTTGGTCAGGTTGCTGATCCTACCGAAGACCGATTAAAAAAGATAAAAGTTTACTATGAGTTGCTTTTTGGTTAATGTACATGTTCATTAAGTAAGACATAAAACATGATTATTTAATGCCTAACATTTTATAATATCTCATTCATCGTTTAATTTTATTCTTCCGGTTCATTCATTCGTCAATTAATTTAATTTATTAGAAATGGAAATCATAGAAGATGATAATATTTTTGAATCATCACCCTCAGCCAAAGAATAACTATTGGTTTAGAAAATAGTATTAGTAGTGGAAATGAAAAAAATCGATCAAATTCAAATTTGAAAATATTTTAAAGAATTATATAAATTTTTTGATAGGATAATTCTGAGAATCCAGATATTTTCAATTCTTTAAGGACGAGTAAATTATGCATATATATCAAATTGAGAGCTCATATTTTAAATAAATGAATAAAAACTTTAATAAAAAACCAACTTATAGTTATGATTAGGACTGAAAACAATAAAAACCCAAGATTAATGAAATATTGTATTGGTATTAGATGGGTAAATTTTTTTAGAAGATAATTAAAATATTTAATTATAAATCAATTTTATTTTTTAACCAAATAGCTATCACATTCAAAAACAAAAACTAACTAATATGCTAATCAAATTGATTTAAATTATATTCAATAAATTTGTATTGGTTTAATCCTTTTGTAAAAATAATATAACAAAAATGATTTGATGATATAATCAAAAATTGTAACACATTTCATTTTTAATAAATTTCATGCAAAATAAAACTATTATTGCTTAACAAAAAAACATTTAAACATTTTTTAAACGGGACCGAATTGAACTAAAGGTCTGGTCTCACTTGACTTAATGGTCTCGGTCAGGTCTCATTTTAGAAAAAAAGGACCGGACTGTTGCAAACACTAAAGAATAGATACAGATACTTTTAAAATAGTCTTTATTATATAGATATTTTTATAAAAGTGTATAGATACAGTTACTATATTTTATATATATACTTTAACAACTCTATTAAACATTAATAATACCGGTTATCACACTGATGTATTTGGGTTGTGTGTTTTTTTATAAGATTCATTTGCTCGTTTCTATATCAACATTTTATTATAATATAAAAAATACATTTAAATAATGAACGCACAAAATTTTATATAATTAATTGAATTTATAGTATCAATGACTTTGGGTCTATAAATTCGCTCTATATCAATATTTCATATTATATTCCCAGTGGTCATATCGTCAATTTAAATTAAAAAATGGTTAATTAAATTAAATTATTTGAACGATGAAAAATAACGTGTTAAGATATAACATAAGCAATTTTAAAAAATAACAATTTATTTTAAAATAAATATATTTTTATGCCTCAATTCAATAAAAAGTCAACCAACACATCGTTCCTTTTGCAACAAATATGCTGAATACTCATTATATATTTTATTCAAGCCCTACATTTCTAAAATACAACATAATCAAATCTCAAGAGGGGATTCAACAGGGAGACCCCTTTGTCCCTGTCCTCTTTTACATTGGGATTTACAAAATAATCCAGGAAATTCAATCCAAATCCATCCTTACCTTAAATTCCTGGTAGCTCGATGATGAACAACCTTTCCACAATCCTGTCCATCCAACCCATCATCGAGGATCTCTCATATATAATAGGACAATCACTCAATTTCCTAAATGTGAGATTTGCTTCTTAAATCCTACATCCAGTCTTTTAGGCACCATATACCATGTCAGTAACAGAGATGAGATGATACATCTTGTATCATAGGTAGTGAAAAGCCTAATGAAATTTTAAAACAAATCCCTTAACAATTTGTCTATAATAAACATATTATTTATTTACCTCCTTGCTCATAATCCTTTTTTTAATCAAATATGCCTGAGATACTCACCGATCTTCAAATGTAGTGATAGATTTCTATGGACCCCAATGAAGGATTTTATTTTAGTCAGCTAATTTCTCTCGAAATCAGTCGGTTCATTTTAAGCATTCAATCTTCTCTAGGGGATATGTATCTTTTTTTTATATACTTTTTAATGTTTTTGTTCTTCATAAAAAATATATTTTTTTTATATATAATTAATAATCTATTCTTTTTTAAAATATTTTTTTAATTTAATTTTGTTCGTATTGTATTTAATTTTTTTACATTTATTTTATTATAAAAATTCACAAAATAAAATATATTATGATTTTAGGGTAACAATGAATTGAAATAAATAAATCTAAAACAATACTAAAACACAAAAAAAATAATCCATTTTTTCAATTTTCTTCATCATCCTCACTCTGTTCAGCTATAAATTTATCAATTCTCATTTGAGTTGCTTCATATGCGTCCTATTTTTTTAAAAAAAATCATATATTTTAATTGGCAATTTATTATAAAATCACTTATAAACTATTTTTTTTAACTTGATAAAAAATTGTACTTAAATTTACTGTAGTTTTTTTCTTCTCTTAAATAAATATTAAAAAAATATACAAATATTGAATCCAAATCATTCCTCAGTTACTCCTAACTCATCTATCTCACTCTTTCTAGAAGTTTCCCTATTTCCTATTATTTTCTTTCCCATAAACTTTTTTTAAATGTAATTTATCAAACACCTCCATATCTTTTTTTACAAAATCCGGCCGATTGGAATTTTAAAAAAAATCTAAATTATATTAAATCATATAATAAAGCATTTTGTTCATATACTGCTTATATATTTTTAATTTCCTATAAAACACAGTCAAGATGTCAAAATTTTTCTGCCCGGCGGTTAAAATGATCCAAAGAAAAAAATCCGGGCTGACCAAATTATTGAGCTGACCTTAAATGATTTTTCAAATTTAGACAGTATGTTACCAGCTGCAGGTTTCTCATTAAATTATCTTAGAGCAACTATTATGGAGAATTATCATGAAAATATTATCAATTAATTTTTTAAACCTTTACGGTCTTTTGAGCTTTCAAAAAATGTTCCATATCCGTTTTAAAGACTTCTTCAAAATATTTATCTTGCTCTTGGTACTGTTCGTCTTCTTCGCATATCCTTGAAGCGTTGTTTAAACAAAAAAAAGAATTAAATTTTATGAGATATTAAGTATCTGATAAGTAGCTCAATTGCCGATGATCTAAAATAAATATCAGGGAAAATCGATTTTAAAAATGTAAATTTTAAATAAGTGCGTCGACTTTGTAAAACCAATTCGGTGAAACATAATCGTTTAACTATTTCGCACGATTCTTCGTTAACTATATTTACTTGAGGATAAAAACTTCATAATGTTGTCAAAATCTATTATAAAAAAATTCGTATTTTTAAAAAGGAAAGAAATGCCTCTATTTATATTCTAGGATCGAGCATGGTATACATACATAGGGAAATTATCAAATTTTTAAATATATTTACTATATTTATTTTTAATTCATGTTTTAAATAGTCTCCTATAATACAAGAAGTTAAAGAGTATTCAAAGTCTCATAATGTAGTAAATATTCAAATAAATATGCAAATTAGTGTTGTTAAATGGCTTATTTTGAGCCGATTTTTAAAAACGGCTAACAAAATTTTATTAGGAAAATTATAAAGCAACCTTAAGATTTTGCTCATAGGTGACACAAAGGTTTTAACATCTATTAACGAAATCTCGAGGCTTAGACAATTTTTTTCTGGCTAAAATAATTAGTTGGGTGTTTTTAAAAATCGGATCAAATCGAACAGTTTAACAACACTAATCCAAATATACGATGCTAATGCCAACTGTTTGCGTTTTTTCAGATACCTTTCATATTTATTTTAAAACTAAAAAACCTCCTTCGTCAAAAGATAGAAATGAAAAGATTATATTTGTTTTAAAATATTAACATCCTCGATATCCATATCATAATCTTCTATATATAATATATAATCGTGCAATATTACATATCGCGTCCATTTCCTTCAAATAAAAATTATATAAGTGAACACATAATTTATTCAAAAATATTGTATCATAATTTATTTTGAAAAAATATAGATGATTAAACATTTAATTCTAATGTCTAATAATTATTGCAATTTTAATGGTAAATATTGTGTACTTCATTAGCTTTTTGGAGCATAAGATATTCCAATTAGTTGGGCACAGTAAATGAATAGTCACATTATTGCGAGTCATTTCTCGAAATTAACTAAGAATTTTATCCAATCGATGAAGTTTTGTAACATTTTTTCAATTTTAAATAATTTTGCGGACAAAGTTTTATATCCTTTTGAAACTATGAGATTTATTATATGGGTCAGGCATCTAATATTATTTAGAGGTTTTAATGTGGCGTCTTTTTTTCCTGTAATTTGAGAATTTTCAAAGCCGCCAGTATATTCGCAGCATTTTCATGTGTTATAAATAATACCTTATCAAATACGTTATAATTTTTTTTAAGCATTCAGTCAACTTTTATGAAATTTGCAGATTTTTTTTATTTAATATGTAAATAATATATAAATAAAAATCAATTTATTAGGTATCCTAAAAAGACATATCTATTTAAAGCATCCGGCCTTGAACATTAATAATATTAAAGGTAGCAAATAAATATCGAAAAAACTATTAACATCTATAGAAAAAATACAATTATAAATATGAATACACTAAAACTTATAATAAGGAATAATCTCCAAAATATTCGAATCGGAAAACTTCCGGAATATATTATTAAATATTAATGCTTCCATTAAAATTTGGTTAAGATCCACTGCCAAGGAAAAGCTCAGAAAAATATTTGATATATGTCAATATAAAATTATTTCCAAGATTTTAAAAACGATATATCTATAACAGATCTATGGTCTGCATTGAATGGCATATCGTACTGATCACTGCCCATTTTATCAAAGACTTTAAAATGATAAATATATTATTTGATATCGTTTCTTTCTCACTTCCCCATAAAGCCACCGATGTTGCTGATTTAATATTGGAATGCCTAAAAAATTATAACTTATTTGATAAAGTGTTATTTATAACACACGACAATGCCGCCAATATATTGAGACACCTTGCTAAAACCTTTAAATAATATGAGATGCCTAGCTCATGATATCAATCTTCTAAAGGCATTAAAAAGTTGTCACCAAAGTTATCAAAAATAGAAAAAATCGTTGCCAAACTACATCGCTTGGATAAAATTCTTAATAAATTTCGACAAAAGACGCGCAAAAATTTGACTATTCCTTTATCTTGCCCAACTAGGTGGAATAGCACATTTCTTATGCTCCAAAAAGCTAAAGAAGTACATAATATTTACCATTAAAATTGAAATTACAATATTTATTAGACATTAGAATTAAATGTTTAATCGTATATACTTTTCTCAAAATAAATTATGATATATATTTTTGAATAACTTTACGTGTTCTCTTACTTATTTTTTATTTGAAGGAAATAGACGCGCTGTGCAATATTGCACGATTGTAGATAGAATTTTATATGGATGTTGAGGATGTAAATATTTTAAAACAAATAGATTTTTTTCTATCATATTTCTATCTTTTGACGAAGGAGGTTTTTTAGTTTTTTTAAAATAAATTAAAAGGTAAGCTCTGAAAAAATGCCAACAATTGGCATTAGCATGGTATATTTGGATAGTACAATTAAATATTTACTACATTATGAGGCTTTGAATACGCCTTTACCTTCTTGTATTATATAGGCTATTCAAAGCATGAGTGAAAAATATAGTAAATAATATTAAAAAATTTGATAATTTCCCTATGTACATATGTACCATGCTCAGTCCTAGAATAAAAATAGAGGCATTGCCTTCCTTTTTAAAATATAAAGATTATCATAACAAGTTCAAACAATATTTTTATATTTTATCTATATTATCTTCCTCTTAAAATACGAATTTTTTCATAATAAATTTAGACATTATGAAGCTTTTTATCCTCAAGTAAATATAGCTAACGAAAAATCGTAGGAAATAGTTGAATGATTATGTTTCACCGAAACAGTTTTACAAGGTCGGCGCACTTATTTGACTTTCCCTTTTGCAGGCCTGGCCCGAATTTCAAATGTAGAAATTAATTCTTTTTTAAAAATTATTGTACCAAAATAATAAAATAATAGATATATATGTTATATTGAGTCTAGTTTTTATATTTAAAATTAAATATTTTTATTTTTCATAAAAAATTCAACATAAAATTGATAAATTTAAATATATTTAAAAAAATTCTAAGGCCCGACCCAGCCCAAACTTGATTTTTTTTAAAAAAAAGAAGCCTGGCACTGCAGATCTCTAATTACAATAGCAGCATATCATCTTTTTTTTAAATATTAAACCATATCTCATGTTTTTTTGTTGATAATAATAAAATATTAACATTAAATATAAATAAAATAAATTATTTTACTGAAAATAAATAATTAGGAAATTAATCCTAAGCATATCTTATGGAAAGCTGACGGACACTTAGCCGATGCAGAATTTTGACTAATTAAGTTTTCGCCGATTTCATATCTAAGCTTGATCACGCTTAACCAATTTTTTCCCCTAAAATCTCGGCTAAGTTGTTTTGTTGTAGGCTAAAATTAGCCAAATACGCACTAATCCCAGATACTCTTAAAGATACTTTTTTTCAAGATACATTTCCTTTCCTATTAAAATTAGGTACAATATGCATATTGTCAAAATTGAGAATCTATTGTTAAAACTTAAACATATTTTTTTATTCTATCCCTAAACACATGTCACCACAAAAAGTCGTAGCACTGGAAGGTAACGTATTTTACTTTATGAATAACAGGTTTATATTAGCATAATATTTAAAACATAGTTATGCTCAGACTTTTAATCTGAATAAAATTAATTAATGTTTGGGATAAATTATCATCAGAGATGAGTATTAAGATTTTTGGCAATTCATTATGCCAAATAACATTAGTATCGGTTTAATTTTATATAAAAAAATAGAATAAAATAATTATAATAAAAACGCGAAATAAAAGGGTATCAAAATGTGTTCAATAGGTTCGAACTAAAAATGTAACTATTTATATATATACCTACAGGTAGCCATATCTCCCCTTATCAGCAGAAGAACTCCCACAATTTTTTCCTCAACATGCGTGAATATATCTACCACAAATCTTCCACAATTTTAAAACTTCTCCCACATTAATATTTTTTAAATGTTAAATAATAATTTTTAAAAACTATTTTAAAATTAAATTTAAAAAGATGATCAATAAACAAATCCAGTTTGTTTCAATTTAAAAAAAAACATGAGTACGATATTTTTTTCTTTATCCTGGGTGTAAATCGAAAAATCGACTTATATATTTTTAAATTCAAAGTAAATTTTATCAATCATTATTACTATCTTTTTCGTAGAGATTCTCAAAGTTTAATATGCCAATTTATAAAAAGAGTATCCATTTTATTAAGAAAGCAATACATCTCCCAGTATAAATTAAAACTCTAAGATATAATATTAAATTAAAAAACATAAATTATATAACAACTAGTGCTTTCTAAATTCAGCGTTTGTGTTTTTGCATTCTTGTTTAAATGGAAGTGAATATCATTAAAAAATATTATAAAACGCAGAAAAAAAAATTGTACAATCCATTTGGAATAAAACGCAAAAAACCCATTTATTTTTAAGCACTAAAAATAAACTGATTTCATAAAGTATAATAAATTAACAACTATGAATACTCTTCAGTCAGTCAAAGGCCTGTAAAAAATAATATTTTCCCTTGATAATTCTTACTTAGCAGTCCGGATCTAGACTCTACAACTCAGCGACACAGATCTCTAATGTAAGTAAATAAATTTGCAAATACCTTAATTTATGTGCTTGCACAACTTTCTCCGCCAAACTAATTTTCATCTGCACTTTATTGAATTCTTCTGTCAAAGTTCTTAATTCTTCGCATATTTCGCGTTTTTGATTAACCGTAGCTGTGCATTTGGCTTCACATTCTTCGTTTTTTGCCTTTAAATCGAAATCCGCCGATTTAATGCTAGCTTCTAAGTAGGAAATGGAGTTGAGTTTGGAAACTATATCCTTCTTCAGCTTCGTTATATTTTTTATTAGAAAAATAACTATATTAAGAACGAACGTTGAATTTAATGCAATGTGCAGCTTTTTTTAAATCACATCTCAACAATTTATGTTATTTTTTCAAATTAAATTCCTATAGAATTTCAATAATTATAATTAGTTTTTGAGGAGATAAAATAACTTTTTATTTGCAGGTTATTTTTAAAAAAAATATTAAGATGACAATAAATTTTTATTAATTTCATTGGTATAAGAAAATTAAGAAAATAATGATAACCTTTATCAATATTCTCATATTTTAAATATATCAACGATAATTTTGAAATTGACCTATAATGTTGCCTTAATTCAACGATCATTTTTTAGAAGTCTATTAAAGTTTATTTATTTTTTGATAAATATGATATAGATGGGATGGTAATGAGTAGAAATTGGCTCTTAAATTCTTATATTTGATGCTTGTCTAACCCATCCTTAATGGGTAAAGTAAAAATGTAATGTTGCAAGAGCTTGGCTAAACAAATAATATAACGTAAGTAAAAGTTTATAAATAAAAATTTCATAAGCTGGTTATTATTTTTAAAAAATGATAAAGTTTTGATTTATAAAATTTGGAGAAAGGTCTAACAAAAGGAAGACAATTTAAATGTTATGAACTGATTCTTGAACCCCGTGACCATATGCTCTGAAGGAGATGGGGAGTTTAAATAGGAGGAATTACTTGTTCTAGAGTCTCGCTTTCCTTTTCGAGCAACGTCCTTACACTAGACACTGTTTGCCTGGCGTTTTCGACAGTTCCTCGCAAAAAGACTTGCATTTCCTCTAATTTTTCTGGAGTCAATTGGTGGGCCCTAAGCTCGTATTTGCAATTATAAAGTTCTAGCTCCATCATTCTCGTATTGGTGATGATGCAAGAGGCATTTACCTATTCATATTTTTTTTAAATTATATAATAAATGAACTATTAATAAATTAATCAAGTTAGATATAATTTATAACTTTATAAAAAATAAATAAAAGAATTTTATTTATTAAAGAAAACTATAGTTATGGTGTATTCAATTTTTATGTTTATAAATTATAATCTACTCTATCTTACTATTAATGTTTGTTTTAAAAAAATCCAACTCTATTTCTTCCTATAATTTTGAAAATTAATTGAAGTCTTTTGATTTTTAAGTTAATGTAGAGTCTTGCAACTTAATAAGAAAAAAGTAGGCTCAGAAATCTGAATATTGGGCTTGAAAGCCCGGCACATGGAAAATATTTTTCAACCAGGCCAACCCAGGAATTTAAAATTTTTTCCTGAAACCCTTAATAATTTAAATTTATGATTATTTCTTTCATAAAACATGGGTAAATTATTTTTTTGGGGCCAGGGCGAAAAATATTTCAGTGCTTGAATTAGGCCACACTGATATCCAACTAAAACACTAACTTAAAAGTAGGGGTGGAAAACAAAAAAAAATTTTTTTAATATTAAAAAAAAAACACTTTCCGCTGATTTTCAAGATTAAGTAATTTCAATATTAAAAAATTAGTCGTATATAGACCTTTGCATTTTTTTTTATTAAACAAATATATAAAGTATTGAAGTAGGAATTAACTTTTTTTTAAAAAAAAAATACGTTTTTTATATTATAAAACACAAAGAAAACGTTTACCTTTGTCCATAATCTAATTACAAAATACATTATTTGATATTTGAAGAAAGACAAAATCGAGAAAAAACAAATGTTTTAATTTGGAAGCACTATTCTTATAATTGATTTTAAAAAATTGACAATATCTTTTTACCCCCATGAAAACCTGAAAAATCACATTAGCAAAAAAAAATTCTTTATTAAAATACATACCCAAAAATATACTCGAATTTTTATTTTTAAATATGGTTTAAAATGATATTACAATATAACAAAATGAAGCATTAATAAAAGACCTTTTCTGTCAAAGTATTCAATTGGTCATCCTGGATAGCCTTATTCTTTTCGAGCTGCAAAATTTCTTTGCCAATCGATTCGATATCGTTCCCCAATTGGAACTTTTTATCTTGGATGATCTTCATGTCCTTCTTAGAGAACTTTTGAGTATTTAATTTAGCTATCAGAGCGCGGTGTTCAATTTCTTCTTTCTCCAGTTTACTTTCTTTTATATTTTTATAATTATTTATTTATGGTGCAATCGCTACACAATAAGTCATATAAATTCTTTAATATTTATACGTAAAAGATAAAAGTAGTAATTTATAGAGGTTATTGAAAATATAATAAACTTAATGTGTTTGTGATGGCAATTTTTTCGGATTGGTTATCAATGAGATGAGTTAAGTGATTTCTGCATTGCTCTCTGTACACATTGAGATCTCTAGACTCAGCTTCCAAATCTATCCTCTTTTGTTTCAGCCTAATTTGTTTAAAAAAAATTTTCAATTTAAAGCATTGTTTAACTGATATGTAATACTACCTAGCAGACCCTATTCTTTGGCCTATTTCTTCTCCCAAATTTCAAACTGTCCCCATCCAAAAAATTTACCGCTGCACCTTTACATTTTTTTTAAAATAATTCTTTTTGGTTTCTAGTGTGAGTAATATACGAAAAAAGGGTAACTTGGTTTTATTAAGACGTGAAAAGGACATAATTGAAAGTATTAACTTTGGAAATATTTTGAAAGTATTTAAAAATACATCCCAACCAAAAATATATTGTTAATGCTAATTTTTTATTAGTTTTACATTGCTCAATCATTGGTCATAATATCAATTGTTATATAGTTAAATTACATTTGTATATCTTTTATTAAAACCCCTAAAAAGTATTATGCAAGCATTATACTAAATTTAAAATAATATTTGTAACATCTTATTATTTTTCAGCTATAAGTCAATTCTCATCTATAAAAACATATTTGATCATAATTATATTTTTTGTATGATATTTTTGTGCAGTATTTTTAAATAAAATAATTGTATATTTCAATTTTGTGTTAACATAACTCAAATTCATTCTGAAATTTCTTCCAACCACCAAAAAATTTTTTTACCTGCTATTCCCACCAAGTAATAGAACTTGAATTGACCCTAAGCCAAAATGACAATTCATTCATTTAAATACAAATCAACCACTGACAGGCCATTTTGGTTACACACATAAATAATTAAAATTAGAGATCCGCAAAAGTAGGCCCAACCTTACCCAGCATGAACACTATTTTTTTTAAATCGGTTTAGGTTAGGCCTAATATTTTTTCAAAAAAACCAACAGGCCAGGTTTAAATTTTGAAATAAAATTGATAGATTTTAAACTTTTATGCAAGAAACAAGTCACCAATATTTTTTTAAAATTTGTTTGTTAGAATGATCAATAATTTGATTATGTTCAGTGTAAAAAAAAATCTATATGAAATACAAAAAAAATAACTTTTATCTTTAAATAAATTTGTACATGACCAGGCTGACCAATATTTTGGTGAGTTTATGGGACAAATAAAAAAAAAATCGTTTGAGATCAGGCCAGGCAATTTTTTTTTAAATAAAATATCTGGCCAAACTTAAAAGTGTCATCAGCTGATTTGCCAACGCCACTTCAAAGTATATTTTAATGTATGAATTGACAGTCTAGGTGAATATTATATATTGGTCTAAACTTGATTTTAGAGTTGCTCCTAATGCATTAGCTAGGATACAACCATCTATATTGACTATCCCAAACTAAGGAAGAAATTTCAGTTATTTCAACATCTAAAACTTTTATACTGGTTAAAATAATGGATATAATTTAATAGTGAAAATTATTTTTTAATAAGTAATTTGTGTTTGAATGTAGCCTATTTTTAAAAATAAATTTTTAACAAAAAAATTGTAAATAAAATTAATACAAGAAAGAAATGAAAGTAGAGTTGTGCCAATATTAAATATCAGATCAGAGTTCAGCCAATATTTAGCACTTTTAAAAATATTGGATCAAGGGACATTTATTTAAAAAAATACATTCCAACCTAATATTAAATTTAATTAATTTTTAAATGTTAAAAAAAAATATTTTTTTTAGAAGAAATACTAGCTAAAAAAGTGGTTTTGTTATTGTTATGTAATTTAGAAAAAGATTTGAAAATATTTAATGATATTTAAGGAGTTATCATCAGTCACAAAAATTTCCCATATTATGATTTGGGGTTATTAAAAAAAATATATATATTAAATCATATGTGATAATGCACCAAATACTGTCAGCAATAACAAAAAATTTTAAATTGTTTTATTTTTACTCATAGTTTACAGAATCTATTTTTAGTATAGAGAATATTGATTTTTTATGACATTGGTTCAAAGATTGCTAACTAACAATCTAATTATTGGATCAGTTTTATATGATATAGGAAAATATTGAATCTGATTGGAAAAATTTGGGTTTTTTGCCAGAACATCTGAATGCAAAGGTATAAAAAAAATTATTGATTAAAAAATTTAAGCAATTTTATTGAAGATTAATAAATAATTGATTTTTGAAAACCTTTCAAACTCTTGTAGCTTTATCTTCAAGATCTCACATTCATTCTCAAGTCTCTTTCTTTCACTTTCATCAATGTCATTTTTTATTTCACTATTTTCTTTTTAAAAATATATATAAATTATTAAAATTTTTATTAATCAAAGCATTTAGAGGATTAGGTTACAAATGCAAACAATACACAATACCACAATATACAATATTGAAAACATTAAAAACAATAAAAATGTGCTCTATAATGGAAAAAAAACTCATGTTTTCTAAAATAACTTATGCAAAAGTAAAATTTGTGTTCTGTATAAAGTGCCTTAAAAAATATAAAACTAAGAATCTTATGCAACTCAAATAAAATGGTTTATAAATTATGCCCATACCAGCTAAAGCAACAATAAATTATTAACCCTCTCTAAAAATGTACTTTCTTAGATTAACCAATTTGATTGACAATTATTATTCAAAGTTTCAAATCAAATATCAATAGTTAAAAAAAATCATTCAAATAAAAGCCATTTCATTATTTAAACTTATTTGTATTATATAAATTATCTAGCTATTATTCAAAAATATTTGTGAATAATCAATTAACTTTGATTTGAATTAAATTAAATATTTTACAAATTGAATTATAGTTTTATAATTTGTACAAATACAAAATTTGACTTATATAAATACAAATAAAATAATTGTTTGATTTGTAAAAAAAATGTAATTATTCAATTCATATTGTAGATGTACCCTAGATATTAAATTAAAATCATTTTTTAAAGAATATATTGACTAGTAGTTAAATAATGAGGAAAAAACCTATGGATTCAAATAATTAATAATGATAATGCTATAAACTAAATTAAATGAAAAAGTAAAATTATGTAATATACTATATATAATAATAAACCATAACTAGCTAGAAAATTTTGACAAATCTCATCTCTGTGATCATTATTACCATTTTGCATAAAATGTTTATATGATTCAGTAACCATTTCAAGTTCATACATTTTTAATAAGGTATTGTCAACAGATTCCACATCACATTTGAACATGTTATGATAATTAAGAGGGATGTTTTGTAAGATCTATTTGAAAACAATTTAGGACAAAATTAAGTTTAGAAAATAAATACTAGTTGAATATTTTGTCTTTAATATATAAATTGAAATAATTAAGTTAAATTTATAAGTAGAAGAATAGGAAGTGATAAAATTATAAATTAGGCTAATCATACTTCTATGGCCTCAATCATCCAATAAATAGTGGCTAATGAATTATGCCATGATATTAAGCTTCCATTGCAAGAGAGAACTGATTTTTGTAGGTTAAATGGATAACCAATTGATTTCAATGCTTTAAGGAAGAATTCAGGATCATATTTTTGTTGTATACTAAAACTTGCATCAAAATTTCTAAATATGAACTGAATAAAGTTTAAATCTAAAAACCTAAATTAATAACTAAATACCTCAAATATTTGTGAAAATAGTAATTGTGATGGAACATTAAAAGATTTGCTTGTTATTGGATAAGGATAGGAATTTGTTGACAAATACTAAAAAATAAATAAATTTATGATCTAAAAAAATTAAAACCAACATTAAATATTTTATCAATAACTTCACGTTGAAATTTTTTGTCATTAATTGGTCGAGTTTCTTTTTTGCCAAGGATACTATTTCTATTATAGTCTATATATAAATGTAATAAATTGTATTTTACCTGCCAGCAAAAGAAATTTCGCTAGGTCTTAATTTATTATTTGACAACAAGCTAGCCTTATTGCTAAGAATACTCTCTCTTATAGTATTGTTATCCTGTATGTTAATTTTTCCTTGAGATGATAGTGGATAAAATGAATCTCTAGGTTTGTTGCCAATGAAGCTTGTGAGTCTATTAGAATTATAAGTGGTAGAATCCATTATGAAAGATATAAATAATTTGATAATCCCGGCATAGTTGTAAATAAAATACGGACTATTAATATTTTTGTTATGATTTACCAGCTGTTTTTTTAACTTTTTAGTTAGTTAATTATATTTTGTAAATCTCATTATTCCAAATCAATCAACAAACAATCTTATTGAATTAACTGATATTATTGTTGTACAGTAAAATATACTCTTATATAATATTCACTTGAAATATTAACATTTCTAAATTAAAAAAAAATCAGTCTACAAAATAAATAAAATTAACTTAAGATAGCATTCTTACGCAATAAAATATCAAATTCTATTTTTGTGACTAACTATTATATAGATTGTTTATGGATGTATTGCGAGAAGAGTTAATTCCCCCTCCACCTGGGCATTTTCTAATGTAGCCCCCCTTTCTTTGTTTTGAGGAGGAATTGCCAAAAAAATTTATTATTTTTAAAAAAATTTGAATCCCTTTTCTCTTTATTATTGTTTAGTCAGATTCTTTTTAATAATTTTTTATAGCCATAAGCCACATGGAGGCAGAGAAGCAACAAGTTTTTTTTTCAATATTTACATTTTCATTATTTAAAATTTTTCAACTAAAATTATTATTTTGATTTCTCTCATTTTAGCAATTAATATGTATATTAGAAATAAATTTAAGGATAATAATAAGAAAATTTTTTCTTTTTTAAATATTACATATTAAATGTTAAAACTGTTATAGTAAGTAAGCAGAGGACTTTTAAGATTTAATACTTTTATATATTTTTTTATTTAAAATAAAATATATACTTCATAAATCTTCTTTTAAGTTAATTGTTGTTTATCTTATGTTGCTAAAATATTTTTCCTATTATCTATAGTTTCCATTTTATTAAGGATTGAATATATATGATTGTTTTCTAAAATTTATTTTTTTAAATGGAATATTTATTTTATATCAATTATTCATAAAAATTTAGTTTAATTAATATTTTTTTAGATTATTATAGACAATTTATGTGAAAATAAGAGATGTATTTCCATATATTGGCTATGGATGACTTAGATGTTAAGATATACTCTTTTTCTGAAGTTGTAGGATATATTTAAGGGCCGTAGCCAGGAATTTTCACTTAGGGGGGCCAAGTGCTTACTTGGGGGGGGGGGCACTATTTTTTTAAAATCAAACAAATAATTACGCATTCATAGAAATTTTTTCCTATTTTTATTAGAAATTTAATAACAAAATAATACTATAATATGAATATACAAAACAAAATAATACTATAATATGCATATACAAAACAAAATATACTTTAATAGAATACGGCAATTTTTATTTTTAAATTTTAATATAAATGAACTAAAAGATAAATTCTGCGTTATTCTTTTTTCGTACGCCATTAATACTAAATTTTGTTTACGTTTATCCTTCATAGACTCTCTACTGCTCGATAAAACTCTCTTTAATGTAGAGAACGAGGCCTCACAAGAAGCCGTTTATTGCTGCTGAGTAGCATTTATATAATTCTTTAAATGCATGATTATATTTTTTTTTATACATAATATGTAAGATATTTTCAAAATTATATTTTCTTTAGATTCCGAAGCTAGCAATCCTTTTGCTATCTTCATTTCATGATGCAGTGTTTCCAATGGCCATTTTATCTGATAAAAAATAATCAGGATCAAGGAGGGGGAGGGGGGGGCTATGTATTAAAAGATGAAAAAAGATTAAAATCATCTTCTCTAAATCGGTCTAATCAGTTTCTGAAATTTCTGATTTAGTATTACTAGTAGTTTGTAGAAGTGATGTTGCTTGACATTTGTTTAACTTTAACTTAAAATAAGAGTTAATAACTGATTGTTTCTTCATAATTTTAAAATAAACGCTGTAAAATAAAATAATTGGTTATATATTATAATATAAATGTGATACCTATAGAGAATGTTATACACAACAAAAACAAATGAAAAAAAAAATGAATGAATGATAATTTAATATTGGGTAAAAATAAAAATAAAACTGGATAGAAAAAAATTTACAAACTAGACATGTTTGTAGAATAAATATTCAAAATTTATTTTAAATATATAAAAATAATCAATTCTGAATAGACATGTTTTTTGAATATTTTGGAATAAATATTCAAAATTTATATTAAAAATATAAAAATAATCAATTCTAAAAAAAAATTTTCAAATTTGGGGGGGGGGGGGGGCAGAAAAATTTTTGGGGGCCGAAGATTTTTTCTGAGGGCCAGGTTTGGGGGCCAAAAATTTTTTTGGGGGCCGGCCCCCCCGGGGCCCCTCCGTGGCTACGGCCCTATATTTAACAATAATTTTTTTTTGTGCCTAAAATATTTTGCGAAACTTGACCAAGGTATTTTTATATTTAAGCCCGTTGTTTTGGTAATAGTTGTAGAAGGAGATAGTACGATTTCTATTTCAATATTCTGTATTATTTGATTGTCGTCCTCATCAAATGATAAGTTAGAATCAGATTTTATATTATGTTCTGTATTCTGATTCTTGGTCTTATCAAGTATCAATTCAGATGCATATACAGAACCAGACATTTAAACAAAATTTTAAATTAATAAATTAAATTTAAAATGCACTTATTATAACATATTAAATATAATAATAATGAATATATTTATCATGATATAATTTTTAACTTGTTACTTTTAGATATTTTTGTCACTTACATTCTAAAAAAATGAAACTAGTCACAGTTATTTTTTTGTAAAAATGTAACTAATTATTTAACAACACTACAAATATTTAATTTGAATAATGGAACAAAATATCACGTTATTTTGGAAAATTGAAAAACTTGAACACAATTTTTTTTTTCGCTAATTAGTTTTACCAAAATAAAAGAAAAAAAAATGTAATATATTTAAATAACACTCTACATTTAACATAATGAAATTAAAATAAGAATAATTGTCAAATTAAGAAAATATAAGGTCGTTTGGAATATCTAACAAAAATAGGCTAATAAAAAAAAGTATTAGTTGGAGAAGAAAATTCAATAAAAATCAACATTGATGATTGGTTATTAAATTTTTATGGCGGCACCTCAACCCATTGAAATATTCTACAAAATAGATGATTTACCCAATAATATTTTAAATATCAAATTTTTTTTAAAAAAAATATAGTCCCCATATATTTTTATAAATTATTTATTTAAAGTTAAGAGAGCTGTTCTCTCCACACACAAGTATTGGTGATAAATGTCTCAGCAGGGCTTGCACCAACTATAAAAAGACTAATTCGAATTTTTTAGTGAATCTAATATCTTAATCGAGGATTACACGTAGGATAGCTCAATCTTGAAAAAAAAATATTCTTGCCAAGGCTTAGCGAATTTTTTCGACTATTAGGATTGATTCTTGTCTTCATTTAACAACAGACAACCAAATTTTAACAAAATCTTATAAATATTTTGTTATTTTCATAGAAGGTAGGTAAAGAAAAACCAAAAATATATTTGAAATCTTTTATTTAATTTATCTTTATTTTTACTATTACTACTGAAGATATTAAAAATTTTACAACTATATATATATATTATTATTTTAATACTATTTACATATATACAATTTACAATTTGTTTTAAGGTTACTTTCAGAAAAGTTATTTTAACGTTTTACATATACAAATACGTTATCTTTTTTTAAAGGCCGCACAAAATATATTTCACAAAAAGAAAAAAAGGTCTTTAAATTAATTTAAAAAGAAAGAAAAATATAAATTTTTTATATTCTAATTAACATTTCCCTCTTTTTTTAAATCTCATTTTTCATCAGTTTCTTCCAGTTATTCGTCTCTCAATTGATCCATTGGTCATTTGTTCGTATATCTTTAGATTGTTTGTTTGACCATCTGATTATCGTTTGTTGAATCGATTATCGAACATCATGAAACATCGTTGGTTGCACGTCGTTGGTTGAACATTGCTTGTTGATTTGCTGTTTGTATTGATCATCCCATTTCTCTTTCAAAATTTTATATATATATTTTTTACAAAAATTTTTATTTATTTATAACAATCATTTTCTATGCCGTAGGTCATATTCTCGCTCTTGAACTTGACTTTGAATTTTGAACTTGAACTTGTTCACTTCTTCCCCCTTTAAAAATTTTTACATTTGTTTGTAGTAGAATTTTCATTTGATATTTTATTCGTTGTTTAGCCTCAGTCATATCTTTTTTATTGGTTTGTTCGTAGCTTGTTATCATTATCGTCTAATCATTCGCTTGAATATCATCCTCCCATTAGTTTGTTCATCTCGTTATTTATTATCATTTTTATCAATGTTTGTAAACACATATTATGATCATTCTCAAATACAATAATTTTGGAATAATTGAAATGATAATGGAATAAATAATTTATCAGAATCATTCATAAGAATAAGAATCATAATTTGGAATATAGAATAATAGAATATTTGGAATTGTCTCTTTTTATATAATAATTTTTATTTATTATTTAATTATTTTTATTTTTAAATTTTACTCCTTTATTTTTCAATTTAAACAATTTTTTATATCATAATTACTCTTCAAATTGTTCTTTATAACAAAATTTCCCTTTCTCCTTCCATTTTCAACATACGATCTCCATATCGTACTCTTAATCTCTCTTTCAACATCACGATATTTAATCACCTTAATATTTATTTTAAGTTTCTTTATAAATTTTTTATTAATTATAAAATTTTTTATTTCATTATTTTCTTCAATTTTTATTTCATTATTGTTTTTAATAACTATTATTTCTTCAATTGTTATCATATGATTTATTTCTTCTAATTTATAAGAATTTATTTCTTAATTAACATTTGGTATTAATTTACATAATTCAATTTTATTCAAGTTTTTCTTATCTTTAAAATTTTTATTAGGATAACATATATTATATGATCTAGTTTTTCCATTTATCTCTTTTACCTCTTTATAATCACAAAAATATTTTAATACAGATATTGCTTCTTCATAACTTGAAGCTCCATATATCGGTAACATTGTGTCCATAAGCAAATATAAGTCATCTGGTTTAAATGTTAAACTCAAAACATCTTTACTCTCATGGTATGTTAAATAATTTTCTAATTCATCTATGAATTTTGTTTTATTCTTATAGGTTTTTTCATATTTTAAATATTTTATTATTAAAATTTTATTATATTTATTTTTAATTTTACATTTTAATCATCTCTTACGTGTTTTTAGAATCATATTAACATCATTTTCCATAATCCTCTTTCTTCTAGCTTCACCATGTTCCAGTCTCTAAAATCATGCTAAAATTTTTTTTATACATATTTCAATTTGTAGCATAATAATTATCTGCCACCATGTTATTTTCATGGAAGGCAGGTAAAGAAGAACCAAAAATATATTTGAAATCTTTTATTTAATTTATCTTTATTTTTACTATTACTATTGAAGATATTAAAAATTTTACAACTATATATATTATTATTTTAATGCTATTTACATATATACAATTTACAATTTGTTTTAAGGTTACTTTCAAAAAAGTTATTTTAACGTTTTACATATACAAATACGATATCTTTTTTTAAAGGTCGCACAAAATATATTTCACAAAAAGAAAAAAGGTCATTAAATAAATTTAAAAAGAAAGAAAAATATAAATTTTTTATATTCTAATTAACATATTTAAATTGTAATTTATAATTTTCAAATAAGTAGGTTGTTAGTTGTTTAAATTAATCATTCTACATAGAGAAAAATAATAAATTTGGATAATTTTTTATCAAGTTTTTCGGTGTCCTTTTACCAATGACATAATATGTCATTGCCTTTTACTAATGAACCTTTTTATAATGATTGATATTTAAAAAAAATTATTAGGAATAGTTGACAAAAATATATGTCAAGGTGAAATTAAGCTTTTATTTAAAAATATACTATTAAAAAATCAAAAACTAGTAATATTAATAATATAGATCAATTTTTAATTTCTCTAGAAACCATCTGGCTTCCTATTTAAAACAGTGGCGTCGCTAGGGGGGCGCGCAGGGATTGAGCCCCCTGAAAAGTTTGAATAGCCCCCTGAAGCAAATTTTTTTTTTAATGGTTCCTTAATATCCCCTTGAGCTAAAAATAAATGTTTTTAATTGCCCTCTGAATAATTTCTTTTATAATTCTATTGAAATAATTTCTTTTATAATTCTATTGAGTAATATATAGATTTAATTTTATTAAAAAATTAATAAGACTATCTTAATTTTTATTAAATGAATACTATTTTAATTATTAGATTAGATTATTACATAAATTATACTATGTCAGCTTGCAATCAAATTCTATGTTAAAAATAAAACAATATCACTCACTAAATATTAATTTAGCATTAACAGTTGAATTGACCTTTATTATTTAAATTATTATATAACCCTAATTAAATAAATATAATCATTTATTAATTTAAAATTAATAATTTAATATTTTAGCCGAGTTCAAAATCACTAATCAACTATATTATTGATTTTTAAATTTAATTATTATGTCTCTTCCTAAAATTATTTTCAAGGTCCAAATCCAAATAAATATAAGAGATTTATTTATAAAAATATGTAGACATATAGTTTATAATCCTCTATTATATATAATTTTTTATAAAATATTAAGTAAAATGGCACTTTTACAGACGTATCTGACAGTTATATTATATATTACAGTTAATATTTTTAAAATTTTACTAATAAATGCTTTTGACAATAAATATAAGTAACAATTTACTTACAAATATTTAACACCATCTATATATTTACAATATAATTAAAATTAAGCGTATTATTATTCATCCCACAAGATATCTTTTCTTCTCTTTTTTGCTTGTTTTTAGGATGCTATTTTTTTTTCTACGGAACATAGATTTGAGTTAAATTTTTAATACGAATATATTTTTAATATTATTACAAACGACTATTATTTTAAGATATAATATACCAACTAAGGATGGTGCGACAATAATATATAAAATCTTAATTGCTTTCATGATACTGGTTCTTATTTTGTAGTTACAAAATGTTTCATTTCTAATATGGCATTTTTGCCGTGTAAATAACTCAAGGCTTTAATATATTTGCATAATTTCTTCTAAAGGTTTTTAGTGTTTTTGTTTTATCAATTTATCTAACAGAATAAATTCTGATATGGGTTACCATCGTGAGTGTCATGGCTAGAACTGCAAATTAACCAGCATCTATTATTTGTGTGGCTATGTAATTTAAGATTATTACTACAGCTGCTAAGAGCATATGATCGCATATTTTAGATAAGCAATAATGGTCAACTGTGTAGTCGTTTATGTATCATTAAAAATGGAAAATAATCTTTTAGAAATTTAATATCATACAATAATTTTCTCGATTACTTACCTAGCTTCCATCATGTCATCTAAGAGGAAGCTATAACCACCATATAGTTTTATGATTTGGATTAGTCGTTTATATTCTCTTCTTCAAGAATTGTTGATTTACTAAGGTCTATAAAAATTTTTTTATTAGTCTATTCTATAAAACATTGTCTAAAATGGTAATAGAGTTATATTAGTTTCATGACCTTTTGTCAATGTAAGTTGCTAAGATTATATTATATTATTTTATGTAGTTTTCAAAAACAATTATAAATTGAGACATATATATATCAATTAATTAACCTTTTTTATCATTTATAATTCTTTAATATAATAAATGACATTCAGAATAATTCTTTAGAGTTATTAAATTTTAAAAAGGTATAATATATTAATATAAAACCCGGCCGAAGGCCCGCAAATTGGGGGGTATGGGGGGTGAAGTCCCCCATAAAATTTTTTTAGTAAGCTCCCTGAGATTGTAAAGGCTAGCGACGCTCCTGGTTTAAAAGATAGATTTGAAAACGAGGTTAAAATGATTTGAATAAATTTGAATTAAATGATTATTTTTATTTTAGAAATTATTTCTCGTTCACAATTATTATAGCACAGGCGTAGCCGGGGGGGGGGGCAAGGGGAAATCCCCCCCCCTTCAGAAATTTATCACCTTTTGTAAATATGATTTTTAGCTAATAAAAAATATCCCCCTTAGTCCTCCCCCCACTCCCTGACCCTCAAATATGTATGCATATATCTTAAATAATAATTTAAAAGAAAGAATGTAAAAGTTGATATTTTTTTATAAAACTATTCATCATAATTTATAGATATTTGGGAAAATAAATTTTTAATATATAAAATGAACCAAAAATGTTTTTTAATAAATGGAATATAAGCCAAAGATAAGTCTTAAGACAGAAGTGAAATGTATTATAATTATTAATAATAGATCCATAAAATTAATAAATAATATAATATATCAAATATAATTTTTTATAAAGTGAGTAATTTTAATTTATTAATCTTAATAAAAGTTAAATATAATTTTAAAACTATTGATAAAATTAAATCATAAATTAAAAAATATTAAAGCACAATAAAAACAGTGGAATATTATATGTCGTAGATTTACAGTATATCTAATTATCAAATGACAATCAAGTAATTTTTACCTATATAGCGAATAATCTATTTTACAGATAACTATAAAATATTGATAAGGACATCAGAAAATATCTTTTAAAGACATTGTGGGATGAATAATATGAAAATTAAATTTAAATATCATTTTCCTTAAAATTAATAGATGGCGTTAAATAATTGAATGCAAATTGTTGCATATTTAATATCAAGAGTATTAATTAGTAAAATTTGTTAAATTATTAACTGTAATATATTATCTAACTGTCAAACATGTCTGTAAAAGTGGAATTTTACCTAGTATTTTATAACTAATTCTATATAATAGAGTAAAATCAACTATATGTCTACTTACTTTTTATAAATAAATTACTTATAATTGTTTGGAATAAATTATTACTTATGCTTTTATATTAAGGTATATACAATACAAGTAATTTATTATATTTTTATTTTATATAAACTAATAAAAATATATTTCATATTTGTTCCAGGCTTATATTAAAATTTGTAAAAATATTTATGCCTATATATAGACTAAAGTAACCCGGCCGAATGTCGGGGAAAAGTGAGCCAAAGACCCGCCCCAAAGGGGTCTGGGGCGAAGCCCCCAGTAATTTTTTAATTCCCCTCCCCCTTATGAAAATCCTGGCTACGCCTATGTTATAGTCTTAAGATGCAAGATTTGAGAAGCAAAAAAAAGAACCTGCCAAACAATTCAATTAAATAAAACAATTGCTTAGTTTTGACAATATATAGATAAAAGTATTCCTATTGGATAATTTAAGTAATTCCAAGTGTGAAAGGTACTTTCATCTTGTAAATTTGATCATGGCAGATAATCGAGCGAGTTTGAGAGTAAATTATTTGTCGAATTTAATGTTCATGGATATTAATAGACCTTCGATATGGGAGGGTAGTGTTGTTAAATGGCTCGATTTGAGCCGATTTTTATAAACTACAAAAACATTACGCGAGACAAAAAATTTTTCTCATAGATAAGACTAAGGTTTGGACATCAATTAGCGAAATCTTGAGGCAGAGGAAATATTTTTCTGGCCGAAATATTAGATGTTTTAAAAGATCGGTTCAAATCGAGTCGTTTAACAACACTATGTGAGGGAATTCCAGAAACATATATCAAAATTTGGAAAATAAAATATCGCGGGGCATATGAAATCTTTTCAAAAAAAAACATCCTAAAGAAAACAAAGAAATGAAAGATTCATGGGGAATTTTTTAATTCATTAATTTGTATAAATATATGTGGTATTAAACTTGTAACATTATTTTTAATATATAATATAAAATCAAGAATTTATTTTAATTTCGTAATAAAAAAATTACATTTTATATAATATAATATTATATTGCCATAGATTTACTGATAAATAAAAAGTTATTTTTTCAATTTGAAACTTATATTAGTGATTCCTTAGTATTCTAAATAAATTGTTAGGGTTAGATAAGAATATTAATTAATAAATTTAAATATATTATCTTATAAAAATTAAAAAAAATTAACCTTTCTATAGCAAATATATTGTTGAGGCTGATTATAGTTTTTAACCAAAAACAAGTATGGAAGGCAGTATTGCGAATACTCTATCTATGTTATATTTTTTTGTACTAGTACTTTGTATCTTTTTGACAGATTACTTGTATAAATTAATATTGAAACGTTAATTAGTTCAATAGTTACGCTGCAAATAGGCCATTGTCTCAAAAAATAAAAAAATTGATTTTATATATTTCTATAGCCACTTACACATTTTTTTATTAACTATTAAATGGTGCCTGAGTTATCCAAATCATCAGGGATTTATTACATATCATAATATACAAAGGAATTTACTTGACAAAATAGTATCCTTTGTTTCGAAATTTAAAACAATTGTTGGAAACTTTCCTCAGAAACCGTTTCGAAAAAATGTTCTGCTGGAAATGAGCTAGGATTTAAAATTGTAGCAATTATTATTGACTAACATTACCCCATAATATTATGCTATGGTGTAAAGATAATTATGTTTGCTTTTGAGATTTCCATTTGATTTTCCCAAAGAAACGCTCCTTCTATTCGTGTTTTCTGAAAAAGAAGCGATTTTTAATATAATTTAAGCAATCTATTTTAATCTAATCATATATTCTAGAAACTAATGGAAAGCAGGATCTTAGCGGATAACCAATTTTTGTTCTCGTTGATAATTTGTACATATGAAACTACAGGCGGTACGCAACGTTTAGAAATCACATTTGCAGCTGGCGGCATGGAATTTTTTATTTATTAGCTTCCATCATCAAATTGTACGCAAAGGCAATTATTTTTATAAACATTAAATTATGATTTTTTTATAGATACAATTAAATTTTTTTAGAAACGCTATATTTTTAGCTAAAAATAAAATATACCAGTAATATTCTTTTTTTTATAATTTTTTAATAACATGGTATGAAATTTAAATTTGTGGTGCTTGGAGATGATACCTTGAATTCAACGTCAACTTGTAATAGAGAAAACTCTTTTGGTAAGATTGTTAATTGCTGGAATTCAGAGAAAGTTTAATTTAAAAAAATTTAAAAAACTTTTTTTATAATATTAAATGAATCAGAATCTAGATCCATTTTTAGATGATGTATCTGTATCTAAATCTGTTTCAAAGTATCTAGCAACTCTGATATCGTGTAACTGTCGTCTTCCTATAAGAATTTGCTATTATTGTTCCAATCCATTTATAGTAGAATCCTTGATATTCATCTCTTTCATTCTCAAGTTTACTATTCAAACATCACGCTCCCTAGTAGTTTATTAAATCTAATCTTTATAAACATGTTGTGCTTTGGTGGAATAACCTCCGAGCTATGATCAATACTAATAAATTCTTTCTCATTTCTAAAGATTAGCACCAAATTATTTTTGTGATGAAATAAATTAAATTGTTTCTTTTAAATTTGAAAGATTATTAATAGCTCCTATAGTTTGATAATGTTTTCCAATTTTTTTCAAACATTATTAAGCGTATTTTTATTAACTTTACTTTCAGGCCTAAATTATATATTATGTCATCTGGCTGGAACATTTAATATTATTACCTTCATTTGAATGTTATTATTGTAATATCTTAATGGAATCAAATTTAATAAACTGTTTATCAGGGTCGGCAGTTATAATTTCTCTTAAGGTATTACTTTTTCATACCATCAACTGTTACTAAATTGTGTATTCCATGACCCAAACTTACGAGGTGTTCACATTTTCTCCTAATTTTTCACCCGTTTGAATCCACCATAAAGTACATCATTTCAAAAAATTTACAATAAATGAGAGGTATATGTAATATAATTTGTTCCAAATTGATCGATAACACAAAATTTTGTTAAGTTAATTTGTACCTATATGTGTCTTTTCATGGATAGATATATATCCTTATGAACTGTTCGATTTATTGGCATCTTATCTGGCAAATCAAAATATTTCTAAAAATATGTTTTAAATTTAATAAACTTATAATGCACAAAACATAAAATTTTAATAATGGTTAAAAAAAGTGAACTTTTTATTTATGCTGACGTGATTGAAAATACTCGACCACGCATCCTAGAGTGCAGAAAAATATCGGCGGCGTTAATAGTCAACCCCTGCATAGCTTTATTTATATATCTACCTTAAATACTTAATTTTCAAGATAATCTTGCATCTTTTTCATTTTATTAACATAACTTATTTAACAATGCATAAGAAATAGATATACCCTTACTTAGTTTTGGTTAAATTACGATAAATTTATAAATTTTAATATCACATCATATAGCTGATATTTTTAATCATTTCAAATAATTAAATGTATAATTTATTAACTTTATTTTATGCACTTATATTACAAATTAAAATAATTATTAAAAGTTATTTAATTCTAAATTATGAAAATTATATTTTCCTTATTAACTTTATTTTTCACGTAATTATTTTTTTCACCTAATATACAAAGATTATACAATGTATATGTAAAAAAATAATTATCATGTCATCATAGACAAAGATGTCTAAATGTATTTCATTAAAAAACAATGCACTGTTATAAATAAATTCAATAAACCAAAAAAAATTAAAATTTATGTAAAATAATTTATAAACACCTCCCCCCCCCACCTCTTTTATCGGTAAGTATGTTCATCCGTATCTTTCAATATCATCCCTCATTATACATACATTCATTTGTTTATTCATTCCTTCCTACCCGCTTTGAACAAATAAATCAGTTATGAACATTCTTTTATAAATCTTGATAGTTTTATATAAATAATAAATATTTGATAAATGGATAAAAGATAAAACGATAAAACGATAACTTAAACCAATTTTCTTAAATAACGTATATTTTTTGTCACCTTTATCTTTTAATAGTTAAAAAAAAGTCCAAAAATATTAATACTTAAAATAATTTATGGCAGAAAAATATATTAACAACTTGCTATTTATAATATGTCCTTGAATTAAATTAAAAAATATGTTTTGACCACAAATCAATTTTTTTCGTACCTGGTTTATAATCATTAATCATTATTAATATTTTTCTCTTTTTTTACGATTTTATATTTATAATACTTCATTAGAAAAAATATTCTGGAAAGTATAATAGATTTTATAAAAGTAACATTTTAAAAATAATGGGTAAATTAGTTCTATTTATATATTTCGTTAGAATTTATAACACTTAGGCATCGTTTATAGTAAGCGCAAAATCCTCGACATCCCTAAACTATATCATAACCGTATAAATTAACCCTATATATTTTGTAAATTATGCATCGCTTGAACTACATCGCGAAATTTTACGCTTACTATAAACGAGGATATGATAATCATAGCTAAACGATAGCTAGACTCTATTATTTAATATATTATTTTTTGTAATTTAATAAATGCATACGTTGTCTAACTTTTTTCGCGATTATTATAAATATAAATCAAAAATTTTAGGAAAAAAGTATTTTAATAAAAGAATTAATAAAAAAAGGGGGGGGGGCACATTTCAGTAGGAAAATCCTAGTTAGGCATATGGCCAATTATGTAATTACAAGAGTGATAGAGGAATTGCCTCTTCCTTTCCAATTCTCATCCCTTCCACTAATGTAATTTTGAAAGTTGTTTTATTGATACTCCTTTGAATTACTTTTTTAAACTTCTCACAACCTCCTCTGAGTCTCGTTAATGACCTCCTTAACGCCTGATTTATAGTAAGCGCAATTTGCTCAAACGATGCAAAATTATTCGCTGCGTAACAAAAGCAAGACAATAATAGGTATAATTTATAAATTAGAGCGGATGAAATCGCGACTTGTTTATTATATATCAACAAGGTATTATAGATGTGACGCATCAGCTGTGGTTACGCTAGTGATTAATTCTGTATCTCTTGAGCAAATCGCGATTGCTATAAATTCATCATAACTGTCAAGTTAGATTAAAACAAAAACGAATCCCTTATATTTTACCTTAACTTTAAATGGACTGTGAAATCAGAAATTTTTTAAAGTTATTATTTTAAAACAAATATTATACGCGCGCTCAAGTTAGTTTGTGTTGGCAATATTTTTGGCTTACTTAAATTTCAAATTAAAAAAATCTAAATATTGGTTGAACATAATTTTTCAAATTTCCAATGAAAAATCTATTAATGCTAACTGACAACTAAGGCAGAGACTTTTAACCCTCCTCCCAAGCCAATGACTATATTATTACCTCTTCCAGCGAAAATAAAATTAGCAATAAAAAAGGGATTCAAAAAACTCCTTATATCCCCCCTCCTCCAATTTTATTCAAATAACGATAGCATTACTAAAACTGCCAGCATATCTCCAATTTCAACGGCGATCTTGCGTCATAATCCCCCCACCCCACTGGAAGTTATAATAAAAAAAGGTGACGTCTAAAATGCTCTGTTAGGTCCATCGCACTGCTCGAATCATAATCATATATCCCATTTGAAAATTATCTTCCACCCTTTTGGGCATGTATATTAGCTTTCATAATGTTAGCTTTCAAATTAGCCTTTTCCCGGTTTGGCTAAATTTTTAGACCCAGCCCATTTGCAATTAAGGTTGTCCGGCCTGGCCAGTAGTATTGTTAAAAAGCCCGCTTTGGATTGATATTTCAAAACGGCCCGATTAAAATTTTAGCTAAAATATAATTATGTTAGCATTGAGATTTGACAAGCAGATGTCCAAGTATTTATACCGCATATGAACAAAATCTTTAGGCTTACATAATGTTATTTTGTTTATAATCTTATTCGGACCTTTTTTTAAAATCCACACGAATCGGGCTTTTAAACAACACTACTGGCCAGGCCCGGCCCAATTTTAATGTAAAGTCTAAGCCCAAAATATATTTAGTTGATGAACACTATAATAAACAACCATTTATAATAACGAGGAAACTACACTATATGGATTATGTCACTTCTATCAAATATCAGAAATTCATCAACAATACAAATCAAAAATATTTTTTTAAAGGTTTGGCCCAATTAAAAAAATTCAGACGTTGCCAGGCGTTAGACCTCTAGTTATAAATAATGTTGTCAATGACCTATAGGGAGGGGTAAAAATGCCTGCAATAAAAAGCCAATCAAAATCTTGATTAATGTAATACTTATCACAAGATTGATTGATATGGCATTTTTACTATAAAATCAAATGTTTTGCAGTGAAATAATTCTTAGATGAAATTACTATATATAAGATATATAAAATAAAGTTCAATCAATAAATTAAAATTTTTAATTAGGCAATTCAGTAAGTTTATGAAAATTAATATATACAAAAAAAACATAATAGTTTAAATACAAATGAAACACTTTGATGAAGTAGAATGTAAGTTCGAAGTAAGGTGTATAAAGGTGGAAGAGATAGATGGGATTCCAGAGTGGATCTACAAGGAAGTAGGCTGGACTACTAATGATTGCACATTTCTCAAGATATGCTACGATATAGATCCCAAGGGTTGGTTTGTGGCTGTCACCTCGAATGAAGACATCATTGGTTTAATTTTTTTTATTCAAAAATATTATAAATTTTGTTCAAGGAAAACATGCCAAACCTTTTTTAAATAAAATTTAATCAAATAAATTAATGAGTGATTCTTTTCAATTATATAATTTTTCTCTTCCTTACTATTTTTTTTTAATAATTTACGAATTATAATATTTTACTTGAACATGATGTAAGAATTGACTAATTCCATTAACTTTCAATGTTAAAGTAATTCGCAACACAAGTCATCTTATAATTTTATCGGGGAGATATAGTTTTATCTTTATAAAATTTAAACATGCTTAATAAATTGTTACAATTTAAAAATTTTTTTTTTATTAAATGTAATAGCGTGAGAGCCATGTCTCATTAGCCTCATTCTTTGGGGTTAGACAATCTATCATCGAACCTAATCCAAACTAGATAAATAAATTAGCTAACTAGTTTGTTAATATTTTGGCAGAACAGCACTGAATTTTAATTAATGCAATTTCATTCAATTATAATAATAAGTTATAATTAATTAATTACACGATAAATCAATAATAATAAGTATAACACGATTTTCAACTAACCTCTTCAGATTTTTTAAAAGATTTTTTGATTTCAAACTCACTAAAAGTCCGAGATATGGGTGTTCAAAGTATAAAATTTTTATTAAATTTTTGAATCTTGATAACATCTTTAAAATTTGCTGAGCTAACATATTCATTCAAATATGATTAGTAACTTTGATTGCTCTTTAATATTATATGAAAATATAATTATTGAAAAAATTATTAAGTGTAAATATGGTAAGTGTGTATATCAGGAAATCGGTATTTTTTTAAATATAAATACTTATATCAAGATAATATGAGGATAGAGATTCAACAAGTTTTAACGTTATTTATGTTTAGGGACATAAACGGCCCAATTTCTATCTTACTACAGTATTTTAACCTAAATAACTTTTATCTCTAAATTAAAGTCATAATGCCAGTATTTTTAAAAATATCTAAGGAGATCAGCTCGAAAATCATGTTGATTTATTGTGAAACTCCCCATATGTATTCTATAATTTGATAAAATGGAAGAAAAAAAAATAATTTTTAGTAATTAATTATTTATGGCCTGGGTTAGTGATATAAAATATAAATTAAAAAGTGTACCCTTGGGAGATTTTGCAGTGTATAAATATATTCCCATACAAAAAATTAAAATTGATAAATTAACGTTTAGATAATTTGACATGAGTTTTTCCAGTAGCCTGCAATTTTTTAAACTATATATTTCAACCGCATAACAAATACCTATTTTTATTGTTATTCGGCCACACTGGTTAAAGATTGCTCTAAAGCACCATTTTTATTTTTACGGCGCATTATTTTTAGTTGGCCAATCATTTTCCTAGAACTATTTTTCATTACAATTTTTCCATAAGTTGCAAATTCCCCCCTCCCCTAATCCTTATTTCATAATTCTTCAACTTCTGTTTCAATTTTCCTACGAATTTAATTTCTATTATTTTATCATTAAAGATTTTTTTAAAATCTATTTATGTGAAACAATAAATAAAATTATAAATATTTAATTTATTTTAGTTGATTTTTAATTTTATAGTAAACATAATGCTCTACAGTATCGTAGCTACGGGGGTTGTTTTGGGGTTTGGATCCCTTCCCAGAGCAAAAAAATACAAATACTGAATTCTTATCAATCTTTCTATAATTCTAATGATAAATTTTGGTTTATATTTTTATTTTGTTATCTTTTATCAATAGTAATATTTGAAAAAACATAAAATTTAGTACTGTTTGCACATATGGATTAATAGATTTATGGTTATATTATTGATATTTATTTAATATGCCAATGTTTTACATAATTCAATAAGATTATTGTACAACACGTAAATTAAAATAAATATATCTCACAAGATAGCAAACTTCTTTTTTTATTTAAGCTTTTATTTATAATAGTAAATTATATTATCATATTAATTAAAATATTATAAAATTATTTAAAATAAAAATTAAAAAACTATATAATTAAAATAGAATATTATAATTGGGTTCCCCAAAAGGAATCATAATTATGTCTAAAAATTTTAATTTAAGTTTTTTGGCGCAAATTTAAAGATTCTCTGTTTTGTATGTAAAAAACCGTATTTTATTGCCTAGATCTTTTAAAAAATATGTTAATGGCGGAAAATGACCATTTATAGAAGTCACTATTGGTGTGAATATGAAGTTAATAAAATTTTTAAATTTGTTACTTTTTAGTTTCTGTCTGTTTTAGTAGGTTGATATTTAAGTTTAGGAGGAATAAATAGACACATGCGTAGTTTTTTAACGATTTACGAAAGCCCAAGGTGTGCTTGTCATACCATCAGGTCTTAAACCATCACATAGATTTGTGGGTTTAAGATAATTCGGTTTGTGTGCGGCTGTTAAACCTCGATTTATTATAGTTTATTGCTGTATGGCTTTGATGTCGTCCCTGACTAAATATACAATTAAGGTCATGCTTACCCTTTGAATCAACCGGTGATTTGCATTTGATACAAGCATGAGGCTGACAATGTCACAACCTAGACTCAAACCAATGGCTACTTTCAGTTGTTCGTCTGATAAGAGATTAGCAAGCTTATGGAGTGATTCTAACCATTCATAAACATCAAGTCTATCGGTTGATTGAAAGAGTTGAATGCAATATAAAGTTTCTTCTGATAATAGATTACCAAGGTTACAACTAGGGAGTGATTCTAAATTCATACACCAAGTCTATCAGTTGATAAGGAGTTGAATGCAATAGAAAGTTGGATTGACTGATATCTATTTGGTATTTTAAAAGTAAAGGTGTGAAAAATATTTTGTGCATGTTGATTAATGATATATGAATTCAGTAAATTAGGAGTATCAAGGCCAAGTTTCATAGAAGAATTTTAAAAGGAGGTAAGATGAAGGCTATTGAAAGCGTTTTTGAAATTTAGTTTATATATTAATGGTTTGGTGGTGGGTTTTCTATATATATTATTAAATTATGAGCCACAATTTCACATCCGCCCTTAATCCCGAAACCTAGTTGATAAGAGTTCAAAATGTTGACAACATCATGTTTATACGTTCGATTATGATTTTGGCTATTAATCTTCTGGAAAAGGAGTCAATTGTAATGGGACGATACCGCCATCTAGTTTGGATAAAGCGATTAGAAGTGCTCAAAGGATTTGGTGATTTTGTGATGTCCTTATTAAAAATGTTATTGCAAAAAGTTGTTAAAACTTTAATGACAGAACTATGGGAAGGATTTTTTAAATTATAGCATTGAAATAAGAGAGTCTGAAACCATCAAGACCAATGTTAAAATTTTGTTGAAAGAATTGATAGCGTTGATATTTCTTCATTGGTAAAAATTATGATCTGGTATATTGAGGGGATGGGGAGATTATATCTGGAAGCCTCATCTCGATATTATTTAACATTTGTATGTTATATCATTTACTTGTTTTTTATTAATTTGGGTGTAGTTATTCATTTGAATAGTGTCAAAATTATCTATATGTTATTTTATTTGTTCAGGTAATGAGGGCTCTTTTTTAACGGAACGTATAAGACATTTGTGAGAGAAAGTATTCCCATGATTTTAATCAATTTAAGTTGTTATTAACTTTTGTGATAAGCTTTGTAACAAAATTTGAAATTAGGTTTCTAGATTTATTGGGTAGATTTGTCAAGGTGGGTCCCTTTTTCCATTTGAAAAATTTTTTAAGAAAATCTATGTTAATATGAGAGGGATGGGACTTAGTAATATTTAATAAAAGTTTGAATAATATTATAATTTTGATAGTTGAAGGTTTTTGAGAGGAAGGACACGTTATCCCTTTGTGTTTATATAAAAGATTTTCCTTTGATTAATTTTGCACGAATATTACAAAAATGTGAAAGTAGTAAATTAATGAGAAGTGGAGCCAGTAATTTGGATCCTGCACATTAAGACAATTATAGGCCAACAATATAGATTAGCACGGTTGCCAGCAAGTAAAAAAATTGGATTGTTTTATGAAAGAAACTTTATTTAAATGTGTTATTACCATTAAAGATCATTGATTTATTCAAATTATTTGATTTTTATTTTCAGCTGGGAGGATAGGTACAAAAATAATCATTTATTTATATGAATATGTATATATATAAATTGGTGTTTCAATTTCTTGTTACATGTTTGATGTATAATGTGAAAGTGGTAAACTCAAATAAACGGGTTAACGAAATGACGGGTAGAAAATTTTAAATTCCAAGCTGAAATTCCCTTCCCTCAAAGATAAACCTGTCCAATCATGGGCCGATGTCCCGTTAACGGGGGGGGGTCTAAGTGAAAGCCCCTTAAGCTATTATATTTAGATTCCCCCTATAATTCCTAGCTTTGTCAATGATGCTATATAATTGTTGCAATATTTTAATTAATTTTGACTATCTTTGTAAAAGCTCTTATAAAATTTAAAAAATGGAGTTAGTCATACACCATTTTCTAGTTGCTTTGCCATTTGCCATTTCACTCAGGAGTCAAAAATACTTTAAAAGGAATTCTAGAATATCCTGCATCCATTTTTATGTAAAAAAAATTTTCATGTTTTTAAGTACGTAAGGGGCCCAAAAATATTTTTTAAAAGGATAATAAAATAACCTAGTTTCGACCAGTTAACTCTTTTTTCTTAATTAAAAACAAGAGATTATTAGATAAGTGAGTAGAACCACGAGAACCATCATTACTTTAACTATATATTTTTTTTTATCCTTTTGTTTTGATCCCCGGTTTTATCTGAAACTGGACGAGTTTAGACTTAATAATAAAAGGCCAAGAGATATGAATACAGATTAATATATTAAAAATAATGGCAATTAGATATTACTAATTATGAAAAGAACCCAAAAATAGTATATTTATTTCCTCTCTGGTACGCTTTATAATAATTTAAGGAACCTTGTTGAGTGCCAACTTAAACGATAAATATTCGTTCGCTGGCTTGTTCGTAGTCTCTAAGAAGCACAGATTCCGAGGAGTAGGAAAGAAACTATTAGACAATATGTTTAAACACGTTGCTCATAGATGTTTGGGCATCAATTCCGTCGAAGAAAGAGTCTCCTCAAATCTTAAAATGGGAATGACTCAACCATTATTTAAAAGTATACAAAACAAACAATATATTAAATTTTTTTACTTTATACAATATCAATCTGCATACTATTGCTTTATTAGAAGAGATAGTTTAAACAGTGAAAAGGGTGACTTTTATTGAATTTTATAAATGTGATTACTTTCGTATTAGATTAGTAATTATTGGTCAATAGGCATAATATTCTATTTGTTTCAAATAATTTAAATTTAATAGTAAAGAATGAATAGTAAATAATTTGTTTTGTCCGAATATGAATTCGAGTCAAATTAATCGAATTCGAATAATATGTTTCATCCAATGTCCAAATCTGTTTTAACTTTTACTTTTTGCTAGCTCTAGTAAAAGTCTTGACTTCGGATGTAGAGTTAATAAAATTTAATTATTTACACTCCCGAAGCATATGACCCAGTTTATCTCAATTATAACTATTACCCCCCTCCTCCGAGACTCAAAATTCTGTTTTATTTTTATTTTCCTTCCCCGAGAGTTCCTTCTCGGCTCTTTATACGGTCTCAGCACTTAATTATTATTAAAATTATGGCTATCAGAATTAAAAATTGATTTGCCTACACAGTAGCGTACGCAGGAATTTGGTCTGGGGGGGGGATAATAAATTTTTTTAAGAAATATTATTGTTTTTTAAAAATATCAAGCATAAATTTATCAGGACATAACTATTTCTAATACAAAATTTTAAATTAATGTGAATTATAAAAAAATTATATGTAAAGAAACACTTAAATGACCCAAAATAGAAATTTGAATTTTTTGAGCTTTAAAATTTATATATAAAGTATAAAAAATTTAAATATTAGAAATATAAATTAATACACAAAAAGCTTAGGGAATAATTGTATTTTGTATGTTATATATTTACAATGTAAAATTTAATCTTCGTTGGGATTGAGCTAATTTTTCAATTATCTCATCCCTGCTTGTTATCAAATGCCTATGAATATTCAAAAGATCCAAACCTTTCAATCTACTTTCAAAAGTTGTACTTCTTGGTATGTTTTTCAGAGATCTGCAGGCCTGGCCCTGGGCTAGACAGTATGGCCGGGCCCGAAATTTTTAAAAATAAACACCCGGGCTGAGCCTAATTTTTTTAAAAAAAACATTTAGGCGTTGAAATTTTTTTTTAACAGTCTATATTTGAAATCGTTATTATTAGCTATAAAAATCAAAAATAAATATAATTTATTTTTAAAAAATCCGGGTCGGGCCTGAAAATTTTATTTTAAAAAAGGCCGGGCCGGGCCTGAAAATTGAGCTTAGCCGTAAAAATCTTTAAAAAAATCCGGATCATGCCCTGCAAATGGTACCTCTGCAAGGCTCTGTTATTCTTCTTAAAAAAAAGAATGTTCTCTCATTTTTTACTTTTGGGAAGAGTTGCTAATATATATAAACCCTTTTAATACATTGGGAATATAATCTAAAATGTGTTGGAAATAATGCAGAGCATCTATAGCATTTTTTGGGACTGTGTCAACCATAGTTAATCTTATAAACATAGTTATTCAGCTAATAAAGCATCATAAGATACTTTAACATCTTCATGATAAAAATCCAACAAATATTTTTTTTCTATCACCATCTGAAAAAGGTTGGGAAGGCTTTTATAGAAATAATATTTGCAGATTGGTAAGTGCTGCATAATGAATTAAAAACCATTCATTTATTTGGTTTATAAATGTATTTGTATCTAAGATATACTTCTACTGATCCTATATTAATGTTTTAACTATGAGCTTGCCTTGCTGTAAGTCGAGTGAGACATTAAACACGTATAGCTCTGCTTTTGACTTAACAATAACATATAAAATATGAAATTCTTCATAAACATTAGCCCTAATTTCCTTGAGTTCTAATAAAATGCTCTTCGCTATTCTCATCTTCTTAATCAAGTCATAATGATTTTGAAAAGTAATACATAAAATAGTTGTACATTAATGAGAAAAAAAATTTGGAATAAGCATTGTATCCAATAATTTTCTTGCTTCTAAGGAAAAATTTCTTTCAGGCCATTGTGATATGTCAGTAATAGCAAATAATCGGCTCTTCTAAATCCATAAAAGCTGTTACTGCTTGATGGCGGAGACTCTATCTCGTAGGACAAGGTTGCAATTTCTTTCTCCATGTTGGACAATTTCAGAATAATTATTATTTGACTAGAAATTTAAAAATGGTAGATAAATATTACGCCACTAAAAATTTGAAAATAATAAGATAATATTACGCCGGAAAACTTGAAATCGAAATTAATTGATAAACTTAGTGATGAATGTGATAATAAATATAATTAATTATATATTTAATATGAGATAGGAATAAATATTAACAAATATAAATTAATATAGTACTGTGTAAATTTAATTCAAAACATTTCCATATTTATTAATGATTTGAAAATAAAATTATTTGACTTGTAAAAAGTTGTTAAAATAACATATTTATATATTCTTATTAATTTTTACAAATTAAAATTTTTATTTACAAATTAAAATTTTTATTTACAAAAGAATTAAAAAATATGGAAATGTTTTAAATTAAATCTGCACAACACTCTAGACAAAAATATTTTTGAAAAATATATCCGGCATCTGCATTTTTTTGTTTGGGGGGGGGATTTGTCCCCCTGCCCCCCCGCTGCGTACGCCAATGTGCCTACATCACTATTCATACCCTATTTAACTCCTGAACCGTCAACCATGTTACCTTACCCATCACACCTTTCTCTTTTTACATCCCTCAATGGTCAAAGTCTGCCCCATTATTTTTACACTGCGACCTTCCCATTCTCCTACCCCAAATTATACATATCCATATTACTAATATTACTAACGCTCCAAAAATATTATATTGAATTACCCACTGCGAATCTGAGTGGCGCGTTTATCAAGATAATATTAACTACAAGTGAAAATCTTTTCTAAGTATAATTAATTCGCTCTCAAAAAATCGCATGTCTTATTAAGAATAAACAATAAGATATACTTTGTGCCTTAAAAATTAGCTTGGCTTTATAAAATAGATTAATATATTTTTAAATTTCTTCAAATAATTAGGTCTCATTCGTCATTTTTAGATTATTAAAATAATTTTTCTGTTTAAAATTATATGTGCAATAAATTTTGTCTATATATTTTGTAGGAATTACTTTATAATATTTAAAGTTATTATACCATTTAAATTATCTCATTCTTTCGAATCACCGTCTATATGACAGGATTTTCACTGGATGCAAATCTCTTTCAAAAACCTTACACCTTTTTAATTATAATGGTACCATAAATTTTAAAGAGAATAACTTAAATTATTTTATTTCTACTACCAACTATCAAAATATTGTGTATATATAAGTTATTTTTTTTGAGTATGAATTCAATTAAAAACCCTCTCATTTACAATGAATGCATTATTATAATATATTGTTTGGCAGTTTTAACACTTTTAAATTACATTTTAAAGGAGAGCAGACATTACAGTTTTTTCTTGGAAAATAATGTCTATGATTGTATGCAATATATTTCATCCAAAAACTTAATAATTAATTCTCCCCTCCCCCAATAAATTTATTCTACCCCCTCAAAGGCGCCTATCCCCTCCCCCTTATAAAATTGCATGCAACCTATTCCACCCCCCCCCCCCCCTGCCCTTTCCGCTCACGTAGACACTGGTTAGAATAATGTATTATTCAATTCATCATTGTTTTTGACTAGGCGTATAATAAAAGAGAACACTAAAAATTTATAATTTATATTCTCCACCTTAGTTTCCATATTCAAAGGATCTTTAATACGCAACTGTCCGATACTTGATTCTTCAACAAAATATGCATCCATTGATGATCTTACATCATTACCTATTACAATTAATGGAATGACGTGTAATCAGTGCAATATTAAAAAGCAGGACCACCTCCGGAATATTTATGGGACAAACCTAGAGTTAGAGATAAAGGAAACCACCGAAAAAAGTTATATAAACGCAACATTTTTATTGATTTTAAACTATTTTTGACAGATCATTTCTGCAGATGCCTGAGCACTAGGAATACTGGTTTCACAAAATATATAGATAGCATGGCAATACCAAGAAATGAAGATAGTTATTTGAAATTTATGGATGGCATGGATATCGATTTAAAAAGCCTATATGATTACGATAAGGCGATTCACGGTGGGGTGACTAGAGAAATTTTTTTGAAGGCCATTATACAGTTATCTGTGAAGGTTTACTTACGTTGATGTAAAAAAAGTTTATTTTATATTTAAGTGTTTACGTAAATTTGTTAATTTTACTTTGTTTATGCATCTGCTTTTCCTTAAAAATGCATTGGCAAGATAGTTAATAATTGTTTTATTTAAACTAACACAATAAAATATGTTTGTGATACATCACATTAACTACTTTAAAATAAACTATTTATTTAAAGAATGACCCGGCATACAAAGTAAAATGTATAGTAGCAGTTAAAAGCACTGAAACGATGGCAAACGAATCGCAAGCTTCATCTGCGCAGATATGCGGTTACGGAATTATACGCCCTAGATGGATGCCAACTTCAGCCAATCATGAAATGGTTACTTCCCCTTGCACCAATGATTCGATTCATCTAACTTCTGAGCGTTTCATGATTATAGGCCCGTTATACGCCGATAGTTCAAATATTGCCAACAAATTATTAAAAGCTCTCCTAGACTCGGTCCCATCCGAATGGTCCATTAATGTTGAGTTAACCGTTCCTTTCAGGGCAAATGACGGATTTGCCTGTAATTCTCACGATTCATCCCTCAATCCAAATTTCTTGTATGTGGCTGCTACCAAAGCGTTAGGACTTACTAAAGGAACAGATTGTTACAGAATGTATAAAAACGATATTCTGGAAACAGTGAACATGTGCGAAGAGAATCTTGAAGAAAGTGAACCTATAAAAAATAATAATGAATATGCTAACGGAAAACTAAATCTTGTTCCTATGCCTAACATTTTAATGGAAAAGGTTTATTCTTTTGTGAGCTCGGATTGTTTCTTAATTTGAACAACTCCGATCTAATAGTTTTTAGCAGAATATATTACTAAAATGCCTTTAATAGCTATTTAAAATATAAATTAAATATTTTAAATTAAATGACAATTTGAAATTCGTTTAAAATATGAATAAATTTAATCCTAAAAGATATTAAAGTTTATATTTATATATAATATATAACTTTTAATGATTTTTAATTTATTTAACTATTATAATAACCTTAATAATTTAATAGGCCTATGAAATAAAAAAAATCTAAAATAAATTACTAAATGGTTACTTATAGTTATATAATATTAAATAATAAATATTACAACAGAAATATCGGCGGATTACAAAAATTTAAATGTGATAAGGGAAACAGCTCATTAAAAATAACCCTTTTTTAAAAAATTTGGATTAATATTAAATTAATATTTTTTATTTTTAGAAATATAAGATGATTTTTAAAAATTGAACAAGCGTAAAACACACGTATTCTTTAAATAAGAAACACGTTCACATCAAAGTTCGTCAAAATTAAAGCGAACGCCGTTCATGAATTTAAAAAAAACTTTGTCCGCGTTCGTTTATAACATTATAATCTCAACATGTATGTGATAAGCTAATCTACGTTGATATACAATCCCGAATGTTAAATTTTTTAAATAAGTCTCTTAAATGAAATAATTAACCTTTACTCTGGAGGTAGTGTTCTTGTTGACTCAAAGGGACGGCATAGCCTACACTGCCGTTCATGCAAAGGCGCATCTCTAGACACAATCAATGCAATTCCATTATTCAACGCGCCCCTTATTCCCAAATTCCATTAATCCTCAGACCTCTCGGTCATATAAGATGTTGGAAAACATCCAGTTGGCATAACCCAAATTCTTTGGAAAAGGGGTCCTAAATTGTTATTTTAACATCTTCTCAAAGAGCTGTCCAAAATAAATAAATATTCGGAAATATCCAAAAAACACTACACAATATTTGGTGGTCGAGCCTTATCCATAAAATTATCGATTAACCCGAAAGATTTTTCTTAACTTAGGCAAAGGCTTTATCGTCATACATAAATCTAATAGTTTCATTGAAGCCTCCTTGGACCAACCTAACTTTTTTAAACATATTTATATATCGTTAATATTTTATTTTTTTTAAATCTTTTATGTATAATGTATTTAAATTATTACATGTTTTGATTCGAGTTAATAAAGATATAATATCAAACAAAATATACTGAAAAATTGTATATATTTCGTATTGGCATATGGAATTCATGGGGATTGAGAATCTCTTTTTTTTAAATCATACTTAGGGTGATTTTTTTTAAAAAATCTGATTGGAAGGAAAATGTATTCTATCTAATAAAATAATAATTTTTCTTAAAAATTTAAATTCGCAGTTTTCAAATCTCAATCTTTCATTAATAAATTAGCTTTAATATTTCAAATCCCAGTCTTTATATTATAAGTTTGAATCAAACAATAAACAATGAATAAAATAACAAAAATGGTCAGTACAAAATCTAAAATAAAACAATAATGACATCGATCATATCGATGTTTGACTATAATATTGTAATAACATATTAAATAAAACTAAATATATAATCTACGAATCTACATTACAACATTTCTTGATTGACATTGGATATAAAATTATATGTATATAAGTGAAAATACACAATTATACCCACATTTATATTGATCTTTCATTTAAATTAAAAAAAATACACATAAATTGGAAATGTCTCCGGATTCTTGTTTGATTAAAACTCTCATATTTCCCATTCTCATTAAATGATTTAAAATGGAGAGATTCCGAACGCCATGGATTACATATCCCGATATGACACATATAATATGTAGGGATAAGGTTTTTTCGAATAAAAAACAAACCTTATTTTTTTCGTCTTTTTTAAAAAAATTTATTGCTTTAAAATTTATATTTTATTGCAAATTTTTTATTTTCACAAGAATTTAATTTAAAATATTCTTTTATTGAAAGATAGGGTTTTTAAAAACGGCTATCCAGAAAAATTATACCCAATACTAAAGATTTTGCTAATAAATGGCTATATCTATTAGGGAAATCTCGAGGCTTAGGAAATATTTATCAGGCTAAAATATTGATTTAGCCGTTTTTCGAATCGTTTAAGAACACTATTAAAATATATATAAACAGCATGTCAACTCGGTCATTGGTAGGTTATTGTGAAATTCACCGTGGATATTTCCCACTACACACTAACAGTTGTAGATGTTGGAATATCTAGTAAACAAACTGCCAAACTTTGAGAAGGTACACACTATTTCCTACATTTACACAAAGTGGCACCATCAACGAGTTACGCGTCCTCCCATAAGCTTGAGCTAGCAAATATGAGTTTTTGTTCTATATTGTAAATATATTACCTAAATAATGAAAAATTTAAAATATCATTTCTACTCCATTTATCATTTCTACTCCATTTATCATTTCTACTCCATTTATCATTTTTACTCAGTTTATATTTTCCATTTTGCTACTACTCAAAGACAAAATATTGCTTTGAACATAATTTATTAAAATTTCCTCTTTTCTCCCGCAATAAAAAGTTTTGGGATTGCTGAAATTTTTATCGGAGCATATTTCAATATAAGAAATGTAAAAATTAAAAGTTATTATTTTTTAAAAAAGTTAAAATTTCTAATTTTTATAAATTATTTCGATTGTTCGTTAATTATTCTCACCCAACACTTACCGAAATATTCATGTTTTTAAAATATAAAATTTTAGTAAATTTTTTATTTTTATGTTATAAAAATAATAACTAGATTGAATATTTTTTTTTTCTATTTTCCTATTATCGTCACATTTTTTTTTCATCCTTAGAACTTTTTTTATCAAAAATTCTAAATGAACAACATACTATTATGGATTAAAAAACAAAAAATAAATAAAACAATGAAAAGAAAAATGTAATCAACAAAAAAAAACACGAAAATAAACAATGAAGAATATATTTTAAAAAAATTTCAAACTTAAATGGACATGTTGTTGCCCCTAGTGTACTGATGAGAAGGGAATTAAGTATATAATATTACGGGATCCGGCTAACTCAGCTGAACTTTGTTCATAATAAATAAAGGAAGGCGTCTAACCAGTAATACCTGATTCCATTCATTATTCCAAGTAGTGTTATTAAACAGCTCGTTTTGAGCCGATTTTTAAAAACGGCTAACTCAATATTTTGGCCAGAAAAATATTAACTAAGCCTCGAGATTTCGATAATATATGTATAGACCTTTATTTCTTCTCTGAGCAATCTTCAGGCTTGTGTAATATTTTTCTAGGTGAAGTATTGAGTTCAGTTTAACATCACCAATTCTAAGTATCCAGGTTGTAAGATAATATTAAGGTAAAGTAGTACAACATAGATATTTAAGTAATAGAAATAAAAGTATCATGATTTAGTTATATAAAGAGTTAAGAGTTTTAATTACAAATTATCAGAAGTAAAAATGGCTAATAAATTTAATTACTACCAAAAGCAAAGATAAAAATTAAGATTAATCAGAAAGTGATTTGCATCCCGTACATATTATACCTTTTTGGTCAATTTATGTGTGCTTTTATAATAGCCAATCACTATATAAAAGGCAGGGATAATTAAATCTATATATTGTACGACCAATCCAAAGGCTTGTAATTTAGCTAACCCACATGGTAACAAATATCTCAATGTATTGAACGATGTTTATATATAAAAAAAACCCTTTGCAACAAAATTTGCATCATCAGCGAAATTAAAAATGAAAGATGACACTTAATATATATTATATTTTATTTCAATCATCACATTTATCATCAACGTAAAGTAGTTTATGAAAGATCTTAATATATTTTGAGTTATGTATTAAACACAACGCTTTCTAATTCTAGAAAATTTAAAAGGAAAAGCCCTTATATTTTATAGTGATAGTTTTTAACCGCAAAAATTTTTTTATAAAATTCGAAAATCTTATACAACAATTTGAGCTTTAATAAAAGTGTGTTCGATCTCATTTATCATCCTGCTGCTGGCGTAACGATAAAGGCGCTTGCTACTACTATGTCTTTCAAAGCAAGTTGATAAGTAGAAACACCTTCTGGACCTAAGATTTATTTTTATCAAAAATAGTTTTCAAATAAAGTTTAATATTATTTGTATGGCAAAATAATATTATTATTTGTGACAATCCTTGAAATTGGAAAATTGATCAGATCAGACATGAGAATTTGTTAAATATATATTATGGAATTATCTGTATAATGATATTTTTTGCCAGGTTGAACTCTTTATATCGTAGCACTTGACGGCAGAGTAGTGGTTATATTTAATGAATAACAACCTTATATTGGTAATCATTAAATATATTAATATTCCGACATTAATTTTAAAAAAATTATTCAAAATGAATGTTAAAACTTATAAATATTAATATCATCTAAAGGGTGTACAAAAAGTTTAATATTAAATTATTTGATATATTTTAAAAGATTGTCTAGAAATATTGATCTAAAAATTGTGATATATAGTATTAAATTAATTCAAATAATATCCGCTGCCCACGATTCGAGTAAAAGGTTTATAAAACATAAATCTATTTTTTAAAAAATTAACACTTGTTTTTATTATAAAATATAACGACGCACGAAAGAATCAGCTGGTCTTTTTTTAAATTTTATTGAGGTAGAGTAGTATTACTTATTAAATAAAATTAACATATACATCTAATAAAAATTTGTGTTTAAAAAAAATATTAAAAATTAAGGTATTTAATAATATAATATATTATTTTTTATTATGATAAAATTTGGATATTTTAATATTCTCAAATGCTATTAATATATAATTAACTCGTTCGCATACACCGAAATGAGTTACTATACTATTTATAAGTGCTGTAAACGTTACCTCCAAAAAGAAACGCGTTACCGTTACTCGTTACATTGGGAAAAAAGAACGCGTTACCCTTACTCGTTACCTTTTTAAAAAAGGAACGCGCGTTACTGACTTTTCAAAAAAGTAACGTATTACTCGTTACTTAAAAAAATTAAATATTATATTCAAAAATATATTTATTTTTTCTTACAATATATAATATAGACAAAACTATAAAAAATAATACATAAAATGATGAAATCTTATTATAAAAATTTTTCATATATAATATATAATCATAAGATAACATTTTTTTGTAAAAATTTTTTATTTATTTTTAGCAATAATTGATTTTCAAAATTTTCATCAGACAAACAAGAGCGCTTAGTGCTCAACACAGCCTTCGCCGTGCTAAACACACGTTCAATTGGAGCAGAGGATGGGAGGGTGGTATTATATTTAATAAATAAAAATTTTAACTCGGGGAATTTATTAAAAATATTTAAAGAAGTATCTTTATTTTGAAAAAAATTTAATAAAACATCTTCACAAGGATTTTCATTAATTTCCTCATCAAAAAAAAATTTATCTTTATCAAAAAAAAAATTTTAATATTTGTTTTGGATAAGGGAATCAGGTCTGCTCTTTCTCTATCAAGATCTTTTCTCAAAATGGAAATAAGATCTTGCATTCTTTGTTTATTCATTTCTGATTTTATCCAGGGCCAATCTAATTTAAAGAGTGGGTGAATCATTGCTGATAGTATATAGGGTTAAATTTTCTTCATCAGAAGAATCAACTATTATAGAGTTTGGCATATATTCTTAAAATAAATTATAATATAGAAAAATAATATTAATATATACTTTGAATTTTGATTGAATATTAGTTAGATTAAAATTTGATTGAAAATAACGAGCGAAAATTTAAATAAGAATGAAAGGAATGGTGGTTGATATGAATTAAAAACTCGGTTTATTATTTATATTAAAAATAAATAAAAGTAATTTTATAGCACAATAAAATATGTTTTTTTTATTAATATTTTTTTAAGAAAAAATTTAAAGTAACGAGTAACGTTTTGCGTTACCGTTACCCAAAAAAAAGAAACGCGTTACCGTTACTCGTTACTTCTAGAAAAAGGTAACGTATGACGTTCCTTTTCTTCAAAAAAAGCGTTACCGTACAGCACTAATTTTAATACAATAAATTTATTTTACTCTTTTTCGGTGCCCGAAATATATATATATATATTCAGATATTATATATGTTTCTGTTGCCAAAATTTTTTAAAATAACTATATTTTATTATAATTTTTATAAAAAGAATTTTTTTTTATTAAACTGGAAATTTGATGGAATTTAAAAAATATAAGATACTTTATTTATTTATCAATTTAGCATCCTTTATTCTTATAATGATTACTAAATACTACAAGATTTTATCAACAAAACTTCTTTTTTTTAATATATTTAAAAGTTAGAAATAAATGAATGAGTTTTTATAAATGGAAATGTGAGATTGTAATAAAAATAATAAAATTTATTTATATAGACAAATATACCTGGAATTGCTTTTCCATAAATTATTGAAGAACAAGTGAGGATTGAAGCAATGAATAATAACTAGGGTCATCAAAATAATTTAGAAAAATAATGAATTTTAAATTATATAAATTCCTTACCATTAAGTATCCTGAATAAATCCGTACCATTATTTTATTGCGTTTTAAGAAGTCTAAAGAATGTAATTTTATATGAAATTATATAAAACTAATTTGAAGAGAATTTACACAATAAAATAATTTTACGTGAAACAAAAAAATCCAAAAAATTTATCTAGTACAATAATTATGCATTTATAAATAATTTAGTGAAAATTAAATGGCATTGACCAGATTGAAGCCTACAAAGAGGGTAGTTGAAAAATATTTTAAAAAATATCCAATATTTTGAGAAAAGATATGATTTCAATGATATTTGATATAATTATAAAAGTTATGATAATAAATGATATATTAAAATTAATTTAAATATATAAATATAGATGATATATTTACAGACTTTGTTATATTTTCAACATTCATAAAAACGGAGAATTTATAAGTAGTATCTCATCAAAAAATAGAAGTTTTCTACCTCTAATCAAGCTATAAATTTTTTAAATATTTGTAATTATGTATTTCGATTCCTTATTCAAATTCCCTAGTAGAGAATATATAGTTTGGCGAAAAAAAGTCGTTCTTCGCTCTCATTTGAAGGAGCTGAATTAATGATAAAATTTTCATATGAATTGTGAAGAATTCGCAAAATTCATTTCTAAAGGTAATATTTAAAATAAGATCTATTTTTCCGAAAAATATGTAAAGATTTATATTTAATTTTTTTATATTTGATTTTATAAATATGAAAATTGTTGAAATAAAGATTGATAAATTTGTAATTGATAAATTAAATTCACCAAAACTTATATAAAATGTTATTGCGTTTGTCCTAAGTAAAAAATACATATAAACTAAAAAAATATCTATACATGTTTCTATGGATAAAACATTTTTTATTTATAATTTTATCCCTTATATTTTAGAACTTTTTTAAGATCCTTCTAATATGTAAAGATGGGCCTTCATTTAATAAAAGAACTGCACCTGATACTTACTTCTTTGCAAGTTTAGTTTATTTTAGGTTGCCAATTTGTCGTGTCTAACAATACTCCCTTTTATTCTTGTTGATTATTTTGTATAACTTATTTAAAAAAAAATACGTGGTTCTCTAATTTTATTCTTTTAATATGATTTTATATTTATTCCAAAAGGACATTACATGGTACTATATTTTTATTATTTAAATATTATCCTATATCTATTCACAGGGATCTTTCCTTTTTTTGAAGTTTACCAGTTGGGCTCCCTGAACAATATTCCATTTTATTTTTGTTGATTATTTTGCAAAATTCATTTTAAAAAAACTATACATGGTTCTTTGTTTTTATTATTTAAATTGAATCGAAGGAAGAATGTATAGTATGATATTTTCATTATTTAACTAAAATTATCTATTCTTAAGAATCTTTAAAGGTTACCTATTGGTTTCCGCACAATATTCCCATCTATTTTATTTTTCACAAATCACGAAAAGACGATACATCATAATCATATGCTATATTGGTATATATTATTGTAGGGTTTTAGCAATTTTTTTTTATTCTAAAATTGTTTATTATGGCAGAGCTTTTTTTTAGAATTTATTTTTTAATGTTTCTGATGTTTTCGGAATCGTATCCCACATTTCATCGCCGAAGAATTAAATTATTCCACTTCTACTTTTTGTAATTTTGCCAGAAGAGCCATTTTAAAAATTATGTTTTTGTAATTTCAATATGATGATATTACCTTATTTATATTGGCTGTAATTTATACTTTTTATAAATATTTCGAATTTTTTTTTATGTATAATTATTTTACAAAAATGGATATATATATATATAACGTCATTCTTGGCAATAAATGAATATGGAATAACCACTTATTTTCAAGCGACCATCTGTAGAATATGTAACCAGGCAGGTATCTATTCTTTATAAAAAAATTTACTTGCTAAATATTAATGTCATCAAAGCTTCTTTTTTTTAGTTCAATCTGATCCGAGAAAATTTTTTCTAATCCATTGGATTTAATTTGATTCTTTTTACAGATTCGAGGATTGAAGGAAATTTTGTGTTATTCTTGAAATAATATTCATATCAGGAAACAAAAAATAATATTAAAAGTAGAGGTCTAAGTTATTCAAAATAAATTTTAAAGTTTTGATAGACGGATACAAGTTCGAGCGGTTTGGGTTCGAGCTTGAATCAAATTTTAAATTAATTATTTTCGGCGAATTTCTATTTACCTCAAAAATAGTCATTTTTTATACAATATTTTCCTTTCAATTCAATTTTCAGAACGAAATACGTTATTATTTTTAAAGTCAGATTATATATGGAGACTATTTTTAAATTAAAAATCTGCAAAGGACAAGATTTCATCTAGGATTGGTTGAATAAAAGATTTCTTTTATTTTATCGTATCAGTATTCACTGTAAAATTTAAAAAATACATTACTCGGCCAATAACGATACTTATATAAATTATTTCTAAAAAAGGGAAACTTCGGAGGACCTTTGTTCTGCAATATGAGCCTTTCTAAGAAAAAAGTCTTAAGGTGTTGATCCTTGGGGAAGAGACTGTGTCAATCACAGTAAACCTGCAGTTTATGTTGATTTATCAAAATATATTAAATGGATTGAAACACATTCAAGAAAATTATAAAATAAATTTGAAATGACCTAAAAAAAATTTAAGTCATTATATTATTCTTTAATCATTTTTAATAGAACTCGTTCAAAAACTAGTCATTTTTTTAAGCAATTTAAATGATTTCACGAAAAAAATATCTTTGTATTTATTTTTCATGAATTTTTTTATATAATAATAGAAGATTGCTAAAAAAAAAAGAAGGTTTTTTAAAAATTATTATTTTAAAAGATTTTTTGATATCTTGAAACCCTCCTCTTTTAAAAGGGGTCCAAGTTTGTGGATCGAATTTACAACCCTTTTAAAATTCTTAGGAAAGCAAAAGCCACCATACCAATTTAATCAAATTTCTCAATATCAAACAATCATTTTATAACTTGCTCATTTTGTTAAATTGCGTTTATTGAAAAAAACTTTATTTTCTTTAAAGAAAATTAATTTCAAATTAATTGTTAGATGTTTCAAAATTTCTTTAAAATGAATATAAGATGGCAGTGCTTGTCCTGAGTCTGGAAAGCGTCCTTCCCCTCCCTTCCAAAATCCCCTCTCCATTTTTTCTACTCACAGTTATACTTCCACCTCATCCAATAACGCCCACATACCAACCACATCAGACACATTCATTTCCCTCCCACCTACCACTCACGTCGACATCATTAACTTTCTAAAATCCGACAAACCTCCCATTATTTCTAGAATTCCCAAAGGCTCTAGAATACAAGTAGCCAAAGCTCTCTCTATCTGTCTTCATTCACTATTAAATAACTTTTCCTCTCTAGATCATTGGCTCAAACTTTTTTCATTTTCTTTCACGACTCTCCAACCTCCCAATCCTGAGATTCACAAATCTTTAACCCAACAAATTAAAGACGCAACCATACACCCCCTCACCCTCACATCCACTTTTTCTCCTTATAATTCTAAAAAACTTTTCAGCCTCCAATTAAAGGCTAAGATAATTTCTAACAAAATAAACAATCTAAACATCAAATCTGCTCTCCGCTTACTAGCATCTGACGACTCAATTGCAACCAGTAATGAGGAGAGCTACAACAAACTTAAACTTAAGCACCCTCCTGGAGGTGACCTCATACCTCCTCCTCCGCCCAACATATTTCCCACTAATTTCACCCCCGTCGAGGTGCGCAAAAGTATCCTATCCTTTCATCACGACTCCTCGCCCGGGTATGATGGGCTTCGCCCCATCTTCCTCCAGGACCTTACATCCCCCCTCATAGTCAGCCAGGTCCCTATTTTACAGAATCTAACAACATTCTGCAACAAAATTGCACATGGACCTGTTCCCGAATCCATCAGGCCACTCCTGTTCGGCGCTAAATTAATCGCACTCGAAAAGCCGAACAAGGACATCCGGCCGATAGCAATCGGGACCGTATTCCGTCGCCTCGTTGCTAAACTCATAGCTTCCAAAATTAAGGACAACGCAGCCTTAATTTTAGCACCCCATCAACTCGGTATTGGCATCCAGGGAGGTTGCGAAATAGCCACACACGCTACTCGCATCCATCTCCAAACCAACCCTAGCGACGAAATCCTCGTCAAAATTGATTTTTCTAACGCCTTCAACTCCATTCGCCGTTCCCACTTTCTTCCACAAATATACCACTCATTTCCCACCTTCTCCCAATTTTTCCACTCCTGCTATTCCAAGCCATCTCATCTCCAATTCAACAACTACTTACTTTCATCATCTGAAGGGATCCAGCAAGGCGATCCTCTAGGCTCGATACTTTTCTGCATTGGAATCAACGAAATGGTCAAAAACATTTCTACCAACTGCAATCTTCCACTCCACACTTGGTACATCGACGACGGAATGTTCTGCGGCTCCCCTCACGAGGTCGCCAAGGCCCTCGCCATCATTAATACACATTCCGTCGCAATTGGACTTTCACTTAACGAACAAAAAACCGAGATCTGTCCACTTCATTGTTCCATCCCATTCACCCATAACTTCCTTACAACCGAGCTATCATCCCTCACTCATCTCGGCTCACCTGTCGGTGGCTTACAATCCATTAATCACTTCTTCTCTAACGCATCATCTAGCTTACTTCATTTCAAAAACATCTCTAAATTTCTCCCTCGCCATCAAGCTTTTTTTCTCCTCAAAGACTTTTACTACATTCCTAAAATTCTTTACGCTCTTCGATCCACCTCAATCTTTAAATTTCCCGACTCACTAAAATCATTTGAAACTTCCGTCAAATCTCTTGCCGAAGAGATCCTTAATCTTCGCTTCAACCATAATTCATGGCTACAAGCATCACTTCCATGCAAGCTCGGGGGCAACGGCTTACGCTCACCTCTAACTCTTTCCATCAGTGAATTCATCGCCTCCCGCCTCTCATCTGACTCACACATTAGCCAGCTTTCTCACATTCCTGACCCATTATTAGCTGAAGCCCAGACCATTTGGGACAATTCCGTTGTCCCAAACACTCCTCGACCCTCCTCCTGTTTACAGAGAGACTGGGATACTCCACTCAACGAAGGCTCCGTCGCTTACCTAAAATCGAGCCTTCATGACGACGATCTCACAGTCTTTCACCAATTAAACCAAGGATCGGGTTACGAGTTTCTGGAAACTATACCCTCCAACAACCTCGACTTATTGCTGACCGCTGACGAGCTAAGATTTGCCATTGGATTACGGCTCAATTGCGAAATTGTTCTACCATACCAATGCAAACACTGCGAAACCAGCGTCGATCGCAAGGGCAGACATTGCCTCCATTGCCGCTTTTGCCGAGGCCGTTTTCCACGGCACACCAATTGCAATGACATCATATTGCGCGCTCTCAAATCCGCAGGCATTCCATCAAGACTTGAACCGACCGGCATTTTTAGATCCGACGGAAAACGTCCTGATGGAATGTCCTTGATTCCTTGGACAAGGGGCCAGCTACTAGTCTGGGACTTCACCTGCATAGACCCAAATGCACCATCCAACCACAACGTCGATGCCCTCGCTCTAGCAGAAACTCGTAAAACTATCAAATATAGTTCCATAGACCCCTCTTTCTTATTCATACCTATCGCCTGCTCTACTCTTACCACCTTCGGTAGCAAAGCTCTAAGTTTTTTTAAAGAATTAGGCAAACGGATTCGGGAAAAAACCGATCAGCCTAAAGAGTCCCTTTTCTTACGACAAAGACTTGCTACCGCCATCATTCGCTCTAACTACCTAAGTTTCATCTCTTCCATTGAATAATCTCCTATGTCTATGCTCTCTCTCTCCCTTCTCTTTCCTAGTTTCCTTCTTTTATCCCTTACCCTCTTTCGCAAATTATATTTTTATATTTTTTTTACCTTTATTAATTTTACCATATAAAAAAATTTATTATTTACTATAAACTTTTGATAACATATTATATCAGCAACTATTGAAATAAAGAGAGAATTTACCCGTCAAGATATTCTTTTGTTCTATTATTTGATTAAATATTTTCCCCGTTTAGGGGGGGGGGTTTACATCCATACATCCCTAAATATACCATATAAGTTATTATTCCAAATCAGATTCATTTTTTAAATTGATCACTTTTGTTGTACGTTATTATCTGAAAATATATAAAATAAAATAAGAAGTTTATAAATTATTGAAAATATATCATTTTGAATCGGAAAAAAATATATATTGAATGATATTTTTGTCTTTATACAAATAAATAGCTTATTTTTATAGCGTGGAAATTTTTTTTACAACTATTTTTAAAAAGTTTTTTCCTCCATTTTTCATTGTATGAAGGAAGAGATTAGAATTTCGTAAAATTTGGTATAATTTGATGAAAACATTAAAAATGACAATATCAAGGTTCAATCTAATTATTTTATCTTTGATAAGCATATGTTGCGCTAGAATCTATAAACATCAATCAGATGTTAGCAACAAGCTGGTAGAGGAATTTATTTAATCCATCTTACCCTTTAAGGGAAATGCTATATGTATTAGTTTCAATTTCAAGTAAATTAAGTCCACGTGGGATGATAACATTCATACAAAAAACTAAAATCAATTTAAAATTTGACAAAGAGAAAATCAGCCACTAAGTTTATTCTGATTAATTAAAAATATTACCGAATATGATATTAATTTAGCTTGAATGCGAAAAACAAAATCATATCATAGCACTAAAATTTATTTTTTTAGAACGAATCAATCACAAAGAATTTATATTTTATTGAATACTATTAATTTATACCAAATAAGGTTGAATTTGGCCATAATTTAAAATTACTTCGAAATACATTCGATCAAATAAATTATACATTTGTTAAAATTTTTAACATGTCTTCAAAAAAAATTCATGATGATATAGGTATATTTCCCTTTTTTCTGAACTAATTAGTGCTAATATTTAAAATTAAAAACAGTTTTATCGCAGAAATAAATTTTTATTAAAAAATAGTTAAACATTTTTCAAAACTGAAAATTATGAATTCTTTCGCATATTACAATATATAAATTTATAAAAAAAATTTAGCCAACGTTAGAGGCCTCTTACTATTTAAAATATAATGATTTTTCCTATATTTTTGATTCCTAAATTAATTCCCATTGCCGATGTAAGGTCAAATTAACAAGAAATTCTATATCTATCTTCCTCATTTAAGACCAGAAGGCTTATTTTCTCAATATTTTTTCTTTGATTTATAAAAATAATAATTCTTTCGAAAACAACCTGATAAAATTGATATAAATATGAGGATCCTATTGAATTAGATTTTCAAAATAGAAAATTAAAGTAAGGTTTTTTGTGAACATTAATTTTCAAAGCAGGTAAATTAAACTAAGAACTGATCCAATCAAAATTTGGATAGTTTATCCAGATACAAAAAATTTGCATCTGAATCTTATTTTAATACAATTATATAAAGGTGCATGTCTCCAGTATACATTTTAATATAATTTTATTTTACTGTTTATTTATTATATAGATTGTTTTTAAATTTAATCATATTTTGTATTATTATAAATTTATCCGATTTCAGTTCCTTCCGATTCAAGACAAGTTCTATTTTACACAATAGATAACCAAAATATGGTAAATAGCAATCGTTATAAATATTATATATTTTGATTAATATCTGTGATAGTAATAAAGAAGAAACACTTATCATAGCTTCGGCAGTTTTAAACTAGATTGGACTGATAAAGTACAAATAACATATTTAATACAAATTTTATTGTAAATAAAAGTGTGTTCAATCTTATTCATTATCCTGCCGCAACAATCACAAGGTTTAATATTTGGTCTACTAACTGGGGTTGATTAGTAGGGGAATATCTTCCATCTAAAATATGTTTTTATTAAAAATATTTTTTAAATAAAGTTTAATTATATTTAAATATTAATAGTATGTATATATATATAAATATTATTAGTATATATATCAGAGACCTGCAGGCCCGGCCCTAAACCCGGCCCGGGCCGTATTTTAAATTTTTTAAATATACCCGGGCCGGGCCTAAAAAATTTTTTTAAACATATCCGGGCCGGGCCGGGCCTAAAAATTTTTATTTTAAATATATCCGGGCCGGGCCTTAATATTCTTTATAAAAATTTTTACATTATGAGTTAATGGTTATAAGATTATATTATACTATATTTATGATTAATATTATATTGGGTGATGGTTAACACTACCTAACACCCACAGATCGATCTAATTATTAATTTCCTGCAAATTTATTCAAAGTATTAATAAATTTTTTTATAATTCATATCTAAATTTTTACAAAATATTTTACCAAAACAATCAAATAAAGGAATATCTTAAATAAGCCCCAATATTCAAGTATTATTAATATATTTTTTTATAATTCATATCTAAATTTTTAGAATATATTTTACCAAAACAATCAAATAAAGGAATATCACTTCTTGAAGTTTGTAATACCTTTCAAAGCGAAAAAGGAGAAATAAAATTGATTTTACTTAATATAAAGCATTTTATAATTGAAAAATTTGTTTTACACAAGTATCATTTTATTTCTCTTTTTCTCTGTCCCAAATTCAAGCAATTACGTATGTTGTCAGGGACAGATCGCAAGAAGACGGAAAACTATATAAAAGATTATATTAAATTACAAGAGGCTCAGGAAGTAAATGAAATACCATAGACCAGTCAAATTACTACTGTTGTTAAATAAACTGAATCGTTTTATGACAAATGGGGCGATGGTAATTCTGGTAATATGTCAATACCCGATGATGAATATTATAATTACATAAATAAAAAAAATAGATGAAATATTTAAGGTGGATAATTTGTTAGAGTGGTGGGCGGCTCATCAAAGCGAATTTCCAATTTTAGCAAAATTGGCAAAACGGGTATTGGCAATTCCTGCTTCAAGTGCAAGCTGTGAGTGGAATTTTTCCACTACTGGAAATTCTTGAAGAAAGAAGTAATCTTCAACCTGAAAAGGTAGATATGCTTCTCTTTCTTCATGATAATTTGTGAATTTTTAATATCTTTCTTGAGTATAGGGTTTCGTCAATCATGCGTTTTTTACTTTGCAAACTGTCAAATATTTATTGCATTTATTATATTTACATTGAGTCATGAAAGTTTTTAATCCAACATTTTTCATTATTTTTTTTTACAATATTATATAATACAATTATCTTCTTTTGTTAAAAATTTATATTATAAAATAAATTATATTAATATTGTGCAATTAGATTATATTTTCAAAATACTATTTATTATACATGCATTTTTTAAATAGCGATTTATTTTTATTTTATAAATTAAATAGTAAATTAATTACAATATATTATATTCTCAAAATATTTTCCATTTTTATAAATTAAATATTAGTTTTATTTTATTTAAATGCAATATAAAATATAGTATATGCTCAAAATATTATTACCATTTTTATAAATATTAGTTTTATTTTTATAAATGCAATATAAAATATAGTATATGCTCAAAATATCCATTTTTATAAATAACAGTTTTATAATTTTTATAAATTCAATATAATCTCAAAATATTAGCTTTTTACATGTATTTTTTAAATAATAAGCGATCTGAAAAATATGGTAAAATACCTCATAGGTGAATTTTTGTATATACCAGGTCGAATATAATTTTTAAAAAACCGAGCCGGGCCTGAAATTTTTAAATCCGGGCCGGGCCGGGCCGTGCAAATGGTACCTCTCTCTGATATATATATAAATAATATTAACTTGTGACAATCCTTGAAAGGAGAGTTTGATTAAATTAAACATATAATGATAATTTATAGGATATAACTTAACGGGTTCAGAGCCTAAGATTTTATTAAACAAATACAATGGTGCTATCTGCTCAAATTACTTAAATATTGTTAAATTTTTTTATTGTAGTCAAAAAAAAAATTCTTGAAATTTTTTTTAAAGGGATTTTTGGTTTTTCAGGGGAAAAAAATAATTTTAAGGTTGTCGAAATAATTGGTGAATTACAGAATTAATAGTTATATTAATTATAATTTATAGAATATTAAGTAAAATTTATATAATAGATGGTGTGATCCGAGGTAGTTCTAACATTGATAATATTAGAGGAGAAGCGAATTTATTTTATGGGGAGCTTATGATGTTGATGCAGTAATATATTATTGATACTGACCTTGGGGTGGGGATGTAATGAAATGGGGAACGTATTATAGTCGTAGCAAAATATTTGTAAATTCATTTATTCTTTGGATTAGCTCAGAGACTAGGTTAGTAGACGCAAGGGGCTTATCGGTTTAGCAGATTTTACTTAAAAACTAGTAATGTTTAAATTTTCAAATTTAATAATATAATAGCACTATATAATATGTATATTTATGAGGCAGGTGTGTAGCCGGGTGAGTGAGAGAAGAGGGGGGGGAAGACAAATCCCTAAGCCAAAAATGCAGATTATAAAATTATTTTTTAAAATACTTAATTATATATTCCCAGATAATTAAGTTGAAGGTGCTTAAAGAAAGGGGAAAATGGCATAAAAAAACTTTTCTTCTGAAAAAAAACATCACATTATAACTCGGTAATATTTTACATTAATAAACATATAATTTAAATATTTATCTTATGCAAAAAGAAATAATGATTTAGTAGATACAATAATAATAGCATAAAGTATTTTAGGCTTTAAAGAAATAGTAAAATGAAATATTATAAAATGATTTATATATGACCCTGTTCCTGATCTGGTTGGGTAACTAAGAATACTGGGCTCCGGTAGAGATTAACGGTAAATAAATCTGTAAATCTATATTTCTTACAAAATTTTACAATGCAGACGCGTACGCAGGAATTTAGTTCTGGGGAGGGGGGGGGGATAATAAAATTTTTTAAGAAATATTTTTGTTTTTTAAAAATATCAAGCATAAATTTATTAGGACTAATAACTATTTCTAATACACAATTTTAAATTAATGTGAATTATAAAAAAAATTATATGTAAAGAATCACTTAAATGACCCAAAATAGAAATTCGAATTTTTTGAGCCTTTACACAAAAAGTTTATTAGGAATAATTGCATTTTGTATGTTATATATTTAAAATGTTAAATCCAATCGTCGTTATGATTGAGCTAATTTATCAATTATCTCATCCTTGCCTGTCGTCAAATGCCTATGAATATTCAAAAGATCCAAACCTTTTAATCTACTTTCAGATGTTGTACTTCTTGGAATGTTTTTCAAAGACCTGTAGGCCCGGCCCCCGGGCCGGAGTATTTTAATTTTTTTAAATATACCGGGGCCGTGCATGAAATTATTTTAAAAAAACACCCAATCCTTGCTGTATTTTTTAAAACAGCTTATATTTGAAATCGTTATTATTAGCTATAAAAATCAAAAATAAATATAATTTATTTTAAAAAAATCTGGGCCAGGCCTGAAAATTTTATTTAAAAAAAAGCCGGGCCGGGCCTGAAAATTTTTTAAAAAAAGCCGAGTAGGGCCTAAAAATTATTTTAAAAAAACCCAGGCCGGGCTAAAAAATCTTTAAAAAAAATCCGGGCCGTGCCCTGCAAATGGTACTTCTGCAGGCCTCTGTTATTCTTCTTAAAAAAGAGAATGTTCTCTCATTAGTTTACTAATAGGAAGAGTTTATAAACTCTTTTAAAACATTGGGAATTTAATCTAAAATGTGTTTGAAATAATGCAGAGCATCCATAGCATTTTTGGGACTATATCAACCATCGTTAATTTTATAAACATAGTTATTCAGCTAGTAAGGCATCATAAGATACTTTAACATCTTCATAATAAAAAAACAAATATTTTTTTTATATCACCATCTGAAAAAGGTTGGGAAGGCTTTTGTGGAAATAATATTTGCAGATTAGTAAGTGCTGCATGATGAATTAAAAATTCATTTATTTGGGTTATAAATGTATCTGTATTTAAAATATACTCTTCTACTGATCTTATATTAATGTTTTAACGATGAGCTTGCCTTGCTATAAGTCGAGGGTGACAAATATTAAACACGTATAGCTCTGCTTTTGACTCAACAATAAAATCATTTTCTTAATCAAGTCAATGTCATTTTTTGAAAAGTATTACTTAAAATAGTTGTATAATTAAATAATACATTCTAATGAGAAATAAAATTTGGAATAAGCATTGAATCCAATAATTTTTTTGCTTCTGAGGAATTATTTCTTTCAGGCCATTGTAATGTTTCAGTAATAGGAAATAATTGGCTCTTCTAACTCCTTAAAAGCTGTTACTGCTTGATGACAGAGACTCTATCTCGTTGGACAAGGTTGCAATTTCTTTTTCCCTGTTGGACAAGAAGTTTCAGAAATAATTATTATTTGACTAGAAATTTGAAAATGTTAGATAAATATTACGCCAAAAATTTGAAAATAATAAGTAAATATTACGCCGGAAAACTTGAAATCGAAATTAATTGATAAATAACTTAGTAGATAAATGTGATAATAAACGTAATTAAATATATATTTAATATGAGGTATGAATAATTATTAACAAATATAAATTAATATAAACAATAATATTTTTGAAAAATATATCCGGCATATGCATTTTTTGGCTTGGGGGGGTGTGGGGGGGGTTCTGCTTACGCCAATGTTACAATGTCATTAATGTTGTAGCAGTTAGAAAAGAAGAAATAAATTTAATATAATATACTAAATGTCAGTCTTTTTTATGACATGAACAATTAATTTTCCTTGGAGAAAGAAGGGAGAATGGGGAATCACGGGATTCCAGATGGGGAAGAACAATAAGGACTGATTTTGAAAATTTTGCAATGTAATGGGATAGTTATTGGTTATTTATTTACATATTTTTATATTAGTTTATTTTATCATTGTGAATAAAGAATTTGAAAGGACTTTTGGGATATTTGTGATTCAATTTAAGTGTAGATTAAGATAAAGGGAAGGGTTGAAAGTAAAGGTCTTCTTTACAATTAATAAAACAATTTTTCCAAGTGTCCCTATAATTTTAAAAATTTATAACAGCGTTTATCATTTATTTTTTTCTTCATCTCATCCACAAGATTATATTTCGTTGATGAATAGGCTTTCATCAATATATTACTTTTGGAAGGTCTAATTTATATTTTTATTTGTACAATCAAAGTTTTTTCAAAGATAGTATATAGAATATGAATAAACTTAAACTTTTTTATAAATAAATAAACAACTTTATGAAACTTTTTATTCCAAGTAAATTTTGAGATAACCTTCGGGTAAATCGGTTCCATGTCAATTCAGCGAAACTTTTATCGCGAATGTCGTTTATCGCAGATGGATTTTCTAGCGAAACTTTTATCGCGAATACTATTCCGCGAATGCAATATCGCGAAACAAATATCGCGAATTTTTTTATAGCGAAACCTTTATAGCGAAACCTTTATAGCGAATACATTACCGCAAATACAATATCGCGAAACAAATATCGCAAATTTTTTATAGCGAAGCCTTTATAGCGAAACCTTTAATGCGAATACATTACCGCGAAACTTTTATCGCGAATCAATAATCCCGAAAATTTTATAGCGAAACCTTTAAAGCGAATACATTACCGCGAAACTTTAATCGTGAAAATTTTATAGCTAAGTTATTATCGCTAAACCCAAATTGCGAAGACAATGTAGCGACAATTTCGCGAAACATATATCGCGAATATCGCGATAATTGCTAATAATGACTAATTTATTTTGAATCATTTTTTTTATAATATTATTATTTGAATAATATATTTTTAATTCACATAGTTTGTAATTTTCTTTTAACCTTAAAAAATTTATAACTATTAAAAAAAAGTATTGCCGAAATTTTAAAAAAAAAAATTTCTCGTCTGGCTGGTGCCATTCCTTTGGTTATAAATTATAAATATTTCCGCCATTCTTTCCTCTTTATTTCGTAGTCTTATAAAATATGTTATCAAGCAAAAATAAGGAGATCTTAACCTTTAAAAATTATTTGTTCCGCCTGGATAAAGTAGTCTTAGATAAAAATTATTATAGATGCCTTAATCAAGATATATTTAAATGTCCCTTACGACTTACAAAAAAATGGTAAGATATAAAAGATAAAAAAGAAATACAAAATCATCCAGAAAATCCAATCGAAATATAAACCAAGAAAATAATCAATTCAATTAAGAATGAAGCTTTGAATAATACTACGGAAACTCCAAACTTTATTGTGGCGAAACACGTATCTCATTTAAGTGATTTATATCAATGGCACTACCATCACCGAATCTTATGAAACGTATAATTTACCAAACGCGGAGTTCAAACTTCGAATCCTAGCAGCCTTATTGAGCTGGTAATTCCGCGTGAATATTCAATTACAGATAAGTATGAGGATTTCATACCTTATGATGATGGTCCGGTAAGATTTTCTATAAATTTTTTGAACAAATATAACTAAATCTTTCATTTTTATTGCGATAAACTGCCCGATAAGAAACACTTTATTATAATTGCTTATTTATTTATCATGTGTGCTAGGTTCCCGACCGTGTTATCATATTTGGAACAAGAAAAAATTTGGACTTCTTAGCTTCATGCGAACATTGGTTTTCTGATGGTGCATTTAAATCGTCGCCACCTTTATTTAAGTAAATTTATACAATTCATGGGATTAAAAATAATAATGTTTTACCTCTCATATATATATTGACCAATAGAAAGGATTATGAAACATATAAAAGAATATTTACTATTATAGGTGACAACTTAATATCAACTCCAAAAAAATTTATGTCGGATTTTGAAATGGCCAGTGTAAAAGCTTTCAATGAAGTGTTTCCCAGTTCGCAACACAAATGTTGCTATTTCCATTTTGGCCAATCCTTTTGGCGAAACATTCAAAAATATCTAAAAATATCGCAGAAATATAAAACAGATGTGGAATTTAATATACAACTTAGAATGATGGTTTGCTTGGCATTTGTGCCATCCTTAAATGTAGTTGAAACATTTGAATTACTAATAAACACCGAATTTTATTCTAATAATCAATTGTTACTTCAGCCTCTAATTGAAACTTTTGAAAAAGTTTACATTGGTAAAACGTTTAGAGGAGGCAGACTACCTGCTTTGTTTAATATTGAACTATGGAATTGTTAACAATCAACTCTGAACGGGAAAGAGAAAACCAACAACGCGGTTGAATGGTGGCATAGATGCTTCAGTTCCCTCCTAACAAGTCACTATCCAAACATTTGGAATTTATATCAAGTTTATATATCTATTATTTTAAAATGATTTAAAAGTATAAAGATTTACTAATAAACTTTATAATTCATGTTCTAGGCTTAAAAAACAACAAGGGTTGACAGAGTTAAAAATTGCTCAATATAATTCTGGTGAAACACCCTCTACTCCGAGAAAAATATCGAAATCTACATGCGAGAATAGTAACAATTGTTTCTGATTTTGAAAATCGATCAAGATTAGATTATCTTAAAGGAATCGCTATTAATATAACATTGAATGTTTAATTTTTTTTTTTAATTCTTATCTAAAATAATAAAAATTTTGTTTGTTTTTATATAATAGTCTCAAATTTTTTATATTCATTATTTTTTGTGACAAAAATATAGGAAGGTCTACTTTGGTATAAAATTTAGCTAGCTACATACAGATTCATTCATCAAGATACAGATTTTATGAGAGTATTTACAAATTTTTTTATATGTGACGCAATTTTTCTCTACCACATCAATCCCACGATTAATATTTCAAAAATAACTACCTTTTGTCATGCATTATAAAATTATTTTAACATTCATATTCCTAGCCCTTGAGTCATATAGTTGTTTTCCCTTACAAATATTATCATTTTTGATGAGAAACATTATTAGAAAAATATTATTATAAATCAAGTATTACACTAAAGGGCAAAGTTTAAAACGAGGATTACATTTTCCTTTTATTTATTAAAGCATGTAAATTTTTTTATATTGGGGTGTTTTTGTCCGATGTTTTTTTTTCCATGGTTATTTTTAACCGTCTCTGTCCAAATCAGTGATTCTTTTAAAATTTTACACTTCAGTTATATATTTAACAAACAAACTATTGGTTTAGACGATATGATATGGCAATGCTTTACTTTTACCTTCACATATTCAATAAATAAAAAAATCATTTTTTAAAAAACTTTTTATAATGAAATTTATTTTTTAAGGATATTTATTATATATGAAAATTAGATATAAAAAAATATGACCTAAAGGGATCTATTAAAATTAGATAATACTTGCTATACCATTTCCTATTTTAACTTAATAAAAGGACTGCTGAGAATATAATCAAGGGCTTGTATACATATCTATAAATGATAACAACCCTCTCAAAACTTTTAACCTACTACCAAATATAAATAATTAAAAAAAGAAAACATCCCTTTCCAATTTTATTCAAATAATGATAAATATTTCATAACTAACTAATTTCAATGATGCTCCTCTAATGAGTTCACAGTTCAAGTTACGATATTGATCTTGCTATAAAATTGGAAAAAAATTGGTCTTAAGGTTATTAATTATTTAAATATTGGCATTATTTGGTTAACTTTTTTTAATATACTATATTCTCATTTGATTTGATAACAATGTAATTGAGTTTGGTGGCTTTATGTCATGTCATGAAAAATAAAAAAAAAACTAAAATTAAAATACATCATTTTTTTGGTTATATTTTTTTAAAAATTATTTTTATTTTTTTTAGGCATTAAAAATAATCTAATTTCTTTTTATTAAACAATAGCTCAAACTACGGTATGACTAAATATTGTCTTACTAAATACTGTCTTGCTAAACTGTCTTGCTAAAAAAAAATTATAATCAAATCAATCATAATTTGATGATATAATATCTTTAAAAAAAAATTTTTCAAAAACATTTTTTTTATTTTAATAATTAAAAATTGGGAAAAAAATATATTTACTAGCTTATTACAACTTAAATTTTATTTATCAATTACAAAATTTAACAAATTTATATCCATAAGAGGGCTTTAAATACATAAATATGAAAATATATTCTTAGGAAACCAGAATAAATATTGGATAGCGCTTTTTTTGTATTTGGTTGTAAATACATGTGAAAAACCTAAGATTTTTTTAAAAAATAGAGGTTTCTTTGAGATTTAATTAATGAGTATGTTTAGAATCGAAAAATAGTAGAATGTTTGTAAGGAACATATTGCTGGCGTTATTGATCAAAATCTCTTCATTTTTGGTTAATACGTGTATATTTAGGTGTTAAACATATCCTAAAAAATATTTTGAAAATATTATGATTTGATCGAATGGCGAGCTCAAAACCGACCACTTACTAAATATTCAATCTACCAAATTAGGTAGTAATATTATTTGGAAAATGTTCATTTTTGGCTAATTTATCTATAAATACGTGCAAATCATTAACCCAAAAAATAATTTAAAAATATCGTGATTTGACCGATAACCGATTTGAAACCGAAATACTGCCTTGCTGGCGTTATACATAGAAAATTCTTCATTTTTGGTTTATACGTGAACAATAACATGTTAAACATTATCCTAATTAATTTTTTAAAAATATTATGATTTGACCGAATGGCGAGCTCAAAACCGACCACTTACTAAATATTCGATCTACCAAATTTGGTAGTAATATTATTTGGAATATGTTCAATTTTGGTTTAAATATCTATATATACGTGTAAATCATTATCCCAAAAAATATTTTAAAAATATCGTGATTTGACAGAAAACCGATTTGAAACCGGCTCAATGACTAAATACTGTCTTGCTGGCGTTATACATGGAAAATTTTTTAATTTTGTGAACAATAACGTGTTAAGCATTATCCTAATTAATTTTTTGAAAATATTAAGATTTGACCGAATGGCGAGCTCAAAACCGACCACTTACTAAATATTCGATCTATCAAATTTGGTAGTAATATTATTTGGAAAATGTTCATTTTTGGTTAATTTATCTGTAAATACGTGCAAATTATTATCCCAAAAAATATTTACGGAATAAATGATTTGAAACCGAAATACTGCCTTGCTGGCGCTCTCCATGGAAAATTCTTCATTTTTGGTTTAATAATGAACAATAAGGTGTTAAGCATTATCCTAAATAATATTTTGAAAATATTATGATTTGACCAAATGGCGAGCTCAAAACCGACCTACTAAATATTCGACTATCAAATTGGTAGTAATATTATTTGGAAAATGTGCATTTTTGGCTAATTCTGTAAATACGTGCAAAACATTATCCAAAAAAATATTTAAAAAATATCGTGATTTGACCGATAACCGATTTGAAACCGAAATACTGCGTTGCTGGCGTTATACATGGAAAAGTCTTCATTTTTGGTTTATACGTGAACAATAACGTGTTAAGCATTATCCTAATTAATTTTTTAAAAATATTATGATTTGACCGAATGTAGAGCTCAAAACCGACCCCTTACTAAATATTCGATCTACCAAATTTGGTAGTAATATTATTTGGAATATTTTCAATTTTGGTTTAAATATCTATATATACGTGTAAATCATTATCCCAAAGAATATTTTACAAATATCGTGATTTGACCGATAACTGATTTGAAACCGAAATACTGCCTTGCTGGCGTTATACATGGAAAAGTCTTCATTTTTGGTTTATACGTGAACAATAACGTGTTAAGCATTATCCTAATTAATTCTAGATATTATATCATCAAATTATGATTGATTATGATTAATTGCTTTTTAGCAAGACATGTTGACAAAAGTCTCCAAGCTTAATTATCTTTTTAAAATATCGAGTTAGCCTTTTATCTTTAAATCTTCATATTTTGAAATAGGAAAAAAGTTGATTTTATAAATAGTAATATTTTTTTAAGATATTTCATTTAATTTTTTTATTATAATTGCTTTCTTTCTTTGTTCAATCTAAATTTGATTCAAATTTTAGAAATTCGTAACTTTTGGTTCATACATACTTAAAGGTGTGCTATTGTCTATTTCTCTTATTAAAACTAGTTTTTGTTTATTGACTAGAAAAACTGATTGATGGAATAGTAAGTACTAATCTGGCATTTCATATGGAATGAGCTCACCCAAAAATATTTGTTTGTTTTCGCATATTGCCAATCCTAGCATATTTATCTTATTTTGTCGTTAAAAATTATCTACCAAACGAATTGAAGAATCAATGTAATAAATTTCAATTATTGATTTAAGTTCCAGATTAAATGCTTCCAGAAATTTGGTTGATTTTACGCTTTAATGGGTGATATAGATTTTATTTCTCTTATAGTACGATTACCTTTTTGTGAGTGAAAAAAATGACTGAAGAATTAATAAATATTAGCGCAAACCAGCTATTTTCCATTCTATCAATAATGCTAAATTAGGCAATTTTTCTTATTTTGCTAATAAAATTTTTCTTTATACTGTCTATTAAACGAATTAAATTATAATTAATATGGAACATCGATAAAATATTCGGAATAAATTATTTCAGTCGCTTAAATCATAGATTTGCCAAAATTTTGTTACTAATAGTTTTTTCCTTTTACGAAATACTATATACTCGTTTAAATACTCAATTGGTACTAATAAAGCAAGAAATATTGATATAATTTACAATTAGTTCGTAGAACTATTCAGCGCCAAATTTAACGGCGCTGATATTAAAGTATATAAATCTTGTCTATTCCTCTGTTCTGATACACAAGTTTAAGCATATAAAGAAATTAATTATTCAAAATTTAATGAGTATTGAAACTTACAAATGTTAATATCATCTAAGGGGTGTCCAAAAAGTTTAATATTAATTTATTAGATATATTTTAAAAGATTGTCTAGAAATATTGATCTAAGAATTGAAATATATATATTTAAATTAATTCAAATAATATAACGCTGCCCACGCGCATAGTAAAAGGTTGCATAAAACATAAATTAATTTTTTTTTAAATTAACACTTGTATATTTTTATTATAAAAAACGAATAAGATAGAGGTCCGTGAAGTTGGCCCCGCAATTTTTGATTTTCAATGGTTTATCAGTTGGTGTGATTAGTACCCGATTTGTACCGATTTGTACCGTTTTCAGTTCGATTTGTACCATCACCGTTTTTGAGATATTCAAAGAACAAAATGGGGGGCCAACTTCACGACAGCCCCCCAACTTTTGAACTTAAAAATAAAAAGTGAATAGGTCGATAGAGAATGATTTGTACCGATTTGTACCGTTTTCAGTTCGATTTGTACCATCACCGTTTTCCAGCTATTGACCGTTGAAAATATGGCGCCAAAAATAAAAAACACTCAACATTTATTTTTTTTTAAATTTTTTAACGTACAACGGTAGAGAATTTTTTTCTCTTCCTAATGATGCCTCAAATTAAGCTTTATCTTCATTATTAATTTCGGAAATCAAATTTTAAACCTTATATTATAGCGTGAAGTTAGCCCCCCCAATATTCAAAATTTGAGATTTTTCAAATTTTTAAAACGGGAATGATTTGTACCCGATTTGTACCGATTTGTACCGTTTCAAACTCGATTTGTACCATTACCGTTTTCCAGCTATTGACCGTTAAAGATATGGCGCCAAAAATTTAAAACACTCAACATTTATTTTTTTTTAAAATTTTTTAACGTACAACGGTAGAGAATTTTTTTCTCTTCCTAATGATGCCTCAAATTAAGCTTTATCTTCATTATTTATTTCGGAAATCAAATTTAAAACCTTATATTATAGCGTGAAGTTAGCCCCCCCAATATTCAAAATTTGAGATTTTTCAAATTTTTAAAACGGGATTGATTTGTACCCGATTTGTACCGATTTGTACCGTTTCAAACTCGATTTGTACCATTACCGTTTTCCAGCTATTGACCGTTAAAGATATGGCGCCAAAAATATAAAACACTCAACATTTATTTTTTTTTTAAATTTTTTAACGTACAACGGTAGAGAATTTTTTTCTCTTCCTAATGATGCCTCAAATTAAGCTTTATCTTCATTATTTATTTAGGAAATCAAATTTAAAACCTTATATTATAGCGTGAAGTTAGCCCAACCCCCACCCGATATTCAAAATAGTTTGCTTATTTATAAATAAGCATTTAAAAATGGACACATCATAAAGAATATGACTTTATTTTATATATAAATAAATATATTTGCAAAAATAAATACAATAATATATGATTTCGTTTTATTAAAGAAATATAATGATGGTTAATTTGAAGGTGTTTCTTTTGAATTTGTAGGTTATAATTCAACAGTAGTGTTTTGATTCTTTGATTTCTCCATCAATGTCTCACATTTAAAAAATTATTTACTTATTATATGATTGTAGATACAATCTAAAATAATATTAAATTTATAGATAAAAAAAATATATTTTACTGTTCAGATGGCACCCATTCCAATATAAACCTTTGGTGTAATTTATTTTATCATTGTTCATAAATATTTACTAATTTTTAGTAACCTTATCCTATATTCTAAAATTATATAAATTAATATATTCCTAAATGATATAATATCAATTAATATAATAAAAAGCCGGTTCCGATTGCTAGTTCCGGTTTTTTTCAATTTTAGTGCAAAATTATAAAATAAATCAAACTAGTTAGCTTTTTTTAACGCTTACAGTAAAAAAATCCAATATGCAATACCATCTAAAATGCATTATAAGCTCTTCAAACGGAGCGTAATAACATGTATTTTATTATCCAAATTTTATATATAATAAATCATTTATTTACAACATGTTAATGACTTTTTATTAGTTTTTATTTGTAAAAATATTTAAAATATACACAAAGCTTTACTGAAAATTCTTTTATTCCTCCTTTTTGTATTCTCATTGAAATATTAGAACACATTAATCACTATGTTATTATATTTTGTTTGCAAAAAATTAAAACATAGACAAGAGCATTAATGAAAATTCTTTTTTCCTCCTTTTGTTATTTTATTAAATATTTTTATATGAATGGGATTTAATTGAATCGTCAACAGGTTTCATTACTATATATATATTGCAGTCATATCAAATCCTATTTAAAAAATTTTTTTATGCTTAATGAAAATAAATAAATTTTATTTAACCCTGGATATAATATATATTGTCAATATTTTATTTTAGTAAATATCTGCATGCCATTTCGTCGTAATTGAAATTTTTTATATTTAGCTTCAATTTACAAGTAAGATATTTTGAACATTTAAATTATTATATACGTATCTTATTAATAAATAAATATGCTATCCAATTTATTTTGGCCTAAACCAATGATTTAGGAAATCTCAAGTATATCGTTTCACCCCGGTATTTGGGGAATGTAGGACATATTTTTGACTTTTACGAAAAATATAATTTTGATAAAATTTTCATAAGATTTTTACATGATAGATTTTAATTAAAATATATAATCATTATTATGTAAATTAAATTTTATAGTAAAGTTAAAAAAACTAATTTTCCAAAGTTTTATGAGTATTATAATATCTAATTTATAAAAAATTATGTTCATTAAATATTTTCAAATACCGGATTTGGTCTTTTATAGTGGCTTTCAATTAAAATTTATTTATAAAAATATTACAATGATTCATTTCCTTGTATTGTTCTTATTTTTATTAATTCCTTATTACCCTGGGCCCAAATAATATAGACCTAAATTTCCTTTTAAATTATTAAGATATATTACTGAAATTATAATTTAAAGACCGAAACCTTTAAAATATTTTTAAAAAATATATAATTTTTTTAAGACATGGCACCTATTAAAAAAAATAACAACTCGGAATTACTTATTCTGAAACAATACGTCAACGATTTATATCAAGAAAATGGAGAACCGCACCCACCATCCGCTAACATATGGTGTCAATTAAGTGCATGTTTATCATACTCCAAGACTCCTAAATATCTTTATATGCTTATTAAAACTGATAGGTATAATATCAGAACACAAATTGACCCATCATATTGTGAAAAGTTTTCTAAATATCTTCTTGATAATAATACTTCTGATAATGAAATAGACAATATTATACCAAGCAATAGTACAGAATCATATACTAAAAAATTCATTATAACCCTATCTTCCGATGAATGGAAAAAAATTAAACCTATTAAAAGAGTCTATAACAACAATACCACAAAAAAAGGAAGGCCATACTCTGTTTTGCAGCCCGGAATATGGGCTGATATTATACAATCTCATTTTTGGGATGTTACAAGATTACCATGTTCGATACAGTTTATTAGGGCAAAGGTGTCTGATATTGGCCCATATTATGTTGTGATGAAAGGAACATGTTCCAATTGTAAATCTAATTTAAAAGCGATTATTCTTGTACGTCCGGAGTTGGAACAGAGAGTTATAGTGAAATGCGTTTATAAAGGCCATTTTAGAGAAGGTCATGAGCTGAATAAAAAAAGGAGGTTAGCCGGCGAGACACGGGAAAATTTTGTAAATGAAATTATTAAAACTAACTCACCTTGCAGCATCTTTCGTACTCAGTTAGCTAATAAATATATGAAATTCGGTGATAGAGAGCCCGCTCATCTACCCTCAACCGAGGTTATTAGAAAAGCCAAATCTATGGCCGTTATGGCAAATCGCTACGACGAAAATCCAATTTTCGCATTAGCATTGGCAAAAAACACGATACCATATATTAACTCTATTCGAGATATAGGATTAGACAGATTTTATGTCCATTATTGGAGTAGGGAGCAAATGCAAGTTTATAAAGCTTATTGTGTAAAAACATATTCAAAAATATCTATAGATGCCACTGGTGGTGTGGTACGCAATATTGATAGACCATTTGGAAAAAAATCCGGTCCTATATTCTTATATGATATTGCTGTGAGAGATCCTCAAACAACATATCAATACTCGGTGTGTAACATGCTTTCCGAAAGGCATGATATAGATAGTATAGCTATTTGGCTAAAATTTTGGATGCGAGATGGAGCCACAGTGCCCAATGAAATAATAACCGACATGTCGCTTGCCTTGTTATCGGCTGTTTGCCTTGCTTTTACAGAATATTCATCCCTAAATAATTATATAATGGCCTGCCATTACTTTATTTTTAATCCCTCATTAATAAAAAAACCACGTTGTTATATCCGATGTGATGTGGCTCACACAATAAAATTAGTAACTACGTGGAAATGTCTAAAAGGAAAATCACGTCGTATAAGGGAATTTTATATAAGGGCCGTAGGCCAAATGATATTAGCGGAGGATATTGAAAATCTTCGAAAAACTTTATATTCAATATTTGTTATAGCATTAAGTGAGACAGAAGGAAATAATATTCACAATCCTAAAGAAATTACTCAATGTGAAATCGCAAAAAGTTGGCTTAAAGAAAAATTTGCCTTTGGAAATCTTAATATAGACTTTTCAGAAAATCAACCAGAAAAGGAGATTGATAAAATTGAGGAGCCCATATATGATATCGATTGTTTCATTGATTCCCAATTAGGTAATAATAAATTCGCGCAATGGGGTTCTGATCTTCTTAAAGAGGCTAAAAATACGTTAGAAGATCAAGGAGATCATGACAATCTTCAATATCTACCTGATATAATTACCCCAATTTTACACCTTGTAAAACTTTTACCCTTGTGGACTGCGATACTGGTCAGATATTATAAAAATGCAAACATCACAGCGTCAAGTGCTTCATCAGAGAGCAATTTTAATAATATTAAAAATAGAATATTTGCTAATAAAAGTCTTCCAATAAGAATAGATGATTTTGTATTACATCATATAAACTCCCTCAATGCTACGATGAAATTAGCAGCAGCAGGAGCTAAAAATATCCTAAACCTACCTCAACCAACAATAGATGGAAATTCATCTCTTGACGTTGTAAGTATCTTTTTTTATAAAAAAACATTTTTATTATATGATGCTTTATTAAAAATTTTAAAAATATTTGCTTTAAAAAATTAAAATGTAGGATTGCAAAGTTTTTCCTTCATCAGTTATTGCATCTATGACCTCTAAGAATCCACAAATAGTCCCAGAGGTATAAAATATTTATTATATAGATTAGAATTATGATATTGTTTTTTATAGATATTATCGACAACTCCTTCCGAATTTTCTAAAAGGCATGTAGTTTCAAATCCCTTTAATAACGGTACCATTATCATTTTTATAAATCTAATCAATTTATCAATAACCTAGATGCCAATTTGAAATTCTCTCTACCGATTGATAATATTTTGGTATCTGAACCATTTATAAACAAAAAATCTACAGATGTAAGTTTAATAGTAATTTTATTTTTTAAATTTAAAAAATATTTAAGCATTATTTTGATAACGATCGTAATGATTTATCAATAGTTTCATGCCAAACAGAAACTTCTAACTCGGTAATATAAGAAATCTTATTAAATTATAATATTTAAATATTTAGAAATTATCTACCAATCAAATATCAAGCCCCTTCCAAATTGCCTCATTTACATCATTGACCTCATCCTATAAAAATCCTCAAACAATCCCAAAGGTAGAAAATATTTATTATATAGATTAGAATTATGAAATTGTTTTTTATAGATATTATCGACAACTCCTTCCGAATTTTCTAAAAGGCATGTAGTTTCAAATCCCTTTAATAACGGTACCATTCTCATTTTTATAAATCTAATCAATTTATCAATAACCTAGATGCCAATTTGAAAATCTCTCTACCGATTGATAATATTTTGGTATCTGAACCATTTATAAACAAAAAATCTACAGATGTAAGTTTAATAGTAATTTTATTTTTTAAATTTAAAAAATATTTAAGCATTATTTTGATAACGATCGTGATGATTTATCAATAGTTTCATGCCAAACAGAAACTTCTAACTCGGTAATATAGGAAATCTTATTAAGTTATAATATTTAAATATTTAGAAATTATCTACCAATCAAATATCAAGCCCCTTTCAAATAGCCTCACTTATTGGACCTGATAAGAGTGTAAGTACTATAAATATTAATATTAAATATATCATTTTATATTTTCTAAAAATCAGAACGCAATACCTAGCATTGATACTTTAATAGAGAGGAATGCTATAGAAAATTGGCGAGGTCTTATTAATAAATCGCGGGGTAGGAGCTATATGGATCCCAATATCGATTGGCATTATATTAGCAGTGATGCAAAAGAAGACCACTATCCAATTCGCCTTCTCAAAAATGGGAATTTATGTGGATCGGTAAGTTATGAAGGAAAAAAATACATGACGACGAATACATGTGCTATAGACGCCTTTATTCAACTACTAACATCAGCCAATATAGATAGCCCTGCTTACAAAAACTATATGGCTCTAACATCCCCTTCTTTAACAAATATAGGGGAAAGTTTAACTCGTAAACATATTTTAAATGCATATAAACAACGCATTAACATTTTAAACAAATTATTTAAGGCAAATATTTTACCAAATAATGTTTACCATATTGCTGCTGAATCTAATATATATGTACTTATTAACAAAATAATAGCAATAGGTATGTTTGAACACACGACGGAAGAAAGTGTCGTGTGTTCTAAGGAGTCATGTTATAATATAATTTACAAAAATGGCATTTTATCATTTTCAATTGAACATATAAATAATATATCTAATTTAGAATCAATTATTAATGATTATTTAGCCCGTCCTATAGATAGAGGGCTATGTAATGTAAAAAAAATTTCAAATATTTCTTGTAACTATATATTATCTTCTACGTTACTTTTAAATCGTTATAATATATTATTAGAAATAACATTAAAAACGGGGCAATACCCTTTAATTGATATAAAAACAATACCAAATTATATCAAAATTGATCAAGTTATTTACACCCTTAGAGGTGTAATAGCTTATGAAGGCAATGAGCAAAACGATCCAAATATTTTAGGTCATTATATCGCTTATTGCCTACGTCGCAATAATGTATGGGAGGTTTTTAATAATTTAAAAGTTAAAAAATTTTTTAATATACCTAAAAAAATTCGACCGCATATATATATATACACTATTTGATATCCTATCATTATTATATTGAAATATATTCTCAATTTAAATTTTTATTATTTTTTATAATTTGATATAGATTTTATAAAAATATGTATTAATTTATTTTATATAAAAAATTGCATAATAATTTGGTTGTATAATCATCAATAAATGATTTATTATATATAAAATTTGGATAATAAAATACATAAATATGTTATTACGCTCCGTTTTAAGAGCTTAGAATGCATTTTAGATGGTATTGTGCATATTGGATTTTTTTACTGTAAGCGTTAAAAAAAGCTAACTGGTTTGATTTATTTTATAATTTTGCGCTAAAATTGAAAATGTATACAAAATTAAATTGTATGTATAATTTATCTCATATATTAATTGATATTATATCATTTAGGAATATATTAATTTATATAATTTTAGAATATAGTAATTGATATTATATAATTTTAGAATATAGGATAAGGTTACTAAAAATTAGTAAATATTTATGAACAATGATAAAATAAATTACACCAAAGGTTTATATTGGAATGGGTGCCATCTGAACAGTAAAATATATTTTTTTTATCTATAAATTTAATATTATTTTAGATTGTATCTACAATCATATAATAAGTAAATAATTTTTTAAATGTGAGACATTGATGGAGAAATCAAAGAATCAAAACACTACTGTTGAATTATAACCTACAAATTCAAAAGAAACACCTTCAAATTAACCATCATTATATTTCTTTAATAAAACGAAATCATATATTATTGTATTTATTTTTGCAAATATATTTATTTATATATAAAATAAAGTCATATTCTTTATGATGTGTCCATTTTTAAATGCTTATTTATAAATAAGCAAACTATTTTGAATATCGGGTGGGGGTTGGGCTAACTTCACGCTATAATATAAGGTTTTAAATTTGATTTCCTAAATAAATAATGAAGATAAAGCTTAATTTGAGGCATCATTAGGAAGAGAAAAAAATTCTCTACCGTTGTACGTTAAAAAATTTAAAAAAAAAATAAATGTTGAGTGTTTTATATTTTTGGCGCCATATCTTTAACGGTCAATAGCTGGAAAACGGTAATGGTACAAATCGAGTTTGAAACGGTACAAATCGGTACAAATCGGGTACAAATCAATCCCGTTTTAAAAATTTGAAAAATCTCAAATTTTGAATATTGGGGGAGCTAACTTCACGCTATAATATAAGGTTTTAAATTTGATTTCCGAAATAAATAATGAAGATAAAGCTTAATTTGAGGCATCATTAGGAAGAGAAAAAAATTCTCTACCGTTGTACGTTAAAAAATTTTAAAAAAAAATAAATGTTGAGTGTTTTAAATTTTTGGCGCCATATCTTTAACGGTCAATAGCTGGAAAACGGTAATGGTACAAATCGAGTTTGAAACGGTACAAATCGGTACAAATCGGGTACAAATCATTCCCGTTTTAAAAATTTGAAAAATCTCAAATTTTGAATATTGGGGGGGGGCTAACTTCACGCTATAATATAAGGTTTAAAATTTGATTTCCGAAATAAATAATGAAGATAAAGCTTAATTTGAGGCATCATTAGGAAGAGAAAAAAATTCTCTACCGTTGTACGTTAAAAAATTTTAAAAAAAATAAATGTTGAGTGTTTTATATTTTTGGCGCCATATCTTTAACGGTCAATAGCTGGAAAACGGTAATGGTACAAATCGAGTTTGAAACGGTACAAATCGGTACAAATCGGGTACAAATCAATCCCGTTTTAAAAATTTGAAAAATCTCAAATTTTGAATATTGGGGGGGCTAACTTCACGCTATAATATAAGGTTTTAAATTTGATTTCCGAAATAAATAATGAAGATAAAGCTTAATTTGAGGCATCATTAGGAAGAGAAAAAAATTCTCTACCGTTGTACGTTAAAAAATTTTAAAAAAAAATATGTGTTGAGTGTTTTAAATTTTTGGCGCCATATCTTTAACGGTCAATAGCTGGAAAACGGTAATGGTACAAATCGAGTTTGAAACGGTACAAATCGGTACAAATCGGGTACAAATCATTCCCGTTTTAAAAATTTGAAAAATCTCAAATTTTGAATATTGGGGGGGCTAACTTCACGCTATAATATAAGGTTTAAAATTTGATTTCCGAAATTAATAATGAAGATAAAGCTTAATTTGAGGCATCATTAGGAAGAGAAAAAAATTCTCTACCGTTGTACGTTAAAAAATTTAAAAAAAAATAAATGTTGAGTGTTTTTTATTTTTGGCGCCATATTTTCAACGGTCAATAGCTGGAAAACGGTGATGGTACAAATCGAACTGAAAACGGTACAAATCGGTACAAATCATTCTCTATCGACCTATTCACTTTTTATTTTTAAGTTCAAAAGTTGGGGGGCTGTCGTGAAGTTGGCCCCCCATTTTGTTCTTTGAATATCTCAAAAACGGTGATGGTACAAATCGAACTGAAAACGGTACAAATCGGTACAAATCGGGTACTAATCCCACCAACTGATAAACCATTGAAAATCAAAAATTGCGGGGCCAACTTCACGGACCTATAAGATAGTCTAATTTTATTGAGGTAGAGTAGTATTATTTAATAAATATATTTTAATAAAAATTTGTAATTTTTTTAAAATATATAAAAATTATATTATTTAAAAATATAATATATTGGGTAGGTCTATAAGTCGAAAGGCTGCATGATACGAAAGGCTAAAAAATAATATTGAAAATAAAAATAACAAAGAAAATGATTAGTGTGTAATTTGATTGATTTATTGCTTTTTTTACGAGAAAAATATTTTAATAACATTACATTATAATATATTTAAAAAATGGAAATTTTAAGATCTTTTCAATTTTTTTATTCATTCTTTGAAATAAATTGCGGTTTTAATTTTATTTAATTTTATTAATTTTGAATTTATATTTTTAATTAAATTATATTTATTTATTTAAAAAAAATGGAATATAATATATTAAAAAAATGGAAATTTTAAGATCTTTTCAATTTTTTTATTAATTCTTTGAAATAAATTGCGGTTTTATTTTTATTTAATTTTTATTTTTAATTAAATTATATTTGGTTATTTTAAAAAAATGGATTATAATATTTCAATTTTTTTATTAATTCTTTGAAATAAATTGCGATTATAATTTTATTTAATTTCATTAATTTTTAATTTATATTTTTAATTAAATTATATTTGGTTATTTTAAAATAATGGAATTTTTAAAATTATATGTATATTCTATTAAAGTTTTTTTTCAAAACTAAATTGATAATAAGTATAACTATATTGTGAGTACTGGATTAGGGAAAAGGCTAACATCTTATATGCAATTTTGAATATTTTTATATCATTGAACTCAGAATTAAATTTCCTATCTAAATATGCTTTGATGTATTTTTTTACGTTATCGGTTCAAAAAATAAATTTTAATTTTTTTTTGTGGTAAAAACGTTGGAAGGGAAAAGGCTAACATCTTATATGCAATTTTTAATATTTTTATATCATTCTACTCAGAATTAAATTTACTATCCAATTATGCTTAGATGTATTTTTTTACGTTTCCGGTTAAGCATAATTGGATAGGAAATTTAATTCTGAGTAGAATGATATAAAATTATTCAAAATTGCATATAAGATGTTAGCCTTTTCCCTTCCAACGTTTTTATTACAAACAAATTTTTAAAATTTATTTTTTGAACCGATAACTTAAAAAATCATATCAAAGCATGTTTAGATAGGATATTTAATTCTGAGTTCAATGATATAAAAATTTATAAAATTAAACTTAAGATGTAAGCCTTTTCCCTTCGAACGTTTTCGCGACAAAAATGTTATTTTTTGAACCGGAAACGTAAAAAAATACATCTAAGTATAATTGGATAGGAAATTTAATTCTGAGTAGAATGATATAAAAATATTCAAAATTGCATATAAGATGTTAGCCTTTTCCCTTCCAACGTTTTTACCACAAAAAAATTATTAAAATTTATTTTTTGAACCGATAACGTAAAAAATTATATCAAAGCATATTTAGATAGGAAATTTAATTCTGAGTTCAATGATATAAAAATTTATAAAATTTAACTTAAGATGTTAGCCTTTTCCCTTCGAACGTTTTCGCGACAAAAATGTTATTTTTTGAACCGGAAACGTAAAAAAATACATCTAAGCATAATTGGATAGAAAATTTAATTCTGAGTAGAATGATATAAAAATATTCAAAATTGGATATAAGATGTTAGCCTTTTCCCTTCCAACGTTTTTACCACAAAATAATTATTAAAATTTATTTTTTGAACCGATAACTTAAAAAAATACATCAAAGCATATTTAGATAGGAAATTCAATTCTGAGTTCAATGATATAAAAATTTATAAAATTAAACTTAAGATGTAAGCCTTTTCCCTTCGAACGTTTTCGCGACAAAAATGTTATTTTTTGAACCGGAAACGTAAAAAAATACATCTAAGCATTATTGGATAGGAAATTTAATTCTGAGTAGAATGATATAAAAATATTTAAAATTGCATATAAGATGTTAGCCTTTTCCCTTCCAACGTTTTTACCAAAAAAAAATTATTAAAATTTATTTTTTGAACCGATAACGTAAAAAATTACATCAAAGCATATTTAGATAGGAAATTTAATTCTGAGTTCAATGATATAAAAATTTATAAAATTAAACTTAAGATGTTAGCCTTTTACCTTCGAACGTTTTAGCGACAAAAATGTTATTTTTTGAACCGGAAACGTAAAAAAATACATCTAAGCATAATTGGATAGGAAATTTAATTCTGAGTAGAATGATATAAAAATATTCAAAATTGGATATAAGATGTTAGCCTTTTCCCTAATCCAGTACTGACAATATCGTTATACTTACTATCAATTTAGTTTTGAAAAAAAACTTAAATAGAATATACATATAATTTTAAAAATTCCATTATTTTAAAATAACCAAATATAATTTAATTAAAAATATAAATTAAAAATTAATGAAATTAAATAAAATTATAATCGCAATTTATTTTAAAGAATTAATAAAAAAATTGAAATATTATAATCCATTTTTTTAAAATAACCAAATATAATTAAAAATAAAAATTAAATAAAAATAAAACCGCAATTTATTTCAAAGAATTAATAAAAAAATTGAAAAGATCTTAAAATTTCCATTTTTTAATATATTATATTCCATTTTTTTAAAATAAATAAATATAATTTAATTTAAAAATATAAATTAAAAATTAATAAAATTAAATAAAATTAAAACCGCAATTTATTTCAAAGAATGAATAAAAAAATTGAAAAGATCTTAAAATTTCCATTTTTTTAATATATTATATTCCATTTTTTTAAAATAAATAAATATAATTTAATTAAAAATATAAATTAAAAATTAATAAAATTAAATAAAATTAAAACCGCAATTTATTTCAAAGAATGAATAAAAAAATTGAAAAGATCTTAAAATTTCCATTTTTTTAATATATTATAATGTAACTAGTTGATAACCCGTCAAAAATGACGGGGAATATTATTTTTAATGAAGCAATATCTCTTAGTAGCACCTTAAATAGTATCATTATTTACCAGAGCTCCTGTTAGTCAGAATTGTCAGCGATCATATTAGGAGACCAACCAGGTTCACCATGAGGGAATAGTATAGGATAAACCATGGGGTCTAAATTTGGGCTCAATACATTAAGAATAATGAGATCGTTGTCATTAGATTTAGGATAGACTTTAATATCTCTTTTGAAAGGAGGCTCTCCATCTTCATTATTGAAAATCATAGCTACGTCATCCATAGATGGTAAATTATAACGGCGTCGATCGCTAGAACGATCTCCTTTAAAGATCATATTAATGGTTGGGAGTTTTGTATTAGAAGTAGTTGCTAATTCTAATGCAGATTGATGGACTTCACCTAATGTCTTAAAACTAAGAGCATAGGGGTTAATTTGTCGTATTAACTGATCTAATTGCTTCATAATATCTTTATTACATTTACTATTTGCTGGATGGTGTATACGCTTATCTATAGCCTGTGTCGTATCTAACACGTATAACTGGGCATAAGTAGGCAAAGCATTAGAAGGTGGGTATAAATTAGATGTGCGGTGATATATTTGACCGTGCACTTTGAAACAATAAAGGCCACTACCTGTAAGATCCGAAATTTTTGCGCCCATCGATGCAAAAGCTACTGCTGAATTATAAGAACGTATGTTCTTCATAAAATTATTATGTAACTTATCTTGAGGGTTTGATATAAGATTTTTTAAATAAGGAGGATATGGTATTTGGGTAAGGATAACCTTCCCTTTATGACAGCACTGTGTGAATTTACCGTCGGTCGGTCTCTCAGCTATGAAATTCATGGAAAAACAAAATTGACATATGATATTCATAGGCCCGCAAGTATGTTCAGTTATTAAGTGAATATCATTAGTATTAAAATGTGTTAAATTACTTCTATTTTTAAGAATAGATGTATAGGTGGTGGGGAAAATCTGTTTAAGCTTTAGACGAAAACGGGCAGCACATGCCCGCATCCTAGCAGTTTTAGTTGATATATCAATAGGAAAAGGTTTATTTAAATTAATACTTTGAGGTGTAGGTACTAAAGCTACTATAGGTTTGGGTTTCTTGGATTTTATATGACTTCGCACTTTACGACCACTTTCCTTAAAATAAAAATATTTTATCTAAATTATTGGAAAATAAAACTTCTTTTGTTATGTTAAATCTTTTTCTATTTCCCAAAATAGAAGTGTAAGAGGTAGGGAAGATTTGTTTAATTTTTTGATGAAAACGGCTTATGCATGCGCTAATCATAGCAGTTTTAATTGATAAATCAATTGGGAGATATAAATTTGAATTAGGATTATGAGTTGTAGTTAATGAAACTAATTTAGGATTATTATATTTGGATTTTATGTGATTCCGTAATTTGCGGATACTTTCCTTTAATTGTTTGGGAGATTGTCTATTTTCCATAGTATTCTATTTATTAACGTTACATAGAATAAAAATTAAATATTATTTTCAAATAACTGGTAACACAAAAAAATTCCTAAATCTAGAAATGAACGTTTTCGTATCTTGGTAATGTTAATTTTTTTTCTATCAACTTTCCTATCATCTTAACGTTAATTTTTTCACTTTCCTATCTCCTAATGTTAAAATATCTTTTTTCTATCACCTTTCCTATCAATCATCTTAATGTTAAATAAATTGAGAGCTATTATTATCTCGTTAATGTAAAAAATTTTTTATGGCAACACTGGGATTCGAACTCGCAACCTATCGTTCGGAAGACAAACTTTTTTCCATTAAGCCCCCCCCCCCTTCAATATTATATTTTGATATATTTGTATATATATGAAACTTTTTTTTATAAAATTAACTTAATTTAGAATGACGGGTTGATGGGCAATTATTAAGTTAGGTGTATATGATACTAAATATGCTTTATTAATATATTTTATAAAAATATTAAAATTTAGGAGAAAAAGAGGTAAAATTGTTACAATGTAACACGTGAACATTAAGGGTATAAGAAATATCAAAATTTAAATTGTGATAGAAATCATATTGGCTAAAATTTAAAATAGAGATCCTTGAAAATTTAATTTTAAATATGGGATATAGATATTGGTCTGAAAATTTTTTTTTACAAACATAGCCAGGCCTGATCAAAAAACCAAGTCCCATGCAACTTTCATTTTTTTTATTTTGATTTAATAACAATGTCTTAAATTTAATTTTAATATTCCATTTATTTCTATTGTGGGTAATTACTAATTAGTTATGTGTATATGATAAGAAATATGCTTTATTAATATATTTTATAAAAATATTAAAATTTAAGAGAAAAAGAGGTAAAATTGTTGCAATGTAACCCGCGAGCATTATGGGTATTAGAAATATCTGGGTAAAATTTAAAATAGAGATTCTTGAAAATTTTTTAATTTTAAATATGGGATATAGACATTGGCCTGATATTTTTTTTTGCAGACATAGCCAGGCCTGATCAAAAAACCAAGTCCAATACAACTTTTATATAATTTTCATTTATTTTTTATTGTAATTTAATAACAATTTCTTAAATTTAATTTTATATTCCATTTATTTCTATTGTAATTTAATAACAATGTCTTAAATTAAATTTTATATTTAGATTTTAGAATAAAATTTAAAATTGTGATAGATATCATATTAAGTAAAATTTAAAATAGAGATAACATTGGCCGGGAAATTTTTTTTCGCAGACATGGCCAGGCCTTATCAAAAAACCAAGGCCTATGCGACTTTCATATTCTGATTGTATTTTTAAATGAATTATGGGGCTGGGCTTGGGAATTTTTTTATTATTAACTATGAGTCAGACATTGAACTAAACAAATTTTATTGCAGGCCTGGGCTCGGCCTGATCATAAGATCTAAATTTTAATAATTACTTTTATGAAATTTTAATCAAGAATGAAGGAAGCATGATAAAAATGGGTAGCTAATGTCATTTTAAGAGATTCCAATATTGTTTGGGGTGTATTGTGTTATTTTTGTTTGTCAAATAGCTAAATATAATTTAAAGAATAGTTATAAGATCTAAATTTTAATAATTACTTTTATGAAATTTTAATCAAGAATGAAGGAAGCATGATAAAAATGGGTAGCTAATGTCATTTTAAGAGATTCCAATATTGTTTGGGGTGTATTGTGAGATTTATTTTTGTTTGTCAAATAGCTAAATATAATTTAAAGAATAGTTATAAGATCTAAATTTTAATAATTACTTTTATAAAATTTTAATCAAGAATGAAGGAAGCATGATAAAAATGGGTAGCTAATGTCAGGGTGTATTGTGAGATTTATTTTTGTTTGTCAAATAGCTAAATATAATTTAAAGAATAGTTATAAGATCTAAATTTTAATAATTACTTTTATAAAATTTTAATCAAGAATGAAGGAAGCATGATAAAAATGGGTAGCTAATGTCAGGGTGTATTGTGAGATTTATTTTTGTTTGTCAAATAGCTAAATATAATTTAAAGAATAGTTATAAGATCTAAATTTTAATAATTTACTTTTATGAAATTTTAATCAAGAATGAAGGAAGCATGATAAAAATGGGTAGCTAATGTCAGGGTGTATTGTGAGATTTATTTTTGTTTGTCAAATAGCTAAATATAATATAAAGAATAGTTATAAGATCTAAATTTTAATAATTACTTTTATGAAATTTTAATCAATAATGAAGGAAGCATGATAAAAATGGGTAGCTAATGTCATTTCAAGAGATTCCAACGGTATAATTAATTGAATGACGGTAAAAATATATTGGTGAGAAATTCAAAAATTACGTCAAAATTAGGCGCATGCGCAAAGTATATAAAGCTTCATATAAATATTGAAGGGGGGGCTCAATGGTAAGAACGTTTGCCTACCGAACGATAGGTCGCTAGTTCGAATCTCTGTTTTGCCATAAAAAAATTTTTAAAAAAAGTTTTAACATTAGCGAGATAATAATAGCCCTCGATTTATTTAACATTAAGATGATAGGAAAGTTGATGGAAAAAAAATATTTTAACATTATGAGATAGGAAAGTGAAAAAATTAACGTTATGAAGATAGGAAAGTTGATAGAAAAAAAATTAACATTACCAAGATACGAAAACGTTCATTTCTTGAATATGGCTATTATATATATAGATATATACACAAATATATCAAAATATAATATTGAAGGGGGGGGGGCTCAATGGTAAGAACGTTTGCCTACCGAACGATAGGTCGCTAGTTCGAATCTCTGTTTTGCCATAAAAAAATTTTTAAAAAAAGTTTTAACATTAGCGAGATAATAATAGCCCTCGATTTATTTAACATTAAGATGATAGGAAAGTTGATGGAAAAAAAATATTTTAACATTATGAGATAGGAAAGTGAAAAAATTAACGTTATGAAGATAGGAAAGTTGATAGAAAAAAAATTAACATTACCAAGATACGAAAACGTTCATTTCTTGAATATGGCTATTATATATATAGATATATACACAAATATATCAAAATATAATATTGAAGGGGGGGGCTCAATGGTAAGAACGTTTGCCTACCGAACGATAGGTCGCTAGTTCGAATCTCTGTTTTGCCATAAAAAAATTTTTAAAAAAAGTTTTAACATTAGCGAGATAATAATAGCCCTCGATTTATTTAACATTAAGATGATAGGAAAGTTGATGGAAAAAAAATATTTTAACATTATGAGATAGGAAAGTGAAAAAATTAACGTTATGAAGATAGGAAAGTTGATAGAAAAAAAATTAACATTACCAAGATACGAAAACGTTCATTTCTTGAATATGGCTATTATATATATAGATATATACACAAATATATCAAAATATAATATTGAAGGGGGGGCTCAATGGTAAGAACGTTTGCCTACCGAACGATAGGTCGCTAGTTCGAATCTCTGTTTTGCCATAAAAAAAATTTTAAAAAAAGTTTTAACATTAGCGAGATAATAATAGCCCTCGATTTATTTAACATTAAGATGATAGGAAAGTTGATGGAAAAAAAATATTTTAACATTATGAGATAGGAAAGTGAAAAAATTAACGTTATGAAGATAGGAAAGTTGATAGAAAAAAAATTAACATTACCAAGATACGAAAACGTTCATTTCTTGAATATGGCTATTATATATATAGATAATATTATTATAATATTTTTCTCGTAAAAAAAGCAATAAATCAATCAAATTACACATTAATCATTTTCTTTGTTATTTTTATTTTCAATATTATTTTTTAGCCTTTCGTATCATGCAGCCTTTCGACTTTTAGACCTTGCGTAATATATTTTTTATTATAATAAAATTTCGATATTTTTATATTCTCAAATATTATTAATATATGATTAACTCGTTGGCATACACCGAAATGAGTTACTACTATTTATATTTTAAAACAATAAATTTATTTTACTCTTTTTCGGTGCCCAAAAATATTATGATATCTAAATTTTCTTACAAATTTTATAAAAAAAAATTTTTTTTTTTAAATAAACTGGAAATTTGATGGGGATTTAAAAATTATAAGATATCTATATTTATTTATCAATTGACCATCCTTTCTTGCTTATAATGATTAGTAAATACTACAAGATTTTATCAACAAAACTTCTTTTTTCAACATTTTTAAAGTTATTTTTACATTTTTTAAATGAAAACTGCAACACCAGAAATAAAAGAATGAAAAGTTTTAATAATAGAAATGTGGGATTGTACTAAATAAATATTTATTTATATAGACAAATATACCTGGAATTGCTCTGCCGTTAATTATTAAAGAACACGCGAGGATTGAAGCAATGAATATCTAGGGTCATCAAAAAATATAGAAAAATAATGAATTTTAAATTATTTAAATTTCCAACCATTAAGTATTCTGAATAAATCCTTAGCATTTTATTACGTTTTAAGAAATCTTAAAAAACGTAATTTTATATTAAATTATATATAACTTGTTAATTAGATAATTTTTTTATAAAAAATTTTATATTTTTCTTTCTTTTACTAAATAAATTAAATGACCTTTTCGTAAATTTTCTTTTACTTTTTATAAAATTAAGGACGAACTTGTCGAAAATTATTTTTTTATATAACCTTTTAAAAAACTTATTATTTCAATATGTAAAAAATGAAAAAAAAGTGTAAATTAAAATTATATATATATATCGTATTGGGATATGGAATCATGTGGGATTCGGAATCTTGAATCCCCACGTTTTATTCGGGAGAATCCACATGAAAAAAAAATTCCGAATCCCCATGAAAAAAAATAAAATAATATAATTACTTTTTTTTCTTCTCTTTTTTGCGGCTGGCACCATATAATTAAAAGGCCAAAATAAGGGATTTAAAAAGAGAATTTAAAAAAAAGTAAATAGTATAAAATTAAGGCATATAATGAATGAAAAGGGATGAGGTTAAAACTTTTTTGTTTTAAAAAATATATTTATAAAAAATCCGAATTTTTGCAACAATTATTCAATGCAATATGGCATTTCGTTGAACATTTAAGCAGGGACCTGAACCGTTATTTATAACGGTTCAGTTTGTTACGGTTCAGTATGTAAAAAATTGTAATGGTTACGTTTTGATTATGGTTCTTGAGAAGAAATTTATAAAGGTATGGTTCGGTTCAGCTTATTAAAGGTTCATTACTGTTAGAAAATTTTTTTTATTGAAGTAACACCATCTTCTAATTTATTTTTATTATAAACATATATAAATTATATATAAAAAAATATATATAAGATTCAAAATAATTCATTTTTAAATATATTATTTGAACTTATTAGTAATATATTTTCAAGTATAAATGGATTCCTTTTTGTTCGTTGTGACGATAACACAAATTTTAGACCCGAAAAAGCCCTTTCTAAATGTGTTGCGGGAACCGCCAGTACTATAAGAGCACGTTTATATAATTCTGGATATTCAAATTATTTCCATTTCTAAAATATATAAACTGAACCGTTTTTTATAAAGGTTCTTTTTACTCCTTTAAAAAAAATTATATTGGTTTGGTTACGGTTATGGTTCAGATATTTATAACAAAAATAAATTTTTTTTAAAAAAATATTTAAGGGGATTCGGAATCTTTTTTTTAAAAAACAATTAAATAATATTTTTTTGCCGCCTGGCTGGCACCAGAAATTTATATTTTTCAGAGATATTTAATATGTTACTTTTATGCTTTAAATTAGTGATCTGCATCAAGCCTAATTTTTCAAGCCCGGCCCCCGAAATTATTTTTAAAAAAGTTTTGCCGGCCCGGCCCGAACCCGAAATTATTTTTAAAAAAGTTTTGCCGGCCCGGCCCGAACCCGAAATTTTTTTTTAAAAAATTTACCGGCCCGGCCCGAATTTATTTAAATATAGAAATTAATTTTTATAATTACTCAAAATAAAAGACATTGTTATATGGCGTTTAGTTTCAAATAAATAAAATCAAAAATTTTTATTTTACATAAAAAGTTCAATATAAAATTGATAAATTTCGATATATTTAAAAAAACAAAGTCCGACCCGACCCGGCCCAAATTTTTTTAATATTAGGCCCGGCCCGAACCCGATTATTTTAAATAAAATTAAGCTAGAGCCCGGCCCGAAGCCTGTTCGGGCCGGATACGGGCTGGGCCTAACTTTGCAGATCTCTACTTTAAATCATTAAATACTCGAAAAAATGGTTTTAATATAAATTAAATGTCAAAAAATAAATATGGCAATGAAAATATTCACGCCCATTTACGCTTACCACTAAAAAATTTTCGACCCGACCCGCCCGCTCACGAAAGACAATATTTTGATTCACGCCAGAAAATTCACGGTGTTTTTAAATTTTTCAAAACTTTAATACTATAATTTTTTACACTTTTTTGAATTTATTCTATTTATTTCTTTAATTCCATAATCCATAATAACAAAAAATAAATACATATTATAAATCCAAATTTTTACCTAGAAAAAAAAAGAATGTCTATTTTTTTTATTTCAATTGTATACGCCTTTCCTTTAATAGGCGATTGCTTACAGAAAATAACCTTTCACGCCAGGGCTGACAAAATTTTACTCTCTTATTTTCTCAAAAAAGGAAATAAATTTTCCTGCTTCCAATATTGCCATTGTTATTTGTTTTATTTTTTAAAATTTTATTTTGATAATATTGATATTGGTATAATTCTAAAAAAACTGATAAAACACTAAAATATTACAACTATATAATATGTAAAAATATATATTAATAGTATCGAAGGCTCTAAAAAGAGCTTAATTTAATAATGAAAATCTACCTATAATTGTGTTTAAAAATTTCCAATTGAAGTTTTTGTTTAAGAAATAAGGATTCGCGATTTTCGTTTGTTTTGATAAAAAAATTTCGTGATAAAGTTTAAAAAAAAATATGTGTAGAATGTAAAAAATTGCCGTTAGTTGAAATGACTATTGGCGAAATATAAAGTTATTTAATTTTGAATATTTATTAATTTTTTTATTTTCCCCACAAGTAAGAGGGTTTGTATAATTGATGAAGGAAAGGATGATACGCAGGTTGCATCCCAAATAAGGGACTCAGACCCGACGGCTTAACCTGCACCCCCTGGTCCCATTTGTTTAATGGGATGAATATTTTAAATTCACACAGCTTTCATCGATAGATATTGATGCTTCATCATAATTATCTAAAAATATGTTTCATTTAGAATATATTATTTTTTATGAATGTAGGATGAATTAGGAAAGTTATAAATGACAGTTGGCACTGACTTATGCATATCATCTAATTTTATATCATTTCACATTTTTAAGATTGGTTTGTAAATATCTTCCTTTTCTACGTCTATTAAAAACTTAAAGCTTTTGAAATTAGGATCTAAAATTAGCCTACCTTGAGTGCTTAGAAATAAATTTTTAAGTATAAGTAAAAAATCTCGCGACAAAACACCTAAACATAAAAAGGAAATAGAACTAGGAGCGTGACACCAGATGTTGTTCATAAAATGCCGGAATATTTTTTGTTTTCAAAAATTTTTCTTTTTTAAAAAAGAACTAAATTAAATTAGAAAATATGTATTTTAATTATATGATTGCAAGTTTATATTTATAAAAAAAATTAAAATTTCCGTGATTTACGGGAAATTCATGTTCACGCCCGGGAAAAATTTTGGGAAGGCCCGTCACGCCCTGTCACGCCTAATAATTTAAAATTTATTGACACTCACGCTGTGACCAACCGTTACACGATGGGTCATTACCGCCCGCGCCCACCTCTAATCATCATTATTTAATTGTTTAGATAAAAAAAAATTTCATTGATAAAATGGTTAAATTATTAAGAAATAAATCTTTCATGGTATTAAGAAGTATTGGCAGTATATGAGGTAGTAAGAATTTATCATCTCTTATATTATGCCATGTGCAATTATTAAATATTCATTTGTATTATTTTGGTTAATATTTTTAGGCATGTTTTTGAAAATGGAAAAATAATTTCAAGAAATCAACCTAATTTGCTAAACATCGACTAAAATTTATTGAAATGTAATAAAACCCCCCATTTATTATTTAATTTAATATGTATAGGGAATCACGAGGTCGAGTCCTATATCATAAACCAGAAATCACTTGGTAAAACAATAAAAGATTTATATAAAATTTTTTTTAAAAGTACCCCATTTCCAATTTTAAGAAGCAATTGCTTCGGACCCTCACCGTTGTAGGGGCCACTGGTCCCCGGGTAGGGTTCACTCGTTTCCAAAAAAAATTCCAGAAAAAATAACATTTTGAAAAATGGGAAAAGAATAGAGGTGTTAGGAATCGTTCAAATAAAATAAGATATGAAGATAAAACTCAAAACTTAAATGCGTATGTAGTCCAAAGTGACAAGATTGCAATTCTGGGAAGGACGTGGATAAAAGTTTTTGGAAACATACTTAATAAATTTGTAAAAATAATCGAGAAAAATAGAAAAGTAGATAGTAAAAATTATGAAGGTGCATATTACAATAAAAAGCATGAAAATATAATTATAAATATCAAATAATAATAACTTGAATAAAATTGAATTATGTAAATTAATACCAAATTTTAATAAAGAAATAAATTCTAATAAATTAAAAGAAATAAATCATATGATAAGAATTGAAGAAATAATAGTTATTAAAAACAATGAAATAAAAATTAAAGAAAATAATAAAATAAAAAATTTTATAATTAATAAAAAATTTAAAAAACTTTGGAAATAAAGAAAATTAAAACAAATATTAAAAAAGAGAAGCAAGGTTATTAAATATCTTGATGCTGAAAAAGTTTTTAAGAGTATGATATGGAGATCGTATGTTGAAGATGGAAGGAGAAAGAGAATTTTTTTTATAAAGAACAAGTTGAAGAGAAATTATGATATAAAAAAATTGTTTAAATTTAAAAATAAAGGAGTAAAATTTAAAATAAAAATAATTAAATAATAAATAAAAAATTATAATATAAAATGAGACAATTCCAAATATTCTATTATTCTATATTCCAAATTATGATTCTTATTCTTATGAATGATTCTGATAAATTATTTATTCCATTATCATATCAATTATTCCAAAATTATTTTATATGAAATATATTGATCATAATATATATTTACAAACATTGATAAAAATGATAATAAACAACGAGATGAACAAGCTAATGTGAGGATGATGTACAAGCGAATGATTAGAAAGGATAACAAGCTACGAACAAACCAATGAAAAAGATATGACTGAGGCTAAACAACAACAAAATTTCAAATGAAAACTACAAAAAATGAAAAAAATTTTAGAGGGGGGAGAAGTGAACAAGTTCAAGTTCAAGTTCAACAAAATTCGAAAATTCAAAGTGAAGTTCAAAATTCAAAGTCAAGTTCAAAAGCGAGAATATGACACGACATAGAAAATGATTGGAGGAATTGAGAAACAAATGACTGGAAGTGAAGATAAGAAACTGAGGAAAGAAGACATTTAAAAAATGAAGGAAATGTTAATTAGATAATTTTTTGAATATAAAAAATTTTATATTTTTCTTTCTTTTACTTTTTGTAAAATAAATTAAATGACCTTTTCGTAAATTTTATTTTACTTTTTATAAAATTAAGGACGAACTTGTCGATATTTTTTTATATAACCTTTTAAAAAACTTATTATTTCAATATGTAAAAAATGTAAAGAAAGTGTTAATTAAAATTGTATATATATAAAGCACAAAATGTTAAAGAAAAATGATTAATAAAAAATAAAATAAAAATATAATTATTTTTGTATTTTTTTTTGAGCCTTCCATCAAAATTATAAAAACTAATCTGAATATTATAAATATAATAATATTACATGCTCCAGGTTATAAGCAAAAAATACAAAAAAAATTGTCGATTAAAATAATTATGATTTTATAAATAATTTATTGAAGATTAAATGGTGATACATAGACCAGATTGAAGCACACAAAGAGATAGTTCAAAAATATCTTTATATTGCGAAAAGATATAGTTTAATTTATATTAGATATAAATATCTAAAAGTTATGATATTAAAAGATATATTAAATTTCGATGATTTTGAACCATTTGTTCATAACTTTCAATTTAGAAATATAAATATCGGTTATATGTTTAGTTAATTATATTTTCAACATTTGTAAAAATGGATAATTTAAGGAGGAGTATCTCATCAAAAAAAATTGCAGAAGTTTTTTTTACCTCTAATCAAGCTATAAGTTTAGAAAATATTAGTTATTGTGTATTTCGATTTCCCATTCACATCCGGCCTAGTAGAGAACATTTAATTTGGTGAAACAATCGTTATTCGCTCTCAATTGATTTATTAGACGTTGAATTAATGATAAAGCAGAACTTTCACAAGGGTGTCACTCAACTAAAAAAAAAATTATGGTTGGAGCATTATTTAATACAAGATATTTTTCCACTTATTACAATATTAAATATTTTTGATTGCCAATATAAAAAAATTTTTGTTTAAAGAATTACAATTGATAAAAAAGTTTACCTCAATTGATAATGGTTTTTAAAAACCGATATTATTCTTAGCAACATACATTGACAAAAGGTAACATAAAGCTGTGTTACCATATTTATAGAATTGACTAATAAGGAAATTTTTTTAGGCCTAACAAAAATTCTTTAAAAGGATAAGATAAACGACTAATCCTAATCATAAAACTATATGGTAGTTAGAGCTTCCTCTCATTATGGAAGCTAGATAAGTAATCGAGAAAATTACTGTAAAATATTAAATTTTCTAAAAGATTATCGTCCATTTTTAATGATATATAATCGACTAGGCAGTTGACCATTATTCATTTATGCTCTCAGCAGCAGGATAAATATTCTTAACTTACATAACAAATAATAGATACTGGTTAGTTTGCAGTCATAACTCACTATGTAAATTTTATCAGAATTTATTATGTTACAATTGATAAAACAAAAACGCTAAAAATCTTTAGAAGAAATAATTATGCAAATATATTAAGCCTGAGTTATTTACATGGCAAGGATGCCATATTAGGAATGAAACATTTTGAAAAACTATAAAATAAGGACCAGAGTGATATGATAGCAATTAAAATTTTATATATTATGGTCGCACCACCTCTAGTTGGGATATTATATCTTAATATAATAGTAGTTTTTAATATTATCAAAAATATAATCGTATTAAAAATTTTACTCTAAACTAAAAATAGCTTTCCTTAAAACACGTAAAAAAGAGAAGGAAGTTAAGATATCTGATAAAATTACATCCATTGTGGGTTGAATAATAAAATGTTTAATATTTAATAATATTTTTAAATAAATAGATAGCGTTAAAGAATTGAATGCAAATTGTTACTTATATTTACTATCAAAAGCAGTAGTAAAATTTTTTTAAATTTTAACTGTAATATATTTTATAACTATCAAATATGCCTGTAAAAGTGGCATTTACCTAATATTTAATAACCAATTCTATATAATAGAGGATTATCAACCAAATGTCTACTTACCAGGCGCGTACGCAGGAATTTGATCTGGGGGGGGGGGGATAATAAAATTTTTTAAGAAATATTATTGTTAATTAAAAATACTAAGCATAAATTTATTAGGACTAATAACTTTTCTAATACACAATTTTAAACTAATGTGAATTAAAAAAATTATATAAAACCGGCATTGAAAAACTATAAAATAAATGTGAATTATAAAATATAAAGTGAATAATATAACCCACGATATGAATCACTTAAATGACCTAAAATTGAAATTTGAATTTTTTGAGCTTTTAAAATATATAAAGTATAAAAAATTTAAATGTTGGAAATAAAAATTAATACACAAAAAGTTTCTTAGGAATAATTGTATTTTGTATGTTTTGAGCTAATTTTTCAATTATCTATCCTTCCTTGGCGTTAAATGCCTATGAATATTCAAAAGATTCAAATCATTCAATCTACTTTCAGATTTTGTATTTCATAGGTATGTTTTTCACAGACTTGCAGGCCCAGCCCCCGAGCCGGACCGTATTTTAATTTTATTAAATATACACGGGCGGGGCCCGTAATTTTTTTATAAAAAAACACCCGGGCCGGGCCTGAAAATTTTTTTAGAAAAAATATCCGGGCCGAGCTGTATATTTTAAAACCAAATATTTGAAATCGCCATCATTAGCTATAAATATCAAAAATAAATATAATTTTTTTTAAAAGATTCGGGCCGGGCCTGAAAATTTTATTTTCAAAAAATCCGGGCCGGAAAAAATTTTAAAAAAAAATCAGGGCCATGTCCTGCAAATAGTATCTGCAAAGCTCTGTTATTCTTCTTAAAAAAGAGAATGTTCTCTCATTAGTTTACTAAAGAGCTGCTAATATATATATAACCATTTTAATACATTGGGAGTATAATCTAAAATGTGTTTGAAATAATGCAAAGCATCCATAGCATTTTTTGGGACTGTATCAACCATAGTTAATCTTTAAATCATAGCAGCTAATAAGGCATCATAAGATATTTTAACATCTTCATGATAAAAATCTAACAAATATTTATATTTTTTTTCTATCACCATATGAAAAAGGTTGGGAGAGGGGACATTTGTTTTATAATACTCTTTTACTGATCCTATATTAATGTTTTGACGATGAGCTTGCTTGCTGCAAGTCGAGGGAACAAATATTAAACTCGTATACCTCTGCTTTTGACTCAACAATAACATATAAAATATGAAATTCTTCATCAAATTTCCTTGAGTTCTAATAAAATAATACATTCTAATGAGAAAAAAAATTTGGAATAAGTATTGAATCCAATAATTTTGCTTCTGAGGAAATATTTCTTTCAAGCCATTGTAATATTTCAGTAATAGCATTAATAATCGGCTCTTCTAACTCCATAAAAGCTGTTACTGCTTGATGGCGGAGACTTGATCTCGTTGGAGAAGCTTGCAATTTCTTTCTCCCTGTTGGACAAGGAGTTTCAAATATAATTATTATTTAACTAGAAATTTAGATAAATATTACGCCACTAAAATTTTTAAATAACAGGTAAATTACGCCAAGGAAAACTTGAAATCGAAATTAATTGATAAAATAACTTAGTAGATGAATGTGATAAATAAATGTAATTAAATATATATATATGAGATAGTAATAAATATTAACAAATATAAATTAATATTAACAATAATATTTTTGAAAAATATAATCCGGCATCTGCATTTTTTGGCTTTGGGGGGAATTTGCCCCTGCCCCCCCCCCTCTGCGTACGCCAATGCTACTTACTTATGATATTTCTTATACTTGTTTGAACCTTGGAAATATTTTTAGGAAGAGGCATGGTGATTAAATTTAAAAACGTATAATGTAGTTGATTAGTGATTTTGAACTCGGTTGTTAATTTTCAATTAATAAATAAAAATTAGTTTGCTTCAGGGAACTATTCAAATTTTTCAGACGGCTTGATCCCTTCGCCCCCCCCCCAGTGACGCTATTGAGCATATTCAATATAATATATAAAGACTAATTGCTAAAATTTATCCATCAGGAAATATTTATCTTATAATTAATTAAAAGTTCATATTCCATAATAACTGAATATTTTATCTTTTTACAAGGGTACTTTCAATTCTCTCTTTACTTTGTTTATTTGATGGTAATCAAAACTTTCATTTTATAATCTAAGCCTTGGTTGTTGCCATGTGAATATGGCCCTAGCCTATTAAAGTATGTTTGCGAATAAAAAGCGACGAAGGGTCAAGTTTACAACAATCTAAAAAGTTATTTTATTTTTATTTCATAATTTAAGTAGAATTCCTTTTTGTTTTTGAGTAAAATTATCAAGTACTGAATTATAAATGTTATTGCTAAATTTTAAATTTTTCAATAAGTTATTTTCAATATAAATCAAAAATAGATTTAAAATTTTTAAAAATAGATTTAAAATTTTTAAAAATAGATTTAAAATTTTTTAAAATAGATTTAAAATTTTTTAAAATAGATTTAAAATTTTTTAAAATAGATTTAAAATTTTTTAAAATAGATTTAAAATTTTTTAAAAATAATTCATTAAAAGTCAGCGGAATATCTATAAAAATATTTTACAAAATTCTAAATAAATATATTCGCTTAAAATTATTTTGTGCATCAATAGTAATGTTTATAATTAATGGGCATCATGGCGCAAGGATTTATAAATTCCTTTGCATGATAAAAATATCCTTTACAATTAGTGAAGGTCACGGTCCGGTCTTTGGTCAGGACTGGACCGATACCCTCGGACCGGACCGGACCACGGTCCTTAAAAAAAGACCGATCCAGACCGTTGTTTTTAAAAAACATATTTTTTTAACCTAATTTAATTTGTTTTATCATTTTATTAAATATAAGAGTATTATATAAACAATATAAAATTAATTATGAATAATATAATAATTAATACAAATATTTAATTTAAATAAATGCTAATGTCTTTGTTTGTAGAACTTCCTTGGAAGGAATTAAAAGATGGACTTAATGGAGGTGGTAGATCTATTCCATTCTTTAACCAAGAGCCCATACACATCAAAGCTTGTATTGTTTTGTTTGAAAGCCTATTCCTTTTTTTAGTGACAAGATCTCCTGCTTTCGAAAATATTTGTTCACAGGGGACAGATGTTGCTTGAATTGCTAAAAAATTTCTAGCTGCTAATGAGAGGACTAGAAATCTATATAATAAACTATATTGACTATTTAAAAAATATAAAAGACCTTTCACTATTGGCTTTCCACCATACTAATATGTCATCCTTTAATGAAACAAGAGGTTCATTCAAATAGGTGTGAAGTTCTGATATATTTTCTTTAATGATTTCTGCCGATATATAATCCCCTTCTGAATTTCTTTTTTGGGATAAAATTTTTTCTAAAAAACTAAATTCATTGATTTCTTCCTGGCACAAATGTTTGAAAATTAGGATTTAATAAATAAAAATTAAAAATATACCTGAAAATCCGTTATTCCTGTATTTTTTTTATTTTCTATTTTCCTTAAATATTTTGAAAATTTGGTCATATACTCAATTCTATTAAGAGTATTAGGCATGTAAACTTGTTTTAATCTCGGATCCAATAATGTTGTGACATATGATTCATAGCAAAATAATTCTTTGAGATATTTCTGCATTTTAACCAGCATGTTATTAAAAATTTCTTTTCTTGTATTGTTATTATCCTTTTTTATATTATTTAAAATTTCATTATTTATATTCTCCATATATAACATGAAAATCCCAACTGTAGTATATTTGGATCCTGATAAATCAAGTGTGGTTTTATAGAAGGGCCTTAGAAAATCTACCTCTTTAAGGTCTTCTTTTTCACACTCAGTAAAGAAAACACCTTTAAATTGTTTGTAATTCAAAAAAAGTACTTCTTCTATAGCATCCATGTTCTAAAAATTAAATATTTTTTAAAAATAATTGGATAAAAATGTAAATACCTCATAAATTGTATTCATCATTAAATAGGAGCTATTCCATCTAATAGGGATATCAGAAGGGATTTTAAATTTTGTAATACCCTTATTTTCACATATTTGTACATATGCTTGATTTATTTTCGGTGATTTATTTATAGAAAAGGCTATGTCTCTACACTTTTCTATTATAGTTGTAATATATGATAAACCTTCCTGAGATATTAGGCTTAGAATATAGGCACAGCATCTAAAGCCTTTAAATTTTTGTTCCTTATAAATATTCTGCAAAATATCCATGCTTTTTAGGATGTTATTGGCATTATCTGTAGTACAGGCCAGTATATTCTCCTTTAATTGATATACATCAATTACTTCTTTTATAGCTAAGGATATTTCTTCAGAAGTATGAGGAAATGGGATATGATTTATATCAAGTAAAATATTTTTTAATGTAAAAGAAGAATCAATATAGTGTGCAGTAATGGCTATAAATGAAATTTTATTTTTATTGCTCCACATATCTGTGGTAAAGCTTAGTAAAGAATTATTTTAATTAAAATATCTTTTAGAGAATTTCATAGTTTCTCAAAATTAGCTGTATAAAAATTTTTAACTTTGTTTTTTGACCAAATTGTAGCAGTTGAGTTTAAATATTTGATTAAATTATGAAGACCTGAACTTTCAAAAGTCTTCATTGGCAGATAGTCCATTATTACCTATTTTGTAATGAGTTGATTCATATGATCTGTTTGGAATTTATCCAATGGTATTGAAGAAAGTGATTTTGTACTTGTGGAGGGCATATTTAAATTAAGAGTAGATTGTGTTTTTGAGATATTTTCATTTTCATTATTAGAAGTATAAATTTTATGTTTTATCATGTCTGCTTAAGGTACCTAATTATTTTATTAAGAATAAGGTTAAATTATTTTGACAGTGAATTATTCAGACAGTTTCTTAAGGAAAAATAGATATATATAAATAATAACCAAAATATTTTAATAATAATACTGCTTATTTTGATTAAATTGCTTAAAAAATTATAAACAATTATTTTGTTACTTGTTGCTGACGATATGTTAAATTTGGTATTACAGGGAACACATATTCTATGTTTTTTATTAGGACTATAAGTAAAATGTTTCTTGGACAAACTTATGGTTTTCATATTGTAAAAAAAAAATTAACAAAATCTAAAATAACTCCTCTAGAAAAATATCATAAAATAAAATATACAAAAAAATTATATTAATTGAAAAGTAAAGTAAACTTAAATATTAATAAAGGTCCTCAACAAAAAGATCGGCCCGACAATCGGTCCGGTTCGGTCCCGGTCTAAGACCGATAGGACCGGACCGTTGACCTTCACTATTTACAATCTTGAACTAATATCTTTAGATATAAATGGAAAAATAATAATATTTATATCTTTTTTTATATATGTTTTAATACTATATTTTTTTTTTATTATATTGGTCTAAATATTTTTATAATATACATTTATTTAAATTATATGTTCATAGATATGAGATAAAATTTGCACTTAAATATTTTTATTTTTTAGATAAAAAAGCGTTAAAAAAAGTTATAACCAGATTTGATTTTTATACAACTCTGATAATCTTATATTAAACATTAATTATTGCTTTTTAAAAATAAAAATATTTTTATTTTAAAAAAGCAAGGAAAAAAATATAATATAAAAGATTTTTCTCTTTTATTTAATAAACAAGTGGACATTTTTTTTATTTTCTTCCCTAATGATTTTATTTTCAATGTAAAATTACACAATACAGTATCATGATTTTCACTTTATTTATTAAAAAAATAAGTAATATTAAATTTGCTTCCCTCACGTATATTTTTTTTAACGTAGTAAATTTTAGGAAAAATAATAGTAATTCTTCTTATCGTAATAAAAATAATATTAATATTTTTATTATAAAAATTATATTAATTATTTTTAACGAAGTCAGATTAGTTTTTTAAAAAATATTATAAAGATTATATTTTATTTAAGAATTTTATAAGTCACTGCTTTATATAATCTCTAACAATTTTTTGCTCAAATTATTATAATAATGTCAGCGTCTGCACAACTGAAAATATATAGGAAGCAAACTCGTCTGTAAATCCTACCTCCTACACCCCCCCCCCCCTTCTATAAATATACGGAATATATAATAATAAATTAATTTGTTAAATTTGTTCAAAAAGATTATATGGGGCATTGCTTAACAATCTCAAAACATACTTTTAAATTAGCATTTTAACTAACAGTAGTGCCTAAATAAATGATTCCACACAAGTCAATTGTTTTATCCATTATTCTAAATATCCAATAAAATTGCAACATAAATATTTAAGTAATAGAAGTTAAAGTATCATGACTTAGTTATATAAATATGAGTTTTAAGTACAATTATCAGAAGTATAAAATTGCTATTAAATTACTACAATGATGACTAAAAGTAAAAAATTCAAAAGCAAAAAAATAATCAAATTAAATCAGAAAGTGATTTACATCCAGTACATACATATATCTTTTATACCTTTTTGGTCAATTTATGTGTACCAAATAAAATTAATTTAAATTATATTCAATAAATTAATATTGGTCAATTATTCTTTTGAAATATTCGGCATTTGTATTGTATAATATAATAAAAATGCTTTGATGATATAATTAAAATATTGTTAATTTAAGACATTTTATTTATAATAAATTTAATGCAGAAAACTTACTTTAATTTCTTAACAAAAATAACATTTTTTTAGACCAGATGGAACTGGACCGACGGTTTTACGATCTGGTCTCACTTAACTTAATGTTAACGGTCTATCAGTCCGGTCCTATAAAAAGGATCGGATGTGACCTGACCGTTATAAACACTATTTTTTGTCATTCACCTAGTATATAAGAGGCAGTGATTATATTGTACAGCCAAAAAGGCTTACAATTTAGCGGACCCATATGGTAAGAAATATCTCAATGTGGACGATGTGTTATATAAAAAAACAATCAACAAAATTTACAATTTGAATCATCAGTGAAATTAAAAATGATGGTTATTAATATATTTTAAGTTTTATATCAATCCCCACATTTATCATCAACGAAAAGTAGTTTATGAAAGATAGTACTATTTTGATTTAACACAACACTTTCGAATTCTAGAAAATTTAAAGAAAAAAATTAAATAATGCCGTTATATTATATATTGATGAAAGTTTTTAGCCATAAAATATAATATTATGAAATCCGAATATAATATAATTTAAATTTAAGCTTAAATAAAAGTGTGTTCGATCTCATTCATTATCCTATTAACCCAACGATAACACCGTGTGCTACTAGATTTTTCAAATCAAGTTGATGAGTGGTAACTTCATCTCCTGGACCTAAGATTTATTTTTATCAATTATAATTTTCAAATAAAGTTTAATAATATTAGTATGGCATAAATTATATTATTATTTGTTAACCAGAAATTGGAAAGTTTGATCAAATCAGACATGAGAAATTTATTAAACAAAAATCATGGAGATTGCTATTAGGCATCTAAATTATGCAAGTTTTACTCAATTAATTTTTATTATTACTCTTTCTAACAGGCCACTTGACGGCAGAGTAGTAGTTATATTTAATGAATAACAATTTTGCATGGTAATCATTAAATATATTAAAATCCCGATAATCATTTTTAAAAAAAAATTATTCAAAATTTGATGAGTATTGAAACTTACAAATATTAATATCATCTAGGGGGGTTCCCAAAAGATCTAATATTAAATTATTTGATTTCTTTTTAAAGATTGTCTAGAAATATTGATCTAAGAATTGAAATATATATATTTAAATTAATTCAAATAATATATGCTGCCCACGCGCATAGTAAAAGGTTATAAAATATAAATTAATTTTTTTTTTAATTAACACTTGTATATTTTTATTATAAAAAAACGAATAAGATAGTCGCTTTTTAAATTTTATTGAGGTAGAGTAGTATTATTTAATAAATATATTTTAATAAAAATTTGTAAGTTTTTTAAAATATATAAAAATTATATTATTTAAAAATATAATATATTTTTTATTATAATAAAATTTCGATATTTTTATATTCTCAAATATTATTAATATATGATTAATTCGTTGGCATACACCGAAATGAGTTACTACTATTTATATTTGAAAACAATAAATTTATTTTACTCTTTTTCGGTGCGCGAAATATATATATAAAAAAATATTCAAATATTTAATTTGTTTATGTTGCCAAAAAATATTAAGATATCTAAATTTTCTTACAAATTTTATAAAAAAATTAAATTAAACTGGAACTTTGATGAATTCAAAAAATATAAAATATTATTTATATTTATTTATCAATTGAGTCCTTCATAACTATTCAAAAATACTACAAAGTTTTATCAACAATACTTATTCTTTTTTCAACATTTTTAAAGTTATTTTTACATTTTAGAAATAAATGATTGAAAAAGTTTTTATAATAGAAATGTGGGATTGTAACAAATAAATATTTAATTATATAGACAAATATACCTGGAATTGCTTTGCCATGAATTATTAAAGAATAAGCGAGGATTGAAGTAATGAATATCTAGGGTCATCAAAAAAATATAGAAAAATAATAAATTTTAAATTATTTAAATTTCCAACCATTAAGTATTCTGAATAAATCCGTAGCATTTTAATACATTTTAAGAAATCTAAGAAACGTAATTTTATATTAAATTATATAAAACTAATCTGAATATTATAAATAAAATAATATTACATGCTCCAGGTTATAAGCAAAAAAAATCAAAAAAATTGTCGATTACAATAATTATGATTTTATAAATAATTTATTGAAAATTAAATGATGAGCATTGACCAGATTGAAGCATACAAAGAGATAGTTCAAAAATATCTAATATATTGAGAAAATATATAGTTTGATTTATATTAGATATAAATATCTAAAAGTTATGATATTAAACGATATATTAAAGTTCGATGATTTTGAACCAATTGTTGATAATATTTACAGAATTTGTATATTTTCAATATACGTAAAAACGGAGAATATATAAGGAGTATTTAATCAAAAAAATAGATGAAGTTTTTTTTTACCTCTAACAAGCTATAAATTTAAAAAATATTAGTAATTATGTATTTCGATTCCCCATTCAAATACGGCCTAGTAGAGAATATTCAGTTTGGAAAAAAAAAATCGTTATTCGCTCTCAAATTGATTTATTAGAAGCTGAATTAATGATAAAGCAAAATTTTCACATGAATTGTGAAGAATTCGCAGAATTTACTTCTAAAGATAAGAATATTTTTTAAAAATATGAAGATTTCTATTTAATTTTTTTATATTTGATTTTATATGAAAAATTTTGAAATGATTGATAAATTTGTAATTTGATAAAATAAATTCACTAAAACTTATACAAAATGTAATTGCGTTTGCCCTATTTAATCCTGCTTTTTTAAAATTTATAATCATTTTAATCAATGAAAGTCCTATATAAATTTTATAATATGGTAGGTCTATTAGGAATAGGTACACAATTTTATTTAAATAATATGTATCATCCTTTCGTAATAGATATAAAATTCGTTTTAGATAGTGTTGTTAAACTGCTCGATTTGAGCCTATAAAACGGCTCTCCTTAATTTATTAAGAAAAATATTATGCAAGCCTGAAGATTTTGGCTAAGTTGTCATCATTTTAATATTTTAAACAAAAGTTTTTTTTGGTAGATACAGTTATGTATTTACAAAACCATTTATATTTAAGTCCATCAGAAAATTAAATCCATCAGATATTTATGTTTTATTTACATTTTAATTCACTTTCACAATAATTTCCAATATTTTAGGTATCTTCTTTAGATCATTAATGCAATTATTTCTATGATTTAAAGATCAAAATAAGAAATACTCGCATCTTGACAAAATAGAGTTATTTTTTATTATTATATGTAAAACATATTCATATACATACTAAAAAAATTATATATACATGTTTTTATGGATAAAACATTTTTTATTTATAATTTTATCCTGTCTGTTTTAGAACTTTTTTAAAATCCTTTGCAATTTTTAACGATGGGCCTTCATTTAATAAGGAGCTGCATCTGACATTAACTCATTTGTAAGGTTAGTTTATTAATAGGTTGCCAGTTTGTTGCGCCTAAAAATACTCCCTATTATTCCTGCTGATTATTTTGTATAACTCAATATAAAAACAATATTTGGTTATTTTATTTTTTTAATAGAATTTTATATTTATTCCAAAAAGTCAATACATGGTACTATATTTTTATTATAATTCTATATCTACTCACAAGGATCCTACATTTTTTTGAAGTTTGCCAACTCCAACAGTATTCCATTTTATTCATGTTGATTATTTTGTGAAATTTACTAAAAAATTATTATACATTGGAACGAAAGAAGAATACATATTATAATATTTTTATTATTTAACTAATATTTTATATCTATTCTTAAGGATCCTAACTTTTTCAGGCCACCTATTGATATTTCCGCACAATATTTCCCTCTATTTTATTTTTAACAAATCACGACGTTACATCATATGTTATAACATTTAATTAATATAATATATCTAATCTACCTCATAAAAAACTTGCCTAATTAGTTCCCCGAACAAATATATTAACAATTTAATTGTTTAAACCCAATATAATATTTTGAACCTATATTAATATTTTGTTAATCTTGGTTTCCAGCCCTATACTATAGTATAATTTAATTGCTTATATTTTAATTTAATGATTAAGCTTTTCAAAATATTATGATACTTCTTTTAATGGTTATTTTATAATACCCATGATTTAATATTCTATTATTAAAGTAATGTTTAAAATTATAATATATTGGTCAATCTTTTTACCTTCATATGCTTTTTTAAGTTTAAACTGCTGGACATTAAGGTTGAAATATTTGCGTTGGAATATAATTTACATTTACAAAGTGTAGACTTTGTACCCTTAATTTTCTTTATTGGTTTAAAATATGTTTCAAATTGAGGCCAGGTAAGGGTTAAATCATCTTCATCTGAAGCAGTAATTACTAAGGACCAAATATTCTTCAAATAAATTATAAAATAGAATAATAATATTATTATTAACATTTACTTTGAATTTTGATTGAATAATTGATAAATTACGACTAAAAACTTAACAACGAGAATTTATAATAAAAATGAAGAAATAGCTGTTAATATGAACTAAAAACTCGGCTAAAATTATTAAAAAATAAATAAAAGTAATTATATAGTACAATAAAACATGTGTTTCTTTTTTTAATATTTTTTGGGAAAAAATTTAAACAAGTAACGTTTTGCGTTATCGTTGAAAAAAAGAAACTCGTTACCGTTACTCGTTACCTCTAGAAGAAGGTACCGAATAATGTTCCTTTTCTTCAAAAAAGGTAACCACGTTTTTTTAACGTTACTTTACAGCACTAGTATGAACATATCTATAACGGATTAACCCAATCAGTGGGGGATTTGTAAAAAGAAAGAGATCCTTAGATTTTAATTTATTATTATTAGGATTTCTTTTAATACATATATCAATTAAGGCTTTGTTGTATGCAAATATATATTTAGATGAGTCCTTCTTAATTGGGTGGTATTCAAATTTATATAGATGAACCTATAGTTGAAAAAGAAACATATAATTTTTTATTACTTATTTTTTGTTATGAATTTTTACGAAATTATAATTTTGGAATATTAAAAGTGCAATAAAATAAAAAGATTTGAAATAAAAGAAGATCATTCTTGAAGATAAAAAAAGAAAAAAAATATTAGAATTAATCAGGTTGCGATCTCAGACTAGTGATTATACTGAGGGTAACATCAGTAAGATTACCAAATTCTATAAATTATATATATTGCATTATGTTCAGTCTCTCCCACTAGCCTCAGCAATATATATCAATCCCATATTGGTACAGGCTTTACGCCGTAAATCTTTATCTCACCTTTTTTTAAATAATTTTGGTTGTTATGGCATATCCAAGAAATATGTAAATCAATTATAAAAATTAAAAAATTAGGCAACTTACAAGCATATTACAATTCTAATAATAATAAATATATTTTATTTATGATTTTGAAGAAGTAAGTAATAGATTTAAAAAGGTTAAAAGAAATGTAGAATCTCCATGCTAGTCTTGATCTAAACTACTTTATATTAAAAAAAATTAAAAAGAAAACTCCCTTTATAGTTTTTGTCCTTAATATTTTTTTTGGTCAAATTATATTTTTTAATAATATTAATGATCTTATCATTCAAACATAACATCACCATTTTATCTGATATAAATCATTAAATTTAAAGAAAAATATATAAATAACCTTGATAGATACTTTATTATATATAAATTCTAATTTAAAATTAAAATCTATATTTTTTATATTATCATGCATATAATATATAATAAAAAAAAGGAAGATACAAAAGTGGAGCAGAAAAACTTCATGATAAATATTGTAAAGAACTTAAGGTAGGTGGTGAAAATCCAAAACAGCAAAATCTCTTTTCTTTTCAATATAACAACTACAAATTTATCTAAAACATCTTCATTTCTTGAAACTTCTTCAGACTCATTTATGCTTCAAAAAAGGTGATAATACAATGTTGCCTGACATTCAAATTCTTACCATGGAAAGTCCACATAAATCACATCTAAAAAAATCATCCATCTTTATGTTTATTATAAATATCTTCACCCATAATAAGTTTTGATTCATGTTCTAATATAACATCAGATTTTTCTCATACTCAAACCACAAATTTAATAAAATGACCATTAGCATTTTCTATTAATTTTAAAGGAAACTTCATCTTTATCTACATTACAAATACCTTCATCTTAATCTACATTACAAATACCTTCATTTTTATCTACATTATATATACCAACATCTATGAATTCTAATCGAATATCTGGCTTTTAATGTACATAAGCAGCAAATTTAAAGAAAAAGATCTCATCTATTAATTCAAATTTATTTTATTTAAATTCAAATGCAACAGTTCCACAAAAACTTGCCTTTTTACAGCAACATCCCATCCAATACGTGAACCTGAGACTAAATACATCGCGTTTGTATTATAGAGTAGTTATGGAAGATAAAGTACCACGAAATTGGTTTTCAGTTGCTATAATTAATCATGAAATTAAAGCTATTTACTGCTCAATTTGTATAGCTTTTGCACCCTAACCCTAACCCTATTCTGTTGTTGAAATTCATAAAAATTCAACTGTTCATATCCACGCAGTGGAACACTTTTTTAAGACATCCAGTGAAAACAGCATACAAGAATTCAGTTGATAATAAACTTAGGAAAAGCAGATTTCAAAATACTTATATAATAAAACATATATTTAAAATTGTTAAGCGATTGCGTCAAAATATGCCATATGGTGCTTCTGATTGTAATGAAACCTTATTAAGTTTTGAAGATATAAATTTAATCATGGCAATTTTCTAGAACTGATACATCACCTATTTAATTATGATTTAATCTTGAATGATCATTTAAATAAGGCCATTCAAAGAAGCAAACATAGGAAGGAAAAACTTAAACTCTCAGGCAAGTTATATTGCAAGGGAATAGGTTACTTAATTACCTTATTAACACCGTTGACAAGGTTATTGATGCAATTCTATACACGCTTAAAAAGCGAATTAAGGAACAATTGGGAAATAAAAGATTTAGCAAACAGATGGACTGCACTCAGGCTATATGCATATATGATCAAGCTACTGTTTGTTTACGGTACAATTATAATGAAGAAATTACAGACAACTATCTGCAGTAGTTAAAGTTACTAATTCTTCAAGTAAAGTTTGATTTATTAAGTTCTTGTTTCTTTAAACAAGGGCTACAATTAAATAATATAATTGGAGAATCTTTTGATGGTACAGCTAACGCGAGAAGTTAATTTGTTGGCTTGCAACCTCAAATTAAGCAAGAAGTGCCAGCCAGTATATATATTTGGTGCTATACACTTCTTAACTTATGTGTTTGTGACACATGTGGTAATCTCGAATCAAAAAATCTATTTGGATTACTAAATAGGTCTGCGACATTTTTTTTACTAAATCTTATAAAAGAATGGAAGTTTGAACGAATGTTAGTATTAATAACCCCCTTATGGTTCAGAAAAATTAAAAAATATTCAAAAAATTGGGGAAACAAGAAGGTGGGCACGCGAGAAAACAGTTTTTTGGATGTTTAATGAAAAAGATGCGCTAACTTCTACTACAATAAGTGCCTTACATTATATATATAATAAAAAAAATTTGATGCAAAAACGACTTCAGAAGTCGAGGCTTTATTAAAAGCTATGCAAATTGTAAACCCTCCTAACGGCACAAATTTTTTTGAAATAATTAGGCCTCTATCAAGGTATTTACAATAAATTTAGACATTTTGACTGCCAAATGGTTGAAGATTCTAAATTTTCTTTAAATTCTATAAATTTCCTCTCAATACATATGAAAGCTACAAATATGGCATTATCTATCAATAAAGATTTGGCCGATTTGATAATACCTGATGATATATGCATGGAAACTGAAATACCGCAGCGTATAATTAGTCGTAAAAAGAAGATATTTTTTGAGGAATGTTCAGATGAACGTCCAAATGACTCTCTTCAAATTTACAGAATAGAAGTGTTTCGTGGTATCATTGATCAGATAGTAACTAGTTTTATAGAAAGATTTTCGAAACAACATATAATAACTGATGATCAATATTTCCATCTCAGAAGTTTTGAAATTAATAGGGAAGGTATAATAACTAAAGAGGCTTTTAAAAGAATCACTTCGTTAGCAAAGATAAATAGGGAGGAACTGCGAGTAGAACTAATTTATTCTCTAGAATATATAGCAATTTACTCATTAGCTTGAAGAAGAGTACAGAAAATTTGATTTTTCATAGTTGATTACACGTCAGAAAGTGAAAGTGAAGAATTTCAAGATTCTATGAAAGAAAGTTGCAAAATGGAGATTTTTTAACCAAATGCAATATAAAATGCAAGCAAAGTTTGATATGTGTATATGAGATGTTATGCCGATATGATATGTATCTGCACTGCATATGCCAATAATTTGAAGCACGATTTAATAAGGTAAAGTTTATTTAAAATCTGACTTGATGACAATTATAGAATATGTTAATATATATTCTAGATAGTGGTTTTTTTTGTGACGCTCAAGATTTCTGATGGCCTTTCATATTTATTTAACAATCAGTGATATTATATTTTATGTGTCATTTATAATACTATATATAAATAATTTATTATGGAATTAATTTTCTCTAGGCAATATATGATAAAATTAACAAAATATCACAACAAAAGCCTAATAAAATAAAAAAGTTTAAGATGTCATCAAGCTAACAGACTATAGAAGAAGCATTAAAAGAACAAACAATATAAGTAAAACTAAATTTAAAAAAAATAATAGATGATTGTACTGAGTTGGTCACTTTTAATGGCAGACCATTCAAATTATATGATAGCGGTTTTAAAAAAATCTTGATCCTTATTAGAAGCCGTGGGTAAAATTAAAATTAATTCTCAAAATATTTAATCTAATGTTGCAGAATATAAGCCTTAAGTATTTGGTAAAATATAATCAAAGAAATAAATATTATAGGTAATTTTTCTAAAGAACCTAGGTTAAATAAAACTATGAATATTTTAAACTATTAGAGAAATCAGAGTAATCGATGCCCAGAATTGTGTAAATTGTGTGATATTATACTAGCAGTGCCAGCTACCCAAGTTAGTGTGGAAATATGTTTTTCAACAATTAAATTTATACTATCTCTAGATGTAATTTGAGTGAGAACGAATCTTGAAAATAAATTAATTGTGCTGCCTAATAAAATATTTTAAGTAAATAAAGTTAAATATTGTTCATATTAAAATTAATCATGATATTTATTTGTTTGATTTATAATTTAAATATTATTTTATAATATGTAATTAATAAAAATGAAGGTTTTATGTATGTTTTTTTATTTTAATGATGAAATAAAAAAAATATACCTCCCTATGCATAATTCGAATGTAGATTTGAATACAAAAATGTTCAAATAGAGGTTCAAACCGAACCGATATATTTATTTTTTACGAATCGAACCTGAACCTTGAATCGTTATTTTTATCCGAACCTGAACCGATATTTGTTTCGGTTTGGATCCCTGATTATAAATACAATATAATATACAGTGTTGTGATGATTTAATGAAACATATTGACGATTAAATTAAAACCCATCCATATAAAATTATTTTCTTTGCAAAATTATAAAATATAGACAAAGCATTATTGAAATATCTTTTATTTAACAATTGATTTTCAAAATTTTGATCAGATAAACATGAGCGCTTAGTACTCAACACAGCTTTCGCCGTGCTAAACACACGTTCAATTGGCGCAGAGGATGGGAGAGTGGTCTTATATTTAATAAACAAAAATTTCAATTCGGGGAATTTATTAAAAATATTTAAGGAAATAGCTTTATTTTGAAAAAAGCTTGAAAGATCATCTTTACAGAGATCTTCATTCATTTCCTCATCAAAATTTTTTTTAATTATCTGAAAATATTGTGTTGGATAAAGGAATCAAGCCTGTTCTTTCTTTATCAATATCTTTTCTCAAACTGGAAATAAGTTCCAGCATTCTTCCTTTATTGACCTCTAATTTTATCCAAGGCCAATACAATTTAAATAGTGGGTGAATTATTGCCGATAGTATATATTCATCATCATAGATGTGTCTGAATCTATTGAAAATATGATAGTCAAAATATAATTATAGGCAATATTTGAACTGTATACCTTTTATCTATGGCTTCCAGGAATGAATCAATAAGCGGCTTACAAAACTTAAAATTATTTAAAGCCAATTTTTTAAGTTTTGATATTATAATGGTTATAGTGTGAGATATCCCAAATGCATTTCTTCTCTCTCTAAAATTGAAAGAGCCGTAGCTATCGGTTCCATAACCTATAAAATCATATATATACATATAATATTTAAATTAACACAAACCATACAATATTCATCTATGAACGACTTATCGTTATCTGAAAATCTCTGTAATCCAGATTTGTCGCAAGATTCATCAAATTTTTGGTAATACCTTAATAAGACTATTTATTAATTTTACAGAGTTATAGAAAGAATTCCAACTTGTTATAACAGGTTTAATCAAATATCTTCCCATATTTTCCTTAAACATGGCTGCACAGTTAGAAGATTGCCCATGTTTATTCCACAAAAGCTTACATTTAGAAAATGTAATTTTTGAAATGGTTTTATAATGGACATCGTTGAGTGCTTTTCAGTATCAATACTTGCAATAAGATTTAAAGTGTGTGCTGAACAAGAATGATGCTTAGGTAAGTATACAATACTATCATTAATATTTTGATCTTCAAATAGATCAAATAATGGCAGAGGAACTATTTTGTCATCCTATTCCTCTCCTTGTTCATATATTAAGATAAACGAACGAATTATTCTCGACTGAAAGAAATCTTGAATTTCTCTCATCATGTGCAATGTGGTTCGCAGATGGTACTTTAAAATACACACCGCCTCTTTTTCATCAACTTTATGCCCTTCACGGTGTAAAAAATAAAAAGGTTTTCCCCCTAGTATACATATTGATGACAAGTAAAAGGAATGACGATTACAAGCGAGTTTTTGAAATTATTCGATCGTATGTAACAATCTCTCCTGATTTTATAATGACCGATTTTGAGTTATCAGCAATCAATGCATTCAAATCGGTCTTCCCGTTAACGAAACAACGAGGATGTTTATTTAATTTTGGTCAAAGTTTTTGGAGAAAAATACAAATGTTTCCAGAACTATCAATGCTATATAAAACTAATCCACAATTTTGTTTATATTTAAAAATGGTGGTACGTTTGGACTACTAGCCAGAAACCGATGTATGGCTTTTGAGACATTAATAATGTCTCCTTATCAAACAAATGATATATTTCAACCTATTATTGAGTACATAAAAAATACATACATAGGGAAATCATATGGGAGAGAAAGATTAATCCCAATTTATCCTATTCCCTTATGGAATTGTTATGATTCCACACTGAACGGAGAGGCTAATACAAATAATGTTGTGGAAGGATGGCACCGTAGTTTTAATTCATTATTAACATCCTATCATCCGACGATATGGAAATTTATAGCAGGTATAATATTAAATTCACCCAGGTAAAAAATTTCATAGGATAATTTGCTTTTTTTAAAAAATTAGAAAAATTGATCAAATAAATAATTTTCTATACATTGAATATTTTTACCATTTTAAAAATTTAAAATGCAACAAAATTTAACTGAGTTAAAGAGTGTTCAACTACAAGGAGGTGATGATGAAACTTCACCCCGAAAAAAGTATGAAATCTAACAGAAAGATTATAGAGAATAGTTTCGGATTATAGAAATCGTGACATTTTATCGTACCTGAAGGGTCTCGCGTCTAATATTATATATTACTTAGTATAAAAAAATAAGGATGATTAAATAGAAATCATTTTGAATGTTGGTCCTATTAATTATTTCTTCATATTTATTTTTACAAAAATCTCAATTTTATTTACTAAATGTGTAATATCAAAAAATTAACCACCAATATTTATACCTATTTCTTTGGTTGACCAATTTACCACATAAGGTATGTTGATTAGTAGTTAATGATATGTAAGCCGAGATTTTGGGCATAGAAGAAAGAAAGAAAAAGAAAGGTTTGGACCTCTATCTCGAATCTTACATATTATTTTGGCTAGAATTTAAATCGACCGTTTTTAAAAATAGACCCAGCCATGATCCAAAAAAAAATCAAATTAAGACTAACTCATTTTTTAGATTTATTAAAAAATCCTTAAATTCTATTAATCCTTTTTTTAAAAAAACATTATGCTTAGGCTAATCTTTTCTATTATATAAATCAAAAATTAAAATATCAAAAAAAATTAACAACCAATATTGATACCTATTTCTTTGGTTGAAGAATTTACTACATAAGGTATGTTGATTAGTAGCCAATGTTATGTAAGCCGAGATTTTGGGCATATTATTTATCAGGTGGGTATATTATTTTTTGTAAACTTTTATAATTTTATTTATTTTTTTTTATTGTCTAAAATTAGGCGTGAAAAGGGGATTAAGATATTATAGTACTTATCAGGGGGATATTTTGGGTCTATTTTTAAAAACGGTTGACTAAGATTGTAGCCAAAATAATATATAAGATTAGAGATAGAGGTCAAATCTTTCTTTTTCTTTCTTCCTTCTATGCACAAAATCTCCAGGCTTACATAATATTGTCTACTAATCAACATACCTTATAATGTGCTAAATTGGTCCATTAGAAATATGTATAAATATTAGTTAATTTTTTTCGATATTACACATTTAGTAAATAAAATTTAGATTTTTGTAAAAATAAATATAAAGAAATAATTAATAATACCAATATTCAAAATGACTTCTATTTAATCATCCTTATATTTTTATGCTAAGTAATTTATAATAAATTGCAACTGTAATAGATACGCGCCGATGACGCTTCGCCGAATTGACGCTGCGCTGAATTGTCGCCGCGCCGAATTGACGTGAAACCATTAATTAAATTGGCAAAAAAGTCAGGGAACGGAGAATGGTAAATTTGTATTATAATATAACTAATAAAAATTTCTTGTTTATCAGATATTTATGCAATATATTAATTTAATGTTGTAGCAAGAAGATGTAAAATTACTCTAATCTCTACAACATTTGAATTCTTTGTAGGGTCCAACTCTGAAATAAAAAATATTATTTGTAGAATTAGTTGCGTCTGGGAGATTTGGCTAAAAATTAAGAGCAGAAATCTTGTATCCTTTACCTTCAAAAGGTCCTATCGTTTTATTTATTAGAAAATGATAACCCTTAGAATAATTTATAGAATGGATGGGAAATTAGCGTTAGGGATGCTTGGCTAGCTTCCGATAAGTCTATATTATTAATATTAATAATATAAGCCGAGTTTTAATTCATATCAACCACTTCCAACATTTTTTTTTAAATTCTCGTTGTTAAATTATTTCAATCAAAATTCAAAGAAATATATTGATATTATTAATTAATTTATGATTTATTTTAACAGAATATTATGTCCATAGTACTTACTTCTTCAGATGAAGAAGATTTAACCCTTCCCTGGCAATTTGAATTATATTTTAAATTAATGGTACCAAGTCTACACTTTGTAAATGTAAATTATGTCCCAACGCAAATATTTCAACGTTATTGTCAAGTAGCTCAAACTTAAAAAAACATTTGAAGGTAAATAATGAATTAATGTATAATTATTTTAAACATATAAAAACTTAATCATAAAATGATTTTAAAAAAATTTATTTAAATTTCATTATAGATTTTATTATTAAAATACTATATATATATATTTTATTATTAAAGGCTAATTTTAATTATAAATATATATATATATATATATATATATATTCTAATTGTTATACTTATATTCTATTATTCAATTACAATAAATTTATACCATATTTAATTAATTTTTATATTAGTTAATTTTGCATATAACAGAAATTTAAATAAGAAAAGGATCGTGATCGCGATCCTTTTTTTTAAAAAAAGGTCGATCCTGGATTTCGATCCTATTTTTTTCAAACGTGATCGGGATTCGATCTTTTTAAAAAGATCGATTATGATTAAAGTAGTCCAATCATCCTGATAAAAATTAATAATTAATAAATTAAATTACTACGCTAAGTTTTCTTTATCTGAGTCACAACTTCATCAATAGACCTTCTCATTTTAATAGCTCTTTCGACCATTAAATAAGACTATTCCATCTGATGGATGTGACTAATTTTAATTTTAAATATTTCATAGGGAGAAGTAGGGAGGAGCATATATTTTGCATAATATTTGTCTTTGAAAAATAATTGCGAATAATCTTTATGATTGTTCTTAATTTTGATACTTGCCTGTCTACTTTCTTAAGTATTTATTGTGTACTACTAAATTGAGTACGTGTGCAAAACATCGTACATGTAAAATTTTACAAGTTGGGTTATACGAAGAATTTTTATGTAAGTCGAATTAGAGCATTATCACAAGTGTTACATATGTCGATACTCGATATTATAATTTGAGAAAACTCTCTATATATATTTTCACCAGAATGTGAATCAGTAAATGGAACTATATCTAATAACAATGACTTTATCTCCCATTTTCATCAATAAAGTGGCAGGTCAATCCTAAAAATGGTATATTAATAGGACTTGACCATATGTCAGTGGTAAAGTTAATTTGGCACTTTAAATTATTTATAATTATTTTAACTTTATTGAATTCTTTATTATAAATCTCCTTCATATGATGGTATTGAACATATTTTTATGTCAGGATTCAAAGCTCTAATCAATGACTTGAATTCTTGTGGGCGAGAATTTTATATAGTATTTGACTTGAGCAAAAATTTTAATAAATAATGCTTTATATCGGCATTTATTTTGGATACAGCTTACAAATAGTTTTTTTATCGTATTATTATTTTGAATTTTTTGATGAAACCTTTTATTATGATTAATTAGTGCCGAGGTAGTTTTTTTACTTGCACATTATTCCTATATTACATATTTGACATTTAGTTGTTTCTGTTTTAGAATCATGCAGATAATGATTCCATATTAAAGAATTTTTCCGCCTAACATTAACAGGTTCAGTTTGATCAGATATTGATATAGATCTAGAAATATTTGAGGATTGACTCTTCCATCTAGATTTTCTAATTGATCTTTGAATATATTTAAAATTATATATATCATATAAAATCCAAGTTTACCATCCTTCCTGAAATTCCAAATGATATATTAGCAGCTGAAAGAAAAAATATTTAAAACTTAAGAAACAATAAATTAATTAAACAGTAGCATAGGCATGGGTAAGGCTGTTTTTTAACAACAAAATTATTTTAATTTACTATTTTTATTCCTCTTATGAATTAAAAATTGGACCTTTCTATAAATTCAAATCTAAAAATTGCAATATGATTATTTAGTTTTAAATATATATTTATTTTCGTAAAATAAATTTTTAGTTATAACATTTATATAATTTTTGTATTAGTTCTTAAAATTTATGCAAATACTATTTTTAATCAAAGTACAAAGTACAATGTATTATTTATATTTTGAAAATATTTTCATAATTTAAATACCAGTATTTGCATAAGAATTATTTATATTTTATGTAATTGTTAAATTAATTTTATACAATAAAATTTTTTAAATTATAATCTATAAAAAATATCTACATTTTAAAATTTATTTTAAATAATAAAAATAAATACATGATTAAATAAAAGAAATTTTTGCTACTAAAGTATTTTAATATAATAAATAAAATCTATAATGAAATACTCTCTAAAATTTTGTTATATCTTATATGCAAATATTTAAAATAAATTTAAAATAGCCTAAGATATAAGCAATTGAGTGTTCATAAAAAATGGGAGATTTGGGTGAGAACTTGCTAAGCCACTGCAATTAAAACTTCAAAATATTGTTAATTTTGTAGTATATAAATACACCATATTTTAAAATTGAATATAAAATTATTTAAGATGTATTATCATTTTATTAGAAGTGATTATGACAATGTAATTAATAGTGAGGATGAAGATTTTATGATAGCGATTATGATTCACTATCTGAATTAGATGATTGTCTTTAAAATTTGCTAAAAATAAGGTTACTGAAAAGAATTTTCCTAATCAAAAAATAAGAACAATTTAGTTATTTATCTGCCAGGAGCTTAAGAATATGAGAAAGAGGTACACTCCATAAAAATGTTTTGACCTGTTCATAACACCAAAAATGATTAAAGAGAAACCATCAAAATAAAATGCTTATATTTTAGTTTACTTTGTGGCTTTTCCTTTTCCTCCATTAAACTTTGTCAGCAAATATAACTTATAATTTGATAATAGGAAATAAATGATATCCACTAGGAAAATTTAATTACTTCTTTTTTATTATACTTACAATAAAATATTTGCGAAAAATTATGATAATTTATATATAAATAATTTCGAATAATACAAATAACTTTCCTCATTATTCATATTCGATTCAAAATTTTGAATCGAATAACTGTGCTATTCTTATTTGTAAAATACGAATCGAATCAAATCTTTCGAATAACAAATAATTCGTTTTAGGCCTAAGTTTCAGATACTCAGGTGCGTCACCAGCCTTTAGATCCCATGGGTCTCAGCCAAAAAATATTATGGGGTGGGGTTTGTCCCCTATAGCCCATATTTTGTGGGCCTTTGGCCAACTTTGGCCAACTTTGGCTTTTTTTTTAATAACATAATATACTTTTTGATATCGAATATAAAAAAATTTTGCAAGTAATTACAAGAGTGATAAAAAATATCCCTTTTTCCTTCATTATCCAATATACCTTTATATGGATTGTTTTACCGACAATCAGGCTTGCCATAGCATCCAAATCTGATTCATTTCCTATATTCATTATCTTTAATTACATAAGAAAATTTAATACCATCGGAGATAACCTCAGATTGAGCATTACCTATAACTTCTATCGATTTAATAATAAAATATTTTATATATAAATATATTTGCTTATTTTCTTTCTCTTAACATTTTTGTTTTCAATAATTAAATCTCTCATAACTACAATTAATCTTCTTTTATCTAATAATATCTAGAACAATAGTCACAGACCTGAGTGAGCGAACGTGAATCATTGAGGCCCAACCTTTATATATTGTTGCCGATTTTCAAGGATACCAAAAACCTCGTTACCACAGATGTATAGTTTAAAAAAAGAAGAATGGAACTACACCCTACCAAATTGAAATATTAGAGTAAGGTAGAGTTATGAATGATTGGGATAAAAACAAGGCGAGAAGCTATTTCTTTAAATAGCTATTTATTTTTAATCTATTAAATTATTTTACATTAAGGTATTATTAGTATTTATAATCATTAAAAGACATATAGTATTAATATTTCCATTATTATGATCAAATTGTTTATAAACGTTTATAAATTTCTCTTAATCTATTTCTGAATAATAATAAAATTTATTTCCTTAAGCTACTTAATTTCGGCCTATAAAATTTACTGGTTATAAAGATCTTTAATCCTTATACTACGTACGAATTGATTATAAAACAGATAAATATCATTTACTATGAAACTAACAGCCAATAGAGTATTTGAAATCCATAAAATAAATAGATAATTACATCTCGCCTCAGCAGTTGTTCATTTGGTGATCATAAATTAGTCTTAGAATATTATTAAAAGTATGACTAACCACAGAAACCCGCTTAATAAATTCCTATGAGAGGCCTATCTCAGCTATTGATCTAGATAACATGCCAAGCCAGCTATTTTTTTATATTGGAAATGATTTAAGGGATAACTCCACAGGGAATACTTAAGCGAATGGTGATATAAAATTTTTTGGGGTTTGTCCAAAGACATACTAGTTCAATTTTCCTAGATTCTAACATCCTCTATAATGGGAGGGTGTCACATCTGGCCCATAGGCTATTGTTGTATTCGAAGGGAAGTAAGTTTTGGTAATGCATCTTAGACAATTTTTTATAAAGGTTTGCCTCTTTTGTTATCCGACTTTGTATCTCCATGTTTCAATACCATAATATAGCGAGGCGAGTATTAGAATTTTAAAGTCGAACCTTTAGCGGATTAGGTAATTGATTAGATGACCATATCTTCATACCTATATTTGGCTCTGGCTTTGTTTAATTTGACCGCGAAATCTTGTTTGGTCTTTCTTTGTCACTTTTAGGTATTATACTACAATCATCCTTTCATGTATTTTTATATTCAAGTGATGGGGTGAAGAATGAGGCCATCATCTTCGTTTTGTCAATATTTATTTCTAAGCCAAAAAAACTCAGCTTCTACGATAATATTGTGCACTAGGAATTGAAGATCTGTATTGATTCCCCGATCAGACAAAGGTTGTCAGTAAACGCAAGAATATTTAAATTACCAATGATATAGCATTCCGAGCATAATATTTTAATCTTTTTTATATTACGATTTGTAATAAAATTAAATGGCAGTGGAGATAAAATGCTCCCTGTTTCAACCCAATTTTTACAGGGATTTTGGAGATTTTCGCACTATGAATAATTGGACCGAGTAGTTATTAGAAATGCTTTTTATATTTTTGACAATAGGTAGGTGTACCAATCTCCTCCAAAGCCCTCCACAAACTAAGATAAATAATGGAATTGAATTGCCACGAGTAACAATTGGCTTTTTAGTATTACTGCTCTCTCAATTTGGTTTTTTGCAAGAATTCTAGTGAGTTATACCCCTTTCTGAACGAAACCAATGAGCCAGTATAGTCAGGTTCTACAAAAGGCCGAAGACTGTTTAGAATGATATTTGCGAATATCTTACAAGCCACCGAATTCAGAGGCGTCGCTAGCCTTTACAATATCAGGGAACTCAACTAAAAAAAAATTTATAGGGGGATTCGCCCCCCAAGCCTTCCAATTTGCGGGCCTTCAGCCGAGTTTTTTATTAATATATTATACTTTATAAAATTTATTTACTCTGAACAATTATTCTGATTTTCATATTTTGTCATTCATTATATTATGCATACAAAAAAACTGGCATATAAATACTTAAAACAATACAAGACATTTCTAAAAATAATATTTTTTAATACACAATCTATTTATTACATTATAAAATATTTTCGATTGCTGATTTAAAAAAATTTTGCGTCTAAAGAATTACAAGTGATAAAAAAGATTTATTAATTCATACCTATGCCTCAATTGATAATAGTTTTTAAAAATCACTTAATGCAAAAATATAATTCTTAGAAACTTACATTGACAAAAGGTTATCAAACTAATATAACTCTCTGTTACCATTTTAGACAATGTTTATAGAATAAACTCATAAGGGAAATTTTATATACCCAATCCAAATCAATAATTCTTGAAGAAGAGAGTATAAACGACCAATCCAAATCATAAAACTATATGGTGGTTAGAGCTTCCTTTTAGATGACATGATGGAAGCTAGATAAGTAATCGAGAAAATTATTGTGGGATATTAAATTTCTAAAAGATTATCTTCCATTTTAAATGATATATAAACGACTACACATTGACCATTATTGTTTATCTAAAATATGCTATCATATGCTCTCAGCAGCTGTAGCAATAATCTTAAATTACATAGCAAAGCAAATAATAGATGCTTGTTAATTTGCAGTAATAGCCATGACACTCTGCATGTAAACTAATATCAGAATTTTTTATGTTAGATAAATTGATAAAATAAAAACACTATAAATCTTTGGAAAAAATAATTATGCAAATATATTGAAGCCTGGAATTATTTACACGGCAAGGATGCCATATTAGAAATGAAATATTTTCTAACTATAAAATAAGGACCAGAATGATATGATGAAACAATTAAGATTTTATATATTGTCGCACCACCTCTAGTTATGTTATTGCCTCTAGTTGATATATTATATCTCAGTAGTTTGTAATAATATCAAAAATATACTTATATTAAAAATTTAACTTAAAACTGTTTTTCAAAAAAGAAAAAAATAGCTATCCTAAGAACAAGTAAAAAAAAGAGAAGAAAAGATATCAAATTTATTACATCTATTGTAGGATGAATAATAAAATTAAAATTATTTATAACTAAATAGATGGCGTTAAATTAAATGCGAATTGTTATTATATTTTTTATCAAAAGCATTTATTAATAAAAATCATAATAATTTTAACTGTAATATATTATATAACTTGACAAATACGTCTATAAAATTGGCATTTTATCTAATATTTTATAAACAACTGTATATAATAGATGATTATAAACTAAATGTCTAATTACTTACTTTTTATAAAGAAATCTCTTATACTTATTTGGACCTTGAAAATATTTTTAGGAATAGGTATGATAATAAAATTTTAAAATAAATATACAGTTGATTAGTCATTTACAACTCTGCTAATTACAATATTAAATTTCATAGTTTTCAATTAATAAATGATTATATTTATTTAATTAGGGTTATATACAATTTAAATAATAATAGTCAATTAAGCTTCAACTGTTAATGCTAAATTAATATTTAGTTAGTTATATTGATATTCTATTTTTAACACAGAATTTTATTGCAAGCTGACATAGTGAAAATCAATGACATATAATAATACCTAGACTGACAATTAATTCATAAAAAGCATGTATCAATTGAAATCAGCTGGAGACGCCATTAACACCATTATAAGTACATCGATGATAATTTGTCTTGAACCAATTCTTCATTCAAATTCTTACTATAAGTAATACCATGGTTATATTTATAATAATCATTTTACCCTCTAGTTCTTAATATCAAGAGTCCATTATTTATTTTAATTTTATATTTAATTAGCTACTGATACAATTTTATTGATCAAACATTATGTTTTATCAAAAGTATTTTTATTCTTAATTAATAATATTTACATTAATTATAATAATATAGTCATACCTTATAAAATAAGTTTAAGCTCTTTACTTGTAATATGCGGGTTAGCAATATAAGCAATTTTTATTTAAGTTTATTATCAATCTTATTTATTTTATGCAATATATATCTACAGTTATCCAATATTGTAATATTCATACCAAATTAAAATATTAGCTCTAAATTTTAAAATATCAAAAAATTTATAGGCTACCATAAAATTTTTTTCAAATGGTCAACCTAGTTTATAATTTTTTATAAAATAGGGAATAAAATTATATGAAATTATAAAAAATAGTAAAATATTTTATTGATAATTATAATTCCAAACTTTATTCATCATATCATATAATAATAGCCTATTTATATATATGATTTTATTTTTTTTATAAGAAAATAAATATAAATAAATATATTTTTAAATATTTAGAGATATTTTAATAAAAAATTTAAGTAGAGGGGGTAAAAGTGGAATTTTCAAGTAATCTTTATAAATTGAATAATTATTTTATAATAACTTTTTTTTTCATTATAAAGATGTTTATATAAATATAATAAAAACTTGTTCCAAATTTTTTATCTATCTGTCTGACCCATACCATATATTTTTATCTAATTGGCCACATATCCAAAATTTTTTATTTATTAATTGTCCAGCCTGGTCCAGTTTATTATAATTTTTGCTTTTCATGGCTTGGATAATTTTAATTTAATCTAAAATTTTGCCTAATAGGATCTTCTAAAGACTAAAGGTTTTTGATAGTGAAGATACTTTATACATACTAACTTCCAGAAAAAAAAATTTTAAATTTATACATTTTGAATCCTCATAGATTTTACTTCATATGTATACATTTTTGAAAATTATTAAAAAATTTATATATGAACATTTCAGCTTGTTCTATATCTGATTATATATTGTAAAGCTTATTTGATAAAAATTTTCATAAATTGTCTTTATCTTCAATTCATAATTACAGATAATAATTCTCTTTTTTAATTTAAAGATAGATAGCTATGAGTCGCTGTACATCATGCAACAATAATAGCTATACAAGCTAAATCTCTAATAAAAAAATTTTTTCATAGGATATTTCTTTTAATTAATTTAAATTTTATTTCAACCAAATACACCAAGCTCTATGGAGCCCATTTTTCAGAAAAAATGTTTTCTTCCCTCAGTTACATGATATGCTATTCTGAAGGAAGGATCTGTATCATTTATTTTTAATTCCAGACCCTTTCAAGATGTATAATATATTTATTTTAAATTAATATTTTTTTAAGATAACAAATATCCCATTAAATAGAAATAAAATTCTTAAAAGTTCTAACTTTATAGTAAAAAATGATCATACTTATGCTGCTAATAGTTATCCTTAACTAAAAGGGTAAAATATTATTACTCTATAAAAGATCAATTAAAATATTTTTTTTAATATTTAAGAGAAAATTAGATATCCTTATTAATACTCTAGAAGCTGAAGGCTTAGAAGAACCTGTTAGAGATAATAGCCCAGTGAATTTATATATTAAAACACTTTATTTTCACCTTTGAATATTTTGACTTTATGTGTATCAATCAATGACATATAATAATACCTAGACTGACAATTCATTCATTAAAATGCATTTTAAACATGTATCAATTGAAATCAGCTGGAGACGCCATTAACACCATGTTGAGTACATCAATGATAATTTGTCTTAGAACCAATTCTTAATATAAGTAAATATTTTACCCATGAGTCCATTATTTTTATTTACTACTGATACAATTTTATTAATCAAACATTATATTTTATCAAAAGCTTTTATTTTCTTAATTTATAAAATTTACATTATAGCAATATCAGCAATTTTTATTCAAGTTTATTAGGTATCTTATTTACTTTATGCAATCATATATATCTAAACTGAAGATTCCATATAAGAATATCAACTGTCTCAATTTTGTGGGTTCCATATAAATTACATTTAGATTTATAAAAACTTAAGAAATTAAGAGTTTTATTTACTTATAAACTTGTGCCTGGCCCAATTTATATTTTTGCATGGCTGGATTATTTTAATTAGTTTTAAAATTTTGTTCAGTAGGATGTTTTATAATTCTTAAGAATTTATTATTTGGCTTTAAAAAAAACAAAAAAAAATACAAATAAGGCTAGGTTAGAAATAAACTTATTTTTATAACTTTAAAATTATTTGATTTTAGGTTTTTTAGATTCTTCCTTCAAAAGGATTAACAATTCAATCCAATTCGCATCAATTATTTATTATTTTAAGCCTTGATGAAATGTCTATACAGTGACTTATTCATTGGTATAAAAATGAGTTTCATGGATGTATAGATTTTGGAAATGGAATAGAACATTCTGAATTTATATCTGAACTAGCAAAGCTTTTTTTCTTATGGCTTATTATAAAATAATGCAATAACTTCAAAAATATCCTATCAATTATTATTACTTATATAAATAATAATAAATCTTGTATATTTTAAAGTTATTAATTTTTATGATTAAAATGATTTTTATATTATTCATAATATTTATTATAATTAAAGAAATAAACTTATCAATTTTATATTTTATGGAGTTATATGATTAGATCTTAATAACTATTAAACCTTAACATTTAGCAACCCTACTGCAGTTATTGAGAATGTTTAAAATATTTTTACTTTTATTAGGATATCCTATTCCCATTTATAATCTTATCTCTTGGTATTAATTTTCAAATTAGTTTCATTTTATTTATTGTTTTTATCATTCCTTGTTTGTAATATTTTATTTTTTAAAATTGGTTTCATTTTCTAATATGGCTTTTATTATTATGTGTTCGTATCAGTATTTATTTATTTTAACATATTCTCATATGTATTTCTTACAAAATCATAAGCATAACCTAATTCAAAATGTGTAAGAATGAAATAAATTTTATTATAAAATTAAAGTTACAGAAAATTTATAAATATTTTATAAGATATAATAAATTTTCTTAACAAAATATAATATCAACATTTAAAAATATATGATCATGATATAAATCAACAATATTAAATTTAAAAAAAGGAATCTTAATTCAGACACACTATACAATTTATTCATTGGCCATTAAATAAAATTGTTTTGGTCAATTTCTGATGAATATTGATATTCGATTTTCTATTTTGATTATTACCATAATGATGAAATCGAATGTGCAAATAACGTTCAATTATTAATGTAATTAGAATTAGTAGAGCTGCATATGATCAATAAGTTCATCAAAAATATTTGTTTGATGTACTTTAGAAATCCTTTTGAAAATAAATTTTTTTTTTATTAGCAATGATTTTTCAAAAACACGGAATGCACTTTCAGAAATTTGGAATAATATTGAAACACTCTTAGAAGGAATTATTAACCCCTGATTGTTTTTTATTTTTATCAAATTATAAGCATCACTATTTTTATGATTTTAATTATCCATCATAGCTGTTATGCATGCATAACATGTTACTTTTTTTACAGATATTAATTTGCGTATTATATACCCTGCTATATAGGTTGATACATTTTCAAGGTAAAGTGATAATGTCGAAATATAAAGATTAATATGGTTGTTATTGTCAGCTTTTCCTGAAAATCTCCACAAATTAGATTAGTATTATCGATTGGAATACAATTACCTGTTGTTATCTCTTCCAGTTTTGCTACCAAGACATCTTTTATGGCCGATCGTAATTGTTAAGCAGATGGATTATTGTTAAAACCTCCTCTGCTGCATAAACAACTAAAAAATAGTTCAAGATGATCTTGTGAGGTTTTGTAGGAACTAGAATAAGAAAAGAAAAAAAAATTAATAATAATTATGGTTAGTATTAAGAGGTATAAAAATATTTGAAAATAAATAAGAAAAATATATAAAATACTTGAGTTTGGGATTAGGTCCCAATAATAATTCATTCCCAATACCCAGAACATCGATTTTGGTAATGGAATAAAACCTTCCGAATCTCTACCTCTTTGGACCCAAATAATTGTATTCCTTATTTTTGTCATCCGAGCAATTATAAGGAAAAAGTTTGTTATTTTGGACGTTTGCCATATGATGAAACTCCATAAAAATCTACTCGGCGATAAAAAAAATTTAATCAATAATGGAGTAGTAATTATTTTTAAAATATTCCTAAATGTTATATTTACAAATAGGTAATAAATTGGAAATATATAGCAAACCTTCGTGATTTACAGGATAAGGAAGGACTAAGGGCTGCAAATAAAATTGGCCGTTCTCATATTGATTATCATAAGCAGAAAATGAAAGTAAAATAAAAAGAATTTTTTACTTTTAAAATTTTTTTTTTAAAGGTTAAACTTGTCGTTCAAGTTTTTAGTAACTCAGTAGCAAAAGGTATTCTTTTAGCACATGAGCTAAAAATTGATGGGTTTGAAAACTGTGAAGGCACAGTAGACTTTATTCAAATGATTGATCGGTATTAAATAAATACCTTGATAATATTAATAATTTTTTATAGAATGTTTTATTTTTTAAATACTCGAAACATATGCGCTAAAGGGTTTAAGGCCCCACTATCTAAAAGATCTCTTCCATATTATGAAGATTATTTTTTGAAAAATGTATCAATACTCTTAAATCTTTAAAGTTTGAAGATGGGAAATATGTATATGAATCAAATAGAAAAACATGCATTATAGGGTTAATAGCATCAATGAAAAGTATTCTGGGTATTAGGAATGAATTATTATTGGGACCTAATCCCAAACTCAAGTATTTTATATATTTTTCATATTTATTTTCAAATATTTTTATACCTCTTAATACTAACCATAATTATTATTAATTTTTTTTTCTTTTCTAATTCTAGTTCCTACAAAACCTCACAAGATCATCTTGAACTATTTTTTAGTTGTTTACGCAGCAGAGGAGTTTTAACAATAATCCTTCTGCTTATCAATTACGATTGGCCATAAGAGATGTCTTGGTAGCAAAACTGGAAGAGATAACAACAGGTAATTGTATTCCAATCGATAATACTAATCTAATTTGTGGAGATTTTCAGGAAAAGCTGACAATAACAACCATATTAATCTTTATATTTCGACATTATCACTTTACCTTGAAAATGTATCAACCTATATAGCAGGGTATATAATACGCAAATTAATATCTGTAAAAAAAGTAACATGTTATGCATGCATAACAGCTATGATGGATAATTAAAATCATAAAAATAGTGATGCTTATAATTTGATAAAAATAAAAAACAATCAGGGGTTAATAATTCCTTCTAAGAGTGTTTCAATATTATTCCAAATTTCTGAAAGTGCATTCCGTGTTTTTGAAAAATCATAGCTAATAAAAAAAAAATTTATTTTCAAAAGGATTTTCTAAAGTACATCAAACAAATATTTTTGATGAACTTATTGATCATATGCAGCTCTACTAATTCTAATTACATTAATAATTGAACGTTATTTGCACATTCGATTTCATCATTATGGTAATAATCAAAATAGAAAATCGAATATCAATATTCATCAGAAATTGACCAAAACAATTTTATTTAATGGCCAATGAATAAATTGTATAGTGTGTCTGAATTAAGATTCCTTTTTTTAAATTTAATATTGTTGATTTATATCATGATCATATATTTTTAAATGTTGATATTATATTTTGTTAAGAAAATTTATTATATCTTATAAAATATTTATAAATTTTCTGTAACTTTAATTTTATAATAAAATTTATTTCATTCTTACACATTTTGAATTAGGTTATGCTTATGATTTTGTAAGAAATACATATGAGAATATGTTAAAATAAATAAATACTGATATGAACACATAATAATAAAAGCCATATTAGAAAATGAAACCAATTTTAAAAAATAAAATATTACAAACAAGGAATGATAAAAACAATAAATAAAATGAAACTAATTTGAAAATTAATACCAAGAGATAAGATTATAAATGGGAATAGGATATCCTAATAAAAGTAAAAATATTTTAAACATTCTCAATAACTGCAGTAGGGTTGCTAAATGTTAAGGTTTAATAGTTATTAAGATCTAATCATATAACTCCATAAAATATAAAATTGATAAGTTTATTTCTTTAATTATAATAAATATTATGAATAATATAAAAATCATTTTAATCATAAAAATTAATAACTTTAAAATATACAAGATTTATTATTATTTATATAAGTAATAATAATTGATAGGATATTTTTGAAGTTATTGCATTATTTTATAATAAGCCATAAGAAAAAAAGCTTTGCTAGTTCAGATATAAATTCAGAATGTTCTATTCCATTTCCAAAATCTATACATCCATGAAACTCATTTTTATACCAATGAATAAGTCACTGTATAGACATTACATCAAGGCTTAAAATAATAAATAATTGATGCGAATTGGATTGAATTGTTAATCCTTTTGAAGGAAGAATCTAAAAAACCTAAAATCAAATAATTTTAAAATTATAGAAATAAGTTTATTTCTAACCTAGCCTTATTTGTATTTGTTGACTCCAAATTCTTAAGAATTATAAAACATCCTACTGAGCAAAATTTTAAAACTAATTAATTGGGCCAGGCACAAGTTCGTAAGTAAATAAAACTCTTAATTTCTTAAGTTTTTATAAATCTAAATGTAATTTATATGGAACCCACAGTTGATATTCTTATATGAAATCTTCAGTTTAGATATATATGATTGCATAAAGTAAATAAGATACCTAATAAACTTGAATAAAAATTGCTGATATTGCTATAATGTAAATTTTATAAATTAAGAAAATAAAAATAAAAGCTTTTGATAAAATATGTTTGATAAATAAAATTGTATCAGTAGTAAATTGAAATGATAATAAAAATAATGGACTCATGGGTAAAATAATTACTTATATTAAGAATTGGTTCTAAGACAAGTTATCATCGATGTACTCAACATGGTGTTAATGGCGTCTCCAGCTGATTTCAATTGATACATGTTTAAAATGCATTTTAATGAATGAATTGTCAGTCTAGGTATTATTATATGTCATTGATTGATACACATAAAGTCAAAATATTCAAAGATGAACTTGACCCTGATTATTTTTTATCAGATAAAATGGTCCCATTAAAATCCCTGTTAAACTTAAATATGGAAACACTGCATCATGAAATGAAGATAGCAAAAGGATTGATAGCTTCGGAAGCTAAAGAAAATCATAATTTTGAAAATATCTTACATATTATGTATAAAAAAAATATAATCATGCATTTAAAAAATTATATAAATGCTACTCAGCAGCGAAAATCATTGGGATATCAACGACTTCTTGTGAGGCCTCGTTCTCTACATTAAAGAGAGTTTTATCGAGCAGTAGAGAGTCTATGAAGGATAAACATAAACTAAATTTAGTATTAATGGCGTATAAAAAAAAGGATAACGCAGAATTTATCTTTTAGTTCATTTATATTAAAATTTAAAAATAAAAATCGCCGTATTCTATTATAGTAATATTTTGTTTTGTATATGCATATTATAGTATTATTTTGTTTTGTATATTCATATTATAGTATTATTTTGTTATTAAATTTTTAATAAAAATAGGAAAAAATTTCTATGAATGCGTAATTATTTGTTTGATTTTAAAAAAATAGTGCCCCCCCCCCCAGTAAGCACTTGGCCCCCCTAAGTGAAAATTCCTGGCTACGGCCCTGAAATTCGGGCAGGGCCGGGCTGGTAAATTTTTTAAAAAAAATTTTGGGTTCGGGCTGGGCCTGACAAAACTTTATAAAAAATTTCGGACCGAGCTTGAAAAATTAGGTCCGATGCAGATCACTAACTCATATTAAGGTAGATAGATAAAAAATAACAACACCAAAGCTAAGATTATCTTATATAAATGTTACTCATTAGAATATCATTACCAATTTTATGTAAATTTTTTTAATTTGTAGGATGATTAACACTCATGGTAGTAAGAAGAAGGTAGTGAAATTTAAATTATGGAATTCCCGTGAATCAAGTCATCTTAAAATTTTATATGGAAATTTTTTAAAAATAAAAGTTAAAAAAGACAATGAACAGGCTAAATGTAAAAACCTTTATATACAAAAAATGATAAAGGTTTAAACCAAATTTTGTTAAACATATTAAAGTATATTATTTATGTGTGGTTAAAAGTAGCATGAGTTATCTTAAAATTTCAATTTTACAATATTGTCTACCTTTATTAAAAGCTGCCCAAGATGAGAAAGAAAGAATTTTCCTGTGATATGAATATAATAAGGCTTTTTTGACATCAACACAAAAACTTATGGATTGAGTTAGATGATAAAAAAAAACGTTTCATAGTATATTAATTAAAGGACCTAAATATAGTACCAGGTGTATAAACAAGCTTAAACTATAACACCAATATTTAACATCTAATAAAAAATGATGATTATTTTTCTTTTGGTGAAACAAATGTTGCTGAGTTAATAATACAAATAACATTGAACTGGAGGTTTAAATTATATTAAAGGAAGTTTGAAATACATTATAAATGCTTAATTATTATTCTTCCATTTAGGAAATATTTTATAAATATAATAAAGCAATACCTATATTAGCTCCAATTGAAAGGTTATTTAGTTTTGGCACAATATTAAATATGTCGAAAGGGCAAAAAGGACTAATGATAAATTATTTGATTTAAATACTCTTTTGGAAATTAATATTTCAACTCCCATTAAAAATACTAGTCTTTCTTCCCTATCTATGCTAAGAATGGGCTATAATATTAAAATGCTTGATTATTATAATTAACTCATCATTAAATATATTATTAATTATTGTTAATATTCATTCTTATTATATGTGTGTTATGTTCTACAAAAATAAAGAATAAAAACATTATTTTTATAAACTATTCTAATTTTAATTTAAAAGTAATTTAAGATACCCTAATTAGGCAAAAGATACAAGTATCTTTTTGATATTTTGAAAATGATACTAGTATCTGTATCTAAGATTCATTTTTTCACAAAGAATTTGTATTTGTATCTAGATCCTTTTTTCGAGGACCTGCCCAACTCTGATAATTTTAATTAAAATGATTGTGAAAATATAAAATTACTTCAAACTCGAAATTTAAATTCTTGAGGTGGTTGCATCATGGGGACTGGGCTTAGAAATAAGCTCAGTAGATCGTATCTCTAAGGATATTGCAGTTGTCATCAAATAAATTACCACACTATTTCAAGTTTATAATATGCTTAAAAATATTAATCACTTTGACTTTCACATATAATGTCATTATTAGTTTTAGTTTGAATAATTATAAATAACATTATATTTATACATTTGCGCAAATTACAAAATTGAAAATATACTTTTCATCAATAATTTTTTAAAATTTAATTACTGAAATGATAACTTAATTAACTAATACTACACTAATATTTCAAATTTTTGAAACAATTTGTGACTTTTCTAGTTTTAGTAAAGTTAATTTCCCACAATTTCTTTTATAATATTTAAACATTAAGTTTTAGCTTATTTAATTACTTTCCCTTTTTTTAAATCCAATATTTTTATAAATTAATATAAATTTTGGTTTGTTTACTCTCTTTTGTTTTATATTTAATAATAAAACAATTTCACTGAAATAAATAAAGATGTTGCATATAAAAAAAAGTCTCTTTTGATCAAGTATATATTATATATATTAATAATTCACTCTACTGCAAAGAAGTAGAAATTAAAGTTAGCTATTAAATATTTCCTATTTTGAAAAATATTACATAACATTACTGATCGTTAATATCTATATTAAATAACTATAATAATTCATGGGAGGGAAAGATGGATAAGTAGGCCAGATAAAATAATTCGATTTTATATAAAACGGCTATGAGCCTAGCCAATTAAAATGGCTACAGCTAATAGCCATAATAATTTATGGCTTAACATAGCCGTTTTTGCGCATTATATTCTTTAAAAATTTTAATAAACAATTTAATTTCTTATAATAATAACAAGTATTTCTATAAATCGTAATTTATTTTTTTATTAGAAAAAAATGAATTGTAACACAAACCCAAATGACGTAATTTTAAACTATCATAATATCTGCATACGGAGTCGTGATATTTCCCTCCTGACAGGCCCTGGAGATCTTTGGATCAATGACGTGCTTCTTGGATTCTTTTTCACTTATCTTGAACATAATCCTACCTCATACCTTCCTTCCTACCTAACAAATTCCCCACACTGCGATAAAATCGCATTTATTGATCCATGCACAGCCAAAGCTCTTGAAATTTTGCCCGATATATCGCCTTTAGTTGAACATCTAGACTTCAATTCCAAAATCCTCTTATTATTTCCCATAAATAGTGGTAACGGAAGTGGCAACGGGGAGCACTGGAGCTTAGCGGCCATTTATCGAAGACCCAATAGCGATAAATCTTTCCAGGTTTATCACTACGATTCCGCAAGCAATAGTGGCGGGTTATCTACTAATAGTTATAATGTAAAATCATTAGCTCTCAATTTATCCCCTGTATTATATTTAAATAGTGACAATCATAAAAATAATTTTGACGTTATCAACGTTAAGGGCTGTCCATTTCAGGCAAATGGTAATGATTGTGGCATATATTGTTATACCTTTGCGAAACGTATCGCCCAAAATTTTGTTCGGCATTTCAATGAAAAATCGGAAAATATTGTTTTGAATGATATCGATGAAGGCGTATTTGTGCCAGGTAGCAAAATGGACCTCGAGCTTCCAATAACTCCCCAATTTATAAAAGGGGAAAGAAAACGACTTTTTGATCTTGTGCTGGAGTTGGCGCGAGTTTAAATTATTTCTAATTTGGAATATTTAATTCATCAACCCTTAATAAAAATACAATTGTATTATAAATTATGTATATTACTGTTATAAGTTACAACTAATATTTAATCATGGAACCAGTGAATAGAAATTTTTCTTACAAAATTCTTAAATAAACAATATAATCTTTATATTATGCTAAAAAAACTAAACTGACTTCGTTAAAAAAAATTAATATAATTTTTATAACGTTAAAAAGATTAATATTATTTTTAGTGCGTTAAGAAAAATTACTATTATTTTTAATACGTTAAAAAAAATATACATGTTGGTAGCAAATTTAATATTGCTTATTTTTTTTAAAATAAATATTTTAAAAAATCATGGAGTGGCCTCGCATGTAGCTGGTATTTTTGTAAGCACAGAGGCGAATAAGGTTTTCTGCAAGTTGGACTATGCCTTCAACACCATTCACAGGAGCTTATTTCTACCCTTTTTCCTACATCATTTCCCCAAATATTGGAATTTCCTTTATTCCTGCTATGGATTTCCCTCGTTACTCAAATTCGGGATATTTTCCATATCCTCTGAAGAGGGGATTCAACAAGGTGATTTACTAGGTCTTGCTCTTCACCATATGTATACATGATTTGATTAAGAATTTAAGTCTGATTTCAAATTAGACCTTAATATATGGTACCGCGACGATGGTTCTTTTGACGGATCTTTACCCAATGTTTTATCGGCCATCGAGTACGTTGAAATGGAAGCTTCGAAAATTTGTTTTTTTTAAATAGAGAAAAATGTGAAATATCTTCCCTCAACAATAAGTATTTTACTCCTCCCCCAGATTTTGAAATCATTCCGCACGAGGAACCTCTCTTTTAGGTTCTCTTATTGGCTTTTCAACTTTTGTCAAAATTTTTTTAATTAAGAATCTTCCTCATCTTCCCAAGCATCAGTTTTTTTTCCTCACAAAAAAATGTTTTTCTTACTTAAATTCTTACACATCTTTAAATTTTTCCCGGCTAATTCCCTCTTTAAATTGTTCGAATTAAAATTTAAACATTTTATCGAATTACCTAGTCCTAAAGTTTTCCGACTTTAATTGGTCATTTGCCACCATGCCTACTTACCAGGGAGGACTTAGACTTTCATCCCCCATTTTAATCACAATTGCATGTTTCCTTTCTTCACGGATATCCTTTAACGACTATATTTCCTCGCTTATCGAGTTCGATCCCCTTTTAACTTCGGCAAAACAATCTGGCTTCCTCTAGTTCTCCAAGGATCTGAGCACCCAGTGTCAAGTCATTTAAAGAGTTTTTTTAGTTCCTATGCTTCAATGTGCATTTGAAAAACTTTGTTTGTGCCCCGATTCAACCAACCTTCAAATACTCAGAGACGCAAAAAATCCTAACGGCCATGAATGGCTGGATGCGATCCCATGTGGTAAAAAGGATATGTTACTCACAAACGATGAGTATCAAATTGCCATTGGCCATCGGCTAGGGTACCTTATCTCGTCTGTTGACATCTGTGCTGTCTGCAATAGGCAAGTTGATTCATTTTCTAGACATTGTTTCTCTTGCCTCAAAGTCAGTGGCCGTATTTTGCGACATGACAATCTATATAGGTTGATTGGCAATGATTTCGGCCGCTTTCCCCAATAGTTTAGAGCCCTTAGGTCTCCTAAATGAGGATGGTGAGCATCTCCGATGACACTTTAACATCTTGACTCGTGGCAAAACACTTGTCTGGGATGTCTCATGTGTTACCTCATTCCCGGCTAATAGAAACTCGGACCCCTTGGAACTCCAAGAAATAAAAAAATGCAATAAATACAGTTCCCTCCTTAATTTTTTTTATTTTGATTCCCCTAATTTTTAGTGTTTTGGGAAACCGGTCCTCAATTTTTAAATCAAATGAGTAGAAAAATTTCAATAAGGACAGGGGTCGAAACACCCCATTTTCCCTTTTAGTTTTTTACTTATCTTTTTTATTTAATATATTAGAATGTTTTTTCACATTATGGAAATGTGTTATAACAAATCATATTATTACTATACAATTTAATTTTCATAAAATAAAAGAGAAATTTTTTTTTTGTATTATATTTTTTTCCTACCTTTTTTTAAATAAAAAATTTTTTCTTTTTTAAAAGCAATAATTAATATTTAATAATTGTAATTGTATTATTGAAAATTTATTAATATATTTAGCTCAAGAAATTTTGATGCGAAAAAATTGATTATTAAAAAAGGAAGACCTTTTACAAAACTTAAAATAAGAAATCAAAATTTGCATTCGTAATTTTTCTATTGATAAATATGAGTGCCTCACTGGATGTGAATGTTCTAATTCTCTGTATTGCTGGTCATGCCTATTATTCCCAAAGAAAAAACATGTTTAGAATGATAAAGGATTTTCGGATATGAATCATTTTTAAGCATGAAAAATCAACTGCCCATTTGCAGTCGATGAATCAATTAAAAACATTTGGCTAAAATTGTATTGAAAATATGATAGATTCGATGCGCAAAATATAAATTGAACAGCATAATTCAAAAGTCAAATCAAATAGAGAAATATTGAAAATATTGATCAACTCTATGTTTTCTTGAAATTAAGAGCTCGCATTCCGTGGTGATGATGAATTTTCTAATTCAGTTTATAGAGGAAATTATATTGAATTAATTAATTTGCTCGCTGAAGAAAATTTACTATTGAAACATCATTTAGAAAATAGTACAGTTTTTATTGGACTATCAAGCGATATTCAAAATGATTTAATTAATTCTATTTCATATGTCTTACACCAAAAAATATTAAATGAACGGAATTTATAGCAATAATAAATTGATGAAACAACTGATATAAATGATAAATCTTAACTGGCTGTTGTTCTTCGATATGTTTTAAATAACGGGACATTGTATGAAAGATTTATTGAATTCTTTGATGTTACTATGCATATTTCAAATATCTTCTTTATCAATACACAAAATATCAGACAAGGTATATGTCGTAGTTCGCAATATTTTTTCTTTAGTTTATATAAATTAGTAAAAATGTCAATCATTTTTAAAAAAACTTTGATTTTTTTTGATATAATTTTTTTTATCGTTTTTTGTAAAATGATTTTTTATTATTATTAATTTTTTTTTGCTTAAAATTATAAAATAATTAATATTTTTTTGTGCTGAAATTTTCAAAAACGAAGAATTAATTTTTCTGAGATTTTTTTTATCAAGTTTGGTTTAATGATTATTAATTTTTTGGATATTTTTTTTTGTAAAATGATATAAAAATATATTCGACATTTTTTATTAAAGATTATATTTTTGCAAATTTATTTGATTAAAAAGTTTTACAATATAAAAGTTCGAAATTATTTTAAATTTATCACATTATATTTTTGGCTTTAATTAAGATTTATCGAAGTATTATTGAGATATCTGTGTGAGCCTTTGGTTGTAAGTTCTAATATTTTTCGTAGGCTCTTTGATTTTTTGTAAATTCTCCCAATTTTGGATTTTGGTAAGTTTTTTCTTGTTTATTTTGTTAGATAGGATATTAGATACCAGAATTATTCGTTATTATAAGGTAAAAACCACATTTTTATTTTACATTTTGTATTTCTCCTTAGGATACAACGTAATCATATCATTTTTGTTGTTTAAATTTTTTAGAATTTTAAATGATAAAATAGTTTGAAAAATATTTTTTTAGATTAGTTTGATTAGCACCCAAGCTTTATAATATAATGTAATTTTCTGTACGTAATTTTAGAGTAAAGTAAATTCGTAATAAGCGATGTTTGTATTTCGATAAGTATCCTAAGCCTAGTTTTATTAATTAAGTTTTCATCCTTAGGGATATGGGTTATAAAATTTTGTAATAGGCCATCATTTAGTTACATTAGGATTGAAAGTAATTATATATTTAATATATATTACTTTGAAATTTTTATTTGGAAAATGTAATTTGGTTTCAACCAAGGTATATGGTAATTGGAAAAAAAGCACTCCAGTGTCTGCTGCTTGTTGGAAAAAAATTTCGGTCTTGGAAAGTAATTTAAATGAGGTTTTAAATGAAATCAAGAACGGCAGACCAGAAATGGTAAAAATGTTGAAATGTAATAACGGTGATCGTTTGGAAATGGTGGATAGATCTGTGGTTATCCTCCGGGAACTGAAAGAAATGAAAGAGGTGATTAAGATCTTTTATCAAGATATACATAAATTAATTAATTTGAATAGTAATGGGGGTAAAGGCCAAATATGTGTTCCGGCGGGTTCAAATGGAAAAAATACTCCGGGAATAAAAAAATCTTTGAAGATTTGAAACCCGCTGTGGGTATAAGGGCCACAAGGTAGAGACCTGTGCGATCAGAACAAAATTTTCGTGAGGGTTTTCCGTTAAGGAAATCAATACTGGAAAATTCTAATGTTAGAAAAATTTCTGGTACCAACACGAATAAATTGAAGGTTCTACAATCGAATTATGGTAAACCGTTTGTGTTTTAAGTGTAACTAACCGGGACATGTAGCCATGAACTGTTCCGAAAATTGACTATATGATTGCAGGTGTAATCATATAGTGGGTAGGAGATCGGGAGGTCGAAATAGTAATAAATTATATAACCATGCGGAAATGAGATATGATTCTCATAAAAGCCGGGGTTTTAACAAAAAAGTTTTTTATTCTGATGATAAAAATAAAAATAATAAAGGTTGTCATAATTTTGGATGGGAGAAATATCCTAAGGTTATTGTTAAATATTCCGATAATAGGGATGTTAATACTTTCAAAAAGATATCCCCGTGATATTGTTAAAAATAATATGAATATTATTAAAGAACCGCTAAATTCCGAGTTGAATTTATGTTCAAATGTGAATTCTCATGAAACTGTTGTTTCGAATGAAATAAATTTTGATCAGTCAATTAAAACATATGAGATTTTAATGACTGAGCGATTAGTCGAACCTTGTCCTTGTCCGAGAGTTACTCTAAGACGACACAGGGGCTAGCATTTCAATAATGTCTAGAATAAATTATTATAAGTATTGGCCTGGGGGCATACTTGAAAAAGAATCTATGTGCGTCAGGCAGTTTGACGGGTCAGAAATTGTAGTTTTGGGGTAAACTAAGTTGGGAGTAATTCTCCATGATACCACATTTTTCCTAGATTTATGGGTAGTGAAGAAAGATGGGGAGACCATTATGGGGTTGGATTGGATTGTTCAGTTAGGTCCTTTCAATAATTATTGAAATATTTTTGCCATACATAATGGTTCGGCCCTAAATGAGACTAATAACAAAAATATTGCTGATAATGCTTGAGAAAAAATTTGTGAAATAGAAGAGACGTATTTAACCGTAAAAGAAGGGAATTCAGCCCTTAATTCTGATAGCCACGCAATTAATGATTGAGGACAATATTAACATTAATGGAAACCAAATGGTTGCTATTGACAGTAATGAATTACATAAAATGCGTGAGGATATATCTCTTTTAATGAAGAAATATGAAATAATTTTCGAAGACAAGTTAGGTTGTCTTAATGATTATCAAGTGGAGGTAAAATTAAAAGAGGGATTCTCGCCTATTTTTCTTGCATGTCGACGAGTTCCTTTTGAATGGAAAAAGGAAATCGATGATTGGGTGAAAGAAGGTATTATTGTTCCGGTGGAATATAGTGAATGGGCAACACCTTTAGTTCCCGTAAAGAAATCCAATGGAAAGTTGAGATTATGTGCTGATTTTCAAGTCACTGTAAACCGTTGGGTTGTGGATGTCAAGTATCCCTTACCCAGAATTGAAGAAATAATATTGGCCAATTTGAAGGGTGCAAAATATTTTTCTAAAGTGGATTTTTCTTCGGCATATTTACAATTACCGTTTAAGGAAAAAATTCGCAAATGGCTGACGATAACGACGCCTAAAGGCTTGTTTGCTTTATGTAGATTACCTTTTGGATTAAGCGTATCCGCACCTATTTTTCAGCGTACAATGGCATCGGTTTTCCAAGATTTAAAAGGGATATTTTATTACATGGATGATATGTTGGTCACTGGGGCTACGCCAGATCAACATAATCATCGTCTGGATGAGGTTTTTTAGAGAATTAGTGCTAAAGGCTTGAGAGCAAGCAGAGAAAAAAGTGTTATTGGGGTAACCGAGGTTAATTATTTAGGGCATCAAATTAATGGCATTGAGGTGAAGCCTTTGGATAAAAATTTGAAAAATATATCGAATATGAAGCAGCCCAGTAGAGAAGCTGAGGTGCAATCCTTTTTGGGTATGGTGAATTACTATCATCGTTTCATAGAGGATTTTGCGAAGGTAGCTGCGCCGTTATATGATTTATTAAAGAAGGAAGTCATTTTGAATGGGCAATTGAACAGCAAACGGCTTTTGAAATTTTAAAGGAAAAAATTGGAAAGGAACCGATTTTGGTATGTTTCAATAACGATTTGGAAATCAGTATGACAGTAGATGCCTCGAATACAGGGGTTGGTGGTGCATTATTGCATGTAATAGAGGGCTTAGAAAAAATTTTTTTCGCGAGTTTTTCGAGATGTTGAAACGAGGTATTCTGTGATTGAACAGGAGGCCTTGGCCGTTATTTTCGGTTTGACAAAATGTCGTGAATATTTGATTAGTAAAAAATTTGTTATTTTTACCGACCACAAGCCGTTAATCCACTTATTCAGAAAGGATAATAGGGAGTTAATGTTAGTTGCAGCGGTGGTTATTATTAGTGGGCAGTTTTAACGTGGAGATTAGAAATCGTCGAGGCAAAGAGAATCATTTGCCTGTTATTTTGTCTAGGTTAGATTCTGACTGTGCATATCCGGAAATAAGTGATAGGATAAGTATTGATAGAGGAAGGCCTTAGTGCGTACTCTGTCATATATTTTAAAAGGAGGTCCTACCAATTGGGAGGATCTGAAAACAAATACTGTGAACGACAAAGATTTAAGTCAGGTAAAATTGAGTTTAACAGGAGAAAAATCTTGGAAAAACAAACATGATTCCTATAAAAAAATACAAAAAGAATTGCCAATTGTTGATGATTGTTTTATGAGGGGAAACGGCCGTAATTCCTTATAAATTACGGAGTAAAATATGAATTTATTGCATGCCGGACAATCTTGGGCTCTGAAATATGTATGGTGGCCTGGTATGGGAATGATATTGAACGGATTACCAGGAAATACGTTCCTTGTAATACCTGTGCCCCTATGCCCCGTAAAGAAGTAGGGCAAGTTTGGCCTAGATCAAAGAAACTTTGGGAACGTATCCACATTGATTTCTTTGACCTTGATAAAAAAATCATATTTTTTAGTGGTAGATTCATTTTCCAAATGGATAGAATATGCAGAAGTGCATGGTTATACCTCTAAAATATAATACTTAACCCTTCTTATTTTCCCCTAATTTCATGTAATCATGATGACGGATCACAGTAACTCCGGTTATTAACAAAATTTCACTTAATTTTGAACCCCGGTTTACTATTACCCGACCCCTTTCCCATTTCTTTCCCCGGTTATCAAACCATGTGGCTTAAACCTTCTAGCCCACTGAAAATTTTACCCCTAATTTTACTACCACTAAGGTAATAAATTTCCCCTTTATTATAATTAATGATATTTTGAGTTTAATTGATTTTGTCAATTTTTTTTGATTACGCATTATCGATTTTTTTTTATCTTAAATATATAATATTATTATTACTATTCGTGATTACGCATTATCGATTTTTTTTTATCTTAGATATATAATATTATTATTACTATTCGTAATTACGTATTATCGATTTTTATTTATTTAAAAATATATAATATTAAAAAATTATTATTATTTTTTAAAAAAAAGTTGTTGAAAAAAGAAAATTTTTGTTTTTAATTCATTATATTTTTTTGATTAAATTTTTGGAAAATAAAATTAAAAGGATAATAAAAAAAGGGTTGTAAAAAAAAATTATTATTGAAAAGACAAAGAGTTGTAGAAAATCAAAAAAAAAGGAGTTGAAGTAAGTTTTTTTTTTAATAAGAAAATTATTATCAAAAATTCAAGTGTGGAAATTAATTAAAAGAAAAAGAGTTGAAACAAAATATTTTAAAATAAGAAAATTGCGTTGAAAGAGTTGATCGTTTTTTTTTAAAAATTAGTTGAAACAAAATATTTTAAAATAAGAAAATTGTGTTAAAAGAGTTGATTTTTTTTTAAAAAAACTAAGAAATATAAAGTGTTGATTTAGGTTTAAAATAGTGGAGAAATATCACATTGGTGCCGTGACCGAAGCCCAAGTGTTGTAAATTATTGAATAAATTTTAAAGAGTTGAATTTGAACAAAATATACAAGTGTTGTAAATTATTGAATAAATTTTAAAGAGTTGAAGTTGAACAGAATATACAAGTGTGTTGAGAAATTATATTGTAATTGTATTAAAGGTTGTTATATTGTAATAACAGGTTGTAATAATAAATTGGCATAAAACAGAGTTGTTTTACAAGGAAATTGTTGATAAATTGTTATTAAATAAAATTAGAGAAGAGATTCGAAACGAATTTAGCGTAGAAAAAATTTTGAGTTGAAAATATATGTATAAGTGTATATTTGGAGTATTTACGTTATTAATACTGTCTTATTTATTAACACTACAAGTTATTAAAATATTTATTTTAAAGGTGATTGTTAATTTTTTGTGAGATGAAAAGTTTTAAATTAATAAAATACTGGGAGGTGCAATATAATATTATTGGAGCGTTAGTATTAGGTATATGGATGTGTAGTTTAATCCTAGGAAGGAGAACTAGGCGCAATCGAAGTGTTAGGATCAAGGGGCAGACTTTGACGATAGAAGGAAATAATGGAGAGGAAGATGTGATGGGAAAGGTAACTTGGTTACCAGTGCAGGAATTAATAAAGGGTTGGACTGATAGTGAGGTATTAGGTTTATCAGAAAATAATTTAATAAATAGACGAGTTGAAGGCGATGTATTTGGAAAATATGGGTATAGAAGTCAAGTGTTGAGACCATATGGAGACAGAGAAAATCTGGTGAAAAATAGAACGGAGATGAGACCGAGATTTAATTTGTTATAATTGTGATGGACAAGGGCATATGGTTAGGGATTGTCAAGAAACAAAGTGTTTTGGATGCGGCAAACGTGGTCATATAGCCCCCTTTTGTCCGCAGAAACAAGAAAAATTGAGATGCGCCGGGTGCGGGAGATTTGGTCATAATAAAGAGGATTATAATGTAGATAGATATAATACAAGGGGTGGTTTCCCACAAAGGGGAATGGATCAACAAAATACTCCCATTGTGCGAACTATAGAAAATAAGAGGAGCGAAGAAATAATTGTGTCGAAACATACTGAGGAAAGAAGGGCGTTGAATGCGATGTGTTTTAAATGTCGGAAGGAAGAGCATGTGGCTAGAGATTGTTTAAATTGTTGACTATATGATAGTGTGGATGATATAATTAAAAGAGAGCAGGAAAAGGAGTTGAAAAATATAAAATCCAAGGATGTAATTGGAAAAAGGGTTGAAAAATATGTATTACAATAGAAAAATAGAAGAAAAAAAAGATATAAATATGTTACAAGAAGGGAGATGATATTTGTCCCAGAGTGTTATTAAATTTTAATGGAAATATTGTGTCAATGTTATTTGATACAGGGGCGGCTATTACAGTGATGGATATGATACATATCAAAGTGTTTGGCTAGATGGTAGAATTAAACGGGAGGAAATAAAGGTTCGACAATTCGATGGATCAGAGATGACAATAATGGGAAGAGTCGAGATTGAGTTGATGATAGAGAGCAGAATAGAAGTGTTGGATTTATGGATCATTGATAAAAGAGTTGAAACGGTTTTAGGATGGGTGGATTGTACGCATTGGTCCATGGTATAGTTTTTGGGGTGTATTTGCATGGTGTGGTATATTTTTGCCCATTGTAGGTGATGATGAAAATGAAAGTATGATATATTCGGGTAATCAAAGGTTGCCAGGAGTTGAGACTATATTTAATAGAGAGAAGATAGGAGAAGGGGGGAGTGAAGGTTTGAAATAAGGGAAAATTTTAGGGGAGAAACAGGTGAGAATTTTAGGGGGGAAATAAGAGAAAATTTTAAGGGGGAAATAAGGGAGACTTTTAGGGGGGAAATAGGTGATAATTTTAAGGGGGAAATAAGGGAAAATTTTAGGGAGGAAATAGGGGAGACTTTTAAGGGGGAAATAGGGGAGAATTTTAAAAGGTGGACTTGGGGAGAGGATCGCGAAATGTCATGCAATGGGTTGCAAAAAGAGAAATTGAGTTGCGAGGAGAAGAGTTGGAGACGGAAAAATTGAGAAGTGAAAAAGATATTGGCGCGAGTGCGGGAAGAAGTTAAGAAATTAGTTAACAAATATCAGGAGATTTTTGACGAAGGGTTGGGATGCTTAAGGGATTACGAAGTAGATATTAAATTAAAGGAAAATTGTGTACCAAAATTTTGTGCGTTGCGAAGAATACCGTTTGAATGGCGAAAGGAGGTGGAAATAGAGTTGAATCAATGGGTGAGAAGGGGCATCGTATTTCCAGTGGAATATAGTGAGTGGGCAACGCCCTTAGTGCCTGTGAAGAAAGCAAATGGGAAGCTTCGATTGTGCGCAGATTTCTGGGTAACTTTAAACCCGTGGGTTGTAGAAATAAAATATCCGGTGCCACGGATTGAGGAGATATTGGCCAATTTAAAGGGGAGTTTATATTTTACCAAAGTGGATTTTTCCAATGCGTATTTACAACTGCGAGTGAGACCAGAGGTGAGAAATTTGTTAACAATTACTACTCCGCAAGGGTTGTATGCATTTTTTAGATTGCCGTTTGGACTTAGCGTATCGGCTCCAATTTTTCAGCGGACCATGGCGGCTATTTTTCAGGGATTGGAGGGGGTTTACTATTATATGGATGATGTGCTGGTGACGGGAGTAACGCCTGAACAACATGAACAGAGGTTAGAAGAGGTGTTTAGGAGAATTCAGGAAGGTTTGTGAGCCAGTGCTGAAAAAAGTGTGTTGGGGGTCACAGAAGTTGTGTATTTGGGACACAGAATTACAGGAAAAGAGGTGAGACTCATCCCATAGATAAAAATATGGTTGAAATAACGAATATGTGTAGGCCAAGTAATAAAGTGGAGATACAATCGTTTTTGGGAATGGTCAATTATTATCATCGATTTGTGGAAGATTTTGCGCAAATAGAGGCACCGTTATACGAATTGTTGAAAAAAGGAGCACGTTTTGAATGGAAAAACGAGCAGGAGGAGGCGTTTGAAGCGTTGAAATGTAAGATTGGAAAGGAACCAGTGCTTGTGTGTTATAACAATGATTTGGAGGTTGTGTTGGCGGTGGATGCATCCAATAAAGGGGTTGGTGGAGCCTTATTACATTGTATAGATGGGTTGGAAAGACCGGTTATATTTTTCTCCCGGATCTTTAAATCAGCGGAGACGAGATACTCGGTTATTGAAAAAGAAGCGTTGGCGGTAATATTTGGGTTGACCAAGTGTAGGGAATATTTAATTGGGCGGAAGTTTGTTATATATACGGATCACAAACCTTTAGTGCATCTTTTTAAGAAAGATAATAAAGAGTTGATGTTATCGCCAAGATTACAGAGATGGTTATTATTGGTAGGTAGTTATGTTCAAGTCAAATATCGGCGTGGGAGAGAGAATTATTTACCGGATGTTTTATCCAGATGTGGAGCAGGAGAAATTTGTGATGAACAAAAGAAGGATGAGGAAGAGAATGAGCAAGTGATGGTTCGAACGGTAGCTGCAATATCTAGGGGAGGCCCCGTAACCGGGAAGGGCTGAAAAGTGCCACTGAAGGATCGAGAGTTGACGCGAATTAAGGCGTGTATAGCGGGTAAAAAACCCTGGAGAGTTGGGGACAAGAGGTTCAAAAATGTAGAAAAAGAGTTGACTATTGTGGATGAATGTGTGGTGCGAGGAAATCGTGGAATAGTTCCGAAGAAATTAAGGGAAGCCGTGTTGAACATGATTCATGCTGGGCATCAAGGGGTTGAGCGAATGAAACAATGGGGAAGAGAATATGTGTGGTGGCCTGGAATGAATGAGGAGATTGTAAATATAAGCCGGGGTTGCATAATGTGTAATTCTTGGGCCAGTATGCCACATAGAGATAAAAAAAGTGTTTGGCCGAAAGCTACTCAGGCTTGACAGGGTTCACATCGACTTTTTTGATTTTGAGAACAAGATCTATATACTTGTGGTGGATGCTTATTCAAAGTGGGTAGAATATGAGGAGGTGAGGTTTAACGACGCAAGTGGTGATAGAAACATTAAAAAATCTGTGGTCCAGGTTTGGGGTTGCAAAAATAATTGTTTCGGGTGGAGGGCCAGCGTTTGTAAGTAGGAATTTTAAAACCTTTTGTGCTGAAACGGGTGCGAAGCATATATTAGCTCCACCTTACCATCCGAGTTCCAATGGTCAGGCGGAACGAATGGTGGCGGTAGTAAAGAGTTGGTTAAGAAAATCTAAATATGGAGGGGGCGAGATTTGGATAGCGGTAGCGTATTACAATAATAGCAAGAAAGGGGAGGAAAAATCTCCAGCGCAGAAATTCTTGGGGCGTCGGACTCGTATGCTATTGGATTTATTGAAGCACGCGCCGGATGAGTTGCAAATAAAGGTTAATGATGAGCAAGTGGTGATTAAGACCTGCGAATTTGTGATAGGTCAAAATGTGTGGATCAGAAATTATGGAGGTTCAAGGAAATGGGAGTTGGGAATAATAATGGAGAAATTGGGGAGCAGATTATATAAAGTCAAGTTTGGGGATGGAAGAGATGGTATAAGACATTCCGATCAAATACGGAGGGGAGTTGAACCGGGGCGGTTGAGATCGGGAGGTGAAGTGAAATATCAGGAATAAAGAGTTGTAATATATAAAAGAAAAGGGGTGAAACCAAGAGTTATATCTTTGTGAATTTGTAATATATAAGGACAAAGAGATGCAAAACCTGATTGATCAAGTGAAATATCAGAAATAAAGAGTTGTAATATATAAAAAGAAGGGGTGAAAGTTCTATCTTTGTGAATTTGTAATATCTAAGGACAAAGAGCTGCAAGCCTGATTAAAAGAATAAGCGTATATACGCAAAATATTGAGGAGCGTTTATCCGAATTTTCTACGCCGGCGGTTCAATCCAGCCCGATACGAAGAGGACGAAATCCTCCACGGACTTGTTATCTCTGCCAAATCCGAGACCACCTACAAGATCGGTGTCCGTGGAGACCAAGGCGACAACTAGAAAGACAGCCAACCCGAGATATCCAGTCAGACCAGTGATACAAGAGGTACCTGTGTCGAGGGTGGCGCCTACGGTAGCGGAAGCATTGGATACTACAAGCAATGGACCGGTGGAAGCACCAGAAATAGTAGATTTAGAAATGACGGATTTGGAATTGGACGCTTTCCTGAGGGGGGAATGAAGGAATGGTCTTCTGTTGGCGGCGGCGTATTATAATTGATGATATTTTGAGTTTAATTAATTTTGTCAATTTTTTTTGATTACGCATTATTGATTTTTTTTTATCTTAAATATATAATATTATTATTACTATTCGTAATTACGTATTATTGATTTTTATTTATTTAAAAAAAATATATATATAATATTAAAAAATTATTATTATTTTTTAAAAAAAAGTTGTTGAAAAAAGAAAATTTTTGTTTTTAATTCATTATATTTTTTTGATTAAATTTTTGGAAAATAAAATTAAAAGGATAATAAAAAAAGAGTTGTAAAAAAAAATTATTATTGAAAAGACAAAGAGTTGTAGAAAATCAAAAAAAAAAGGAGTTGAAGTAAGTTTTTTTTTTTAATAAGAAAATTATTATCAAAAATTCAAGTGTGAAAATTAATTAAAAGAAAAAGAGTTGAAACAAAATATTTTAAAATAAGAAAATTGCGTTGAAAGAGTTGATCGTTTTTTTAATTAAAAAGTGAGAAATACCACACCCTTTGGTTTCAATAAATCTAAGGGACCTTGTGTTCGTCAATAACTCCACCGGTGTAACCCCCCTGCGAGAATTAAGGTAATATAATTAAGACATGTAAGCCTCATCCTTACGATTACCAGCCTTTCTAATCCAATTTCTAAGAATCGCTACCATCCTCTCAGCTTGTCCATTTGAGCTGGGATGACAGGGCGGCGTAAGAATATGCTGGGTCTGTGACTCAGCACAAAACTTAAACTCCTCACTTACAAAGGCTGGACCACCGTCAGACACTATCGTGTCGGGAAAACCGAATCGGGCATATAATTCTCGTAATTTTTTAATAACTGATATACTCGATTTTTTTTTCAGAATGAATCTTAAAAGTACTAATTAAACGGTTTATATCGTGTCGGGATTCAGTGTAAAGGGTCAGTTTTTGTTTTGTGGTTTATACAAGTTTTTGTGGTCAATTTCGGTCAAATTTTATGGTTCAATTTAGGCAGGTTAATTTAAAAGTTTTTTACCATTTTGATGGTATTAGTAAAGGCTGATGGTTAAAATTTTTTTTGTTTGTTTTGTCTACCAGAGGCCAGGGTAGATGGTCTCTGCTTTTGACACAGCAATAACATATAAAATATGAAATTCTTCATCAACATTAGCTCTAATTTCCTTGAGTTCTAATAAAATGCTTTCCGCTAATCTCATCTTCTTAATCAAGTCAATGTCATGTTTTTGAAAAGTATTACATAAAATAGTTGTATAATTAAATAATACATTCTAATGAGAAAAAAAATTTGGAATAAGTATTGAATCCAACAATTTTCTTGCTTCTGAGGAAATATTTTTTTCAAGCCATTGTGATTTCAGTAATAGCATTAATAATCGGTTCTTCTAACTCCATAAAAGCTGTTACTGCTTGATGGCCGAGACTCGATCTCCATGGACAAGATTGCAATTTCCTTCTCTGTTGAACAAGGAGTTTCAGAGATATTTATTATTTTACTAGGATAAATAATACGCCACTAAAATTTGAAAATAATAGGTAAATTACGCCAAGGAAAACTTGAAATCGAAATTAATTGATAAAATAACTTAGTAGATGAATGTGATAAATTAATGTAATTAAATATATATGAGATAGGAATAAATTAACAAATATAAATTAATATTTTTGAAAAATATAATCCGGCATCTGCATTTTTAACCCCCCCCCCCCCGCTGCGTACGCGCCTGAGCAGATCACTGACCATCTTACTAAATTATTTGATAATATTATCAACGATTTGTCAAATTTAAATCCATTAGAATAATCTCTTCACATTCCCTTTCAAATGCCTCTCAATCCCAAAAGAACAATAATCTCACTACCTAACTTAATAAAAGACAGACTTAAAAATTTGGAAAATTTAACACTATTAGAATATGTTAAAAATCCCAATAATTCTAATGAAAGTTTCAGTAATACCTGCAACAAAATATCCAAAAAAATAAATGAAGGCCACATTTCACAAAAATTAATCTCTTCACAAACAAAACTCGCCCTATCTAACAACATGACCCTTGACAACCTAAAATCCCTTCATCAACATCCCTCTTATACTAGCTTACCAAACCCACCGCTCAATATTCCCCCTTTCATAATTACAAACCAAGATATTCGCGTAAAAATAAGTGAATTTAATAAATTTTCAGCAGCAGGCCCTTATGGCTACAGACCATCTTACTTCCAAACATTTCTAAAATTTCATAATTCCAATACTTTTTTTAACTCACACTACTCCTTAATAATATAACTTCTAAAGATATTCCCACATTAGCTCATCAAATTATATTTGGAGCTAACTTGATTGCTTTTTGAAGACCTAATGGAGCGCCCAATCGCAATTGGTAGATTTTCAGACGCCTGATAGCTAAAATTATTGCAAAAAAAATAAAATCCGATACACATTCATTGTTTGGGAAATACCAATCATGATGCGGAACTAAAGGAGGCGTAGATATATCTCTCACAGCCTACGAATCTACCTTCACACCGATAAACTCCGTTTTATGCAAAATCGATTTTAAAAATGCCTTCAATACAATATTACGTTCCTCGGCACTCGTATCTTTTTACGATAATTTCCCCCAATATTCGCGCTTCGTAGACATCTGCTATAACAATAGCCCTCTCCTCATATTTAATGGTAGCGTTATATATTCCGAAGAGGGAGTACAACAGGGCGACCTCCTCGGCCCTATTCTTTTCTGCTTAGTTATACACAATATTATGAAAGATCTTAAATATGATTTTGATCTAGACCTTAACTTATGGTACCTAGATGATGGCACCCTTTGCGGTATCCACATCATATTAGCAAAGCCCTTAACCACCTCGAAAGAAAATGCTCTAAAATTGATTTAGAATTTAAGCAAAACTAAAACTGTCCCTTAGATTTATTTAAAGGTTACATTATTATCGAAAAAGAAAAGATCCAACTCTTGGGCTCCCCATTGCTCAATAATAATATATCCGTAAAAATTATCCATATTTTTTAAAATTTAACTAGTTGTTACACTTATATTACGCATCATTTTTTAATTTTTAATATATACAATTTATTCTTATAAAAAAATAATAAAAATATGGTGAGAATATATTTACACCGAAAAAAAATATCCTGATTAATTTTTAAAAATATTCAAGTTTAATTAATTTTTATTTGCCTTTAACAATAAACTATTTAAAAAATATCTGCCTAAAATATGCGCTCTATTTTCTGCAAAAATAAATTTCTATAGAATGAATAAACTTATGGAAGCACTTGATATAAGGGCAAATAAAAAGCAATTTTAAATTTGGATCATCATATAACAAAAATATTATGGATTGTATAAATTTTTTTAAGCATTATTAACAGAATTATGTCATTTTAGGTTAAAAAAAATGAATATGATCAAATAATACTGATTATGGGCCTGATTTATTTGTCTCAGTGTTGAAGTATAATAGTTTTAATTATTTTTATCATTTCCTATTAAACTTTTATTCTTTCTCTTGCCTTATCAGCGGCCAGTTTTTTTATATAGATACAGAATAAATATCAATAAACTTAAATTAACATTATATTATTAATTTATAAATAATTTAAGTTATACTAACTTTTTGTAATACTATCGAATGTAAATTAAAATAGGAAATAAAGATCAAATTCCCTTTTTTTATATTTAAGTTAACAAAATTTGTATATTGATTCGCCTTTTTATAAATTTATAGCTTAATATTGACTATATTATTTTTTCAATTTTTTATTTATTTATTAGCTTTAAGTATCGGCCATAGATATAGGTTAAAATAGTGCATTTAAGATTTTAAAGATATTTTTTTATTTCTTCTATCAATGAGAAAATCTTTCATTGACTTACCAGCACAAGCAGACTTTTTTAAAGAAGATCTTCAAATTTCCAACATGTTTTATATTATTGATGTAATGAGTTATATGATGGGGAATTGTCTAGGCTAAGATAATTTTTTGAATATTTTATAGAAGAGAGAGCTCACTCATTTGATGAATATAATAGATTTCATAAGTGGATTTTATTATTCAATAAATAAAGTGCACCATGTCATACATTAGAATAGGATTTTTTGTTAAATTGTTGGTTTGTCTGAATCAAGCCATGATTCAAATCTCATAGACACCAAAAATTAAATGCGAGTTGATGAATATGATTAAATATTTCTGGAATATTAACATGTGAAACCTCTATTTTGACTCTTATTAATAAATCATTTATATTCTCATATGATTTTGATCAGTATTAATAAAACTAACTATTTGAATAGGTTTATTAGACAATATAAATAAATATATTAATTAAATTAACGTTATTTAATGTGATAAATTTTGATTTCAAAGATTATTTAGTAATCCGGGGTTCTCGTCTGATTCTGGATATGATTGACGTCGACTCTGAGAACTAAAGGGCTCTCACTCCTTCGCAAATTTCTATGAATACTCAGCCCCCCATAGGAAAAAAATGCATAATTATGAAATTATTTCTAAATAAATCAATTCTAACTCTCTTATCTGAAAACGAAGAAAAGGCTTATCTTTCCAATTTTATTTTCTCTAATATATAAAAAAAATCCTTCCAAAAATAACTTGATAAAATTAATATATATATGCGTACAATCAGTTAATATAAGTTTCAAGGCCTTTAAGGAACATTAATTCTTAAAACAAATGAATTAAACTAAGAAATGATGCAGCAAAAATTTTGATAGATTTGTATCTTATGCTGATATATTTAAATAAATGTGTATGTATCCAGCGTACATTTTGATATATTTTTATTTTTCTTATTTATTATATAAAAAATATTATAATTTAATCCATTTTGTATATTAAATATCTAACCGATTTCAGTTCTTTCTGATTTAAGAGAAGTTTTATTTTACACAATGGATGACCAACATATAGAAATATGGTAGTAATAACAATTTTAAATATTGTAAATTAGTGATTAATATTAGTGACACTGAGATACAGATAAAGAAGAAACAATCAGCACAGCCCCAGGAGTTTTTAAACTAGATTGGACTGAAATATAAACTATAAATATCATAAATTATACAAATAGTTTAAATAAAAGTGTGTTCAATATCATTCATTATCCTGCCACAAAGACCATGGCATTTACTATTAAGCTATCCAACCTAGGTTGATTAGTAGTGACATCGCCTCGATCTAAGATGTTTTTATTAAAAAGATTTTTTAAGTAAAGTTTAATTATATTTTGGTATTAATTAATATATATAAATAATAATATTAACAAGTGACAATCCTTGAAATGGAAAGGTTTGATCAAATTAAACATTCAATGAAATTAATAGGATATACCATAGGCCTAAGAATTTCTTAAATAAATACAATGGAGTTAATTGTTCAAATTATTAGGTACCAAAATTATGTACGGTTTATCCCAATTAAATTTTTATAACTTTGTTATCAAATTAAATTTATAGTTTATTATAAGAATATTACTTAAATATCACTAAAATTTTTTCGTAGTAAGACAAAAATAATTCTTGAATTTTTTTTTAATGATTTTATAGTTTTTCAGGGGAACTATAAAATCAAAGGTTAATGTTGTCTAAATAATTGGTAAATGACGAGATTAAAAATTGAACTTGTGGAAATAATAAAAAGTACTGATTGACATGTGAAAATTGTATGTGCAGTAATATTTTTTTTAATATATTAATATAAGAAAATATTTGTAACATTTCACTCATTCTTTGGCTTAACTCAGGCTCAGGTGAGACTAAGTTAGTCAGCGCAAGGGGCTTATCAGTTCAACGGAAAATATTCTAAAACTAGTAATGTTTAAATTCTAATTTAATAATATAATAGCACCCTATATTTGAGGTAAGCGTATAGCCTGCTGAGTGTGAGGAGGGGGAGGGGTGGTCAAACAAATCCCCCTTTAAGCCAAAAATGCAGATTATTACAATATTTTTAAAAAAAACCTTTCATTAGATATTCACAAATTTGATATTTTTAGAGTATCTAATGAAAGGGAAAAATAAAAATCATTTCTTAAAATATAAACACTTTATTATAACTCGATATTTTTTGCATTAGTCAACAATAATTGAAATATGCAATTATTTTATGGAATCCTTTGCAAATGACTTATTTCGATATACTAATCGCATTAGGTATGAGGGCTTTAAGAAATGGTCAAATGAATGAATATCATAAATTACAAGATTTATATAAGACCCGATTTTTTATTTTAAAAAATAACGATGCACAAATTTATCAAAGTTGCCGTTTTTTAATGCATTTATCTTATGAGGTGATTTAATATAATTATTTATATTTCAAAAATATAAATTCAATTTTTTAATTTAAAATTTGACCTATTAATTTTATTTTACAGTGACATACTAATTCATAGGGGGTGGAGGTTAGATATATTAATTGCTTTAAGTGTGATTTTTAATTCGAAATTATTATGCCTAAATTTAGACTAGACAGATTTTCACAACACCATAAATTAATGAATGAAAAAAATAATTTAGAAATGCGACATTATAAAAATCTCAATGATTTATATAGATAAACATACCTGAAATATCTTTACCATAAATTATTGAAGAACAAGCGAGGATTAAAGCAATGGATATCTAGTGCCATGAAAAAATAATATAGGAAAATATTTTTTCTAATTATCTAAATTGCCCACCATTAGGTATTTGGAATAAATTGGTAGCATTTTATAGGTAAGCTTATATCAAAATTTTATAAAAATAATATTAAAGTGGCAATGAAATAAATTGTTATTTAAATATAAATTGAATTTTGTATATTTAATTTTTTTTTTGTCAATTATTAGTCAAGGCTTCTTTAAAATATGAAATATTACAAATTGTATATATAAAAAATATATATTAGGAGAAGGGGGGGGGAGGATTGTTTCCAGGATCGAGTTGATGCAATAAAAGTAATTTCCCAGAATTAACGTAGCACGGCCCGATAGAGATATTAGCCAAAATAATATTATGTAAGCCTCGAGATTTTTTAAAAAGAGGTCCAAACTTTTCTGCAGTCTATCAGAAAAATCTCCAGGCTTATATAATATTATTTTGTCTTAAATCTTAATCGGACCTTTTTTAAAAATCGACCCAAATACACGCACCAGAATTATTATGTTAATTATTGCTTATTGATAACTGAACCGCACAATACGGGAATAGAATTAGGGACTTATTTATTATTTAGAGTGAGAATGTATTTTATAGAAAATTATTTTATAAAAAATTTTATTTAAAGAATATGATTATTTTATAAAAATGTTATATCTATATAATATATAATTTTTGTATAACTATTTAGGCTCTAACATAGTTGTTATGTTCTATCTCCCCCCTTGTTCCGTATAACTTATTTCTTTTCTTTACGTTTTTTTTCTTCACTTGCTTCTTTTGTTTTCCCATCTTCCTTTTTTTTGTTATGAAATTGATATTATACCTTATTTTTATATTGCATTTGAAACTGGTTCTAACCAGTTTCATGAATGATTGTATCGCGATTAAATAACAACTTTTTTTTTCTCTTTGTTTTAAAAATTATAAAGGTTGGAAAAATACCTTTTTCTTGACCTTTAATTATTTTCTTTTGATTGTAAAATTTATATTTTTGTAACATCGACCTTAATTTGTTGAATAAACTTTGAAAATATTATGGCCACTACGTTGTCCGAGTGATACCATTACTAAATCTATAAAACCCGGCCCCCTGGATCCCGTCATTGACCATCCCAGACCCCCGATCACGGATTGTATTTTTCCCACTCAGACTGGGGGACCCATCGGTCTAAATTCAACAATAGTCATAAGGAAAAAAAATTACAGTATTTGACATAATATTAAATATTAGAATTACCTTATATAGGCGAATAATTGGTTATTTTTTAAATTATTCAATCAGCACAGAAAATTATTTGCTTATCTTTTCACAAGATTTTTGGATTATTGGATGAATGGTAGAGACAAAATTTTGACATGATTTATAAGGAATTTTACTAAATTTATTTTTAAAGATAAGAATACAAAATAAAATAGATATTGTTGTATAAAGTTACTTTAGCAATGTAATTTGAAGAATATGATTAATATTATTTGTATTATAAAGTTTTTGTAAGATAAACCTAGATAATCTACTAACTATTAGATTAGCAATGTTCATTTCGAAATATCAAATAAATTTTTATTCATAAAAAATCTTGTAATATTTTTCCCCTATATTGTGCTTAAGTAATAGTTAGACAAATTTACACAATAATGATAAAATAATTCACTATAAATATATTATCAATAAAATAATTCATTGTAAAATCATTCTTTGTAAAATCATTCTCTGTAAAATTATTCTCTATAAAATTATTCTCTAATACATTCTCTGTAATGGTTTCTCTGTAATGACGTGGAACCGAGCCATGAGTGGTTTTTTAAGATTCCTATTGCTCTTTGTCTAATTATTAGAGAACGAGGAGACAAGCTGTTTTAAATGCTATCATCGTGGATATAGAAGTTGGGGGAAATATGCTTGCATAAAAAGGCAAAAGAGTGCAGTTTCACTACACTGGAAAAAAGCACAAATAAGTAAATATATTTTTAAAAATCTGAGTTTTTAAAAATTTATAAGCTGTGTGGATTATTCATTATATTAATTTTATTTATTAGATCAGGCTATTTCATTTGACTGGGTATTTTTTTACCTACATTTTCCTAGTTATTCTTCTTGCTTCATTTACACTTTTATTTTTATCATATGGTTATTAGATTGTTTATGAGAAAGAAATCACCTAAAATGATAATTCTGAAACTTAAGTTGATAACATAACAACCTTTTATTTGCGAATTTAATTTTTATATGAAACAACAATAAAAATAAGAAATAAATTATTATGCTCAAACACAAAATCAGCCTAATGGATTAAAATTCATTAAAGATTTTATAAACTCATGATCGCGAAAGTTAGATCCCTAAAAATTTTTTAGGTGATTTGTTAAAGATTTTTATATTACAAATTAACCAACAGTTTTTGTTGTATCAATCAAAATGTGAAAAATATCTGTGAAAGATCGTTGCTAAAAATTTTTTTAAAATAAATGATCTTAAAATACTGTGCGTGTGGGACTTCGATTAGTAATATGTTTACTTAGTCGTTATTTTTTTTTAAAGTATACTAATCGTTACTATTTTCAAAAAATAGCTTTCATGCCTTTTTACTACTTTGTACCATAAAATAATATTTTCTCTAATATTTATCTTTATTATTTTCTTTATGAAAAATTTGGTTTATACTAAAGAGCAATTCAGCAGATGTGTTTGAGGGCTGTGTAATATTAAATATAAATTTATTTTAACAAAATGAATATGTTATTTTCATCGAAAATACATTTCTGACAATCAATTAAAAATACCATAAATTGTATCCTTAAACAAAATACAATTTATTTTTCATACATTACAAGGTTTATGTGGTATTTAATTTTTATAAAAATATTCTTAATATGTTCGAATCCTCTAAGGATATTTATATTTACGAGAATCTGAAATTACCGCACTATTTTAATATAAAATACGTTTTCCTCATGAAATTAGATAACTTGAGTTAGCTTTGGCCGACTAATGGTGGCAATAAAGAAAGAAAGAAAGAGAGAAAGAAAGAAAGAAAGAAAGAAAGAAAGAAAGAAAGAAAGAAAGAAAGAAAGAAAGAAAGAAAGAAACACTCTTAATTAACATATGTGCTTTTGAAATTCACAATTTGAGGAAGGAAGAAAATTTAAACAATATTTTACATATCTAAAGGCCATATTAAAGTAAACTGTGTCACTATCTTCGACGGAGATTAGTCATCGGTCATAAAAATTTTGGGGTGATATGAGTGAGCCCTAGTAGGAGAATAGATTAAAGAAGAAACATTTTGACCGATTTAATGAATTATCTCTAAGAAGCTAAAGGGGGATATTTGTTTTATCGTCTATTCAATCAAACATTGTAATATAATTTAAATATAAAATGATAACTGAAGATATAAATTTTAAGAATAATAAAATATTTATATCAATTTTGAGTAAATTTTTTTGTTTTACATCATTATCGTGATGAGGAAAAAAAAAATTAAACTAAGGAACATGATTTTTAATTAGTTAAAATAGTGACATTTTACATGTTTCAAATATATATGTATATAATATAAAATAAAAATATCATTATAAAAAGATTAGTGTAAATAAAAGTATGCAAATCTGATTGCAATATTTTAGTATTATTATCCCACAATCAAAGCGGCGCTTATTATATCTGCAAACGAAGGTCTGATAATAGGATCATTACTGGAAGCTAAAATTTATTTTAATCAAACAAATCAAATAGTTTAAAATGTAGTATTGATATAACTATGAATAATAATACCACTTGCGTCATTCAATTAAATGAGAAAGTTTTATCAAATGTCGTGCCAAGTAAATGATAATAATAAAGGCGCTGACTTCATGGGGGCAGCGGGGTTTTCCCCCCTATATAATATTCGACGTCAAATGGTTTAACACGCCCCATGTGCAATCCCCACCCCCCTTAGTATATGTCATACTCTTGAGGTTAGTTTATAAATAAATTTATTTTTTAAATTTATTTTTTAGCCTGCGTTTTTTAATTTTACAAGACATAATCCGGTTCAAAATCGTATTCCAGCGTGTCGTGAATTTATACCCTCAAAATTTCAAACAATATTGTCGTGAACTATACTTCTTTGATAAAACGATTTTAAAGCAAATTCACTTATTTATCAAGTTAAAAGAACTCTCTTTTGCTGTAATTGAAATCAAAAATGTGTATGTTTAGAAAGATATATATTCTTGCAACACCAGAAATTATTGAATAAAAAAATAAATATATATAGACAAACCTGTGTACGATATTTCTCTGCCATAAATTATTGAAGAAAAGGCCCAGATTAAAGCAATGAATATCTTGTATCATAAAATAATATTGGAAAATATTGTAGCCTTAAAAATATTTTAATTATATACCATTAAGTATTTGTGATTCATCGGAAGCATTCTTTTAGAGTTGATAAGGAAATTTTGTTCTGCTTAATAATAATTATCCTTATTATTTCCCGTTTTTTGGCAATCAATTAAATTAAAAATCAAATATAAAAATAAAGCCATTAATAATTTTATTTTTTAAAAATAATATTATACTATATAAAATTGATAAAAATTGTATTTACAAACCAACAAAATATATTGGTGTACTGATTTTTTTTTATATGCTATATATTGTATATGTTTTTGCTGAAAAAAAAGAAGAAATTTCAGTTCGTTTAAAAAAACACATTAAAAAATTAATTAATTATAAATATTAATTTGATTATTCTCTCTGTTGCGATCGAGTTTATGCGACAGACGTAATTTGATTTAAGGGTAGCTATTTCTATCCTTTCTTTTTAAGTAAAAACTTTTGCTAAGACGTTCAGGTAATATAATCTCAGAATTATTTTTTCTGTACATTATGTAATATGTATAATTTCTACATTGGAATTGATTATCATACCTTAGAGGCTAAAAATTGTTTAAAATACATTATTATCTTAGCCATGATGCATATAAAAAAAACTCCTGATTTTTAGCCAAATTCTTTTTCCATTCTAATATAAATCTAATATGCCTGTCACCCAACTAGAGATCTGCAAAGCACAATCTACCCCGTTCTTTCCAACAAGTTTAGATTTTTTTGTATAAGTTCTTAGTGGATATGTTTGGCTCGTTAATGAGACTTTCGACCAGACCATACAGATTTCTTAACTAAACACTTCAATGTAATACTATCATAATTTTCTTGACCAATGTCAAGTTACTTTATACAATCTAGTTATTACTAAAAAGTATCCTTTTACTCTGATAATGATTTTGATATTTTTTTAAAAACACAAAATCATATAGTTAAAGGATAAAATTTGCGGTCATTGATTTCAAAGGGAGACATTGCCTTAAGGGCACATTATGTCAAGACAGTACTTATCGCATCAACTTATTCAATAAATAAGAGGCTTGAATACCAAAAATCTTGGGATAGGCAAATTTATCATCAGGTGACATCCCAAGGCCAGTTGGTCTATCTCTTTAGGTAAATCCTTGATTTGAAATTTCATATACGCCTCTTCTTATAAATCCAAATTCAAATATAAAAAAACTTACACTTATATTCAATCATTAGCTCTCCCCTTGGACATATATCAAGTGAGGGGGGGGGGGATTTATTAGATGATAATTTTAAATTTATAGAAATATATTTATTATAATTCTTTATATATTTTATATTAAATTTTTAAATATTGATTATTTTAAGTAAAGGTTATATTATGCTAATTTTTAGTTATTTTTTTTTAAAGACACGTATTGTAAATAAGCAAAAAGTTGTTTTTAGAAGTTGCAATTAATTACATATAAAAATAAAATTGTTTTAGCCTATTTTTTATATAATCAAAATTGGCGAGATAAACATTAAAAAAAAGATTAATGGATATAATTTCAAATTCATAATAAGTTTATCTAACATAGCTCATTAAAATATTATCGTTCTTATCAAAAGCGATGCTAATCCATTAGAATTAATACTAAGACTAAAAGTGAATTCACTTCGTTTTACGGCTATATATTTAAATTATTTGAATTTTTTATTTAATATATAACTGTAAATTCTTTGGCTTTGTTAATTAATTTTACTGCTTACGGTTTTTACAAACTTATTTTCGCCGATAAATGACTTTGATTGCTTCGATAAAAGATATCCCAAAATATTTTCTCCACTAGAACCTATTTCTATTTTAGGAAAAAACCTTAATGAACTTTGTAATATTTTAAAAACCGTCAATGCCATATATATTTTGAAAGGTAACTAGTTACATTTTATAAAAAAAGATATATAAAATTTATTCATAAAAATAATTATATTTATAAAATAGATTGCAATATATTTTCAATAAATATCACAATATCATATATATTTGCAAAAACTATATTTATTTTTCATACAAATTTGTAGTGTTGTTAAAAAGTCCTATTCAGGTTTATTTTAAAAAACGGCCCGAGTAAGATTATAACCAAAATAACATTATGTAAGCCTAAAGATTTTGCTCATAGCTGGCAGAAATGCGTGGGCATCTTTTTAAAAAATCTAGTTCATAATTATATTTTAGCTAGAATCTTAATTGGGCCGTTCTAAAAAATAGACCCAAATCGGACTTTTACAGCGTCTACAAGAACGAGAGAGAACGGAGGCTGTAGGAACAGTTTGCATTGCATCTAATTTTTTAAGTGGGGTAGGGGGTAGGCGCCAAGGTAGGTAGGATAACTTTATTGGGTGGTTATCTATAAAATTTTCAGATAAAATTGGCAAAATATATTGCTGTAAAAATGAATACTTTTATTATAGACCTATTATAATACAATGATATTGCTAATCATCGACCAAATCTATTGTATTGCATACAATCATAGACATTATTTTCCAAATAAAACTTAACTCATATTCATGTCAAACAATATAGTATAATAATGCATTCATTGTAAATAAGTGGGATTTTAATTGAATCCATGTTCTAAAAAATAACTTATATTCACAATATTTTGATAGTTGTAGAGCTAAAATAATTTAAGTTATTCTTTTTAAAATTTATGAAGAAAGTACTAGACGCCGAAGGCTGCAAAATTATTTGGGGGGATAGGCATAGATTTTTGAGGGAGATTTGCAGCCAGTAAAATCCTGTCATGTAGACGCTGCTTTTTAACAACACTACAAATTTCGGCTTAAAGTTTCCCTAGACAATTAATATTCTACAGGAGAAATTGATGTAAGAGTAACAATATATTTAATAAAAAGTAATGTTGAATCTGGGAAATCAGAATACAAAGATAATGTGGTCCTATTGGATTGTATAAAATTCTCCACGCATTCATTATCAACAATAAAATTTTATCGTTTTAGGTAAAAAAAATATCATCAAATGATGTTGGCTTTGAGGTTCATTTGTGGGTCATCTCGAAGCCTAAGAGGGTTTCTTATTTTTTATTTTTTGCTCCTTTCTTGCCTTAAATGAATTTTGGAAGGTCACGAAATCTATTATAACATTGTATTTTTAATTTATAAATAATTATATTAAATGTATACGACCATTTTGCAGTGCTATTAAAAGTGTGGCTATACATTTATTAAAAGCACCTAGACATTTTTTCATATTATATAGTTATTTAATTATAATAATGATTGAGTCGAGTTTTTGTATATTATTTTATTCTCACTATTTTTTAAAATCATATTATAAAACACAGGGACCTGGAGTGAACCGTAGCGAACCGCTAAACCATTATAAACCGTTATATTTTTAAAAGAAGTAAAAAGAACCTTTATAAAAAATGGTTAAACCTGTTCAGTTTTTATATTTTAGAAATGGAAATAATTTGAATATCCAGAATTATATGCACTTGCTCTTATAGTACTGGCGGTTCCCACAACACCAGTTTCTGTAGAAAGGGCCTTTTCGGGGCTAAAATTTATGTTATTGTCACAACGAACAAAAAGGAATCCATTTATATTAGAAAATATATTACTTATACGTTCAAATAATTTATTTAAAAATGAGTTGCTTCAATAAAAAAAACTTCTAATCGTAATGAACCATAATAAACCTTTATAATTAGCTGAACCGAACCGAACCTTTATAAATTTTTCCTTAAGAACCGTAACCAAAACGTAGCCATTATAATTTTTCATACTGTACCGTAACCAAACTGAACCGTTATAAATAACGGTTCGGGTCCCTGATAAAACATATAAGGTCAGACATTTTTAAAATGAGGTTTGGGATATTAATATTGTGGCAGGCACAGCGTGAATGTTTTGGTAGAAAAACATAAATCTCTACTGTGTTACTCAGAATATCATCGATATCTGCAAGCTGAAAATCTTCACCCATTTTATTAAAACTTTAATTCTTAAATGTTACAATTCTTTTAGAAAATAAAAAATATTTTTTGTAGGATAGAATTTTATTTCATCCACTTTAATTTAATGTCTCTTGTATCATCGTCTGTTTTTATGTTTTATAATTTGAGTTTAAGGAATGGCTAAAATAATTTCAAAAAAAATAAAACAACTTGACTTAACATTTAATATAATTAAAACACCGTCATAAATTTAAATAAATAATGATTTATTTTATTTTATTCAACAATTCTTGGATATGTTTAAGCATATTAGGGTTGTATTGCCAGGGGGGGGGCTACAGGTACAGGATGCTAAGCCACCCCGCTAATTTTTTTAATTTAACCCCATTTCCAAATTTTGAGGTTGAGTTTGTTGGCCAAAAAATTTTATGCTTTTTTCAAAAATGTTGAATTATGTTTTTACTTTATTATTGTTATAAAAATTAAAAATTTTATAAAGTTAAAAATAGAAATACAGCTATTTTTTATAGCCAGGTGACGCCTTTGTACGATTGAAGATAAAGAAGAAAAAAATTCTATTTTTCAATATTTTTATTTCATGTTCTATTTTTCAATATTTTCATTTTATGTTCTATTAACTAAAATAAAATTTTTGATTTCTCTCAATATAACAATCTCTTTATATAAAGTAATTCAAGATAATTTAAGGTTAAAAAAAAATTTTTTTTGAAAATAATTATGTAAAATAAAAACTAAATAAAGGCTAATAAAGATGGTACTGGTTTAAATAAAAAATGTAATAACCATCGACAGTTAAGTCATGGTTTAAAAATTTTAAACTTATTTCAGTGACGCTGAGTCCACGGAAGCGCCGCTCTTGATCTATTGAAATATTCTATAGAATATTGATCAATTAATATTTTAAACATCAAATATCGTTTTTAAATCTTAAAAACCCATGGAAATTTTAGCCCTGCCTTTCTTTATTTAAAGTATAGAGTGATTCACCCCCCCCCCCCCCCATCGTAGTTATGATAAATGGCTCTATTTTAAGAGGTTTTGAACTGACTTAAATAGAACTAAACCAGATTTAAGCGAAAACATATCATAGCATCGATCGAGGTTTAAACGTAAAGGATAGCTCAATCTTGAAAAAAACTCGTGCCTCAAGGCTATTAAGCTGATTTAGTAACACCACAAGCAAGAAATAGTACAATTTTAACAAATCTTTTGTTTAAATTTAAATAGTATTTCTCAAATAGGTAGGTTGTTAGTTGTTGGGTTTAATTTATTTTGAAAGAAATAATAACTTGGGATATTTTTTATCAGGTTCTTAGTGTTCATTTGTCAATGAACCAATTCTGGTTAAATTTATTCAATAATGTTTTTTGAATATGATTATTTTCACTTTAATTTTTGTATGACTAATAAAAATGTTTTTCAATTGCTTCCCTAGTGTTAAACTTGACGCCTACAAATATTTAAGTTAAAGTAGCAATAAATTATGTAAAATAAATAATTTCTATTATGAAGCTGTTTTTCATTCTTCTGTTATCAAAATAGTTAAGAAAGAAACTTGTCATATTTTGTTCTTCTAAAATATAACCACTTTATTCTCTATGATATCTGAGAATACATTTTAATATATATTAAGATACCACACCGGAGAACTATTTAAATTTTTTTACTAATTCCTTGTAAACAATTGCTATCACTAATATATTGATTATTTTTTATCAGGTGCAAACTAAAGATGGTTTTTTTTCTATTTATAAACAATAGCAAACATAAAATTTATATTTGTTACATATTAAATATTTATAATTATAATTTAAAATTTTAATCTATAAGAAAAATTATTAAATGTCGAATTTAGTGTTATGTTAATTAAAATGAACAATAATATTTTTAAATATTTTATATAGAAGAAAAAATAAATATAATTTTTAAGGAAAACTACGCCGAAGCCCTGGCAAAATGGCCCATAAGCCCGTTAACGGAGGGTCTGGAGGGCGAAGCAACCAGACGTTTAGAGATATGGACCTCTTAAAACTCGTATAGGTGCAAATATCCTCAGATATATCTAACTAATGGTGGGAGATATGAATCATAATAGACGCTCACGGTAGAGATCTGCTGGGTTTATTTTTTTTTAAAGTAGTCGGGTTCGGGATGGGTCTGGCCTAATATTTTTTTTAAAAAATCGGGCCGGGTCAGGTGGGGTTTTGGATTTTTTTTTAAATATATCTAAATTTATCAATTTTATGTTGAATTTTTAATGTAAAATATAAATATTTGATTTTATTTATAGAAACTAGACGCCATATAACATATCTTTTATTTTGAGTAATTATATAAATTAATATCTAAAATTTTAATGAATTCGGGCCGGGCAGGTAAATTTTTTCAAAAAAATTTCGGGTTCGGGCCGGCAAAACTTTTTAAAAAATATTTCGGGTTCGGGTCGAGCCGGCAAAATTTTTTGGCCGGGCTTGAAAAATTAGGCCCAATGCAGATCACTAGTTCACGGGTCTGTTGTGTACTAAGCCAAAACTACATCTAGAACCAACGATATCATCGTTGGAATATCCAATCCCGACGTGATATGGAAAGTTAGAGGGAAGGAGAAGCATTTGAAAACTAGGTGTAACTGAACCCCGTTGTCATTATGACCAAGGACGATCTCTTTAGAACGGATGGCAACCCGGCCACCAGATATCAATCACTCCGAATCTAGATATCAATCACTCCGAATTCAGACGACTCTCCTATCTACCCCCGACTCAACCAAGGATCAAAACTAGGGCGGTGCCGATCCATATATTTTTCACCGATCCGATATTTTCCGATATTGGTTCAAAGCTATCCGATACCGATCCAATATTTATATTGATTTTTCACTACCCCTCTTTGAACCAAATGTAATTAAGAAATCAATATTTTTTTATGCAAAAGAATTATGCATTTAATTTAATTTTTTTATTTCAACTATAATTTTAAAAGAATTATATTATAATAGATAAAATAAATATAATAATATATCCATTTTATGTTGGTTTATTAAATTGTAATATTTAACATAAAATTATAATATATTATATTTTTTTTATTGAGTACTAGGAACCGAAATCAACTTTATAATAATTTTAGTCCATTTCTTCACCTCCCCAACGTTCCAACAGCTTGAGTACTAGGAACCGAAATCAACTTTATAATAAGAATGTTGTGATACTGAATAAAATATTAACGTTTTTCTGAATAAATTATTTTGGCTAAAAGAACAGGATATAAAAAATTTTCGACGTTAAGGTTTTTTAAATTTAATATACATGTATTTTTTTAAGTTGAGCCGATTTTTAAAAACGGCTAACTCAATATTTTATCCTGAAAAATATTTGCAAGCCTAAAGATTTTGCTCATAGATGGCACATAGGATTAAACATCTATTGGCGAAATCTCGACGCTTTGGCACTGGCTATAGCGTTGAGTTAGCCGTTTTTAAAAATCGGCTCAAATCGAGCCGTTTAACAACACTAGGCAAACGCAAGAAATGATTCCCAAATAAAAGAACGTGGAAAATCAATAGGTATTATTGGCTAATAAAATGCTAGGAAATGGATTTGATAAATCTCTCATTTATAGTTTATGTTACGCGAAAACAACGTTTGAAGGAATATTTACAATAGATTTTCAAATTACTGAACGAAAACACATTGCATCAACAAACAGAATTTTTTTCAAGGATTCGTCATTCTTTATGCGCTTCGCTCTTAGTTGTTAAAAACAACAGAGCTACGCTTGTATTTTTTTCTCTCCCATCATACTGGATAAAAAGAAATATATGGGGGTTAATCCAAAATGACAAGAATCACACCAAATTATGTAACTTCTCAATGTTTTATCACAATGAATTCATAAAAAATTTTAATTTGATTTGTTACAAGTTAGCTTCTGTAATTTTTATAAAAGCTAATATCTATTTGCAAACCGAACCCATTTATAACATTCTTTCTAGGATATATGATATTGACACAACACTTATGATTAAAGAACATGAAAATTACGTTGATGTTAGAGAAAGGAAAATAAAAAATAAAACAAAGGTAGCCAGATCAGCAGTTACATTAAAGAAAATGTTCAGCAAACACTTCTATTCTGTCATTAAAAGATAATATATATATACCTTTTTTCTACCCTGTGCTAGCAGACAAACCGACCTCTATAATAATAGGGGTATACATCACTGGGATTTATATATTAATGAAAATATGTGATGGATATTAAACTCTCTCAGGGTAATAAAATTGTATTATGTGCAATTTCTGGCATGATAATGGATGAATAAATTATCCAGAAAAAATTACCCCAATTAAAAACCAGGAAATAAGGTTTGACATCCTTGCTAAAAAAGTGGCATGGATAGTAATGCATATAATTAGGTGCTTAATAACAACAACATTTAAAATAAACTAGATCTTTTGTTCAATTTTATTATAAAAATATAAAATAACTTAATAATATACACATTAATTATTTACAAAATACAACATTTTTAAAATTCATTAAAAATAATTGTATAAATATGCTTAAATAGGTTATTTATAACCAGTAATATTTTCAATTTTAGGCTTTTTGGCTTCCCTCTCAAAAAACTCCAAAATATCATCCCGTTTTACAATCTAATATAATAAATATTAAAAAATTATTGATGAAATATTTACTCTTTTATTTGTCACAAAATCTTGTAAGTAATCTTTCAAATTTTCTTTCATGGTATTAAATTGGTGCAACATTTCATTTTGTGAGAGTCTATCTAAGGTTGAAAAAGCCTCCAAACTTTCTTCATACTGACTTTTAAATATTTTTTGGTCATTATTAATTTTAGATACATTTTTAGGACTTTTATTAATAGGTAAAAGGGTAGTAAAAGATGTATTAATATTTGAAGGTTTGTTGGAGAAATATGTTAATGAATCTTCAAGATCAATTATGTAATCAAGTTTATTTTCAGTGTAAATTTTCTATTAATTAAGGTATTTTATTTATATAATAAAATATTTAAATATACTAACCATACAGTTATCACATTTACAAAGTATTTTCCTCCAATTAATATCAGGCCAAAAAAGGGATTCTTTATTTGAATCATCTTCATAATTTAAGTTTTTTTCATTTTGCTTAATTATAACCTCTTGATAATAGCATTTGATTTGTTTTGATGAATTATCATTTTCTTTAACTTTGCATTAACATTAACCTCTTATATAATAAAAATATACCTTTAATAAAAGTACCTTTTTTATAATATTCAAAATAATCATTAAGGATAGGATTATTGTTTACACACATGGAACAAATAAATTCTTCATATTCTAGAGAATGTGGTACTTTTAAATTAGATGTTTTTATATGATTTAGATGGTACCAATCTTCACATATTATACATTGAATCATTTCTTCTTCTTCCTTAATAAAATTTATTTATATACGAATGTTAAATAATGCTATTAACTGCTATATCTTCATCGGGATAGGGTCTTTTGCATATACAATACAAGCCCTCAAAATTTTGGCCATACTTATTATCATTAATATCATCTTTGCTATTATTAAGATTGCATAAATTATTAATAAAATTTGTGTTTCCACAATCACATCTAAAATTTCTAAACATAATATTATTTTTGTGTTAAGTCAGTAAAATACCTTTTAGTATACAATTCAACCAGGTTGTGATTTGCATGACAATTGAGAGAACAAGCTAAACAAACTCCAGCGCTTTTATCACTAATCGATCGGCAAGTTAAGCATGAATAAAGTGGTTGTCTTTTCATATAACCCTATTTTAAACCTATACAATTATTTTTTTTATATAATTTACCCTTTCATAAGTACAAATATTATTATCAAAATCTCCAAACAAAGCACTAGCTTCTTCTTCGAAGTTCTTTTCATCTTCCAAAATATCCACAGCTGTTATAACATCATCTTCTGAATCAGCCATTAATATGAACGTGTGCTTAATAAAAATGTATACTACGAATTATGAATAAAAGGAATAATTAAATTATTGTCTAACTAAAAGAAATTGCCGTTACAACCACTGATTATTTATATTTCTATTCGTAAACAGTGAGGACTAATATTTTAAATTAGTTATTAAATTAAGATATTCTGTTTTTTACTTTAGACTTCCAACTTAAGTAGTTCTCATGAATTATAAACTTCAGTCGACTAGAGGACTTAGTTCTTATGAGCTCGAGTCATCAACTAGAGTAAACTAAAGGAAATATTTCAAAATAGTCCTCAATTAAAATATTTGTTATGGTTTTTACATTTTTTTAACTTTAGACTTCCAACTTGAGTCGTAAATACGAATTATAACTTGAGTCGACTAGAGGACAGGTAGTTCTATGAACTTGAGTCGTCAACTTGAGAAGACGAATATTTCAAATTAGTTATTATTAATTAAAATAGCTTTTTTTAAAGTCATATGCCCTTCAAAAAATTAGTGCTCCTTCAATCCAAATAAGGAGGGAAAACGATGCGATGGATATGAAAAGGACCTTAGCCCAAGATTATATTAATTAATTATTATAAATTAAAACGCCTTAATGTTAAAAGGTTTTTTTTGGCAAGCGCCTGAAGGTTGAGCTAAGTTAGTCTGTATTTAGCCTTACCCAATTACTGAGTTCAATAATACAAACAGAACTAGAGATTTAAATTATATTATAGACCATCAAAATACATTAAAAATGGTTAAATACTATCCTTCCATTAAGGATTTTTTTTTAAATTTAATACTGCAATAGCTTTATCAGTCCTAGTTAGTGTTGTTAAACGGCTCGATTTGAATCGATTTTTTAAAACGGCTAACTCAATATTTTAGACAGAAAATTATTGTCTAAGCCTCGAGATTTCGTCGATAGATGTTCAAACCTCTGTGCCACCGATGAGCAAAATCTTAAGGCTTTTGTTGCGTTATAATCTAATTTTTAATCTTACTTTTTGTTTTTTGCATTTAAACTTTTTATAATCTAATTTTATAACTTTATTTTTTATATTGGGTAACCTTACTTTTTATATTTTGTAATATTTTACTTTTTGTTTTTCGTTTTTTTAATATTGTATTCTAATTTGGATTTGTAAAATATATATATAAACGAAGTGTAATATGGAAAAGATAGAAATAATAAAGTTAATAATAAAAATAAATTTTTGTTTAATAGCACATATACATGATTCTTTTCATGGTGCTCCATAATAGGTAAAAGAAACTCACCTTATGGAAATTAAATTTTTTCTTTAAAAAATAAAAAAAATTTTGGTAAATTTGATTAAATAAAAAAAATTTTCCTATATAATGGAGAAAATAAACGAATTTACACATAAGATTCCTAAGTATGTTTTCATTCAAATTGATTAATATTCCCCATATAATTTCAATTTACGATATTTTATTTGACTTAACCTACAACTGTGACGTTAATTATTCTAGAATAAGTGGAACGGAAGATGTTTTGTTTGAATTTATCAATTTAAGAGATATGATTTGTTGCTTCGAATTGCTGAATGGGAAGCATTATATATATAGTGATAATGATTTTATCGAATTGATTTGTATATTTACCAAAATATAAATTGCTAAAATATAAAATGTTATAATTGCTTACATATATGTCTTATTAATAAAACATGGAAATAAAACAAGAGTTTATACATAAGATTCCTTAGTTACTGGGACCTCTTACCGAAATTTATTTAGACAGAATATTAAATTATTTTTCGACCAGTACATTATCGGACTCTATTAAAATAAATACTTTGCTTAATCATTTATCGGACGAGGTTTTTGACAATATTAAATCAATCTGTTCTGATACCGACATTCTAGATCTTAAAATTGATTAAAAAATTAACTTTCCTTTTACCAGCGCAAGATTTAAATACTTTAATTAATAAGTTTAATCTACTTCAACAAAACTCATCAGAGAGTTTTATGCTGTGGTACATAAGAATATCGAAAATGCATAAAAAATGTAATTTTTTGGACGACAGTAGATTAAAAGAAAAATTACGGACATCTACCTTAAACGATAAGATAAAATATAAATTCTCTAAAAACATTAACTTATCATTAAACGAGATGATCGATTTAGGGGTGAAACTTGACTGTGTTAACATTAAGTCGGATGACAATAATATAAGTTATATAAATAATGATAAAAAGTCCGATAAAGATAAAAACTTTTACAATAAAAATAGAAATGACAACAATAATTATTTTAGACCTGATAATAATTTTAGAAATAATAATTTTAGAAATAATTTTAGAAATAATTTTAGAAATAATTATGATAATAGATATAGAAATGGGAATTACAATAATAATTTTAGATACAATTATGGTAATAATTCGAGATACCACGATAATTATAACAATTATAACTAACGCTATAATAATAATAATCAATCTAATTATGGTAGAAATAATACATGGCATGATAATAATCAAAGAAAACAGATCCAATACGGTGACGGAAATCATAACAATTACCAATCTTATTACAACAATTCTAACAACTATAGAGGTAATGACTATAATCAGAGAAAACAAATACAATATAACAATAACTCAAATAATTATAGAGGTGGTGACAACAATAATAGAAAGCTAATACAATACAATAATGATTACAACATGAATATTGAAGAAATTATTGAAGAAAAAGTTGACTCTACAAAGAACAAAGATGATAATAATTTCAATGTTAACAACTTATCTGGTGACATGCTTAATGACAAAGATAACGCATTTATGACAACCTTAAAAGTGAATGATATTGTTACATGTATGTAAGTGGACACTGGATCTAAACATACTATTATACCTCATGGTCTGGCTAAAAAACTTGGTATTAGAGATCTTAAGAAATCCGAATTACAACTCACCGCTTATGACGGAAATTTATTCAAGATCGTTGGCACTACTCAAGTCAAAGTGACTTATGAAGGTATCTCAAAATATTTACAAGTGATTGTCGTCGAATCAAGTAAAAATGACTTATTGGGACGTATATGGATCAATGCTTTTAAAAATATTTTAAATAAATTTATAGCAAATGTTGACACTAATTACGTAGATGAAATAAAAAAATTAATTAAAGAGTGTGAATCCAAATTGACTAATGGGCCAATCAACAAGGCAAGTGTCAAGTTACATTTAAGAAGAGATGCCCAACCTAGAATTATACCGCCTAGACGTATTCTATTCAAAAATTGATCTTGTTGGCAATGAACTTAAGAAATGGATACATGATAAGATAATTGAGCCGGTGAATGATGTCCGATGGGCAAGTCCTGTTACCGCTGTCTACAAAGATGATGGGAGCATTAGGCTTTGTGTAGACTTTAAGGACACTGTAAACCCAGCTCTAGAAGATTTCAGATACCCTTTACCACGAATCAATGATTTAATAGCTAAACTTTCAGAAGGAAAGAAATTTACGAAGATTGACTTTGAAAATGCTTTCTTACAGATACCAATTGATAAAAGTTGCAGAAATACTTTAACCATATCTACGCACAAGGAATATTACCAATTTACTAGACTTCCTTTTTGGCTTAAGACCTCATCTGCAATTTTTCAACAGATTATGGATCAAATTTTTGGTGATATGGATGATGTTATATTTTATATTGATGATTTACTTATAACTGGAAAAAACGATGAAGCCCACCTTAACAACATAAAAAAGTGTTTGATAGAATATCATCGTTTGGGCTAATACCTAACTTTAATAAAAGTGTGTTCTTTAAAAACAAAGTGAGGTTCCTGGGTCATGATATTGACGCTAAGGGGATTCATGCTAATCACGACAAAATTGAAGCAATAATTAATATGCCAGAACCAAAATCAGCTGCTGAATTAACAACATTTCTGGGAATGGCTGGCTACTATAGAAAATTTTTGAACAATTTTGCAGAAATTGCCGATCCTCTATATAAGATTGTCAACAAAGAAAAATGGGCTTGGAACCTAGAACACTCTAAAAGCTTTAATGATCTTAAGAAGTTGATTAGTCTTCCATCTGCTTTGACATATTTTAACCCTGAATTACCTTAGGGATAGCCATTGACGCATCAAAATGTGGTTTAGGAGCTGTACTATTTCATATTGAAAAAGATGGTAAAGAAAAACCTATAGCTTTCGCGTCGAGAACTTTATTAAAATCTGAAATGAACTATACCAATATTGAGCGTGAGGCTCTCGCCATAATGTTCGCTATAAAGAGGTTCCAGGAATAATTAATAGGCACAAAATTTACAATTATTACTGACCATAAACCTCTAGTTCTTATCTTTACCAAGGGTCTTAAGGATAATAGCACCATGTCGTTAAGACTCCAGAAGTGGAATATTACATTAGGAGGAATATAAAGTATAAAGCCGGTAAATATAATGTTGTTCCTGATTGTCTCTCGAGATTCCCACAAGAATGTCATGATGAAACTATTGAAAATATAACCATAATAAATGAATATGAGGATTTACCTATTAACTTTAATCAAATTCGTGATGAAACTTTGAAAGAATGGAATTAAAACAATTCATAAGTGATATTAATAACAACAGGCCAATAATGAATAATATTTATAAAAACATTGAATTGGAATTAAGTATAATTAAGGAATGTCTTTACAAAAGCAACAAAATCATAATTCCGTCTTCTATGAGAAAAAATATACTACAGTCATTACATGAAGGTCACTTGGGAGCAGGAAAAATCAAATCCTTAGCCAAAGATTACATGTGGTGGCTGTTATAAATGAGATTTATATTATATATTATCAATGTTATATATATATATATTATCAATGCTATAAATGTCATATATATATATTATCAATGCTATAAATATCATAGATACAAATCAATCATATATTAATATATTTCATGAGGTGATTACCAGTCAAATAAACTTAATTAGTATATTGGCGGTGAGCGGAAAATAATTCCCCGGAAAAAAAATCCCGGAAAAAAAATCCCGGAAAAAAAATCCCGGAAAATATCCGGAAATTAATTCCCCGGAAAATAAATCCCCGGAAATTAATTCCCCGGAAAAAAATCCCCAGGAAAATAATTCCTAAGAAATGAAATACCCGGAAAATAATTCCCCGGAAAAAAATTCCCCAGAAAATAGTTCTCAGGTAAATAATTCTCCGGAAAAAAAATCCCCGGAATAAAATTCCCCTGGAAAATAATTCCCCGGAAAAAATTTTCCCACTATATATTGAATTCTTATCTTATCTTATCTAGCACGTTGCTAATGCATTGCTAAATTGCATTGCTAAAAGGCAATCAATCATAATCAATTATAAATCAATCAAAAATTTATTACGTATATTTTTTTAATGATAATTTTTTAAACTTTTTTAAAATATATTTAAATCATTTTTTTATTATAAATGAAGAATACTGATTAAATGATATAGTATAATAATTTTATTTTTATTTAATATTATTAGTAAGAAATTTATTTTTCTAGCTTATTAAAACAAATATACATTTTATTCAATTTTAAAAATTAACAAATATATATCCGTAAGAGGGCGTTATATGTTTTAATATGTATCATTTTAGGAAACCGGAATGATGATTGGATAGCACTTTTTTTATATTTGGGTATATATATACATATGAAAAACCTAAAAATTAAAAATTTTTTTTAGGTTTCTTTGATGTTTAATGAGTAGGTTTAGAATAGTAAAACAATGGAAATTTTCTAAAGTAAATATTGCTGGCTTTATTTATCAAAATTTCTTCATTTTTGTTTTATATGTGTATATTTACATGCTAAGCATTATCCTAAAATATATTTTGAAAATAATTTGATTTGACCGATTACCGAGCTCAAAACCGACCACTCAGTAAATATTCGATTGACCAAATTTACTTGTAATATAATTTGAAAAATGTTGATTTTCGTTATATATATCTATAAATACGTATAAAACATAATCCTAAAAAATATTTTTAAAATATCGTGATTTGGCGGATAACCGACTCGTAGCTCACCCAATGACTAAATACTGAATTGCTGGCGTTATATAACAAAATCTCTTAATTTTTGTTTTATACGTGTATATTTACGTGCTATGCATTTTCCTAAAAAATATTTTGAAAATAATTTGATTTGACCGATTGCCGAGCTCAAAACCGACCACTCACTAAATATTCGATTGACCAAATTTACTAGTAATATAATGTGAAAAATGTTGATTTTCGTTATATATATCTATAAATACGTATAAAACATAATCCTAAAAAATATTTTTAAAATATCGTGATTTGGCGGATAACCGACTCGTAGCTCACCCAATGACTAAATACTGAATTGCTGGCGTTATATAACAAAATCTCTTAATTTTTGTTTTATACGTGTATATTTACGTGCTATGCATTATCCTAAAAAATATTTTGAAAATAATTTGATTTGACCGATTGCCGAGCTCAAAACCCCACTTATTAAATATTCGATTGATAAGATTTACTAGTAATATGATTCGAAAAATGTTCATTTTTTGTTTTATATATCTCTAATAATTCTCCAGAATTAATTTTATCAAACAGCTAGTCGAGTCATTCCTTTTTAAAATACAATAATAACATAATCGTATCTTAGGAGGGAATTCAGCAAGGTGACCCCTGAGGCCCAGCCTTCTTTTGTATCGGGATCCACAAGATTAGGAAATTCATTCTAAATCTAACTTTACTTTAAATTCCTGGTATCTTGATGACGGCATTATCTCGGGGCAACCTCTCCTCAATCATGTCCATTCCCCTCATCATTGAGAATCTCTCTCATATAACTGGACTATCTCTTAACCTCCCCAAATGTGAGATTTGCTTCCTAAATCCCAGTTCTATCCCTTCAGACATGGCATATCACGTCATCAACATTGACGAGATGACTCATCTTGGATCACCTATGGGAGGTGAAAAAGCCATCGAGACATTTAAACAAATCCCTCAACAATTTATCCAAATTAAATACATTATTTAATTACCTCCCAGCCCATCAATCTTTTTTTTAATAAAAAATTATTTAAACATACCTAAAATCCTTTCCGCCCTGAGATCCTCTCCGATCTTTAAATGCTGTGACTTGCTAGTTTCTCATGAAACCTAAATTATGGGTCTTCTTGAAAACATGCTAAACCTTAAATTTCCCAATTCATCTTGGCTTCAGGCCACTTTCCCGGCAAGTCTGGTGGTATTGGTATCCGATCCCCGATACAACTTTAACTCTCAGCCTTTATCTCATCTCGTCTTGCTGCAAAATCTATTATCGACAATGGATCCACTCCTTCAGACACTGACCTCTTACAGTTCACCATCTGGGACAGCAACTGCTCACCCACCCTTTGTCGTCCGCCAGCATTCAGAAAGATTAGAATGCTCCTCTGATAGCCCGTTCCGTTGAATACCTTATTTCGAACAGGCCCTTTGAGGACAATCCCAATAATTTAATATTATATGCAGGCTCAGGTTATGAATGGCTCGAAACCATCCCCAGTTCAGACCTTGGCCTCCTCTTTTCTGAAGAACAGCTAGGATTTCCATAGCCCTCCGGATGTAATGCCATGATTCCCTCCATTTGCATCGACTGTGGCCATCCCATCGAATCGAAAGCTTACCATCCTTTGCACTGCAAGTTCTCCCATGGACGACAACCGCGCCATAAATCTATTAACAACATACTCCTAGCTGCTCTTAAAAAAGTTAATATCCCATCCACCCTCGAACCAGTGGGCCTCTCAAACGAAAACGCCCTGATGGCATATCTCTCATTCCCTAGACTAATGGTCTTCCCCTAGCCTGGGACTATACCTGTGTTGATTTTGCCGCCAAGTCCAACCTCTCATTTTTTGCTATCGAAAAGGCCGAAATCCTAAAAAAAACAAATATGCTGGCCTCATTAATACCGTGTTTATCCCTATTTTTATCAATACCCTAGGCATATTCGGAAGTGATGTTCTCAATTTCATCAAAACTAAAGGAAAAAAATGAGGCAGATCTCAGGGAACCCCAATAAAGGATTTTACCTTCGTCGGAAATCTGCCGATCCAATTTTTTAAGCATTCACTCTTCTCTAGGGTGATTTGTACCCATTTTTTAAACATTTTATAGATTTTTTTTATCCCATTTCTCACTTATACATACATATTTTTTAATTCATTTTTTATATATCATTAGATTTTATATATATATTTTTAATTATAATTCGTAAATGAAAAATTTGTTACTTAAATAAAACTATGATTTAAAAAAATAAAATTATAATATTATTATAGAAATATAGTGTTTAAGATAGTTTTTATTTATTTAAAGCACTCTAATTCTCATAAAATTTTTATATTTAACTTAATAAATGTCAAAAATATACCTATTATAGAATAAGGAAAATTATTATTCGATCGAATTATTCGATTAAAATAATTTATATTAATAAATTTCGAAAAATAATCATATATTATTAGTAGGAATTATTTGCAATAATTCCTATTTAATAAAATTTCCTAGTTATTTCTAAATGTTGTTAACGGATGTTTTTATTCGAATAATTCATAATACAAAATTAACTTCCAAAAATTGTTTTATGATGGACGAAGAAAGTGTTTATTCTTATATGTAATTTATAACACATATACGATTATAAATAACTAGTAGCTATCCCGTCAAGAATGACAGGCGAACCAGATATTTCTCCTGAATAATGATGGAGAAATCATAAATTTGACTTTTTGCAAAAACTTTGTTGTTGGTATACTTGTCTTTTACATGATATGAATATTATATTGATTTTTATACATTATATATAAATTTACTATATATGTATGCTTCTATATTATCTTACTAATAAAATTTGTACCCATAGTTAAATTTCACAAAATAAATTTAATATGCTATCTTTATTAATTTACGGCAGAGACCTGCAGAGGCACCATTTGCACGGCCCGGCTTTAAATTTTTTAGGCCCAGATCGGATATTTTTTAAAAAAATTTTTTACGGCCCGGCCCGGATTTAAAGATTTAAGGGCCGGCCCGGATTTAAAAATTTCAGCCCGGCTCGGAATTTTTTAAAATTATATTCGACCTGGTATATACAAAAATTTACCTATGAGGTATTTTACCATATTTTTCAGCGAGTATTATCGCTTATTATTTAAAAAATACATGAAAAAAGCTAATATTTTGAGAATATTATATTGAATTTATAAAAATTATAAAACTGTTATTTATAAAAATGGATATTTTGAGCATATAATATATTTTTTGCATTTATAAAAATAAAACTAATATTCATAAAAATGGTAATAATATTTTGAGCATATACTATATTTTATATTGCATTTAAAAAAAATAAAAATATTTAATTTATAAAAATGGAAAATATTTTGAGAATATAATATATTGTATTTAATTTACTATTTAATTTATAAAATAAAAATAAATCGCTATTTAAAAAAATGCAAATAGTATTTTGAAAATATAATCTAATTGCACAATATTAATATAATTTATTTTATAATTTTTAAATATTTTATATTACATTTATAGGTTGGTTTTTCAGGTGTAAAAAAAAATTATTAATTTTTATGGATTTACCAACAGATTTATGTCATTTTAGATGTGATGTACCGTGTTTATAATTATAAGATAATAAACTTGAACAATTCTTACATTGTACGTAGCCAATGTTTTTTTTATTTTCATCTATGATGATGTTAAATTTAACCCATATTTCAGATTTTAAATTATTATTTGTATTTCTAAAAGAATAAATATTATTTTTAATTTTATTAATTATATAATTAGTATTTTGTGCCATGATATTCCATTATTTGATTGTTTTGGTAAATATTCTTAAAATTTAGATATGAATTATAAAAAAATATTATTAATACTTGAATATTGGGGCTTATTTAAGATATTCCTTTATTTGATTGTTTTGGTAAAATATGTTGTAAAAATTTATGAATTATAAAAAAATATATTAATACTTTGAATAAATTTTCAGGAAATTAATAATTAGATCGATCTGTGATGTGTTAACCATCACCCAATATTATAACCATTAACTCATAATGTAAAAATTTTTATAAAAAATATTAAGGCCCGGCCCGGATATATTTAAAAAAAATTTTTTAGGCCCGGCCCGAGTATATTTAAAAAATGGCCCAACCCGGGTATAGGGCCGGGCCTGCAGGTCTCTGATTTACAGTTAAATAAAATTTTTGAATTGAATCTAATATTCAACAAATCGAATTGAATAATCATTTTATTATTCGTACGAATACAAATAATGAATTATTAAATTTAAACAAATACGAATAATTTCATTATTCGATTCGGAATTTTGAATCAAATACGATTAATACAATTATTCGATTTGTATTTTTGTAGATCTAGTCAAAAATATCAAATTTTAATATATAAATTGAGCAAGATTAGGTTAATTTTGTCAAATTTCTAAATTAACTCAACAAGTAAACTTTATAACACATATTATTTAATTATCAAAATGTTTATATTTTCAATTGCCTTTGCAATAACATTTATCTATACTAGTAAAATTATTGAGATTCTAAATCATTATAATAAAAACTATATATGTAACAATTTTCAAATTAATAAATTTCATGGATACAATATAATGATGATCATATACAGCATTAATAATATAAAGAATATATACATTTCAAATGAATTGAAAATTGAAATCCAGAATATTTTATTAAATTTAAAAAAATATTCTTTCATGAGTTTTCTTTTATATTAATGATGATATTTGAAATTAGAATTATTGTTTCTCATCTAATAAATGAACTATGTCATTTTCAAATGTCTAAAATCACTTTAATATAAATGTATATCATTTGTAATATGCTCACAAATGGTTCTTCTTTAGTTCCATATCTTTTTACAATCTTACCTTGACGATTAATCAAAAATTTAGCAAAATTCCATGAAATATCCCTACAAAACAAAATTAATATATGATGACAATCAGGATTGCTTTAATTAACTCATTTTTTTTCAAAAATTTAAATAATGGTATACAATTGTCACCATTTACATCTATTTTTGAGAACATATCAAATTTGACAGGATATTTTGAAACAAATTTTTTAATATCAGCTTCACTACCAGGTTCCTAATGTTTTAGTAAGCATTAGGAGACGATTTTAAAGTTATAGTTTACTTGATTTCCAAATTGATTGCATGGAAACGCTAGTATCCTTAAACCATTCGACTCATACTTTTCATATAAAGCTTCTAATTGTTTATAATTTTTTTCAGTTGAACCTCATTCACAAGCCACATTGACTATCAGAACAACTTTACCCCTGAAATAACAAACAATAAAAAAAAAATTAGTTAAAAAATTACTTGTAGATATCTAGTGAAATCTCTTTTCCATCAATAGTTCTGGCCTTAAAATCATAAATACTATCTGGTGTTTTACAAGCTGAAGTCATTTAAATTATGAATTGAAAAATTTGAATTATGAATTGATAAATTTAAATGATATCTGAATGACAAAATGACTTAGCACTTTATGATAATTTTGCGAATGTCATTTAGCCTATGGAGAATATCAGCTGTTGTAAAATATATTAAACATAAGGAATATAATTTTTATATAATGCATGTTGTTAAGTTAGCCGAAAATTATATTTATTTTATTACTTTTATAATAAATATTTTAAAAGATAAAATTATAATTATTTTACATTATTCGAGCACTTCAATGGAAGATTTTACCAACGTCAGAAGCGGTTTAATTTTTAAAGCATTCACTCTTCTCAAGGGTGATTATATACCTATTTAAATTTTTTTTCTCAATTCTTTTTAATGTTTTTCTTATTTGTTTTTGTGAAAAAATATTTTTTTAATGTGATATTGTTGGTATTTGTATTTAATATTAAAAATTGAAATCGTTTTATTAAAAATTTAATATCATAATAAAAATACTTAAATTATATTATTTCTTATAATCAAATATAATTTTAAACTTTTTCCTATGGAGCTTAGCTCAATGTCGTATATATACATCCAATGGCTTAGCAACAGAACATTATTATTTTAATGATTTTATTTATATAATTATATATTTATGCTTGCGTTAAGAATAAAAGGAAATGCTTATTTACTTTTTTGTTATGAAATAATAAACAACTGTACTGTACTATTGCTTTATGGTGTTAAAGTTTTGATGTATAATTTTTTAAGTGTTTTAATTTATAAAAGTTTTAAAAATATATTTTCGCGAAATTTAGTAATTTAGATATTTATATTTCCATAAATAATTTTAACTAAAAACTTGGCTAAAAATATCTCGGATTAAAGTTGCCTTTGTTATAAATGAGATTTATATTATATATTATCAATGTTATAAATGTCATATATATATATTATCAATGATATAAATGTCATAGATACAAATCAATCATATTAATATATTTCATGAAGTGATTGCCAGTCAAATAAACTTAATTAGTATATGTTGTCGATGATTTATTATGAATAAAGAAGACAAAAATAAAGTAATTATGAATAAAGAAGAAAAAAATGATAACATTATGATCAAATTCGATTCTTTCGATAATCAAAACAACTTTGCTGATTACATTGAATATATTGATGATATGTTGGAGATAAGAGGTATATTAATAAATAATGAAACCAAAAAAAAAATATTATTTGCGTATATGGGTATTAGTAATTTAGCTGAGATGAGGTCCTTTGTTTATCCAAAAATATTGAAAGATCTTAATTATGAAGAGATTATTGAAGTTGGTAAGAAAGTTTTTAAGCCTATTTCAACATTATTTAGCTCGAGAATTAAATTTATTCGGATAGAAAGATGGGTTGGTGAATCAGTTGCGGAGTTTGCAGCTCGACTTAAAAAATTGGCTCAAGAATGTAATTTGAATCTGACCTAGATGGGAGATTGAGGGATCAGATGGTGGCTGGAATCAAAATGAGTGCATTGGAGAAAGATATTCGCACTAGATTTCCAGATGGAATAAATGACTTAGGAGAAATGGTGAGTTTTCAACAGGTTTTAAATATGGCTTTGGCAATGGAAAGGGCTGAGGATGGAGTGACAAATATGATGGTAAAAAAAGTCAATAAACCTAAGGAGCAGATAGAGAATAATCAAGAAAATTTTTCAAATCAAAAGTACTCATATAATAATAATAACAAAGAAAAGGGTAATTTTAGTTATTACAATAATAATAATTTTAAGTTTAGAGTTAACAATAAATTTAACAATAATGATATGTATAAGTTTAATAAATGCTCAAAATGTGGAAGAACTCATCCCCCTTTTCAATGTTTTGCATCAAGGGTGAAATGTTATAATTGCCAAAAGGTAGGGCATTATGCTAAATATTGTAAGGGACAGAAGTTACATGCTATGCATATAGATGACAATGATTCATCAGATTCAATTAATAATATATCCCAAATTGGTAGAAATAGTGCAAAGATATTTGTTTGGATTAATGGAGTACCTATAGAATTTGACTATGATACGGGGGCACAGGTATCGGTGATTGGGAAACAATATTGGGATGAAATTGGCCGACCCAAACTTGGACCAACCAAACCTTTATCAGTATATGGTAACCAACCGCTAGATGTGCTGGGTGAAACTATGGTGAGGGTTCGTCTTAGAAAGATAAGCAGATCACTACCGATTGTGGTGACCGGTTCAAATGACATTCCATTATTTGGACTACCATGGATACTGGCATTTAATATGTTTATTCCACGACAAGTGACTATACGTAGTATCACAAATAAAGAGGTTATGACAACCAATAAACAAATTGCTGGCATGACAACAGAATTTATTAGTGTTTTTGATGACAAGCCTGGACGGGTGAATGATATAGAAGTTAGCATACATTTGAGTGAGGCAGCAAGGCCGAAATCATGGCCAGCTCGTAGAGTACCTTTTCCATTACGAAAACCAATTGAAATGGAACTCGATAGATTGGTTAAATCAGGAATATTGAAGGCGATTGATCCAACACAAAAACGATTGACATGGGCCACTCCAACGGTAAACGTACGAAAAACAAATGGAGAAATCAGGATTTGTGCGGATTTTAAGGTGACATTAAACCCATATATTTTGTACGATTATCATATTATACCAACGGTGGATGATCTTTTAACCAAATTAAAAGATGGATTGAAATTTACGGTAATAGATTTGAAAGATGCATATTTACAATTACCAATAAAAGAAAGTTCAAAAGAATTCTTAACCATATCGACCCACATTGGTTATTTCCAATATCAATGTATGCCTTTCGGTCTTTCTAGTGCGCCGACCATATTTCAAAGATATATGGACAATTTATTACAAGACTGTCAAATGACTGGAGTATATCTTGACGATATTATCATAACGGGGAAAAATGATGTAGAACATTTGAATAACGTAAAAAAAGTACTAATGAAACTAAAACAGGTGGGTATGAAGGCAAAATGGGCCAAAATACGTTTTTTAAATGAATCAGTTTCTTTTTTGGGTTTCGTAATAGACAAATATGGAATACATCCAGCGAAAGAAAAAATAGATGCTTTTCGAAGGATACCAACTCCTAATAATATACACCAATTACGATCTTTTTTAGGACTTGTGAATTATCACGAGAGATTTTTGCCACATCTACATGGAATTGCCGCTCCTCTGCATAAATTAACAAGCATTAAATCTTGGTGGGGTTGGTCGGACAAGGAACAAGAGGTATTTGATAAAATAAAACAGCTTTTGTCAACAAATAAAAAGCCAATTCCATATTCACCAAACTTGCCAATTATATTGGAATGTGACGCTTCCAACACTGGTTTTGGAGCTGTTTTATGTCATTTAGTGAAAAAAGATATTAGCAGACCAATCGCATTTGCCTCGAGAACACTTCTAGAGTCAGAGAAAAATTATCCACCAATAGAAAAAGAGGCACGAGCACTTTTGTTTGGTATGGAAAAATTTATACATTCATTTTTGGTCGAAAATTTTTATTACGAACAGATCACAAACCTTTGGAAAAATTATTTGGTGATAAACGGGAACTACCAAAAATATCCAATAGTCGATTAACGCGCTGGGCTTGGAAAATGTCCGCATATGATTTTGATATTGAATATGTTCCTGGAAAAGATAATAAAGTAGCTGATACATTATCTAGACTGCCAATAGATGGCATAAAATCAAATAATGATCAAAAAACGCGTTAAAAATTAGAGCTATAAATTTGCACGATATAAATATTAGTCAAGTTGAACTCCAAAAGGAAACAAGGAATGATAGCTTGTTAAAAAAGTAGTTAAAAATATTGAGCATGGATGGGTGGATTTATGCGAAAAAAAATACAGAGTTAGTTTGTTTTTATAATCGTAGAGAGGATTTGTCAGTAGATCATGATGTTATTGAATAGAATGGGAGGTTGGTAATTCCAACCATTTTGAGGAAATAAATTTTAACGATTATATACAGAGGGCATCCAGGAATAAATGCTATGAAATCAATTTTTAGAATGTATTGCTGGTGGCCGAATTGCGATAAAGATATTGAACAATATGTTCGTCAATGTATGCCTTGTCAAAGTAATCGGTCGAATATTATGGAGGTTCCTTTATATTCGTGGAACATATCTAATATACCAGGGAACGAATTCATTTGGATTTCACGGGGCCTATTGATTCGTATTCATGGATAGTTGGAGTTGATGCACATACTAAATGGGCTGAGGTTGAGTTAATGAGAGAGACCACGTCCACGACAATGATCAGGGTTTTAAGGAAATGGTTCGCACGGTTTGGAACACCTAGACAAATCGTATCAGATAATGGACCTCAATTTATTTCTGGAGAATTTCGAAAATTTTGTTTCGAGAAAAATATTAAATTGATACATACAACACCGTACCATCCAAAAACGAACGGTTTAGCGGAAAGAACGATACGAACCCTCAAGAGTCGATATTTTGCAACTAGGAAAGACATCAGGGAGCCCGAGGAAGCCATGGGAGAAGTTTTGCTAGCATATAGAATGGGTGAGCATCAATCAACTGGACGTTCACCGGCTAAGTTATTATTGGGGCGAAATTTAAAAACGGGATTGAATTGGTTACGTCCTAATGTTAGTTATGAAATGGAACGATCGAATATAAGACAAAAAGTAGCGCATGATGAACATAGTCATATGAGAGAATTTGAGATTGCACAACCGGTATGGGTGCATAATGAAATAAATTCAGGTTGGAGAGAAGGAATTATAAAATCCAGAACTGGTAGATATTCTTATTTGGTAGAAAGCAAGGATAGAATGGTACGAAAGCATGCGGATCAACTTCGAAAAAGGGAGGTGGCTAAAGAAATGGAGAAGTCTGGGCCAGGGAAAGATAATGGAGAAAATATGGAGTCAAAGAGAGAAGAGGAAAATATAAAAAATAAAGAGTCGGATATAGTTGAGATTTTAGAAAATGTGGAAGATAACGGAAAACTAGAAACGCGGAAATCACAAAGAGCCAGGAAACCTACAAATCGGCTTATTGAGGAATTGTAAGATCATATGTGTGGGGATATGTTATAAATGAGATTTATATTATATATTATCAATGTTATAAATGTCATATATATATATTATCAATGCTATAAATGTCATAGATACAAATCAATCATATATTAATATATTTCATGAGGTGATTGCCAGTCAAATAAACTTAATTAGTATAGTGGCCTGGTATAAATAATGATATAGTTATGGAGTGAAAAGTTGTGATGATTGTAACATATATCATGATAATCCTATAAAGATACAAAAACCATGGGTTTCGGTAACTAAACCGTTTGAAAGGATACACATAGATTATGCGGGTCCGTTTTTCACAAAAATTGGTTGATAATAGTCGATGCCTACAGCAAATTTCTAATTATTATTCCTATAAAAAATATTACGACTGTTGTTACTTTAAAAGAAATCTTTAAAACTATTTCGCTATATGGAATACCTAAAACTATAGTTACTGATAACGGCACTATCTTTACGAGTAGCGATTTTGAAAAATTTTGCAACAATTTTGGTATTAAACATGTGCTTACATCTGCTTATTACCAGCAATCCAATGGCCAGGTAGAACGCATGGTGAGAACGTTCAAAACACATATGAAAAGGAATATTAAAATTGACCTAGATATCACACTTAGCAAATTTTTATTTAATTACAGAAATACGAGTAATGATACTACAGGTGTTGCACCTTCTCAAAGAATGTTTAATCGAGATATTAGAATTTAATGGGACTTATTAAAACCGATGGAGGAGAAGAATAAGATAAACGTTACTTTACCACGTAATAGTACATTTAACGTAGGAGATTTTGTTTGGTACAAAGTACAAGGTGATGATAAATGGTGCAAAGGTATCATCACACATAAAGAAAGTGACATGATGTTCCAAATTAAGACAGAGAAAGGTATTTTGAGGAGACATCTATATTATAATTGTCCGATGTCCTCACTACGTCATCGTGACGTCATGTCATCGCTACGTCATGTCATCGCTACGTCATGTCATCGCTACGTCATGTCATCGCTACGTCATGTCATCGCTACGTCATGTCATCGCTACGTCATGTCATCGCTACGTCATGTCATCGCTACGTCATGTCATCGCTACGTCATGTCATCGCTACGTCATGTCATCGCTACGTCATGTCATCGCTACGTCATATCATCGGTACGTATTTATTTTTATTTTTATTTTTTGTATTTATTTATTTATTTTATACAATATACTACCTTTCAATCTGCCTCCCATTTTACACTGGCTTGCCCTAAAGAAACTGAAAAATCATAAAGCTCCTGAACCGGACAATATAATGGGGGAACAACTGAAAGCTGCATCAGACGCGATACCACGTTTTCTGCTCATTATTTTTAATAAGGTATGGTCTTCTGGGATAACTCCTAAAGATTGGAACCTATCAACGATGTGCAATTTTCCAAAGATCCCTAATCCCATCAACTTTCGAGATTATAGGGCTATAGCTCTCACCTCTATTGCGTTTAAGGTCTTTATGGTCTTACTTAAGACACAAATTCTACAAACATCACATAATCTTTTCGCGAAATACATCTGTGCCTACCGTCCAGGCAAGAAAATCATGGAGCCTTTCCTTACTCTCAAAATTATAATTCAAAAATGTGATAAATATAAATTACCTTTTCTTTTTACCTTCATTTCTAATTTCAATTGATATGAACACATTCTCAATTATTGATAGTAATTATCAAGCCTTACATTAAAGATGTTAAACTTAAAATTAGCCACCACCCACCCTTAAAGTAATTAAATTATTTTTGCAGTTCTTGGGTATAGGCTTTTGTTTTGCCCATTTCTTTTTGTCTATTAGCCTATAGACGTTTAAGTAACAGTTCTCGGACTGTTGCGCGTACAAGTACGTGCGGCTTGCCCACAAACATGTGAAGGGCTCCTCATTTTTCTCCCCTTAATTAACTATCCAGTTTGATGGATTTTTGAGGAAAACCTAGCGTAGCTCTGTTGTATCCACAACCAGAGGGCGAAAACGCTTTTATCACGTATTTTATACAAACAGATTAATGGAATTTCGAGAATTGATGGTGTACACATACCTAACATGGAATGAGAGATTTGGTCGTCTTTGAATTGATAAAAACAATATTCCCTCAAATTTGTAAATATGAATGAAACTTTTTATTTCACTTAATCCTTTCTTTATTTTTTACATTACCTTATCAATTTACATCTCATATTATCAATTACACATTAATGAAATCTCTACAAGATAATTTATTTTGAACATACTTACAATTTTTGTCAGTACTTACATTACAATTTTTTATACTTATATTTTTCTTTCATAACCAAAAATTAAGAAGATTACCAAGTATATTCAAATATTTAAATGTTCTTATCCTAACCTATTTATAATCTCCAATCCTTATAAATAACTCTTTCTTTATTTTTTTCCCCTCCCTTAATGAATTTATTTATCACTAAATTTTATTATCCCATTCTTTTCTTTCTATCTCTATTATCTATTAACCACTATTTCTCAAAACCTTATCAATTCCTTTAATTTAATTTTTATTATTTTTATAATATAATAATTTATACCTTCTTTTTTCTCCCCTTTTTTAATCTTATTTTTTAATTAACATTCATCATGTTATTTTTTAACTTTTAGAATATCATAATATGCTTGATAACCCCCCCCCCCCCATGATGATAGCCAAACCTTATAAATTCCTATAATTTAATTTTTATAATATAATTATTTATACCTTCTTTTTCCCCCCTTTTTATCTTATTTTTTAATTACCTTACAATTAATTAACCTTAATCTTATTAATGTTACATTCATCATGTTATTATTTAACTTCTAGAATATCATAATAGGCTTGAAAAGTCCCCCAAAAATTTTTTTGATGATAGCCCTCCAACTACTAGAAATATGCATCTAATATTGACGCATCTACCGGCTTTACATTATTTTAATGTTTGTTTTATTTCAACAATAGTTTTTTTATATTTTTGCTTGATGGCTAACCCTAATCCCTCACATTGCTACAAAACATGATGAATCTATTATTAAAGATAAGCAAAAATAATGACCATATCTGGAGGTTTTTTTTAAAATCTTATGTTTAATATGTATGTTTACATCCAGTTCTCCAAATTATACTATCACCACTACCACAACCCTATGCCTCCGCCTATTTTTTAACAAATATAAACATTTAATTCTGTACATTCATTCACTTCACTAGGCGTTAATACAAATATTACTTTATCCGATTCTATGAGAAACTTTCATGAATTAGAGGAATGTTCAAACTTTAATGTACAGTACGGCCAATTTCATCAACTTTATTAATGGAAAAATATGCAGTAGTTCTGTCGTGGCCTTATACTTACGACCGTTTTATGGTTGAGTTAACATTGTCGTTCATGATTCTATTTTAGTGGGGAATACCAATGCTGACATTGACAGAAATATCGTTTTGCGTTCTTCTTTTACCAGTATCCCAAGACATAGGCATATCATCTTTATCAGGACATAATGTGTTTTGTACACTGCTTTGTTAATCCGTCATCACTTTCATCTACAACCCTAAATGATATAAAATTATACATTAATTATTTCCTCTCCAGACGACCGCCCAGATTTATTTTGTCGCTTTTTCCATCAAAAATTAAAATGTCAACAAGGATTTGCTCTTAATTTTATCAAATACAAAATAAATATTCTTCATTATTTTTTAAAAAAATTATCCTAAATTTATATGTCACTAAAAAAAAAAAATAATTTGCATATAAGTTTCATTAGTGTTTAATGGAATTTTTATAATTTAAATAGACAGCATTTTTTTTTGCTTAACATAAAAAAATATATATCACTTATCAAATTCTTTGACAAATAATTTCAGAAATGCAAGACATACGTTAAATTTATCTGAAAAACAACAATAACCCTATATAATAAACAACATATTTTTTAGATATCATATTACAAAAAAGTATAAGAGTTGGTTATTTTTATTTTATTTGTCATATTCTCTAATAAGTGGTTGCCCAGGCCTTTCCACTTTCCCTTAATACGGAATTTACATGTTTTATTTCTATTGTAAATCAGATAGTTTCCGTTCATGTGATGATATTAAAAATTTAATTATCTCCGAGGCGGGAAAAAATTTTCAAAATTATAATGGGTAGGACTGGGTTTGGAACCTCATATAATAATTAGCTTGCATCTGACTTGGGAATATCTTTTACAAATTATCAAGGGTTGAGGTGGGCTTGATAAACTTTTTTAAAATTATAAGATCTTGGATGCTTCCTAATATTGTGAGCTTGAACCTGGCATGACATCTATCGTAAAAAATGAATAAAAATCTCATACCCCGTCATTTTTGACGGGCTTTCTACTAGTTTAGATCAAATAAGAATTAGAAACTGTTTTAATACAATTATAAACTATGACTCTAAGGATTCTTTTAAGGAGGGAAGTGTGGACAAAAATTTAAAAATTACTGATAATATAACACCTATTTCTAGACCTGTGCGAATTAAACAAAAACCTGTTTATTTAAAAGACTATATAACTTAAAATATAAAATAAATAGTAAATTGCATAAAGTAAATTAAATATTAAAACGCTTACACTAAAACGCAAAAAAAAAATTAAAACGCTGAAAATATTATATAACAATCTTATTAATTTATCATTCTTCATTTATTCTTATATCCAATATGATGAACTATTATTTCTTATTATTCGCAACTTATTGATGATAATAACAATTTTGGAAAATGATAATAATAACAACTGAGTGTTACAAGCAAGCTATATGAAGTCACGATTTATGGAGACAACTTACGATAAGGATATCAAGCTTGCGATTTAAACAAACCAACGTGCAAAATCGATTTAAACAAACCAACGATTGGGACAAGCCAACGATATGATGATTTGTGAAACAACTTGATCACCAAAACGATAAACTACTTGGACAACAAACTCTCTATGACTTCTTAGATGAATTTATGGGAAGGCTTTCAGAAGATGGAGAATGTTGCGTTATAATCTAATTTATAATCTTACTTTTTGTTTTTTTGCATTTAAACTTTTTATAATCTAATTTTATAACTTTATTTTTTATATTGCGTAACCTTACTTTTTATATTTTGTAATATTTTACTTTTTGTTTTTCATTTTTTTAATATTGTATTCTAATTTGGATTTGTAAAATATATATATAAACGAAGTGTAAAATGGAAAAGATAGAAATAATAAAGTTAATAATAAAAATACATTTTTGTTTAATAGCACATATACATGATTCTTTTCAGCTTTCATAATATTTTTTCTAATAAAATATTGAGTTAGCCGTTTTTAAAAATCGGCTCAAAATGAGCCGTTTAACGACACTAGTCTTAGTTGAAAGGTTACTTAGTTTTGCCACAATTTTAAATAAGCTGTAAGGGTAAAGGCTTAATGATAATTATTTGAAAAATTGATTATTTTAAAAAATAATGATTTAATTTAATCTATTTTAAATACTCTTTAGCAAACTAATATTTCAACTCCCATTAAAAATACTAGTGTCCTTTTATTGGCTATGTTATGAATGAGCGAAAACTAATAATACATTTTTTTTTAATTATTGTAAATAACAATATTATATGCGTATGTTATGTTCTTTATCAATAACTAATATGGTATTTTATAAACTATTCTTATTTAATTGGTAATAATAATTTTATAAAAGTTTATTGTATTTAAGATATACTCTTTTAGAAAAAGATTTAAGTATCTTTTATCTTTTTGATATTTTGGATAAAATTCTAGTATCTGGATCTTAGATTCATTTTTTTATAAAAAATCTGTATCTGAATCTTTTTCCGGCGGACTTGCCCAACTCTGTAGCTATGACATCTGAAGACTAATTAATATGATAAGTATTAAAAAGAAATTTGTGCTTAACTTAGTTACTAATTTGAAATTTTTGTCATATATTTAATAAAGTTATGTAAAATTTGTAATTTAATATTTAGATGTATTCCAGGATTAAGCAAAAATAACGAGTCTCGTTAATATTGTTAGACGGCTAAATTTTTAAAAACCTCAATATTGTGCTAAAAATAATATACAAGCCATGAGATTTCTTAAAATTTCCAGTCCAGGCTTGTGTAATATATTTTAGCTAAAATATTGGGTTAGCCTTTATTCGAGCTGTTTAACTACATCATACCTCGAACTAAACTATCATAAGAATTTAACCAAAATAATATATGCAAGCCTGATTTTGCTCATAAATGGAAGAAGAGTTCCCGCTATTTTCCAAATCTCTAGGCTTACTTATGATCTTTTTGGATGAAATTTTAATCGAGCCCTTTAACAACATTACTTTAGTACAATAAGCATTGGAATGTTCTTACGTGTAGATAGTTGGTTAAACACTATCATTTTAGATTTAATCTGGCTGTTGTTTATCAATTTGTGTTTTATACCCAGCATTATTTTTACAAGCTCAGTTTTCCATCTTCATTCATTAGTCAATTTTTTTAACTTCCTACATTTCATTTTTTTGCAATGATAACTTTTATCAGTAAGCAGATATGTATATATTTTTGTCAACTCTGGTTAAAATTTGTTACGCCTTATCAAGAATGTAATAATTTATTTGAAAATGATGAAATATCTATTTGAAATATATGAAAATATATCGAAGCCAATCCTTCACTGATATTCATTAAATATTTTATAAATTTATTCTAAACATTTTTAATTTATTTATAGGATTCTACCAATATAATCATTTATTTAGAAGCATGGAAGTATATGTCTTTGCATAGAAACGATGAATTGCTTAGGACTTAATTGGTATATATGCATAAAATGACTAATTTTAATAATAATTTTAGGCGTATATTCGATTTCAAGATCTAAAAGATATGAAAACGCTAGGAAATACATCCATAAATTAAATAATGCGATAAATTTTATATTTGTTATCAGATGAAATTTGTTAATTTTTATATTTGTATCAATTAAATATAGATTTGTTTTATCATATTTTAAATATAATGAATAATTTATCCTTAATTGTTAATTCTATGATTATTTAATATAAGTTTCTGATTAAATTAATAATTTGAAAAAAGGTAGTAATTTAAACTCAAAATAATTAAGTTAGTTTTAGAGCATATTTTGATAATATAAATTCTTGAAAAATAACAAATTATTTAATTGGTCCATTTAATCTGGACAGCATTTGTGTAGTTTCTACAATCCATAAATTATGATAAATATTGTTTAAAATTTTTAAATTTAACGATAAATTGGGAAAAAATTAAGATTACTGAGTACCTCCCATGAATTACCAATATGAGGTAAGGCTTATTTAAATAATAGTTTAAAGAAATTTTATGATATGTTAAAGGTTAGGGTATTTAGTTTAATATAAATTGTGCTATTTTTATCCAGAACATTTGTCGATTCCACCAGCACAGGCCATCTCCAAATAATTAGGGTGATTAAAAAAATTTCTAGAGAATCTATAAGGTGTTTACTGGATTTTCAGAGATTATGATTAGAAAAATATCACATCTTAATCATTTATTATTCTTTATTGAAATCAGGAGCTACTAGAGATTGAAATTTTAGGGTTCCTGACCTGGATTCTTAAAAAACGGGGTCTATCTTTCTTTTAATAGTCTGACCCAGGTTTTATATATTTTATTACTTTGTGGGTTTCTAAATTTAAATAATTTTAGTTAAATTTTAAGGTCCGTGAAGTTGGCAGAACGACTTGAAGTGCAATTAACCTTGACAAAAATTATGCCATTATTTAGAGCCTTAATTGCACTTCTAACCGGACATCAGCAGAATGAACCGTTCATGAGTTATGAGCAAAATAAGAAAGTGTTGGCACTTTGCCAAAACCGAAAATAAAAGAGATCCTTTTGAAACTTAACAATAATGTATTATTTGATTTACTCTTTAATATTCTCAAACCCGGATATCCGTATGTATAACCGTAACCGAGCTATAAAAAATATGAGAAGCTAAGACACAACATTATTTTTTTTCAATTAGTAAATTGATTTACTAATATTTTAAGAAATTTGGTTTGACCTCAATTTATAACTATTATCTTTGTTGATACTATTAGAAAATCATTAACTAAATAAAACTGGCTATCAAATGAATATGTCCATAGAAAGAAAGAACCTAATTTATCAGATTAAAGAAACATTCATTGTAGACTTCTAGGTTAAGTTTAACCTTTCTATAAAAAAAGATGCCCTTTTTCAACTCATTGATCTATATTAATTTTTTATAAATTAAGCCCAGATTTTGTATAAAATATTTTTGAGCAACCCAAAAATGTAATTTTATATCTTTAAGTTATATTTTTTTTTCTTTTTTATCTAATCCATTTATTAATTATCACTCATTTGATTTCCATTTTATTTTTTTATCCTTATTTAAATATATTTTTTTAATCATTTAAAATGCCAATAATGGGACACATTTTATTTATTGTTTTTCTGTATATTAAACTATGCTGCCAATTTCATTACTAAAAACCAGTTAGATATATTATTTTCTTGTATTTAGTATGATGAGAGGTAGATCTAAGATAAAATGCATCTGTTCATAAAAATATTTCTTTAATAATCATAATTATATACATATTATAAATTATATGTGAGAGTCCAAAATGGCAATATTTGTAAAATATTATTTTTTTAATTTTTTATTAAGTTTTTGTTTTTTGAATTCCCTTTTTCTGGTTTGCTTGATGATGGCTTTGCTTAACAAATTGACATCATCCTTAATCCGTTTGCCTTCAATCTTAGACAGGATGTTCTTGTACATAATATTATTGTTAACATCATTAAGTCTTTCAGGTTGATACTTGGCAACCTACATAAATAAATATGTTAACTAATGTTCAATAAACTTAAATGGCAAGTAAAATAAATAAAAAATGTAATTTAAACTTTCAATAATTTTTCATTGATTTTGTTATTATATTTCAGCCAACCATTTAAATCTCTAGGATTTGGAAGTTTGCCTTTATTCTTCTTTCCGTTAGGAATTACTAATTTATGATAGGTAATACTCTCATCTTATAATATAATATATTGTTTATTTATTTATTTCTACCTTCATCACTCATCTCATTATATAATGGTACTCAGAAAAAGACTTGATGAACATAAAATTAAATGACAGACATCTGACATACATATTATAAATATGATTTTACTCTCTGATGGATATAGGGGATAAGGATGTTTTGGTTAATCGCAATTACAAAAATATGACATCTAAATTTTTCTAATAAAATTTGTTAGCCCTCTAGTACATGTTAGATATCAAATGCAGTGATCATCAGGAGCAACATTGGCCCTTACAATCTAATGGGGTTCAAATTTATTATTTTCAAAATTTGTTTTTTTAAGCTAACATTATCTAATACTTTTTTTAGCGAATGTTATCAAATTAGCTAACATTATTTAAAATTACCTTTTCTTTTTTAGAAATATATATATTTATATATTTAAATATTTTTAAGCAATTTTAAATGAAAACCTAACGAAAACAATTAAAGTTTATTATAATTACATTTAATAAAAAATATCGAAATGTTGAGGGAGGGGCTGGAAGCTGCCCCCTCACCCCATTGTGACACTGCTGGTAATCTTAACTTATACTTTTACTATACCTAACCTAAAACAAAATAAACATTTAATTTTTTTATTAGACTATATTTCCGGTTTGTAATCATGGGAAGGGGGGATATACCCTCTCCCATCTGAAATCCTGTTCTTAAAAAAATCTTTTTAAGCTTTATATAACTATAATTTCTATCTCCATTTCATAAAATACTCAAAAATGGCAATGATAATATCAAAAATATTAATTTTCGATTTAATAGTGCCTCCTTACAAATTAAATTTTAATTTTTGTCTAACAAATTTTTTGGCATTTTTAATCTGCAATTATAGACATGCTTGTGATTCATAAGGCGTAGCCATGGGGGGGGGCAAGGAGAAATCCCCTCTTCAGAAATTTATCACTTTTTGTGAATATCATTAGCAAATGAAAGGTAACCTCCATAGTTCTCTCCCCACCCCCTGTCAAATTGCATATATCTTAAACTATAATTTGAAAGAAAGAATGTGTAAAAGTTATATTTTTCTAAACTAAAACTACTCAATATAATTCATACTTTTTTTGGGAAAAAACATTTTTATATAAAAAAGGGAAACTAAAAATGTTTTTTAAGAAATGAAATATAAGCCAAAGATAAATCTTGAAACAAAAAGAAATGTTTTTTATAATTACTACTAATAGATTCATAAAATTACTAAATAATATAATATATCAAATGTAATTTTTTATAAAGTGAGTAACTTTAATTATTTATCTTAATAAAAGTATAATTTAATTATAAAATTATTGATAAAATTAAATTATAAATTAAATAAAAAAAATTAATGCACAATACAAATAATGGAATACATACGCGTACGCAGGAATTTTGTCTGGGGGGGGGGGGAGATAATAAAATTTTTTAAGAAATATTATTGTTTTTTTAAAATATCAAGCATAAATTTATTAGGACTAATAACTATTTCTTATACACAATTTTAAATTAATGTGAATTATAAAAAAATTATATGCAAAGAATCACTTAAATGACCCAAAATAGAAATTTGAATTTTTTGAGCCTTAAAATTTATATATAAAGTATAAAAAATTTAAGTGTTAGATATATAAATTAATACACAAAAGGCTTAGGGAATAATTGTATTTTGTATATTATATATTTACAATGTAAAATCCAATCTTCGTTATGAATATTAAAAGATCCAAACCTTCCAATCTACTTTCAAAAGTTGTACTTCTTGTATGCTTTTCAGTGACCTGCAGGCCCGGCCCAAAATTTAAAAAAAAACACTCGGGCTGAGCCTGAATTTAAAAAAAAATCCGGGCCGGACTGTATATTTTAAAACAGCCTATATTTGAAATCGTTATTATTAATTATAAAAATCAAAAATAAATATAATTTATTTTTAAAAAATCCGGGTCGGGCCTGAAAATTTTATTTTAAAAAAGGCCGGGCCGGGCCTGAAAATTGAGCTTAGCCATAAAAATCTTTAAAAAAATCTGGGTCGTTCCCTGCAAATTGTACCTCTGCAGGGCTCTGTTATTCTTCTTAAAAAAGAGAATGTTCTCTCATTAGTTTACTATTGGGAAGAGTTGCTAATATATATAAACCCTTTTAATACATTGAGAATATAATCTAAAATGTGTTTGAAATAATGCAGAGAATCCATAGCATTTTTTGGGACTGTATGAACCATAGTTAATCTTATAGACATAGTTATTCAGCTAATAAGGCATCATAAGATACTTTAAAATCTTCATTATAAAAATCCAACAAATATTTTTTTTCTATCACCATCTGAAAAAGGTTGGGAAGGCTTTTATGGAAATAATATTTGCAGATTGGTAAGTGCTGCATAATGTAAAAACATTCGTTTATTTGGTTTATAAATGTATTTGTATCTAAGATATACTCTTCTACTGATCCTATATTAATGTTTTAAATATGAGCTTGCCTTGCTGCAAGTCGAGTGAGACAAATATTAAACACGTATATCTCTGCTTTTGTCTTAACAATAACATATAAAACATGAAATTCTTCATAAACATTAGCCCTAATTTCCTTGAATTCTAATAAAATGCTCTCCGCTATTCTCATCTTCTTAATCAAGTCATCACGTTTTTGAAAAGTAATACATAAAATAGTTGTACATTCTAATGAGAAAAAAAATTTGGAATAAGCATTGAATCCAATAATTTTCTTGCTTCTAATTAAAAATTTTTTTCAGGCCTTTGTGATATGTCAGTAAAAGCAAATAATCGGCTCTTCTAACTCCATAAAAGCTGTTACTGCTTGATGGCGGAGACTCTATCTCGTAGGATATGGTTGCAATTTCTTTCTCCCTGTTGGACAATTTCAGAATAATTTTTATTTGACTAGAAATTTAAAAATGGTAGATAAATATTACGCCACTAAAAATTTGAAAATAATAAGATAATATTACGCCGGAAAACTTGAAATCGAAATTAATTGATAAACTTAGTTATGAATTGTGATAATATATGTAATTAAATATATATTTAATATGAGATATGAATAAATATTAACAAATATAAATTAATATGTACTGTGTAAATTTAATTCAAAACATTTCCTTATTTATTAATTTATTTGAAAATAATATTATTTGACTTATAAAAAGTTGTTAAAATAACATATTTATATATTCTTATCAATTTTTACAAGTTAAAATTTTTATTTACAAACGAATTAAAAAATATGGAAATGTTTGAATTAAATCTGCACAAGACTCTAAACAAAAATATTTTTGAAAAATATATCCGGCATCTGCATTTTTTGGCTTGGGGGGGGGGAGTTGTCTCCCTGACCCCCCCCCCCAGCTGCGTACGCCAATGATGGAATATTAGGTGTCGTAGATTTACAGTATATCTAATTTTATCTATTGTATGACAATCAAATAATTTTTACCAATAGTGAAAGGCTTATTTTTTGATATAATCTCTTATTGAATTACTTATATTTTAAATAAAGATAATATTATTTTTTAATTAAAATTACATCCTATCTTATAAAAATATTTTATGACTATATATAGACTAAGAAAACCCGGTCTAAGGCCCGTTCAAAATGGAGTCTGGAGGCGAAGGCCCCAGAAATTTATTATTCCCCCCCCCCTGCTGTGATTGATAATATTTTTTATAGAATTGAATGTAAAATAACATATTTATAGCAGGATTTTGCCATGGGGTGAACCATTATGGTAGGTCTCATAAATTTTATTAGAGGTCTTTAATTCTATTTATTTTAGCCCTTTCTAGTGATAAAAACCCTGATTTTGATCGAATTTTATAAACGGCTCGATTAAGATTATAATCAAAATAATATTATGCAAACCTGAAGATTTTGCTTAAAAGGTAGCAAGAATTTTGGCCATCTATTTGCCAAATCTCTAAGCTTACAGAATATAGTTTTGGCTAAATCAACCCATATCGGTCTTTTTATCAACACTAGCCCTTTGGTTTACTATAATTTTTCACTTATTTTTATATAAAAATGCTTAATTTCTAAAAAATAAATTATTATTATAATTTTATTTTAACTTTTACTTAATTTTGTTTCGAATTCTTGTATAAAATGTGTATACATTATTAGGCTAGAGGAGAAGAGAGGGGGAGGGGGTGTTGGGGGGTTGTGAAATTTTTTTAATATACATAGTTTGATATATATGTCATGGAAGAAAGTAATTCACCTCGTACCATACTGAGATTCCAATTAAAAAACTAGAGGGTCATGCTCCGTTTTACAATTAGGGCAATATGGATAATTTAACATTACACATAAATGTTGTTTTTAACGAAAAAAAAATGCAGAATATATTAGTTATTCATTACGCAGGCCACTCGTAGAACACTTTTTTAAAAAATATTTCATTAAAAATAATTAATTCTAGAAATTATTATCTTTTGTTTGGAAATAAATAAATGTTGGTTACATTACCAAATATCCGCATTAAAAAAACGTTCTGCCTGGAAATGGCCTTATAGGCTGTGTTTCCAAAAATTAAATTCTCAAAATTTCGAAAACTTTAATGAAAATAAGTATTTTATTTTGTATATTAGAAAAAAAAATAGAACTTCAAATATAATAATAAAAAAATTTAAATATTAAAATAACAATGTCCAAAACATAATTCTAGAAAATTTTAAAATTTTATAAATTTCAAAAATTTAATATATGATTTTATTAAAATTTGCAAAAGTTTTGAAACTTTTCCAATTTGTTTAAAATTGTAAACATAGCTTTAATAAATCATTAATTTGGAGTCGTTTTAAAACAAATTAATCTTTTTTTCAAAATAATTAATATATAAATAAAAATCAGAAAATATCTTATAAAAATTTTGATTTTTCTTTATTAAGAGTCGGCAATATGCTGCTCAAAAAGAACTCTATAGCTCTGGCCCTTCATATAATAATATATAGAGTAGTTATCTTATCTAATGAGACCTAACAAAGGCAAATTCAGTCTATAGATACCATTGGAAAAGCAGAATTCTCTTAGGTAGGGGTGGGGGACTTTTCCCATTAATTTCTTTAGAAATTATTAGATTCACCATTTGTAGACCTTTGGCTATGTTACATTTTTATAAAACTATTTTTGGTTTGCCACATTTTTTAAAATATAAAAAATGTTTTTTTTTTGCTGTTTAATTATTGTCAATATTTTATATAATCAGTCATTTTTACATTTTTTTTTCTTTCAAACTATTGTTCATAGTAATATATTGTATAAAAGAAATTGGAAAAACGGAACGGAGTAAGATTTTTATTAGTTTAAAATTATATTTACGAGAATAGGCAAATTTTATGAGTAGTCCCCATACTTCATCCCTATTTTTGCTATGCCTATGGCATATATGTGACATACTTTTTTGAAGATATTAATTTATAATATTTAAAATTATATCTAATGTAATTTTTTTACGTTAATTGGTCTATAATAAAATCACGTGTATACAATTATTAATAATTTAATCGACGATTTTTTTTAAATGTATGGTTTAGTTATCAAATTCAATATTTCATAGGAAATTGTTGTTCTAAACTTAAACAACTTATTTTTTTCAATATCAAAATTCAATTGATTGAAAGTCTAAGAATTTAAATGGGATGTTTGAATAAAATATCTACGGGTGAGAGATACTAATAAAAACCTATAATCTGTCGTCGAAATATTGATTAAATGAAAATGATAAAAATTTAAAGTCTCTTAAAATAATTAATAATTAACAACGGATGCAACCTCGAGAAACCAAGCAAAAAATGAATAAATTGTTAATTAACAGAAAATATATATATTATACACTAAGCAAATAAAGTTACAAAAAAAAATATAATAAAACATCCAATTGAATAATCAACCCCTATTGCCAGAGATGCATTTGAAATCTTATTGAATAATAAATCTATTTATTTAATAAAAATTTAACACGAGTTTAGTAAATATTATATGTTTGCTTTAAAAATAATTAAGAGATGAATAGTTAATTTTAGTTTTACCTTATTCATTCCTGTTAGCTTTATTTAATTATTTGTGTATATCATTTTAATCAGAAATGACTTATTTAGTCCTTAGTAATATTATTTCTATTTTTAAAAAACTCCTAGAACAAATATTTTAAATTTGTATTTCTATTTTTAAAAAACTCCTAGAACAAATATTTTAAATTTGTATTTTCATTTTTCAAAAAATTTACAATTTTTTTATAATAATATGTACCTCTGAAAATCTTTTTATTTTTTTTTAATTTAAAATTCATTTTCCTGTTTTTAAATCAGAAGTTTATAATTTATAAAATAATGCATTACAAATCCACTCGTATTCTGTTATTATCATTTTTAGCGAATTTCCTTCCTGAATCTATTGCAAGTATAATGAATATAACATGCCAAAATAATATTTAAATATCATGGAAAATAATAAATAGAATCACATTTTTAATATAATTCGTGAGGCCTATAATATGTATAAATGACTCACCTGAAAGATGCCATTAATTTCATCAGTGAGCCTATTGACAAACTAATATTAATCGAATAATTTAATATTCGTATTTGTACTAATATAAAATTTACTATTCATAATTGTAAGAAAATTAAATTAAAATTTTGTATTCGATACGAATAATTTTTTTTTTTTAAAAAATATGATAAGATTATTCATACCTAAATTGGATAATATTTTTTAATTAAGCATCTAATTTTAAAAAGATTTTTTTAAATTAAAATACTCTAACATCACACGAGGTCAGAATGAAATGAATGTCTTATATTTTTTTTAGGAGATTAATATAAATATGATGTTAATTTTCTAAATTTAAATTAACAATTTATTTTAATGAATTAGGTATGGTAAGTATTAGTTATTTAATAATCTTCAAAATTATATAATGATATTGTAAATATTCAGTTTATTATAACGAATCTTTAATGTTTTGGTGATAAATCTGGATAGTATATTTTAAATAATAATATTAAGATACAATAAATGCCACTTTGAGGATTAAATAATATATATTTTTTAAATTATTATGAATATTAAGAAATCAGAACTTAATTATTAGAGTATTTTATCCTTGCCATCATTAGAATGGGGCTTATCTATGATTATTATGAGTGTAATTACTTACCCAAATATAATATATAATAACAGTGATAAAGCGTAAAGCTTAATACCAGAGAAGCAATTGACTTTTTGTTTATTACATACAAATTAATGTTTATAAATGTTCTAACTCATTTCTTCTACCACAATACCATATGATAATATTAAATTATTATTTAATAAAAATTTATGAATATCATAAATTGAGTTTAAACTCTATGCTATATCAATAGTATTCATTATATTTTAGAAAAATTTTATTTTGAAGGTGTAAAAATTAACCAATAATATAGTTAGAATTTAATATGCTGTGCATGACGGGAAATCCTATTAAACTATCGCCTTACAATTTCTTTTTTGAGTAAAATTCTCAAGTACTAAATGTGTTAGATTTTAAACTTTGTAATAATTTTTTTTTTCAATTGAAATAGATTGGATAATCGATAAAAATTTTATTCTTTTTAATTATTAAAGTTCTGAACTTGCGGTCGCTGAAGCCAAAGTTAGGTTTAAGAAAAAATTGATTTCTTTTTTAAAGTTTTGTATATTTAAAATATTTTTGAGCTAAAATATATTTTAAAATTAATTTATTGTTTTTAAAAGAGATTAAATTTTTTTAATTTAAAAAGGTATATTTCTTTTTCTTTTATTTATTAAAAAGAAATAAACATTTTTTTTACTTCCCCAACGCTATTTTTTAGACATAAAATTACACAATACATTCGCTTGATTTTTTCTTTTTAAAATAAGCAATTTATATTTGGCCCCTCCATTTGTTATTTTTTTTACTCAATAAAAGAAATTTTAATAAAAGTATATTGTATGAATAGTAAAAATATTCATTTTTTTTAACGTAGTATAAAGTTTCATATCATTGTTTAAGAATTTTTTTAATAAAAAATTAGAAGGGAAGCAATGTTTCCTTTGCTTCTATGGGCGCTTCCTCAGTGTATAATTATTGTTTGATGTTGATTAACTATTAAAATTTCAATAAAGTTTAAAGGTGATTTTTTTTTACAAAATACAAGGTCATTACTCATTAGCATTAGAATTTTTATTATCGCTAGTTTGTTTGGTTTATTTTGACAAAATATATAAATCTATTTATACCAAAATTAGTTCGTATATAAATAATTTTACCCTATATATTTTTAATATTGTTTGATCTTTTTAAATGAAAATGTTTATTTAAATTTTTTTAAATAAAGTTTTAGACAGGCCTTATTATCCAGTAAACTATGATGTGGAGCCTTGCGAAGACTTTTATGAGAGATCTTGCTCTGCTTTCGATAATTATTTTTCCGAATATTTGAACCCCAAGCAACAGACAATAACAGATTATTTGTTGAGAGAAAGAATAAACAAGCAAAACATTCATAAATTCCTAAGTAAGTTTTATTAAATATATAGAGCATTCTGGTTGGAATAATATTATACATAAAGTATTGTTTAAAATTCAAGATTTATTACCATTTTTATTGGATATTAAAATTAAATCTAAATTTGTTTTAAAATGAGATTGAAAAACCTAGTTTATAGAAATGACAGATATTTTAAGATCTGGATACTATACTTGGGTGGATTAACATGGCACTTATAAGGGTAACTGAATGACATATAAATATTGTTTGCTAAGTTTAAAATATTTAAAGAATTGCCAAAATCTTTTAAAAAAATTTTTTTCATTAAATTGGATTAAAATATTGATGTCATAATATTTTATAAAATTTGCAGATCAACCAGGAATCGATCAGACTTTGAGTGTAGAAGAAAACATTTTACGAGATGTGTATCAATCATGTATAAAAATTGGAAATGATATGGATAACGAAACGGTTATATTGCACTCTCTTTTGGACAATTTGTTTAAAGCGCAGGTCTGGAAAAATGCTTTAGTACATTTGAAAATGGGAAGATTGCAAGAATTTAGAGAACAAATTAAGCGTAGCATTGACAGGAGTATTATAAATAGAGTCTTAGGTTCTGGTTCTGGTAGTGGTAATATTGATGACATAGAAAAGGAAAGGGAAGATATTATAAATAGAGCCTCAGGATCTGATTCAGGTAGTGGTAATATTGACGACACTGAGAAGGAAAGGGAAGATATTATAAATAGAGCTTCAGGTTCTGGTTCTGGCAGTGGTAATATTGACGACATTGAGAAGGAAAGGGAAGATATTATAGCATGGAATCTCGAAGATATCTTTGCCGAATTGGGACTCAACAATATTGTCGTCTACCATTTTGACTACCAATATTTCCCGCCCGAACCTGCTTATAATCGGGATTGGAATGTGTTCTTAGTGCTGCCCGGTACGTCTTTATTGAAACTGCCGTTCTATCAGAATGCATCTATCATGGCGGATTACAAACGTTACGCTACCCAATTTCTTAGCTCATTTTTTGGGTTACCTAATGCCACGATAAACGCCATCATGGAAATCGAAAAGCAGATAGAAGAGGTAAAAACTATTTTTCTTCTTCTTAGAATAGACATATTTATGGGGATTCAATTATTTTGTAACGATTGAAATGACCATGGATAAAGAAAATTTTTGTAAAAATCATAATAGCTTGTGAATCAATTATAGTTACAGTTACAAACTATTACTAAACCTAACCTTATTATCATAATAAAAAATCGTAAAATAGTATTTTAGAACAAAATTTGCACCAAACATAATATATGAATCGTTATTTTTTTAAAAAGGTTAAAGAAAAAGTTTCCCTATCTCAGACTCATAAGGTTTTGTACATGCAAAATCCTTCCGAAAATATTACTAGCAAGGTAATATAATATAATATATTATTAAAAGTATTAATATCCTATATTTCATTTAAAATGTCAATATCATTTTTTTTTTGAAATATACCTTCTACTTCATCATAAATATATACAGTATTGATAATATACAATATATATATAATAAAATCTTAATTCATGTACAACTTTACCATCACCTTATTTTCAAAATAAATAGATTTCTCCTTTATCATCTGAGAATTATCATTAATCTTATGAGGATTCTCACTGAGGTTTTCCCATTCACTCCTTACTTTTTCTGCATCTTATCTTTTGATTCACTGAAATTAGAACTTTTACTCGATGAAGTGTCTCTTAATTTTTCCAAACAAAATATGTCTATTCCTCCTCTACCTTTTGTTTTTTAGGAACATCCTCCGAGGTATTCCATATAAGGCATTATTACCTCTCATTTAGCTGTTAAATCTTGCATTCGCCATCTTTCCTCTTTGCTAATATTTTATTAGCCGTATTTTTGGGAGAATTCCCCTCATCAATAATTAGTCTCCCAAAGTTTACATGAATATTGTTATTTTAGATGTTAATCTCCTTATTTGGTTTATTTCCTGCTTCTATCCATCTTTATTAATCTCAACAAGCGCTTACAGTGTACGGGTTAAATTACTTTAGAAAAGAGAACTCATCTTATCCACGAATTTGATCCTGTTATACCCTAATAGGTTGCAAGGCCTTTAAAATTTCAAAAGTAAATGTATAAATTATTGAGAAAATCGATCAACCTAAAGGAATCTAGTTTTTTTTTGAAAAGGAAAGATTTGTTATCACGATTATCCACCCCAACATTTTCTTGCTATATTCAAATTTATTAATAACAATTATTCGTTATATTGTTTTAAAATATATAGTATTTTATATTTAATTTCCTCATAAAAAGTAAAATAGAATTTTGTAAAAAGTTATGGATTCTTTATATAAAGGCATTCGATATGGCGAGAATGATTACGAAGGCTTTCGGCAAACGCAATGTAACGTTCGATGTTCCGGTTAAAGCTTGGAACGAGATATACCCAAATTTTATTAACGAATTTTTCAATGATAAGTTATCAAATGCTGAAGATGCCGAGTATACAAAAATATATTTTAAAAAAATTCTAATTAAGGTTCTAAGGGGAGGGGGAGGGGAGTTTAATCCCTGAAATCAAGAGAAAGGGAATTTTTTTGCACAAACTGTTTTCCTTCAAAACAAGGGCGTCTACAACTAAAGAGGATAGTTTAATTTTATTTAGAGGATAGGAAAGAGCTATTTTGTTATATATATATATACATTACTAAGAGTGGGGTATCCTTAAGGATGCAAAGCAAGGACATAACAAACAGAGCTTATACAGTTATAGGAGCACAAAATATTTGGAGGTGATCTTTTTGTTTTTCAGAGACCTCAAGATTGTTTCTGCCTCAAAGAAGAGTTATCAGATAAGTTAACCTTCTTTTTTCTATAAAACGTAATCTTAGACAAAAATATGGCAAGAAATCATATTTCATTTATAGTTAAAATTAATTCTATACAATCTTATGTAATATACATTATTATAAAGATGTTGGGCGCAAAAATTTATTTACTAATTTACTGTAATTTTCTACCATTCAAAAAAGGGCTCTAAATTATTATTTAATGTTTCGATTACTCAACAATTGGATCTCTTATTTGCCCAAAAAGTATTCGGATATGCGTGGGAATTTGGAAAGATTCTTGAATCCCACAGCAAGTCCATTTAGCGCAGAATTCTGTATGGGACAATTGGAAAAACAACTCAGCTATTTTTTCATTCAAAACGTTGGCCATAAAAATATTGAAAAGGTTATATATATCAAATAAATATTGTTAAATGTTAATATTATTTTATTAAAAATCAAAATGCAATACCAAACCATAAATAATTAATATTATATGCTAATATACCATACCAGGTTAAGAGCATAGTGGTCAAGTTGAAAGAAAATTACATAAAATACTTCAATAGTTTAGAATGGTTAGATGAAAACTCCAAAAAGGCTCTAATAACAAAGGTTTCAATATTTTTTTTTTATATAATTGGCGATTCTGTATCTACATTATTTTTTGATGAATAATAGATAGAAATTATTTTGGCAAAAAGACACGGACATAATTTTTTCGTAACAAAAATATACAGAAAAATACTAGAGTTTGGTTGAGAAAAAAATGCCTTGAAGAAGCTTTTTTCTAAAATATGGATATTTTTGCTGTGTCTTTTAGTCTTTGAGATAGGGACTTTTGTCGGGTAGACTGTTCGGGTCTTTTTCGCCCAGATATTTCTGACCAGGATTCGTGTTGAATTTATCATATAACTAATATAAAAATAATTTAGATCGATATTTTGAAAGTTAATGTTGGGCATCATCCCAAGGAAAATTCTACGATTATTTCGAAGAGCGTATAAAATATTTATTCCATACATTTTATGACAATATATTTTGACAATTTAACAAATTTTTGAAAAATAAATGAGATATATATAATTTGAAATGAATTAAAACTAAAGAGAATCTTGTTTCTGTAAAAAAAATTTCAAATATTTATTTCTATATTAATTTAAGATAACAAATAAAGATGATTTTGTAGGAAGCATATTTCAAATCAAAGATTACATCTATGAAGAATTTTTACAGCAAGCTATCACCAAAAAGAGAGAGTATATTTATAATTTATATCCTAAACCATTATATCAAAGTTTAATCACTAGGATTATTAATATTGTCCATCTTCGAATTTTTCTATTTTTTAAAAAAATTGTCATATTTCTGGTTCTTATGTCTTTCCATTTCGTTTTCCTTATTCCTTTCTATTTTAATAATTCTTAATTATCTTTTTTTTTTTCATCAGAATAGAGAAATTAAAATGGTATAATAAATATAAAAACATATATGGTAAATTAGTTTAAAATTTTTTTTTATAGAATAAAATTTTGATTAATTTGATTATTGCTTTTTTTTAGGAATGCAGTTTAGCTATGAAATTAGTGTTATTTAACCGCTCGATTTAAGTCGATTTTTAAAAGCGGCTAACTCAATATTTTAGCCAGAAACCTAAGCCTCGCGATTTCGCTATTAAATGTCCGAACCTTTATAATCTTCAGAGTTGAATAATATTTTTTGGATTATAAAATAAATATAGAAAGTCACCTTAAAAAAATTTATTTTAAAAACAAAGTTACTTCAAAAGTTAATACAAAATATTTGTAAAAAATAAATATATAAAAAAACACCCTAAAAAATATATTTTAAAAAAAGAGACATTAACAATTAACATCAAAATTTTTTTTACAAAATAAATTAAAAATATAAATATTTTAAAAAACCACCTTAAAATTATATATTTAAAAAATAGACTAAATAAAATCAAAAGATATATTAAAAACACCTATTTTGAGTGTATTTTATAATTAGGAAATATGTCTAGGCAATAGTGTTGTTAAATGGCTCAATTTGAGCCGATTTTTAAGAACTGCTAACTCAATATTTTAGCCAGAAATATAGATGTCCAAACCTTTGTTCCATCAATGAGCAAAATCTTCTGACTTGGGTAATATTTTTTTGAATAAAATATTGAGTGAACCATTTTTACAAATCTGCTAACTCATTTAAGCCAGATAAATATAGCTTAAACCTAATTATTTTGCTAATAGAATTCAAAACCTTTGTGCCATTTATAATAAAAATCTTCAAGCTTGCATAATATTTTTCTGGATAAAATATTGAATTAGCTATTTTTAATAATCGGTTCAGAGCCGTTTAATAAAACTAGTGATAGTGTACAAGTAAATATTTATTAATTCACTGCTACAGAATAATTCATATCTATAGAGTATTTCTCATCTATAGCATATAAATATGGAAAGCATGGATATAATAAAAATCAGAGACCTGCAAACTCGGCCCGACCTCAGGCTCGGGCACAATATTCATGAATAAGACCGGGCCGTAAATTTTAAAACCAAATATTTTAAATCGCCATTATTAGCTATAAAAATATAAATAAATGTAAAATATTTTAAAAAAAATCCGGGTCCGGCCGTGCAAATAGTACTGCAGATCTCTGATAAATGCAAGAAATGAATGGGCATATTTCTCATATACCCCCCCCCCCCCCCCTCTTTTTATTTTAGAGTTTGCGCGAGTTGTTTGTTCAGTATATAGTTCTGTTTAATTATTATATATTAAATCTAATGTCAAAATTTATTCATTAAATTATATTAATATAGTTATTTACGTGCCATGACTTATGATGGGTATTGCTTTTACAAAATAAACGAAATTGGTAAAGTATAATTCAAATAAATTATATTTATTATACTTTTTAAAAGGAAAAATAATAATAAGGAAGATTTCTCAGTTTAGTTATTTGTAGAGTAGGGTATAACGTCTCTTCCTTAAAGATGGATCGATCTTATATTCCTGGACTCGCAGGGTATGTAGGGTCCACTTAAAGCATGATGATCCTTAAGTAAGGGCTCATTTATGATAGTCTTAAGAAAAGATCTGAGAAAAGAAAAGTAAAGGAAAGGAAACAAACAAGACCAAAATCTATATAGAAAGGAAGAGAATATATATTTTTATATTGACTTATGTACTTTATATTTTTATTTTAAATAATTAAGATTTATCCCTAGGTTCGTTGGGGTATCCATTAGCTGATGGATCCGAAGATGAGTAAATAATATTCACTAATCTAATGTTAAACCATAACTTTAATTTTTATCTGTATAGAATAAATTATTATATTTAAAAAAAATTTATTTATAAAAAACCATTATATTATTATTTTTTGTATCATACAGCGTATTTTGGTATGCAGAAGTTGGCACTTTGTTAGCTCATGAATTGGGGCATCCTTTTTTCCACTCATGTATATACCTATATTACTTTATATTATCATGTATTAATTCTTCAAGAAATTCATTTTTAAAATTTTAATTTTGGTTATAAAATAATATTAAGATATTTAGTCTTGTAAGGTATTATCTCGAACTTTCAAAGCATCTTTCAAATTTGTACAATCATTATTTTTCTATGCGCATCCCTTTAAACTTTAAAAAAATATCAACTTAATAATTTAGGGTTCTAGACAAACCTTAAAAAACACCATATACCATAATTTTCTTAATCTTTTTTTTTGAATTTATTTAAAATAAGTTCTCAATAACGATTCTTTTACCTTGATTTCTCCTCACGTTAAGCCTAAAATACGCAATACAACAAATTGTTATCAGGATTACAACAAGCGATATCCAGTAAAATAAAAAAAAATTTAATTAAATTTTTATGTGCCATTAATTTTAAGGAGGGTACCAAAAATAATAATAGCTTTTTAATTTTTTCATAGCCTTATCTAACAACGATGTTGGCTAGGTAATCGTTCTTAGCTTTGAATCGCTATTATCTTTTTCCCTATAAAACATTGTACATATGTGGTTCAGAGTATATTCGAATTCAGATTTCATAGGAAGTCTTTAAAAAAAATCATTTATAAATAAGAGTATATTTAAAAAACATAATTTAGCCTGAACACTATTTTAGCAAATACATATTCTACATATTCTATGAATTTCAGATATTTTATTTAAGAAATTTCGAATTTTTTAAAATGCATATATAATATTTTTAGATTAATCATAACATAACAGCGGGAGAGATTATGGCCGACAATTTAGGATTGCACATAGCGTATCAAGTCAAAAATATTTTTTTTTATTATACAATATGCTATTTTCATGTTTATAGTACCCATAAATTAGCAGTTGTGTTTTATGCAACGAGTTAAAAAACAATAATATAGGTATCATAATTTATTAAAAAATGTGTAAAATGTTTTTAACTCAAAAAAACCATAAAATTTAAGATTTAACAATTAATATCTTCATTGTGAAACTAATTTCCATATTTGCTATAGTGCATAAAATAACAATGATGTATATATAATATTAGATTGGGAATTCGTGCTTTAAATGCATTTTCAAGTATGCAGGAGTCAGTTATTTTATGATTTTTTGTAAGTCGATTAAATGACATTATAATGATGAATAAGACAATTAGTCAGGGCACAAACCACTAATCGATGAATTGCCAATCTAGAACTATATAAAATACATCGTTGCATATATAAATAATAATATTGAGAAATATTAAAAATATAGCATAAATTGCATAAATGCTCAAATATGTTTGAAATATTTTAAAAGCCTATTTTCTCAACAATGCAATCGCGCCCATTTAAACATTACCATTTAAAATAATTTATTTTCATTAGAACGCAGAGATAAAATGGCCCGATTTGGAAGCACTATAATTATCACTAGTTGTTTTGTTTTAATCAAGTATATAGATTAGTTTTATTTAAGAATACAATATCCTTTATATTTTTTTTTGGTTCATAACATAATCACGTAATAAGCCTTTTTCAATAAATCTTCTATTAAATCCCATCCTCCCAATCCTTTTCACATTTAAATAAAAAAAACCTTTATTTACCACTCTTCACCAACTATATTGTATATCTATCCTTCTTTCCTTAGATCAAATTATAATCTCTACGAATAATTTAAAATTTTAATTCTGATTTATCCAAGGCCGCCCTTAAGTTTATCTTAGTTCGGCATTAAATAAAAGTTGTAAAATTCTTTCTTTTTGTAAAAAAAACTTTTGAAGAGGTTTTGTCCTTTTTTTTTACTAATATTTTAACTAAGATCATAATATTATATTGCATATTAAATATTTAAAGGCTTGGACTAAAAAAGGCAAATCGTACTCTTTCGATGGTAGAAACGTAACAGAGGAGGAATTATTTTTTACGATATTTGCGCAAGTAAGAGTTATTATATAATGTGCACTGATACAATTTAAATTGTAATGCAATCCAGATATAGTTGTTTTTCCCGGATCTTTATAATTTCTACTAATGCCTTTGCCCTTTAAATTTTGGCACAAATTAATATAGTGTTATTATTTATGGATCTCTTTTGAAAAATAGTGTTTTTTCAATATTGATGGGGTTGCGAGAAGATGCTATTTTTTCAAAGTCACTCTATCTGAAAAAGCATACTATTTGACTAAAAAACATGTATAATTTTTATTAGAATTCGCCTGGATAAATTTAGCAATTCAATTTTTGAAATAAGGATAATATTTTATTTTTCTCTCTCTACAAATTATGGCACCATGAAAACTAAGAAAAAGGAATATATAAATATTATTATATAATATGGCATTGAATTAAAAATTAATGTAAAAGATTTTTGGAAGAATAAATTTAAAAAATTACAAAATGAAAGGAAAGTTAAAAACAAACAAAATAATTCATGAAAACATATAAAAAAACATTGGAAATTATATTTTATATAATGAAAAAAAAATTAATGTTGGCTAAAAAATGTTTTTGCATCTTATTCAAAAAATCAGGTTATGCTATAAAATTTGTGAAAAAAGGACATTGACGTAAAAAATAAGATAACTTGGGATAATATCTTGAAATTTTCTTAAATAATTTACAATATTAATAATAAATGATTGTTCTCATATAATATTTATAGTGATGTTAAGGTAACTAGTTACATTTTGGCTAAAAAATAACTGTAACTAGTTATATTTTTAAAATTGTAACTAGTATCTGTAACTAGTTATATTTTTAAAATTGTAACTAGTAACTGTAACTAGTTATAATTTTTGAAATGTAACTGCCAAAAGTAACTAGTTACTTTTAAAGATATATTCAAATAATTAACTTTATTTTTAATATGTTGTGATAAATTAATTTTAAATTAAATTTGTTTTTTAAATTAAATTTATTAATTTAAAATTTTGTGAAAATGTCTGATTGTTATAATTTCCCGTTCAAATTGATTTTATTTTCTTAAATTTTTACATTGCTGCTGGGCTTCATAATTTTGTAAGCAAATTCAAGTAATTTAATAAATTTTAATATTATATTTATTTACAAATGTAGCACAATATATTTGTTTCCGTCAAGTAACAAGCATTGGAACTTCATATCATACGTAATAAAAAAATTTTAAATTTAGTATAAGGAAAAACAAAGACAGATTATTTTAGAATTTAATATTAAATTATTAATCATTACTTACAAGAACCAAGTCTAACAAAAATATCATGTTATAGGTTTAATAATCTTTATGATAATGACAACATCATTGCTGCAATTCTTCACCCTTTATTTAAAACTGACTGCCCTTGGAGGCAAGAAAGGAATAAAGCAAAAAAGGAGGAAATTTTAAATTTAATAAATACCTTAATACCTCAAAGTGAATCCCAGACGAATGAATCATGCTCAAAACCAACATCACTTGATGTAGTTGGATTTTTTGACCTAAAGCGCCAAAATATTCTGGATAATGAACTTATAGAAAACTTTATCAAATCTAATAACAACACTTTTTCTTTATATAACGATTTTCCAAAGTAAAAATTACTTTTTATTAAATATAATGTTGTTCTAACATCAAGTGCTCCCGTAGAGCGCTTGTTCAGTCTAGTTAAGCTCATTTTTGGAGATAAACGAGCACGTCTCTTACATAATAACTTAGAAATTAATTTGTTGTTAAAAGCAAATAAACATTTATTAGATTCTAATTTTTATGAAAAATAAATGTTTTTTTTTCAATGCAAATATATATTTTTATATTCGATATAAATATTCAATTTTGCGATATTTTTTTATATAAATAAATTGTATATTATTTTAAATAACTGATTATTCTTTGTTTATCCTAATTTTTTTTATATTAAATAAATGCATTCAATATATAAATAATGCGCATATGAATGATGTATAAAGTAAGTAACTAGTTATTTTTGAAAATAACTGTAACTAATAACTAGTTACTTTTGTAAAAATGTAACTAGTAACTGTAACTAGTTATGTTTTTGCCAATGTAACTAGTAACTGTAACTAGTTATGTTTCAAAAGTAACTTTTAACATCACTATATTTAAGTCATTATCCAATCGGGTATTGAGAAATCTATGTACATATAAATCTATGATTATATAATAACAAGGTATTGATTGCAGGGGGATTTTGAAAGCTATCAATTAAATTATTTCCTTATGGAGATTTTAAACATCTTTAAAATTTGATTTGACCGGAAATGTATATTCTAATATACGGAGTGCTCCATACTGGATATATAATACAAACTTGTGTTAAGCTTTTGTAATTTTCTTTTTTATAAAATATTATATATAAATGCTTAAAGGTTCATGGCAAAATTGTCCAAAAAGTTTGATATGCCAAAAAAGTTAGAAAATAAAATGTTACATGTGTGAGAATAAGATCATTGCAATAGTCTTTGATTTTATTTAAATACTTTCTTATATCAAATTGTTGTATTGTATTATTAGAGATTCTGTAGCGTGAGGAGCGAGGAGGAGACATACCGCTATTCGCGATACGATGAACATCCCCTAGGAAGATATAGGTTTTAATTTATCATTTTAATTCTTAAAAATTTATGACAAAAAAAACGAATAAATTTTACAAGTGATAATAAATTTTGTTCTAATATTTTTTTTTAAATAAAAATAAGGACAAATGGCATTTTGGCCAATTCCGATGTTTTTCAAAAGGTATTCAATTGTAAACCAACCAAGACATGCACATTATGGAGTTAAAGAAAGAAAAATTAGCTTATCAAATTTTACAAACAATTTATCTTTAATATTCGAATCAAATATATCAAATTTTAAAATTCTTTTAAGTGATTTACATACAATTATTTATGGAAATATATTCTGATATAATTAAACGTTGGGTTTATAAAGCATTTTCTCAAAAGGTGCCGAATTTAATACATAAATATTAAATATATTAGATCAGAACTAATAAAAATAAGTATCTAAAAATAATTTTTAGCAAGTCATCATATTTATTAAAGTGGTAAACTAATTATTAGATTAAAAATTACAGCATGATTATTGTTGTGATTGGAATATATATTTTTATATCGAATTTCTTACCTATGTTCGTCTTTTTAAAAATCTTTCCAGTTGGTAATATTCTTCTAAATAAACTGTTTTTACCCAAAAATTATAAAAATCACTCTTTAGAATATTTTGCTTTTGGCAAAATGTATTTATGTTCATTATTTAAAAATTTGTATAAATGTTCCTTAAAGTCTTAGCTATCATGTAAAGTTTATTAGAAGTTCATAACTTGAAGTTACTGCAAAGGTTTTTAAATATTAACATCTACATCGCCAATAAAAGTATATGAGCAAAAGGAACATTAATAAATAGTTTATCTTTGTGTTATATGGAATAAAAAAAATAAAATAGTCAGGAGATGAATTCTAAAAAGGGGACATTCAAAATTTAATGTTTTTGATAATTTCTTTACATTTCCTCATTGTATTGATTTAGTTTGTACTTTAAAGTAACAAGGTGTGAAAATTGCGTATATTTTATTCAATAAAACAATAGCTGTGTTAAATTTTATCACTTTGCTCTGGTGCTTAGCCATTACACCCTGGATAGGGCGTAAAATGGCGAGATAAGATGGCGAAAATGGCATACTTTACATATTTAATCATATCTCCTTAAGTATCATGGGTTGAAAGTTGCACATTTTTTATTTTGTAAGTGAGGATTTGGGGTTCATCAAAATCTATAATTTGTTATGATTTGCCTTTGTTTAAAATTTTTATAATAAAAATGCAAAATTCCAATTGTTTTCTTTTCTCCCCATATAAGTAAACTTGCTGAACTCAGCTGGATTAGTCGACTAGGATTGTGACAGAGTAATAGTAATATTTTTCTGGATAAAATACTGAGTTAGCTGTTTTTAAAAATCAGCTCAAAACGAGCCTTTTAACCAAACATTTGTACCGCCCCGTTTTTAATAATTTAATCTTAAAATCCCACATTTTATATAACGCGTTTTGGCATAATAAATTTCGAATTTGTCGAACTTTTATTATATTTCTACATAAATTACATCTCCCTTCATTTCAATATTAGTCATATTTTTACAAGTCAAATTTTAAAAAATTAGATATTCAATTTTTTATATCTTTATTCAGAAAATTACATAGCTTTTCTAATAATTCCATTTAATTAAGGCCTTATTTTTCAGTTAGTGAATTTTATTTAAAAACTGTGTCCATTTTTAATACGAATTAGATTGCGAGAAAACGTTATGTTAATTTTAAAGTAACTTTATTTCTGAAAAGGCACACCTAAAAAAAGCTATGTTTAATATATTATTAGAATTTGCCTGAATAAATTTAGCAAATGAATTTTTGGAATAAGAAGAATATTTCATTTCTTCCCTTCTAATTACAAAGATTTTGACAGATTTATCAGAGATTCTGAAGTGTGAGAACTGGAAAGGAGATAAAAACATTATTGCGTTGCATCATCCCCTAGGAAAATAGGTTTTTAGTTTATTAATCTAATTCATAGAAATTTATGACAAAAAAGAATAAATTAAATGTTTTATACTCATTTCATGGTAGCCAATTCCGACGTTTTTCAAAAGGTGTTCAAATGTAAATCAACTGAGACTGCTCATTATGGAGTTAAAGGAAGAAAAAAAAAATTAGTTTATCAAATTTTACAAAAAATTATATCATCTTTAATAATCGGATCAAATATAACAAATGTAAATATTGCATAAAATACTTATTTACAATTATATCTAAACGCTGGAGTGTGACCAATATCTTCAAAGGGCTTTAAAATTATAAAGATTGAATATTATATTCGATTAGAGCTAATATATAAAACAATTAAATTTTAAAATTGAAGTATTATAAACTTTTGAGGACTAATTTAATTAAAGCCGATTTTACAATGGGATCTTATATTTTAATTCCACTTTAAAGATTTATATTAAAATTGAGCATAAAAAATAGTAAACCAATTGTATATTATATTTTTATTATATTTTCATCTAATAGGGGAAAATAATATAAATGAATGATATCAATTTTCTTACAAATTTTAAAGCATTTTTTAAGCTAATTTTTTTTTTCTTTAAAAAAGGATAATAATTATAAATATCCGATAAAATGCATTAAACTTAAAATATTCAGTCACAACATAATTGAAGTTGCTACTCCTAGCACGAGGGACAATAAAAACACGCATACATAAAGTGGTATAAATTTATTATGGTTAGTCAAATCGGAAAGAGACATTAATAGATCTTTACTGTAATCTTGTTTTTTAACACATTCCAGCACACAAAATATTTGATTTTGAACTTTTTCGTACAATATTAGCAACTCGCTCACGTGACTACGGGATACCAAAACTTTATCATTTGTTTCGGTCAACTTTGTAGGCTCTAAATTATTATCAGCGGAGTATGGCTTGGGCTTAGCTGACTTTTTCTTCTTAAAATGTTTAGCCGATTTCTGCCCATGTTTCCTAACCTCAGTATCTCTATGGTGCCCTGAAAGTTTTTGCTGGATTTCTATAACTTGGTTCTTTAGATGTTTGTCAACAGCTGCTAATTTCTTCTGATTTATCAAATTTTCCCAAATTTCCTCTTGCTTCTCGTTTATTTCATCCATTGTCATAAGATCTTCTACACCCCTACTAGTTTTAAGAACTATAGGTAAATTTTCTCCATCTCGATGAGAAAAATTTTCAATGATTGCCTCAAAATCTGGAGAACGTATTTCAACTTTCATAGGAGAATGGCATGGGTGTGCCTCCTCGACTAATTTATTAAAATCGCTTTTGGCGTGAATTAATGTTTGGTGGAGATCTGATCTCACGGAAACATCTTTTACGACCCCTTTGTTATAAAATGATGGATTAATTAAATTGGGATAGTTGATATAATTTGGGTTGAGATTAGGAAAATTGATTGTGTTGAGATTAGGGTAATTGATATTATTTGTGTTAAAATTAGGATTCGGAGAGAACCCGTAGGGAACTTTACAAACCGAGCAAGCGTCAACCCGCTGAGTGATAGTTTTAATGGTTTTTATCATGGGATTTCTACAATGATAACAAAAAATAGCATTGTTCTTTAATCCATCGCCTTGTTCTCTATTAGATGGCTTGAATGATGTCTCGCTGACGTGATCTAATTTCGAGTCATTTTTATTCGCATTCAAAAGATATTTAGGAAACTCTTTAAGCGCATCACCATGAGTTTCGGGCAGATTTTCATCCGAAGGGGAATCAAAATGAACATTTCTCGGGGAATTCACACAATGGTATTCATTTTCTAATTCATCGCCTTCTTCATTTATTAGCATTGATTGCGAGCCTTTTGCTTCCTCTTCACATTCAAAGTTTATCAAAACTGGTTGAAGTCTGTTAATAATAGTTGATCATTGATTCATAATTAATTTTAAATATTTATCTATTCACACCATTGAATATTCCCGCGTGATATGTTAATAAAACAAAGAAATATATAAACGTTTACCTTTTCACTATTTTAAATGCATCCGTGTTCCGGTGTATTACTTGGGAATCATATTGAGATTTTACATATCCCCTTATTTTAATGTCATGTTTCAACATCTCCATATATTTGTCCATATCCGTGCAAGGTAACAGACATATCTAGATAATTATTTTCAATGATGGGGATTATCCAGTTGTTTACACAATATACTTATTTTGTCGCGGAAGGATGAAATATTTAATGGGTTTATACTTTATATCGAATTGTAAAAACTAATTAGTCACCAATTTGTAATATTAAAATTTAGCCCAGAATTTATAAATTATTATTCTCCGTTTATAAATAAACTGTTATCTACACGAGTAGCAAAAAAAAAACTTTTGAAATGTATCACTTATTTTATTTAAAAGTCATTCAATATAATTTTTATTTTAGTTAAAAAAATAAAGTGTAAAACTTGAATTTGAACATTCTTCTTGGATTTTATTGTACCATTATCGGGTGTAACTCTCAAAATTTCATCATCGTACAACTGTATTTCAAAATATATATCAAACAAAGATTCATTCTTCAGTTCCAAAAAAGTAGAGTTTATGATGTTAAAAGGACCAGTGAATTCCACGTACCTTTTGGGGTTTAATTTCAACAAATTATTTATTTTCTTTTGCATAAATTGATGCCTAATTAAAATAATATGCTATTTTTTATAAAGCTTATTAAATCGCAACAATTGGCAATGTATAATTTGATCTTAATTTACATTAGATTAATCATTATTTATTAAATAATTAAAAGCAATTACGTGATCGAGTTTAGGATTTCTTTTCTTAATATTACTGACTTAATACAATATACAATTATATATATATATCTGTTGGTTACCTAATTATTAATTAATGATATATTAATAAAAATACAAAAAATGAATAATTTTCAAAGCTATACATTACTCTAAAAGGTTCTGGAAAACCTTTTAGGAATATTTTAAAACTGATAGTACCAATTTTTTTACTCGCATAGCAGGGTTGCGACCCCTTCCCCTCCCCCCCATCAGCAGGAGTTTTCCACGATTTTTTCTCAAAACTTCTTTTCCAAAACTCCCGCAATTGAAATCTCCCGCAGTTTCTAAATTTCTTTCACTTTAAAATTTTTAGAATTTATACATTTTTATTAGATAATAAATAATAATTTTTTAGAAAAAATATATATTTAATGAATATATTCTCATTTGATTCTGAGACAATATTTATGAAATATTTTAATTCAGATCATCTATTAAAGAAGTGATTGAATTTTAAGATTTAGCCGAATGGTATAATCGGCATGGTGTGATTTGTTACGTAATGTCCCCTTTAAATAGTTAACACTAATATCTGTGAATAAAGAATTTTAATATTTGTTTATCCTATGAAAAAATATTTTCTAAATAAATATTATAAAAGTTGTTCCTTTATATTCGAAAATGAATTGGCGGTGGCATATTTTGGCATTGTTTCATATATAAGGAGTTTACTACATTCTGCCAATATACAATTGCAAAGATTCGTTATTAATTAAAGTTAATGGTGCAACTCTGTTATACAGCTTAAGATAGATAAAATAAATTAGAGTGAAATAAAAGAATTTTAAAAAAAACGAGACTGTCAAACAGCATTAAATATCAAAAATAAATCTACTTACCTAATCAGCCTAAAAGTATAAAAAAGCAAAAAATAGGAAAAATAACAATGCGCTTAATATTTAAAATCAGGGCTGTGACTTCTCCGTCTAAAAAAATGGTTCAAGTTTAGGTTCTGGTTCGGTAAAATATCTCTGAATCAGGTTCGGGTTAATGTGGGTTTAGGGTTCGTGGTCCAGGAAAAAAAATAACTGAATATAAGTTTTTTTTTGTAAACTTTATTTTACTATATTTAGTCCTTACCATAAAAATAATTTATCATTATTAGAATATAAGCGAATTATCATGATTTTCTATATCGAGATGCTAAAATTATAATATAAATTTTTTATGACTAACTTTGACAGTTGCAATTTCCATTTAATAAAGCTATTTTTCCTTATGATTATTTCTTTGGATTCTTAAATATTATTATATTATAAATCATCTATCATGAAAAAAATGTACAAAATATACTGGTATAATTATAACCCAAAAATGTTTTTATTTGAAAAAATTATTTGTTTTAAATAATTTACAAGCTTTTTTGTATTTAATCTTAATATAGATTTTTATACGGTGGGTCTATTTATCGCTCGGTTGAAAATATGGCTCGGCTAAGAAATGTCGTTCGGCTAACCATATAATAAACTATTTATAACTAAATATCACCGGTTGAGAAATATCGCTCAGCTAACTACATAATAAATCTTTCATTATTAAATATCACCAGACTGGGAAATATAGCTCGGCACACAATAAATCATTTATAATTATAATAATTTTCAGTGTTAAATTTGTTTTGGCAATTATTAAAACAAGTGTATTCTTGATTAATAAAGGTAGTAGTGTTGTTTAAACGTCTATTTATAAACAGAAAACCCAATATTATAGCCAAAAAATATTAAGCAAGCATGATTTTGCTCAGTAATGGCAGAAAGGTGTGGATATCCATTAACAGAACCTAGAGGCTTGCATAATTTGGCTAAAATTTTAATTTTAAAATGGCAAATTTACCAAGATTATTACAAAATTAAAAAACAGATGAGCAATATATGCTTCTATTATCTGAAAATATTGTTTAAAAAAAAATAATGGAAGAGGATTTTCATTTTTTAATATTAGAAAAAACCGCCGAGAAGGTGGAATCGAACCACTTCGCCGCTAAGCGACTACAGGTTTGAAGCCTGCACCCCAGACCACTGAAGCTCGTCTCGGCAATAAAAAGTTGATATTTATATTATATAAGTAGTTAAAATATGAAATGAACAATTATATTTTTTATTATATTAAGAAATTCATAATATTATTGTATATTTTATGAATAATGTATTTTATATGCACATTAACATAATTAATTTAAAATAATATATTTATTTTATTTTAAAAGAGCATATACTTCAAATAATTATTATATATAACATTATTAATACTCATAATATAAAATATAGTAAATAATAATTAATATGTAATAAATCCACTACAACATGTCAAGAGAATATTTAATTTGTATTATAGCAATGTAGTGTTAAAAACATAATGAGAATTTATCAATGATTAATATATGCTAATTAAATATATAGTGTTAAAACATTCATAATGAGAATTTAATGATTAATATAGGCTAATTAAATAGTTATATTGAAGCAAATATTCTTGGTAGGTTTAAAAAATCAATATATATACACTGGGTTTAGTAAATTTTTTATACAGGCTTGAAAATAGCTATATTTGCAGGTATGATGATATATATAAAATTTCAATTTTTATATTTTTAAGATTTAACTTCTATTTGTCAGAATATTTAACTATACAGGCTTGAAAATAGCTATATTTGCAGGTATGATGATATATATAAAATTTCAATTTTTATATTTTTAAGATTTAACTTCTATTTGTCAGAATATTTAACTTATTTTTGAATTTTACTAAAATCTATCTTATATATTATAATAAGGAATAGTTTTAATTTAAATATAAAATGCAAAAAATTCAGGACTGCTCTGGATTTGAAAATTTTTCTCCTTGCTACAATCTAGAATTTTTAAATTGTATAGTCCAGTCTAAATATTTAATATTTTGTTATTTTAAAACATTTTAATCTTGATTAGTTTAGGGGAGTGGGTGGGGGGGGGATAGAGACCTGCAATGGCAAGCTTAATACAAATGTCTGCTATGGATTTCAAAAGAAATTCATCCTCTTAATTATCTAAAAAAATATTTAATTCGTCTGCCAAATATTTAGTTTAAAAATTATTTGATTATTGGATTTGGGTTGGCTCTTTAGTTAATTTAACATAAAATGTTTTAAACCCATCTAGATCTACCCAATACTCGCCTAATGTTTAAATTATATAGACGGAGTGTATCAGCTGCTGAGTAAATTAAATATTGAATGATTCGTTAAATAATTTCTAACTGATTAATTGATTTTTTTGGCCTACTCTGGTAGTGTTGTTTTAAGATTTAGCCAAAATAATATAATATTATGTAAGCCTCAAGATTTAGCAAATAAATGTCCAAACCTTTCTGCCAGCTATGAACAGAATCACCAGGCTTATACAATATTATTTTGGTTATAACCTTAATTTGTCTAAAAAATCGACCCGAATCGGCCTTTTTAACAATACTATATTACAGGCCATATGCCATAGTGCAGCTGTTTTTTTTTCAACGGGAGAGAGGGGAGCACACTTTCATTTTCCTCCAAAATAGAAAATAAATTTAATCTTTTTCAGGGACTTTTGCCCCATCCCGCAATGACCTAATTTCCGGTCCAGCCTGCAAATCCAATTTACTCCAAATATTTTATCTGCATACATAAGAGTTTTCTGGGAGAAAAAAATATTTACCACACCCGTTTTACTGGGCCTTAATTATCTTGGCATCGCCTTAACTAATGTTGCTAAAACGCTAAATTTGAGCCGATTTTAAATACGTCTAGCCTCAGAAAAATATTGCCCTAAACTTCGAGATTTGGCTAATAGATGTCCAAAACTTAGTGCCTTTATGAGAAAATCTTCAGTTGCTTAATATTTTTATGGATAAAATATTGAATTCGCCGTTGTAAAAAATTGGCTCCTAGCTTTTAACAACACTAGCCATAGGTTGTTCCCTGTGAAAAATAAACGGTTAACTTAGATTTGCGAATTGGCCAGTATCGCTTTAAATTTTAACTAAACTAGTTATGCGCATCGTCCTTTTTTATAAAAAATAATTTGTTTTACCTCCAGAATGAATAAGAAAATTCGGTTGCTATTGGATACAAAATATTTTCGTTATAATTTAAAAATCAACCTCTAAAAGGGGAAATCATATTTTGAATTTGTTCATTTTAGGGATTTACCAATAACTGGAGGCAACACGTCTAACTACAGTCTGGGCCAAGAGTCAATGTGGGTTCGAGCTCAAATGTAGGGAAATTATAAATAGGGCTACAAAGAATATTATTCTGTTAATAAAAAAAATATTTTTTCAAGGTATAAGCTAAGCTATATCGCCTGATATGTTCTAAAATTAGCATGGATGACATTGCTAAAATATTTTACCGAAATAGGGTCTAGACTAGAAGTAATTTTGTTTAAGATAAGGCCACTAATAGGTTTAAAAATATATAATTCAAAAAGGTTAAAAAAATTAATAATCGCTTTGTTCTTGGCAAATTTTTAACCTGCTAAAAACATAGCGGAGCTGGATATGTATCCGAAAAACTATCATGACAACTTTAGTTTTTATTTATTTGAAAATATGGATAAATTTTTAAGAAAGCACATTCTTAGCCTATTTTCTTCGCACGCCTCTGTAGATTAAGCTTAGCCCAACTATTACAATACATAATTATGATCTAAAAATAGTCGATTTGGAAAATGCAGGAGGGTAATCGCAATTGGGAAAACATTTTGTTGCTTACAAAACCTCGTCAATCATACCACAACAACTTACAAAAGTATATTTTTTTTGACAAATTTTTGACTCTATTTTAAAATATATTTCCCATTTTTTTAAATCTTTGAACAACAAATTTTAATTATAATTCTTTATTATGAGATATCTCCAGATTTTACAACTCACATCCTTATAGACCAAAAGAAGAATCATGGGAAATGTATAATTTCTTTACTTACTTTTTTTATAACATTCCAACCAGATTAATTATAATTTTAAAATTATATATTATTTCAAGAAATCTAAAAATTAATTATTTCTTAGAAAAACTATAACAATTTTGGACAATAAAAATGTATAATAAAATATAAATGGTTGTTAACTATATTAATAATAATAAAAATAATAGTAGTATATATATTCTTTTAGCAAAAGGATATGTCGTTCAGATGCTATATTTTTCCACTTCTTTCCAAAGCCAGAAGAAATGTATAGACGTTATAGGGTTTATTTTCATTTATTGTCTTGTTTCTTTACAAATTCACTATATTAATGTATAAAAATTTGGGGTGGGCTTTAGAAAATATCATAAAAATAATAATTATTTTTTCTAACAAAAAAAAGAGGTAATATCCATCGGCTTAATGCGAATTTTATCAAAAGAACGATACATAAATGCGATTTTTTAATAGTCCAAAATAATTGTATTTTTTTTAATAATTGTCATTAATAGATCCATAATTGCTTATATCCTTCTTCTTTTAAGAAATATATAATCATAGTTTTAGGTCCACAAACCTTTTTATTTATTTTTATAAATTTTTATTTTCAAAATTAATAATTATTATTTAGCTTTTGATTTAGATACAGTAAATTTACATTTTAATTAATTTAAAATCTTTAATTTTTTTCCCCTTATAAATTAGGAATAAAAATATGCTCAATAAACTACTTATTAGCCTTTTTCTATTGGTAACTCAAAAAAGAGTCATCAATTTCGCTCTGGTTGCTTTTGTTCCAACCGAATCCCAACAGATTCCCAATATAAGTAAAAATTTAATTCTTGGATCTTAAAAAAAATATATAACCTCTCTCTAATTTTTATTCTTTTTAAATTATACTAAGTGATATTAGCTATTTTTTTTTTAAATTGAATTTGGGGTAAAAATATAAACAAAGCATTTTTAAAAATTCACGAAATTTTTTTTTGAAAAGCCAGTGTGAGGCAGGGATTTATTTGAGGGGACTGACCCATAAATATAAATATGATAAAATTAAGGCCCAAATAATCAACACATGTTTTTATATTATAATATATTTATATTAAATTAAGATTATGATACTCGGGAAATTTATAGGACCAGACAGCCGAACCTTTCATCCCACATTATGTGTCTAATCTTGAAATGTAATTATAATAAATCCTTTAAAAAAAATATGTTTATTTGATTTATAAATTTAAGGTTTGGCTGTATGGGTAGCTTTATTATAATAAATACTTAATGTGTTTTGTCTATTAATAAATGCATTTTTTAAAAAGTTAAACTAAACTTGTATCTCGCCTTATTAAGATATTACATTTTTGTATAGCAGAAATCAAATTTCTAAAAAAAAATATAGTGTACAAAATCTTTTAAAAATATTATTTTTATATATGATTTCTCAGGTGATACCAAGCATACAAGGACCAATTACCATCAACAAACTATGCAGAAAATTGATTTTAACTCAGACTCTAATCCAATTGAATTCAAGAACGTTGATTATAGGTTCAAAATGAAAAAGGTCAACACAATTTCACCAATCATTCCTTCCACTTATATCACCATATCCAACACATTAGCATTGGGCACCCTGGTGGATTTAAAAGAAAGCCATGGCTTGAAACGATTATTGAAAACATCGTCAAATACTTATATTCAATACCAAGGCCAAAATAATGGCAACAAAAAGACAGCGAGAATATTATTCGATTGTTCACCAATCGAACATAATTTTAAAAAGATTTTAAAGTGTCCTCGCAAGTCAATTGATAACTATGGCTACTCTAATGACTACGATGATTCACATAGAAACAGTTATGTCTCTTCTAATGAATTTGACCAAAATGTGCCATTTTGGAAGAGAGGGGATATCGTTTTATATCTCGGTAGTCAAGCTGACAAAACTAATTATAGAATGCCCACGAATTATCCAAGAACTCTTAATAAAGTGTTAAACATCATGATGTTGGTAGATGTACGGCCTCATTTAACCAGAAGATTTAATTGCCTGATGGAAGCGCTTAGAGTAAATAGATTTATATGCGGTACCTAAATGAAAACTTAAACGGGGGAGTGAAGGGGGTGGGGTGTATCCATAGTTTTTCAGTGGGTAAGAAGAGAAGTATAGTTGGGTAATTTCCAAATGTCTACTAATTCGGCTCAATCTTCAGAGGCTTGCCAGAGAAAATTCTTTAACATTAAGGCGTTTTAATTTTTATTAGTTTCTTCTAAATTTGAGCTGCTATCTTTTTAACAAAAACCCCAAGGCCAAAATGAGAGTTTTCGGCTAATAACTTGGTTAAGCCGGCTAAAAATTTGCTTAAACGGCTAAAAATATAGTAATCAACTATAGTAAGAAGTAAGAAAACGGGAAGGGAAAAGGAGATAGGCTTGTTTTCTCCAAATTATTTTATCTCGTGAAGTTGCCTTTATCACAGAATGATTGATAGTTTATTTAAACAAAACATTTATAGGTGGCAATTACGTTTTTAAATTGTATATATGTATATAACAAAAATCAAGAACGTGATTTATTCAAATTTTAATGCTATAAACATTCTTTATAAATAAGGAATCGATAGAAGTAATTGATTGTTCCTTCGAAATCGGCACCAGATCGAAAGTTAGCATTTTGCCATTCGGTGGTAACACTTATGAGTGGATCGTCCCGATTAAATCAGGCATTTCTATAGACTTTATAAACACTCGTATCGAACAATATAACCATAACCAGAGCATGCGTACTATACATTACAAGAAACAATATCACGAGGATAACTTATGTAGTACAACTTAATAAAATTAAAATTTTCTGCAAAATAAAATATTTAAAATTTGGTCAACATTAGAATACTCGATATGGTGAAAAAAATATTATTGCCTTTCATTTTTTTAATTTTCAAAAACCCTTTTTAGTCTCGATTTCAAAAAAGGAAATACTCGTTTATGTTTTTTTAGGAAAATTGACTAATCATAGGTTCATTAAATTATAAGGGTGATAAAATAATCCTAAATTGATTGCTTTAGTATAAGTTCCATATAAAGCCTTGATGAAGCGTGATGCGTAAATTTTGTCCGATTTTTATGACATAAATAATTGCACAAGGGGGACTTTATAGAGGAACATAACATAAAAATTTTACTTTTTGGATCGCAATCTACAATAAAAAAATAAAATTGATTCAGACAGAACTGCGAACTCGATCTGTAAGTCAGGGTTTATTGGGCTAATTTTGCAGGCAACCAAAATAAATCCAAAAATAAAAAGCTAATAAAAAACAACCATTTGATTTATTCCCTTAATTGTTTTTCTTTCTAACACAGGCGGAGGATCTAAATTGCAAATAGCATTGATGGACATTATGTCGCGATTTCAATTTGATATACAGAATTCCAATTCTTTCGCATTCAGTAAAAATTACGGGCTAAATACCAATCTGATCCCCAAAACGCAGGAAAAGAATATTTTGGTCTTATTCACAGATGGAAAGTTTCAGGATTCGGAGCTTGAAGATATCACTCACATTATAGAGAGCCTGAAACAAAGTTAGAATGCTTTGTTTTAAACATATTGAAAGATCTTATACTCACAAATAACCTTTTTTTTTAATCAAATCATTTCCCACTTCGTATTCCTATAAAATTTGTTTAAAAAAAATTCACCAAATTAGCACAAGAGATTTTGATCGAAGTTTATATAACATACAATATTATAAATAGGATATTATATAAAGTATTATAATTCTTTTGACGATCTCATATTTTATTTGTTAATTTATTTATGAAAGATTTTAATATTCTAATCTCATAAATAAAATATATACAGGGTTTTCCATACAAAAAATTTTAAAAAAAGTCCGTTCATAAAAGAAAAAAAATCCCAATTTTTTTAAAAAAAGTCCAATCAGACAAGGAAAATGGTCAATCAAATAAGAAAAAAGTCTGATCTGTCAATCAAAAGAGGAAAAATACTATTCAAAAGATGAATTTTTGGTTGTTTTTAATTTTTTTCCTATCTCTTAATTTTATGCCCCTTTTAATATCTTTTTTTTGATTTTCTCTTTCACTCCTCGTTTTAAATCATTCCTTATTCATTCTTTATTTCATTGGGATTGCCAGGAAAATTCCACATGCCAGGGTTTGTAGCCCCCAGATTTTAAAAAAATTGATATGTTCCAGCCCGAATTTCTAGATTATGTATTTTAATTCTATCAACGTTTAATATTATGGTTAAAAGATTTAATTTATAATATAGCGTGGATCAAAATTTAAAAAGGGAAAATGATTTAAAAAGTGACAAAAAAAATATATAACTGAAATTAAAACTTCCCAATTGAAATTAACGTTAAAAAAATTAAGAAAATTACAAAAATAGGTTTAGGACATAAAACTAAAAACTCCGTAAAAAGTTAGTAAAAAAATTAAGAAAAAAATTAAAAATAACTTAAATTAAAGAAATGACAAATTTTAAGAATATTTTTTTGATTGTAACTTTTCACTTCCCAATATGGGACTTTTTCCCTTTTGATCAGGCTTTTTTCCCCTTAAATCGGACCTTTTTCTTTTTTTGATCGGACTTTTTCCTTTTAATGAATGGGAAAACCTGTAAATTAATGAAATTTCAAGAAAAAAATATTATTAGGACGTCAAGCACCATATTCTAAAACAAGATACTTCATGAAACGTATAATTATATATTCAACGATTTTTTTAAAAAAAATTAACTAAATTTTAGACTTCAATATGCACGTTGAGTCGGTGGTAATATCAGATAAATACGATTATTCCAATCTAGAGAGGCTCGTATCAGAACCCAAAAAGGACAATTTGTATTTTTATGACAAATGTAATTCTGACCAGTGTCGCGACATTTACAACAAATAATTTGTTTTACATTTTTTTTTTGTTTATTTTAGTTTTTATGTAAAAGTATATAAATTAATTTTAACTGATTTCCAGTCAATTTTTTTAATAAATAAAATAATTTATTGTCTACTTTTATTAGAGGTGATTCTTATTTATAGAGTATAGTTGGGTAAATATTTTAAAAACCTACAAACACAAGTTTTTACTGTAAAGTATAACCTCAGTCTGGAATTTTTTTTTTAGAAAAGATAGATAAAATTTGAAGAAAGAGGGGAAAAAATTAACTAGTCCTATCTTAATGCTTAGCGCATTTCCTTCGACATGCGCATTCTGTAGATTGAGCCGAATTGTTCGCCGATTACCAAACTATATTTTTGAATAAAGTGATAGGATAATGAATAATATAAATAAATGATTTGCCCTAACTATCATCGTAAATTTGTCCACTTTTCTGATTGATTCATTTAATAATTGTAAATTAGGATTATATCTTAAATATTGTTAATATTGCTTGATATTATCTGATATATTAAATAAATGCATAACTCTATAATAATTGCCTGCATAAAATAAGTATCTGGACGAAAATACGATCAAAGTAGGCTCTCCCAAAAAAATGAATTGTTTTATAACAAAAAAAAAGATACGCCTTAAAAGATTTGAAAAAAACTTATATTAATTGTGTTTATTAAAATATAAAAATTATATATAACATAATTTACAAGTTTGTTAATTATAATAAACGAATTAAATGTATACATAAATATATATATATAATAGGCATTCATTAAATAAATTGGTCCAAATTTTGGTATAATCTTTTTCAAGCCATCTTTTGATTTCTAAGAAAAGGAATGGAATTTTAAAATAAATATTGTGGCCGAAAGGTTTAGTTATGATGACTAGTGAGTTTATATTTTAAAACATGCCAATTGATGAACGAGGGCGTTGGGTTGGCATAAAAACTAATTCTATAACAATTATAAACCCAGAATTAAATTGTTATCTGTAAAATTTGTAGTTATGTTATTATTAGCCTTACGATTTTCTGGGTGATTACGTGAATACATATAAATTCCTATAACTATGGCGAATAGTAGAATGAAAAAAGAAGATATAAAAAACGGGTTCAAGGGCAATGGTATAATTTTATCTTTGGCAGTTCTTCGACGTTTTTGATTTTGGGTAAAATTGGCGTTTCTTTCCTCGCGGGCTAATTTTTCTTTAGTCTCCCTTTGAGAACTTATATATTTTTTTATGAAAAATAATTTGTTAATTTGACAATTGATAGATATAATTTAATGAGTTCATGGATGTGTTTATTTAATAAAGAAAAATTGATCTCATAGATTTTAAAAATCGATCAGTTGTTAAATCATGATCACACTATGAATACAACTTAAATGACTTAGCAATTAAAATTATATATGTATAATAGGCTGTGCCTATATTAAAAATGCATTCAAAAATATCAGATCGGGCCGATATTTTTTAAAAACCCATCCGATATATTATATGTTATATATCTGCAACAAGAAAATGATTTTAAAATATCGAGCGAGTCACATTCACCTGGTGTTGTATGATGGCTCGATTTAGCCAATTTTCAAAACCGGTTAACTCAAGATTTTGGCCAATAGTAATTTATTCAAGCTTAATGATTTTGCCCACAGATGGCAGAAAGGTTTAAACTTATATTGGCAAAAATTTAGAGGCATAGGCAATAATATTTTGGCTAAAATAATAGACCTGTTTAACATCACTACATCACCCATAAATATTGCAAATATTTATGAGATTATTAACTTTTGGAGAAAAAAAAATAAAATAAACTTAATAATTCGAAAGTTAGTTGATTTTTTTTAAAAATAAAAAAAATTGATATCTTTATGACATTAGTTCAAAGATAGTTGGTAAATAAAAATCAATATATATATCGGATCGGGTTTTTAGTATCGGAAAAATCGAATCAGTAAAGAATCTGTGGATGAAAGAATAATGACCAAATTTCCTTTCCATTAATGCCTTATGTGGACTACTATGCTTAGTCAATAATATTTTTAGACCCGTTGAGAAAGTCAATGTGGAACGAGTTATATCGAATAGAATATACATACGAAAGGGAAGAAAAGAGTTTCTGTGTGGTAAGGTTGGCAATTAGTTTAGTAAATACAATTTTAGGTTTTAGGAATAATTTTATAATTTTTGAAAGGGAATGTTTTATGAAAAGAAAACTATTAATGATTAAATATAAGTTGTTTTGAAATATTAAAATATATTTTGTAAATTAAATTTAAGGTAATATGAGTATATAAATTTCCAAACCATCTATCCGCGTAGGCCTTCCTAGCGCTTTCCATCTTAACAGACGGGAAAAGAACCATGCTTTGGCAGGCTCTACTTAACACTCCTTCGAGTCCTTCCTCCCCATCCATCCCAATCTGAGAAAGACAGGACATCAACTGACTATGTATCACAGCCGGGTCGGAGATCTCTTCTTGGTTCTCCGTGAGATCCTTCGGTGGTATATTCATGTCATTGTCCAATAGGTCGTCAATCGTGTCTCTAATTGACTCAGCATTGACCTTACAAAAATTTAGATTCGTATTTAATAAACATATTATCTTTTCAGCTGTAGCAATTAAAATTATATATAAATATATCTTTATAATAATTCGATAAAATAAAGTTTAGACCAAAAAAATTTCAGGAAATCACGTGATCGCTATCTAGTTTTGAAGCCGACTTACAGCAAAAAGAGACGTTAGTAAAAAAAATGATCGAGATTAGCTTAAGCTTGAATATTTTTGGGCAACATTTGAAATACAATGAAACGAGTGTCATTAACAAATATAAGGGTAAACAAAGTAAGATTTTATCTTAATTTGATACATATTGAAATTAAATATGGACAAGCAATTAATTAAGATTAAACGTCATGTTTAAATAATAAAAATAAATTATATTGTAAATATATTAATTTATGATGAAAAATGAAAATTATTTTTTGATCTTCTTTGAGAATGCTCAAGTAAGATTTTTGATTAAATTTCATCTAAAATTATAAATCCTTTTTTTAAAAAAGCCTTTTTAATATTTAAAATTTTTTTATAATTTCTTAAATGTAATCTATTTTATATCCATTTATTTCGATAAAAATATGATAATACTATAAACTTTTATAACTTCTTGTTCCTCGAACTCAATGATGGTACCTTTTTAGAACATAAAAGAGTTAAAATTTAAATTATTAACACAAATCAATTATGAGGATTACCTAACTAATCAGTTGTCCGCATAACCCAACTCCAAATAGCTTTGCATGCGATTGAAAAAGTTAGTAAAATCATAAGGAATAAATTCATGTAAGAGTTGAATTATATTCCCAACAATTTCATCCCATGAATTAGGGCGAGGATTGATTGCTCGGTATTTATTTTTCAAGACACCAAAAAAATTCTTGATTGGATTTAGCTGAGGTTAATATTGTGGTAGGCATTAAATCCTACTTTTATAAGCATCAATAAGATGGCTTCTATGGATAGATGCATTATTCATTGCATCCGGTGGTAAGATACTAATAAGCTCTGTCATAAAATGACGGAATAAAACCCCATTCTTTCAATTATTTTATAATGGATTACCACTCCAATGCCAATTGTACAAAGTATGCTTACATTTTTACCCTTGGAGAATGGGATTTTTATTATTGGACGGACATTGTATGGCGCCCAGTTGTAGATTGGTACTACAATATGCAAGTTTATTCCAGTTTCATCTAAGAAATATAAGTTTTCTCTTAGGATATTTAACTTTACACAATAGATTTGACGAATATTAATTGCCCCGGTAGTATTTTTTTTATCAGGCTCCTTGCCAGCTCTTTTTTTCAAACCAAGGTATATTTTTAATATATTTACTAATAATTATTTTCGTTTTTGGACTACCAGGGGACAAATTTTCTCTGGATAGTAAGAGTGTTATTTTCCATTCATAAGCTAATGATGTATCTTTCTTACTACCTCTTTTTTGAATAGTGTATTCTTTTGGAGGATCTCCATTTATTTTAGGAATATGTCGCGTCTAAATTTATGAACCGATGCCGTAGATATTTTAACGTATTTTGCAATATCTTTGATTTTAATTTGTTGTTTTAAAGGCATTGATAACATTTTAGTAATTATATCCATTTTTTCACTGCTTCATAATTTGTGTATTCTTTTTGGTCTTTGAATTCTCGACAAAGATTGGGAGTTTTCATTTTCATTTAAATTGGAAAAATTAGTATTACTATTGGAAAATAAAAATTCTATATTAAACATTTTTTATTTATTAATTTAGAAAAATTTTAAAAAATTTATAAATATTTAAACACATTTTTTTTATTTTAAATTAAATTTTCAACATAATTTCTTTTTATATTTTAATGTGACGTTTAATCTTAATTAATTTCTTGTCCATATTTAATTTTAATAGTTATTAAATTAAAATCTTAATTTGTTTACCCCCTTTTATTGTATATTTAATAATAACACTCGACTCGTTCCATTATAATCACTAATATAAGAATAAGAAGATTTAACTAAGTTGCAAGAACACTAAAATCAGGATATTGCGCTGTTTATGCATAACGGTTCATTTACATTTCCGGTTTTAGTCTAAAATTTTAAATCGGGTTCGTTCTGGGTTAGGAATTTACATCAGCTAGTTGTTCGTTTTTATAAGTATGTATTGGTTTTTAAAATAAATTAATTACAATATATATTTCTTAATTTGATCAATAACAATATTAAATTTAAAAAATTTTAAGAACTTTTAAAAACCAAAAAAAATTAGTAAATATTTAAAGTTGATTTTTTTGGTTTTATTTTCAAAACGAATTGGAAAATAACAAATTAGGTATGATAATCCTGTTAAGGAATAAAAAATTTCTCAGGAAACTATAATTGAGGGAAATTTCCCGAGAAATTTTGGGGAAAAACGGGAAATATTCTTCAAAAAATTATTTTACATGTCAATATTGATTTTTTTTTCATGTTACTATTAATATATTATTTAAACAAATATGATACAATTTCAATTATTCAATTTGTTATCTTCATTTGAAACGATTCCAGATCTCTAAAATCGAGCAATTTGTCATTTATCTCGCAACATCGAAATCTATGCATCCAGAAAATCGGTTTATAACATCATACTCTTAACAACAATTTCATTGTCTTTAAAATTAACTCCGCAATGGTTAAGTATATGAGCAAGGTAATGTATGTCCCGACAACATAAAATTTTCCTATTCTTTTTATAAATTGTTCAATCTCTATAATTTTCTTCCATAAGAGACTTCCCTAATATGGATAAATTCATGATTAACGTCAGATAAGTTTGATTAGTCGGCTTCGTCTTCCTCTATTTGTGTAAGAATACTTTATAAATTTGCATAGATGTGCAAAATCATTTTAAAAACTTCATTATCAAGAAGATTAAGTCTCTTATCTCTAAAAAAATATGGAGTATTGCAGCAAAATATCTTTATTTTTTAACAACTATTAATTATCATAACTATACAGTAAAAGAGTTTGGTGGGCTAAGAAAATTAAAGGAAATAATCATATTTTTACCTTTAAATAGATGTTTTTCTTTAAGTGTGTAAAAGTAATTTTACATATTTAATATTAATTTGGGCTTTTGCTACCAAAATTTAAATTGGCAATATTTTATTTGCTAGATCCTTTAAAAGCAAATTAGGCCCATGAGATGCAGCAAAATTAGATATTTAATTCTCACAAGTGTTCATGCTTTCTTCATTAATTGCATTATGGAGGAGATTGCCTCGTCAATAAAGAGTATGGATTACGGAAAGGCTGCATGTATGGATGGCATTCCCATCGAACTATATGCGGCAGGTGGAGTCCATATGTACAGCGTAGTACAGAGAAACTTCAAACGCATATGGAATAGCGGATCCCGAGAAAGAATCCACTGGAAGATAGCAAACGTCTGTGCTATCTACAAGTGTAAAGGGTCCATAACTGAGCCTAGCTCATATCGCCCGATATCATTGTTAAATGTCGACGGAAAAATATTTACCGGAGCTATTGCCGAGAGGCTAAGACATGTCGTAGAGCAGCAAGTAGCCAGCAGACAATGCGGATTTCGGCCAAAAAGAAGCACTTCGGACTTGATCCACATTATTAGAAGGATTCAGGAGGAGTGTCGAATTGCGGACCGGAATGTCATCTCCCCACTGTTTGTCGATATAGAGAAAGCGTTTGATAGCGTCCCTTATAAAGCTCTTCTCGATGTTCTGAAGATTTATGGTTGCCCTCTTCACTTGGTAGCCATAATGAAAGAACTTCATGAGGGAAACACGGCCCGGGTCTCTCGCTTCTGCGAGACCTCGGAACCCTTCAACGTCCTCAGGGGAGTCCGACAGGGGTGCAGAATAGCGCCGTACCTATTTTTGATATTCATGGACGCTTGTCTAAAGGCCTTGGATCAAAATCTTCGGTGTATAGGTAGTGGGTTGCTGTTAATGCCTCGAGTGGGAACAGTTAGCCAGTTAACGCCGGCTAGTCGATATAAGACATCTGGAATATGCTGATGATGTCGTCTTTTTTGGCAACGACGTCGCGGTTAACACTCAGCTGTGTGTTCGCCGAGATCCTTGCTAGATTCGGGATCACTATCTCAGTGGCAAAGACCCAACTGTTTAATCTGGCAGGGCGGAAGTTGTCGGGAGACTACTCCCAGTCACTCAAGGAAAGCTTTGCCTACCTCGGTTCCCAAATCGAAGCAATGGGCGGAACCGGAATTGAAGTCTCCAAGGACACACCAAAAGGATCTTCGGTAGACTTAAACCTCTATTTATAGACTCTTCTTTAAGTGTCCTTTCGAAAAAGAAGCTTTTTTCATCTACGGTTCTTCCTTCGCTCTTTTACGAAGCAGAAAGCTGGAGCACAGTTAAGAGAGACGAAGAGCGAGAAGCTTTTGTTAACACGTGTTTAATGGCGATGTTAAATGTCCCCAAGGAGGCCCATACGAAAGTCGAGGTACTACGTACTCAGTAAAAAATACCTTTCGCCAGAGACTATATAGCTAAACGACTGATTTGGTTTGGACGACAGGTGAGAGGGGAAACATCCTCTCTCTGTAAAATGTCAACCTCCAGTTCGGTCGGGTTAGTCAAAATTAGTTCTCGAGCGCGGTGTAGATGAGAAAACTGTCTAGATAAAGATCTAAAATGGCTTATCGTTAACGGTAGCCAAGCGATCGAGGGGTATGTTCTACTATCGACAGGCCAAGTGCAATTCGTTGGCTGATTTCGTAGAAATAGCTTTGCTGACGGAAGACATGGGTATGAAACACTTCGAAAAGGACACCCACACCCCGGTGCGGATTACAGGACCCATCACCTACGTTTCTTGCTCGCACCCGGGATGTGCAGTTACCTTTGCTAACGCGAAGAATATGAAGAAGCATTTAAGGTTAACGCATATGCCCAATTCTATCGACAGTCAAGGATTCGACTGTACTCATGAAGGGTACTGTAAGACCTATAAGACCAGGGCCTGGCTTGAACGGCACAGTAAAAAGTGTCATTCAACTAGCGTCTTCCAACCAGCGGATAATACGAACATAGGTCAAACACGGACCCCGGTGGAGTCGAAGCTGCCCACCTGTCATATAAATAATTTGTTCCCTCACGGCGTATTGTGGAAATCTCAGTTCCTCCGGAACGGCTTGTACTGTTGTCCTTTGGACGGTTGTAACAAGAAAGTCAGAACGTATAAGGGAATTGAGAACCACTGTTACGCTTGGCACGGTTATTCGCTCCGGAATAACTGGGGTGGTACTGGTAGCGATTAGTCGAATGATGATTTAAAACTACTAAAAATGATAAAAAATGCTATCGAAAAAAGATCAAAAATAATTATATTATATGTAGTGATAGTCGCTTTAGAAGCGACGTGCATTTTATTATATGTAGTGATAGTCGCTTTAGAAGCGACGGGCATTTGATATATTTAGACAAATTATAAAATGAAGCGGGTTAGACGCCGAAAAAATAACCCAAAAATATTCATAAAATAAAGTCATTCGATCGAGATCCGGAAGTGTTATTTAAATGATTTACTAGTTATAGGAATTTTTAGACGAGATTGCGCGAAGTGGTGGGTTACCTTTGATATATGGAAGAGCGAATCACCGTCAACAATGAAGGCAGTCGCTACTACATATAATAAAATGTACGACGCTTCTAAAGTGCCTATCACTACATATAATAACATGCACGTCGCTTCTAAAGCGACTATCACTACATATAATATAATTATTTTTGATCTTTTTTCGATAGCACTTTTTTATCATGCTTTAGGAGTTTTAAATCATCATTCGACTAATCGCTACCAGTACCACCCCAGTTATTCCGGAGCGAATAACCGTGCCAAGCGTAACAGTGGTTCTCAATTCCCTTATACGTTCTGACTTTCTTGTTACAACCATCCAAAGGACAACAGTGCAAGCCGTTCCGGAGGAACTGAGATTTCCACAATACGCCGTAAGGGAACAAATTATTTATATGACCGGTGGGCAGCTTCGACTCCACCGGGATCCGTGTTTGACCTATGTTCGTATTATCCGCTGGTTGGAAGACGCTAGTTGAATGACACTTTTTACTGTGCCGTTCAAGCCAGGCCCTGGTCTTATAGGTCTTACAGTACCCTTCATGAGTACAGTCGAATCCTTGACTGTCGATAGAATTGGGCATATGCGTTAACCGTAAATGCTTCTTCATATTCTTCGCGTTAGCAAAGGTAACTGCACATCCCGGGTGCGAGCAAGAAACGTAGGTGATGGATCCTGTAATCCGCACCTTACTCAGGGTGCGGGTGTCCTTTTCGAAGTGTTTCATACTCATGTCTTCCGTCAGCGTATTTCTACGAAATCAGCCAACGAATTGCACTTGGCCTTCGATAGTAGAACATACCCCTCGATCGCTTGGCTACTGTTAACGATAAGCCATTTTAGATCTTTATCTAGGAAGTTTTCCCATCTACACCGCGCTCGAGAACTAATTTTGACTAACTCGACAGAACTGGAGGTTGACATTTTACAGAGAGAGGATGTTTCCCCTCTCACCTGTCGTCCAAACCAAATCAGTCGTTTTTTAGCTATAAAGTCTCTGGCGAAAGGTATTTTGTACTGAGTACGTAGTACCTCGACCTTCGTATGGGCCTCCTTGGGGACATTTAACATCGCCCTTAAACACGCGTTAACAAAAGCGTCGAGTCGCTCTTCGTCTCGCTTAACTGTGCTCCAGCTTTCTGCTCCGTAAAAGAGAGAAGGGAGAACCGTAGATGTAAAAAGCTTCTTTTTCGAAAGGACACTTAAAGAAGAGTTTATAAATAGAGGTTTAAGTCTACCGAAGATCCTTTTGGTGTGTCCTATACGATTGGAAACTTCAATTCCGGTTCCGCCCATAGCCTCGATTTGGGAACCGAGGTAGGCAAAGCTTTCGAGTTGAGTGACTGGGAGGTTTCCTGACAACTTCCGCCCTGCCAGGTTAAACAGTTGGGTCTTTGCCACTGAGATAGTGATCCCGAATCTAGCAAGGATCTCGGCGAACACACACAGTTGAGTGTAAACCGCGACGTCGTTGCCAAAAAAGACGACATCATCAGCATATTTCAGATGTCTTATATCGACGTCATGTTTAATAGCCGGCGTTAACCGACTAACTGTTCCCACTCGAGGCATTAACCGCAACCCACTACCTATACACCGAGGATTTTGATCCAAGGCCTTTAGACAAGCGTCCATGAATATCAAAAATAGGTACGGCGCTATCCTGCACCCCTGTCGGACTCCCCTGAGGACGTTAAAGGGTTCCGAGGTCTTGCTGAAGCGAGAGACCCGGGCCGTGTTTCCCTCATGAAGTTCTTTGATTATGGCTACCAAGCGAGGAGGGCAACTATAAATCTTCAGAACATCGAGAAGAGCTTTAAAAGGGACGCTATCAAACACTTTCTCTATATCGACAAACAGTGAGAATGACATTCGGTCCCGCAATTCGACACTCCTCCTGAATCCTTCCTAATAATGTGGATCAAGTCCGAAGTGCTTCTTTTTGACCAAAATCCGAATTGTGTGCTGGCTACTTGCTGCTCTACGACATGTCTTAGCCTCGCGGCAATAGCTCCGGTATCCGTCGACATTTAACAATGATATCGGGCGATATGAGCTAGGCTCAGTTATGGACCCTTTACCCTTGTAGATAGCACAGACGTTTGCTATCGTCCAGTCTGACAGGATTCTTTCCCGGGATCCGCTATCCCATATGCGTTTGGTTTCTCTGTACTACGCTGTACATATGGACTCCACCTGCCACATATAGTTCGATGGGAATGCCATCCGTACCGACAGCCTTTCCGTAATCCATACTCATTATTGACGAGGCAATCTCCTCCATCGTAAACGGTTCATCAAACTCGTAGAAAGTCTGTTTGATTAGGACGTCCACTTCGAAGAAGGCGTTTTCGTTTTTCGTAAGGTATACAGCGGAGTAATGTTGCCTTAATTTTTCCACATCCACACCGTTAGACATTCGATCTTTTGTTTGATACTGGCCCCATCTGTTACACTTTTCTAGGAGAGTCGAGATAGCGCGCTTCGCCTCCCAAAGATCATTGCGATCTAGCATTCCGTTGATAGAGGTGGACTGTTTCGAAAGCCAATCTCCTTTTTGGCGCTGTGCTACCTTTTTCTCCTTGTCTAGTTTTCGATAGGCCACCAAGTCTTCTCGCTTCCCGCCCTCGGCTGCGCTATGCCTTAACCGATTTTTCAAAGAAATCATCGGTCTTAGCTCACCAGCGAGGAACCATCCAGCACTTACTTTTGCCACACAGCAGCTTTCTCACCATGCGGTAGGCCGAGCGAATTTTCTTCTTTAAATCAAGACACCTCTCTTCCGTAGTATAGGTATCTTCGTCTAATGGTAGCGATGTCCGAATCAGACTCTGATACTTGCTCAATGTCTCTTTGTCGTTAACGAAATTTCTAAGTTCTTCGGTACGGTATCTCGGCGCCGACTTAGCTGGACAAACGACGCGTTCCGGTTTCCTGGCAAGCTTCATAGAACCAAAATTTGCCTGGTCGCCTTTAATAGTACAGACAACCAGTTTGTGGTCACTATGAAAGCCAGAAAAGTTAACCGACTTGACATTTTGTACCCATTTGGCAAGCCGGGTTGGAATAAGGAAGTGGTCTAGGATGAAAACATCCTTTAGGATGCGTCCACGTTGTCTTTTGTGACGCCTTCCGTTTATAGAAAGACGCCTCGACGCGCAGTGAAAACTTCCGGCAGAGATTGACCATTCGCGCGCCGTTATCCGTCGTCGGCCGCTTTTTCCGTACCGTATGAACCCCAAACAATTTCGTAGACTCCATCAACATAGCACTACCGAAGATATCGTGTCCGATGTGCGAATTGAAATCGCCTGCTACGACATGCGGACGCGTGTCTGCCCCTAGGAGTTTCGACAGAGAGTTATAAAATTCATCCTTTTTTTCACTCTCCGCGTCATTAACAGGGGCATACACGGAGTATAGCTTGACCAGCGAGTCAAAAGGCTTACTGCTATACTTGCTACGCGTGGTGAGACGGGAGTGAACGTCACTTCCGCCTCCTTACGTTTCTCCACGAGAAAACCAACGCCCTCCTTCCTACCAGCTCCTTCATTACTACCAGAGTTATAGAGGATATGGCTTTCCATATCGCTAACTACATTTCCTTCAGTGGCGTAGCTAGGAATTTTCCTTAGAAGTCCATACATAACAAATCATAACCATATCTTCGATAATATATAATAAATATATTTTTTAAATGCATCAATAATATGTTATTATAATTTAGTAGATTATTCTCAATGACTTTATAATAATACTATCCAGAATAATTTCAATAGTAATATAATATCCTTCCACAAACATCAAAACTAGAAAAATATAATTCATATAAAATCACTTCTAAGTCTTTTGAACGTATAATCTCCAAAAAAATTTTGCTCTGGGGAGGGGTCCAAACCCGAAAACCACCCCCATGCTTCCGCCACCTGATTTCCTTCAATGTATGTCTCTTGGAGACATAAGACGCTGACGCCCTGGCGCTGCGCCTCGAAGACTAGGTCGAGAAGACGTAGAGAGTTATTCACCCCTCTCACGTTCCACGAACATATCTTTACAACGGCTTTGTTCGGGCCGTTCCTTCCGCCAGGCTTCGGTGTTGGTATCATTTCACTTATACCTAAAACGAATTTGTTATTCGATATTCGTTATTCGTATTCGAAAATTCGAATTTCGAATCGAATTCGAATAAAAATATATTATTCGTTGAATAATTTTTTATCTATTATTCGATCGAATTATTCGAGATTATTCGACTAAAATAATTTATAGTATTAATATATATTGGAAAATAATCATACTAAATCATATATTATTATTAGGAATTATTTGAAATTATTTCAATTTAATAAAATCTCCTAGTGGAAAAATGAAAATTGCGCCAAATTTTGAAACTCCATTTTAATTTATCTCATAATAGACCATTACTTTAGAAATTTCTTTTATGATAGAAATGGACGAAGAAGGTAATTTATATAACACATAACATATACAATTATAATAAACTGTTAATCCCATCACATCAAGAATGACGGGCAAACCTGATATTTCTCTTTCATTTGATGATGGAGAAATCATAAAATTTGACTTTTTGCCTAAAGTTTTTACCACTTTATTTGTAAAATATTGCTAATGCCGTGTTATCTAAAATGGCGAGGGACATATTGTCGATACAGGGATCTTCAACCCATGTGAGCGACTCTTTTCTGTTGGAGCTCATATGGTTACAAAATACAGAATGTCGTTAAAGGAGGAAACAATCCGAAAAACTTTATGTTTGAAAAAGTGGCTGTTGTCAGATTTATCTTCTACATTATAGATATGAATATTATATTGATTTTTCCACATTGTATATAAATATTTTATATGTATGCTTCTATTTTGTCTCACTAATAAAATTTGTTTTGTCTTTATCCTTAGTTAAATTTTACAAAATAAATTTTATAATAGATCTTTTTTAATTCATGGTAAATAAAATTTTCGAATCGAATCGAATCGAATATTCGACTAATCGAATCGAATAATCATTTTATTATTCATACGAATACGAATAATAAATTATTCGATTCGTATTTTTGTGATTAATTTCACTAATATTAATTTCATTTGCAACTTTAATCATGTTTTCTATCATATCTTGTTGTACTTTCATAAATGGAAGAGAGCAATTTGTTCGGTTACCCACCGGCTTGCAAGACGCAGTGGGTTTCTTTCTATCTCGGGACCTAGCTAACCGTAAAAAACTAGGCCTTGTTATTAATTAATCTATCATGGCTCGCTTCTTATCCGCCGATCGTGGCCCACCTTTGCAGGTAGGACCCCGTGGAAGTGGGCAAGTTATCCAAGCTCGCTTCTTAGCCGCCGACCGAGGCCGACGTTTCCAGGTTAGACCCCGTGGAGGTGAGCGAGTTTTTCACTTAGTTTTTTTAAATATTATAAATCATGCTTATCCTATAAAAAAAATAATTTAAAAAATCGGTATCAACCAGTTTGATCTAACCTATTTATAACGGTTCATTTTTATATTTTGGGGATATTTTTTTTATAACGGTTCGGAAAATTTTAACGATATATCTCAGTTTTAAAATAAGTATTAACCATTGCTTCATGGGTTAAAAAATCTTTGATTTTTGGCGAAGATATCAACTGAGCAGCACATAGGTAAAGAGGAGCCCTAGGATCTCGGGTAGCCACGAATACTTCGAAAACGCGAGAAGCCACTGCTTGATTGGGGTATATCTGCCTATGATTAACGTTATTGCATGAAGCAGTGTGGGATGCCCGGGCAAACCAAGTAATCATTTGGGGCAGACAGAACAGAGGCGGGTTTAGGTCCATTTTATTCTCCAAAAAAAGAGCAAGGCGTGGGTTTGAACAAGCTATTATGGGATAAGTGTAGGACAAGGCAAATTCTAAGCCCGAAGAACCTGTAGGACCAGTGAAATCTCTTGAATAGTTTTGGAAGAAATTAATTTGAAATTAATTTAGTTTTTTATAATTATAATTTTATTAAATATTGAGTTATTGTGACAACCAAACAGTAATCCTAGAAATTCTCAATATCTTTCAATTACTTCAAAAATTTGGGAGTGATTTGCTTCAAGATAAATAATGATGGCTTTTCTTCCGTTAGCACAAGAATAATTGTTATAGCTATATCATGATAACCTTGATAGTAATGTATATCATCATTTTCATACAAAATGCTCATTATGATATTTATGGCTTTGTTTTGCAACACCAAGCGTTCTGATGGGTCAAGTCCTATGATTAAATTAATTTTTTTTAAATAACATTTTTGAATTTATATAATTCATTCAGAAATCTACTTTCCTTTCCTTTAAGGTCAAAAAATTTTACACCCAGATTTTGGAGGAATTTAAGCTTGGTCCGGGATTTATGTAATTTGGCATTCAGAATAATTTTGGGCAGTATTTTGCCATTTATTTTAAGGTCGCAAATTAAATTTAATTATTTTTTTTTAAATAAAATTTTTAATCCTGGTCTAAATTTTGAAAATCATACCAGTTTTTGGCTAGTTCCATGCTGGGTTTCATAGCCTGCAGGTTTCTGATTTTAATAAATGTTTATCGGCCCAAAAGAAGCCAACTCATTTTTTTATTAGTTTTTTTTAACCCTGTATTGCATGTACTATGTTAGAATAATTTTTTTTGGCAAACTAGATTTTTTATTTCTCTCAGATACTATTGATAATCTCATGGCTCACTTTTTTAAAAAAAATTCTAAATTTCTTAGAAGATGAACGGTATGTGGATTTAAATACACATTATGCAATTAAGGATACAAATTTCCAATTATTTCCACAATAATTTTTATTGTACTTTAAACTATAAATATATATAATTTTATTTAAATACAACAAATATTAAAGGTTTGAACATTTTAATTTTCATGAAAATCTATAAAACAATTATTTGTGGGCGTAAAACATAAATATACACCACATTTTTTGCAAGATACTTTTGTTATAAATATGCATCCTGGCATTTTACATCTACCCTTCTTATCATTATATTTGGGCCAGTGAGCCGTGAGGTCTTTCCTAACCTCTTGAAGTGGTAAATATTGAGCTGGTCCTTTTTTACATTTTTCCCGATAACCAGTTTGAACTGATTTTCGTTTTGGAATATTGTTTGAAGTGCATTTGCCATATTTGCAAAGGACTTCCGCCACCGAAATTTTGAAATTGTACAAACTTAATCGATCCTTGCCTGCTATTGATATACTATTATAATCCCGTTTGTATAGCAACCAAGAATTTATAAGTAACATGTCGAATACATGAAATAAAATTCGATGGTACCATTTTCTTGATTTGGTATGAATTCTATATAATGAAAGTAAAGAATCCATAAGATCTACACCTCCCATTGATTTATTATAAACTTTAACAATGTTTGGACATTTTATCATTATTTTATCCTTTTTTTTCTATCATATCTTTCGCAATCGATAAGAGGATGTGCACCTACAAAAGTGCTCAATAAGGTCACAGCACGATTGTCGTGCCACTTCACTGAATTTAACTCAACCCCGTTTATTATTGTTTTTTTTGAAACAAAAAATCCTCGTCCTTTTTTTTTCAACTCCTTATCTGTTGGGAAGTTGATATTTGGTAGTCGATTACCTCTGACCGTGGCCGCGCAAAATATCCCTCTTTGAGCGAGTACGACTTGCAAGTTTGGTGAACAAAACCAGTTATCAAAAAATAATTTATAATTAATTTGCTGTGGTATATAAGAAATTAAACGTAGCACAGCATTGCCACTTGCTCCAACATCAGGCAATCCTTCCGCTGGTAGTATTTTCCCAGAGTATACTTCAAAATTATGGAGAAGGCCATCATCTCCGCATAGTAGAAAGACTTTATAGCCCCATTTTTTGGGCTTTTGGGGGTTATATTGCTTTAATCTGCTCATCCCTTTGTATGGAATTATTTGCTCATCTACGCAAATATTTTCCCCTATCGATAAAGATTTTAGTATATTATTGGTTATAGTTATCAAGGGTCTAATTTTATGAAGTGGGTCATGGCCCTCACTTCCAAGTGGAATAAATTTGTCATTATCATTTATATGAATGAATGATTTGATTTGTTCCCAGCGATTTAGGGTCATGACATCTGCCACCTTGGCCTGTCTTGTATTGGTGGCCCAGTAGAGACGTGCTCTGGGAAGTTTAATAATTGACATGTAAAAAATAATTCCTATAAATTTTTCTAATTCATCTATCGATAAATTCAAAGGTTTGTTGGAATTATATTGAATTGCATATAAATTTGATTCGTAAACAATTAGAGGTAATAAATCATTGAGATATGTATTATAATAATCCATTGGTTTTTTTACTTTATCAACCGTTGGGTTTTCTCCTTTCCACTTTGGAATAACTAACGGTAAATTAGTTAAGCAATTTTTCCAAATCATTTTTCTCACGATTCCTTTTTCATTATTTATATTTTCATCCTCTTCCGATTCATCACTCTCATTGAAATCTAGATATTTATAGATTATATAAGAGCATACATTTTAAATATACCTAAATCATTATTTTGGGTTGACAGAAACTTCCTCATCAGACGATTCACTTAAATTTGAATCTTCACTATCATTAGGTATGGTACCACAATTCATAATTCTAAAAATATAAAACTCAAATAAAATACCTTATTTGCATAATGTGTCTTTAAAGCAACGTATGATTATTACAAAATATAATTATCAAAAATAATAAATATATATAAAATAATTTCATAAACATTAATTTTTACCTTTTATTTATCTAATTTTAATGTTTTGAAATTTGTCAAATATATTATTTATCCTTTTACGATGTGTAGAAAATTGAGAAGAAAAATTTTATAAAAAAATAGCCATTTTTAAAAATAGGGTTTAATAAAATGCGAAATTAAAAATATATAATAGATCACGTGGCCCAAATTAAAATTCCAATCGAAGATATAGAATATGGCTTCAAATACACACCATGCAATTGATTTAAAATTTATTTATAAAATATTTATTATATAATTTGTGGTATGTGGCTTGAGATACACAGTATGCAATACAGGGTTAAGTGTTTTGGCCATGTCCAGGTCTGACTTATTTGTCACTTATTTCTGTTTGGTTTGGCCTATACTTTTACATCCTTTGAACTAGGACACTTTATTTTGGCTTATTTTTAGTTTTTGGTAACATTGTTTTTTTTAATTTTTACTTTTTAGACTTGTTTAGTCAAAGCCAGCAGTTTTAGTTGAATGAGGCACAGCCTTAGAGTTTAACTCTTCAACACTCTCATGGGGGCAAAAAGAGAAATGTTCTAAATGAGATTTTGATAAATCTCAATTTCATACTGACCCAATTCTGATTTATCTCAAAAAAATAATTATTATGTCATAAGATACAAACAAATCTTAAATTTTAAAAATACAAGAATAATTTTAATGTATACCATATTTTCTGTTAAAAGATGCTTAGGGGAGACCGGGGTAAAACGATAGCATTTTGCATATTTAGCATAAAAATTTTAAACAAGAGTCAAACACAACAAATTATAGATCAATGTGTAGCCCCATCTCTCTTCTACAAGATAAAAAAAAAGTGTAGCCCTCTACCTATAATATTTTAGGAGCTATGATTAGTTATGTAAAACTACTCATTTTCGCCATTTTACCCTGGGTACAGGGTAAAATGGATAAGCACTAGGGTAAAGTGGTTAAAATAATATTTGACACATATTTATTGTTTTATTTAGCAAATATTACAAATTTAACATTTATTTATGATTTTTATTTAAAAACTAATCGATACAATAAGGACATGTAAAATAATTATCATAATTAGCACATTTAGAATGTGCCCATTCAAGGCACATTGTACATTTTAGCCATTCATCGCCCTCCCGACTATTTTTATAGTTTATTACAAATAACACATAAACAATTATTTTTTGATATCTTTTTTTTTTCTCTGAATTAATAATTTTTTTTTATAAGGTGTAGATGTTAATATTTCTGAATTCTTTTTTTTAGATATTTTATCCGATGAAATATTGAATAATTTTGGAATAGGTATTATAGATGAAGGATTGAATACTTTATTATAATTTTTTGAGCATGATGGTAACATATCATGATAAGGTTCATCAATATCATCTGGAACATTTTCGTTCAATAATATAGATAAATCACTATCATTATTTTGAGTCACTGTAAGATTTTGAGTCACTCTAATATTTTCATCATTATTTTCAAATTCAATATTTGAGTTAGCATTTGAATTATTACAGCAGATATAATCTTGTTCTGTAAATATCTTTGGGTTTAAAGGAAATATGCCACATGCTAAGAACCATTTAATATATTATTTGATGTCACTGCCCTTGGTATTTCATTTTTTAACACTCCTGGAATATCATAAATCTGAAATTGTTGCCCCACATGATTTTTAGATTGAGCATTATTAAAATTATGAAATACAATATAATTTCAATTGAGCATTTTTATTAAAGTTACCAAATTAATAATATTTAGATTGAGCATTATTAAAATTATGAAATACAATATAATTTCAATTGAGCATTTTTATTAAATTTACCAAATTAATATTGATATTTAGATTGAGCATTATTAAATTTATGATATACAATATAATTTCAATTGAGCATTTTTATTAAAGTTACCAAATTAATATTGATATTTAAATTGAGTTATTAAAATTATGAAATACAATATAATACAAACAATATAATTTAATTACTTGTTTAGGCGTTAATCCCATAAATGACCTACTTGCTTCTAATATGTAGTCACACAATCTAGATTCTTCTTCATTTGTAAATATTTGTTTATGATGATCTGAACTTTTAATACCAATTTTACATCTCCTTCTCAACGTTGTATAAGGTATGTTAAATTTTTTAGCAGACAAATTTAATGAAGTATTATTTGTTATTTTATATTTTATGGCTTCATTTATTATATTTACATCTCTGTATATGGTTTTTCTTTTATAATTTCTCATTATTTGATTGGTACAATAAAAATTATAATAAATGAATTAATGAAAAATTAATGTGAATAATTTTATATTTTAACCGTTTTACCCATAACAGCTTTACCCCTAGGTGACATATATTATAAATATCGTTATTGCGTAACTTCTAATATAGCTAAAGATGTCAGATAAATTTTATTTTATAGCTAATACATTAAGGAACATGTGTGCCAAATTTTGAATCCTGAGGATATGTAAATTTTACTAAAAGCAAAATATACTAGAGAAGGATTTTTATATTTTTTTGGTAAAAAACAGTTTTTTGACAAAATATATAAAACCAGGTAAGTTTTTTAAAAGATGAACATAGGTAAGAAATTAGATATAAAAATACATCTTCACACCAAATTTAAGGTCTTTATACTCAATGGTTAAAAAGTTATTCGCGTTAACATTGTTACCCCGTCAATCGCTTTACCCCGGTCTCCCCTATTATTTTTTAAACCCCAAAATTAGTGACTTGGAGGTCAAAAATAAAGGTTTAGTCTGGATTTGAAAATGTAGATTATTTCAAAAAGAAAAATTAAAAATATGAGCAGTGAATAAATATTTAACACTCCATTATATGAATTTTTCTAACTGAAATATAATTTTAAATTTATTTTTAAAAAAATGAACAGTATTTAAGGTTTAAAAAATATATAAGGAATGTTATCATAATTAGAATTTTATTATTTGTATTTAATTAAATAGTGGTTTATATAAATTTGAATAGTTATGGAAAATAGTTTTTTTATATATAAAGTTAAATATTAAAATTTGATTATGAATACGACGAGATTATATGATGTAAATTTTAGTTGTATAAATATAGCGATAAAAAAAAGAATAAAAAATTTTTATAAATTTTTAATTTATAATTTATTTAATTACTATTAATATTATTTAATAAAGTAATTAGTAGTTAATTGATTTATGCTATTTTATTAGTATTCTCTAAATTCTAATATCAAACAAGGAAAATTTAAATTTTCGTGGGATAAAAATATTATTATACAACAAAGAAATATTTAAATTAATTTAAACTTTTTGCTAGAACTTGAAATATAGATATAAACTATTTGAAAGAGAATACGTTGCAATTTAAAATTGATAAAAATCTTTAATAATTTTTCAAAAATTTTTGATGCTGGCTATGCGCCTGACCAGGGTTTAACATTTGCTCAAAATTCAAAAATCTTCACAGATCGTTGCTCTTTTGAAGATCAAAATATGCGAAGATTTTTTCGCTAAAAAAAATTTTGAGCTTGCTCAAAGAAGATTTTTGAGCAAAATAAAAAATATTTTTTGTAAAAAAATCTTCTATAATTTTGAGAAAATATTTTGAGAATTTTATAATAAAATAAAATCTTTTGTAAGGAAATCTTTATTAAAATATTTTTGAAATTTTGATCTTAAAATTTTTTGGTAAATTCTTTAAAAATAAAATTTTTGATATATATTTTTTTTTATTTTATTATGTTAATGAAAATATTTTTTTTGAATAGGTTGTGAATGTGAGAATTGGTCATTATACCGACTGCATTTTTTTTAATATTTGGAATAAGTAATAGTGATTATTTTAAAAATGTAATGTCATAATTTTAATGTTTTATATTTAATGTAAACTATAAAAGTGACAATTGTCATAATACTCATCTCAGAACCTTTAAAAATAATTATAATTAAAAAAGGCTAGTTGAGCATGTTTTGAGATGGTTTCAGTGATTGTAAAGCATATAAAGGTGACAATTGTCATAATAACATATGTTTTAATTGGAAATAGAGAAAAATGATTATTTCAACATGAATTAATATAATGTGTAAACTATAAAAGTGACAATTGTCATAATATTCATAACAGAACCTATAAAAATAATTTTATTTTTAGGTATTAAATAGGCGAGAAAAAATTTTTTGAGCATGTTTCGAGATGGTTTTAATGATTGTAAAAATTGTCACAATCGTTATTTTTGAACTTTTTTAAAGCAAGTAGATAAAAATTTATTAAATATAAAATTAAATGTGGATGTACCATAGAGCAGTGACAATTGTCATAATCGTTATTTTTGAACTTTTTTGAATTTTTTTGAAGCAACAGAGTAAAATAATAAATTGTAAACATGTTAAATTGAAATTTAAATGTGGATGTACCATAGAAAAGTGACAATTGTCATAATCGTTATTTTTAATCTTTTTTGAATTTTTTTGAAGCAAAAGGGTAAAATTATATATTGTAAACATGTTAAATAAAAATTTCAGTGAAGATGTACCATAGAAATGTGACAATTATCATAATTGTTATCTTTGAACTTTTTTGAATTTTTTTAAAGCAAATAGGTAAAAATATATATTGTAAACCTGTTAAATTAAAATATCAGTGAATATGTACCATAGAAAAGTGACAATTGTCATAATCGTTATTTTTAATCTTTTTTGATTTTTTTTGAAGAAATTATATATTGTAAACTTATTAAATTAAAATTTCATTGAAGATCTACCATAGAAAAGTGAAAATTGTCTTAATTGTCATTTTTAATCCCTTTTAAATTTTTTTGAACTTACAGGGTAAAATAATAAATTGTAAACTTTTTAAATTTAAATGTGGATGTACTATAGATAAGTGACAATTGTCATAATGGCCATTTTTAATCTTTTTTGAATTTTTTTGAAGCAAAAGGGTAAAATAATAAATTATAAACATCATTAATTAAAATTTAAATGAGGATGTACCATAGAAATGTGACAATTGTCATAAACGTTTATTTTAATCTTTTTTGAATTTTTTTGAAGCAAAAGGGTAAAATTATATATTGTAAACATGTTAAATAAAAATTTCAGTGAAGATGTACCATAGAAATGTGACAATTATCATAATTGTTATCTTTGAACTTTTTTGAATTTTTTTATAAGCAAATAGGTAAAAATATATATTGTAAACCTGTTAAATTTAAATTTCAGTGAATATGTACCATAGAAAAGTGACAATTGTCATAATCGTTATTTTTAATCTTTTTTGATTTTTTTTGAAGAAATTATATATTGTAAACTTATTAAATTAAAATTTCACTGAAGATCTACCATAGAAAAGTAAAATTGTCTTAATCGTCATTTTTAATCTTTTTTAAATTTTTTTGAACTTACAGGGTAAAATAATAAATTGTAAACTTGTTAAATTTAAATGTGGATGTACCATAGATAAGTGACAATTGTCATAATGGCCATTTTTAATCTTTTTGGAATTTTTTTGAAGCAAAAGGGTAAAATAATAAATTATAAACATCATTAATTAAAATTTAAATGAGGATGTACCATAGAAATGTGACAATTGTCATAAACGTTTATTTTAATCTTTTTTGAATTTTTTTTAAGCAAAAGGGTAAAATTATATATTGTAAACATGTTAAATTAAAATTTCAGTGGAGATCTACCATAGAAAAGTGACAATTGTCATAATCGTTATTTTTAATCTTTTTTGAATTATTTTGAAGCAAAAGTATAAAATTATATATTGTAAACATGTTAAATTAAAATTTAAATGAGGATGTACCATAGAAAAATGACAATTGTCATAATCATTATGATCATTTTAGAATTTATTTGCTGAAACGAGCAGGTTTTTAGCTGAAGCCCATCCATGGGCGGCCTAGCTTAATAATTTTAAAAAGTGCGAGCGAATCGGTTACAAAATTTTAACAATTAGCGGGCTAAAAAATTTTAACTTTAGTTTATTATTTAAAATCTATTAGGTAAACATTAAAAAGAATCTATGAATATAATTCCCAGGAAATAAAATTCCCATTTTTTAAGATATTAAAAATTACAAAATTAGTAAAATAGTCACTATCTCCAGGTCTCTTAAATCTTTCTACATCTACATGTTGGTACCAATTAACATTATATTGTTTATTATATATAATCTTTTAGATTTTTCCTCACAGGAAGAACCATCTTATTCTCAAAATATTTCAAATTCAGTTTTATTTGGTATAACAAATAATTCTTAACCCAATCAAATAAATTTTTCTACAATAAACTCTGATACCTATCATAAACCACAAAAGAAATATAGCAATTGGAGTCAGGAAAAAATATAAATAGCCATAAACAAAATAAGAGGCCATCCGTCAAACTCCCTCCTTCAAGGGGGAAAACGTATCGGTTTTGGGTACCATTACAGCAATGAAAATTAAAAAAAAATTTGAATTCAATTTTATAAAAAAAAATTATATAATACTTTTTTTCAATCTGGTGCCGCCTCGCTGGCACCAGCAAATTTCATTTTTTTGAGATTTTTATTTTCTTTAATTCATAAGGCAAAACATTAAATAAAAATAAATAAAGGAGGGAGAGAGAGAGACAATGGGAAAAACGAAAAGAAAAGAAAATGCATTTTTTATATCTTCATTTAACATTTGATTTTTTATAAATATAAAAAAAAAAACATTAAATAAATGTATCCCATCCAAATTTATAAATGGGGGTTTTATTTGGCCTCAATAAAACAATTATTTTATTCATTTTTTTTATTTTATATAACATTAATTCCTGATTTTTTATTTCAAAATATAATAAACAAGTGAAAATAAAAATAAAAGGAAAAAACAAGAAAGTTAAAATTAAAAATTACAAAATTTTTTTTTTATATATAATGCAAAATAAAAAAAATCTCAAAGATATTCTAAAGGAGCATTTTTTAATCGATTCTTCTGATATTATCCTATTAGGTACATCAGTCCTTTTCCCATTATACAAATTCACAATGAAATTACAAAAAAGTAATATTGTAATAGGTGATTTTTTTGCTTCATGGCTAGAATGCAAAATGGAGCTGGAGGAAATGGATAATAATTTATCTAAAAGTATGTTGGAATGTTTAAACATTAGAGAAAGCTATCTTTTTCAAAATGACGCATTTCGTAGTGCGATATATATGGATCATAGATTCCATTATGAAAATGGAAAATATCCTTTGGAAGAAGATAAAATATTGGCCAGGGTAAATTAATAAATTTATAATATACATCTTTTTATTTTAGGAACATATATTTGCAACTTGGAAACAATTGCAAGCTATTGACCCTCATGAAGAAAATACAACTCTAGTTATGCCTTCCACTAGTGATTATAAAAAAACAAAACTTGACCTTTACATTGAGCGTGATTGCAAGAAGGGACCTATATTTTATGAATTATGTAATAGCGATATCAAGCTAAAAATAAAATCGTTATTATACAACAAAAGATTGCCATCCTCACAAGATATTTTGCAATATTGGGTTTCAAAAAAACACCAAGATGCAGAATTATTTAAATTATCTCAAATAATTCTTGCTGCTCCTTGCACCCAAATCTCAGTTGAGAGAGCATTTAGTGCATTGGCACTAACTGTAACCTCTCTAAGGACAAGATTAGACAAAGATATACTTGATGATATTTTAATTATATAGCTTAATCGTACATTGTTAAATAATGTGATATTTTAAATAATTATTTATATAACCTATTTCATTATAAAGTTATTGTTTACATTGAAATTTTAATAAATAAAAATTCATATATATAACTGATTTAGATTTTTTGTATGAATAGTATAATCAGAGGGGGGCGTATTTTACTAGATATATCCAAATAGTAGTTTCTAAGATCTAAAATTGATTTAAAAGATTAAAGAAAAAATATTTTTAAATTTGTTGTTCCCAAAAATATCATGTTTATATTGATGCATCTTTCTAGTTCAACTCCGTTCCGGTTGGCTCTAAAAATTTAACATATATGATACTATTATCATCTGCCCAGAGGTTTAAGTGTTTCCCAACAAGATCATATTAACCTAATTTAAAAATAATGGATATGACTATGAGTAATGTGATAATTTCAAAATATATATATTAAAATAATTTCAAAAGGGAGTTGAGAATTAGATATGTCACTTATCTATGGTACATATTCACTGAAATTTTAATTTAACATGTGTACAATTTATTATTTTACCCTTTAAGTTCAAAAAAATTAAATAAAAAATTAAAAATGATAATTGTCACTTTTCTATGGTAGATCTCCACTGAAATTTTAATTTAACATGTTTACAATATATAATTTTACCCTTTTGCTTAAAAAAAATTCAAAAAAGATTAAAATAAACGTTTATGACAATTGTCACATTTCTATGGTACATCCTCATTTAAATTTTAATTAATGATGTTTATAATTTATTATTTTACCCTTTTGCTTCAAAAAAATTCAAAAAAGATTAAAAATGGCCATTATGACAATTGTCACTTATCTATAGTACATCCACATTTAAATTTAAAAAGTTTACAATTTATTATTTTACCCTGTAAGTTCAAAAAAATTTAAAAGGGATTAAAAATGACAATTAAGACAATTTTCACTTTTCTATGGTAGATCTTCAATGAAATTTTAATTTAATAAGTTTACAATATATAATTTCTTCAAAAAAAATGAAAAAAGATTAAAAATAACGATTATGACAATTGTCACTTTTCTATGGTACATATTCACTGATATTTTAATTTAACAGGTTTACAATATATATTTTTACCTATTTGCTTTAAAAAAATTCAAAAAAGTTCAAAGATAACAATTATGATAATTGTCACATTTCTATGGTACATCTTCACTGAAATTTTTATTTAACATGTTTACAATATATAATTTTACCCTTTTGCTTCAAAAAAATTCAAAAAAGATTAAAAATAACGATTATGACAATTGTCACTTTTCTATGGTACATCCACATTTAAATTTCAATTTAACATGTTTACAATTTATTATTTTACTCTGTTGCTTCAAAAAAATTCAAAAAAGTTCAAAAATAACGATTATGACAATTGTCACTGCTCTATGGTACATCCACATTTAATTTTATATTTAATAAATTTTTATCTACTTGCTTTAAAAAAGTTCAAAAATAACGATTGTGACAATTTTTACAATCATTAAAACCATCTCGAAACATGCTCAAAAAATTTTTTCTCGCCTATTTAATACCTAAAAATAAAATTATTTTTATAGGTTCTGTTATGAATATTATGACAATTGTCACTTTTATAGTTTACACATTATATTAATTCATGTTGAAATAATCATTTTTCTCTATTTCCAATTAAAACATATGTGAAATAAGTATTATGACAATTATCACCTTTATATGCTTTACAATCACTGAAACCATCTCAAAACATGCTCAACTAGCCTTTTTAAATTATAATTATTTTTAAAGGTTCTGAGATGAGTATTATGACAATTGTCACTTTTATAGTTTACACTAAATATAAAACATTAAAATTATGACATTACATTTTTAAAATAATCATTATTACTTATTCCAAATATTAAAAAAAATGCAGTCGGTATTATGACCAATTCTCACATTTACAACCTATTCAAAAAAAATATTTTCATTAACATAATAAAATAAAAAAAAATATATATCAAAAATTTTATTTTTAAAGAATTTACCAAAAAATTTTAAGATCAAAATTTCAAAAATATTTTAATAAAGATTTCCTTACAAAAGATTTTATTTATTATAAAATTCTCAAAATATTTTCTCAAAATTATAGAAGATTTTTTTACAAAAAATATTTTTTATTTTGCTCAAAAATCTTCTTTGAGCAAGCTCAAAATTTTTTTAGCGAAAAAATCTTCGCAAAAAATTGATCTTCAAAGATTTTTTCCTCAAAATTTTGGGCGAAAAAAATCTTCAAATTTTTATTTGAAGATTTTTGTAAAACCATGCGCCTGACTCAGTAACACATTAAAAATAAATATAATTACAGCAACTATTTATTTTATAATAAATGCAATGAAATCTATTGCCGTGAAGATTCATATGAGGTATACATTTAAATGATCAATGCTAGAATCAAGGAATCTGGAATAGGATAATTATGATGAAATACCAAAATTAAATAGAAATGACAATTGAAAACATGGTAATAATATTATTTTTAAAAAAGCATTATAGAAAAAGAAATTCTAAAAGACACTATAATAAGAATGCCCATAGAATATTTTATAGACCAATATCAATCATATCTATTTGCTTTCCAGCAAAATCTCAACAAGTCCTTTAATTTAAATATTAAAGAGTTCACCTTTCTAGGTATAACCTTCTACATGTCTATAATAAAATAGTGTAAGTAATATTGGGCTTCTTAAAATACTGGAATTTCCTAAGTCTCCAATTTCATAATATAAAGGAAAAGATTAGAGCTCATTTGCCTATAAACAAAACAACAATTCGATAGCAATCCTGGTGGGCACAATTAGACATTATAATCTTCACAAGATCAGGTCCATGTTAACTACTGTGTCTAAGTGTATGAGTGTTAATAGGTGAAAATATTTATGTAAAAAAATCAATTACTCCTTCAAGGGCAAACAAAAAATGACCAATTTAAAAGTGCGTACAATTTTCAAAAAATAGTTTATTACAAACACACTAGACAGTGTGGACCTAATTTTCATATTTGAACAAAGCTAAATTTGATTTTCCATTTAAATTTTTTTAAAATAGATGTGGTCTGCCCTAGTCTGATGGCAGGCAGACCCAAGGGTCCCAGGACTGTAATAAAAGTGCATATCATAATAATAGCATTAATATTAGAAAACGTAATTTTTATATATACCTGGTGGAAAACGTTTCAATGTTCTCTCAATGTCCATAACAACTTGATTGTAATAGAAATGATTTTCATAATCATTCCTATTTGCTATATAAAAGTTAAATAAAAAGCGATCAGATCAATTTACTTATAATAATATCGTTTTCTCTATATGATGCGTCTAAAAGCTTTGGCCATGCTCTTTTCCTTATTTCATCATTCACTAATCCATACTTTGTTATAGCATTAATTCTCAGAACAGCCGTTATATCGGATGAAGATTCATCTAAGAGCTGTGATAGATAATCTTTCTTTGCTTCATCTATTAGAAAAAATATTTGTTATAATTTTAAATTGTTTACATGAGATTTTCTTCATATGTCATCCCGAAATTAATTACAGTGATCAGAATTTAAAGCTATTGACATTATTTTGACATTTAGATGGCAATTTTTAAAAGAATCTATGTGTTTACACCATAACGATAGTATTTACTGATATATGCAAATATTTTGTATTATTTAATTTTATGTAATTAACTATTTACGAAATTAAAGATAAGTTTTGGCTAACAGTTCTATTTTCTTTCAAATATATAAATAAAAGTATAAATAATAGATATTTCTAAAATATTAACACAAATATATTTGCATAATGTTAATTTGGATTGAATAGAGAGTATGCTGGAGTAGGTATTTTATGTATTAATTTTTTTTTAAAGAAATTCATTTACATGTATTTGAAGTTTTTAAAAAAATTAAGTTCTTAGTTTCTTCCTTTATTTTTTAAAATTTATTACAATTATATTATAATATTAAATATTTAATTTCACAAACTTTTACAATCATATGCATGATTTTTGGATGGTTAAAAATATCTATTTCAGAAGAGTCAATGGAGAATATGTATCTAAGAATATAATATCTGTAGTGATTAGCTACAGAACACGAGGAGGGATGAATTATCAATCCAGATCATGTTTTTGCAGATGGGGTAAAGTTCTAGAATGATAGCTGGTGTTATGGACTTTATGTATTGATTATTATGAAGTTGTTATCAGAATATATATGATTACTATTATTTGTTTAAATGGTTATATGATTGCAATAAAGAATATTATATAGTGATATAAATTTATATGATACAATATTTTATCCTTATTAATAGCAATACTATATAGTGCAAAATTTGGTATAATAAATATTAATTAAAAATAAAATATTTTAGAAACGCTTTACAAAATATGGAACATAAAATGTTATTTGGCCGGAACAGGAAAGCAAAAATACCTATGTTCCGGATCCCCTTGTATTAGTAAATTAAAAATTCTTTTTCTAATTAATAAACACTGGATATGTATGATTTTTTTAATTAAAATATATAATGTGCTCTTAAAAGACAAGATTGAGGACAAATTATTATGGATTTTTACTTAAGAATTATTTGCAAGTGGCCTAAAAGTACTAGAATTTATACTCCTTGTATTTTTAAAAACGTTTTTCTTGTGCTTAAATTCTTTTAGAGATAAATAATAAAATATACTATGTACTTATTATATATTAAAAAATATTGTCGTTATTGTGAAACATCTTTGGTCTGGTCTATGTATTTTTACAATAAAACAAGGTTAAAAACAACAAGTATTGAGATTCTGTAGCAAACTTGGTTTAAGTATTACTACGGGCTACAATATATAGTAGATCTGTAGTTAACAAATTGCACCTCTTAATATATATAAAAATAATGTTTTATTTCCTTTGGAAAGAATTTGACCTTGCTTAAATAATTTAATTGTTCTTTAACAAATTACTCAAGTTTACTTTGCAATAAAGAAAAATTAGCACTCTTAAATAATAAAATTAAGATTAGGATATTTATAAAAGTATAAAGATTGATTGTAGATTTAGAATATTATTTGAATACGACATAAATAAAACGTAAGAGTTCTGATTTCTATATTTAAATATATCATCAAAATAAAGATTGTTAGATTTTAATAATTGAAAGTCGGGGCTGTGTTGGCCGGCTCCCATGACGACGGGGTGGAGGAGCGTCTATATCAATCGTTTCGTCGGGATTTCTACGGGCAAAGACTTGGGGACCCGATTTTAGTGACAGGGTTTTGACCTTGGTCAAGGTTGAATATAATCAAGAGATAAATAAAGAAAATGGGGGTTTAATAGCACGGCTTGGATTGAGTCTCATTATAGCGCAAAAAGTTGGTTTTCCCTAAAATTAGTCATTATTCAAGTTAAATATAAGGTAGATAAATAAGAAAGGAATTCGAGTAATTATTATCAAAGAGTAGCCTAAACGGCGCCATGGCGCAACCCGTGTATTTTTATTGAAATAAAAGGGTAATCGAAGAGAGAAAATTAAATTGGGGAAGCATCACTGCTTAATTGTTCAAATCAATTCCTTTTTATTAAGCCAAATATAGAAAAAAATCTCAAAAACACAATTAAAATTGATAAAATCTCGAAACTAAATAATTCATGCACAAAATATATAAATAAATGATTATAAATTATTTTTAGATTTTAATAATAAAACACACTTAAAATATTTTTCAATACGTTTATATGTAAAGACAATTTTAGCTTTACTAAATTCATTCTATCGTGGCACATGACGGTAAGTGGATTATATATAATGAATAACAACCTTATATAGGCAAAATCATTAAATTTATAATCCTGACATTCATATAAAAAAAATTAATTCAACAATTTATGAGTGTCAAAACTTATGTCAAAACTTATATCAATATTTATATAATCTAAGGGGTGCTCAAAAAAAATCTAATATTAAATGATTTGATTTCTTTTCAGAGAAAGATTGTCTAGAAATATTGATCTATATATTATAATATATATTTTTTACACATAAATAGAATAATTATATAAAATTTGCCGTGTTGTCGTTATTCTCTGCTTAATTTAAATTTTCTGATTGAATGAAATATAAATATGGGGGGATCTATTTTTCCGATGAAAATATGTATTGAAGTTGATGAAGAGATATAATTTGATGAAGATAAGTTAGTATGGATCCAAAAGTAATGTGTCAAAATAGCAAACCTTTATGCACCAACACTATGATGAGGTGAGGAAATATCTCTCAAAAGTTTCAAAGAAAGGTAATTTGGAATAAGGTTATTAAGTATTTTGGCTAATTTTTATGTTTCAGATATAAACTTGATTACTGGACTATAATCTATTTATATTAATTACATCAATACCAGGTGCTAGAAACTGGACCTATAATTAAACCAGGTTTCTCGTATAAGAGTTAACTTATTTTATTGTTGTCATCTTTGCTTGCAAACAAGAGTAGTTTTTTAAAAATTATGGATATCTATGAAATTCAAAATGTTAAAGATGGACATTACCCATTAATGGATAATTTATAAACATGCAGCATCAATTAATTCGAAATATAGACCCCATTTGGGGTACTTGAGCAAACATCCACAACTTCATATTGAAAGTTTAATTTGATCATTATATAAGTGGAGCACCCTCTCAATGAATTAGAAATTAACAAGATGAAATGGTAACTACTATATATTCTTATTTTATATTATTTATGTGGTAATTCTATGGATTCAAAATAGATAAGATTCCTAAATTTGTATTTCCTTTTATAATTATAATTTCACTACTCACTTTAATCTACCTTCTTTTAAATTTCTTATTAACTATTAAAAATAAATTACATATTTTTCTATTATCCTTAGTTTTAAATTTCCCTCATATTAAACTAATTACATATTAATCAATTTTTTTTTTGTTTTTTTAAATTACTTGCTTTTATTAATTCTTAAATTTAATTAGAACCACTATTTCTTACTTTATATTTTAATTTAATTAACCTTGCTTATTCCTAATAATAATTTATTTTTTAATTTCTTTATTTAAATTCCATTACCACCATACTTTTCTTTTACTATTTATTCCAATTTTTAAAATTTTTTTTATTTTAGAACACTACTTTATTTACTTTTTACATAAATTTACTTTCCCAAAAAGCTTGTTCATTGTCAGTTCCTTTTTGTTTAATAGTTTTTACTAAACTTTCGTGTATTTTCTCTTGTACACCACTAATATTTATTTTTATTTTTAATTTCTCAATCTTATTAATTTATTTGTATCATTAAGGCTTTTACTAAAGTATTTAAATTTAAAATTAGCCACCACCCACCCTTAAAGTAGTTAAATTATATTGTAGTTCTTGGGTATAGACTTTTGTTTTGCCCAAATCTTCTTTTATGAGCCTATAGACATTTAAGCAACAGTTATCCGACTGTTGTTCGTACAAGTACGTGCGGCTTGCCCACAAACGTGTGAAGGGCTCTTCATTTTTCTTCCCCCCAAATTAAATATCCAGTTTGATGAATTTTGAGGAAAACCTAGTAGCTCTGTTGTATCCACAACCAGAAGGCGAAAACGCTTTTATCACATATAACGTAATATTCTGATTTGTTTTTATAGTAAAATAAACTCTGTCATACTATTAAACGATCTGATTCAAATATAATATATTTTTTATATAAAAAATACATAAAATATAACTATATCTAAATATATCTAAAAATAGAGACCGATACCTCTAAAATAGTAACTATATATATAGACACTTTTTATAAAACTGTATCTAGACATAGATTAAATTTGGTAGATGTTAAGCAATGTAATCATATTAGAATAAGTATATAATAAAAATATTAATTACATTTTATAGCAAATTTTATTAAAAATTTTTTATTTATAAACCTCTAATTTATATTTCTTTTAGCCAATCACCCTAGCCTACCCCTGCTTTATATGATTAAATAGATTAAAAGAATAAGCAAACAATTGGCGGCAATTTATTTTCAATGATTTTGTTAGATGGTGTAAAATACAAATATTCACCATATAAAAACAACACTGTAGCATTCAAGAAGTAACTCATTCATAGGCGTAGACATGGGGGGGGGCAAGGGAAAATTGCTATCACTTTTCGTGAATATCATTTTAAGCTAATAAAAAATATCGCCCTTAGTCCTCCCCTACTCTCTGACCCTCAAAAATGTATGCATATATCTTAAACAATAATTTGAAAGAAATAATGTAAAAGTTGATATTTTTTTATAAAACTATTCATCATAATTTTTACATTTTTGGAAAAAAGCATTTATATATAAAAAGTGAACCAAAAATATTTTTTAAGAAATGGAATATAAGCCAAAGATAAGTTTTAAGACAAAAGTGAAATGTATTATAATTATTAATAATAGATTCATAAAATTACTAAATAATATAATATAACAAATATATTTTTTTATAAATTGATTAATTTTAATTTATCTATCTTATTAAAGTAAAATATAATTATAAAACTATTGATAAAATTAAATCATAAATTATATAAAAAAATTAAAGCACAATACAAGCAGTGGAATATTATATGTCGTAGATTTACAATATATCTAATTTTATCAATTATCATATGACAATCAAGTAATTTTTACCAACGAAATATATTTTACATAATATTAAACATTGATAAAGACATCAGAAAATATCTTTTAAAGACATTCTGGGATAAATAATATGAAGATTATTTATTTATACATTTTTTATTTAAAAAAAATAGATGGCGTTAAATAATTAAATGCAAATTGTTGATATATTTATTATTATCAAGAGCATTAATTAGTAAAATTTGTTGAAATATAAACTGTAATATATTCTCTTACTGTCAAATATGTCTCTAAAAGAGGAATTTTACCTAGTATTTTATAACTAATTCTATATAATTGATGAATATCACCTATATGTCTACTTTATTTTTATAAATTAATTTCTTATACTTGTTTGGAATAAATTACCATGCTTTTATATTAATGTATATACAAGTAATTTATTATTTTATATAAACTAATAAAAATAAATTACATATTTTTTCCAGACATATTTTTTTTATGAAAATTAACCTCCTATCTGTCAAGATATTTTATGACTATATATAGACTAAGGTAACCCGGCCGAAAACCCGCCTAAAATGAGGTCTGGGGGAAGCCCCCAGTAATTTTTTAATTCCACCCTCTCCCCCTTAGGAAAATTCTGGCGACGCCTATGAACTGGTTAGGGGGATATAAAACATATAAATTCAATTTTCCGGTAATAGAGAAGAAAACAATAATAGTGAAAAGTTTATAAATAAGGAGTTCATATATGAAATAAATAAAACTATTTAAAGGGAAAAGTCTAAATACATTAACATATTGAGCCTATCCAATATTATAGTTGAAAAAGATATGAGCCAGATAAATTGAAAAAGAAGGACATAGATTATTCGGAAAAAGCCATTAAGTCTGGGTTAAAAATCTAGAAATAATTCGCCATTGAGGAAAAGGTATAAATTAACAAGCTAGCTTATGTTATATGTGAAAGAAAAACATGCTTATAAACCAAAAAAAAAGCAGGAATTGATCATTGTATTTATTTTAAATATTTTTATTTATGCATTCTCATAATTATTATATAAATAACTCTTGGTGATTTTTTCTTAGAGGGGCATGATTCTAGTGAATATTCTGTAATGTAGATAACTGGTTCTGAGTCCTAAAGTTTGTGTCAGTCTATCGGTGCTTTCCTTAATTTAATCAAAACTATTGCAGTTTAGTCATGAGTTTATTATATAAAGTATATGTTTCAATAAAGATTTTTTGTCTAAAAATGATTGGTGAAACATATAGGGCTGGTAATCAACTATTAAGTTCAAATAGCTAAAAAAAATGAAATGTAAAGTTGAGTTGAGTTGCCATCATGTAATTCATTTTTCTCTAAATTGTTTAAAAACTAAGGACATAATGTGATTATAATATTTATTTTATATATTTATACGGCATTTTATCATGTCAATATTTCTCAGGTGTCATAAACTGTTTAATATTACATTTGGCAGGAACTCTTGGATATTCAAAATATTATTGAAAAAATCAGAATGAAAAGTATATTTTTTCAAGTAAATAAATGAAATTTTTTTTTATATATGGCTAATATTAAGGATAATTCAGGTAAAGTCATACTAATTAACATAAAGTTTATACAAGAAGATGAGGATTCTGATTTTAAAATAAAGGATGAACAAAAAGTATGACAACATGTTAATGTTTAATATTTGGATTAAGGATGAAATCTGCTCTTGGCTCAGTAAAGAAGTTCATAAATTAGCAGATAAACATATACCTATGGAAAAAGATAATTCTAATAAGTTGAATTTTATACAACTGAATAAAACAAAGATAATTACAAGTTGATATTCTGATCAACAAAATTAATATTTAAATATTATTTTATAGATAATAGGTATTATGCTTTGTTGTCACCTAAACCCATTATTAAAAGTATTAATAACATTTGGTATTCTGATTTAAATCCAGGTTTTATATTAAAAACATGATCACATTTTTATTTCAATTTGTAAAGGAAAAAACTTTTTAAGTTTCAAAACATTAGGTCCAAATAAAGTTATCATATATGTATCTACATCTGAAAAAATGACTAGACAACTTTTTTGCCAAAAAGTATTTTAAATTAAATATAATTTTAATATTTTTTAGATTAATAAATTATATGGCATACCTTTGTCAACCTTAGAAAATGCTGCCAATGATATAACCTCATTTTTTTAGGTTACAATTATGAAAATTTAAATATATATGCATAATATAATGGCTATTATTACTTGACTTAACACTATGGCTACTAGTGTTGTTAAAAAGCTTGATTTGGATTGATTTTTTAGAATGGCCAGATTAAGATTTAACTGAAATAATATTATGTAAGCGAGATTTGGCTCCTGCCAGCTATGAGCAAAATCTTTAGGCTAACATAAGGTTATTTTGGTTATAATCTTAATTGGGGCTGTTTATTAAAATCGAATAGTTACATTATAAAAGTTTAAAAAAATTATAATTTTCATATTTTAAAATGCATGTTGTTTTTATTTATCATTAACAAAATTTTATTTTCAACTTTGATAAATTAATTTTTTTTTATTTTTAGTTTTCACCTTTTCTGGTGGTAAAAGCTCCTTCAATACCTCTCAACATTATGTTATTCATGCTATCTCTTTTATCTAATATATACTTCTTCAAAGTTATTAATTATTCTTTTATTAAATTAAATTATAAATTCTACTTTCAATAAATATCTTTTTAGTGAAATATTTTTTTTTACTAGTAAATTTAAAAAAAATTTTTATTCCTTTTTTAAAATATTTTAATATTTCTGAAATGAAAATCAATTAGAAAATCTTGATAAATATGGTATTAGACCCTGCTCCTTATTGAAATTTATGATAATTTGTTCAAATTAATTTTTTTTATCCAGATTTTCAGATTTATTTTTTATTTAAATCAGAGACCTGCAGGCCCAGCCAGAGTACAATGGTCAAGCTTAACTTTTTTTTAAATACCTCAAAGCAGGGCTTTAAATCGCCTTTATTAGATAAAAATTAAAATAATTATATATTTTAAAAAAATCCAGACTTAGCCAGAAATTTTTTTTTATAAAAATCCAGAATTTTACAATTTTTTTATTCATTTTTTGATTAAATATGGTATTTGATCCAGCTAGAATTAAATTAGTAGATCTTGATAGAATTAACTTAGAACTAACTTCTAATTAGACCCTTCTGGAATTTATCAATCTAATTCTTATATTTTTTTAATATTAATTAATATTTTCCTATTTAAATAGTAATTCTAAAATGAAAATAAATCTGTAAATTTTGCTTTTGATCAATCAAACTAAGTATTTTTTTACTGATTAAATTTAAAATATTTTATACTTTTATTTGAGTCATTCTATTTGATCTTGCTTTAACTTAGTATTGGACTTTTTTGAAATTTATCAATCTAATTCTTATATACTTTTTATATCCATTAATTATTTTCAGATTGCATAGTGTACACTAAAATGAAGATAATGATAGCTACAAGAATTCTGAATGATCTAATAAAACAACTCAAAACTTAGACTAACAAATCATATCCTAATTCTTTTTATAATTTTATACATTACAATTAACTGGATTAATTTAGACTCTTTTTAAGCAAACATTTATTATTCTTTTTTATAAAATTTATTATTATAATACAATATATTGCAAAATAGATACAATTATAATTATTAAAAAATTGTTAAATGACAAGGTTTTCAATAATTGTAATATATTCACTTTGGGTGATTGGACCAAATTAGCGCTGTGCCGATATTAAATATTGAATGGCACCGATATCTCAAGTTTTCCAAAAATATCGGATTGGGTCGGTACCTCTAAAAAACCAATCCAATCTTTTTACTTTTCTTTTTTTGTTATTTTATGATTTACATTAATAATATTTTCTAAATAATTTTTTTGAAACAATGCAAATGTACAAAATCTCTTAAATTTTATTATTTTTTTAAATAGATTTATAATATTTTAAAAGTTTTTTTTATAAAAATAGAAAGGAACACCCAATTATTTATTTTAAATAATGCCAATTTTATTATTTATACTTTAAATAAAAGGATTTTTTTAAATATGTTATTTGGATTATGGAAATATTTTACAAAAGACAAAGATAATTTTGCAAAATGCATTATCTGCAGAATCCTAATTTCACGGGGAGGAATAATGGAAAATTCATTTAATACTACCAATATTCGTAAACTTTTCTAAGTTATTTTAGAAATAAAAAAATTAAATTAATTGCATAATTCGATTTTTTGCATAAAAAATATTAATTTCTTAATTACATTTGGTTCAAATAAGGGGGAAGGGGGGGGGGGGGTGAAAAATCAATATAAATATCAGATTGGTGAAAAATATGTGGATCGCCCTAGACCAGATTCTTCATTGATAATTGTAGTAGATTTATGATACCTTTGCGGGAATCCACAATTGCACTTACATTTCAAAAATGGAAATCAATCAGTCAATTCTAAATTTTATCTTGATAAATATAGTTATTTTAAGCTAAATATTGTTTAATTAGGTAAAATTTAACAGTTAATTTTACAAAAATAAAAAAGCCCTGCTGGAATTGAAATATGACCTACGGAAATTAATTTTGAAATAGATATTACTCTTTATTAATATTTTAAAAAATATAGTATTTTCTCTATGTTCAAGGGGTTTCTGCATAAACTAATCTTTTAAATAGGATAAGAATTTTTTTTAACTTCAATTAAAGTTATATTGCATTTAATAATTTTGACTTGTCTTTTAAATATTTGTGCTTTTCCTTATATTTATATACTTAATTTAAAAAATTAAAATCTTTTTATTTGGAGGGTCTAATTTTACCCTCATAGCATTGGCTATGAACTTGTTCATATATTGTGGATTTAAACATTTGATCCTTAGATTTTTTAGAACGGTCATTTAATAATTTGTTACTAATTTTGTATTTATGTAGCAATTTTTTTTAAATGATAATATATATTTATTTTTACATGCAAAAGTAGATAATATTTCAAAATTAAATCCAGCAGGGCCTAATTCAATGATAACTATTAATTCTAAAAAATAGAATAAAATACTTTGTTAAATTTAATATAATAAAGCTTACAATTAATATTAGTAAAAATTATTGATTAATTTACTTGAGTAGAAAAATAGTAAAAAAAATTAATGCGTTCTTTAAAATATTAAAATTATCATTTAAACTGTGACCAATAATTTATTAAAAATATTTTTTTATATTTATTTTGAACAAAATTATATATTATGATTCATTTTACAAATATTATAACAAAATATTAATTGTATATAAAAAAAATTTGACTATCAATAAATATCACAAGATATTGGCTAATTTTATAATATAAAACATTATCATTTAATTATAATGAATTATTTTTGAGTTTTCAGCTTGATTTCATGTGTTTTTAAACCTTTGCATAATTCCGATTTAGTTAGGCCACCTTGCTTGATGTAAATACAAGTAACCCCTTTAAATATTAAAATAAATTTTAATCTAAAAATATATCAAATAAAAATTATTTTGATAAAATCGAAAGAAGGGCTATAACTAATGAGAGATGGGGGGGGGGTAAGGCTACTTTGTATAAATTACTGTAACTCTCCAAAAAGCATGTCTTTTTAATATAACAATAAAATTTGTGGATTAATAAAACAGCAATGAATTCCAAAAACTTATAAGTCCAAAATGACATGTTTGCTCAAGATTGTCATAAAAAAACCAACATGTGATACACAGGCATTGGAAGATAAGATTGAAATCTATATTTTAGAGATTAAGAATATGTAATTATTTATTTCCATATATAGATTTCTAGTTTTCAAAAAGAAAACAAGGTTATTTTAATATTGTTACATAATATGTACTATATTAACTTTTATATTTATTATTACTCAATTTATATTACTTTTAAATTGTTAATATGAGTTTGCAGCTATGCTTTATAACCGTAATTGATTTACATTTTATAAAAAAAGATATATTTTTTACTCGTGAGAAAATTATTGTTAGATAATATGAGATTTTATTTTTAAACTTAATTGATAAAATAAACAAATTTCATTATATTTAAATTGAGCTAAATTACTACTACTAATACTCATTCTACAAAGCAATTCCTCTCAAGACCGACGTCTAATATTATATTTTAAACAAGACTTTTCCCCGCTTTTCTTTAAATATTAATTTCCAAAATATTAAAATTTATTTTTGAAAATATATACTCGGTAGAAAAAAAATTCCGAAAAAGCCTCCAATGATGTACCATCATTAATGTACGTGAAGTTAACAGATCGACTTGAGGATCAATTAACAAAACTTATGCCAATATTTAGTCTTAATTGTTCTTCAAGCCAGACACCGGCGGAATCAAAGCTTAGTGAATTATAAGCAAAGGTAAAATTTTGAAGCTGGCAAAAAGACTTAAGGATAATATACCAGAACCTGTTAAATCCTCCAGAAACTTTAATCTATATACTAGCGGAACGAACCGCTCATGAGTATAAGCAAAATAGAAAGGTTTTGACACTGCCAGAATCTAAAATTAATGCAATCATATTCTAGTTCAGGTTAATATTTAATGCTCTATCTGATCCCAAACAGAATGTCAAAAAATTAACAAGACTTATCTGCAAATAATAAATTACACCTTATCATATATGAATTAATATTAGTCCCATGCGAAATAAAATATTCTATAACTTTAAATCTATTATTTTTTAAATTATCAAAAAACTTTATATAATTTGCTATCGCAACATCATCATCGATTTTTGTATTGCTATATTTAAAAATTTGTAAACTCTCTATTTCTTGTGGTATAATACAGTTACCAGATAAACCATAGATAAAAAACGTGCTTCATATTATGGAGTGCTGTGCCCTGAAATTTTACATAATTGAAGGGACCAAGATTAGATTAACTTGTTGAATAATGGAAATTTTATCACAAATCAATAGACCTTTAGAGCTAGGATTTGAGATATATATTCAATAATACATGCTGTATTAGTAGTTTATCACAAGCAGTAGCTGTCTGTTGCGATAGCAAATTATATAACGTGTTTTAGATAATTTGGAAAATAATATATTTAAAAAGTTTATAGAATATTTTGTTTCGTATGGGTCTAATATAAGATAAGGTGTAATTTATTATGATTGTTTGATAAAACTAAGGTAATTTATAGTTTGTCTTGGGAATCAACATTATATTATAGAAAAATGTTAAATACATATAATGTAACCGATATTTTTAAATATAATAATAAAGAATGTATAACCAAAGAATTTCTTAGAAATCATGTTTACCAATAAATTTATATATATAAATCGATTACTAATGTATAAGAAAATATGCTTAGATGTTTAATCATATGGGTCAATTTATTTTTACTAGTTCATATGAAATCTATTTGTATGTAATATAGATACTGTATTGGAATATTTATTAAAAGTTATGTTATAGTAACTAATATTGCATAAATAATTCGTCATATGAAATATTGGTTATAATGGGTAAATATGGTTGTGCTATTTTAGATATAATCGATTTATATGCTAGGTTTATTTTGATACAGATTGCTTGCACATCATATGACTTTTAAGGAATATAGATTGCTGGTTTATAATTCAATATTCAAAATGCTAAATTAGAACTAAATCTGACTTAACACTTCTTCCATTTTTATCCAAGTAAACAGTCTTTTATAACCATTATTATGCAATTATATTTTAAAATAAATAATTCACACATAAATTATATATACACAGTATATATATGATATCAGATATGACAATATAGGTCATTGGCCAGATGCGAAAAGATGCAAGTTATACATATTCCAGAACAAATGCAATATATATTTATGTTTTAACCAATATATAAAATGTTTTCGCGATTTTAATAATAAATAGATATTTAAATTTATTTGTATTACACTATGCCTGACGATGTCAAATTGCATCATAACTTTTTTTTACCTGTATATTTAAAAATAAAAGTTTAAAAAAATTTTGGGCATCTATGGAGTGTATAAATGAATAATTATTAGAATTTTTTTTTTAATATTATTAATATCTGGGCGTCAAAAATAAGTTGACTTTTTTAAGCCTAGGCAATAAAAAATCTTCATAGACAGGGACTAGGCCTAAAAATTTTTAAAAAAATATGGGTCGAATCCGAAAATATAAAACTCGAGTTAGGTCATGCAATTGCTACCCGTGCAGATCTCTTTTCGGAACCTAATGTTCAGTTCTCCTTCCAAATATATAGTTCATTCCCGATACCCTGATTATAAAAACTACAGAAATTTAATCTAACTACAGAAATTTAATCTATCGAAATATTCCTTGAAATAAACAAAGTAATTGTTGAAATTTCTTTATTAAATAAAAACGATAAAATATAATCATTATCTATGGAGGAGGAATGCATGAGAAATGTCCTTCCATATACCTTAAAGAAGGTAAATCCTAGGATATTACCTCCAAATTATTTTCTCTGAGTAAAAAAATTAGCTATTTATAAAGGTATACTCTTATTGATAGAGCTATGTAAAAAAACTTCAAAATTTATTGCTAGTGGGGCTCTACTTCAATTTTAGAGTTAATTGTATATGATAATAAAATATTAGAATTTAATGAAAACCTAATTTTTGTATGTCTTCGATATTGCGATATTCGTCATCAAAAAACAACATTTTTTCGTAGGAAATGCCAGATTGCTTCATTATTCTTGCAAAATATAAAGTATAATATATAAAATAAAACAAGATGAAATTTGGGCTGAAATCAAATCTTATTTATTTTTATATTGTTGTTAAATAAAGGAAATGTCCAGATTAACATTTAAAACGAATAAAACTATAATTACATATTAAAAGTTGCTTATCATTATACAATCTATGCCATGACACGGTAATTAATAGCTTTAAATCTAACCAGAAAGGTTATAAGATACTTTTAACATGCATCTATATACAGATATAATATTTCCAGGTATATTTAAGATACTTTTATTAATATAATCAAGCAAGATGTGCATAATGCCAAAATTGAAAATCTATTGAATTGTGAATTAAACTAAACATTTTTTATTCAGTTTGATATTAAATTTATAGATAAAATATAAAATTATATGATTATTAGCTTTCAATTAATAAACATTCTCAAAGTATTAATCACTAAAATTTAAGCACAGCCATAGCTGGTGTGCTGAAAATGTCGTATACTAGTATAATCTTTAAATAAAGTAAAATGACACTCATTTTAAAAATTATCATTTCAAGTTTGATAATTTAAATTTTATATTTTCAATATCCTCTTGGGATTTTTGACATATGTACTATTTGGATTTTATTTTCTGCGAATAGTATTATTTAGAAATTGAAAGTTCATCCATCGACCAATCGTTTTGTCAGTTTGATTTTTTACTTTAAATTTTCTGAAATTAGAGCCAAATCGAATCAAGTGTGTAAAAATTGGTTATGATATGTGTGATAAATATTCTTTTTTGTAAAGTCATTAAGAATATTTTTTATTATCAATATTATCTTTTTTTACCAATATTATTTTTTGGCAAGATTATTTTTTGGAGTTATAAAAACCTCGTAAAAAAGGAAGAAGATATTCATTATATTATTTTTTTTTAAATTATATTTTAATTTAATTTTATTCTAATAAAAATAATTCAATAAAAAAAAGGGGTAAGAAAGAAATAAATAAATTTAAGAACCAGTGACAAGATAAATCGTGGGAAATTTATTATTGATAGAACCTAGTAGAAAACTGAGAGATTCTAGTGGTCAAAACCAAGAAAATATTTTTGTGTCTTCATTATCAATTTTATAATTAAAATATTATTAATACTAGTGTAAAATAAAATTTGTTTTAAGATGGGAAAATAAACTTGGACGATACACAATACAAAAAAAGTATAAAAATGTATCTATAAATAGATAGTTACCCTTAAAAATATATCTGGACAGAAATATTTTTTAAGATAATACAACATTTTTGTATTGGTAAACAACTCTGCATCTAATAACCATTATAAACATAAATAAAAAAAAATAATGTTTAAGGACCATGATCTCTCTAAATGCTGGGAGAGGTACTCAAAATCGGCATGTACAAATAATACTTGAAATTTAATAGTTAAAGTCGTCGATTAATAAAAAAAAATCAGGAAAAGAACGTCAATTATTTGACTTAGCTACCTATCAAATTTCTTGCTTTATGAAAATATAATGATTTTTTAAAAGGGTAATAAGCAGGGAGAACCCTCCCTTAAAAAAAATGGGTTAGGGTTTAGGTTCAGTGAAAAATCTCTGAACCCGGTTCGGGTTCAGGGTTGGGAGACCAGAAAAATAATATTAAAATTAGTAAAAATAACAGAAACATCATTTTTTTAAAATTTATTTTATTTAGTATTGCCATAAAAATAATTTATCATCATAATTATAATATATTCGTGATTTTCTCTTTGTCTTACTATCAATTTAATAATTCACAAACAACAATATTAAAATCTGCTTTGCTGGTTAAAATTTAAAAATTTTTACGAAAAATGGCCGGCTCATAAATATAACAAAAATGATTCCACGAAAAAATGATCAAAAAATGTTTTTTTTTAAATTAATATTTATTTTTAATAAAAAAAACAATTATTTTAAATAGGAAATCTTTTATAAATGAAAATCGTAAATTATATTTTTAACATAATATTTAAAATAAATAAAATGAAGGTCTAAAATAAAAAAAAAAAAATTTTTTTTGAAAAAAAGCTTGAACCCTAAATTTAAAAAACGGGTTCGGGTTTGGGTTCAGCGAAATATCGAGGGTCGGGTTCTTATTTTTGGTAATAAGGGCTCAAAAATAGCGTTAAATGACAATAATACTATGTCTTCTCTAGCAATTAAAAATTCACATATTCGCCCATTTAATTTTCGCAAAATTTGAAAACAATATAAACAAGACGTGAGTGTCAGCAAATATTCGTGCATTTTTTTTACGCGAATTTTAAAAAAAAACATTTTCTTTTCTCCATATTCATTTATTGAATTTTTGCGAATTCGTAATTTTAATCAGCATTTTGAGTTTTAAAAAATTATATGATGGGTAAATTACTATATAACATTTTAATAAAATTTTTAAGCTTACTATTTATTCTTTTATTCCTAATATATTTAATTTTAGATAAATTTGATATTGAAGATATAACACTCAAGTTTATAAAGTAGTGATAAGCATAAAAATAAATTTGGAAGGGAAAAAGAGTTTCAAGAAATAGCTATAAAGCATAATATGTCAACTTAGGTTATGACAATTAGATACGGATTATTTAAATTATTAGTATTAGAAGGCTAAATTAAAATATAAAAATGCTTAAAAGATATATGTGAGGGGAAAAAAAGAGCTCCATTCTCTGGATTTAAAAGAAAGTGAATTCTAAATCACTTTTTTTCCTTGAAACAATGATGATTACTCCATTATGTAAATCTAAACTAGATTTAAGTCTTGAGAATGCTTCCTTTGAAGAGGAGGTTATTAATTGCATAATATAAATTTGTCATTTTAATTAATTCAGAATTTATTGCCATCTAATTCTAGTCATTATCAATGGTTTAAGTGAAGCAATGACATAGAGATTGTAATAAATTACATTTAATAAAATAATATTTTATTTTAAAATCTCACTATTCAAATTCCTAATAAAGGGAAAAAAATGAAACATGAATTTTTTTTAGAATTAACAGGAGAAATTGAAAATAATTAAAATAAATATACTAGAAGAGGAGGACGAAATGACTAATTTTATTAAAGGTTTTTAACAAGATTTCTCTTAAAAAATTTATGGATTATGATTATTGAAAATCCTTATGTTTTATTATAATTATATTTTGATTATAGAAAATCTAAATGTTTTGTAAATTTTTTCATATCCATAATTATCAGATAAATATATTATAACATTGGTGCAAATATTATATAACATCAACATTAATAAAATAATTCATATATTTTGTTCTAATTTCTTTACCAAAATTACTAACATTAATTCTACTTCTGTGTATTGAAGATGGTAAATTAGAATATTTTAAAATTTTATTAGTATCCCTTTCCAAATCTATTATAATAATTTTCCTATTAGTTTCTTAATATTTTTAAAAAATCTTAAAAAAATAAAATGTGCTTAAATTAAAAACACATATTATTAGGCAAAAAAAAGAAAATTTTGCGCGAAAATAAATCGTGTATTCGAGCTTTTTTGATTGACTGTGAAAACAAAGTCTAAAATTCAAAAGGAATTAATCAATTTTTTTTAATGAAAAAAAACTAAAAAATTTTACTTTTCAAAATGTTTGACCTTACAGGAAGGGTATATCTCTTTGTATTTGAAATATTTATTCCAATCATATAATTTAAGCATTTGTTCGGCATATGCTGGTATTGTAGTCCTTTAATGCATAAAAAAAATATAAATTTAAATTGTTTGTTATTTTTTTAAAATATCATGTAATGTTGTTAAACAGCAAAACCTCCCGATTAAAATTTTACCCAAAATAATATAGCTACGAGATTTTGCAAATAGAGGTCTAAACCTTCTGCCATATTGGGGCCGTTTAACAACGTTAATATCATGATTACTCTTTCCAATATAGATAAAAAAAATTAATATATATAGCATTTTGCCTAGTAAAATATTTTCAAACTTGCAAAGTGCTTCGTTTCAAGCAAAAAACTTGGTAAGTTTGAAATACGTACTACTTTAAGAAATAAAATTCTATAAAAAATTAATAAAATGTATGTGATAAATATCTTCTAAATTTAAACCTCGATGCCGCAGCTAAAGTATATCCATCTTTTGAAAGATTTTCTAAAATTTCTGGAACATCTGGATATGGTAACAATTCTTCTCCACATGAATCGTAAACTTTGCCATTCCTAATTAAATTATAAAAATATTATTATTTTTAGATCTAGTTATTCATTTTATAAAATTACAATCGAAGACATATTAATCATTTAAAACATAGGTTCGATGATTCCAATTTTAAAAATAGGAAGGAAGAGAAGGAAAAACTATGCAAACTATACCAAAAGGATGATATTGACCCTATACAAAACTCAATAGCCAAAGACATTGATCCTATAAAAAACTCGATAGCCACAAACATTGATCCTATACAAGACTCGATAACCAAAGACACCATAATAAATGAAAAGATTGAAATCGGTAGTACGGATCAACCCAGAGTAGGAACGAAAGTAACAACAATTTATACCATTTCAAATCGATAGTCAAAAAGGAAAGAATAGATGTAATATAATCAATTAACCTTGAAAATAAACACAATTGGTAAAAGGATTAATTGTTATTGAAATATATTTTTTTAATTGTATATTACGATTAATGATTTGTAAAAGATATATAAACTGACAAAATTAATTACAAAGGCATAATAAAATTATTCACAGTTTTCACGATAATGCACTATTCCTATTGTGCAAACAACTAAGTTGTGGTTGATCATAACCGCAAATAATAATATTAATAATCTACACTATTTATATTTGTTCTCAATTATTTTTAGATGTAGGGATAGCATAATGTAAATACCAAAGTCTATGAAAACTGGTTGGACACTCATTTTTAGCCAGCTAAAAATGGCTAAATCAAATTTTCATCTGGTTGAAGAAAGCAAAAAAAGATTTTCCCAATTAACTAATGGAATTAATCAACTATATTTTTAATTGCTTTCTTCTTTTATAAAAATCTTATATAGCAACCCACCTAATAGTGCCTCCCCATAGCAAAATTCAAAATATGCCTATGGCTGCGTAAACAAAGCAAAAATGCAAGTTATGCATAAATGCGTATTCCAGACCAAATGTAATATAATATTTATTTTATAACCAATATAAAGTGTTTTCAAGATTTTCATAATAAATAGATATTTGTATTACACTATGCATGATGATGTCAAATTGCATCATCATTTTTTACCTGTATAATTAAAAATAAGTTGAAAATATTTTTGGGCTTCTATGGAGTGTATAAATGAATAATTTATAGAAATTTTTTTTTATAAAAGTTCAAAAAAAATTTGGGCATCTCTACAGTGTATAAATAAATAATTTATGGAAATTTTTTTTTTAATCATTGGCATCAAAGGGTTGATTTAATAGCATTATTACATCATTTTTTAGTATTTAATTTTTTTTATACATAAGGTTATTGTTTAAAATAATTTAAACATAAAATATTTTAAAGTTTTATTATATAAGAATAAATAATATTTACTAATATCCATCATCAATTTTATTCATATATATATATTTTATATCATATTGTGACTTTATAATAATGTGTCAGTTTTAAGAACATTTTTGACTCTCTTGATAAAACCTATCATAAAATTTCAAAATAACAATAAAATCTCAAAATACCAATCTAAATTAGAGTTTTATAAAGGCTGCTAATTAATTAATAAATTATACAATTAATTTGATTATAAGACATAACATATATAGATTGGGATCCAAGGGAAACATAGCCATTATCTCATGAGTATATTATTTTAACAATATTTATGAAATCCAGATCGTGTATGTAAATATAAATTTTTCAAAAACAAAGTAAAAGTGAACATTAAAGAGTATTTGAATCAAGCTTAAATTAAACAATATAATTCTTTCTATAAAATTTTTTAGATTAATTATCATTAATTTCAGTGCTAATATGTAAAATATTGTATATTTTAAAAATAAAGTGTGAATGTTTAATTTTAAATGTTACTTTTTGTGAAAAGGGCCTTGAACAGTCCAATCAACGTGAAAAGGCCATAATGTGTCATCTATAACAAAACATTACAATCTCTAATAAAATCTATGATTTAATATGAATAAAAGCAACCTAAATCAAAAACGATTATATTTGGTTTCAATTCGGTGCGCAAATTATGCATAAGAATTTAGTATTTTATAAAGACTGGTGCAATGACATAAAATGAATTGGAGTTGACGGATTCATTCCAATCTAGAATTATTAATTAACCATTAAAAACTTAGAGGATATCTACCCCATTGTTAATAGTATAATAGTTACCATCTAGATGTGTATATAAAGAAAAAAGTATATTTGAATCCTTGATGATAATATTTGCGAGTGGGTAAATAGCATTTATTAATAAAAAAGTAGATTTTGTTCACTTGAATATAATACTTGCCCTGCCCCCTTTCAGTGGGAATAGAATTTATAAAGATAAATTATATTTATCTCCTTGATAATAATAATTATTTTTAGAACTGTAAAAAATATCTTATGCAATCAGAAATAATTATTTAAGTTTATTTAATTTATATACCAATGTTTAATATTTAAAAAAGGTTAGAGAGCAAAAAAAAACTAAAATGGTTTTTTCTAGTATATAAAAAATAGGTTTTGACTACATGTTTCTATCTAAAGAAAGTAAGATTAGTTCTATCTTAAATTATATTTTAAAGCAAAATATTGAATATAAATGGAAATATATTCAATTATATTGTGGTATATTAGACCCTTATAAAACATTTTAGTCATTTTTTTACAGTATTTAAGGATTAAATACTATAATACACAACGGGTCACTAGGAGGCAGTCACAAGGGCTTGAGCCCCCTAACAATCAAATATAGATTTGGAAATTTTTTATCCTCAATAATTATGCTCTATTTAATATGAAATAATGTTTAGCTCTTTGAGGAAATTTAGAAAATGGTAGATTAATATTTTTTTAAAAAAATTTAATTATCAAAAATTATTAAAAGAACTTAAATAAAAAATAAATATAGAATCGTGCTTATTTATTAAGATGATATAGAAAATGTTATTTTCAATTTTAAAAAATTGGGAAATTGGTAATATATTAAAAAAACACTTTTTAGATGATTAAAATACGCATCCCCTATTTTTTTTGATATTTAACTATTTTTCCAGTTTTTTTAAAATTTTAAATAACATTTATCTCATCTCAATAAGATAAACTCGTTTCTATATTAATTTTTTTTTAATTTAAGCATTTTATTTAATAAAATATTACGCGTTAAGGCTTCCACTATTGAAAAAAGTAGTACGCAAAATCAAAATATCAGTATATTTTTAAAATATGAAATTTTGATTAATAGATTCTAGATGTAGACAGTAGCATGTTAAACTCGTTTTGAGCTGATTTTTAAAAATGGCTAACTCAATATTTTAGCCAGAAAAATATTGCCTAAGTCACGAGATTTAGCTGATAGATGTCCAAACCTTTGTTCCTTCTACAAGCAAAATCTTCAGGCTTGCGTATTATTATTCTGGATTAAATATTGAGTTAGCCGTTTTTAAAAATTGGCTCAAAACGATCCGTTTAACTACACTAGTAGACAGATACTATAAACGAATTCTCCTGACACCGACTCCGTGTAGAGATCTGCATTGGGTGGGTTTTTGGTTAAAAAAAATTTAACCCACCTACATCCGCCGGCACAAATTATAATTATCCTAATCATCTTTAATCTAGGTTTAAGAAATAAAAATATTTTGACATTTTATCAAGCTTAAGGTTAGATCTATCTTATATCCAAATAACAAATGGTCTAAAATTCCTTACCCGCTCGCCCGCCGGCCTATTAGTCTAAAAATTTTTACCCGCCCGCCCATTATTTATAAAAATTTTTTAGTCTAAGCCACTTATAATATTTAATTATGGCCATTCTTTCATTTTTTTAAGCATCTTATAAAAATATTTCAGCATTACACCTCTACAAAATATTTATAATTTAGGAAATTAATATAAGCATAAAAAAATAATCAATTTAAATTATGGACAATTTATTTGATCAAATAAAATATTTATGAAAAAAATATAAATATAAAATTGATAATGTAATTATAATGCAAAAATAATAATAAATCGACATTTTTTGGATTCAAACACGTTCTTCTTTGTTCTAAAAACCTTCCAGCAATGCTAAATCCTAGTTCAGAAGAAGCACTAGTTGCAGGAATTGCCAATATTTTTCTTGCTAATCTTGATAGCTTTGGCTAATCTCTTTCTTGTCGTTTTCACCCTTTAAATAAAAGTGAAACCAAGAATAATAAATTAAATAAAGTAATTTAAATTAATTATAATATGCATATTAAAATTGCTAAATTATCCATATCAAAACTGGTTACTCTAAGTTAAATATTTTGTTATGTCAAGTTACAATACTCTCCTCTGTAACACCCTCATCCTCCCATCTTTGGGTTTAATTTTGATGCGGATGCTATCTATTTCAAACATTGCAATTAATATAGCCTAGCGATTTTATAATTTATTAATACCCTTTAATTGGATTCTCTTTGCTTTTGGGGAAAAGGGTAAAATCAAATTTTTATCCACGTTGTTATATAATGCAACATGTTTTCAATATGTCTTTTTATTTCATTAATTTCCTCCAATGTCAAAATCCTCATTTGTGGGAACTTTTGTATTAAAAATGTTGAAATTTTATGAAGCATATAGATTTCAAAATTTTCAATTATAATATTTTTAGCTCTTTTCTTATTAAATCCTTTCGACAATTTGTGTTTCCCATTATACCCATATTTATTTGATTGCTCATGTAAAAGAAGATTATACCTTTTTTTAAGAAATAATATACATAAATCCCAAAATATTAATTTTCATACCATATAGGAACGTTCTGTAGTTAGGCCAGCAGATCTCAAGAACATTAGTTGTATCTTTATATGGCTCCAAAATCTATCAGTGTTTTTAAACCTTCCTTTCCCATCAATTTTTTTCACTCATATCACGAGATTGTAGGAACAAAAAAATCTCATCATACATTATAAAAATGCTTTGTAGAATCTAATGCTTTGTATCCCATCTTATTTCAATATTTTGAATATTTTATGTTGCCACTTTGTTTGATAAGTGGCTAACGATTTTGCAGTGATCAAAATGTTATTGATCTCAGGACCATTTTCCAAAATAAAAATTGACTGGAATGCATTGCGAAGAATTGTGTCCAACATATGTGTTAAACAGTTTAGTCTATTTAGTCTAATATCTGAAAAAATTAAAGGAAAATATAGTTTTCTAAATATGAAAGTTTTTATTTAGGTATATACAAAACAGAATCTCTCATAAATTATTAAAGTAACTACCAATTAGATAAATTTTATAAAATTTGGAAAAAATTTACCCTTCCAGCGTTTTTTTAATATTTGTTACTAGGTCGGTAGCAAAGATGAGCTTAGAAAAATATTCTCGGGGAACATCAAGTTTTAAATTTTTTTAAATAATTCTTTAAGAATATTTTTTTATTCCGTCTTTTTTTCTCTAGAAATTGTGAAATAAAAATAATTTTTTTTTCTAATTTCCAATTTTGTATATAATTAAATGATAAAGATATATAATCAGTTTTTGTAAAATCCTCGCACCACATATCAGTAGTACATGAGCAAATAAATTTTTTTATCATTTCTCTAATTTTAGGAAATAATATTTCCTTAAGATCCTCTGTAACTCTATCTATGTGCCTCGGAAATTATTTTTTTGGCTTCCAATTTTCCATATGTGGCTGTCGACAAATCTTTGTAAAATATTTATAAATCCTGGTCCTTGAATGGCATGAAATGACCTAAAAAGTTAAAAGAATAATTTAAAAAAAATTAAAAATATCTCTAGCGCAATATTCTAAGGCGATTAGACCCGATTTTATTGATTTGTTTAATTGAGTTTTTTTTTAAAAATTTCCAGTTATTTTTTTTATTATCTATCAAATTTTCATAATTTGTAGATAAACATTGATGCCGAAGGAAGAAGGATGTTCAACTTATGTTATTATATTTATAGATAATTATTGCATGCAGCGAATCTGTTATGTTCTACCTCTCCCCCCTCTTGTCCCGTATAACTTATTTCTTTAAGTTTTTCTCCACTTGTTTCTTTTGTTTTTCCCATCGTCCTTTTTTTTTATATTGATATTAGACCTTATTTTTATATTGTATTTGAAACTGGGTCTGACCAGTTTCAAGAATGATTGTATCGCGATATTATATAACAACTTGTTATTTTTTTTTCTTTGTTTGATAAATTATAAAAGGTTGCAAAAATACCTTTATTTGGGGAATTCTTTTTTTTAAATTATTTTACTGAATATTTTTTGTGTTAAATAAAATTCTTACAGTTTTATTCTTTGGTAAATTGTGATATTTTAACAATAAATTAAATTACTAAAATTACCCGATGATGACTAAGTTAAATCTCAACGTCAACCTACCAGAAAATCCCGGTCCCTCCAATTCTGCCGATCCCTCTCCCTATCCCCCGGTAGAACAGCCCGCGGTCGTGGCCGCGAACATATCAGGAAGAAGGATGTTCAACTTATGTTATTATATTTATAGATAATTATTGCATGCAGCGAATCCAATAAAACTTTTTGTCATTTTCATCGAAAATGATTTTAAATTGTTTCCACATTGAAGATTTGAGTTTATTGTCTGATTCATTATCTTTTAACTTGTAAAATATTTTATATTATTTAGATATATTTTCTTTATTCATAATATAATATAAAAATTAAATTAAAATATGTTTTTATTAAAAATTATGTTATAAAAAATAAAATTCATACATTATAAAATAAAAATGAAAAGGACAATTATAAAGATAATCAATTATTACTAAAATAAAATAATACAATGCAGATTGCAGACCCAAAAAAGGAAATTTTAAGAAAAAAGTTTTATTACATTCCCATAAAAGAAAATTTTAATTTTTAATAGATAAAAAAGTTTATTTATTCTAAGAAAAAAGTTCTATTATTGTGTGACATAATATAGTTAGGTAAAAAGGTAAGTGTTCTTCTTTTAAAAAAAAAACGATTGGTACAATAAAAAAGGAATATTGTTATAAATCATTTAAACAATTATTTTTTTAGTTTGTTCTTGAACAAACGTTTTAAATTTCTTTAACATGCCACTCATTGTTTAAATTTCTTAATCCGCCCCTCCCGCCAGCCCACCCATACGCCCTCCCATAGTTTTAAAATTTTTTTAACCAGCCCGCCTGCCTGCCCATTTTTGGAAAATTTTTCACTCGTCCATCTGCCCTCCCACTTAGATTGGTGGGCGTGGGCGGGCCGAAAACCCGCCCAATGCAGACCTTAAACTTCTAGTCTAAGTTGCAATAACTCAACTTAAAACGCAAGTCAAGTTTTGAGCCGATTAGTTGACTCATTCTTAAGACTCGAGTTCTAAACTTGAATCGAGAACTTAGGTTAACTTAAATTTTATAAAACAAGTGTTGTAATTCGGTTGGTTGTGTAAAACCTAGATCCGGGGCTTATATCTAATCAACTAAATTACCTATAAGCACGAACTCGAGCACAGATCAGGGGTTCAGACCAATATATTTTAAGTTGTTTTTTCTTGACCAAAATGGTATCATATACACCTTATCTTTATAGGGTGTATATGCTGGGGGTGGGGGTAAATATAAATATAGTTACTCATATATTTGTTCGTAAAAAATTTTTTTGAGCATCGCATGACTCTAAATGGCCAGGTATAGATCTTGACATTTTATTTCTAAATTTTATACAATATTAAGAGAAAAAATCTACTAGATTGGCAAATTAAGGTTTTGGACCCGAATTCGGGTTCAGGAAATTTAAGCCAATAAAACGGAAATTTTAGCAAGATTAACTTAATCGAAAACCTATTTTTTAAAAGAAGTCTGCGGTGCATAGTACTTCGGATTTAATGAATTATCCATAAATCAGTCTCTGTTTGGTCTATGAAAATTCCCAATCAATTTTAAATTTCTGAACTTCAATTCGGACCCAAAATCCTAAAGGACTATATAATATCTTGCATGATTATACCTTATGATGACAATAGAAAAAAAAATTAATTCAACAAATTATTATCCTTTCCTTTGGATGCTTCGAAAATAAAATAAATTGATATTTAAATTTTTAAAAAAAGGTCTATGGAATAAAAAAAAATAAATTATAATTATTTTGACTATGCATCATTTTTTTTCTCGCATTATATATATTTTTTCTTTTCTATATTCCATTTTAGTAATTTAATTTTTATATATAATAAAATATTTTTCTTAGTGACATTATTATATTAATATAACTTAAAAAAAATTTAATGAATTGAATTTATATGTAATCCAAAGTTAAAATTAAAATTATTCCTCCCACCCCGGTGCCAGTTAGGCATTAATAAATTAAGAATAAGAATTTATTATTTCCGAGCGTACTTTCCCCTATAAATGTTTAAAATGTTGCATGCTGATAAAATGCTAAATAAAATATAGGTATTTTTTTGGAATATATGGCACACATTTTATTATCATAGATTTATTGGCTTTATTTTGAGAAATTTTTAAAATAGGTTTATAAATTGGGCAAAAAAATTCAATACATAAAATCCCAGATGTTTCTTCAACATTACTAATATATTTATCATCTAAATTATTTTAAAATTAATATAAATGTAAAATATAATTAAAAATTTACCGCGTTGCCTTCATCCATTGAGTGAGACTTGCTTGTTTTTGAAATTAAATAAAAGGAAATAATACTTGGACTTAATTAAAATTTAATTAGTATTTAGTATATAAAAAAACGTAAAATGAATTATATTAAATCAAAAATCATTTTAACACTTAAAAAGATCTAGCTCCCGCTCTTACCATTTAAAAAAAAGCTAGCTGAAGCACTGCTTCAGAACAAAAATGGAATGCTGCCGTTCTTCTAATTTTATATAATATAAAGTTCACAAAATAAACCACATTCTTTTAAATCAATATATTTAATTCAAAGAAAATTGTGCCTTAAAATGAAATGAATTATCATCTTTTATTTGTAATAATTGCAAATTTTTAAAAATTTTCTGATTAACAACCACGTCTATTCACTAAAGCCTGTTTAGCAATATTAAAGAAGTGCTCAACAGGAGCAGTAGAAGGAAGAGGGGTAATATATTGTTAAATAATAGTGATTATACCTTTCGGTCAAAATTTTATATTAACATTTTTTTATATATAATTTTAATGTGACATTTTTTTATTCACTTTGTATTTAAATTTAATCGGTGAAAATTTTATATTAACATTTTTTTAATATCATTTTAACGTTATATTTTTTTAAATATCGATTTGTATTTCACACAATTAGTTATTTTTCTTATTGTTAAAAAAAAGATATATAGAGAAAAATTGTTTTTAGTGAAAGGATGAATAAATAATAAAATTGTAATTTATATAAAATTAAAAAATATATACATTATTATATTATAATTTAATGGAATATTCTAATCAATTCTTACATAGAGGCCAAATAACGTCCGAACTTCGCGATGGATGCTTTGAACAATTCAACATATATTACTGAATTCGTCAAGCTGGATTTCCCTAAATTCAGTAGCAATGACAGTGCCTACATAAGGAAATTTCAGAATTTCTTCGACACCAAGAAGATTTCCAACGGAGAAAAGGCCGCGTTGTTTCTCCGAAGTCTTCCAGATGACGAATTCAATAACAATGAAGCAATTTGCCAGAAGCAGACTTCCAGGACCCAAACGCTCTGCTTGGAAAATTCAAGCTACAACATCCATCAAAGACTGAGAACGTCAAACTGTCATTATTTTATGCTGCCACTCAAGGCAAGGAGGAGACGTTCTCGGCCTGGGTCACACGCGTAGCACGACTCAATAAAGAATGCAAATTCAATGGCATTCAGCGCATTATTGAGAAAGTGAGAGTTGCTTTGAAGTCCAAAGATGTCAGGAAAGCGGTCAGGAGCTCTATGACTATGGAAGATATTTACAATCTAGGTTTAGAGGAAGACACTACTGAGCCAAGTGATATCAAGGGCGTGATGAAATTGTTTCATTTGGATTCACATGGGCAGAGTCAAAAATAGTTACGTAATAACAAAACCCATTCAGGACTCTCACGCACATGGTAAATCTCTTAAGCAACCCCAGTTCATTAATGACAATCGTCTCGAACAGCACTTTGATGAACGTTATTATGTACGCTGTGACTATTGCCGCGACAAACGATTCGATGGACGGCACAGAAACATCCACGACAATCGTTTTGATCAAAGCTACGATAATTATCATTATAATCGCTTTCGATAATCGCAATGATAACTACTACGACAATCGATACTACAATAGTGGGTACAACGTCCATGGCAATCACACGAGTATCATCATGACCATCATCAAAAACCTGATCGGCAATATAAATCTTATAGAGGTGATAACCAAACCAACTATTCCCGTCGTGGTCAGCACAGATACAACCCTCAAAATATTAATGGTTTTCTGAAATATTCGTCGAGGCCCAACCAGTACAAAAATGACAATAATACAACAGATCTTATGATTATAAAAGATCGTGATTGTCAATTGAATACGAACCATGCTATAAACAACGAAGTAATCGATGATGACGATAGCCTAAACACAGATCTTAAAGAATATAGTCTGCAGAATTTGGAAGTGTGCAATCTGGGGGTCAACGATACCAGATATGACGCGTACAACGTAACGGTGAGCATCAACAACGTACCCACGTTGATGCAAGTTGACACCGGTACGAGGTACACTATACTTTCGAAGCTGACAGCTAAGATTGTAGGCATAACCACGATACGTAAGACGGATATGAAACTCACTGGTTATGATGGCAGCGCCATCAAGATATTAGGTCTTGCCAATGTGAACGTTAAGTATGAAGGTAATTCACAAACACTGGAGGCCATAGTGGTGGATTGTGATAAGATCTCCCTGCTAGGGTTTATGTGGCTCCACGCCTTCAACAACATATTAAAAACGTTCTTAATGGGTAACGTAGAGAATGATCTCGAGAAGATAATCTTGACAACAAAAAAAGATCTTGAATCAACTTACTTCTACAAACCCAACATGATCAGACAAGAGAAAGTTTACATGAATCTCGATGCGGTGCCTAAGATCATATATCTGAGGAGAGTTCCATATGTCAGCATTGATGCAATGACTCGTGAATTGGATGGTTGGCTGAAGGACAACATGAACCTTGCTCGAGAGGAATCTATATACCCGATGCCATGCACAAATGATCTGATCGCAAAGTTAGCTAAAGGTTGCCTTTACTTTATCAAGCCATCGTTCGGTTTGAAAATAAGACTGCATCATGAACATGGGTGGCTTATTGCGTGGCAATCATGAGTGTTAATGGCGTTCCACTCAACTTATTCAAGGAAATCGTAAGAATTTCTTTGGAGGGTGGAAAATAATAGTGATTATACCTTTCGGTCAAAATTTTATATTAACATTTTTTTTATATCATTTTAAAGTTACATTTTTTTTAATATCAATTTGTATTTCACACAATTAGTTATTTTTTTTTATTGTTAAAAAAAACGATATATAAAGAAAAATTGTTTTTGGTAAAAGAGTGAATATAAAATAAAAATGTAATTTATAAATAAATAAAATATATACATCATGATATTATTACTTAATGGAAGATTCTATTCAATTCTTACATATATATATTATAAATATTTTTAAATTATTATAAATATCGAATATATTTAATTTAGTAAAATTTTAAAAAATATGTCTAACATATGTTATTCTTGAATTCTATTTAATTGATTACAAAAAATCTCTTCTAAATCATAGGAAAGTATTTATGGTATGATAGTAGATATTTTTTGTTGTTTCTATTGGTATAACCTTTTTATTCTTATCTATTGATAAGCAATTTATTTACATATTATGATATTATTCATATATTCATATAATATAATTCATATAAATAGATTCATCACCATATCAACTAGAGCAGAAATTAATAGCTTGCAAACAAATCAACAGATATAAAGATTGTTATTGTACATACAAAAATACACACGTTTATAATTTTATATCGCTTATTTTGCGACGTTCTCCATCGTAACAGTATTATGAACATGCATACACTTAGCCAGTTCTTTTCAAGGAAAGATGGCATCCTAAGGTTTATTTGTGACGTTATATTGTTTTGTAAGAGAGAGTGGAAAAGGGGGAAGGGGTGGATCTTTTTAGCTTAAAATAATAATTACAAGAACAGGCAAAATTTGTAAGAATCCTGCCCCCCCCCCTCCCCAACTACATTTATATGGGCGTTAATAGGATATTATTTTTTCATTTGATCTTTTATCTTAATTAATCTTATGAAATGAAGATTATACGCTAGATAGATATACCAAAAATGAAGGACATAAAAATCGACTCTCCTTTTATAACGGCATCTAATATACATTTCGCATGGCTTTGAGAAAAATCCCAATTTAATTTTGTGGTTATTCCTTCACATATATTTTTGTCTATATAAATCAAATGACAGGAGTTGTCAAATAATAATGCTGCAAATTGGCATATTAATCCGAACCATACTTTTAAGTGGATTAAAATTATAAACATATGATATATAATTGAAAATATTTTACATAATTAAAATAATTATTTAAAGCTATGGCGATATGTTCAAACGAGTACACATAAATAAATATAGCCTCTAAGCTTATAAGGACACATTCACACCATTCCTATGTAATTAAAATATGTCATCATCCATCAATTACATGATAAATCAAAGTTTATATGTAATAAAACATATATTTACATATTCTTGCATAGTGGTTTCTATTATATCACTAATATTATGGACCTCTATATGGATATATTGGATGTTTTATTTTTTCTACATGCCTAATAATGGATTTTCTTATCCAATATTCTGGAAATTTAAGTATAATTATAATATGATATAAAATCTTTCTTCTATAAATTTCACAAAAAATTGTAATCTAACATATTCAGTTTGGAAAATAAATATTTAAAAAGTTGGCCGTTTGAACAACGCCTCTTTAGCTCAGTGGCAGAGCACTGGTCTTGTAAACCAGGGGTCGGGAGTTCAATCCTCCCAGGAGGCTGAATTTTTTTTATTAGTAATAATCTTTTTTCTTTAGAAAAAATATGATAATAATTTTTAAACAATCCTTTTTTTAAAAATGCCTAATTTTGGCTATGACTTTTTTTTGGCCCAAATCTATGTTAATTATTGCCCAATTGAAAATGTTCACTAAAGTGCTTAACTTGTATTTATATTGTAGTAATATGTAAGCCAAAAAAGTTTGTATAAAGATAAAAATTAACTTATTCAGGAAATACTAAATTAACAATCTTCAAAGTATATAATATGTTATATCTAATTTTATAGTATATACACACGTAACTTATTAAAAATCAATATAAAAATATTATTAGACATAATTTTCCCTATTTAAAAAACAGTCTATTTAAATTAAATATTCTATTGGTTATTAAACTGTTCTAACTTCACATTAAAGAGATAAATTTAAACTTTAAATATTTTTTAATTTACCTTAATAAATCTATTCAATTTTATATTAAATTTAGATCCACTCAGCTTGAGTTAATAAAAACTGTTTAAATTTTATCCTGAAATGACTTAAGCCAGGCTTAGATGGCCTGGTAGATTTCTTATTATGATAATCAAAGGTGGAATTGCGGACAAAATTTAAAATAAAAACTTAGGGGGTTTGAAAATTTTATTTTGACCAAAATATAACTAGTATTGTTAAATAGTTTAATTTAGCAGATTTAAAAATGTATAATTCAAGATTTTAGCCAAAATATTATTACCAGAAAATCTTCACGAGGAATTTATATTTTTGCCAAAATCTTGAGTTTTAAATATCTTAATTGAGCTGTTTAAACAACAATAAATGCAACCAGTTTGTTTCAATAATCAAATAATGATTAGCATAAAAAGTATCTTATAAATATGTGGATTTTTTTTAAAAAGATATGGACTGAATGGCAAATTGTTATCTTTCCCAAGTGCAAACATATCGCTTAACAAGCCTTACGCTGCTTGGAATAAAGTAAAAATTAAATTTAGTATTTTAATTTTTTATGGGTAATAAAATGTGGAAAAAGGTGAACAATTGAAAGAGATACACGAGGGTTGGGTGTTATATATAATATTAGATTCAATTTGATATCATATGATAATCACTTTACCCCAGAGAACCATTTTAGTAAAATTTTAGATAAATTTTGAACGACAAAGATTTTAATTTTTAATAATTTTTAAATATTCAAAATTATTCTTAAAAAGGTATAATAGTAATTATTATTATTATTATTATTATGCACTTTGTTGTTATTTAACTTAAAATATTATTTTATGCGAGAAAACCTTGGTAATTTAAATATATATATAATTTATTAGATTCAAAATATAATATACAATATGTTAATAATAATTTTTTTTAGATATAAAAAAATATGGATTTGGTTATATTTAAATTTATTAATAGAAATTTCGATTTTTTTTACAGTGGTCTTTTCCAATAATAACTATTTCTACTTAATTATTATATAAAATGGTCAATCGAAACGCAATTTTAAAAAAAAATTTATAACGATTTTTTTTAAAATCAGAAAATAAAAATTTTGGAAAGGGAAAAAATTTTTTTTGCATAAAAAAATATATAGATATTAAAGATCAGCGCGGCCTGAAACCTAGACCGCAGTCGCTAAAAATGATTTACTGCCCAGATCAGAATAAACTGGTCAAATTTGAAAATGTTTTTAAATCCTTCGTAAAAAATAATAACAGAGCGGTCTGGTCACATTGTTTAAAATCATTTTACGGGCCGAATTGAGCCGGGTAAAAATTATGATGGGCAGGGTTAGGCCTCGCCGCACCGACCTTAATAGATAGAATCATTTCAGAATCTACCAAAATCGGATATCAGAATAGCGAATTTGAACTCGATCTAACCGGACCTTAATATAAAATTTTATTCAGACCGGACCACTATATACCTTTTTTTTCAGTCTAGTATATTTTTTTATCAGATTCAGATCTTTGAAAAAAAATTAAACCGGCAAAAAGCTTAATTTTTTTTTTCCAAACGTGCAACTCTAAGATAAGATTTAAATCTCTCGACCGTTAATAAATGTATATTTTTTTTGCAAAATGTCAAGGATAGTAGAAAAATTCATCAAAAAAAATATGATAAAATGTCAAATATGAAGGCAATCTCAATTTCAAAAGATAATAAAAATTAGTAAGTTTTCAAAAAAGAAGAAAAATCATTTTTATGTTTCAATATTATAATCATTTATAACTCGCTCATATTTTGTTAAATTTGGGTTAATTTAAAAAAAAATTAACTTTTTAAAAATCGAATTATAATTTAAAAAAAAATATATCGAGTTTTTTCAAAATTTTGTTAAAGGTATTATAGTTTTTAATCACAGCTTTCCCCCATTTTTTTTACATGTTGCTTTTTTAATATTTTCTTCCTTTTTTTACATCTCTAATTAAACATTAATAAATAAGGCTGTGCCGATCCACATATTTTTAAACGATCCTATATTCGTCATCAAAATAATATTATATAGGCCTGAGATTTTGGCAGAGGTCTAACACCTTTCTGCCATCTATGAGCGAAATATACGAGCCTACATAATATAATTTGGCGAAAATCTTAATTGAGTCGGTTTTAAAAATCGACCCAATCTGGCTTTTTAACAACATTTACATCCACTTTTTGAACAAAATGTAATAAAAAAAATTCATATTTTCTGTGTAAAAAATTGAATCATTTAATTTTTATTTCTAAAATTTAAATTTAAAATAAAAATTATATTATAATAAATATCAAAAAAATTTATGTAATAATGTGTGCATTTTATTTTGAGAACAATATATATATGTACTGGGGATTCGGAATCCGTAGGGATTCGGAATCTCTTGATTTTTAATCCTTAACCGAGGGCAATTTAAAAAAATTTCAAATCTGATTTAACCGGAAATGTTTTCTAGCATGTGTAGAGTATTTACCCTATAAATTTCAGCCATAGACATTTTAGTATTTTTTAATTTATATAAAAAATATATAAATTAATATAAATTAGAAGTAGTTCTAAAGTTCATGACAATATTGTTTGAAATTTACAGTTTGGGTACTCTGTACATGCTGAAATACAATTCCTGTAGAATCAAATTTTTAAAATCCAAAAATCGCCCTTAGCAAATGATTTAAAATTGAAAGATTCCGACCCACGGATTCTGAATTCCCACGGCTTCCGAATCCCCATACGATTTTAATTTTTTTAAGATAATAATAAGGGCTTCTGGATTTTTGGGCAATACAATTCTACGATATAGACCATATCTATATCTCCTGAAAATTATTTTAACTTTAAAAAAAAATCCATATCTAGATGCCATCTTAAAAAAAATTCATACTATAAAATGAAAGAACCTCTCTTAAAGTATAAATAATAAAATGGCCGAATTATAAAAAATGTTTTGAAATTGAAATATTAAAATAATGTAAAATAAACATTATAAAATATACAATCATAAAATGATAAAAAAAACCGTGAATAGATCGGATTGGTATTTAAAGGTAACAGCCCTATCCGATATTTTAAAAAACGCTAATCGGTACAGTCCTAGAGATTAGGGGAAAATGGTTGGGATTAACAAGAATAAGTGAATCCTCTGAGATCTCAAGCTTTGAGTAAATATTTTACCTTTTTTTTGATGGTCACAAAATTAGGGATGATTTTTTTTTATTGGACTAGAGATATTTTTTTAAAAATTATCAAATTTTAACATTTTTATAGCTTAAATGATATGATATATTTATTAAAATGCAATAACATTCATTTTAAATTTATACTATCCCTTCAATATTCATAACCCAAACCTGATTATAATTTCTCAGGGGTATCTAATTTCCTGATTCTGGGCATATTTTTTTTATTATTATTAAACATTTTATAACTTTAAAACTTATAATTCTATATTTTTTTATAAAAAAAATAAAACTTATATAAGCAAATCATGACACCCGACCATGAATACAAGATAGATTTGGAATTGGAATTGCCTGACTCCGACATTAATCTCAATTTGGGTTCGATTTAGGAAAAAATAATTATTTCGAAAATATTGCTTTTTTAAATTTTAACATCATCCATTGGGTCCGAATGGAAGTGATTTTAATTTTGGAGAGTTTTTGGGAAGCGAAAAAATTTATAAGCGTTTAGCCTTAAAATATAAGATATGTGTAAACTTTAAAAAAAATCAAAAATAAAGGTTTACACATTTCAAAATTTTCTGTCCACTTGACAGGTTAAGCCAAATAATGGAAACCTTTCATTTCAATTTTTGAGTTTGGACGCTTAACTCAATCATAATATATATAATAAATATCTATGAGTGTATTTAGGATAAAAATTATTAGTTCACCTAAACAATTTTGATAAAAAGTGTGCCTTAGTCCCCCTCCCCCAATTATTCGATGACGTAAAGAAAGTATTATTTTAAATGACTCAAAAAATTATAAATATATATTTATAATCGCCTCACCTTCATTTTTTTATATATCGTATAGGAATGTTTATGTGCAATATTCGAATGCTTTCCCAATATGATCAAATTATCCGAAGCTCTAACCGATTCGTATAAAAAACCCAAATCCTATAATATAATCTAAATTTCGATAAATTTAATATATATGGCCAGAAAAGAAAAGAAAGGGAGGAAGAAAAGGAAATTGGCTTATAATTTAACGAGAGAGAAAAAAAAGAATTAAGGTAGAGGAGTGTTAAACGGCTCGTTTTGAGTCGATTTTAAACGGCTCGTTTTGAGTCGATTTTAAACGGCTCGTTTTGAGTCGATTTTTAAAAATGGTTAACTCAATATTCCATTCAGAAAAATATTACGCAGGCCTGAAGATTTTGCTCATAGAAGGAACAAAGGTCTTGACATATATTAACGAAATCTCGAGGCTTAGCCATAGTTTTTCTGGTTAAAATATTGGGTTAGCCGTTTTAAAAAATCGGCTCAAAATGAGCCGTTTAACAACACTAAGGAGGAATAAACTCGATAAAGTTTAATTACCCCCTTTATAGGCCACGCCACATTACCGCTCAAAACTCATGAGGCTTATCAGAACGCTAGTGCTCGCTCCGCTCTTTCTCCTTTCCCTCAAGGAGGAAAAACAAACCCTCGTCGTAACACTCATCGAAACCTTTACCGATAATAAGGTATATATATTTATATTTAGGGATACACTGGATCTAATTTTTTAACCTGTTTCGAATACTAAAAAATTGATTACTCCGGGTACGAATACGTAGATTATAAATTTAATTCGATAAAAAATTTGTTTATCTTCAATAAATAGAATAAAATGATAGAATGGTTTTTTTTTAGTTTTAACCACTTTGTTTATTAATTTAAGATACATATATGAAAAACTAAAATGGAGGCATTAATATGTATTAAAAAAAAACTGGTCAACATCCTAAAATTTTTAAAGAGTCACCCGGATTAAAATAGAGAAGATTCGGGTCCTAATCGGTGCAGGCCCAAGTGACGAATATGGCCTTGTTCCTTTTCTGATCATATAAAAGTTATTTTTTTTCTGGAATCTTCTCGTCACTAACTTTTATTTATAACCAATCCTCTCACTTCAACTTTTTTTTATATTTATTTATTTAATGGGGCCTTCTAGATCAATTTAAGACGGCCAATGATTCCCCTGGAACTTAATCAAATGTGTTTATGACACCTAATTTTCTCTGATAATTAAACAAATTTAGACGAATATCACGTGTCTGACTCGTGATCTACATGCCACGGGGTTGGTAAATAGGTTCATACTAAAAAAATATATTTGGTTAGAATACAAAGGAAAATTTACACAAAATTTATAACCTAACCCTAGTCTATATCAGTGTTTTGGAGAAATCAAAGTTTTTAAAAACTATAGCCCAAAATTTTACAAACTTCAAATTCGTTCATTTAACACATCTTGCTTGATTTCACCTACACTATCTATGGGTTGATATAAAAAAAAATTTCCAGTAGGACACTATTTACAGACCACTTTAGAGTTTTTGCCAACCTCGAATAAAGTTGAAAGATGGTGGGATAGAAAATAAATTATTTTATTTATTTGAAATAAAAATGTAATGTTTAGAACGTTCCAGCTTCTAGGGCATGGATCGAAATCGAAAACAACAAAATCCAAATATATTCATCCACTTTGAAGATACATGCTCATTATAGTGGATTAAGGTATTATTTCTTTTATCTATTCTAATTTATATTTGCGCAATTGGAAAAACTATGGTTTCTTTTTTTCTTTCCCATTATAAATATCCCCTGTTTTCCTTCCTTCAAATATCTTTCACATGTTTCTCACTTAAGCAGCCATTTTTTATGCGTAGCCCACCATATTTTTAACAGAGAAGGAAAGGGGTTGAATAAAAAGAGATATGAAAATAATATTTTTTTAAAATAAGGACTAAGGAGGGTATAAAGGGGAATTCATGTCTCAATAATTGAAGAAACTATTTTTCGAAAGGGATGATTTATAAAAATTTTGACATAAGTTTATTCTAAGTAGATGTAGGCAGCAGTTCTCACGATTTATCCCCCCCCCCCCCTTCCCTAAATATTTTTACTAACTTAAATAGACAGTATCACTGAAACCCCAAATATTTATTACTATTACTCATACAAGATAGCATAGCATTATATCTACTTTAAGATATATTGCAAAAACAAATTATATTGTAACATATAATTGAGACCAAGTAGATTAATTGCAAATGTAGTAATATAATATAAATTTTCTTCAATGTGAATAAATTAATAGTTATAAAATAATAAATATCAAGTTACCTCCTCAAGAGCGAAAATGGTTCAATACCTTAAAGAAAGTTAACCCCCCCCCCCCCTTAAAAGATTTTTCATCTTAATTTATACCCCCCCCCCCCTCCCACTGAGAATTCCACTTCCACATGGTAAAAGCCGCTGGATGTAGATACATACTTGAAGGTATCTGGTTTATTATAACTCATATAAATGACTATATAATTAAATTTACGCAATTATATCTAGATATCAGAGTTGTTAAACGCTATTTTTAAAAGTAGCGCGCTACCGCTATAGCTATTTGTCAAAAAAGTAGCGCGCTACCGCTTTCGCTATTTGTCCTACTTTTTATAAAAAAAAATTTAGAAACAAATGAAACAAATTTTTTTTTTTTGCTCTATAATGTAAATGTATAATAAATAATATATAAAAATCAACATTTATAAATATAAAAATATAGTTAGTTTAGATTATAAAAAAATAAGCAATATAAATAAATATTTGATATGGAAATGAATCATTATTAATTAGAATTACTTCTGTATACTCTTTTATAAAAGTATGCTCTTCATCGTTAATATATTCAATTTCAACAAGATCACAGAGATAATTAATCTCTAATCTTCTTTCCTCCAGAAAATAAGCGATTAGTTTTATTGCTTGGTATACAGAATTCCATCTTGTACGATTAGGGGTTAATAAATACCTCCCTAATTTTTTTTTAAACATGTCAGAACTTTTAGGAGATTTGTTCTGCTTATTCCATAAAGTTTGACATTTATAAAATGTCGATCTTGACACCCTTTTAAAATCTTCATCATTTAAAGCTCCTTCAGCATCTACTGTTGCTATCAAATTTAAATTATGACAGGAGCATCTCTGATGGCTGGGTAACATTGTGGAGTTAGTTGAAGATCCTATAGAATATTGATTAGATTAACATGTATTATAAAATAATTTAAACCTTCTTCTAAGATCTCATTAATATCATTGGCATCAACACCTATTTCCTCCTCTTCCAATACATGTTGACTATCATTCTGTATCTCATCTTCAGCATTATCCTCACCAAATATTCTATATTCATATTAAATAGGACAAATTAAATTATTCATCCAGTTTTAATAGAAATGTTTAGTAATATTTATCAAAAATGGTGTGGAAAAATCATTTCTTAGTATTCTAAATTTTGAACCTCAGGAATTATAATGTAACTAAGCAAAAATATTTTATCAAATGAATACATTGAATGAATTCCCTGTACTGTATATAAATTGATGGCAATTAATCATAAGAAATAAATATAGTAAAAATCTAATCATCCATGAAATATTCAATAACAATATCTTATTAAATGTTAGATTAGCTCAATGACACTGTACAATAAAAATTAATGAAATAATCCACCTCTGTTTTATATTTTATTAGTTAATTTCACTAATTTTATTTATAATTTGATATAAATTATGATAATCATAATATTACTAAAATATGTGTGTATTTAGTTAATAAAAATTCTATAAATAATGTGAAATATTAAAATACTAAATATTTTATAGATTAAATAATAACCATTCCATCTGATTAATGTACTGCCCAAAAAATCATAGCTTAAAATAAATATTATAAATAAATTTGTGATATAACCTAAATGCCTTCAGGTAGTTAGACCCATTATTAGTAACCATCTTGCTAACTTTATTATGAATCCTAAAAGACTTGTGGATGTCAATAATTTTATTTGCAAGTACGTCATATGTCTGGCATCCTATAATCATTTTAAGGGCTAAGGCTACAGATCTTCTTTTTAAAGTCCTAGGGTCTAACCAATGGCCTGTGATTCCCAAATAAGCTCTAAAAATATTTAATCAGATCAATTTATAAATATAAATAAGTTTTTACCTTCTGTTATGTGTCCAACTATCTGCCGTGGTACATACATAAGATATATCTGATAACTCTACTATTAGAGCATCTTTCATCACTTTGAAGTTGTCGGCTATTTTATTCATAAGTGTCTGGCGACATAAAACTGTTGTGCCAGGAAATAAAGTTTTAATCATCATAGTAAATGATGGATTATCAACCAAGGACAATGGCTGAACTGTGTCAATAATAAAATCAACAATTACTTTATCAGCCAATTTTTGTGAAATATTGGTATGTTTATTATCAGTTAATTTGGTTTGGATAGTATTTGTCTTTTTGAATGAAGATTCTCCCATACCAAATTTTTTTATATGTTTCTCTATTTCCTTATAGCAATTGGCGTGAACAGTCTAATAAAATAAATAATATTATAATGTAAAAATAACAATTTACCTTTAGGTGTTTCTTCAGGTTATAGCTACTCAATTGATTTGATGATATATTTTTTTTACATTTTAAGCACAGGAATTTGAATCCAGATTTTGTTTTAATATTTATTTTAAAAAATTTTTCAAATCTAGGGAATGGGAAATCGTTATTAGAGTTATTAAGTACATTTTCTTCCATTGAATCTTCCATGTCCGAATCACTTTCAAGGATTTGGATATCCATGGGCGATGCCATTTTAGATTATTAACACAGATTGAAAATATAAATTAAAAATTGAAAATATATTTAAATTTCAAAATTAAATAATAAATTATAAAAATTATAATTAATTATGATATTATATTTAAATTTTCATGTTTATACTTACATTCATTATATTTTTTAAAAGTAGCGAAGTAGCGCGCTACTTAGCTACTTTTAAAAAAAGTAGCGCGCTAAAAAATTAAATAATTAAAAAAGTAGCGGCTATTAGCTATAGCTACCAAAAAAGATAGCGCACTAAGTAGCGTGCTACTTTAACAACTCTGCTAGATATCTTGAATATCCAGAAATTAACCCTGTTCGATCAATTGTCTTAAAATCGTTAATAACATATCCAAAACCCAATTTAAAAAAATATAATATATCAAAGCCCTGCAGAGGTAAAATTTACGGCTCCAAATTTTTCGGCGCGACCCGGGTTTTATATTTTCAGGCCCGATCAGAATTCTTTTAAAATATATTTATTTTTTCAATTTTTATAGTTAACATATAATGACGATTTAAAATATATTCGGCCCAGCCCGGATATTTTTTTGGTCCTGGTCTGTGTATATTTTAAAAGATTATAATACGGGTTGGGCCCGCAAGTCTCTGATATATATATATATCTACATTAAATATATATTCTAATAAAATAGATATCTAATCTACAATTGGCCCCTATCAGCCGCATTTTACGGAATTTTGATCAACGTGTTACTCTTAAGCTCAATACTATTTTTGTCATGGTATCGATTTAATCGTCATGTGAGTCCACCGACTATTTCTACATCGAAATCCTTCTCCACAAAATACGATAAATTTATCATGAAAAATCCAAAAAGCGGTGATTCGCCCAAATTAGCTCACCACCCTCAGGTTACCTTCAGCGAAGACAAAGGTATATTCTTATTTTATTTTTACATTCGTTAAAATATTGAATTAAAATAAAGAAGGCATATCCCCTGAAAAACATCCTAAATTGGTTATTTTGATTAAATTTAGGTTTCTGATTCACTATATTTTCTCTAATCAGAACCCTAACATAAAGTCAATGAGACCACCCGATTTTAGTCATTTGATGATTGATTCAAATATAGGTTAGGTTGCAAACTTTTTTTTTACTCCTAATACATTTAAGATACTACTGTCCTAACTTCATTACCGTTTTTTAATTTTTTTTTTTAGATTTAATGAAACAAAATAAAATAGCAATTGGAAATTTGTGTTTTATTACTATAATTGGACAATTACTATATTTTTAGTCGTTTAAGCAAATTTTTAGCCAGCAAAACTAAGTTTTTAGCCGAAACCTATCATTTTGGGGTTTTTGTTAAAAAAGATAGTTAACGGATTTTTTCCGACATTTAGCCATACCCAACTATACTTATTACTTGCTTCTTGAAAACATTATCAGAACTGCATTTCATCCTTTTTTTTATTTTAAAAATTACGAAATGGACCTATATTGAACCTTGCAAAAAGTTTATTGGGTCTACTTGCTTTGACTTAAAACATTTTCTAAACAAGGATCATGATTTAGTAAAAACAAACAAGATAAGTATAGCCAGTTAGGAATGATAAAACGAAGCTTATTTAGAAATTAGTTCCATTTTTTTTATCAATAATTTTTTTTTATCATATGGTGTCTTTTTTCAATTTAGTTATCAGGTAAAAAAAAAGTTTAAAGCAAAAAACACTATATGTAATACGACTAAAAAGCTATAGATTAAAACATGTCTAATTTGGGTGACTCCCTAATTTGACCAAAATTTTGAGCTCTCAATCAAATTCCTATTAATTATCACGTATTAGAAAATGCCTTGATAAGTTGATCAAATCTTGGTCACACACAACAGTGCCTAAATTAGACAGGTTTCATTGTGTAGCGTTTTTTATTTATCAACGTTTAACTAAATCGTTTCTAAAAAAATCATTTTTTCCTTTGAATATTCTTAAAAAGAAATTTTTATTACGGATAAGAGGCGATATATAGACACATTAATTATCATTATCAGGCATCCATGTTTATTTGTTTTGTCAAATATACAAATAGAAATACCTCGCAAATCCTTACCCTACGATGACACCGAAAACTTCAAAAAATTTGACTCTATACTTCAATCCAGAACTAAGGCGCCAAAGGATTTCAAAACCCGTCCTTACAAATCCCTGGACCAATACCTTCAGAAGATTTACCTAGATTTTCAGGAAAAACACAAAAAGGCTATTTTAAACTCCCCGAAACATTCGATCGTTTCTCAGATCGAAAATTTATCGATGAACCAACCCAAATTCGACAACAAAAAAGAAGAATTCGACAGCAAAGCGCTTAACGAATTTAGGACTAAAGGCCTCAAACTTTCAAACGATTTTTCCTCGGTCGATCGTTTGAGACGTTCTTTTTCGCACTTGGATCTGCTTGATTTAAATTTATATGATGAAACTACGGATACCTTCGAAAATTGTGAATTAGAAAATTTAAGAGAGACTAAGAGAATACTTTAATTTTAAAAGGTATCATTTTGAAATTAAAATTTTTTTGTTGTTCGATTTTTAAGTTTTTAATTTAAGATTAAATGGAAGTTAGAAGATCAATTAATGTATTAAAAAATAACTATCAAATGTCTTACTGCGGTGTGGCTCATCTTAATTTCTCTTTTTAATCCTCTAGGACACCTTTTTTGTTCTTTTTATTAATTTTGACAATTGCGGCCTCAATTAGAAAATACAAAATAAAAATATATGAGATGGGTTTAAAATTTGAATTTTCAAATATCTCTTTTTTCAATTATTTCTGTTAAAACTATTGTTCATGATTTAAAGTTTTTGAGCATATGCCAAAGAAATAAGATAAATATTTGAATATCATAAATCTAGGTTTATATATAAAAAAAATGATTGCATACAACTTAATATGAATTTTGACAAAACGATTGATTCATAACCTGTTTGTTATGTGATTTAACATAATATTGCTAAGCTGTGCGATAATATTAAATAATTGAACAGCTCAATTTAAAAATGAGGTCCACACATAAAATAGCTCGAGGATATATGAGTATAAAAACAAATAATGAGGGAAAAAATGATAATTATATTTAATATATTTTTTTTTACAAATGGTGAATAAAACATTGATTTGTCACGCGAAATAAAAAAAAAACTACTTAAAATTATATATTATTTGAAACTGTATACACAATTGTTAAATTTATACGCCTAAGTAAAATTATTCTGCATAAGCCTAATTTGCATAATTTTATTATTATGAAATTTATATAAAACAAATATTATATACATATTTATATTTATTTAAAAAAAAATTGTGATAATTTAAAATATCTTATTTTTTAAATAGTGCATAATATTAATATAAAATTTTATTTATATAATATTTAATTTAGATCATTATACAATTTTTTTTGTGTTACGTGTATTTAGCTTTTGATTGAAATGTTTGTCATTATTTTTGTATCTTGCTTGTAACCATTGATTATTATAATAGGACATGATATATTTTATCAAAGCAAAGCTAATAGTCATTGTCATAGCTAATAAACTTCCTATATAACAAGGAATAGGCCACACCTATTTATATATTAATAATTTGTTAAAGTTAGATGACTTAAATGCAGCCATAGCTTGAAGATTGGAGAACTTATCCTGAATTTACGAATTTTGGTTTAAAATTTATTTAAAAACATAATTTTAAAATGATTGCTTTTTACTTTATCAGCAAAACCAATTTCTTTTATTTATATAAAAAATATTATATCAATAATCATACACCCTCTATCACTAAATCTTGCTTGAAAGTTATTAACTCTTCGTTATTTTTCTCATATACCAAAATAAATTATTTTTATATTAAATAGTCATGTTTCTGTGATTTCATAATAAAAACTATTTTCTTTGAACAAATAGTGATAATCTAATAAAAAATATTTTCACTCATTAGCTTTCTCAATTAAAACAACTCAAATTTTAACACTGAATATTTTTTTTCAAATTGATGCCAAAGAGCACTCCAATTTTCAAACAATGAAAATTATAAAAAACCTGCCATGGTTTATCCCAATCAAGAGGAATAACAAATGCTCCCAACCAAGCTCCTATTAATGTGTAAATGCTTAAGTCACATATAATTTTTGAAAACCTATCTGAGTAACTAATATCTTTTATAAACAAAATGCCAATAATTTTTTAATACTCATGATATAAGTAAACATTTATCCATAGATTTGGGTTTAATTTGTATTTTATTATGGAAGGCAACAAAGTTAAACTGGTTAAATAAATACTGAAATAAAATGTTTTTAGGATATCACTGAAAAATATAAATATTTTAAAATCTCTGTGGAAATTAACCTGCTAATAGGAGCACCAAATATAACACATAAGAAATGAGTTACAAAAACAGAACAGATGTACAATAATAGGCAACTAATCCATTCTACCTATAATAAAGGAATTATAGATCTATTTAAAAATTTACCAATTTCCCCAAAATCATAAACAAATCAGCTGTAAATTTTAGGAGAATGCGATTATCTTATGTCAATCATTTTTTAAAATATATAAATAAATTTCTTATCTCTTGTATAGAGCGCAGTCTATCGATATTTCAATTTTTTTATCTATTCAAATATATAACCAAGTTAAACTTGTATTTTGTTATTTCAAATTTATTGAAGATATTATTTGCAATTCTATATTATGGATATAAAGTGTTTCTTTCAAGATCTTTAATATTAAATCATGAGATAAAATAGCATATTAAACGAGATGTTAAAGAAAAAAAATATTTAAATAAATTTTTTACTTTCTTAAAATAGATAAATAATATTTTATGAAAAGATGGAATAAATAAATTTATTTTTAATACGTGTATATGTAATTTTATATAATTTTTAGTGAATACTATATAAAACACATTAAATATATAATACATATAAAAAATTTGGAGGCAGAGCACTGATGTTCAGGGTCTACCTGGCCGGAGTGGGTAGGAGACAAATGTTTCCAATTGACATTTTGGGAAGTAGGTATAGATTTTTGAGGGTAGATTTTTTTTGAGGGTGTAGGTATTGATTTTTTGGGGATAGTTGACTTAAATTATATTCTTTTTAAATTCAATAATTGTTACGATTGATCTGTCTATTAAAAAATAATAAAAAACTATAAATTTTTTCTTTTAAGCCTTTTTATTAATTTTTTACCATAATTTGCAATTTCTCAAGTAAAATATTAATATTATTCTTATTTGTTAATTTTGGTTAACATATATGATTAATCAGAGTTGTACATTTGCTCAAGATCTTTGAAGATCGTAAAATTTGAAGATCTTTTATTTTTTAAAAATTTTGTGTAACGATCTTCAAAGATCTTCATGATATTTATTTTTTTACCCCTTTATTAAAAGCTCAGATGTTTTTCAATTTTATTAATATAATATTTCTTTTATGTTTTATACCTCTCCTCCTGCCTTGATGAAAATTGAAAAACATCTGGGCTTTTAATAAAGGGGTAAAAAAATAAATCATAAAGATCTTTGAAGATCGTTACACAAAATTTAAAAAAAAAAGATCTACAAATTTTACGTTCTTCAAAGATCTTGCTCAAATTTTTGAGCTAGATCTAGCTCAAAAATCTTCAAAGAAGATCTTTTGTACAACTCTGATTAATTTTAATAATTAATTTACTGTAAAAATTTAATAAATCATTTAAAATTTTATCAAAATACTTTATATATTATAATTAGAAATAAGATTTCCGAAAGGTAAACAGATTTTAACTATATTCTTTATTTAATAATTATCAAACATCCAAAGTTATTGAAGATTCCCAGATTATATTTTCTTCTCATTCAACGATCAATTTCAATGGAGTGGCACAAACAGCTTTTCAATTGCCGATTGATTATTAGCAAGAATTAGAGATTTAATTATTTTTCTAGCCTAAACAGACCTGAAAGTATGTAAATAAAATTTGTTGTGAGATAATAAATGGTAGCTTATTAAATATCGTGGGGCCAATATCGCTGCCGAAAGACTCGGAATTTTTTAGGGGGCGGGGTAGGGGTAGATTTTGTAGGTGGGTTTATCTCCATCAAATTTTCTGCCATGTAGACGCTGCTGATGTTGCACTTTTTTAGAATTTAAGAATAATTATAAATTTAATATTGCCGATACATATCCAAATGAGATTATAGTATATATGAATGGATAATATTTTATAAATCATCTATGTCGTTTTCTTGTCGTTAATTTTTTAAAAATATTACTTTAGCCGGAATTTAATTTTCTCATTCAATATCAATAATCGTTAACTTCTAATTTTTTCTCGGGATTCTGTGTTTTATTTTGAATCTTCAAAATATGAATTGAAAGTATTTTAAATCCTTTCCTATGGATATTATTTAATATGTATTTTTTCCAGATACTTTCAACTTTGGAACAAGGTAAAACTTGTTCAAACCTGTTTACCTAAGTTGCTTTTATTTTATATTTATAGAATCTACAAAAAGTGGACCTAAACATTAGTTAAATAGATAAGTGATCGTTTTTGTATTAGTATTGTATTGTCTATTCCTGATTTTGTTCCAGGTTCTCCCTTCTACGTCACAGTGCAAAATAAAAAGTAAAATTTACCTAGCCCAAAACCCCCATATTCAAAACTTTTATTTAATCTACCACGAGCTTTTCTACATCTTCTTACTTCCCATGAGCATTTAAGTAAGGCTCTTTTTCTCTTGCGCGCATAGATAACTGCAGTCTGCACAAAAATAGTGGTCAAGCTACACATAGATTACTTCCAATTTCATAACTCAATAAGATGAAAATGAGAGATTCCAAGTCTAGCTCTGATGTTATATATGACAAAAGGACAATGCACTTACTATGATGTTACATTAGGAGATGATAGTTGTGTGCAATATGCCTATTAATAAGAAAAAGATGCTAACTTTTCTTGCTTATATGACATAACGATCAGGGGCGTCATTAGCCTTTATAATCTTAGGGGCCACAAAATTTTTTTAAAAAATATTAAATGACCTCTTTTTACCTAACATTTTCAAAATGACTTTTATTTTTTTTTAGATAACATGGTATTAAAAAATTCAAAATGTTCAAGGGACTCCAGCCAATGAGACCCCTCCACCCCACTTCTAATGACGCTGCTGATAACAAATCAATAGTATTTTACGGATAATAAAACGAGCAGATATTTAGATATTAACGCCCCCCCCCCATCCTATATTATTTACAATTATTTTCAAAAAATGAAGTGTATTTACATGTTGACTAAATATTTAACAATTATCAGATATATTAAAAACAATTGGTAATCTTCAGGCATAGAAAATAATTTTTTATATTTTAACATATAAACTACATTTTTAGAAATGAAAGGAGACCTGTTTTTTCCTTTAAAAGTATGGAAGCAATTGTAAACCTTTATTTAATCAAGCAATAAACCAATATATATATATGCAAGCATAATTATCCTATTTCTTAAAAAATTTCATTATATAGTATTTTAATTAACATATTTTTATATCTATTGAAAAATCAGTGACATAGCTAGGATTTTTTTTGGGAGGGGGGGGGGTGAGGGGGTCCATTTTTCTAAAGGGCTGGGGTTTTTTCTACTTTTTCTTTATAAAATATTTAGCAATTTATTTTTATATTTATTAAAACTACATAAAATTCGACATGTAATAATTTTTATTTATCATCGATAAACATTTCAAATTATTATATTTTATAAGCTAAATTTAAAATAATCGAAAATCAAATGTTATATATATATTAATTTATAAATGATATAAAAATAATTATTATACATTATGTATTAATATAAAAATTGGAAATTAATTCTCAGAGTCAAAGTAATTATTATATATTATTTATATAGATAAAGATAAACTTTTTTACTATGACAAAAAACTATGAGTAGATTTTTTTCAACAAATGTTACTGGGCTTTATAAATAAATCTCAAAAATAAAATGGTATTAATAAAAGGATAAGATATTAATTTTTTCGCTAACTCACATCACAAATTTAATATTTCAATAAATAAATTGTGGATTTATATTTAAAATTTAATTTTTAATAAAAAAAGTATTTTTATTCGCCTGTAAATTATCACAATCTCACCCTCTATTCCCTTAAGATACTAAAAACTACGTCACACTTCATCCGAGTTAGATAGCCCTTAAGTTTTATATATTTTTCATTAAATCTAATAAAATCAGTTAATTATTATTTTATTATAGATTAATGTCATTATTTTTTGAATGGCAGTTATGACAAGCTTTTAAACGATGCAAAATTTATTGGAGGCATATCCCCCTCAAAAATTTATACCTACCCCCTTAGAAAATCTTTTTCTACCTTCGATTTCCCATCAAAATTATAAATCCTTTCACATATTTTACCAATAATAACTTATATCAATACTCTACTATATAAAATTGTGAATGTGAAGAAATTATTTCCTAGAATATGAATTAAAAACCCTCGCATTCATGAATATATAGTTTGGCATGAAAGTTAGTTTGCGGATAGAATGTTTACCCACTTTTAAATGGTATCATTTAAAAATATAGCAGAAATTATTCAAAATAAATTTTTTTTATAAAATAACTTAAATGACTGATTGTATTGTATACATATATAGATTTCGTCGATTATCAATCTTTGTATGTATATTAGATACTATAACAAAAACACAATAAATATATGTTTTGCTCCAACCCGGAAATTTAATTCGTAATCCCCCCCCCCCCACTCATGTAGACGCTGGTTGTGGTCTGAAACTAAATGGAGGTGTATATATATTTTGTCGCTGGTTAGAGCCTAGCTTGGAATAATTTTCTTTAAACTGAAATCCACTTCCTCAAGAATGTAACCTAGGCAAGGGAATATGGTTGATTTACATTTCAAAAAAATGGGTGTCCTTTATTATAAAATATAGCAACTTGTTTAGACTATTTTATGGAAAAACATAAAAACCAACATTTCCCAAGGGGTAAGTTAATGACCTAAAATGGCGCTCTAGAACGGTGGGGGATAACTTCTCAGTCAACATAAAGTTAGCATCTATTATATAGTATTATTTTACATTTTAGTCATCAGGAGGGCTTTAGAACCATTGGCTTATGAGTGTCTAAGATCGATTTATAATTGTCTTTTAGGCATGAATATTAAAGAAAGGGAGACGACATACAATATTTAATCAACATAATTTATTTTTAATATATTCAGATTTTTTTTAAATGATAAAATAATATAATTTTGTAAAAAAAAGACAGCATTATAACAATAATATTATTATTAGAGTAGCGCTTAAAAAATTAATTTCGTAGTTACTAACTAAATATTTTATTTGCATTAATCGTGGAATTCGTAAAATATTTAAAATAATAAATTAAATACAATATAAAATAGTTTTGTATATATCTTGATTATCAATTATATAATTCATGTTCTAATGTCATTTATTGGTATGGCTGATATTGAATAAAAATTATAAATAAGGACCTAATTTTTAAAAAAATCTTTAATTTAATTTCTTAATATATAACATATATAAAACATTTATTCTCTTCATCAAAATAATAAAGCTAAAAATGTTTTCATCAGAATAAAAAAAATTTTATTTCGAAAATACTAATCTAAAATAATAATACTATTTTTTTTTAAAAAAAAAAACATTTAAAAATAAAAACTAAATTTTCTATTTGGAAAAAAATTTGGAAGGTCAGTTGAGATTGATGATTTAGTATAAAACTATAACTTTATACAAATACAAATAACAATAAAATTGTAAAATAAAATTTAGATAAAAAAAATTGGAAAATGATTTAATGGTAAATATAGGTAATTTTTACAAGATATAAATGTTTATACATGTTAAATCATATATAATAAACGACAAAAAATTTTTTAATAAACAATTTGGCTGTTATTATAAATATTCACTATGCACAATATTTAAACGTATAAAAATAAGATCGTCAAGTAAATTGGAAAATTTGTTTTTATTTGCATCTTTGTTAATATTGATTTAAAAAAATAAAACATTTTATATAATTTAAAATATCGTAATCATTTATCTTTCGATTCACCATTCAGGAAAGGGGATGATGGTTCAGCACCCTTATCTAATTCGGGATCCGTGCTGCCGTTTTGCTTGGGCATCATATTTAAATTGACTTCGTTACTTTTAGGTGAATTCTTATGATCATTAATATTATTATTTACGTTGCTCTTCATATCTATGAAATCGACATTCCCGTTTTGCTAATTAGATGTGTAATCGAAATTTATAACGTATAAAAAATTTCCTTTTTTAGTTTTTATCATCTTAAATTTAATTTTTTTTTTTAAAATGAATTCCCTTTGGCTCTAATCTTAATTAGCAAATTTTCTCTCGAAATAATTTCAACGTGTTTTGGATTTGAATTATAATCAGGAATGCTGAGATTCGATTATTTTAGAGGAAAATGCACAAAGACTTATTATGGTCTTCGCAACGGTAGCTCTTCAGCAAATTATAAAAGTGGGTTCCAATATAATGATTAGATTTAAACTAAGCGCCTGATTATAAGTGGGTCTTTAGAAAGACAATACGCTTTTTGCAAAAAATGTGAAAAATATTGGTTTTAGTCAGGGATATAAAAATAAAATACTGAAGTTTTATTCAAACGGAGGAAAAAGCGAAAAAGAAAACAAGCTAAATATTATTTTTTTAAAAAATATTGCAGTTTGAAAAATAAATAAATAAAGAACAGAGATTTTTTAAAATAATATGGCAAAATCTATTACCATTAAAATATTTTTCAAGATAAAATCAAAAATTTCTTTTTTTAAAAAAAATAAACACAATAAAATTTGTGATAATGAAAAATTTGCAACAAACTATTGGTAAACTATATTTAAGGTGATTGTGATAATGAAAAATTTGCACAAACTATTGGTAAACTATATTTAACGTGATTGGGATAATGAAAAATTTTGAATAAATTGGTAGATTATATTTCCCACAAGGGTAGTCGAATTCATTTATTTAACAAATTTTTTCTAATATTTAGAAGTTATGATTGGTCCTCTTATTTCAAATCAAGCAAAATAATGTATATAATAGAAAATTACCGCTTGGTTGTGAGATATATTTATATGCTCCCGTTTTAATTCAGAACGTATCCCAACTGTAATAATAAGGGGGAAAAAATATTATATAAAAAAATTTAAATTGGAATATTAAAAAAAAATTTGATTATATTGTAACTATAAAATAGTTTGATTGGTTTTACTAGTTAACAAAGCTCCGAAAAGCAGCGAAACGCAAAGTAATATATTGGCGGCATAAACCGATATAGAGTCACTCAATTCACCCATTCCCAATGTGAATATTATACCGAAAATCTTGATAAGATATGCAAAAAGAAAATATTTTTGTAAAAACTGTCTAGTTATAGTATTTTAGCATAATGAGTTGACAGTTCTAAAAATGTTAAGTAACCTATTTAAAAGTTAAAATCACTGAATTCACTTATTTCTAAAACCTTTACATTCTGTTAAATTTCGATGTTTTTGGTATGAATAGAAATATAAATATTAATGTCTTAAATATAAATTAATACTTTAGTAATCCAAACTATGTAGTTCCAAATTTATTAAATAAAAAAAAATGAATAATGATCGATTCACAAATTCGGGGTTTATATATGTTAACAGATTAAATATTCACAAAAAAAAATTATTCAAAAATAATTTTATATTCAAAATTAAAATTAACAATAATATTCTCAGTACATTCAAGTTCGTTAACAATAATTTTAATATTCGTCTCACATTTTAATATTCAAATCATAAAATAAAAAATTCTTTTTATTCAAAAAACTTCACAACTTTAAATTCCATTCAGTTATAAGATTTATAATAATAAGAGTTTTTAAGTAATTTTAAGAATTAATGGAACTGGTCTCAGTTAGTTTCTTAAAGAAAAAAAGGAAGGAAGATACTTCTCTTTTCAAAGAAAATTGTGACTATGAGAGCTTTATCTTTTGTTATGATTAAATTTATGTCAAATAAAATAAATTAAGGACAAACTTGGGCTGACGCGTTTAAAAGACCCGAAGATATGCCGGCTGAATGTGGATAAGTGATTTCGGCTGCAAATTCGAATCCAACAGGCAAATAACCGTTCATAAAAAATCTTTTTAAACATAAATAAATAATAATTTACAAATCGTAAATACAAAAAAAATATAGTTTTTTTTAAAAAAAGTATAGTTTTTTTTTATAAAAAGTATCTAAAAATAAATTCTAAACAATTTATAGATGGCTTTAATTTGACAGGACTTTGCCAAACCAGACCAATTTAACATTATATATCAGTTGGTTGGAAAATCATGGAATCATTTAATTCCTTTACTGCTAATATTTAAATTTTTTAAAATTTACTTTGAAACAAATTATAAAATACACCCAAAATTATTTGAAATAACAAAATTCTGAAAATTTAAGGGCGGCATACTTTGATAAGTTTGATACTGTGATCGGGGATCTGCATTGCCCGGCCCGTTACTTGTCCCATATGTCTAAAAAAATTTTTTTGGGTCGGGCCGAGCCAGAATAATTATATATATATATAGGGTTTGCCGTTGTTTTCGAACAGAAACTCTTATTATGAGAGCACAAAATATGTAAACAACATTTTATATCAAATATTTATTAAAAAATAGTGTTTTACACTAATCTTATCAAATTTATTCAATAAAAATAAGCTGAATATCTATAAAATTATAAAAATATTTAAATAAATTAATTTGCTTAAAATAAATTTGTGCATCAATGGTATTGCATAAAAATATATGCATAAAAATATATGATTAAAATAATCGAAATAAGTTATATTTTTTTAATAAAAAAATAACGGTAAGCTTATATTTTTAATAAAAAGAACGTTGTGATTTTTGCACAGAGAAAAAAAACTCAGATATCCTTATTCTTTAAGAGGATAATTTTGCCATATAAGATTTGGAAAGTAATATAGAATCAAATTCTTTTAATGAAGGAGGTTTGAAAGGATGACATCAAGTAATTTTATTTTCTAAAAGGACCATCGTTGTATCATTTTGAAAACACTAAAGAGAAATTTGTTCGTTTAATAAATGTAATCGTAGTGTTATTATACGGCTCGATTTGAGACGACTTTTAAAAACGGCTAACTCAATATTTTAGCCAAAAAAATAACCTAAGCCTGAAGATTCTGCTCATAGATGGCACAAAGGTTTGGACATCTATCAGAGAACTCTCAAAGCTTTGGCAATGTTATTCTGGCTAAAATCTTGAGTTAACTGTTTTTAAAAATCGGCTAAAATCGAGCCATTTAACAACACTGTGAAATCGCATGTTATTAATTAGTTGGAACTTGGAAGGAACATATATTATTTATATATTTTTTAAAATGAATGATGAAAAAAGAAAATTGACAGGTTGACGAAATTGGAAATCTGGGTAAACTATAAATGCCAAGGTAAACTGCAAATTCTTAGGTAATTTTATAAGATTCACTTAGCATATAAACATGTTATAAAAATTAAATTGCTAGATAAATTCACGTCTATAATTATGTTTTTTTTATTGATTTTATAAAGTAGTTTATTAAATCTCAAAAATAATTATCTCGCGCTCGTGTTTTTATGGAATTATAAAAAAACGTATCTGTAACATGGTTTGATATTATAGTTCTTTTTTTTTATCTTTCGATCTTACAAAATAAAAGTTATTGTCCTAGTTTTTATGTAGTTTATAAAAGTTATAATATTTTTTTTTGTTGTAACTATATAAATAAGCCAATCAATAATAATGCTCATTGTTGATTGGGCGATTCTTAAATACTATTATTGTAAAAAAATATTAATAAAAAATACTTTTGGATATTTCATTTTTTTTGATAAAAAAAAACTTTTATATTATATGGATTTTTATAATATACTGTTGAAAATTATTGTATTGAATTTGATAATACAAATAAAGAAAATGAATTTATAAAAAGTGTTTAAATTAATTAAAAATTATAAGAAATTGAAAGTAAGTTGAAACTTAGAAATTTAAATTAGAAAGGTTGAGACTTATAGTGCGCACAAGAACGTTTCAACGCAGCGTTTCAAAATGCATGTAAAAACGTAAACGCAGCGTTTCAAAATGCATGTAAAAACGTAAACGCAACCATGTTTAAATTGAAGCGTTAAGTTTTATTTTTTCAATATGAAATGTCTAATTTTAAAACAAAAAAATTGCTTGCCTTGTATTTACTTAAAAAAAATTAAGGAAGGAAAAGGTGCAAGACATCTCAAATATATGTTAAAAGAAATCTTTTTCTGAATATATCAATATAAATTGCGATTACACACATTTCCAATTTTATAATTATACAAGAATGAAAAGATCAACCTTTTCATATATTAATCCAAAAATTACAAATTGTAACAAGCAAATTGTTGCTGATGATAGATTGTTACTTTTAAGTAAAATAAATTTAATTTATTAGTAATTGTCACAACGACAAGTTTGTCATTGTGCATCAAAACCTAAATATAAAAATAGAAAACAAATATATATATATAAAAGGAAATTAATAATAATTAGGAATTACGAAATCATAAAATCCACTTTAATTCTTTATTCAAAATTATAATAGTAAAAATCATAAAAAAATAAAATAAAATTAAATTAAAAAAGTTAATAATTTTAAAAAAACAAAGATTTTTTATATCATAAAAATTTGCCTTTTTATACTCTTTTCAATCTTCTTATAACTAATCATAACTATTCAAATATAATCTTTTTATCAAGCGTTATAACAATAAATCCACAAAAATTCCTTATGCAAATTACATATAAAGTACAACAAAATCCAAAAGAAATCTTTATGCAAATTAATTCTAAAATTCACAACAATTATTTATATAAATGTTATTAGATTTGAACCTAACGGTGTTTTATATATAAATTTGAACTTAACAATTCAATAATAAAGTAATATAAATTAATAATTATATTTCATTTCATCCAATATATTAATAGACGATCTAAATCTTTTAATATAATTATGTTTAAAAAAAATTAAAATGTAATTCAATAATATACACTCCGCAAGTTGGCATTTATTAAATAATTTTAAATTATTGTTTTATATATATTTTTAAAAATTATATATTAAAAATAAACTTTAGTCCATTTATTATCTAAAAAAAATTGATTGAAACAAATAACGATTTAAATTGTAAATGGTTAAATTTTATTACTTATATATATTTAAATATAAAAACCTAAATTAAAATAAAATTATATTTTTTAAATAAAGTCGGTCTCGGTCAATTTAAGATTTTAATAAAATAGATTAAAAAAAATTAATCAAGTTCAACGATATATATCATTAGCAGTAAATAAAAGGTAAAAGGTAAAATGAATAAATGTTTTTTTAATTGTCTAATATTTATACGATATATTATATTGTAAAAAGAATTTATTATAGTACTTTTAGATAAATTAGAATAAAATAATAATAAAAAAGTAATTAAAATGTATGAAATTACAAGATAATATTGCACTTTTAAATATTTAATTTATCGGCAAATGAACTTATTTAAATATAACCTTTATATGCAGATATTACTTTATATTTAATCGTGTAGATTTTAAAATGATAAAAATAATTTTATATATTTAAACAATAAACGCCAACATGCGGATAGAATATTATTTGAATTATATATTTTATTGTATTTTTTTCTAAATATAAATATAGATTAAATGAAATATAATTATTAATTTATATTTATTATTGAATATATCTAGTAATTTAATTTTATACTTATAGCAAAAAATAATGAATCTCAACTCAATTAATAGAATATATGAAAAACATTTTACCCAAACATTTGCAGTTTAGTCAAAACCCAAAATTAACCATTAACTTGAAGGAATATATAAATCCTTGCTTAGCCAAGACGTCCATTAATTATTAAAACAATATTAAATATTTAGTTATAAATTAATTTTTTTTTTCAAAATTATTTCGATACAATACTAATGCACAAAATCATAAAGCAAATAATTTTAATTAAAATTTTTAAAATAATTTTATAGATATTCAGCTGATTTATTGAAAATTATATTTTTTAATAAATGCGCGTTTTAAAAAAGAATTTTTTTTATGATGCTCGAATTGAATGAGAACAAGTTGTTTACGTATTTTGTACTTTCATATTAAGAGTTTCTGTTCGAAAACAACGGTAAACCCAGTATTTGATATTTCAAAGAAGTGATAAACCATCTGGTGGTCAATCAACAAGATATATTTTGGTTTAGGCCTTGTATTCAATTTAAAACCAGGCAGGGCCCAGCAATATTAGTAAAAAATTGAAGATAGGCCGGACTGGGCATAAACTAAACTCCCATTAGGCCTAAAAATTTTACCACTGCAGGCCTCTGGCGGTGATAATAAGAATATATTTTTTTCATCATAGATATAATGCTCCTCATTAGCATCTGGGACAAGAGCAATTATATATTATAATAAAAATAATATGGAGAGAAAGTGGCATAAATGGCCATGTTTAAAAACTGGCTACCACCCTTTAAATTTTTATCTATTGTACCAATTTCTATTAAAAAAAAATGTGCATATTTATGATATGTATCTTACCTAAGATCGTTTATTGAATAGAGAAATCCAATTAATAAAAATATTAAAAAAAAAATTTTTTTTAATATAGAAAAATCACGTTATACATTTTTTCTTGGTTTGGCGAAAAAATCACTCGTTTAAATTACTGATATTTTATATGAATATTATCCTTAGGCATTTAACATTATTCAAACAAAAAAAATAGAGTTTACAAGTTTTATTTAATAAGCATTTAATGATAATTAACAGGTGAGTATCTAGTCAAATTCATAATATTGAAATGAAAAGCTTGAGTAAAAAAACATTTGGTAAAAATGCAAATGATGAACAGCTTCAATTGGCTAAAAAATTCATAATATCAGTATCAATTAAATATAATATTACTACAAAAAACTTTAAGAAGACCATGAGTTGGAATATAAATAGATTAATATTCATTAAACCTTAGGGAGAAATTTTAAAAGATTATATAATACAGTGGCAGATCATTCATGGACTTTGGTATAAAATAGTTAAATACTATAAATGTTAAAAGAAATTTTAATCATATTAATTACATATTAGGTTATCCGCTAGCTAATAAGTTTTTTATAGGTTTATTAATTTATAAATATGTGAGAACATTTTTTTAATGATATTGATTATATAATAGAATTACCTGCTATTAGTTATCATAGATTTAATTATATAAATTATAATATTTGTGCCTGATTTAACAAAAAAATATGAGTTAAAGTTTCCTAAATCTGAAGAAGAGTAATGATGAGTGGCCAGGCTCGTAGCCAATTTCAAGTTGGTGGGGGGGGGGAACTGTTTATTTGGGAGGGCCAATATTTTTTGAAATAAAAAAATAGTTAGGCACTCAGGAAATTTTTGGAATTTTTATTGAAAATTTGTAAAAATAATAAAAATGTACAAACTAAAATATAATTTTTATTTTTAAATTTTAACATAAGATACATTTTGGGGTTTTTTTTTCATATGCCATTAAAACTAAATTTTTTTTACGTCTATCTTTCATTGACTCACAAACAATTGGAAGTAAAATGTCAAAAATGAAAATATTGAATAACTTAAGTTATACTCAAATATTAATGGTGGAAATAGGTAATATATAATATGAGGTGTTTGTCTGAGCACCTCACGGTGCCTGAGTGGCTCATTTATAATCCACTAGGAAATCGGATATTTTAAAAGAAAATTCGTCATCTTTAAATTATAAATATATTATTTTAATATTTCATATGTATTGATCTACAATTAAAGTTTAAGTATGATAAATCGTGTTAGGTAAGAAGTAGTTTGCCATGTTTAATATTGTAAACCACACTAGAAAAATCGGTATTTTGATAAGGTATTCGTTTTCTTCATGAAAGAATATTCGTTCTATTTCAATTTTTTAAAATATTTTATTAATAGTTGGCATTTAAAGTAACATCACGTGATAAGCAGAAAGTATTTTGTAATATCTACAATTTATCCCAATTGTTTAATTAATTAATCTCGATAATATTGACAGATTTACCATATTCAAGATAAGGTTGAGATAAATCATCATGGAAGCTGAAGAATTCATCAAGATTATATTAGTGTTTTTTTTGTCGAAAAATATTTAAAATTTGGGGGCCAGAAAATTTTTTGGGGACCATATTTAGGGGACAAATTTTGTATCGTCGGAGGGCGAAATTTTTCTTTGAGGGGGGCTAACCCCCTCCCTTGGCTATGAGCAGGTGAGTGTGTATTATATGCAAGAAGGAGTATTAAAAGAGAAAGAAAGGGGGGGGAGTGGATTAAGTATGCATTGCGAAGAATGGGCTCATGCTAAATGTACCAGTATTAATGATTTATTTGCTTGTTATTTATGTAAATATTTTATAATTTTCTTATTTATAAATTAATAAAAGTTATTGTTAATGTATAATCATAATATAATAATTATGTCTAATTAGGTTACTATACATCATAAAATTTTATGATGAATGGTTAAATTATTGAAATAAGCATTTTAATGTTGTAGATCATTAAGAAATAATTTATAAAATCATTAAATAGATGGATGTCTAATTTTATTAAGTATGCCTTACATACAGATGATTAAGATAATAATTTTAATATTATCATTAAATAAATGATTCTGATGATAAATTAAGAGGTTAATATTAATTAATTAAGTGTATAATTAGGTTTTTAAATACTTAAAAAATGAAGAAATATAAACATAGGTTCACTTACAAGTATTTTATATAGTAATATTATGTTTTCAATAATGTTCTTAAATAATATATATGGCCAGTTATAACAGAGCATATGGTAAGTTAAATAACTGTCACATAACCTCATCTAGCTCACAAACTATTATAGAGCTTTGATTCAAATTTTATCTCAAAGATTAAGGATTGGGCTACACATTGATATTAAATTTGTTTGAAAGCCAAGTTAGTAATCCCTTTCAGAAAAAATCAAAATTATGGCCAGTCATTCCATTTTGCCCATTAATATAAATTCATCGCTTCAAAAGTTTGCGTGCCTATTTATAATTATAATTACCTATCTATGATAAAAGCAGGGCTGTGAACCCCCGTTCTAAAAAAAGGGTTTATGTCAGGTTTAAGTGAATAATGTTTCGGGTTCAGAGTTAGAGGTCCAGAATTTAAGAGATTCCAGCTTCAGCTTAGAAGTTAGAACCAAATATTTTCTATTCATAAATTGTTCCCCACATATTAAGATACTATTTAATATAATATTAGAAAGATATTTATTAGTGAAACGACAATGCCGATATTAATAGTGTTGATAACATAATAAAAGTCATACATATTTTTTATTTTACCAATAATTGAAAATTTTTTTAAATCTTTATTGTACTTATTAATAAAATTTATTAATACGTATATTTGAATTAAAACGTATAATAAAATAAGAAAGCGTTTATGTCATATGGGATAAAGTTAAAGCTTTAATAATAAAAAACGATAAAATATTATATTAACTTTCTTTCTTTCTTTTTTCTTCCTTCCTTCCTTTTTAAAAGTATTTAAGTTATATTTAAATAAAATCAATATAAAAAAATGAAGAAATAAATATTTCTTTATAAAAAACCCTAGAAATCCGATGTTCAAAAAGACTATCCATAGATGCTTGAGCTTAAGAGTGAAGGTAAAAATGACGGTGAAAACCAGCGTGCAGGCGTATATAAGTAACGTTGTGGACCTAATAATGATATACAACAAATATTAAATAAATTTATAATAACGTTCTAATAAAAATATTGGAGTGACTAGCATCAATCATCTTATTTTTTTAATATTTTACAGGAATTCTGTTAAATCTGTAATATCTCTAAGTGTTGGTGCATTCATAGTGGAAGCAATTAACAAATTTATTCTTTTTTTAACAATGATTTTATAAATTCTTCGATCATCAACTGTTAAATCTCCTATCATCAATGCATGGGTGTAGAGGGTTGGGGGAGCATGTAATGCCCCCGCCGATTTTAAAAATTTTCAGCGTGTCCCGCCAGAAAATTTCAAAAAAGTAAGGGGAACGGCATGCCTCTTCTAAAATATTTGATTTTTTTATAATGGCATTTTAGCATATTATCAATATTTTTCTTACCATAAAATAAACATAAAATATTTTATAAACAAAATGATATTATATTAACGTAATTGCATATCAACAAAAATCAAAAGGTGTTGGATCTTCTAAATTGGGCAATCAGTTGCCGAAGATTGGAAGGGTACTTGATATACAATGGGTGTCAAGCAGTTTTCACACTGTTGAGTAAGTTTTGAATAACTATGAGACCCTATAGCATTTCAAAAATTCAGCAATAGTGCAAAATTTAACGGGTTGCCTATCCGGTTATAAAGTGATCAGATCTCGCTTTGATGTAAGATGTTCCATTTAAATTATCCAATCTATCTTTAAGGCTTCAGACACCAGTTTACTTATAGCGGAAAAAATCAATAAAGCGACCGATTCGTGTTCTAAAATCGTTTAAGGATATGCCTAGTAGGTTCTAAATCTCTTTTATAATTTCTAGAGAAATAGCTCAAGAAGCTAGGTAACTAAATAAATTTGGATTAGTAATATTGAAGAAAGAACAGAAGACACTGGTATCAAAGAAAATCAAATAGATAATATGCAAATAGGTTAATGGATGCTAATTCCCGATTATAATATTAATTAAAAATGAGGGAATCTATTGGGAAGACCTCCTCTGATATAAGATTTTGATCCAATTATTAATACGAATTTTTATACAGGTAATTATTCTATTTATGCATTTATTTAATATAATTCCAATATTTTAATAATTAAGATATAATCTTAATTAAAAACTATTAAATGGACCAATTAGAAAAGTGGACGAATTTACGATCAAATGACTTCACGTAAGTACTGCAGAATTGTGAGCGCGGCTTTCAGCTTACGAATGTCATTACGCCGAATTTGCCTGCATGTCTTATGATAAAACATATTTCCAGTGTATTCATGATTAACGTTATATATTAATAAGTGGTTGACAAGTCACAGTATGCATTCTGTAAACGATAATCAAATAATGCGGTTAATATTATGAAAAATATTAAAAAAAAGATTTTCTATGGCGAATAATGTTGTTTTTTTTCCACCTTTTTAATTTTCAAAAAAATTTGCCTCAAATTCCTGGAAAAACAAGCTCATTTCAGCGTTGCCCTATACTATTTTTTTTTGAGAAATCGCATGTTCCCACCACAAATTTTAGGATTACAGAACTGCTTCTATCCAGCCTTCCTTCTAAAACGAAAGAAACTGTAGTGAATATTCATTGTAAAATAAATAACGAAAGAATTGATAAAATATGTATAAATATAAACCAAGATGCGTCAGATGTTCATTATAAGTTTAATCAAAAATACCCTAACTAATCCTTTATTCCAAAAATAACATCTAGTCCAATAACAATTCTTACGTATAAACCTAATAACTAAAAAGGGATCAAGTTTTTCTGCTTATTTTCCAGTCACGTGAAGGGCAAAACAATGAATATTAGATCATCAGACATTCCAAAATTTCTGATCACTAAAAAGCGATAAAAGAAGGGGGGGGGGATTAATAAATCTTATTAATAATAATCAGATGTTTTTCTATAATAATTTGCTTTTATTATGGAGAAAAGAAAAATTAGATTGAATGGGATGCGAATCCGCATTTTGTAAATAACCATTTAACTTAGTTTAGCGTACCTTTATATGTCGCATATCAGAGTTGTTAAACGTTACTCTTGAAGGTAGAGTCGCTACCGCTACTTGTCAAAGAAAGACAAGTTAATATCTACCATTTTTTAAAATTAACTTCACATTGTATTGACATATCCATTTTTTTTCTCTCCGATAATACAGGAAAAGGAAAAGCATTTTTAAATTATTGTCATATTTTTAACGGGGAATAGACGTAAAATTTATTTATCATAGAATTTAAATATATTCGTAGAAAACTTACTTTTATACCTTTTAAATAGTAAAATTAAGGTAGAGTGTTTTATACTTTAAAATATCATGGACATAAAGCAATAATATCAAAATTTAAAAAAGCCATTATAATCAATCACATGAGTTGAACCTTATATTTTAATTAAACGGATAAAGATCCATTATATTCCTAATATTATTATTAATAACTCAGTCTATTCCAGCGTAACTTTGATTAATATCATCGGGTTCGTTCATCTCTATAAATATTTAAGATCAATATCTAGATTATATTCGATTAAAACAAATTTTAAGATAAAAATCTAAAAATAGTTCTCTAGCTACTTTTAAATATGTTAATAAATATTTTTCCCTTTTTTTTCCAGGTTTATTGAATGATACAAAGGATTTTTTTTTAAATAAAACTTATATATGAAATTCAATAAGGGAAATAATAAAACAAAAAATGTTTATAAACAATACAAACTTATATTTAAAAATTATTAAAATTTCGATCGCAAATTATTAAATTAATTAACTTATTTATATATAATATTTATTATATTAAGTTTTCTTTCCCTACTCTCAAAAAAATAGCCTCGAAAAAGTAGTGCCATTGCAACCGCTGTTTTTCAAAGAAATAACAACTCTGCTTTGTATGTTAGAATGCTATATATACATCCATTTAAAATCAATCAACGAGTTTTATACTTAAAAGCTTTCGTCCGGTCCAACCATACCCCAGCTACGACTGCGCCAATCAGCCCCGTTATTATCATTGTCAAACCTATCCTGCCGACGTTCAATTCTTGGTTCTAAAAAAAGAAAATTTAACCTTTAAATTTTAGGTATATGGGATTATGCATTTTTTAGAAATTCCACGTTTTAAGGAGGATGAATTTAAAAATAAAAAAAATAAATATTTACATGATATTAAGCGCCTAGCGCTATCAACTGTAAATACAACAACGTACAAAAAATCACATCAAACTTTGGAAAAAATTATGAGGAGGATCAGCGTTTCTTTGGGCAGACGGCAACAAGGCGAACTTTTTAGTTTAAACGTTTGCCGGAAATAAGAAGATAGAAAAAGGCCCATACCCGACTAAGTAAAAAAACATAAAAATAAAAACGGAGGGGAGGGGCTATCTTTTGAATAAAGTGGAGAAAACATCTAAGGTGACTATTTGTTGATAAATTTGAATTAGATTACGGCCGTGTCTTGGATCGACATAATTTCTTTTTAGTCTTGGCTATAAAAAAGCTTTTAATCTAGGACACCCTATTTTGGTTTTATTTTAAATATTTAGTGGCATTGTTATTTTTCGTATTTTATTCTCGATTTTTTTTGTTTTATTCACGTTTTTTAATTTTTATGGCCGTTAAATATCCGGGTATTTAGTAGATAAGTCGACCGAGACAAGGCCTAAAAACGTTAAAATAAGTGAGAAATATGTAAAATAAAAAATTCCAGTGTTTTCTTTAGGAGTCTTAAATGTTTTTAGATTATGATTTGTTAACGAATTGGGAAAAATATCTTGAAACCTAAGTGAGGTACAAAACAATGCGAACTTAAAATTTTTTGTTATTATAAAGCCTGAATTTTTAAATTAATATATTAATTAGTGAATCACGATCCGGTCTTCGGTCCGAACCAATACACAAAGATCGTAATGAGCCACGGTTCTATAAAAAGACCGGTAGTCATTTAAGATAAAATTAAACTATTATTTTACAAAAAATATATTATTTTTTAAATCAATTATCATAATCAGTAGTGTCTGTTAAAAAGCCCCGATTTGGGGTCAATTAAGATTTTAGCCAAAATAATTATGAAGTCAGGAGATTTTTGCTTGTAGATAGTTGAAAGGTTTGAACGTCTTCTATTTGCTAATTGAGGCTTATATACTATTATTTTGGTTTTTTAATAACATGATAATATCAGAGATATAATGTCCACTTTATATTTATCAACAAATAATTACCTTATCAGAAAATGTTATCTCCATTTTATTTAAGATATTATTTTTTGTTTCATGTTTTATTATATTTACTTTTTAAAAAAATTTTGAGTTTTTTTATTTTTATTTTTTTTATTATAAATTTTTTATTTCAATAGGCTTTTCTTTATTTAATTTCAAATATCTCAAAAAATAATAATTAAGCTAAAACTATGATCTAGATTTTATAATATAGCTCTATAATAGCCCTTTAACATAAAATTTAATATAGAAAAGAGTTTAATACCCAAAACCGGAAATGGCCATAACTGCCATTTTTTCTTTTAAATTTTGTTTTGTACGTAATCCTTGACTGGACCACAATTGGTACAAGAGTTATCATACTTCAAAAATTGGGACATTTAAAGTAGGTAGTAATTTTTTAAAAATTGTGTGAAATTAACAAAAAAAGATTAGATTTATGTAATGTTAAATAATTATTTACTCATTTTAAACAAACCTATATTATTATGAAGATAGGTTTTAACAAGCTTGCTTTCTCAAGGCTTAAAAATGGTATCTTAGTAAGTGGGCCTGGCACATACCATGCGTGTATATATATGTCACCGAAATTAAAAATTTATTACAAATGGTGAAGAATTAAATAAATTAACAGAACGAGTCATAATAATACTTCATAACCTCCTATAAAGGAGTATAAACATTTTATTGTCTTTATAATCCAGTTCAGCCTAGTTGTTATTTAATGAAATGTAAGAAAGACGTAATTCATAGTTTGACAACAATATACTATAGGTCATATAACACCTAAACAATGATTAGTTGTAGATCGTCCTACTCTCAAACCCTAACAAAGTCTGTCAGCGACTGTAGGATATTTAATTGAAAAATTAAATAACTTATCATATTTATTTCTTTGCAAAAAATCTATATTTGTTAACTCATTAAAATCGAATTTGAATGATGGGAAATTTTCCATAATATCGGACTTTGCAGAGAACTATGCTTTAGTAGTTCTAAATCTAATAATCATAGACATTTCATCCATTCAGATTTATTACCGCGAAAGACTATCAAAAATATTAGGTGGTATTTCAAACGAAATTAATTCTGCTTGAAAGAAAGATTTGATTAGGTTTTAAATTTATTTTAATTTTCCGATGGAACCAATGATCACTATAAAAGTAAAATTTTTTTTTTTATAAACCTCTATAACCATGAGAATGATCTTGAAATTAAGGCTGAATGCCATTTCTCTACAATTGCACATGTCAAAACTTCTTGCCATACTTTAGGAGACATTACTAAACGGTTAGCGACTAACCATATGAACAAATCAATACAAGCATTTGATTTTAACAATTATGTGAGAAATAAAATCTAGGGATTAATTTTATTATCTGTCAGCAATGTTTTAGGTTTGGAAAAGGATTTCAAAAAAAGATTTTTAATAGCAAAACAAATTCCAAAAACACAATGAGAAAAAAAAAATTCTATTCCAATTCCATAGATAATTTTATATAGGCTATTAACTAATTAAAATGTATATTGTAATAAAAATTTCATATTGGTTTTTATATATTATAAATAATTAGCTAAATAAAGTAGTTAATTTGTTTGAAATTATTTTCTTTGTAAAATAAGATAGCTAGACCTAGGTGGGTTTTAAAATAACCTCCAATTTTTTAAACGATAACATTAAATCAGAGCTCGTCCCAGTCTGATTTTACGCAAAATATTAAGCAGTCATGTCCACTTATAAATTTTTTTTTAAAGAACATCTTTTTTTTTATGGCTGTTTCAGGGTTTTTCTGAATAAAGTCAATTTTTACTATATTACATCTTGTGTCAGAGTATAGTTCAAAATTTAGGGAAAGTGATTACATAAACTTTCATTACAGTCTCAGATTTTATGTTATTAAAATGATTATATCAAAAAAATAAAATATTTAATTTTATATATGACAACCCTTTTCCTGTGTATATATAAATATTGATTTTGACTGCATCAGGACTTACATGATTTAGGTGGAATTAAATTTCAAGATAATAGAATTATTATTTTTTTTTAATTTTTATTACTTTTACCTTAATATTACTATTTTGTGTGTCATCAATTTGATTAGGTTTCACACCTCACTAACATTATTTATCTTCTGTTTTAAATATAAATATACAATAAAATCCTATTTCGATTCCACCATTATAATAAAATAAATATATTTGTTAAATATATAAGACCTTATCTTATGTAGTGTTATACGGCCTTTTAAAAACGGACCGATTAAGATTAGGGTTGAAATAATATTATGTAAGCCTGAAGATTTTGCTCATAAATGACAGAAAGCTTTGCACCTCTATCTGTCAAATCTTGAGACTAAAATATTATTTTGGAGAAAATCTTAATAACACTAATCTTGTGCCTAAAGAAATTTGGAACAACATGTTCCAGCTTGATATTTATCTTAATTGATTTAATCTCGCGAATTTTTTGCCTTTGATTTAATCCTGCAGAATCCTATAGATTAATATTTACAATATCTATCATATTTATATATATATATTTATTTCTTCCACATATTTAAAAATCAGCTGGATGTTTTAAACTAATTGATTTAACCTTGTAAAATTCTATTATAAATTTAGTTTTATCATACATATTTTATTTAAAACTTTATTTATTCTTTGTACAACGTTTAAAAATATAAAATAGAATAAGCAAACAAATATTATTGTCATTTTTTAAATTTTTTGTACTTCTTTTGTCTCATTTTAATATAGATTATAATTATGTGCTCAAATTTGTTGATTGTATTTTTTTATTTTTATTATAAGAATGTTTTTTTTTTGGTTTTTATTTTATATAATTTAATTGTAAATTTTAGTCCATTTATAAAAAAATGATTATTAATAATAACTTATTTAAAAAAAATTCTTTTTAATTGCATCGATCAAAAATGAGCTTGCATTTTAAATTTCGATAGGTGTATGCGATTCGCATGTATGTAACAATACTCTAAATCTAGGAATACGAAAAAATCAATAAAACATAAAATATGTTTTTTTTTCAAATGTAAATACAAGTAAAAAAAACAGCCAAAAAAAACAACTATAAGCAAAATCTTTTTAAAAAATTGGAAAAAATTTTAATACTTTCAAGAAATTTTTTAAATTTTAATTAAAATCGTATGTTAAATTTTTTGGACATGTTTTTACTTTTAAATTTAAAAAAGCTTATTTCTTCTCTTTCGATAAAGTTTGGAAAGTTTGCACATCAAATTTTTTGATATTTTAACACAGCCTTATAAAATTGTTAATTTTTTTTTAATAAACCACATTTAAGAAAATGAGTGAGTTATGATGATTGTGAGTGATATTGATAATGAAAATTTTCCAACAAAATATTGGTAGATTATATTTTCCATATTGAAGTAATAATAAAAAAAAATTCAAAAAACTCCCGAAAAAAGGGTGTTTTTAATCTTACAATTAATTAATTAAAATTGAATAATATAATCATAAATAAAAATCAATAAATTAAATTATTTTGCGAAATTTCCCCATATTCATCACACTCTCAGCAAAACACTATAATTTCCTAAGCCTGTAAGAATAAATATGATCCCTATACTACGTAGCCTTTGGCCTGATATTGAATGGCCAGTTATTAATTTTAAAGGTAAAAATGCTAAATAAAATTAATTAATATATTGTTTAATTTTTTTTTTATAATATAGATGATATTCGTGATATGATAGGGTTTTGGTTATATTACATTTATCGATTTAAATTCAAAATTAAAAACATTTTAATTTATAGATTACCGTGATTTTAGGCATTCTTCTCTGCCTTTTTAATTTTTTAAATAATAAATTAAACAAATATTTTTTTGTTCTCTCTTTCTTTATTTCCTTCCTTCCCTCCTAAAGAGGAAATAAATTTATACCATATATATATATATTTACATATAAAATTATATCAATGCGAAATAATAATGTACCGGAAAGTAGTGAAGCACGATTTGATTTAGGAGAGTAGATATGGCGTAATAATTGCCAGTGATAATACCTGTATTGTGCGTGCATAAGGTTACATTAAAACTTTAGTAATATTAGTATAGAATAATATTCAGGGCTTGAAACCGGAAACCATTTTAAAATTCCAAGAAACCGGTTCTAACAAAAGTGCAAATAATTTATATATCCATATTTTGTTAAAAATGTTGGGCGATTCATTTTAAAGGTGAGGGGTTATTTATCGCTTAACCATTTTTAAAAAATAATTTCTAATTATTATTAAAATTATTTTCTTTCTTTCTTTCTTTTCTTTTCTTTCTTTCTTTCTTTCTTTCTTTCTTTCTTTCTTTCTTTCTTTCTATCTCCTTTCTTTTTTTAAACATTCTGAACTACTCTTCATTTCATTCATCTCATTCTTCCGTGTAAATATTTTTTAAAGCATTATTCAAATTCTTAGATTTATTTCAAAAAATAAAATAATTATGCTATAAACCGTAAGTAAAGAACAACAATATAAAATTTCGGCTTTTGAACATCGAATATAGCGAACTCTTAAAGCTGATATCCTTGTAGTCGTCGTGGGTACCCAAAACCATTTCGGATGGGGAAGGCGGGTGTTTTGGATTTTTTTGGTAAACTATACGAAACAAATTGAAGTTTACAAGTTACATGCTATATCTCAATTTTGTGTCTAATAAATGAATCAAAGCATAATTCATAAAATATGATTATGGCCATTTTAATCCTTATGAGCTAAACAGCCTAAAAAGCTAAATAAATACTTTTTAAAAACGAACAAAACAATATTAAAATCACAAAAAAACAGAAAAACGAGAAAATAAATAGGAAAATTAACAATGCCATTAAATATTTAAAAAACAAACCAAAATAGTTTATCCTAACTCAAAGGCTATTTAGTCTGAAACAGCAATTAAATATCAGAATTAAGTCGAACCAGGACCCAGCTCAATGGTGATATATGGATAATAGCCCCACTCAAGGAATGTTCAATCAAAGAAATTTTTTAGTTGGATAAAATATATTTAAAATTAAACGAGTATTCAAAGGTAAAGAGTTAGGATTAAAGATTAGAGGGATACTAAAAAGTTTGAGGATATAGGTTATGGTTACGATATATTTAAAAAAAAAATGGATCTGACAGGTTATGTAATTATAAATAAACGAATAGAAATTTAAATAAATCATCTGTTGTAACGGGCAATTTCCTCGAGTGTTATATCCATCATATTTTAAAAGAAATTGAAATACTTACATTAAAAGAGCCAGCTCATCGCCGAAAATCGGGAAACTATACTTATGAATAATTAAATTAAAAATAGCAATGTAAATTATTTTAGGGAAAGGATAAATAGTATTATTATAACAACATCATTGTGAACCCTGACATAGTAAAAATTCGCCATTTTTGATAGAATTTTCTATTTCTGTAGAGTTAGTTTAGACAAGTAATACATGCTTGGATCATTAAAAAAAGAGGTGGGACGAGGGGGGGGGGTTGACATATTTAATTTGATAACATTCGTTCTTATGTTCTACATTATTTTCACCCTACTTTTATTTTACCATGATCCACGTTATATACACTCAAATTTGATTCATCCATCCATTCAATCCATAATGATATAAATAAAAATACCGAATATAATGAGTGCTAATATGATGGTAGATACTATCGCGACAGAATAGAAAACCTTTTTGAGCCCCTCGGCAATCTCGGGAATGGTCGTGTTCGGAACTAAGATTGGGGGCAGTAAAAAACCTAACGCCACTCCGACCTATTTTTTTTTGGCGCGAAAGAAAAAGTAATGTTGAAAAAATTTTGTACAAAAAAAGGATAGTAAATATTTAAAAAAAAATAGATAGTAAATCTACTCAAGGACTGAGCATATCAGGGACATTTTTTAATTAGATGAAATATATTTAAAGCTAAAAAGAGTATGTAGATTAAAGGTTAGAGATATGGATCAACCCTCATTCATAGTTAGCGCGAATCTAGGGGGAATTATACAAAATATGCTGTATTTTTGTATTCTCCGTCACGAATTCCCGCAACTGTGAATGAGAGGTTACCATGCATTCAGAGTTAGCACGAATTCGTGGCGAAATATATAAAATATGCTGTTTATGTTTTTTTATATAAACTTCGTCGCAAATTTGCGCTAACTGTGAATGCAGGGTTAGGGTTAATTATAAGGTTAGAAAGATATGGGTTAGATTTAATTAAGTTTTATAATAACCTATCAAAACTGACAGGTCATGTGATTAAAAATTTCCTTGAGTTGAATCATGATAAACATGTCAATTTTGAACTTTATTAAAATTATATATAAATGAAAAAAGAGGGGTAAAATGGAGTCATAATAGGAATCTTGAATAAAATAGTTTTTAGAAATGTTAGCGTTTTCGTTTGGCGGTAGACTTCAAATATTGCATTTGGAATGTTATTATCGTCTATATTGATAAAGTGTTTAATTATGCGTTAAAAAATTGCCTTTTATTAATTTATAAACCACGATTTAAGGAAAAATTCGTTCAAAACGTTTTATAGAAAATAACGCTAAATGCTTCTAATCAATCTGTAAGCATTAAACTACCGTTATAACCGTGCTATTTATGAATATAACATCCGAGCCATATTAAAATATCTATATAAGCGTCTCCCCAGTCTATTCGTAAATATAAGGTTCGAGCCGCATTTAAATGTATTGCATAACTCTTTTTTATCGGTTAAATATAACGCCTTTATTCATTATAATATCCAATTATATTATCTTTTTAAAAGGGGTCCCAGTTTAGATGATTAATTCCGACATTGATAATAATGAAAAATCATTAATCTTAGAAAAAATTCTTTTATTTTCAAGCCAAGGCCGAAGCTGATTTTTGTTTTAAAATTTTAATGTCAAATTTAAAGCCTAAAGATTTTGGTCATAGATGGCAGAAAGGCTTGGACATCTATCAGAATAATCTCGAGGTTTAGGAAATATTTTTCTGGCTAAAATATTGAGTTAGCCCTTTTTAAAAATCGGTTCAAATCGAGCCGCTTAACAATACTAAAGATAAGATATTTGATCAAATACCTTAAAAATGTCAAAATCCCTCTTTAAATATTATTAAAAGTTCAATTTTACATTTTTCTTAAACATTTTCCAATTAAATTGATATAATATTAATTATTTTTAAATTTCAACCGGCCCAATCAAATCATTCTCCATCTCCTATAAAAATTGGTTAAAAGTGCGCGACTATTGGTTTTGATTGGTTAATTTAAAAAAAATATATAATTATTAGCTATTCATTCATTTTTTTTATACAAAAATAAATGAAAATTGATTCATTCTTTACAAAATGTTTTTTTTTATTGGGGTTATTTATATTGATTGATTTTTATATTTAAAGGAGGAAAAGATTATATAATTTTCTCTGTTGGGATTTATTGTCAAACTGTACTTGACGTTTTTTTAAAAAAAAAACAAATTCCCCTCACCACTTCTTCTTTGTATAATATATTATTCAATAATAAAGGGCGGGGTTGAGTAAGCTTTATTTATCGGCAACAATCCCATAACCCGAAAAATAAGATTGGCAGTTTGGAAGTTGATTATTTATTCGATAAAAAGATTAATTAATCAATTTTTTTTTAAAGATTAGGTTTAAAGAAGATAAAAAAAAATGAAGGCTAAAAATTAAATGTAAGGACAGATCTTCTTTTCTTAAAATTATTTTTCTAAAAAAGCATAAAATGAAGCGGACAGTAATTGGGTCTGGTATAAATGCAAATTTGGGCTCTTGATAATTCGGGCAAATACATAATCTAACCTATAAGTCCCAATCAAATTCCTATTGTCTTGATTAAATGGGCAAAAAATCTTAGTCAAGGGTGCCCAAAATAGACAGGTTTTATAGTATATCTATATATTAATAATGTTGGGCGTTAGAATTATAAGCGTATCACTTATTAATCCCAGAATCACGTTCTTAATGTTATAATAAATATGAAGAATAAAGAAGATACACTTTAAAAAAAATAGCAAAATAGGCTCCCATGAATGAGACTTTCATTTTTAAAAAATAGTTTTAATATTTTTATCACATAATAATTATATTAGCATAATTATAACAGGTTAATGTTTAACAGTACCAAATCAACGTATAACAGTTTGCTAAACAACGACCAAGTTTTAAAAAAAATTGCAGTGACCCCATTTTAATTTATATTAACAGATGGAATTATGAGGTCACTTTCGATCAACTATCTATTATATCCCGTATCATACGACCCCACATAGTTTGCATTAAAAACAACGATTTGATCTATGCTGTAAGTGATATATGCGTTCACCCGATTAGGTCAAAGATGTCACTCAAGATTTTTTCAAGAATATATATATTATAACCATTTGTGGTAGTGGCGATCTAAACAACAAAAAATGTTAAATATAATACTATTTAGAAGTCTCCAATGGGCGGGTTTCGATTGCCTAACCCACCATTGTATAAAAATAACTGAGCGGCCCATAGTTTTTCTTTAAAAAAATTTTACATTTATCTAAAAAATTTGTTTAACCCGCCGTCCGCCTCATGTTTAAAAATTATTTTTAAAACCGCGATCTCTAATTGGGCTGTACAATTAAATTATTTTCCTAAATTCAGCAGACAAATTACATCTAAGTATAAACATTATTGTTGCATCTCTTCACTCTAATTTGAGTAACCAAATACTGTATAACGTTCGGGAAATCAATTATTTTGATTTTGCCGATAGTCTAAGATATCCATTAATTAACAGAGAGAATTTCTAATATTCCTTGATCGTCCTAATAGATTTTGTTTATGTCATCCATTTTTTTAGAAAAGATGAATTCATCTTCAGGTGTAGATCCATTGGTTGATGTTGATCGTTTTGACCATAGAATCTTCCATTATAACAATTTAATTCCATGTTATACCTTTATTAGTATCACAATCTTCAACATTTAGTAATAGTATCATTTATGCAAATAATGTATATATAGATATTGGATTTAATTTATTGCTAGGCATTGATAGCGTTTTTCAAATTTATAATAAGGAAGTTAAACTGATTGATAATAATCTATAAACCAATTAGGCTATAAATTTGAATTTTAGCAATAATACTAGTAATAACTTTCATATCATTTTAAAAGCCATGAGGTTAGAAACGGTTAGAAGACTTTTTAGTGGTTCGGACAAAAAAATTAAAGGTTCAGATAAAAAATATCGGTTGATACTAGTTTAAAGGTTCGGTTTGTATCCCTGGTACCAAGCATTAGTTGTATTTTTGCTCCAGGATATTATGTTTTCGTTTAAAAAAAAATTAAGTTGTCATTTATCATCTTAAATTGTAATATAAAATCAAAAAACAATTTATTGGTCATCATATGATATAAATGTAAAAATATTAATATACATATCATAATTATTTAGCATTTAATAAATATAAAGTTTTGACATTTAAAAAAAAATGGATAAATTTGATGTTTTAAAAAAATATGCAAATATTTTGTAAATATTATATAATTATGCAAGATTTCTTTAATTTAATTGTAAAATGCCGCCAATTTAGTTATCAAATTTTGTATATATGTTAGCGGTTATGTGTTTTTTTTTTGCAATTTTAAATAATTTTTTAAAAATTTAAGAGTCTGATTTTACTGGAAATGTATTTCAGCACGTTCAGAATACCTATCTATAGAATTATAGACAATTTTGGCCTTACCCTTTGAGTTATTTATAATTTATATAAAAAAAATCTACGGAAAAAATTAATATAGATTATATTAAGTTCAAAAGCTCATGGCAAAATTGTCGGAAATTTTCCAAACATGGTGGAATACATTATCAGATTTTTAAATTTAACTATCAAATCTTGTTTTGAATAATTTTTTTTTAAATATAAATATCGCCTGTGAATGTTATATTTGATCTAACTCCCCGGGTATGTAATTATGATGACTGGTCTAACAGGACCGGATGTGCAATTTTCAATTTATAGTGATAATTTTAGTTTTTTAAAAAAAAATAATATTTCAAATTAGTAAACTAAATTTAAAAAAAAATAAGCTCATGAATAGGAAATTTTTTTATTGGAAGAGAATAATTATATTTTAGTAAAATAATGCCCAATAAGAAATCAGATAAATATGTGATCGCAACAAGTATTTCCTAGTTTTGAACTCCAAATATACCCTCTGAGATATTAAATTTAATATAGATTCCGGCAATCGAGATAGGACCATCCAATAATCAAGGAACGAAATAGGCATATATAAAAATTATGTGAATCGTTCAAGAGCATTAATTTTTTAAAAAAAATAAATATATATTACAAAGAATTGGGACAAACCTAAGAACCAGTAACCATATTGAAATGGGAACAGAGGTGTAATGTTGCTGAAATAATCTTTAAAAGTAATCGATTTGATTATTTTTTATATCTAGCGTTATAATGAATGAATCAATATATTTACAGCCTGAGCTAAACTACTTAAACTTTACAGCCTGAACTAACATACACTTGCATAACTCTCTTTTAGTCAGAGTACTTGTGCAATACCATATCTTGTCTTAAAGATTTAAGAACTCAAAAACCAGGTGTTAATAAAAGTGTGCAAAATTCGTGAATTTTATTTTTAAAAAAATCTTATATATATTTTATTGCTTTTGGCTTTGGGGTATTTTTCCTCCAACCCTACCACCATAAGTGGCCACTTAATGAAGTTGGAGATTATATTTTGGATAATATAAAGCACACTACTCGGCTTAAGAGGTTAAGAATCAAGATAAATAGGAAAAGTGGTCATTATTTAAAGGGACTTTGATTTCATTTGACAAAAAAAAAATTAATTAAAACCAAAACAATTAATTCAAATTAAGGAGAATATGTTTAACATAACTTGCGATATGTCTGCCTTTTTATAATCCAGATATAGAAAAATAAGAAATAATGATTAGGATTTTTCATGATTTTCTTATTATAGTAATACAAAATTTGAAATCATCATCTTAAGATTATGATGAGTCAAATCCAAGAGCCGGACCTCTTTTAAAATTATTTTGTTGGAACCGGAATTCATTATTTTTTTAAAAAAAATATTCTAAACCGGAAGGGGAAGTTTTTCTGGTCCGCGTTCAAAAATTACGATTATATTTTTCATAAATATTTCTTTCATTCCCTTTTTAATTTTTTTTAATAAATAAAATTTTATTTTTTTGAAAAAGGGAGAAAAAATTTAAAAAAATATATTCTAATTATAAATCAATTATAAGATTTATTTTAATTATAATCTCATGGTCAACCATATTTTGATTAAAAATGTATAAAAAAATATCCATTATACTAATTAACTCCTATCTTTCTTAGGTCTTTATAAGTGTTAAAAAGAGAGAAGCCAAAATGCGTGTAATGAATTAAAAAATATTTATCTAATTTTTTTAAAAAAGGAGTTATTAGTCTTTAGTATATTATAATGAATTAAGTGGTTTTTTTTATTGGAATTTAAAAAAAATAAATATATATATAAATTTAGCAAGAAACAGTCAAGGTTGATTATTGATTAAAAATATTTTCGAGGGGGATAAAAATAATACAATTGTATTGTAATAAAGAGGGGAGTCAAGTTGTTTTAAAAAATTAATATTATATTTAATTATCGACAAATTCTGTTTTTCCATTGATCCCTTTTCTCTTTCTTTCTAAGCAGGATACCGAATTGTTATATATAACGATTCAGTTCTATTATTTTTAAACTTTATATGTTCGCTTTGCGCCAATTATAAAAACGGCCAACACTCAATATTTTATCCAGAAATATCGTATAAGCTTTAAATTTTGGTTGGACTATTAGTGAAATCTCGAGGTCTAGCCAATATTTTTCTGGAGAAAAACTAAGTTAGCTGTTTCTAATAATCAACTCAAATCGAGTAGTTTAACAACAACAATGTTTGTTAAGGTTTAGAAATTCATAACAACTTTTTTTGGTTTGCTTTGGTTTAGTTTTGGATTTTTTAAATTAATCACAATATATATTTAATTGATCTATAATAATCCAATAAACATAAATTAAATAAAAACTAAACAAAATAATTTAAAGAAAATAAGCAAAACATGAATATAAGAAATTTATCAAATTAAATAATATACTCATAATAATATTTATTTTCATTTTAAATATAAAAACCTGTTATACCCTAGTTCAGTGATGGGTGGACTCTATTCCCTTTTAGATTTTATTTCAACTATTAATGTTCACAAAATTATAACAGATCATTAGAAAAGATTCAAATTCAGTAGTTTATGGCATTGTAATCGACAAAAATGGCCATTATTTATATTATATAATAGGTTTTATAATTAAATAAAAACAGATTTATTATCAATATAAATATTTTATAGAAAATTATAATATAAAAAAAATGGATGGACACATCACATTTAATATATGGGGGTATTGATGAAATGAGTCTCACTTTGATATAATAGGCAAGACATTATTCTTTATTTGTAAGTAAATATGCCACTTTATATATATTTTAATAGAGTCCATCTCTCTTATTAATCCATATTTTTTTAAAATTTTGATTATCTAATATAGTAAAATATGTTAAAATAAAAATTTGTGATGTACAAAAAGTAATCTATAAAAATATTTAATATAACTTTTGATATCTTGTCACTTTCAAAATTTGAAAAAAATATAATATTTTATCAAATTATTTTTTGCTTGATCCCAAAATTTTTGCCAAAATATAGTGATTCTTATAATAACATTATAAATTGGTTCGAGGAGGTTAAATTTGCAAGGGAACCACCATAAACTGAACTGTCTAAATTTGTTCATAATAAGTCTAGAAAAACAATATGTTTATGGGCCAATGATAGATTTAATTATAGTAGTTTAGTTGATTATTATTAATTACAAAAAGTTTCAATTTTATTTAGCATCAATATATGTCCAAAAAAGACTGAAATTAATAAAAGCTTTTTAAAAAATTATATAGAAGGAAGTATAAAAATTTTAAATAAAAATATCTGTAAAAACAAATATTTGTACTAGCGATGATAAACAAATTAAAAAAATGTTTATGTTTACAAAACCTAGTCCATTAATCCAGACCTGATCATAAAATAATACCAAGCTTAAAATTCAGGTCAGGGGATCATTTAAGATTTATTTACTGCTTATATTTTCAATTTTTATTTAAAAAATCAAAGTACAAAATGACATGTTAGGCTAATTTTTTAAAAAAAATCTAAGTCAGTCCTGGTTTAAATTTTTTCCAGGCTAGACATATTGACCCTAAAATCATATATATATAATTTATATATTGATAGTTTGAAACTATTCGATAAAAAAAATCTAAATACTTGGTTCCCAAATACTCCAATAGAACAAGCAGTTGCCAATTCTTTGGGTCCAAACCAAGTGGAAGCGAGTTTTGATGGTATGTTAAGAATAAATAACTGAGCGATAGCACATAGAATCTGTCCCAACATTGTAACCCAAAATAAATCACTCCTAATACTGGCACACTTGATCCAGGCTCCTAATGCATTAAGAAACCCTCCTAAAATTGCAGTTTCTTTTAGACCCCTTGCATTAAGTAGCCAGGATGCTGGAATTATAAATGGTATGTAAACTGCCATGTATATCATTGATAGCCAATCTACTTGACGAGCAGATTTGCCATAAAATTTAGATATAATGTTTGTTATAATTGAATACTCTATCCATTGGAATGCATTAATCATGGAATATAAGGTGAATATAGCCAATATCAAAAATCTACGCTTATATAATTTAATTTGCACGCTTTTTTTATTTTCAAATAATGGTTCTCTATTTGAATCCATGTTTTTATCTTCTAGCGTCATATCACGAATATTTTTTAAATTTATTTAAGCATTTAAAATATATGAATGAAGGCATTCTTTGACAAGGTAATGTAAAGTACTTAATTTTATTTTAATTTTCAAGCAAAAAACAAATTCTTTAGGACCAGCTATTAAAACTCAAGGATAATATTTTATTACCTCCTATCAGAGTCATTAAGATATACATACACCTAAATATTGTATATTTATATTATTTAGATACACTGTTCTAAAAAATGTGAATCCAGGTACATATTTAAATGTATTATTATTATGCATTTTTAAATGTATCTATTCTATTATTCGATAAAATTTTACTACTCTTTTTATAGTTTTTATGATAAAACCATTTAATTCTATTTGTAGTATATCTAGTAAATATCTGGATGACACCAAAATTTTATTTAAATTAGCAATTATTTATTGTTTTATAAATATTTATCATAAATTTTTATATGATTCACAATTAGGGTAATGTTATTATCATTAATTCCGACCCGACGTTTTATAGGACTTCAGAAACAGCATTTTAAAGCCCCCCTTACACTCCCCTCTTTGATTACCATTCATAAAAAAAATCTTTTACAATAAAATAACAAATCTTTTTTTTAAATTTTTTTTGTTCTTCTTTAAAAAAATCTTCAAAAATTTTTTGCTTAAAATTTTAGGCAAAAAAATCTTCAAAAAATCTTTGAAATTTTTGTTCAAACTCTAATTCAAAATGATTTTGGTTTGAAGACATTAAGAGATTAGAGAATAAATAAAACTTAATTTTTTAATTTTTTTATACGTTAAAATGGTTTAAAATCGATTAAATGTAATATTCCTAAACACAAAAAATGCAACATTTTGAAAATATCGCTTGAAAGATGTTAAATATTATCGTATAAATGCAATCCAATTAAGTTAGAATTATCTTATAAATGCGAAAGCTTTAAGCTTCTTTTATGTTTATAATGTTCAATAATATGAGTTAGTTGCAAATTGGGAGATTTAACTCTTCCTTATTATACATAATGCTTAATAGCTGAGATAATAGTTATATGGGTGAAATCAAAAATCCAATTATTTATAAATTAAAAAAGGAAGAAATGGGAATAGTGAATATAAATTTTAAAAAAAGTTTTCATTAAAATATGTTCCACCTACCCTACATTTATCCAAATGCACAATCCAACTACAATATCGATGCTCTCGCCATTGCGGAAACAAGGAAAACCATTAGTAAACAGCTCCATAGATCCTTTTTACTCATTTATACCAATCGCTTGCTCCATTCCATCTTCTGCAGCAAAGCTCAATTTCCCTTTTATTAGGAGCTACCGCGATTATTCGCTCTAACTATCTTAATTTTATATCTTTCCACGCCTCCTTATACCTTCATTTCCTTCACCTTTCTAATGTCTCTTTACTCTTTTCATTTTTAGACATCTACTTTTTAAATTCCTTATCTTTTTTCTTAAAATCTGCATTTAAATTAATCGCCTTTATTAATTTTGCTTTAGAAAATATAGATATATGCCATTACCATTTCATGATATATATTATATTAGCTATTATTCAAATAAAGAAAAAAATGTATAATTATAAAAAAATTTAGAAGAATATTTTATGAATTTGTTTTTCCTTTTGATTTGTCAAATATTAGCAAAGTTTCTTCGGAAAATATTCATAAAGCTATTAGGTGGGCGCTGTAATTATTATTTCAAACATGAATGATTAATAGTTCAACTTAAATATTTCCAAATAATAAATATACCCCCCCCCCCCCTTTCCCTTTAAAAAATCTAAACATTTTTTCGTTCACTACCCCCTTATAGAGAAAAAAAAATTGACAATAAATTTTGAATAATTTTTTAAAATGAATAGCAGGATTTACTATATCGTTACCTGAGTATTAGGTTATTCTATATCCCCTTTTTGTCAAAAATATCTTTTTTTTATATAAATCTTTTTTTCAATTATATTATTTTTATTTACATAAAAAATATTTATAAAATAAATTAAATAATAGCCAATATAAGGTTATAACATCATATTGAAAATAAAGAACTTGATTTTAAAAATTACGCTCCTGCAAAATAATAATCTAATCCACAGGTGACGACATTTAAAGATTATACTAACATAAGTAAGAAATAAAAACATCAGTACTTTCCAGTGCACCTCATATTAGTGTGGCTAAAGTGTTCATGGAATAGAAAAATCTTTTAGAATGTTTTATTAAAAGCTAACTATAATATTTATTTAATATATAAATAAAATATCAAGTTGAATTAAAATTGAGCAAAAATTTTTTTGGAAGATTATAAAATTGAAAATTATGTTTTTAATTTTTTTATTTATTTTTTAGTAAGCATAAAATTACATAAGATTAATTTTTACAAAAATAATTATGAGAATTTTAGATAACATTTGATTAAAAGCACTGTTTGAGAATTCTCAAAAAAATCCTTAGAAATCAAAAATTCTTTTAAGATTTTTTTTATTTTGAGGAGCATTTCAAACTCTGATTTATTTCAAAATAAAATATAATGTGAGTTTATATTGCCTACCAGACAGGCTGGCATTCAGATAAATTAATTATCTTTACAATATAAAAATAAATATTATTATTAAAATAACTGGTAACTAGATAAATAATTGTAGCTACTTTATAAAACTCCTAATTACTTTTGAAAAACTATAAATTTCTATATTTTTGGAATGTAGCGACAAAAATAACTAATTACATTTACCACACACCTTTAGACACAAATTTTGAAAATAATTTATTGCTAAATTTTTATGAAAAATAAATATAATTTATGTTATTTATATATTTTTCCGATGTAAATACTATATAATGATAATTTTTTTCCACTGCAAATAATTATATGGTAAATATTTTTAATGATAAATATTTCTACATTTTAAATTATTATTAGATTAAATTCTTTTGTGAAAAAAATTTATAAAAAAAAAAATTATACGGGTTAAATAAATTATTTATAAAGTAACTTGCATTATAATTAGTTACTTTTGAGGTTTAACCAGGGTTCTGTAAAGGAATTTTAAATTTAGCCTAAATTTATATTAATCGAAAACCGATTTTCGAAAAAAGTCAAACCAGCCCCGAGTCCATATTACCCCGAGATTAATGGGTTGCCCATAAATAGGTCTCCGTTTGTTCTATGGTCTCAAAATTCCTATCCAAACAATTTTAAATTTCTGAACTCGAATTCGGGTCCAGAACTCTGGTTTTAATTGTGACTAATAATTAGTTACACTAGAAAGGTAAATATTTACTTTTCAAAATTAACGATTAACTACACTAAAAAATCATCTAGAAAAATGTTAATAAAATAACATATAAAATATAGATAAACAACACTCATATATTTACTAACAATTCGAGGTCGGATATCACGTTTATGGACTTTTTAAATACTATAGTTTTGAAATGTATTTAGTATTTAATATCCATATTAACCAGTGAATTCAATTTTTATTGTAGAATATAGCAGTGAGAAAGGATGGGCACACAATGAAGTTATTGATTCCATTGTAATATTTATTAAAAATTCTTTAAATAAAATTAATAGTATTTTTTTATGCTTTGTTAAGAGTTACTTTTGTTAAAATATAGAGTAGTTACAATATTCTAAAAGTAACTTTAATTTTGAATAAAATTTTATTATAACCAAATAAATTTAAACGAAGATTTAGTTAATAAAGAAATAACTGATCATTGGAAAGAAAATAATCATAAATATTTGAATAGAAAATTATATATATTATAAAAATTTGAGCTCAGACACTTACGCAGCGGCGTAAAATATTTTTCAAAAATATTACCGTTATTTTTTAATATTCATTCCTACCTCTTACAGCATATATTTCAATTTACATTTATTAATAACACACACAAGCAGATGAAATAAAACGCTACTTATTTATTCTATGAATTAATATCGATTTAATTTTAATATTTTCATTCCCTGAACTTGGCAATATCTGATTCATGTTCTTTACCGTTATTAAATTTCTTAAGTGTTATTTTATCTATTTTGATTAAATTTTTTTATTTATTTATATTAGATAAAATATATGGCATCTATTATTATTTTTTGATACCCCAAGAGACAAAATATAATAAACAGAATTATACCTAAAATTATTTGTCAAACACAGGGAATAAAAATACACAAACCTTGTCCAACAATGTTTTCATAAGAAATAACAACTTTTATCTTGCATAATTATTAGTATTTTCATACAGATACATTTTTTTATCGATGATAAATTATTAAACAATTTTTAAAAAATTGAATTCCTTTAAGAATTATTCTGCTTATTATTACCCCACCTTTGGAAGTATTTATCGCACCGCTCATGTAGACGGTGGTGCCAGGTCTTAAATCCTCTTCTGGGAATATGGCTTAGATGATTTATGTAGCCATGTCTACTCTTTGATACCAGCAAATTATGTTTCACGTAATTCTCAGGTTGATAGGATATTTTAATTGTTCGTTCAATATGTGATTACCAGGGTTCACACAATCCATGCCTCTTAAGTTTCCTCATCAGACTGGAAGAACTGAATAGAATATAAGTCCGGATTGGTTAAATGACTACTTAAATTTTTTTTGTATCTTATTAATCTTTAGGAAATAAATGAAGAAGATATGAAAAATTAAAAAAAAAAACCAGAGCCAAATCCTATTTCGCAACCTCTTTATAACAATTTTAATATTTTTCCCAATAATATTTACAATTTCAGATATCTATTTATTCGTGAATAACCTTAATTTGGGTCAAGGTGTCAACGGTTGAATTAAATTTACAATAACAAAATTTTTTCAAAATCGGATCATTTATGCATGATGATTGATTGCCATACTTGTTTATACGTGAAACGTCTCCTATGATCCTGTCATACATCTGCGTTATAGAATTAAACATCAGAGAGGCCTCAAACAACGCCTTACTTGGCTTAACTTCTACAGTTAGTAACAAACGAACTTTTTGAGAGAGAGTATCATTATAATTATTATTATTATAGAAATCGAGGGTATAATTAGAGTTATAATCTTGGCCGTCTATGTTAAATATCCTAAAAACTATTATATTGTTTAATTTTAACTTCACGCAAAGGTTACTAAATGGTTTTATTAAGTCATTGATTGTGGCCACGATGACCCGACCTGCAGTTTTTAACTCTTCCCTTTGTTTTAAATCTGGGAAACCACCTCCTATTAAATTGCAAGGGCAATAATGAAGCGAAATTTCTGCCGATTCACAGCTTCTGTTAAGGGGAATTTCTTCGAAAAAACTAAGACCACGAACTTTGTTATTTAAATTTGAATCGGTATATGCACCATGTTCGTTTAATTTAATCAGATGTAAAATTGTTTTGTGAACGTCAAAAGGTGTCAAAATACGGCCAGTATTAATATTCATGTTGGAATGAATTGAAGGGTATTTGGACAGAAACCAAGCCGGAGGCGACACAAAGAGTAGTGGCAAGCTATCTTCCATCATACCTTTAATAATTATTAATATTTATTTGTATGGGTATATATATATATAAGTAATATAATAATATACACATCATAAATATGCTAAAAATAAATCAACTAATTTGTATTTAAGGAGAAGGTAGGTCTTAAAATTAGTGCTGTTAAAAAGCCCGATTATGATTTTAGCCAAAATAATATTGTGTAAGCCTCAAGATTTGTCAAGTAAAAGCCCAAACCTTTCTGCCATCTATGAGCAAAATCACTAAGCTTACACAATATTATTTTGGTTATAATATTAAGCCTTTTCTATAAATCTACTCAAATCGGGCTTTTTAACAACACTACTTAAAATATTATTTAAGATGCTTGAAATTTCATATTAGCAACATTGTCTTTTTTTTTAAGATAACAATTTAAATTTGTAAGATCATTTCAAGATAGAATACTTTCTATAAAAATTGAGTGAACGATTAACTTTCTTTAAATTTTTAACTCTCTTAATTATAAAACATGGTCAGATTTCAGAGATCATTGTATATAACAAATTTGTGGAACCTCGACGATTCATTGAATTTTTTTTTTAGAAAATAATACTTTTTCTTGATAACGTAATCTTATAAGTTACAATACAGTGATGTATCCAATGTTTTAATTCGAAACCTATACAAAAACGGTTGGGGGCTTTGCCCTCAAAAAATATTAATTTATAAATAAATAATTAAGTCGATTAATATAAAACTGGTTGCAATTTCTTATAACAAGATTCATACTTTAGTCTATGATTATTGTAGTTACGCTTATAATTGGTTCCGAAAAATAGATAACCAATAGAAATAATACTCGGTGTCCTGCTCTTGGTGGTCTTTGCCAATTTTAAATAGATGTCTTTTGCAGCATATAGTGTTGTTTCTGGCCATTTTTCTAAACCCTTCTTAAAATATCTTCGTTTATATTAGGCCACCACACGTATTGTCTTTCATTGTTTTTCTTTCAATTTCGTAGGCATTCAAGATGTTTGTTCTCCCACCTGTATTTGATCCTGATTTTCTCCTTTTGATATTGTGTTCTAATTGGTAATCGAAATAGCATGTCAGCATTGGCTATATTCTGGCTACTCATGAATTCTATTTCATATTGATAACCTGATAATAATAAGCCCAACTTTGTATTCTGGAAGTGGATGTTGTTGATATATCTCTACTTGGATGAAATAAACTCATTAATGGGTTGTGATCCGTTTGTAATGCAAACATTTCCATATATAAATTCTTTGAATTTTATAACCCCAAATATGATGGCAAGAGCTTCTTTTTCTATTTGGCTAAAAATTTTCTCTGCTGTATTTAGCATTCTTAGGCGAATGCGATTGGTTTCTCCTTTCTCCCTTCTATATACGAGATTAGCGCCGCGATTTCCAAGGATCATGCATCTACTGTTAGTATAATTGGTAATTTTGGATCAAAATGTTGTAATATTGGAGCACTACTTATTATTGGCTTTATTTTTTTCATAGGTGTCTTTGCATTCATTTTTTCATTTATTTACTTAGAATTAACATTTTTATATAAAAAATTTAAAAAATATCCTTCGACATAATTTACAATTTTTCGCAAACTTGTTATCAATTAACAATTTATCCAAAACACAAACTAATAAAATTAAATTTTTATATTCTAACTAGAGCACCAGTCATGGCAGAAATGACAAGATCTTCAGAAACCTTAATTTGTCTAAAGCTGCCTTCACATCATAAAGTAGTGAAATATTTACAATAGCCATATAGTGATAGCCAGCTTCTATAAATATATTAAATAAACATTTTTATCTAAACAAGTAGGATTATATTACCGAGTGGTATTCTTTGTGCGTACAAATCGTTATGAGCTCGTCAATTCATTACTCTGCAGTGCTTTAAGTACTGCATATCCTTTATCACCATTGAAATACATGTGAATTTCGTCTCAGATCACTTAAAACATTTTCTCTTATCAATTGGTATAATTGAACAATGATTAATTATAACCGATAACAATCACATTAAATAAAATATCCTTTTGGGGCCACAGCTTCAATCAAAGCGATCCGTTCACTCATGTGTGAAGCACTATGATAGCTTTGTTGAACTAAGAATTCGAGGAGGTGACTCAAGGAAGTTTGCAAACTATATTTTTTATAATATCAAGAGACGTGTTTGCATTATTCCGGTTTAGGCATTTCATTAATTTTTAATAAATCTTACTAACAAATCTATTGCTTCTGATTACGAAATATCATATATACCATCAACTATAATTGAAATGCATCTATTAGATTTAATTTCTTTTTGAATTTTGTTTATAACCATAATTTTCCTGGTTTCAAGGATAATGAAGAATATTTATATTATTATACGATAATAGATTAGAATATAATTTAAATTTTAATCCCATTTTTTTTTTTATAAAAATGAAAATTTTCAAAAAAATTATTCCCTTTCAAACTTTAAGAGCAGCTTCGTACCCCGCCATTTTAGTGGCCACTCGTCCGATGTTATGGACCAAAATATACAAGTTGGCCTAAAGTGAACATTTTTTCCTATAAAAAATGGATTTTAAAATTATTTGAGTAGGCTCGACACGCCATAAATCGTAATTTCTATTAAAAGTCATTTAATTAACATAAACCCTTCCTTTAATTTATTTATCGTTATAATGTACCCATAAAGGTCTCTCGAAATTTGCCGAATCTCATACCATGATCTCCGAAGATAATGATAAGAGTGTTTTCAAGAGCGTTAGCCTTGAATAAATCTTTGAAGTAGTTAACCAACATCTCATCAACATATTTAATACCATTCAATTCCTCGTGAGTCAACCTGGCAGTATAAGTGAGACAAAAATAAGGCCATGACTTAAAGGAAATCATCAAATCCCTGGAATATTCTAGTAAGGCTAATACTTCGTGTTTATCCCGTATGCATTTATCCTTATTTTCAAGCAAATTGTTTGATTCTAACGAATAGGGACGATAATAAAAATCGGTAGGAGGATTGTAAAATCCTTTTTTGAAATAATTGAAAGTGGCCATTTCGAAACAATCTTCTATAAAAGCGGTTGTATAATTGATTTTACTCTTTTCAAACGCCTTCCACACAAAGCTGTAGTTATCGAAGTAATGTTCACCAAAGTCTTTGGGATATTCTTTAACAAATTTACCAGTCAACAATGCCACCAAATTGGGAAAGGTGTTGTCTCCCACTTTAATATAACCATTAAATGTGTAGCTTTCGTTTCTTTGCGATAACAAATACTGACGCGTATTGGATAGTCCACGAATAAAATTTAATTTCGAAGTTGAATCTATACCGATCATGAGAAGGTTCAGTATTCGATTATCAATGGGAAAATGTTGGAAAGATTTAACCGTTTCATTATTAACAATTGGGATCATATTAATTTTACTTTGGTTAGTCTTGTTGCTAGTAGCATTGGTGGAAAATACACTGTAGTTATTAGGACCGAACCTAGTTGGATGTTGGTGTCTATATTTGCGATAGGATTCTGCGTCTATAGCTCCGTTATTATGTGTATTGCTATAAAAGACGTGTTTTCCACTGTCATTATAACATTTAACTAATATAAAATCATCTTTTATAAGTGTATCATTTTTAAAAAGTATTTTGTCTGACAATTCGGTATCTTCATCCGGGTTAGTCGTGCTGTAATTTCTTAATATAACCTGATAATTGCAAAATTCCATATTTACCTTACTATAATATAGATTAAGGACATCGTAATTGAATGTTAGAATACCATTTCGTATGGTTGTAAGGGCCGTGATATTGGAACATATTAGGGGTTCCATCGTATAGTTAATAAAGTTCGATATGCTTTTATCGTTTGGATCGAAATGTCGAATTTTGCAGTTCATTGTGTGAACGTCATACTTAAAAAAAGAATCTTGAGATTTAATGGGAATTTTAGTTATCACTTGAGGTTTAAGCTTGATGAGCTTAGTATTATTATAGGTTGGTACATTAGAATTTTCCTTTCTTAAAATAAATAGTCTGGATAAAATGATACTTTTATCACCCAAAAATATTTTGGCCACAAAAAAACATGCAAAGAGTGTTGTAAACCCAATAACACATTTATGTAAATTTTTGTCAGAACAATGGGTAATCAACATTCACAAGATTCAATGTGTTCAATTGAGTACCTGTCAATTCATAAATTATGTTTTTTTAAATATATTTTTTTGTTATACTTATTTTCCTAATAAAGGTAAATGTCTGCTAGTGATCTGCATCGGGCCTAGTTTCTATAAATGAAATAAAATATTTATATTTTACATTAAAAATTCAACATAAAATTGATAAATATCGATATATTAAAAAAAATTTCCACAGCCCGACCCGACCCTGCCAGAATTTTTAAAAAAAATGGGCCCGACCCGGTGCATATCTCTAATATCTAATATAAATTAATATTTTGGCTCACATTATAAATATATGTATTTTTTTAAATAGCTTTTACGATAATAATTTTACGATAATAATAAAATTCAATTCAAATAATTACATAATTTATCTAATAAACGTTCCATTTTTTAAAAAAAGAAGAGCGTATTTCTCCTTTTTTTAAAAAAAGTAGCCCACTGCCGCTATATATTTTTTTTAAAAAAATGACATATGTTCCGGGTAAATTTTTAAAAACCTTTGAAAAGAAAGATGCATGCAACTTTAAAATAAAAGTGCGTTAAAACTTCCGCGCTACCGTCACTGAAAAAGATCCATTTTTTAAAAAAACGCGCTACAGTTACTTTGAAAATTGACTCATTCATAGGTAACAGATGCCCTAGAGTCTTTTATCAGCAGGTTTCCCTTATAAGTGGGAAAGATTTTATTTTTAACTCTCATTAAACCTAATTTAAAAAAAAATTAAAAAGAGGGGGTCTTTCTTTCTTTCTTTCTTTCTTTCTTTCTTTCTTTCTTTCTTTCTTTCTTTCTTTCTTTCTTTCTTTCTTTCTTTCTTTCTTTCTTTCTTTCTTTCTTTCTTTCTTTCTTTCTTTCTTTCTTTCTTTCTTTCTTTCTTTCTTTCTTTCTTTCTTTCTTTCTTTCTTTCTTTCTTCTCTCTTCTTTCTTTCTTTCTTTCTTTCTTTCTTTCTTTCTTTCTTTCTTTCTTTCTTTCTTTCTTTCTTTCTTTCTTTCTTTCTTTCTTTCTTTCTTTCTTTCTTTCTTTCTTTCTTTCTTTCTTTCTTTCTTTCTTTCTTTCTTTCTTTCTTTCTCTAACCAATCATATAATATAGGTGGGAGGGGTTGGCAAAATTTTTAAACAATAGGATGAGTGGGCAGGTAAATTAATTAAATATGGGTGGAAAGAGGGACAGATTAAAAAATTTTTAAATAACCATCGGGCAGGGAAAACGTGTTAAGGAAGGACTTTTGTTTATTTAAAATCATTTGAATTTGTATTTGTGCATATAATCTTTTTGCATATTTTTTTTTTTTATATAATAATCCTTTTTACATATTTTAATTTTATATTCATAAATTTTAACATACGATGGATTAAAATTATGATGAAGTATATATATATATTATATTAATGAAATTTTGTTTTTATAAGATTATATCTTTACATTGCTGGAATAGTCATATTAAATTCATCCCATTTATAATTATGAGCATAAAAATTCTTCTCTATGTCTATATTTGAAATTACTTAAATTTATCCATAATGATTGTATAAAATTGTTGTTTTGAAATTAATATATTTTGGTGCATTTGCGGCTTTGATATCTTTTTATATCAAACTTCAGTCCATGTTTTTAGAATTCTAGGTCTAGATATTAGTTTTGTCATGGACCTGGATCTAAAAATTTTTGAATTCAATATATAAATTCAAGAAATAATGAAAAATAAAATAATTATTTTTTGTATTAAAAGTAAATTTAGATTTTCGTTCTATATTTCTGAAAAAATAAGTATTTTTTTGTCCGAAACTTACATCATAATTTTAAGAATTTTTTTAAAAAAAGTTAGGATAAATAGGAATCTTTTAAAAATAGTAAAAATATAAAGACAAATTTTATAGGAAAAAGATAGTAAGCAACACCTGATTTTCTTTAATGGTTTATTTTTAATATTTTTTATATTGGGTTAAGGGATTTTAGGGTAAATAAATTTATTAAGCATCCTAAGAAAATATTTTAAACAAAATATTAACTTTTATATGGATTTTTTTGGGGGAGTTTACAGATCAATATATATTAAAGATCGAATGTAGCCTAACAAGGTAAATAAAAGATGATTCGAGTGTTAAGATACCATTTGAATCACCATTTTTAATCTTTTCATTAGCTTGCTACCTCTGCTACTACTTAATAGATCAAAAAATAATTCTTGCGTGATACAAAAACAGAGAAAATAAATGAAAAGTGAGTTTCTTATGTGAGGAAGATTTATTTTATGCCACGTATAGGATTCAATTTTTTTCTTACCGACCCCTAAATTTTTGATACAATTTTATACGCAGATACCAGAATCTTCACCTATTCTTACGCCCAAGCTAGCCCCAAACCAAACCCGGCCCAAGATTTATAGTTGAAAAATTTTGAATAAAATCATTAATTACTTTGTTCGATCCCGGTAAGAAATTTCACTATATTATTTTATTTCAAAATCAAAAAACATCATTTTTTTATTTTTTAAAAATTTAAGCTCGATCGTGACCTGAACTTTAAAATTAGGATGGATCAGAATTCGGGCCAGACCCACTTCCAAGGTAATAAATATAATTGATTGTATGTTTAGATGTAATTGTATCATATGAGAAAAATGCATAATTACTTAAACGCAAGAATTTTCAACCTATTCGATTGAATTATTTAATTTAGAGGAATTTAGAATAAATAATTACGCCAGAGGCAAATATTTATAATTTTTTTTTATTTAAACCATAACATTTTAATGCAAAAAATATAAATCGTTTCAGCATATTATTCAAACTATCATAATGCAGTTTTTTTAATATTTATTTAAGCACCCTTTTTAAAATAGTGATGTATTTATATGTATTTATTTTGTACATGAAACCATGTAAAATGGTATCTATTACATATAATGGCAATGATAGTTTTAATATCGCTGTTTCCTTGGTATCATATATCTGCTAGTTTTTAATTTTATCTACGAATTATGCTTTGGATCGTTGAATAATATTTCATAATATTTATTATAATATCGATATGTTAATACATTTAAGCAGATAGAAAAGATCATCAGTCCCTAGTCAGTCTATCATTATAATTTGAACAATCTTTTTTCCGAGATAAAAAGTTTTTAGTTTAATTTTCACCTTAGTGTCCTAGTGGTTTTATCTAAAAGAATGGCGTACAAAACCAATATGTTAATATTAGTGCTATAAACATTTCTTTTTTAAAAAAATGAATTCGTTTTCATTCATAGTTAACGGCAAAAATAAATGCAATAAGAACACCTAAATGGTTATACGGTTTAATTCGGATAGGCTGGCATAATTCCCATAACCAGAAGACCGAGGATAAGTTTGTAATTTAAAATATTAGCGAGATCTAAGAAGCTTATCGGGAGAGAGATTGGAAAGCTTGAACCTAATGAACATTCACTAAGATTATTTTTAATGCTAAAAAAATTTTAAAAATTATTTTATTCCTTAACTGTAGCATATTAATTACATACCCATTATTTATATTTCATGTTTTCATAGTATTTTCTTTTAGCCTTTTATATTTTTTGCATCATTTTATTTAAAAAAAAATTGTGTTTCCGGTTGTAAGCATTTTTTGAATTATTTCTAGAAATATACTTACATTTCAGAGTCTCCTATTAAAATAATTTCCCTTTTTTTAACTGTCTAATAACTCATGCATATTCATCTCTGATTTGAACATTGAAATGCTTATAATCCAGAGGTTTCACATTAAAATTCTAATATTATTTAATACAAATATTTAAATCTAGTTTGAAATAATAGGTGTCTTTACCAAACATTATCTTAGACCCATATATCAAAAATATTAAATTATATGGATAATATTATATCACCCTCCAATTTACAAAGCATGCTTTCTAATCTTATTTATATATGATTAAACATTCTCTTTATACAAAATTTGTTTCCTTTCTGCGTGTTTACTTTTTTATCCTTCAAATTTTTGTTTTAACTATTAACGTTTTAACTATCAGATTTCTTTCATACTCAATAAACATAAATTAATTTATAACATGACCTTGACTTAGTTGTTCTTACCATGTTTATTTTTTTTTAAGGGGGCAATTTTCAATAATAACTATAATATTTATAGTTATAATATGTACTTTCTTCAATTATGTTATTTTTATCACGATAAAATCTCTTCCTCTCAAATTAGGTTTTTTTATTCACAAAGGTAAGTTATTTGTTCCTCTTAGTTCTCATTTTTTTTCTTATCTTCTTTATTATGTTCAACAATGAAATACATTTAAATGGACACACTATAGCTTATTCTTATAAAATTCTTGCGTTAAAAACCGATAAATTTATGTTCGATTCAAAACTTTAGCAGAGAAATATAACCTTTCTATGATCACTGGTGATTTTAGATGCCAATTATCATTATGATATTACAGAATTGATTATTTTGATAATACTGGATTTTAAAAAAAAGTTATAAGGAGATCATAACGAGTTCTTAGACTAAAACTCTAGAACAAATCTTTATGAAGGATTTGTAGTACAAGGGTCATTTTCATCCACAACGCTTCTGAATTATGCTCTGGCATAGGTTGAAGTGATTTATTTATCTTCTTACTGTAAAAATATAACCGACTACATCTTATATTATTAATTATATGGGCACGTTCAAAAAATTACAGTAAAATTATAAATGAAGAAATGAATTTACCCAAAGGTTTTATATCATTTTATAGATAAACAGTCAGAATCCGCCAAAATTATAAATGATAATAAATGTTCACAATCATTGATAAATGTTCACAATCATTGGTTTGCTCACCACACCAAAAGATTAAGAAGTAAGTGAGAAGAAATCTATTGGCGCCCTCCTTTTTATTTAAAATCTACTTGAAGTTAAGTTATACTAACAGGGCTACCTATATCGAGGACTTAGATATCTACTGTTTTACTATCTGTTATAGTTTATAAATAATTTCTGTTTTTAATATACTACTCAGAGTGTGTTCAAAGTCAAAATATTTAAAAAAAAAATGAATCTCACATTGATATATTTATGAGTTCAAACTAGATTTCGTAAATTTCAATAATAAATAAAATTTTTTTAAAAATAAAATTTTGACTTTGGACGCTCGCTATATGGCTTACGATAAGGAAAAGCACCAGGCTCTATCTTTTAAATATTTATTTTTTTGCTAATTTCTAGAATATCAAAGGATCATTAATGGATTAAAGATATCGAATCAGCTACGGTTTATTCCTCAGTCTCCATCTTTAAAGGAAATTAATTTTTAAAATAATATTAAGCCGGAAAATCTCTGGCCACTCATACCTGTATTTTTTAAATGTCCACCCCCTTTCCCTTGACCTCTTATTTACTTATTTAAGCGTTTTTTGAGATGTTATTGGTGTGTAATTTTTTAAAATATTGATTTAATATTATTTTTCAAATTTCATACCCCTCAATATTTTAAATTTCCATTTCGTCTTTTTTAAAATTCCTCATCATCCTTTAATCACTCATTCACATCCCTTAATTACATTTAAAAATGTGCATTTATAGTTTTTATTTTAAATAAAAAATATATTAGAGATCTGTAAATTCCGGCCTAGTCTATACCCGGCCCGAGTCCTTTCGAGCTGAGCCTATTTTATAAATTTATTTGGTTCGTTTGGGTCGAAGCCTAATATTTTTCTAAAGCCTCCAATATTTGAATTTTTCATTTCGTATTTTTTAAAATTCCCTATCATCCTTTAATTCTACTTATGTACATCCCTTAATTATTGCTCATTCAAAAAGGAAATTTATAATTTTTATTTGAAATCTATTATATATTAGAGATCTGCATATCCCGGTCCGGCCCGTGAGTCTAATATTTTTCTAAAAAATAACCCCAGCCCGGGTGGGATGTTTCAAATATTAAATAGAATTTTGTGAAATAACCTGATTTATATTTTAACATTCTTGCAAGAAACAAGGCACCTATATTTCTGATTTGTAAAATATTTTTTTTGCAATTAAAGAAATATTAAATTTTTTATATTTAAATAATTTCAGGTGAGGGAGAACCTTCAAATAATTTTTATTTTGAGTCGGGCTTTTCGGGACAAATAAGAATTTTTTAGACCCGACTGAACTTAAAAAATTAGGCCAGTCAGTGTCTACATGACAGAATTTTCACTGGATTCAAACCCCCTTCAAAAACCTTTGCATACCCCCTTAAAAATTTCCACCACCTTCGGCGGCGATTTTTTCCCATTTTTATTAACGCCTTTTTAATTATAATGAAACTCTTTTCAGAGAATTTATAGAGGATAACTTAAATTAATCTATCTCCACTACCATCTACCGATATTTTGTAAATATAAAGGATTTATTTTTTAGATAATAAATTCAATTAAATCCTTCATTATTTACAATGAATTTATTAAAATAACTTTATGAGCTTGTTGAAATATCTAAACCTTTTAAATTAGAGAAAGTTTAATTTGGAAAACAATGTGTATGATTGTTTGCAATATATAGATTTGGTCGATGAATTGTATTATAATAGTTCTATAATAAAAGTAATAATTTTTACAGCAATAAATTTCGTCCTATTTTATCTCAAAAAACCCAAAAAATTTATCCTACCCCCATTAAAACCGCCTACCCCTACCCCCCCCTCAGAAAATAAGATGCAAACTGTTCCTACCCCTCCAGCTCATGTAGACGCTGGGCAAGATGTAGATCACTAATATGTATTTTTCGAGGCCTTGGATGATATTTTTTGTATAAATGGCCAGTTCTGCAGTAAATATTTTCAATCATAAATTATCTAATGGCCTGTTAAACTTTTTTATACGACCGTCACATTTTTAATATCCATAAATTCTACAAAATATTTTTGCTTTTATGCTTTGATGCCAATTTTAAACATTTACAAAAGGGGTTACAGGTGTTATACTTATACTGATCACAAAAAATTAATGTGCTACAAAAAATAGATGGAATGAATTTCTATCTAAACGTAGTTTTATTATTCATATATACGACAGAAATTAATTTAAGAAAGAATATAAATTTTTCCCTAAACCATGAAATCGATGGGGATTCGGAACCTCCAAATTTTATATTACTTATTAAGGGCTTTTTTTATATATAACTTAATTTGACCGGAAATATATTCCAGAATGCGTTGACTATTTGCCCTATAAATTTTAAATAATTTTCGTGTTACTGATTGTAAGTTTAAAAAAATTTTCATCAGAAATTAGCTGAAATTACGTTATCCATTAGAATAGTAATTCAAAATATAATAAAATGTTGATCTTTTATTTGATTTTTATATAAAGGAGAAAAATATGAATCATTTTTTGACAGAGAAATAATATAAAATTTAAAAACAGCTATTGCTGATTATATTTCCGAGTCAAATTTTTTGAAATTAGAAATATTTGAGCACATTGATTATAATTTTTGAAAAATAAATATTCAAATAATTTAGAAAATCATCTATGCTTTCACCACATTACCGTGGTATATATTTTCCAATTACAAGCAACCTTTTATAACACCTGCCCTATCACAACAAATGGAATGATATAATTCTTATTTAGAGTACTTATTTGTGTTATATTGTGTCCAGGTCATTAATTTTTCTAAAGATTCGTTTGGTGTTTTTTTACTTATCAACGTATCTAACACATACACTAAATTGTCTATATTAGCTTACAACGCCAGTTCCCATGACAGCAAAATAACCTGCTTCCATTATTTATGAATCTAAGTAATATAATATTTCTATAGCATTTGATTTGGTGATTTAGGTGACAAATAATGCGTAACTTCTGTTACTTCGATTATTAAATCTCTCACATCCTCTTTGCCCGATTCTACATATATTCTTTCATTACCTTAATCTATATAAGTATAATTTATAAAACATTTTAATTATTCTTTGAAATCAGCATTTTGTGGTTTTTTATATTATTAAGTGGTTGAAGTAAAAATTTTAGTATGCTACTTTGACTCTTTAAATTTTATTTTTGCAAGCATTTTCAATTAAGTGGTAAGTTTGTTAATAGAGTTATTAGTATTATTGTTAAACGGCTCGTTTTGAGCCGATTTTTATAAACGCCTAACTTAATATGTTAGCCAGGAAAATATTGCCTAAGCCTAGATATTTAGCTAATAGATGATCCAAACCTTTGTTTCTTCTACAAATAAAATCTTCAGGCTTGAGCAATATTATTCTAGATGAAATATTGAGTTAGCCGTTTTTAGAAATCGGCTCAAAACGAGCCGTTTAACAACATTAATTATTAGGGTTTTTAAAAAATTAATACTCAGCTCATATACAAAAAATATTAAATGGAATTTATTTTATGTTTAATTAATAAATGACTATATTAATTTTTATTTAATTAAGATTGATATATAAAATTTCTAAAAAAATAAAAATAATAATAACCCCCTCCCCCACGATTAGACGCTGATTACTATTTAAAAATATATCTTGGTTTTATCATTTATATAATTGATAAGTAGCTGTATTTAGTCACAGAAATTTGTTAATGTTTTTACGTCTCGTGTTACTCCCTTGTCCAAGTTAGTCACGGCATAATTTAGATAGATAATAAAGATATCTTTCAAAATTATGCTTCATATAAATAAAATATAAAGAAATCCCTCAAAATGTAGATATCTTTTGAAAATATTTATAATAATAAATAGTCTTATATATTTCATGATGAGAATTTCAAAGTTTAAATCTATTTTCGCTATTTTGCGTTAGGTTGTAGTATTGGTGTCCATAACTTTGATTCGTTGGGATTTCTATGTGCCGAGGAAAGTTTAATTTTTATTAATGACAAAGTATAATTAATTTCTTAACTTTAAATATCCATGTAAATTTAGGGAATCTGATAATATGCCTAATCAAAATAGTTGTAAAACTATAGGCATGACCTCAGCACTGAGTATGGCAGTACCTAAAGCTGTTGATTTTGATCTTACTAATAAACTGGAAGAATTGTTAAAATCATTTAATTTATATGAAACAGAATTAGAACTTAATTTAAGGTGCTCTAGATAATTTATATTAGTTTATACTTATTTGTTTTAATCTTAGAATGGATGTTTTAAGAAAATTAAATGCCATATTTACTGAATGGATCAAAGACACTAGTGTCAAAAAAGTATATTATTACATATTACCTAATAATAAATTTGTTATTAGAATATGCCTATAGAAATTGCAGAACAAGTTGGTGGAAAAATATGTACATTTGGTTCATATAGATTAGGAGTTCATACCAAAGGTAATTTATTTTTTATCAATTTTAATTTCAAATTACTTATAATTTAAATATTTACATTATAAGATTTTTTTATATAATGAATTTAACCTATTATGTTTTTGATAAAATATTTGATTAATACAGATTTATATTTATTGTAATTAATATTTTAGTATAATAGATCTGATTTACATATATTACTAAAGCTACAACATTCATTACATTTACTTACTTATATACCCATATAGGTGCTGATATAGATACCTTATGTATAGGACCTAGACACATTGAAAGGAATGAATTTTTTACCTCATTTTTTGAAACATTGAAAAAAAATCCTTCAGTAACTGATATTAGAGTAATCTATTTATTCAACAAATTATTTTAAAATTATTAAAACTTATAATGAATACTAAATTTATTTCATAAAAATAGGCAATAGAAGAAGCCTATGTTCCAGTTATTAAGATGAAATTTGATGGTATAGAGGTATTACATTATTTGTTTTGATTACACATAAATTTAATATTGTTAAATTTGAAATGTTTGTTAAGATTGAATTGTTAGATTTCATAATGATTACTTACCTTATGTAATTTACATATTCGATATCTATATTTATTGAACTTAATTTATTTACTAGCTGGACTTACTCTTTGCCCGTTTAGCCTTAAAAATTGTCCACAAGGATGAAAATATAAGGGATGAGACCCTCCTCAAGAATCTTGACCAAAAATGTGTCAGAAGTCTCAATGGTAATTTTATTCCCCATATATATAATACTTTTGGACTAATTTAAAGTTCCACACATTTTTTAATAATGCACAATACAAGTAAGATATAGATAATTTTTTCCTTTTTTTAAGTTTAATAATTAGGTGGTTTTGTGGTCATTTAAAATTAAAACATAATGAAAACATAAACAAATGTTTATAAATTTGATCTTAGCCCAAATTTTTAACCAGGATTCTAAGATTGATATATTTACTTATTCCTTTATTATATATATATATATATATAGGATCTCGTGTGACAGATGAAATATTGCACCTCATTCCTAATATTGAAAATTTCAGGCTGGCCCTTCGGGCTATCAAAATATGGGCCAAAAGTTTGTATAATTTAACTTAAAAAAAATATAAAGAAATTGAATATTTCTTTTCCTTCTCTTACTAGACTTAGATTTAACTTGTTTCATTCATCCTAAAATCATATACCAATATTTATTATTCTGGAATTACAAATGTACAGACTGATATCTATTTTTTATATACATATACATCATATATATTTAAGATCATGGTGTATATTCTAATGTTCTTGGTTACCTGGGTGGAGTATCTTGGGCTATGCTGGTGGCCAGAATATGCCAGTTGTATCCTAACGCTATTGCTTCCACCTTGGTTCACAGATTTTTCCTTGTATTCTCAAATTGGTAAAATTATATTAATTTTTTTTCTATTCAATACGATTATTAACTACCAATCATCTTGCTGAGTTTCTGAAAAATTGATTTTATTAACTGTAGATGTCCAAGTTACATTACTAAAATTAATAACCAATTTTTGTTAAGTAATAGTGCATACAAATTGAACATTTCAAAACCATTGACCTCTAATTTGAATATTAATTTTTCCACATATTTGCAAAATGTCTTATATTAAATATTATACACTTAAAAAAATAGGGAATGGCCTAAACCAGTTTTGCTTCAGCCTATGAAAGAAGCAAGTCCAGGCCTCAATTTTCCAATATGGGACCCTAGGGTTAGTAAATAATATACTAAATATATCTACTTATTGTCAAATTTTTTGTTTATTATGATACTAGTTTTTGTATATATACGGCAAATCGATTTTGCTAAAACAAATTTCAGATTAAGGATTTGCTCTGCAGCAGACAATATATATCCTCTTAATGTTTTGTCATTGATATTTGTAATTTTTCGATAATCAAATAAGATATTTTTACATAAAAGTGATTTTTGTCTCATTATATTGTTACTTGGCTATCGTAAATATTATTATGACATACACCTGATTTCTCTGAGAAAATTTCATTAAAGAGAATGACTAAAGTAAAAGCTTTTCTTTTAAAGAATAGTAGGCGTTTTGATACACAGTTCCTGCAAAATTTTATTATTATCATTATGCCTTGGATTCATCCAGGGGCGTTCACTAAGCTGAGGAAAACCATCCTCTTCATCATATATTTTATTTTTAAGGATGGGATGCCTGCCAAAGACACTTTACCAGGCATGGGATTAATACGTTTCCATCAGGCATGGTAATGGCTTTTAGGAAATTTAGAGATTATTTTGTCTCCTACTTTTAGGCTCGACGCTCTTTTTAAGGCTTGATTTTTAGATTGGGATCAGATCCATCACAATGTTACAGCTGATAAATTTTTAAAATCGATTATGAGATCAATTTTTCTTTATAAATATTAATTTTATCTTTAATTCTATTCATGATATTAAGAATTATTGTTTTTAAAGAAAAATTGATCTCACTTAGATTTTTAAAATCGCTCAGCTGTTAAATCATGTTGGATCGGATCCCACTATTTGCATTTTTTGTAAGCTACCTTAAATATTACAAATTTCCTAAAATATCTCTAGATAAATGCTGGAGACCGTTACCACCTTATGCCAATCATAACCCCCGTCTATCCTTACCAAAATTCTACTTTTAACGTTTCCCTATCAACTCGCACAATCATTGAAGAAGAATTTAAATCTGGTAAAATGAATGAAATAATTCGGAAAAAAAATAAAACGAAAGTTGTTAGAAAGGGAAAGAATAGAATTTAAAAAAATGAATAAAGGAGAATAGGATTTGTTGAATAAATTATAAATACACCTTTTAATGTTTTAAGGTTTAGCCATTGTAGAAGAGATTGTCAGAGGCACTAAAACTTGGGCTGATCTATTCGAAGCTCCAAACTTTTTCCAGAAATATAAGTTTTATATATTATCATATTTACAAAATAAATAATAGTGTAAAGTTTTTATCATAAATTTTCTAAAAAATATTACCAAAAATTTTAAATTTTAAATGTAATTATAGATTTAAAAAATATTACCCATCCTTTTCAATTTCATCATGAAAAACTTTTAAAACTATATGTTTTTAAAAACTTGAATGGCAAACACACGTTTAATGAAGGTTAATTTAAAATTTATTTTCGACGTTTCCTTTAAAATAATACCATTATTTGTATAATTTTATACCCTTGATAATAATATAATTATTATAATCCTTAAAATGTGGATGATAATTTTGCCAGTCAAATACAACTATGACGCGCATAAAAAAATAAAACATTTATAAAATGCACAACTTTTAAAACTATTAAATTAGAAATTTAAATACTGACCCAAAAACGATTTAATTTTTTTTCTCATAAATCCTTAGATTGTTTTAATTAAGCTTATATTTTTCCAAGAAAAAATATATTAAAAAGAATACGTTTTAAAGATTTTAAATAATCTTCTATTTTTTATAAGGCATATTAATTTTTTTAATACTCTATCCATTTAAAAATTTATGAAAAACTTTATACTTAATAATCAAGTGAATAATTCATAAAAATATATCATATATGATAATAAATATTCATTCATACACATATACATCTATTTCGAAAATAGGCATTATATCATTTTGATCGCCAAATCACCAAACAAAGAAATGCAACTGGAATGGTAATAATAAAATTTATATTAATTTTTTTGCTTTTATTTTATTTATTTTATTTTCCTTCATTTTATTTTTTTTAAAATTATCGAACCCTGATGCTCTTAATTATAGACCCGTTTTATTTTAATAAAATATGTATTCGACTCAAGGGTTGGTCTGATTGAATCCAAGATCCGAACCCTGATAACTGCTCTGGAAAGCAATCATCTCCTTAAACTGGCTCACATAAACCCTAACAATTACGAAACTCCAAACGAATTGACGCCCTCTTATGCCACTGAGAGTATCATAGAAAATAGCGATCACTATCAAGACAAAAGAGAAATAGATAACGACCATAACGACATAGAGACCGATAAAAATGAGTTTAAAAGTTTTTCATGATTAAAATTTTTTTAAATAAGTAATTATCCAACTATTCTAATGAGACTGAATGTTCATCAAATATTTTTTTAATCTTCGTGATATCTTGTCAAATTAGTAAATTATTTTTAGAAAAAATGCTTATCTTCACTATTTTTTAAATGCGATTCAATTTTGCTTAGGAGCCTTGTTCAAACTATGTGGTTTATAGGCCTATTGTTCCACAAGGTAGAAAACGTTAACATCGACATCACCGAAAATATTCAGTTCTTCACTGACACAGGTTTGTAAAATAAAATTTTCAAGGTCGGGATAATTATATATTACCAATAATGTTATTAAACGGCTCGATTCCGATTTTTAAAAACGTCTAACTTAATACTTTAACTGGAAAAATATTATGCAAGCCTAAAGATTTTGGTCATAGCAGAAAGATTGGACTTCGATTAGCGAAATCTCGAAGCTTAGCCAATATTTATCTTGTAGAATATTGAGTGAGCCATTTTTAAAAATCAGCTCAAATGAATTGCATCATTTCTCATAGACACTATATTACAGAGTCATTTTATACTTGGAGGGATTTTTTAAAATATATTAACTGACCAATCATGCTTAATTTAAATCGAAAAAAAAATTGTTTTTCTCCAACCCTGGATTATCTTTTGTTCTTATTTACCACTGAAAATATGTCAAGATGTAAGAAAAACCTCACCTTATTAATAAAAACTACATATTAATTAGAAAAGGAGAAATAAATGAAAATATTTATTTAAAAAATTTTTTTTATTTTATTTTAATTTTTTTTATGCCACAGTTATGTGGCAAGCAGTAACCCACAACGTTTACAAAGAAGGTATGAGCCTGGAAACCAAATACCTTAAACGCAAACAACTAGTTCAATACATACCTTCGGATATCATCAACAAAGGCAAAAGCCATTCGAGATATTCTAGTACTATCGATAAGGTTCGTATAATGTAACAGCACAAAAATCTTCCCTTTAAAAAAGGACTACTAGAACTCCAGGTCCAGTATGGTCTAATGCTACTTTGGGAACCAACTGGACTTGGTTATGTGGTTCAAATAAAGACGACAAAAATTAGAAGGATTTAAATATGATATATTTTTTTTTCTTAATAACGTCAACTTGGTAGGACATTAACAAACAACCACCGAACAACTCGGTCATCCTAGAAGATAGTAATTCGACTCCCTTCATCACAAAAACTGCCAATGGTGACACCGAATCCACGATTCCCAGCTTAAATAATTTAGACGTGGGAGGCGGTGGATTTTCCTTTGTGGAGGTAAAGGGGAATTATAAATACTATTTTTTAATATTTAAGATTTTTTTTATAAGTTAAAAAACAAATACATTTAAATTATATTTAAAAAATCAGAATAATTCAGATCTCCTGCCAAAAATAGACCCGGTTGAATCGATAGAAATCGATAAAATTCCTGATAATTTCCCTAATCTCGAAACTACCCCTCTCCAAAATCTTTCTCCAAAAATGTTAAATGATTGTAGCGATTTGTCAGGCCCAAAAAATATTTTCTTACAGGAAGGAATCGACTCCCACGATGAAAAAAGCGTTACACCCATAAAAGAAACCTTTGATAACGCCGCTCAAGATGCAAATCATTGTATTTTATCCAAAGAATGTAATAGTTTGCCTTTGGAGGAAGATAACAAAGGTCGTTCACCACTCTATTCAGGTTTCAAAAAAAATAAGATAAGAAAGAAAAGAAAAGAAAATATAAAGGAATGAAAGAACAAAATTATAAAATTTATTGTATTGATATTTTTTTCTATATTTTGAACTATTTTAAAAAAAAAATGTTCATTGTATTTTTATTAATAAGGTTAGTTTTTTCTGACATTTATCAATTTGGTTTCTTAGTATCTTTTCGGTGGTATAATGTAACAGGTTAGGGATAAATCTATATTTTTTGCTAAAAATATTCTTCTGAATAATATTTTTGTGAACGGGGCTCTCTATGATTCATTTTCTTTAAAATTTCCAAGAGAAATTGTAATAATTTTCTTAAAAATAAATACTACCCTTCTTAAATAAATGGAAATCTGAGTTATGAAAAATGATTTCGATTTTAATGCAACAATCAATGAATACATACATTGCTATAAAATTTTTTTTTAAAGGTTTAGTAATTAGATTTGATTTGGTTCCAGTTTTAAAATCTGTTTATAAGCAATAATTAAACACTCTAAAATGAGTTACAATTTTTCCGATTTCCCCTCAATTCTAAAATTAGTTTCGAATCCTTAAAATTTTAAGAGAGGCCTGCCTCCTATATTTGTTCCTGCTTGGCTTCTTCTTCTCTGCTATATTTGTCATTTAATCTCGATTTAATTTTTTTCCTTGCTTAGCTTAGATGCCAGAATTCCTGGTCTTAGAAATCTCGATAATTAAAATATCAACATTTTCGGTATTTTGTACCACTGAGAAACTTAAAATCTAAGTTTTTTTAATAAAAACTATATTTTGTATATTTATAATTTTTGAACAATTTGGTTATTTGGAAAAATAAAAAAAACGTACTTTATTACTGCAACATTATTAATTAATTATATAATAAATTAAGTTCGGCCACACACAGGGAGTATGAAGGTTAATTTATTATTTGTGTTTAGCTTTGTGTACATAACTTCCTCTAATCAGTGTCATGACAAGTATCCTTTGCCCATAATATGGTAGCGCCTCCTCTAACGTTGATTATCAAATTTGTCATTGGGTACAAAAAAATTTTCTTTTAGATAAGGGTCACACGTAAAATACTTAAAAACGAGGTGAAACTGACAGATTTGAGAATATTGGTTTGACCTCCAAAATTATCTGTATTTTTAATTATATAAAATCACTTTTAAGTCACCAAATTTCGAAGAATATTATTTCCTGTAATTTGAGTTAGACCTACTACCACAATTTCTTACTATGCCATGCAATATAGGTATATATTAATTTAAAGATTATTTATAATAATTAGCGCAAGATTTTTGAGAATCTTAAAATAAAATAATTACTTACCTTTAAAACTCAAATTTTTGAATGTTTTACCATTGAATTACTACGCCTAAGATTTTTTTAAAATAGAAATTTTGATTATTGCTCGTAACTCCACATTTCTCTTAATATTTTTTTAATATATTTTAAAACTCCAAAATTTTTATATTTGTAATTTATTTAATAACTGTTTAAAATATCGAAGCTTAATATATATACATTTGAGTGAGATGTACCACTTTTAAAATGGGGATAAGCTGTGCCACATCCGAATCACTCTCTTCATCCACCTTGCCACTCACTCGAGGGTTAAAATTGATATTTTATGCTTCAAATAATTTTTGAACATGCACTATATAGAGGGATTTAAATATCCATCTTTGTCACACCAATTTACTTATTTTCTTGTAGTACCTCCACAAGAAGAATATTATGTCTATTTATATCAATAATATGAAATATACCTATATTTAGAAAACAAAACTTGTATTTTATTTTGAATTTTTTTTCTTCAAATAAACTTATATAGATGACGATCAAAATAGGGGCGTTCTTAAAAGGCCTCATTCACCCGAAAAAGATAGCCGCATGCCAAAAAGTTATTTATATTTTTAATTATGCCTGATTTTTAAGTCTAGTTTAATAACATACAGCCAGGTATTTCTGGAGATGACTGGAAGAAATTGCCCATAATTAATGTACTGGCTTGTATCAGTTTAGATTGATTTTTAGGAATTATTTTGATTATAAGAAATTTATAAATTAAATATTATAAATTGGACAGGTTAATATCGGTGATTGACGGGTGTCAACTTTATATATCGGTAAAATTGGATCGACCTCTAAAAATTTGTATCGTTACACCCTTTCCCGATTATTAATTATAACTTATCTTGCAATTTTCAAAGTTCACATAGAATTATTAAAAAAAAGGATACATCTATAATAATTAAATCACCATATCATTTTTTCAGTAAGGAAATATATTAATACACTTACGATATCGATATCAGCCTATTTGTAATTTAATTGATACCAATGAAAAAAAAACTTGTTACGGAAAGTGGACAATTTTAAGCATTTAGGCTATGTCCTAGGTCGTCTTAATACTTAAGCCGGCTATTTAGCCGTCTTTTAAGTATCGGCTAAATAGCCACGAAGCAAAAGAAAAAAACACGAAAAATACCAATGCCACCAAATACTTAAAATGAACATAAATAGAATGTTCTCGATCAAATACTTTTTAGCCTAAAAAATCAATTAAGTATTCAAATTAAGCCGACCTGGGACACAGCTTTACCCTTTTTTTGTACATTTTGGACAAATTAAATTATATCGATCAGACTAGTATAAGATTTGACAAAAAATTTGAATAAGAAAGGACAAGGAATAAAAAATTATAATATATGTATATTTAATAATATATATTTTTTTTTATTGATGCAGCTACCTCCTGAGGTATATTTATGAAAAAAAAATTATTGTCGATTTTACAGATTTATCCATAAATTTTTATATTTGTAAATAGATTATAAATATTTCCTTCTACAGGTTCCCTATTTTATTATGTAAATAAATCATTTCGTTTTTATATATCTCTCAAAGAATGAATAAAAAAAATAAAATTATGAGAAAAACGTTCGGCGTCTTATTTGATCAATAATTAATATCTCGTGATTACATTAGTAAATTATGTTTTATTTAGAAAAATCTTTTACTTATTCGGAACTACATATCTACATATACCTCGGTCGAGTAGTGCAGAGTGTCCAAGATAAAAGTTTTCATGGCCTGAGCAATGGAGGTTTAAAATCTTTATGGGCTGAGCAACTTTTATTAATTTTTCTGGGCTAAGCCAGAAAAAGGGTAAGAGGTCGGATTGGGCCACTCTCTGCTTACCTCAAAACCTGATTGCTATGTCTAAATATGTTAGAATCAGGGATGGACATAATTACATTGTAATTATTTCTTAATTACACAATACAAAATTTTTGTATTTGATTAATAAGCTAATTCTTTTTCTTAAACGCTAATTATCAGTTACAAGTAATCGTGATTTTTTAGAGTAATTATAATTACATAATTACAATTCCTTTTATAATAAAATTAAAAATGTAATTAGGATTTGTTTAAACTCATAATAACTAGAAACTATATTAATTAGATATAATATTTTATTCTTTAGCACATTTTTTTTATGCTGGAAAGATATAAAGGTTTTACTCGTTCAATATAAAGTACAATACCAAATGAGCCTCGGCCAACTCATTTTCAAAAAATAATTTTAATATTAAATTTGAATTTTTTTGGGATAAAAAATAAGATCTAACAGCTAAATAATTTTTATATAGTCTTTTGAAAGCCGGTATTAATGATATAGAAGTTTGGACCATTCAGTATTTTGAGAATTCATAATTTTATTTAAAACATTTATGGATCTTCTAAATTGGACATAACATTTCATAGAAATTATTGCTATGTTTATTGATAATGAAGCATCCCTTTTTCTTCCTGCATTGTGAATTGTAAGGCATAGGCAACCAATAAGGATAAACTTCTAAAAATTCATCGAACACGGAGAAAGCAAAGAATAGTGAGTCTAAGCTTTTGCAGAGCCTTGAAAATTCTATCCTTTCACTATTAAATGTAAAGTCTTTTGTGCCGATAACTAAAATGTGAATTTTGGGAAAAGGTAAAATATATGATTTTTTGAAACACCTTTCTTTAACAAAATAGCGGACATTATAGGATGTGATGTTTTAGTATTTCCATTATTTGCTGCATCAGTTAATAGAGAAATGGATGATTTTTCTTCAAGTCCTCTAAGATTTGTTTCTTAGTTTCAGGACTTAGGGTATTTTGATACTATTTGTGATTTTGTTCTTTGTTAAGGCGATTGAAGTATTATGACATAAATTAGTATGGTTGAATATTGTTAGATGTTTTCTCATTTTTAAATTGGATATATATTTTTGCCTTGTTGAATGTTATTTTACATAATGGGCTCCTCCCTGGCTGATATTAAATTATTGTATTGCATATTATTCAAATTGTTGCATTTAAACTTATATCCTTTTTTTTCTCCGACCTATATAGCATTTTATATATATTTATTGTTAAAAATTATATAAAATACTTAACATCACATTCACATAAGAATCATTTTCATCATCAAAATTAGAAGTATTTATATGATTTATCATAACTATTTGTTCTAAAATTATAAGATATTAAATATTATTTTTATATTTTAAATTAGAAAGTTTTGTGGATCAAAAAAAATAAAAACAAGATTCCGTTTTAAATGTATGATTGAATTAAAGGAAAAAATTGTAGCCTAAGTTCATGATTAAGCTATTTATATTTATAATTATTTAATAAAATATATAAAAAAAATCGGCAGAGTATTTTTTAAAGAAATTTGGAGAATTTTTTAAGCCAAATAGAAGACGTAAATTAATAGACGGAGTGTTTTGATATAAAATATAAAATGGAAAATCGGTTACGACAAAATTTGGTCAATTTCCTTTTTGCAGCTATTTTTTTCTTAAACTCCGTTTATCAATATAAACAAGGTTGTGTGTGTAATTAATCAAAACGAAATTATTGTCCAATTCAAGGTTTTCTGTTAAGCCTTTTTTAAAATATAATAATAAAAAATCAAAGGTAATATGGGTCAAATGTTATGACAAAATAAGAATATAATATTATATCTTAAAAAACTAAAATCTTTACCAAAAATATAAATTATATGAATAATATAGAAATAGATTTGAGATGATAGGGAATTTAAAAAAAGCTCAAAAAATATATAATTTTTTTTTGTATGATAACTTAATTTTCAATAAAATATAATGAGGTTGAGGATTGAATTCCAAAAAATTGAATACATAAGTAAATATAATACTAATAACTAATGTTAATAATTATCAGAGACCCGAATTTTTTAAATATATTACATATTTTTAATTTTCATACACGACTTGGCTCAGGTAAAAAAATTTCAGCCTTGGGGTATTTAATAAATATAAGGCCCGGGGGTATATTTAAAAAAAATACAACCCAGCACATGTACGGGCGGGCCTGCAAGTCTCTGATAATTATTATTTAAAAAATATATTAGCAGTATAAATAAATTGTTTTCCTTTTATAAAGATATTTTTATGAACTCTCCCTTTCACCTCTTTTGTTAAATAACAAAAAAAAAATTCCCCCAAAATATCTTATTTTATGATAATTTATTTTTATCCAAAATATCTTATTTTATGATAATTTATTTTTATCCAAATATCTTATTTTATATGAATTTATTAAAACAAAATTTAATAAATTAATTGCTACCCTTTTAAAAATGTTTTTTAAAAAAAAATAAACTTTCCCTTTTTATTTAATAACAAAATATTTTTTATCAAATATCTTATTTTATAATAATTTATTAAAATAACAAGTATTATTAAATTTAAAAAAAATATATATTAAATGCAACACAGGTAAACCCAATTGATTTATCTAACTTTTGAAATAAGGTTTTTTTTTCCATAGACAAAATTGTTAAATTATTTTTTTTAAAAAAGGGGATGGGAATTTTAAATAGATACAATATTAATAAATTTGAGAAAGTGGAAAAGTTATAAAATGATAGATATGGTAAAAAGAAATGAATAATTTTTCCAAACTAAACTGTATTATCACCAACTTCGAAGCTAAATAATGTATTTTGCATTATAAATCAATAAAATAAATTTCAGATTTTCTGAGTTTATGTGAAGTCCTGTGAATCCTTAAAAAGGATCTAAATTTATTATGCCGCAACTGAATTTGTCTTTAGAAAAGTGAAATTAGGCTTCACTTGCTAGGTGCTTTGGTTGCTAAAGTACCTCCCCTCTTTTCAAAATTAGAACCAATTTTAATGGATTAGCATATTATTTTTTAAAAAAAATAGAACCAAATTTTTAAATAATCATAACTCACTTAACTAAATACATTAGTATTTTATTTAAATAGCTGTCTGACGAAATTTTAGGACTTAAAATAAATATTATTTTCATTGTGGCATTAGATCATTTCATTATTATAATTTTCTTCCTTTCGCTTTAAGCAAAAAAATTTTTTTTTTATCCAGTATTTGATCATTCACTTCAAAATTGGATTGTATATTTAATTTAATTCCTAACCTTGACATCAATAAAGGGTTTAGGGTAGGGGGTGGGGTGGTTAGAGTTTTATTTATGAAGTAAGACCAATTAAATAAATATGGACTTAAAAATTCTGACGAATATTTAAGTTTTAATTATCTGCTATTTATTAAGATGCCGAAGTTAACCTCAGGAGGTAAGGGTACCTCTTAGGCACTTAAATAATCCGTATCCATTTTATAATTGAATTAAGTTAGTTACCAGACAGCGAAAAATCAAAAATATTATAATGTATAAATAGTTCAAATATTATTTTATTAGATGATCACACAGCATAGCATAATGAAACAAATCACATGGACTAAATTAAAGTTGTTTAAATTCAATATACATTCATTTTTGCACTGATTTTTAAGAATACAAGCGTTTTTCTTATTTTCAATAATTTAATGTTCATTTTTGAATTACTAGCATTTTATTTGGAGAAAAAAAAATATATCATAAGAGATTTTGGTATAATATTTTTCCAATTTTTTTTATAAGAAAATCTAAAAGACAAGTTTTTAGATTGAGATTATCTAAGAATTTTTTATTGGTTATTAGTACTCCTTAAACGTCGATGAGATTCGGTTTTTTAGTAATAAGAATATCACAATATTTGAAAATTCGAATATTAATTATGAGAAAAAATATTCGTCTAATAGTAAATTTTTATTCAATTCGAATTATTCAAAATTATTTGTGTTATTCGAAATTATCCTATCGTTTATGTTGTAATTTTAAGGAAATATTTTATTTCTTGTAAATATTTATAGGTTAATGTTAGATATAACATGGTGTGATATTAAACGAACCAAATTTTGATACGATAGAGGTAACACTTGTTTATTTAAAATATTTTGATTAAATCAGAGGGAAAACTGGCAAACCTGGGTAATCTGAAAATCGCCTTTAAATGGAGAAGAAGAAAATATTTAAAAAAATGTCATTTTCGAAGAACCTCTCTGGCCTAGTCACTATATCTAAATCAGACATGATTTGATATAAAAAGAATAGGTATGGGCACGCCAAAATTGACATAAAATAGAGGCAAAATTTTTTTTTTAAGCGAATATGAGGAGAAATGATTTTTATGATATTTTTTTTAATAATCTAAACATTTCATATATATATTATATATATATTTAATGTTATATAAAATAGTTATTTAAAAATTTATATGAAAGTTAAAATATATCGCACAATACCTTAGGTTCAAAGTTAAAAAAATTTATTTTTTAAATTTATATCAATTTAGAAATCGAAACAATCACAAACTATCTATTCCATTCATTGACTAAATAATAGATTGATGATTTAATTTTTTATAAATATAGACGAAATTTACAAGTATAGTGAAAAACAAATGAAATAGCTTTTAAAAATTGATAAGGCTGGATATTAAGATTAATATTAGATTATACATTAAGATGATATGAATATGATTTATAGATTAAGGAGAATTAATTTATAATTGTTTTTTGCTCTCAAGACTGGAATTGTTTAATTAGTTTAGTTAGAAAATTTTTGGTTAAGCTGGGTTTTCAATGTATCTACGAAAGGTATAATATTGAAACTTGCACTCTTATCTGTCGTGACATTCCTAATGTAAAAGCTGCTTCCACTTGGCATGACTACACGGAATCGTATTAATGCAATTTTGGAATTCTTTTAAATCAGGGTGCTATTATTACTCTCGTTATTATTACTAATATATTCCTTATCCAATTTATTGAGAAATCCGTAGTTTTTGTAGGAAACAAATTCGTCTAACTTGCTTTTACCAGTTATGAACGTGACAATCTGGTTACCTTGTATCTTTTTCTAAATATTCCCTATCAGTTAAGAATGCTAAATTGATAAAACTTCATAATTTGATATAATATTTTCAATTACCAGAATGATCGAAATTAGCATCTAATAACCTATTAAATTTATTTATTTAGCAAGCATCATTAAAAACATTCGTAGAAATCAGGGATTTAGAACCTACCGGCATATCCTTAATATCCTTAATAAACGATTAAGAAATTATTTCAAACTTTACAGTAAGAAGGACATCTATCGTGCATCAAGTATCCTTTCGATCTTCGTCAACTGAAGCCAATTCAGACACTATTTTATCCAGAGCCTCTTGATTTTTTGTTATGGCTATATAAACTATATATTGTGTCAACAAACCCGTTGAGATGATCAACATCAGCAACATATTTTATAGTATCGGACACCGCTAATGAAACTATTTAAACATCGCGCCCAAAGTCGCGCTGCTCTAGATTTCACTCCAGCTCTGACACTGGTGCCATCATAAGCGAAAAAAATCTAATTTTGTTTCAAAAAATCTTCAGAAAACATGGGGGAATATAATTTGCTATTTTTTTTTCATCTTTATTAAACACCTCTAGTCAAAACTTATATAATATCATTTCCTTATTTCTATTGGATCCCCTGTTTTTAAGAACCAATTAAAATTATGGACGTGTTATATTTTGGAATCATAAAATGTATATAAATATTAAATATTTTATCATGTTTACTTCATGATAAAATAATAAGTTAAAATTAATTTCGAATTTATTGACCCCCTATTTTTTTGTAAAAAAATTATATTATATATAAGTAATTTTTTTTAGAAATAGGAAAAGAGACAGGTAAAAACTCTCTATTGGTTGAAGTTTTAATTGGCTATTATAAAATTGCCAAGATTTTTATATTTGTTGTTTTTTTGGTCTCTACTAGAGTAAGCAAAATTAAGTTTTCTTTTATATGTTAGTCAAGGAATTAATATCTAAAAATATGATATTATTCACTATATTTTTTTTATCTATATATTAATTTTTTTTAACGAAATCAATTTTATTTTTTTAAGGATAAAATATTTCAAATCAAAAATTTTAGTTTTAACAACAATAAAGAAGGAAATTCTGTGAAAAAAAAATTTTTTTTAAAAAAATAGTAAAATGAGTTATAGAACAGTTGTAAAAAAATATTACTGCCCTTTCTTAGGATCTTCGGCCCAAATACTTTTGGTAATATTGGTGATATTTATATTGTTATCGCAATCCTTGGTGGATTCGAATTCCTTCGAGATGCTCAGCAGAGATAATGGTCATGGAGGGCTGAACTTAAGTAACGGAAGACGGTCTCAAAAAAATGCAAATTCCAGGAATCGGGCCGGTAATTATTTTTTATTTAATGTAATTCATATGGCGAGAGTGGATGGATGAGATTTGAATAGAAATCCTTTTCTTCGCGGGATATGTTTTTGAAAAAGTTATGAATGAATCACTCATTAATCTACTCTTAGGCATATGGTTTTGCAATAGTTAATATTGTCACTATCCTTTACAATCTCGGGGGACTCAAACATTTTTGTTGAAAATTACCTGAAATATTTCCAAAATGACCGTCTCTTTTTTTTCAACCCTTGCCATGAAATTGTTGGTAATTAATTAAAGCCCAAAACGATTTCTTATAAAATTTTGACTTATTTTATATATTTTTAAAATTATTATTAATTAACATAATAGCATAAGATTTTGAGTTTCAAATTGTTCGAATCATAATAATATTATAATCAGGCGAAAGAGATTTTTAAAAGAAAAATAAATTATTAACATTTGACAATAACTTGGAAGTCGACGAAAAACTCCATAAATAATAAGGCACACAAACAAATAACAAATTAATTTGGAAATCCTTTTCCTTTTATCTTATTTCTTCTACATTTTGTGCAAAAATATCACATGTAACTGGCGTTCAGATATTCAAAAAACCCCTATTTTTATTGGATTCATTAATAACCTGGTGCGTGCTATTGATAATTTATACGTTTTCTTTTGAATGGTTAACAGTGAAACCTTTAAAAAATATTCGTTTTATTTGTAAAATGTTTGCATATTTATTACTCATTATTACAAATATTAAATGACCAATAGAGATCTGCAAAACTAGGCCCCACCCGAACGGGTTTGGGGCTGGGTCGAGCCTATTTTAAAAGTTCGGTTTAATCTAGGTCGGGCCTAATAATTTTGAAAAAAAATTCGGGCCGAATTTAAATTTTGAAATGTATAATATGATTCAATCCAGTGAAATAAAATTGATCTTATTTTAAAATTTTTGCAAAAAACAAGATGCCGATATTTTTTATTTGTTTGTGGAATATTTTTTTTTTACAACTTTATATATTTGTAGAAAACTAAGCACCAATTTTATATTTAAATAAATTAAGGCCGGACCGTGCCGGGAGGACAAATAATTCTTATTTCTAATCTGGCTTTTCAAAAATAAAAATATTTCATTCGATATCAGGTCGAGCCGGACAATTTAAAACAAATAAAGCTGGGCAGGGCTTGAAAAATAAGGCCTGATTCACATCTTTCCCTAATGTCCATATAACATGCAAAGAATGAAAAATTCTCAGGGGGCATTGATAACTTAAATTTTAAACAAATATATATATAAAGTAACAAAATCATTGGTCATTATTTTATTTTAAAATCGAAATAAAGAATTTATGTAATAAATGTGTTGTGATTGTGGATGGTTTATATTAGTGATATGCATCGGGCCTAATTTTTCAAGCCCAACCCGATACTATTTTTTAAAAAAATTTGTCACGCCCGGTCCGACCCCAAACGAATTTTTTTTTGCCCGAAAAGCCCGAACCTAAACTAAAATATTATTTGTCCGTCTGAATTTATTAGAAAAAAATTTAATACCGTCTTGTTTCTTGCAAAGAATTTTAAAATATATTAATTTATTTGACAAAATGTAATATCATATTTATAAATTAAAGCCCGGCTAGGTCTGGCCTGGAAATTTTTTTTAAAATTTTTAGGCCCGACCCAGCCCGTACCAGAATTATTTTAAAAAATAAAACCGACCGGGCTCGAGCTGGGTTAGGGCAGGTTCGCGATTTGCAGATCTCTAGTTTATATAATTTTTTGTTTTGCTCTAAAAATAAAAATATTTTGTTTTTATAACAAAATTTTATGCTGAATTCGAATCAAAATTACAAAATTAAACCAAATATATGTTAGTGTCAATGTGTTTTTCCCGGCAAAGTGTTTATTTTTCAACTTTAAATCATATTTGCAAGCGCGTTTTTTTTTAAATTTGAAAAATCTGAACCGGAAATGCATTCCAGCATGTTTAGGATAACCTATTTTATGAATTGTAGATAAATTTTCCGTTCATCCAAGTCATTTATAATTTGTATTTACAAAACCTATTAAGTTCAAAAGTTCATGGCAAAATTGTATTGAAATTGATAGAGTAGGTATTCCAAACATTATGGGATATATTTCTGAGATTTTTAAATTTAAAAAAAAGGGCTCAAAAAAATGATTTAACGTTGAAAAGACAAACACATTGCCGGGAAAAAAAACACATTGCCGCTAAACATATACATAAAAATTTAATTATTTACTAACCTAACTATATATTTAAAATTATTATATAATTTATGAAAGAATACATTTTGCCAAAAAATAGCAAATACGAAAGGAAATTTTCGATTGTTTCAAAAAATCATTTTAATTTATGTAAAAAAAATATATATAAGTTAACAACGAAGGAAAATGCTTATACGATGAGGAGACTTATGATATAGGAACTGGATTTAAGATAAATTGCAATCTCTGGTAATAAAATAATAAAATTTGGAGAAGGAAGGCAGGGAAGAGGAGTGGAAAAATATAAAACAAATATTTTAAATCAACATTAAATATTTTTCCCAATAATTTAAATTCAATAATGTTGATGATTATTAGTAAACCTCGCACTTTGCCGATTTTTAATTATATTAATTCGTTTCTTTCCAAAAAAAATATTTGAATTAAAAAAGAAATTATTGTCATTTAAATTTTTTTAAAGATTATTTTCTCATAATTTTTGAACTTTGTTTAATTTATTCTTTATTTAAAAGATGTGAAATCTAGTATTGCTTTTGTCAATCCCATTTCTCTTACTTTGTATATTATTATTTTTAAAATAAATTAGAAGGAAATAATTTATTTGACTTTATATTTCAGCTAGAGCATTTATTATTTTTATTTATTTTAAATTAGAATGAAGTAGGATATGATGATCATTATGAAAATATGATAACATTAATTTTGAAAAAATGGTTATTATATAAGATCGTTTGGTTCTTGTAGAATATCGCTTTTGTTTAATGAATAAGCTAAAAAAATTTTTTTAAAAAAACTGTACTCTGGCGGTGTCAATAGGACCCCAGGCATTTTAAAATAAATATGACCTTAAAATGGCGATTTATTAAGATCTCTAATCCTCAGTGTCTCTATTTAATTTATCGTAGAATATTCAGCAGTTTTTAAAATATAAGACATTTGTTACAAGAAGATAGAAAGAAAGAAAGAAAGAAAGAAAGAAAGAAAGAAAGAAAGAACAAACGAAGTATTTGTTTACTTTCTTTAATATATAGAAACTTTATGACATTTTTTATTAATATTTTCGGTTATATAGACCCAACAAATTATTATAAAAATATAAAATTTTAACAAAAAATTTTCTATCGTAGTATATGTCAAGATAAAGAGTTTAAATGCAAATCAAGGGTTTGCTTGATCCGGCCAGAAATCATTAAAGAGATCAATAATTCTAATAAAGGGTATGTATAATAAAAATATATATATTATTCCTTTTATATCATATTCATGAATATGCCCGATATTGAAAAAACTCTTTAAACATTCCCTTCCCTTTACCAAATCAAAAAGCCAAAGACACCTCTGAATCAAGTTATATATACTTTATTCATTCATTCTCCTATCCACTAACCCTTTTCCTTACATGGCAATAACCATAACTTTTAGCTATTTTTCTCTTGCGATAATAATACTAGATTCATCATTTAAAAAAAAAATTAGAATTGGCGAAGCAGCTTAAAATATTATTTAGTTATAATTATGTATTCGATTTAGTAAAATTTAAATAATTGGTAATAAATGACTGAATTGGGCAGAGGCATATCCAGGATTTTGCTAAGGGGTTGGGAGCTCTATTATGTGAGTTTTTTCCCTATAAATTTTATTGGAGTTCTGTAGGTTCACTTATTGTATACTTTTGACTATATTATATTTTGATAAAAATAATTTTTAATTTTCGCTTCTTTTTTTTAAAAATAAAATGCCTTTTTTTCTAAAAGTTTTGGATTATAGTCCTATTTTATAAAGATATTAACTTTTACTAATTTTTCTTTCAAATTCTTGGAGGGGGTGTAATGCGAATTTTTTTTTAAGCTTAAAATGATATTTATGAGAACAGTCAAGTTTGTAATGTGAGGGGCGGATTCCCCTTGGTTACGCGTATGGAATCAAGTAACTTCTGTATTGGGGGCCCAGAAATGGGAGCTAGCTTCAAGATCCCTCCCCCCGCTCTTTTTTATGACTATTTATTCAATAATGTCATTTAATATTTTATTTAATTTTGAAAAGGTGGAAAGCTTCAAATTATTCTGATTTCTGGGGTTTGACGCTGGCCGAAGGCAAGAAATACAAACTAGGAACTCTTCATATATCAAGCAGTCTCCTAAGAACGCATAACGTGGGATTAACTCTTGGAGAAAGTTTATTTATTGTTTGTTGAAGACATTTTAATACTTTATACTTTTTGATTATTTATAATTGAACCAAATCCTAATTTTTTTTTTGCATGAAAGTGTATAAAATCATTTTTTTTTCCTATGAAATAATTTAAATTTTAAAAAAAAAACGCGAATAATTTTATTTTTTAAAAAATTGGGAAACTTATACTCTTTTAAAAGATTAGTGCGTAAATTAGTCTGATTTAGTTCTAGCTGCAGACCGTTTCAGACTCATCTTCTCAATGATAAGTGCGCTACTTTTTCCTATACCTTCAGCTATAGCACGCTTCTAATAAAAGTAACTTTCAGCGCTACTTTCATAAGTAATCTATAACAACACTGATGGCCTAAACCTTTCATAAATCTTTCTATAATTTGGTTTTTTCTCTCTTTCAAATTATAGAAATTAATAATGAAAAATAGGAAATATACAAATAACAAAAAATATGTATTTTATTTTCATTTTTACAAAAAAAAACAATGAAAAAAAAAATTAATATTATATTAATAAAATATAAATTAGAGATGCACCGATGCCAGTTTTTTTAGTGGATACGAACACCAAAAAAAAACAATGCTAAAACTGATATATCCTATTTACTATATTTTTTTTTGAAAATAAAATATAAAGAGAAAATTTAGTAAATATTATATTATTTATATATGTTATCGCCAGTGTGTTATTTTATCAACATCGTTTTTTGAGCGTCTTTTTTAAAATTTAAAAATTCCTATTTTATCGAAAATGTATTCCATCATGTTTGAATAACTCAACCTATGAATTTCAGACGATTTTGTCATGAATTTATTTAATATAATTTATACGCGTTTTTCCATTTTTTTAAAATAAAAATTATGATTCAAAGATTAACGGTAAAAATGTCCACAATTTATAAGAAAGGTATTCTAAACATGCTGGAATTCATTTCCGGTAAAATCAGATTTTTAAATATAGAAAAATGCGCTCAAAAAATGATTTAAAGTTGAATAATTAACACATTGTCGCTAGCATATATATCAGAGACCTGCAGAGGTCCTATTATTTTTAATTTTTGCAGCTAATTATGGCGATTTAAAATATCTACTCTTAAAATTTGAAAAAAAAAGAGACCCGACCCTGATATTTAAAAAATTTTGTTAAAATTTATATTTATAGAAAGAAAAAAAAAATTAATAATTAATAATGATAAATTTACGGTAAAAATCAATTATTCATAAAGTAGTATATCGCGAATATAAATGAAAAAAAACTGTACATATATTTCTTAATTTGAGAAAGAGAAAAAAAAAGATTATAAACAATGAAGGGAGGAAAATATCTAGATCATTTCGGCTTCTCGTGAAATAAACCTATGAAGCATATGAAATTAGACTTTATAATCTGAATTCGATGCGTTAACGATTTGTTAATGTTAATGTCTTTTGTGTATTCATGTCTTTATTGATGTTGGAGAGTGAGAAGGGGTCAATGCAGGAAAAGTCCTATGCTAGCAATCAGCCATTCTCCCAAGGAATATGTAATTCCATCGGGCTGTCTCTTATCAGTGAAGAGACCCGGTGCTTCTAAAGTGGCAGCAGATCCGCGTACTGTAAGGCCCGTTTAATGAGAGCATTGCATCTGATATGCCAGACTGAACGTCCAATGCTAAAGATGCATTGGAGGCAATGACGGCCATCTTATACATAGTGGTGAAGGATATTTTATCAGAGAGTTTATTTTCCCCTAAATTCATCTTAGTTGGTTTTAGAGTTGAAGGTAGGCTTGTCCTTGTTAAGACTGACATATTATGCTATTTATAATTTTGTGTCTAATCACCCATCCTTTAGAGTATTTACAATGGAAAGGGGTATGTTACAAAGCGTGCGTTAAAAAGGAGTGCTACGGACAATTAGAGGGATTCTATAGCTATCCGTAGTTCTTCCAGGGATAAAACAGGCTCAGCCTATCACCGGGTACTCCAGCCATTCATAACCGTTTGTTTAGATTACAGGCTGTTTGCCAGAGATTACTCGTTCGATAATAATATATTCAACGGGACGGGCTATTAATGGCAAGTTCCAGTCTTTTTACGAGGAAGCGGACGGACTAAGAATATTGATAAGTGAATTTAAGTCCCAAGCTATTACGTCTTTGTCCAAGAATCATTATATAATAAAACTGGGTTTGAATTAGAACATGCCAATATTGATAGAATAAAGCTAGAAATAATAATAGGGAGAAAGAACACCGATACCTGCGAATTTACTGGGTAAGTTGGAATGTAACCAAGGGAGAGGAAGATCTGCCATATTTTAGACTTCTTTCAGCTAAGCCTTGAGTTGGCCTTCAAGATCACTAAGCATTGGTGTTAGCAAATATTGGAGCCGAATGGAGAATATGTGTTATCCTGGGATGATATGAATGTTTTAATAAGAAATAAAGCCTAGTGAGCAATAATAAGTGAAGTTGTTTCAAGTGACTTAATTCGGTGCTGATAAGCGCAAATTATTTTAGATAGTTTCTAAAGATGAAACCTATAGTATTTTGGCTTCTCTATTTTTCAAAGAGTTATACTGACCACGAGAAGAGTGGGAGTAATATCTGCAGGAGTACTGTCTTACATAATATTATATAATAAAGATGATTATAGTAATGAGAAGTGAGTTTGCAGATGAAAGTGAGGGTATGAGTAGTGTTGTTAAACGGCTCGATTTGAGCCGATTTTTTAAAACGGCTAACTCAATACTTTAAACCATAAAAATATCGTCTAAAACTCAAAATTTCACTAATATATGGCTAGACCTTTGTGCCTACTATGAACAAAATCTTCAGGCTTGCTTAATATTTTTCTGGATAAAATATTGAGCTGAGTAGATCTTGGATATATATTAACCAGGTCAAAAGTTTTTATCATACTCGATTCTCTTCGTGGTATTTTGGGTAATTTACTAATAATAATATAGGTCGCCCTGGTCAAATAATTATATCAGGGCTATATCATTAAATATAATATATTTTTTGCTAAATTCTAGAGTATGGATGATAAATCGGTTTATCTAAACCAGAGATTCGAAACGAATATCTGTTCAAGTTCTGTTTCAGATATAACCGTTAGGGTTAAGGTTCAGTTTTTAAATATAAAAATATCGGGTCTGTTCAAACCTATAAACCCAGTTTGGATTTAAAAAAATTAAATAATTTATCAGATCATGGCAGACATTGAATCACAAATGACTAGATATGATTGCTGCTATTAAAATTTGCTAATTTAGATAAAAATATTTATTTGAATTCCCAGCTTTTGATAAGATTTTAAGACCTAAAAATTATAAAAATTTAATGGCTTCAGGTTATAAATTCCCTAAAATGGTTGTAACCAACGGGATAAAAATAATATCGGTTAAAAAGGAATATTTATCAAATAAACGCGTCTCATTTGAATTTAGCATTTTGGAAGAGAATTGCTGGCTAATACATATATTCATGTATAATCCCTAGCTAATTATTTTCCTTCCTTGAATGGAATAAGAGTTATGCCATTTAGTCTTCTTCCCTCAGATGTGGTGAGTCCTATTGGTTCCAGGGTTGATGCGTCCCCTATTATATTGAGGATTTTACCTAATGGGAAACTCATTGTGATATCGGATACTTCTCTCTTTGCTGAATTTGCAGGAGAGAATAGTAGGTAATAGACTTAATTGCCGCTTCACATAATACACAAATATAAGGAAAAACATTTAATAAACCTATCTTATGCAAAGTTCAGCACTAAGATGAAGTAAATTCGAAATAGGATAACTTCAAGCCACTCATAGAAGATGGTATCGCTTCAGATTGCAAGTTTGAATTAAGGAAAACTAAGGAATGAGAAATTAAAGAAAGGTCTCATTCTTTTTGAATTGCACCCGCCGGGCGGCTTTAGGTTTCCAATTTGTAATCATCCCATGTAGAAAAAGCTTTAATCAGCTAGAGCCAGAAAAAAATCTCCAGGAAACCCGGAAAAAACCCCCGTAATTTTTTTTTAATATTTATAGAATTTAATTAAGACCTAATAATATAGGCATATTCTTATTTGTATTATAATGGATATTATATATATATAATGGATCAGTAAATAAATCCCTTTCCTGATATTTAGACGTTATTATTTCGAATATTTTTTCGTAAGTATTTTGGGTTATTTTTTGAGTGCACAATAAACAACGGTGATAAAAAATAGTGTTTATTGATTCTCTAATGACATGTAATTGTAGAAAGGTCTATTAAATTTAAGGATTCATCCTTTGCAAACATGATTATACGTTCTTCTTCATGTGGGCCATTAACAAATAATAAATTTTGAGTTCTGGGAACTACAATTTGCCCAATCACTTATAATATTTAAATTTTTATGTTATTTTTAAACTAATATTCTAAATAACTATGCTCGGCATTTAAAAGATGAATACTTTGAGGCGCCATCTTATCTTGTTTAATCTTTTTTTTATGGATGGTATATGATTACCTTCAAATAGGACTTTTCCAGGATGATTTAGATCCATATTTTTTTTTATAAAATATAAATAATATTTAAGTTTTGTAAATTATCAATTAAAATACTATAATAATTTTTTGTCTTTATATACAGTATAAAGATGATACAAATTATTAATGTTTAATTTTATGAATACCAGGAATTATACAATTTATATTACTTTGATTAAAAATAAATTTTAAACCCTAATGACATAATACATCTTAATAGCTGTTCACATAGGCGTAGCTAAGATTTTCCTAAGGGAGGGGGGAATTAAAAAATTACTGGGGGCTTCGCCACCAGACCCCATTTTGGGCCGGTCTTCGGCCCGCTTTTGCCGGGCCTTCGTCCGGTTTACCTTAGTCTATATATAGTCATAAAATATATTTACAAGATAGGAAGTTAATTATAATAAAAAAAATAAGCCTGGAACAAATATGAAATATATTTTTATTAGTTTATATAAAACATAATAAATTACTTATATATACATTAATATAAAAGCATGGTAATAATTTATTCCAAACAAGTATTAGAAATTTATTTATAAAAGTTAGTAGACATATAGTTCATATATTCCTCTATTAAATAGAATTAGTTAAAAAATACTAGGTAAAATTCCACTTTTACAGACATATTTGACAGTTAGAGAATATACTACAGTTAATATTTTAACATTTTTTACTAATCAATGCTCTTGATAATAAATATAGCAACAATTTGCATTCAATTTATTAATGCCATCTATTTATTTTAAATAAAAAATGATATTAATAATTAATTCTTATATTATTCATCCCACAATGTCTTTAAAAGATATTTTCTGGTGTCCTTATCAATATTTTATAGTTTTCTGTAAATTTATAATTCGCTAAATTGGTAAAAATAACTTGATTGTCATATGATAATTGATAAAATTAGATATACTGTAAATCTACGACATATAATATTACACTGTTTGTATTGTGCTTTAATTTTTTTTATCTAATTTATGATTTAATTTTATTAATAGTTTTATAATTATATTATACTTTTATTAAGATAATAAATAAATTAAAATTACTCACTTTAAAAAAAATTATATTTGATATATTATATCAGGGATCCAAACCGAAACGAATATCGGTTCGGTTCAGGTTCAGATTCGGATAAAAATAACGGTTCAAGGTTCAGGTTCGGTTCGCTAAAAATAAAAATATCGGTTCGGTTCGAACCTCTAAAAACCGGTTTGAACACTTTTGTATTCAAACTTACATTAGGATTATGTATAAGGAAATTTTTTTTTTTATTTCATAATTAAAATAAAAACTTTCATTTTTATTATTTGCACATTATAAAATAATATTTAATTTATATATATAACAAATAAATATATAAAGGATTAATTTTAATATGAACAATTACTTTAAATTTTTTTATTAAGCCGCACAATTAATATATTTTCAAAATTCATCTCACTCAAATTACATCTATAAGGAGATAATATAAATTTAATTGTTGAAAAACATTTTTCCACACTAACTTGGGTAGCTGGCATTGCCAGTATGAAATCAGATTTGATGTGTTATTTATAATATAGATTTAATTTTTTTCTAGACATTATAATTTATAAGCTTAAAATATTAAAAAATGTTGTAAAATGGCAATATACTAAAGTTTATAAAAATTAATAATTTTTCAAACAATTTGAATATAATTAAAATTTTTGCAATATACTACTAGTAATAACTTACACATTATTTTATATACAAAAATTATGAGACTCGAACCGGTTCAGAGGCATTTTAGCGGTTCGGTTCAGGTTTGGCTAGATATGTTTTTAGAGGTTTAGGTTCGATAAAAATACCGGTTTTTAGCGGTTTAACGGTTCGGTTCTTCGGTTTGGATCCCTGTATTATATTATTTAGTAATTTTATGGATCTATTATTAATAATTATAATACATTTCACTTTTATCTTAAGACTTATCTTTGGCTTATATTCCATTTCTTAAAAAACATTTTTGGTTCACTTTTTATATATAAATGCTTTTCCAAAAATGTATAAATTATGATGAATAGTTTTATAAAAAAATATCAACTTTTACATTCTTTCTTTCAAATTATTGTTTAAGATATATGCATACATTTTTGGGGGTCAGGGAGTGAGGGGGGGCTAAGGGGGATATTTTTTATTAAAATGATATTCACAAAAAGTGTTAAATTTCTGAAGGAGGGGGAGGGGACCTTTGCCCCCCCCCCCACCTGGCTACGCCCATGGCTGTTCATGATTTAGCTGAACAATTATATTTTTTAACAAATTATTAACCCTCAATTGTCTAAATATAGCGTTTTCAATCCTGATAAACAATTTTAATTGATTAAATATAAATTTTAACCCTTAATGATAAATAATAATAATACATCTTAATGGCTGTCAATGATTGTGGCACTCGCCTATAAAATGATTTATAAATATAATATATTGCCATGGGCACTCGCTTATAAATTTATTTATCAATACTATTGCTAGGTTATTCTAAAATATAACAGTGTAGAAAAACAATCCTCTACCTAAACAAAATAAATTCAAATTTGTAAAAAAAATAAAAATAAAAAATAGCAAAAAAATAAAAATCAAAACCACATTTACCTTGCACTAATTCCCTATATATTAATATGATAAAGCATACCTAAAAATTTCCCACCACTCTTCGATATTTGATTTGAAGAAGATCGCGTAGAAGAAATCCTATGTTATATGTGAGAATTTCGAAAAGTGTTATTTATAAGCATTAAATTTTATAAAAAAATACTCTATTTAAGGTTTAATTTGCTGGGGTTTTTTCTTTCCTATTTCCTATAAAAATATGATATCATAAATTGAAACAAGATCAATTTTTTAGTTATTTATTTTAATAATTTATTTAGGACTCGGGAAAGAAGCATAAAAATAAAATATTGATTATTACTGGGAAAAAATTCAAAATTTATTTTTGGTTCAAGCTTTATCATTTATCATAATAATTCTTTTAATTTTTTTTAGTCGAGGTTTTTATTTACAAAATATATTTATATTCCTTATATCGTATCTAGATGAAATACTAGAGGAAAGTTTCGATAGCCGAAAAAAATGGGGCCCTTACATTAATCCTATTCGCAATCAGTTAAATTGCAGTTCATCTTGGGCTATATCAGCAGCTGGTTTATTCCTTTATTTTTCCTTTAAATTATACTTATATTCGCACAATACCAGGTTTGTAAAAAAACATGATGTTAGATGGTGAGTCCTTAAATTGTCATTAACCATAATATAACGAGGTTTTACTGTAATTCATATTTATAAAGTTACTAAAGAAGTAACGTCATTACATTTCCCTGAAGAAACGTCATTACATTTCCCGTTGCTCTATACATCTTTATGTTAAAAAGGAAACACCGTTTCTTTTTATTTTATCAATCAAGATATAATTACATAAATTCATTTAAAGAATTATTTGCATAATTTTTTTGTTTTAAAATCTTTATCCTATATAAAGAATGTCAGCATGGCTTTTCTGCCTTTCTGTGCTGAATACGTGTTCAATAGTAACTGTGAATGCAGGGTAAAGCGCTATTATACAACACTAAATCTCAGATTATATTTAATAAATATTAAAATTAATGGGTGAAAGACCCCTTTCGACATAAGAAAAAATAATCCTCACTATTATCATAATTTTATTTTAAGGTAATTTAAAAATCATTTTTGTTCAAATATTTATAAATATAATTTAGTTATTATATTAGTAGTGCTTTTATAAGTTACTTTTGGAAAGTAAAATAGTATGACCTAACAAGAGTTACTTCGAATTAAAAGTTGCTATTTCTATTGCAGGATTAATAAATAATTTATATAACTCATCATTTTTAACATAGACCTGCAGAGGTATCTAATATCCTGCCAGGATTTAAAAAAGGAAAAAAATTGATCATTTTAACCGCCCAACTTAGAATTTTTTAAATTTTATTATTTATTTAAAATAATTGCTGTATTTACTTTAAAGGGAAATTAAAAATATTAGCAGTAAATGAATAATAAAAAGCTCTACTCGGCAGGGGTTTTTATTAGTTATAACCGAAAACTTTCGGATTTGATCTGCAGGTCTCTAATATAATTTTTGTTTAAGAAATGAAACCTTATTTTTATTTATATATTTTCAGTTATTATCTTTCATCTTTTAAAAAGATTATTTTAATCTTTTTTCTTTATAAAATAATTTTCAAAAAAAGATGTGGCTGGTGATAGGTCAGGAATAATAGGTTTGCGAAAAGGGTTAACAACGCTTTCCCCTCAATATCTAATATCCTGTAACAAAGGTAGGGGGAAACAAAAGGGTTGTCAAGGTGGTCATATTGATATAGCTTAGAATTTTCTTTGGAAATCTGGGTATAATGTATATAATATTCTCAAATATTACATGGAATTAATTTTTTTATATTTTATCTAAATGTGTTTTTCAATGATAATCGACGAATTAAGAAAGTATAAGGTGATAAAGAAATGTCAAATTTTAAATACATATAGGGGAGACTGGGGTTAGGTGAACCGATTTTTACAAAATTGTTTATAGCTCCTGGGTTTTTTTAGATAATATAAAAAGCAATATATGATTGGATACCTAAAACTATACTCTATAAAGGTGCCTTATAAAAAAATTCTAGAATATAATCATTTTTTTGAAATTTTATTTTTTGTAAAAGTCGTAAATTTGCCCAACAAGCCCCAATAGCGGGGTGAGGCAAACCACTTCAAGGGGCTTCCTAAACCAATGGTTTTTTTAGGCCATAATAAATTGAAATGTATTTTTATTTATTAATAATGATACATATACTATAATTTTATTCTTTTATTGTTAAAAATATCATAATACATATGAATTGAAGCTAATTATATATAAAAATTGAAACTTAATTTTGGTTAATTTAATAAACATTTTGGACATATAATTTATCAAAATTAGCACATGTACCATGTGCCCATTCGTGGCACATTCTGCACTGGTACCACTCTTCACCATTATGATGTTTGATATATTCCAGCTTACAACAAACACAAATATCTTTGTGAATAATTTTTTTCACTATTTTTCTCTTGTTAATATTTTCTTTTTCCATTATTTTCTTTTTCCATTATTTTCTTTTTCCATTATTTTCTTTTTCCATTATTTTCTTTTTCCATTATTTTCTTTTTCCATTATTTTCTTTTCTTTCTCAATTAATTTTTTTTATAAGGAGATGATGTAAATCTGCTCTCCTTTTAACTCTCTTGACTCTTTCCTTTTTGGGATGAGGCAAGGATATTGATAAATTGCACGATGGTCCAGGAATATTATCTAAATGAACATAAGACGTAGATGGAGTATCATTACATATATCTAAGTTTCTATTAGTATTTAAAATATCTTTTAATACCAAAGATACTGAGCTTGATTCTAATAATGGGCTTTTTGGAAGTTCACATATAGAATCTCCATAAACTGAGGCCTGGTAAGTCCAGTTTCATCCATGTTGTAAATTGCCATACATTCTAATTTATGTTCATCTAATATTCCTAAATATTAATTGTAAACAATCATTTAATAAACTTTATATAAATCAAAAAAGTATAGAACATTTTATTCATTAAATCCAGTTGCCCTAGCCATACTTGTAGCTTCAGGGGATCTTAAGGAGAGAGTAGGATTTCTTGACATAAATCCCAAATACCAGTCATGGCCAGCCATTGAATTGTCCTTCCAAGATTTAGGAAATTTTTTCTTCATATTTACTGCCATTTGGTAGGCTAATATTTTTATCTAAAAAACAATATAAAATAATGAAGAATAAACTATACCTTTTTAATTGAAAGGCCATAAAAAATTTGGCTAGATTGAATCAGATATTTAGTTATATCTCCCTCTTCTTCTTCTGTGAATATCCTCTTTTTATTATTTTGTCCTACACTAGTAAGTATGCCACTTTCTTGATATCTCTTATAATATCTCATAAAGTTTGATCTAGGAATACCTAAAATAAAAATGTCAAGTAAAATATATAATTATTTAATTATAAGTTTAACATTTAAGAACATAAAATTTAAAAATGATAATCTCTTTACCATTACCATTTAGATTTTATTAGCATATTCTCTATTATTAAATATTGCTAAAATTTGATTTTAATGTTTAAGAATTACATAAAATTAATACAATAATACTATACTTCATCTAAATTGTAATCAATCTAAAATATAAGATCATTTATAAATTACATTTAATAAAAATATTTACATAATTTCTATTATTAAATATTGCTAAAAATTGATTATATTGTTTAAAAATTACATAAAATTATTGTGATTATATCTTAAAAATAAGACAGATAATGTAGATAAATTTACCTGTAAGTTGGCTAGTCTTCCTTGTTGATTTACAATTTTCATATACCCTAATAGCCTAATTACAATTATAATATTAATTCATTAAATTTTTATATACTTCTAAATAATTATCAATATTAAATGATTCTCCTATATTAATTTTGGATTTATATTTTCGCACCATATCGAATAATGTAATAATTGCTAAAAAAAATTATTGAAATGGATTGACATAGTATGGTTTAGCAAGCCCTGATAGCTCTAAATTTACTAATCATGATTGAAATACTATATAGACATAATAAATATTCATAAAACTTTCCCAAATTATAGAAGAGTGTTTAAACTTTGCTATAAAATTTAATTTATATATAAATGAATAGATATTTTAATAAAAATTAAAATTCTGTCATGTAAAAATCTTTAGAAAATTTCATCAAAATTTTATTTCTTAAATAAAATTTTTAATAATTAATCATTTCAAAAGATTTTTTGTCTATAGATGTAAACTAATAAAATCTATATTAGGATAAAATTTTAACCTTCTAGTGTTTATAATTTTAAAATAATATTAAATGGTTTGCCAAGCCCCACGGTTTACCTAACCCCAGTCTCCCCTACACTATAATAATAAAAAAATTCACTCTTGCAAAGTATAATTTTAAACTTTCAGAAACCCTTAAATGTAAAATAAAAGTATATAATTAATGAATGTAATCAAATCTGCTTAAATAAGCTTAAAAATGATATTTCGCAAGTTTAATGTTATATTCAATAGATCTGAAATGATATAATTTATCCAGGCCAAGATATTATATTTAAACTTATCTTTAAAGCATATTCACGGAACAATGTTTTCCATATAAGGGTAAAGATACCGAATGCCGCAATAAAAAATCACCATCTATCTCCGAAAACGTTGATTGCTTGAAGAATCAGAGCCACTTTCTAAAATTCACACCACCTTACAAAGTTTCAAAAAATGTAAAGGAATGAGCTATTATGTTATATATATATATATATAGATTTTTAGATTTTGCAAAATAAATTAAGTTAAAAGTTATTTATAATCTTAGAAAAGAATGGAGTTAGTTTTTCTTATGTAATAATTAAAAAAAAATGGAACAAAGAATCTGCAGCCTTTTTAACTAAGTTATTGCTGAAAATATAATGTTTTTCCTTTCCTTTAGGAAAGAAGTATCCGGATCGAAATCTTACTCAACGGGCCAGTCCAGGGTAAATTATAATACTTTAAGAAAAATTAAATAACGAAAAATAGAAGAAAAAAAAGAAATAAAGTGAAATTTAAAATTGAATAGAAGAAGGAGGAATAATAAAATGGGAATAAAACAAGGAAAATAGATTAAAAACATAAGGGCATATTTATTAAAAAATCTTTATTAATTCTGGCGTCGACGGTAAGGTATATAGGCAATATTAAGCACAAATTAAGACATTTCTTATGAGTGAATGGAAAAGAATGAGAGAAGAAATATATAAATATAATTTTATTTTAAAGCTACGATGGTTGTCCGACAAGATCTATTCGTTTACAAAAGCGGAATTTACACGTGCCCAAAGGTAGAGGAAATGGCGAAAAATAGTGAATCATCAGCCAAAAACGCTCCAAATTCGAACTATCATTCCGTCAGAATTTTAGGGTTTGTAAATTATTCGCAGATTGTTTGTTAAAAGTTTTTAAAAATTTTTATACAAACTTAACTAATAGTTATTGTGTAAAAATTAGTCAGCAATGAGCGGGGTTTTTATACGAATGCCTACCCGCTTATTGTTTAAATTTTTTTTAACCCATCCGTCTGCCTGTCCATGCTTTTTATAAAAATTTTACCCTCCCATTTATCTTTTCCCGTCCAATGCTTAATATTATTTGATCGGATGGTTTTGGTTTATTTTTTATTAAAACGTACAAAATATGCAATATTAATTAGTGTTGTTAAAAAGCCCATTTGGGTGCTCAAGCTGCCCCTTCAATCAATTTTAAACAGGAAAAATTATTTTAATAACCTGATAATAAGGAACTTGCGATCAAGATATTAGCGAAATTAAAATGCCTTTATATGATAAACCAATTTTTATGGTAAAATTTTCTTATTGTTACTTCTTTATAAGATATGAGAATTATGACAGCAAATTAGTTTCAAATAAGAAGCTTATTGTTAAAAAAAAATAGATTTAAACAAATTCTAGAGGATTTAAAGGTGTATTGCTATGGTAAAATATTCTTAGAATAAAATTACAGTGTTTTTTTTATATCATATTTAATATAAATTTAACATTTTATATCTGTACAAAACAAAAAATTAATTATTAATTTTTTTTTAAAAAAAATAAATAATTTTTTAATAAGCTGGGGACAATTGGATACATCACCATATACAAAATATTGGGTAAAATAATTTGCATTATATAATATAATTATTACAGTTTGAGGGAGGGATTATCTAAACAAATTCATTTTCGATAGTTCTAATTTGACCACTGGCAATCGTGTCTGGTCAAATTATACTCTTTAGGAAATCTACATTTGCAACTTTCCCATTCCATTTCAAGTGTATATAAAAATAAATTTAAGTCTACCTTAAAAATTTATTTTAACTTTCCCTTAGGGTTAACTCTAAGAAAATATCTACTATATACTTTTAAATTTAAAAACAAAGAAATATGATTATGGATTTTATCATTTTAATTTTTAGCTTTCAATTATATAATTTACATTGTTTCTTTGGTTTTAATATTTTAAATTTCAGGTTCCCAAAATATGTTTCAGAGTCCCTTTCTCAAAATTGGAATTTTTTTTTGTATATTCCCTTATAAAAATAAAAAGGAGTTATTAAATATATTTGTATTGTTAAAACCGAAAATATAGTACACTACATAGGATATATTGGGGATGAAATAAAACATAAATAAAACTGTTTTTTAAACATAAAAAAACAAAATATTATTAAAATTTTAAGGTTTTCAAAGTTTTAATATATAAAAATTATTTTCACCCGCAATTTTATATTTTTGCTAGATTATATATTGGAAGAATTTGTACCGTTTTCAGTTCGATTTATACCTTACCGTTTCTAAGATATTCGAAGAGTAAAAGTACAGGGCCAACTTCACAGCATCCCCTCAATTTAATTTACAAATAAAATGTATATAGGTCGATAGAGAATAATTTGTATTGTACCGTTGCCGTTCGATTTATATCATCGCTATTTTCTTAGCGCCAAATAAAAAAAAAATCTTTAAATAGGTTATTTTTTTTAAAGAGTTTTTTTTTTAATAGGAAGTAATATAGAACATTTTTTCCTTCCTACTGGTTGGTGCTTTAAAATCATTGTTATTTTCAATAGTTTTTTCTTTATAATCAAACTTTAGATATAAAATATGGCGTAAAGTTAGCCTCGCAATTTTGCAATTTCCAAATTTTTAAAACGTAGATTTGTACCATTTTAAACCTGATTTGCGCCATTATCGTTTTTAAGATAGGATGTTCACGATTATTGTTTTGGCGCTAAAAAAAACTTAAAAATAGGATTTTAAATTTTTTATTAATAGAAACCGATAGATAACCCTTTCTTCCTAATGGTGCTTTAAAATGATTTTATCTTCATTATTAGTTTCTAAAATCAAACTGTTAATTAAAGAATTTTAACGTAAAGTTACTATGCAATTTTAGATTTTTAATAATTTATCTTTTGGACAGAATTGTACGTATTCAGCAATTTTGTACCATTACTGTTTTCCAGATATTGATCGTTAACGTTTTGGTACCAAATATAAAAATCTTTAAAATATGTTTTTAAAAATACCAATTAGAGAAAGAACCTTATTTCCTTTCTAATGGTGATTTCAAATTATTTTTATCTAAATTAGTTTATATAAAATAAAATATTTAATTTAAAATATAGCTTGAAGTTGGCCTTGCAAATTTGGATTTTGAGTATAACTATTAGACGTATTTGTGCCATTTATACCATTTTCAGTTCGATTTGTTATATCGTTTTCCAGATATTGGCTATTTAAAGTTTGGTGCCAAAAATTAAAAAAAATTTTTACAATAGATTTTTGCGCCAAAATTTAAACGGTCAATATCTGGAAAATCTAATGGTAAAAATCGAAACTCAAAACTATACAAATGGGGTACTAACCACTCCATTAGATAAACCATTAGAAATCCAATTGAGGAGGCCTATTTCACATTATATTTTAAATTGAAAGTTTGATTTTATAAAAAGGAATGAAGATAACATCATTTTAAAGCACCAACTAGGAAAGAAAAAAACGCTTGCTATCAAAAAAATAAAATTTAAAATAAACATATAAATTAATAATTATTTTATTTACTACACTAAAACTTGAACAGGGCAATATCTGGAAGAGAGTAATAATATCAATCAAACTGAAAACGGTACAAATCATTCTGAATCGACTTAAATATCTATTTGTAAATTCAGAAATTGTGGGGCTGCCTTAAAGTTGGCCCCATTCTTTGAATATCTCAAAAAACGGTGACGGGTACAAATCGGGCAACAAATCCACCCAATTGATAAACACCAAAATCCCAAATTGCAGGGTTATCTTCACAAGCCTATTACTTTCTTTAAAAAAATAGCTTAGTTTTTTTTATAATAAAATAAATTTTAAGTGAGATATTATAGTGATTTTTCCAAAAATAACAACTGGGTTTTGTAATCCCAATATAATTTATATGTGAATAGATTGTCGCCAATTCCTGGGGCCAACAATGGGGTGAAAGTGGAACTTTTAGGATAGTTAGAGGACACAACGAATGCGAAATAGAAAACTGTATCATTGGTATCTGGCCTTCAAAAAATAATATTTGATTACGAAATTATGGATGGAAAAAAAAGTTTTAAATTTAATTTTATCTTTCCCTCACATTTAAATTTAATTGTAAAATATTTTGATTATACACGATTTGTGGGATTACGTACGGATCTGTTTTGAGATCTCATTACTATAAATGAATAATTTCCTTTATAATGGGGAGTTAGGAATTATGATCATATTTTTATTTTAAAAATTATTTGGATTTGGTGTAAAAAAATATTTTTGAATGTGGTTTGAAAAATAATACGTAAAATAATGATTTTAAATAAATAAAATAATATTATTTGTAATTTTTAGTTTTACTTATATTATATGTTCAAACGAAATCGGGGTTAAATTGAAAGTATAATCATTCTGAAAAAAAATATATCCATTTGTTTCTCATTATAAGTTTTATTTCTAAAATCAAAAAAAAATGTCACCGATATAAATCGCTCTGCCACGATAAGTGGGAAATTGGCTGGTATATAAATAAAGAAACCTATAAAAATTAAATGTTAGTAATTTTTAAAAATTACGGTTGACTTCTAAATTATGATATAAAAAGGGGTTCGATTTTTAGCCAAAAATGCCTGGAGATTTTGCTTATAGATGGTAAAATGGCTTGATCATCTATTAACGAAATTTCTAGGCTTGCTTAATATTTTTGGCTTAAATATTGGATTGGTCGTTTTTAAAAATAGAGTCTTTTTAACAACACTATATATAATATAAAAAATCTCTAAAATATTGTAAAATAATAGTATGGATGATTTTATAGAGAAGACAGTTTATTGAAAATTATTTTTATGGAGAATTTTGTAGAGAATGATTTTGTAGTGAATTTATTTATTGATTATTATTTTATTTTATGATAACCAACCAAAATAGGGTGACCTCGTTCAAATTCCTGGTCTAAACGGAAATAAGTTTAAAAAATAAGAAGAACGAGGACTCAGTTAAGCATGAAGTTTGCCAAACATTTGAAAGACCATATTTAAATGATATACTTAGTTTACTCTATATCCCAATTGGTAAACACTTATAAAAAGGTTAAAAACTTCAAAAATTACTCAAATTCATATCACGTTTCAAGATAGAGCGAGGAACCTAGAATGTACGAAAGCAATTATAATATAAAATAACGAAATATCTATAAAAAAATTACTATCATTATCATGAAGAATCAACTATATTTCAAAATATGAGACTCTATCTTACTGACTGTAACTTTGATAAACTTAGAATTTAGTAGCAACATTATAAATTAAAAGTGTGATAAATACTAAGTATATTTACAATTAAAATAGGAAAGGGTCAAATTCCGATCACATAAAAATCATAGCATCTCTGGAAAGTACCCAAAAATTTGATTAAAAAATGAAATATGTGTCTATAGTATAGCTTATTCTCAGATTTGTAAGATTTTTTTTGCCCACAATTTTTTTTTTAATAGAAGAAGAAAGTTTCTAAGATTATTTTATAGAATTAAAAGTAAATGAGAGGGTTTGTTTTATCAATTTAAAGGTAATGAAAGAAAATTTTGGACTAGTTATAAATATAAAAAATATTATAGAATTTTTACATTATCATATGTTCCATGAGAGGGGTGGTTGTCTACGCCACTCTTTAAACATTCCTCTGACGATATGGATTACCTTTTCTGAGATATAGCTATCTAAAATTTTGGACAAAATATACCGCGTCCGCATAATTTAGGGAGTTTATTATACCTATGTTGTAAAGGGTTAAAAAAATAAACCAAGTAATCAAAACAAAGTACAGATAAATTGCCAGGTTTTATTAAAAAAAATTGTTTTAATGAACTCTCCCCTTCCTCCTTTTTTTTTTGTTAAAATAAAATATTAATTTTTTATCAAAAATATCTTACCTTTTATAATAATTTATTAAAACTACAAAGTATCTTGCAACTAATCAAATAATTTATTTAAATTTCGAAATGAAGTTTTTTTTTTTTGAATAGATAAATTTGTTAAATTATTTTTTTTTAAAGGATCTATAATAATACCTCGTAGTTTAGATTTAATTAAATTGTTTTACACATTAGCATTACCCCTTCGGCAGTGCATGAGGGGATTGAATATATTTGAGAAAACGGAAGGGTAATAAAAAGAGTATTTTTACCAATCTGAAAAACCAGGATCATCATCAATTTCAAAGCTAAGATTCTGACAATTCTCAAGTTTGTTACACGTTCTGTGACATCTTAATTTATAGATCATCTGAATTTACTGCCAGTGCTTATCATTTTTGAAAACTACTACAAAATTTATTTTTTGTGTCTCATAAGGTTTTAACTGCTACGAGATCAAAATTTATTTCTATATCATGAACGTCAATCAATTACTTCTATTTATATATACTTTTTTGACATTTGTAGATATTTTGATTTGTGAAGTATTGCCTCTATTTGATCATTTACCACAAGATTAAGTTATATATTTAACTTTAAATCTTCACACCGTCAGTTATAATATTAGAAGAAGAGATTTAAGTTGTAATTATAACTAATTTCAATTTAAAAATGAGGCTCTTCTTGAAAATTTTGACCCACGCATATAAAAATGTCAGAGGTATATCAGGGGATAAGAATACCCATCTTAGATAAACGGTATCCATTTTATAATTTAATTATTTTATGTTAGTTACCAGAAGGTTGGATCTCAATGACACTGGCTTAAGAGGGGTTTAAACTGGAGAGTGGATACAGATACAGTTTCTATAAAAGAATATATCATTAGGAGTGTGATACTCTATGGGAAATAAAATGTTTAATAATTAGAAAATCATTTAGGCAATGGAAAACATCTATTTATCATATCAACAATATAAAATGTTCCATTCACGCCTGAATAAAAAGAGTTACAGTAAAAATGATATTTTTTGTAAACTTAAATCATCGAGATCAATCTTTTTATTATAAAAAATAATTGATAATTAATTTTTGTTTTTAGAAAAAAACTCTTATAAATAATGATAATAATCCATTTAAAACTGTCAAAGTTAAAATTTTATTTAAATAAAAGAAAATTAACTTATAATTGAAATTTACGAAATCGAGTTAAGACGGGATGTATAAATGCGAAATTCATTTTTTTTGAACAATTTTTTAATATAAAATTGAAAATATATAATACATTTTAAGAAAAAGAGTATTTAAATCCAAAAATAAGAGTCATAAAATTTTACCTATGATTTTTGGAGATTTAGGTTCCCTTCTTTAGGGCAAAGAATTATTGATGAGAATTTTAGAGATATTATAAATATTGCATTAAAAAAAATCTCTCAATACATTTTCATATGAATATTTTATAATATTTTTTTGTTAAATAATAAAAAAGTCGAATAATTCTAACCGAATACGATTAGTAAATTTTTTTTAAAACTAAATTATCCGATTCGTTCAAAAAAATAAGCGTATTGACATAAAAATAAGTGAAAACTAAATTCCTTTAAAAAAGAAATATAAGTCTATCAACAGGTCTGCAAATAAGTGGGTCTAACTCTAAGCCTTCCATTATTATTTTATGAGACAAAAAAAGACATCTAATAGTGCTCCTCTTCGCCTATGATCCTATTAATCGACAATGACCATAGTAAAAAATAAACATCTGTCTAATTCCAAATTGTCTTTCCAAATCGATATCCCAAATCTTTAAAAATATAAGTTTATATACTTTCATAATTAACATTTTAAATCAGTAAATAAATATTTAAAAAAAATCAGATATTTATTTTCATTATAATATTTTTTGTCAATTTTTTTTTTGACGAAAATAAAAAAATCAGTTTTATTTTTTTTTATTTTAAAACTAAAATATTTCAAATTTTTTTTTATTTCAGACAAGAAAAGAAATTCTCTGAAAATGAAATATAAAAATAATAGAAAAATGAATTATAGGACACATATAAAAAAATATTACTACACCTTTGTAACATTTTCGATCCAAAAACTTTTGGCAATATTGGCGATATCTATAACGTTATCACAATCAATCGTAGATTCGAATTTCTTCGAGATTCAGAGGGGAATTAACGACTCCAAATTTAATCAGCTCAAGACTTATAACTCTTACGTATATGGTTTGACTAACTCGCAAAAAGAACCGGAAAACTTTAACGACTTAAGACGGTCTCTAAGAGATGGGAATTTCGAAGAATTTTTGCACGATATAGTAGATTCAGATCTAGCTGGTGATTATTGTTTTACTCCATTTTCAATAACCGAGAGCTCAATGGAAAATCGAAACAAACCAATTAAACCAGGGGAACTTCCACATGCTGTCGGAATAGGAATGACACTTGTAGCAAACCTATCCATCTCAATCTTACTCTCTGCTATTGCGACAGTTTTTGCCAGCACGCTAACGATTGCTGCCCTGACTATAAATCGGTTTGTGTTGATGGCGACTTAGAATCAATTACTCCGCCTTCCCGTAATGCCCTACTTTCTGGAAATGTCATAAAACTTACTCATTTTACTCCCTCGTCAACATCATCCATCATTACTATCAATCAAGGTTTTTTCCACCCTATTTTATGTCAATTTTATAGCTATATTATTATTATTATCTTAAATTTTTACATGTTTTAAATTTCGCTATTTTATCCCATTAATTATTTCGCACGTACCAAGTCCGCCCTCTCTTCAATTTATTATTTGGAAACTATCCCTACCTATAATTTTGATACCCCATACCACACCCATTTATTATTTACATTCACTTAAACAATTCATAAATTCTTTACATCTTGAAATCTTATCCTGGAATCTCAAAAAATAAAAATAAATGTGATGCAAAATATATAAATTTTTTTTTTCTAAATGATAAATTTATAAGTTCTCTTATATGCTTTTGCGATTATTAATGATAAAATTTATTTTGTATATTTCTTACATTTTTTTTTTATAAAAATAAAGTCATATTAAATACAAAACGAAAAAATGTTTTATGTTCTAATTCACATAAGTAATGGGAAGAAGTTTGTAAAGGAATTATATCCCCATTCCCTGCAAATTCATGAAAGGTAGAGATGGAAAGTTATGAATGATTGATAAAAAGTGTCTAAGATCTACCATACTTAGAGCTCAATACATAGAAGATTTGGAAATAGTCTTGATAAAAGAAACGATAAAATTAAAAGAATTTTACAACAGATTTTAATGACCAAAATGTAAAATCTAAAGTAAACTCTTCTATTGGGTTCAAACCTACCCCACCCTTGAAATTCTTTCTTATTTTTATACTTAAAGCTTAAAATGTTATTTTATAAAATTTTTACATTTTTTTTAATATTTATTTCAAATTATTATTAAGGACAAGGTCGCGATCACAATAGCTTAAAATTTGGAGTTATAATTTTTTTGAAAGATCCTATAATTAAGTAATAATAATTATCAAGAGAAAAAGAAGAAATATTTATTGAAAGAAAACATAAATTATTGATCATTTGACAATATAAACCTTTTGGAAGTCGAAAAAAAAACTCCATAAAATATAAGGCACAAAAATCAATAATTAAATTAATGAAATAAACTAATAATATTTAATTTTGAAAATTTCTCCTTCATATCTTTCTTTTCTTTTTTTTATCTCTTTTTCTTTTTATGGAAATTTATCACTCATCATACTAGAGTTCAGATTTCCACTTGGTCCCGTATATTTTTTTTTCGAAATTCCTCACGAAACTCTTTTCTTTATGTCGTGTCCAAAATATCAAAAAAAATTAAATTCTCAAAATTTCAAAACTTTAATGAAAATAAATAAATAAGCTATTTTAAATATAAAAATGAAAACATGCCCAAAACATAATTCTTTTTATAAATTACAAAAATTTGACTTACTATTTCCTTAAAATTTTAAAATTTGTGAAAGTTTTGAAACTTTTGAAATTTAAAAAAATAGACATAGCCATAAGTATTAAAAAAAATCATGATAAATTAGAGAATAGGAGTTACAAAGAGCCAGATTCTATTTCAAAAATTAATTTTGGAGGTATGGGATTTTGGGGAAAAATATTCAGAACATCAAACCATTTATACAGTGTAACTTAGTTAATTTGGATCCTCCAGAAACCTGCTGTTGGCTAGAGTTACTTTATATTAGTGATCTGCATCCAGCTTAATTTTTCAACCCTGTCCGGCCCGCCCCGATCCCCAAAAATTGTCATCCTATTGTCCCGAAGGCCCGACCCATAATAAAAATAAGAGTTATTTGTCACCCCGTGGCCCGAATTTATTTAAATGTTTATACATTTTTTACACTGATCGGTTTATAGAAATTTTATTTCAAAATTTAAGCCCGATCCAATTCCAGATGTTTTTAAATATTGAGGGAAACCCCGACCGAACAGTATTTTTTTTTTAAATAGGCCCGGGCCGAGATCTCTATTTTTTTTTCATTTTTTTTTCGTGTAAGTTGAATGTGAAATTAAAAATTACTAATATAGTTTCAAATTTTTTTGCATATTTATCATACATTACAAATAACCACGAAGGTCCAAATAACATGCAACTAATGACAAAATTCTCAGAGGACATTTATATTCAAAAAAAAAATATATAAAATATCAATATAACGGGAAAGATTGTTGTTTTTTATTTATTATGAAATACTTATTTTAAGTAATAATTTTCATTTATGTGGATTGTTTGGTTATTTATATGTCTTTTAACTTGCTTTGAAAATGGAAATCATTTATAACAATTTTTCTAGCAAAATTATGCCATGAATTTGAATCAAAAAAATCATTTTTGATATTTTTGCTGTTGTAGAGGTGGATATATTAAGATTGTTGTTTTTATTTTTTGTTTTATTTAGGAATATTCAAAATACATTTTGTCCGAATCGTCATTTAAATAATAATATCTTGCGTGTCATAATATAGATAATACGATAAGGTATCTTATTACTAACTATATATTATTGCATAATCTTTAAAAATAAATATTATATTTTGTCAAAAATAGAGAACTATTTTCATTTTTTAAAAACGTATTAGATAACATTCGAAGAAAATGCATATACAAAGGGGAGACATATGATATAGGAACTATCTTTAAGGACAATTGCAATCTCTGGTAACAAAATAACAAATTTTGTAGACTGAAGGAAGGTAAGGAAGGAAGGAAGGAAGGAAGGAAGGAAGGAAGGAAGGAAGGAAGGAAGGAAGGAAGGAAGGAAGGAAGGAAGGAAGGAAGGAAGGAAGGAAGGAAGGAAGGAAGGAAGGAAGGAAGGAAGGAAGGAATGAAGGAAGGAGGGAAGGAAGGAAGGATGTGAAAGAGGGGGAGGGAAGAAGGGAAAAAAAACAATATTTTAAATCAATATTAATAATATTTTTCCAATAATGTAAACTTAATTATGATAATGATTCTTAATAAACCTTGCGATTTGTCAAAAATTCAATTAAATCTTTTCCCGGAAAAATGTCTGAATAAAAAAAAAATATTGTCAAAAAAGTGATATTTAATTTTTTTTTCATTGTCTCATAATTTTTAATCTTCTTTTGTTTAATTTATCTTTTATTTTTAAGATGCGAAATCAAATATTACTTTTGTATTTATATTTAAAGAAAAAATAATATAAGAAATTAGAGGGTATTTTTTTTAAAAAGGAAGTCATTTTGTTATGTTTACACAAGAAATTATTAGAAGATTCGAAATAAACAGTTTATTATTGTCATATTAGTCATTCTTATTTATATCATAAGTGTCTGTTCATTCTCTAATCCAATTTCTCCAGATTTATTTTGTTAAAATCTTATTTTAAAAAATTTAACAGGAGAATAAATTGACTTCATCTTTCAGATGGTTTATTATTTCTAATTAATGGAAATTAAAATGAAGTATGATATGATGAGATTCTCCAGAAAATATGAGAACTTTAATTTTGAGGAAAGAAAGAAAAGAAAAGAAAGAAAGAAAGAATGAACAAACGAAGTATTTGTTTACTTTCCTTAATATAATATATAGAAACTTTATGACATTTTTTATTAATATTTTCGGTTATATAGGCCCAAAAAAATATTATAAAAATATAAAATTCTAACAAAAAATTTTTCTATCGTAGTACATGTCAAGTTAATAGAATATTTAAATGCGATACAACTGTGTGCATGATACGGCCAGAAATCATTAAAAAGATCAATAATTCTAATAAAGGGTATGTATAATAAAAATGTATAATATTGATTCCTTTTATATCATTTTCATGAATATTAAATTCATCATTTAAAAAAAATTAGAATTGGTGAATAAGCAGCTTAGAATATTATTTAGTTATATTATGTATTCAATTTAGTAAAATATATATAATAAATGACTGAATTGGGATAGGCATACCTGGATTTTGTTAAGGGGGGGGGCGCTATATTGTAAGTTTTTTTGACCCATATATTTTATTGGAGATCTTTAGGTCCACTTATTGTATGCTTTTGATTATATCAATTTTTATTAAAATAATTATTTTTTTTTATAAAATGCCATTTATAAAATTAAGTATTACTAAATTTTTTTTAAAATTCTTCCTTATTATAACTTTTAGCCATTTTTCTCGTGCGATACTAAAAAAATTATAATTCGTGAATAAGCAGCTAGAATATTATTTAGTTATATTATATATAATATGCATAAGTAAAATGTAATTAATTTCTAATAAATTATTGAATTGGGTAATTTACAAATATTTTAATACATATACTTTTGAAGAAAAAAAATTACATTTCACTAGTGTAAGATAAACCAATTTGTGGAACTTTTGTTTTGGGTATTGAGAGATGAGGGCTAGATCCTATCCTAAATATTTCCTACCCACCAAAGTTAAACCTCTCGATATTTTATCTCAATTATATGTTTATATGCCAAGTTGGAAAGCTTCAAACTATTCCGCTTTCTGGGGTTACACGCTGGCCGAAGGTAAGAAATACAAACTAGGAGTTTTGCCTTTAGCTAATAGTCTTTCAGACATGAATTACGTGGCGTTAACTCTCGGAAAAGGTTCGTTGTTAATGAAGACATTTTGATATTCAATTTTTTTAAAATATCTTTTTGATTATTTAATATTGCGTTTGTGTCTAAGATCATTTTCTTTTAAAATATAACTTAAATTATTTTTTTTAAAATGTGGGCAATTTGATTTTTGGGAAAAATTTGGGAAACTAACAGTGTTTAATAAGATCAATGTGTCAATAAGACTGGTATGGTTATAGCAGTGTTGTTTTGCGGTTCTACCCTTTTGTAGTTTTACCAGGATACACCTTTTTAAAAAAATAAGTAGCTTTTTATGGTTACCACGCGACTCGCATATGTAGCATATAATATGCCTACCTATCTAACCTCTCTTGGATCGAACAATAATTTGAATTTTCTATTTTTTAAAATTATCAAAATTATAATTTTAAAAAAGACGGATATATATCAAAATAAATGGATTTTTTAATATTTTAAAATTATTATTCGAATTCATATAATAATATTTAAATGATAGATTCCTATTTAAAATTGTCTAAATAAATTTTCGTACAAAAGATATTATTTTTTTTTCAACTTTAAATCATATTTTTAATTGCGTTTTTTAAATTTAAAAAAAATCTGATTTTACAGGTGTTTTGAATCCCTGCTCTATGAGATTCAGATAATTTTGTCGTCAAGTTTTGAGTCATTTATAGTTTATATAGAAAATGTATTAAGAAATAAATTATATTAAGGTCAAAAGTTCATGACAAAATTTTCTAAAAATCACAGCGCAGGCTTTCTAGATTGGCTGAAATATTATTCCTGCAAAATCATATATTTTAAATTTTTTAAAAAAATCGCTCTCAAAAATGGATTTAATGTTAAAAAAAAATAATACATTGCCCCAAAAAACACATTGAAGTTAACATATAAAAGAGGATATAAATAATATAAATATCATAAATTTAAATAACACTTTTTTATACGAACATAGATTTGTATTTTGCCAAGATTAAGATTGCTAATCCATAATGATTCTACTTTTATTATACTACAATTATAAACTACCATTCCAATAAAAAGTGCGTATTTCTATCCTATTCCAACATATATAAATAATTTATATATGAAGTACTTAGTGTTTATTTAGACATTTGCAATTTACTTCAAATTCAAACCGATAAAAAATTGTGTAAAATGATAAAAATAAAATTAAGATAATTATTTTAATAATTTATTAAGAACTCGCCCCAGGAAGCATAAAAATAAAAGGGAAAATTTTATATTTTTCCTTGATTTTTAGTGGGAAAACATTCAAAAAAATCTTTTTTGGTCCTAGCTTTATCATTTATTATGATTATTCTTTTAATTTTTTTTTAAACCTAATCGAGTTTCTAATTCTATATATACACAAAAAATATTTATATCCCTTATATCGTATCTAGATGAAATACTAAACGAAAACTTCGATAGTCGGAAAAAATGGGGCCCTCACATCAATCCTATTCGGAATCAGTTGAATTGCGGTTCATCTTGGGCAATATCAGCAGCTGGTTTATTCTTTTACTTTTCTTTAAATTATTGCTTAACAATAGACACTCATTCGCTCACACAATAACAGGTTTATAAAAAAAACATGATGTATGTGGCGAGTCCTTAAATTGTGACTCACCATAATATAACGAGGTATTGCTGTAATTCATATTCACTAAGTTACTCAAGAAGTAACTTCATTATATTTCCCATTGTTCTATACATCTTTATAATGCTTCACGGGCGGAGTTTTGAATAGTTACAACCCGAAAACATCCGGATTTGATCTGCAGGTCTCTAAGATCAATATAATGTTTTTTTTAGAAAAGAAACCGAATTTTTTTTTTATATATATATACTTTGTTTTCATCTTTCAAAAGATTATTTTAACCTTTTTCTTTTAAAAAAATTTTCGAAAAAAAGATGTGGCTGGTGATAGGTCAGGAATAATAGGTATGCGAAAAGGGTTAACAACCCTTTCCCCTCAGTACTTAATATCATGTAACAAAGGTAGGGGGAGACAGCTGGGTTGCCATGGTGGTCATATTGATATAGCTTGGAGATTTCTTTGGAAATTTGGGTATAATATATATAATATTCTCAAAATTATATTACGATAAATTTTTTTTTTATTTTATCTAAATGTGCGCTTTTCAATGATAATCGACTAATAAAGAAAAAAAAATGATAAGGAAATGTTAAATTTTAAAATCCTTAATTCGGTATAATAATGAGAAATTGTACTCTTGCAAAGTATGATTATAAACTTTCAGAAGCCTTTAAATGTAGAATAAAGGTATATAATTTCAAATCTGGTTAAAATTTGAAGTTTAAAATGATATTTTGCAAGTTTAATATTGTATCATAAACTTAATTTTTATAGCACTGTAATGGAAGGATGTTTTCCTTATACTGGGGCAGATATCGAATGCCCTATTAATAATTCTTCATCTCTTGTCTCCAAAAACGCCGATTGCTTGAAGAATCAGAGCCAATTTCTAAAATTCACACCACCTTACAAAGTTCCAAAAAATGTAAAACATTTTTAGATTTTGCAAAATAAATTAAATTAAAAATGATTTTTGGTTTTATAAGAATGGAGCTAGAATTTCATATCTAATCATATGAAAGAAATAAATTTTTTATAAAAAAATGGAACGAAGAAAAGATAACCCTTTTAACTAAAATATTGCAGACATAATGTTTTTTATTTCTTTTAGGAAAGCAGTATCAGGATCGAAATTTTGTCCAATGGACCAGTTCAGGGTAAATTATGATACTTTACTTTATTTACATCTTAGCTTGCGTCATTTATGTCACTTTCTAGCATAAATATGCCGGTTTTTTTGTAAAGATGTCAGCTATTTAAAAAAATATTTATATGAATGAATGAATAAATAAAATAAAAATGAATGAATAAATGAAAGAGAGAAATAATAAATGAATAAATAAATAAATGAATGAATGAATGAATAAATGGATGAATGAATAAATAAATAAATGGATGAATGAATGAATCAATGAATGAATGAAAGAAAGAAAGAAAGAAAGAAAGAAAGAAAGAAAGAAAAATAAAATAAAAGAAAAGAAAAATATATATATTTATAATTTTTTTTAAAGCTACGATGGTTATCAGACCCGATTTATTCGTTTACAAAAGTGGAATATACAGATGTCCAAAGAGGGTGAAGAAAGGAAAATCGAAGAAAAATATTCGACTAGATGGGTTAGTCAAAGAATCAGCTTCAGTCAAAAACAATTCCGTTTATCATTCCGTCAGAATTTTAGGGTTTACAAATTTTTCGTGGATTGTTTTGTTAAAAGTTTTTAAATGTATTATAAAACCTTATTAAGAGTAATTGTGTAAAAATTAGATTTCTGTAATGGGAGAAGTTTTAATACGAACGAGCCCACCCTCATATTTTAAGTTTTATAACTCACCCGTGCCCGCCCATTTTTTTAAATAACCGGTCTACTATCCGAAATTTTGTTTCCCCAGCCCAAATGTTTAAAATTTATTTGATCCATTCATTTTGTTTTTATTTTATTTTTACTTTGAACTTTATAAAATATGCAATATTGAGAAATAATTTTTTTAAAAAAAAAAATATATATATAAGCTCGCTCTACTCTTTCTATTTTAAACCGCTCATCTATCTAAATATCCGGCCCATGACGGGAAACTTCTAATATAACCCCCATAAAATTGAAAACTTTCACAAATAGGACACACATAAATATAATTTAAAAATATTTAAACATTGCTATTATTATTATGGTAGAAAACACGGAGTTGAAAACCCGTTATATTTTGAGGTTATATGTTTAGGTGTTATAAATTATAAAGGTTCAGTTACAATTTTAAAACATTGGCTCCACTGGCTCTGAATAATTAGGGTTTGTTTAGTAAAAATTGCTAAAGAAGAATTTAAATATTGTTAATGTTACTCTGCATCCTTTTGTTTCTCCTGACGTCAATGTTTATATAACGTATAGAATGAAAGAGTAAAATTACAGTATTTGTTGGGTCATATCCTATCCTAACATATTTAATTTTAATTTTATCCTTTTATCTAGATAAAAGAAGTAAATTATAATTTTTTTTTAAAAAAACAAATAATTTTGAAAATAGCTGGGGACAATTGGATAAACCACCAAAGACGAAATATTGGGTAAAATAATATGTATTATTATATAATATTAATATTGCAAATTGAGAGGGTGACTATCTCTACAAATTTATTTGTGATATAGTTATAATTTACCAATAAAAGCATAATGATATAAAGAAATAAGGCAATCATGTCGGGCCGAACATATTTTACCACTCTTTGAATCTACATTTGCAATTTCCCATTCAATTTCAATACAAATAATTTTTAAGTCTGAATAACAAAATGATATCCCATTAACTTTTTGATCAACTGGTCTATACCATAAAAATTAATTTTTAAAATATTCCACTATAACTGTAAATACATATTTTTTTAAATTAATAAAGCATGAAATATGATTGTGACACTTCTTTTCTCAAAATTAAACCTATTTTACATGATAATCAGCCTTTAGAATGTATTCTGGTTCGACTTATTACTAAATAGACTCTTTTTAGCTGGCTATTTGGCTTCGATTAAACAACCTAAAAAGCAAAAAGAAAATTTTTAAAAAAACGAAAAGAAAACGACAAAAAAAACGAGAAAATAAATACGAAAAATAACAATAGCACCAAATACTTAAAAAATATTAAGATAGTGTCCCAGTTTAAAATCTGTTTAGCCTCGGTTAACATAATATTAAATGTCTGAATCAGATAATGTTTAAGCTCGATTTTAATATTTTAATTTTTACAAATCTTATAGGAACTAATTTTTCAAGCCTGCCCAGAATCTTTTTTAAAAAATTTGTCTATCCTAGCCCGATTTCGAGATTTAATTTTTTTTTATTAACACCGAAAAGCCCGACCCCAAGTTAAAATATAGATTATTTCGCTGGGCCTAGCCCGAATTTATTATAAAAAAATATTTAATATCTCTTTAATTATAAAAATAATATTCTATTAATAAAAAATATTGGCTCCTTGCTTCTTGCAAAAATTGTACTAAACATATCAATTTATTTCATAAAATTGAATATGACATTTAAAAATTTAAGCCTGGCCTAAATTCCTTTAAAAAGGTATTAGGACGTTCGACCCGATATTAGTTAAAATAAGCCCGGATTAAATTCTATTTAGTCTAGGCTTGGGCCGTGTGGGCCGGGTTTTGCAGCTCTCTAGTATATATATTAGGATGGAAAAAACAGGAACAACTGTTTTTTTTTAAAAATAAATAAAAAACTAGATTTAATATTTTTTTTAAATTGTGAAAAACCCAAAAATCTAATCTATAAATGTTACTTTCTTATTAAAAAATACACAATTTAACAAAATAAATGAGTTGAAAGATGATTGTTTAGATTGTATTTTCCATAAAAATCGTAGCATTTTTTTCGAAAATATGGTTTCTTCCCATCCCCATATAATATATATTTAAATAGATTGTCGCCAATTCCTGGGGTCAAGAATGGGGTGAAAATGGAACTTTCCGAATACTTAGAGGACAAAACGATTGCGAAATAGAAAATTCTATCATCGGCATATGGCCTCGCCCTAAAAATTCAAATATTTGATTATGAAATTATAGAGAGGGAAAAAAAATTAAAATTGTGATTTTTTTTTCTTTCCGTGTAAAAAACAAATTAAATTCTCAACATTTAAATTTAATTCTAAAATACTTTTATTATTTAACGAGGTGGGGCATATATGGGCGGGGTTTGAGTGATCCCTCTTATTATCATTAATTTTGTATATAATGGGAGTTAATGAATTATGATAATATATTTTTTTGTTTCAAAAATTATTTGTCTATGAATTGTAATTTAAAAAATATTTTTTTGAGAGTATTTGAAATAATATGTAAAAATTATGATTAATATAAATAAAAAACTATATATATTATAGGATTTTATTGTTAGACTATTGGAGAGTAATTAGTTCCATAATTCTAATTCCTTTTGTAATTAGTAAAACTGTAATAAATTTCACATTTGGTTATTATAATTAATTCCATTTTTCAAGCCTGTAATTAGGAATTAGTTATAATTACAATTACATTTATAATTCCTTTTCTTAAATTAAATTATTAATTTATGAAAAATGCTTATTAATTATATTCATTAATATATTTTTCAAAATGTATACAACTATTATGCAATCATTCATTCATTTTTTTTGACGGGAACATGAGAGTAATCTTTAAATTTTAACTTGGACTCAGAAAACGTAAGTAATTTTGTTAAATTAAAAAATTTGTGATGTGAATGATAACTGGTAAATTCATTTTATACCAATATTAGAGGGTAATAATTTAATATTACTCCTAGAATATACATTCTCTCAATGTCGTAGCCACGGGGCGAAGTTACCCCTCACTAAAACCTCCAAAAATGCAAATTATACATCAATATGGTTTAAAAAATTACCTTATATTCAAATAAATACCTTATAATGTTTTTTTGGAATTTAGTTTAATTTGTGAACATTAAAATTTTATGTTGTGGAAGGGTGTTATATTAATATTGAATTTATGTCAATTATTATAGAAGGTGATTTAAGTTCGAATTAATATGCTAGGAAGTTTATCAGCAATTTAAAAATTCTTTCTAAACTATAACTTCATTTGATAATTTTTAATCAAATCCTACTTTAATTTTTTTTTATTATATTAATTAAGTTAAAAAAGGAATTGTAATTATGTAATTATAATTAATCTAAAAAAAATCAGGATATAGGCTTTCTCAATAAAAGTCACATTTGCGATAAACTTTAAAAGTTTTATTTAACCTAATAATTGTGTGTTTTTTATTTACCCCAATAATACAAAAATGCAAAGAAAAGTTTTAATAACCGCACATTTTCAACAATTTTTTTTAGCGTAAAATTTGTTAAAAACGGAGGAGTCTCATTTAGGGGAAAAAATGATGACTACATTCGTGAGATCAATTCGATGATCATTCATATTATTAATATAGGCGAAGAGAACATTAAAACCATATTAATGAATGCTATAGAATAGACACCAATGGATTTGCCCAATTTTTTAAGGAACTCTTTATTTTCCCCTTTTTTTACTAACAAAATACAAATTATACATGTTTATATTCTTTTTTCGGTTTTAATTTAATGATACAATAAAAGATTGATTTTCCAATTTTTTAAAGTTTGTATGCGACAAAAACTCAGCTTTCTAGCTATATTTTACCCCATATTTTAAGCTTAGATTTGTTGAATCAATATCTAGACCAAATATTTTAAAATAATTGATAATATCTGAAGCTGTTTCAATAAAAATTTCTAAATATAAAAGTCCGTAGATTTTTAAAAACAAAAATGATAAATTTCAAATTTGTGAATTTTACCTTTATAAAGATGATAATCGAATTAATATGCTAAAAAGTTTTCAAACTATTAAAAGGTTTAATATGCTAAAAAGTACTCAAACTATTAAAAGGCGTTTTTAAAGTATAACACATTGTTTTCTTCATCAACTGTTGAAACAAAGTTGCTAAATAATTAAAATAGAATACCTTTAAATAACAATCTCTTTGAAAAATAAAAAATGATAATTTATAGTAAAATTTATACGTTTTTCTTTAAATATCCGTTAAAAGTATATTCAATAATTTTTGTTGATTAGGGTAGAAAAACTGCGTAATTTTTAATACCTATTGTATTATCTATTTAAGGAGTAAACCTTTTTTCAATAGTGTTTGAAACTGTTCGATCCCGTCCGTTGTCCTTTTTCTAAAATGAAATCAGACAGATGGACCGTTAAGTCAAGTAAGACCTGATCGTGGGACCGTCAGTCCAATCCGACCTGGTTCTTTTTTTGAAAATTGGTATGTACTTGTTTGTATTTTATTAGCACAATAAAGTGATAATAATTTTTATATCTATACATTTGTCCGACGCTTTTGGGTGAAACTTGCAGGATTTTCTAATCTATACCTGATTTCTAATAAAGAAAACACCTACAACGTGATTCGTTCCTTGATTTATGTAAAGTTTACCACATTATGTTTAAACCTAAAATAAATATAAGCATAAATTCAACGAGAAAATAAGAATTTTTTTTATAATATTTATTGATTTTGAAATAATTTAAATCACATTAACTCTTTAACATATAATAAATAGAGCAAAGTATCGAAGAAATAGTTTAAAAATAAAAATTTGATTTTTTGGGGGGTTTGAATAGTGTCTACAATTGCTGATCTCGGAGCTAAAAGGTAGAGAGATATAAAAAATTTTAATAAATTTTAAATATATAGTTATTTTAATTTAAAAACACATTTCTTACCCTATTCCAATTAATTGAAGCGAAAAAGGAATGGGATGTAATATCGACAAAACCAGTTTCCACGGGATCTTATAAAATTATTATTTATTTAATTCACTAATTATATAACAAACTATATTGAGATGTCCACTCATAGAATTGGCTTCGACTGACACATGCCAAGGACCGGAAAACCTTTCTGGTTAAAGTTTAAAGAAAAATATTAAACATAATTTTATGTTATAAATAAAATTTATAATAATAATTCACAAAATAAACTGAATATTTATGAAAAAAAAATTTAAGACAAATTGAACCTTGATAGTAGTGTAGGTCGCTTTATCGACCCTCGAAAAATTACAGGGCCCACTAGAAATTCATAAAGAAGTACACCGAGCGAATACCAATCCACACCAAAATCTTTCTTAATTAAGATTAAATTTTTTGTAAGGTAGATGATTCATTATATAATAATTCTTAAATCTTAGCTAAACCTTATAAATTATTTTAAAACTAATTATTAAAATCCTTAAAGTTTAATTTAAATATTTTGTATAAAAATAATAAATAATCTGTAATACGAGATAGGAAAATATAAAAGTGTAATCCAAAAGGCTTACCATATTATTCACCATGCCAAATTTTGGGCGCCATAGATGGGATTGTCCCACAGAATGTGTTCACTTTCTCCCCTTTCGCTAAGCCCTCCTAATTTAATTACCGTTAATATTAGCTCGTCTTAGCTCAACGAAATTAGCTTAGAATTTTCTCCTCGACTTTTAATAATAAAGTTATTTTTACACAAAATGGTCACTAATTTTAATAATGTTTCTTGGATACCTACTACATTTAATAAGAATTAACATACACTTGGCGAGAAATTTCATCAGTAATTTGAGTTATAAGAAAATTTCGTATGTAAATTTAAAAACGTATATAATAAAAAGGTTATTAACAACATTTAATTCAATCTTTTTTCTTATAGGGTATGGTTCCAATTTCAAACTCTTTTTTAGGAATGACAAAGTTTCTAATAATTTTAATGACATGGAAATTTAAGGTTCCATATAGTGGTTCATATATTCTTATTGGTTTCGTGGTTTCAGGTATTTTGTAACAATTTCAAACTCTGATTAAATTTTATCAAATACAGATCTGCCCCGACTGGGTTTCAATCAATCAAAAAGCTAAAACTATAAAAGATACCATAATTTTTATTTTTTTAAACAGATAATGTTTGTATTAATGATTTTGATATAAAAAATAACTTTTTCGAAAATTCTTTGGAATTCTTATATTTTAAACATTCTAACAAATAGAGTTGGTTAGAAAGGGTGCTAGATTTTGTGGTGAATATAAACACAACTTATTAGACCATGGTTTACAAATCTAGTAACAGTTTATGGTATTTAAAAGAATACCTTTGGTCGAAAATTTAATTAAAAGAATAAAAGAAATAATAATTAATCTAAAATATAAAACGGCAGAGGTCGAAATAGATGGATCAAAAATAGATGCTAGATCTTGATACGACTGATCTTTTGTTGTTCGGTTATTTTGATAACTTAATAATTAAAAAATAAATATAGTTTTCATTTCAATAAAGATCTTATAATTAGTTAATTTCAATAAATATACTAAAGAAAATTTACTGTTGTGTTTATTTGATTACTACTTATATTTAGATTTTCTTAAAATATTTTTTAATATATTTTAAAAATTCTAAGTCGGTGTACTTTACGCCACCTGACAACGATAGAAAGCGGCACCCGGCCTACGATAGTTATATCGATGCTAAGTTCTTATTTCTTATCTTTTTTAAAATGATTTATTGCATATACCTTACATACTCCATAGTCGTAGGTATGGCATGGCCTTACGATCTAAGAGTTTATTTTCAGGGTGAAGATAGCGATGAATGATCTCTTAAAAGATAGAAATATACGATTATATTTGAAAAACTATCATTTTGTTTAATTAAAAGTTGTGTTATTAAAAGTTAACTTTGATAATATAATAATATTGTTAAAACCGTTGTCGTGTAAATAATTTAACGCAATCGCGATTTCCTCTGCATAGAATATGGCATGATCTTCCGCCAGTGGCCCATATCTTTTCATAATAGATCTAAGATTTTCCCCTGAAATGAAATGCATTACCAATATATTGCAAAAAAATTTAATATGCGACTGAGATTTTTAAAAAATTTTCCTGGGTCATCATTTTAAGGTAGCATATTAAAAACGCTGTTATTATTAAAAGATAGAATATAAACTTATAACATTGCAAGCATCTTAAAAGAGCCGTTTAAGAAGCGGCTCTAGCAAGAGGCATAATTAATTGAAATGAAGAATTCTTAATATAAAAATTTTATTATTTATCTATAACTGATGAGGAATTTGTAACAGCTCCAAACGAAAGTAGAATAATTATTAAAGAAACTGTTTATGATTTGATTATATTAGTCAAAAATATAGGGAAAATAAAAAGGTTCTTTATGAAATTTGATAAAAAAATCTAATGAAAAGAAGGGAATGCATTTGTGCAATGAACGAGATTACCATTCCAGACATTCATTGAAATGATGCTAATTTATTTAGTGATGTAGTAGATGGAGAATTTGTAACAGCTCCACAAGTGAGTAAAATAATTATTATAAAAATGTTCATGATTTCATTTTATTAGTCATAAAAAAGGGAAAATAAAAAGGTTTAAAAGATTTGATAAATGATCTATTGTCGGGAGTGGACATTTATGAGATCAACGAGATTACCATTCCAGGCATTCGTAATGCTAATATATTTTGTGCTTGTCTCGTGGAAAATGAGAAATAAAATGTTAAATAAATTTAAACTTTTTTCGAATTCCCGTGATAGCCGCTAAATTCACATGTAGGAGAATATTGTTAGATGACTCTATATATATAAAATAAAATGAAGATAATTTATAGGTGGAAAATTTAATAATTTTTATATATTATAAATGAAATATTGATAAAATTCGCAACATTCATTTGCTAAAAACCCTAGTGTAAAATAGCGAAATTAAGATTATAAATTAAATTCTTCAACTTCAAGAAGCAAATATTTTATTTGTGCAGAAATTTCAATAATTTTTATAGATCATAAATTTGGGCTTTGATGAAATTCGCTATAATAATTTCCACAAAAAGTAAATAGGGTAAAAGTTTACTGACAAATTAAGATTTTAGAAATTAAATTCATTAATTTCAAGTAGAAAAATTATTCGAACTATATATATATGGAAATAATTTTTTATGAAAGTAGAGTTTTTTTATCCAGAAATTTTAATAATTTTAATAGTCTGAAGTTGATAAATTCTCAATGATAATTTACAATCTAAATCGGTTAAAAAAAGTTATAGGAAAATTAATACTTTTTTTAAACTTCTGATAGAAAATTTATTCGAGCTATATATGAAATATTATTTTTATGAAAGAATAGAAGGGAAAAATTACTATAATTGAGTCAAATATTCGAGAGGCAAAATAATATTTGATTACCTTTATCATTTGTTAAGTCACTTCTGAATATCTTCCAAGGTAAGTTAACTGTGGACTCAAGATTGCTATTAGGAGCTAGTTCACTATATTTTGAATGTTATTTAAAATAATTATCATTTTTCGAAGCACTAAATATTATATTCTAAATTTCAAATTGGCATCCTCTATGCAGAATTATTTTCATGATAAATAATTCGAAATAAATTAATAACTGTTCCGAAGTAAATTATACAACAGAAGAATAGAGTTGGAAAAGACACATTCCGCTATTCATTTGAATATTGACAAGAAGAGTGGAAGCAACCAACATCTAAGATATAGTCCTTTGGCCTCTTGGTAGATTTAGTTAAATTAACTCTGCAGAAAGGTGCCAAAAGAAGCGATAAAAAAAACCATAATATTATTCGTTAATTTTTGGAAAATAATTATAAAGTTTCACAAGGATATTTTGAAGGTTTAGGGAAAATTTCGAATAATACACTAATAATTTGATCGAATCTCTATTATTATTGGTATTCGATTTTGAAATATGATATTCGTAGTAAAATCAATAATCGAAACGTATATCATGAAAACAATTCTGCGTAGAGGATGCCAATTTGAAATTTAGAATATAATATTTAGTGCTTCAAAAAATGATAATTATTTTAAATAACATTCAAAATATAGTGAACTAGATCCTAATAGCAATCTTGAGTCAGCAGTTAACTTACCTTGGAAGCCATTCAGAAGCGACTTAACAAATGATAATCAAATATTATTTTGCCTCTCGAATATTTGACTCAATTATAGTAATTTTTCCCTTCTATTCTTTCTTAAAAATAATATTTCATATATAGCTAGAATAGATTTTATATCTGAAGTTTAAAAAAAGTATTATTCTTCCTTTAACATTTTTTAACCGATTTAGATTTTCGTAAATTATCATTGAGAATTTATCACATTCAGACTATTAAAATTATTAAAATTCCTGGATAAAAAAACTTTCCTTTCATAAAAAATTATTTCGCATATATAATTCGAATAATTTTTCTACTTGAAATTAAAGAATTTAATTTCTAAAATCTTAATTTGTCAGTAAACTTTTCCCCCATTTACTTTTTGTGGAATTTATTATAGCGAATTTCATCAAATTCCTTCTATAAAAATTTCCTACTAAATAAAATATTTGCTTCTTGAAGTTGAAAAATTTAATTTATTATCTTAAATTTTGCATTTTTACACTAGGTTTTTTGCAAATTAATTTTGCAAATTTTATCAACATTTCATTTATAATATATAAACATTATTAATTTTCCGCCTAAAAAAGATCTTTTTTATTCTATATTCATAGAGTCGTCTTACAATATTCTCCCCCATAGTCAATTTAGCGGGCTTGAATCATGGAAATTAGAGAAAAGTTTAAATTTATATAACATTTTATTTCTCATCTTCCACGAGATAACCACAAAATAATATAGCATCATTATAATAAATGCATGTAATGGTAATTTCGTTGATCTCACAAATGTCCACTCCCGAATTTTCAATATATTATTTATCAAATCTCTTAATCCTTTTTATATTTCCTTTTTATGACTAATAAAATCAAATCATGAACATATCTATAATAAGTATTTTACCCAATTGTGGAGCTGTGACAAATTCTCCATCTACTATATCACTAAATAAATAAGCATCATTTCAATGAATGTCTGGAATGGTAATCTCGTTCATTGCACAAATGTCCAATCCCTTCTTTTCATTAGATTTTTTAACAAATTTCTTAAAGAACCTTTTTATTTTCCCTATATTTTTGACTAATAAAATCAAATCATGAACAGTTTATATAATAATTATTCTACCCTCGTTTGGAGATGTTACAAATTCCTCATCAGTTATAGATAAATAATAAAATTTGAATATTAAGAATTCTTCATTTCAATTAATTATTCCGCTTGCTAGAGCCGCTTCTTAAACGGCGCTTTTAAGATGCTTGCAATGTTATAAGTTTATATTCTATCTTTTAATAATAATAGCGTTTTTAATATGCTACCTTAAAATGGTGACCCAAGAAAATCTTTTAAAAATCTCAGTCGCATATTAAATTTTTTCGCAATATATTGGTAATGCATTTCATTTCAGGGGAAAATCTTAGATCTATTATGAAAAGATATGGGAGACTGGCGGAAGATCACGCCATATTCTATGCAGGGGAAATCGCAATTGCTTTAAATTATTTACACGACAACAACGGTTTTAACAAAATTATTATATTATTAAAGTTAACTTTTAATAACACAACCTTTAATTAAACAAAATGTATAGTTTTTAAAATATAATCGTATATTTCCATCTTTTAAGGGATTATTCATCGCTATGTTCACCCTGAAAATATACTCTTAGATCGTAAGGGCCATGCCATACCTACGACTATGGAGCATGTAAGGTATATGCAATAAATCATTTTAAAAAGATAAGAAATAAGAACTTAGCATCGATATAACTATCGTAGACCGGGTGCCGCTTTCTATCGTTGTCATTATAGGTGGCGTAAAGTACACCGACTTAGAATTTTATAATATATTAAAAATTATTTTAAGAAAAGCTAAATATAAATAGAAATCAAATAAACACAACAGATATAAATTTTCTTTAGTATAGTATTAAAATTAACTAAATTATAAGATCTTTATTGAAAAGAAAACTATATTTATTTTGTAATTATTAAGTTATCAATTTGAAAACGAATAACTAAAGATCAGTGGTATCAAGATCTAGCAGCTATTTTTGATTTCAGATATTTTTTGCCGTTTTATATTTTAGAGTAATTATTATTTCTGTTATTCTTTTGATTAAATTTCCAACCAAAGGTATTCTTTTCAATATCATAAACTGTTACTAGATTATCCATGGTCTATTAAATGGTGTTTATATTCACCACAAAATCTCGCACCCTCTAACCAACACTATTTGTTAGAATGTTTCAAACATAAGAATTCCAAAATTTTAAATAAGATTTTATTAAAAATAGTAAATAAAAATGAGAAACTTTATTAATTTTCATATAATATAATTTTAATAAAATTTTATTCTTTAAAAAAATTTGTTTTTCATGTTTGAAAAATATAAAGGTTTTATTCCTTAAATATACTATACAAAATGATGAGACATTCGCATTCAAATTGTATTACAAAATGAAAAATCCTTTATGTCAAAAATTTGATGCAATTTTTCTACCCTAATCATCAAACACTATTGAATTAACGTACATTTAAAAGAAAATGTATAATTTTTTCTATAAATTATCATTTTTTTATTTTTCAAAGAGATTATCAATAAAAGTATTCTATTATGATTATTTAGCGACAATAAAGCTAAATAGTTATTCTACTGTATTGAAGAAAACAATAAAACTTTCTAGCATATTAATTCGATCATCTTTTAGATATAAAAGTAATGTTGTTAAAACGTCGAGTTTACCCGACTCCAACTAAGAGTCTCTAGTCGTTAGTTGAATAAGTCGACTAACTCATATCGTGAACTCAAGTACGAATATTTTATGAACTTGAGTCGACTAGAGGACGAATAGTTTTATGAACTTGAGTCGACTAGAGGACGAATATTTCAAAAAGCTATAGTTATTAAATTAAGATATATGTTCTGTTTTTTTCATTTTTATTTACTTTAGACTTCCAACTTGAGTCTACTATAGGATGAATAGTTCTATGAACTTGAATCGACTATGATGAAGATTTCAAATTAGTTATATTAAACATTTGTTCTATTTTTTTTATTTTTAACTTTAGACTTCCAATTTAAGGTCGTGAATACTAAATATATACTTATGTCGACTAGAGGTCGAATAGTTCTATGAGCTGAGTCGTCAACTTGATGGGACTATAGGACGAAGATTTCAAATTAGTTATTAATTAAAAAAACATATATTCTTTTTTTTATTTTTAACTTTAGACTTCCAACTTGAGTCGTGAACAGGGTGGCCATGTCTCCCCGTATCAGCGGGAGACTCCCGCAATTATTTAGTTTACACGCAGATCATCTCTCTCCCGCAAAAATCTACCGCAATTTTTTAATTTCTCCCACAATTTTTAAAACAAGTATTTAAACGTTTTTAATATATAAATAATAATTTTGAGAGATAGTAATTAATTATTTTTATATTTTTAAAATAAATTTTAAATATTTCGAAAAACATGTCTAATTTGTAAATTTCTTTTTATCCTGTTTTATTTTTATCCAATAATAAATCAACATATTTTCATTCATATAAGTCAGTACAGGTGAGATTATCGTATATCAACATGATTATACAAAAATATACTCCAAAAATAATATATAATATAGATTCAACTACAGCTACGGAAATCGTATAAACCTATCATGTAGTTCAACATTCACAGAGCTATATCATCACAATGTTGGTAGAATCTTTTTCCTATGATATTTAATTACTCCAATATAAGTGCAAACCTTACTTGGTTTTAGTACCTGAATCCTAGAGGTCAAATCTAAACGATTTGAAAGATGGGCATCCCATATGCAATTATAACAGATTCATCTAATAATGGAAATATTATAACATTTCAATAAAACTGTTAAAAAAAATTTTTCGGGTAGTGAAAAATCCAACGATGTAGCTAACCACATAATGTAAATATAGCTGATTCAGGGTTATCAATGAATTGCATGTCAGCTATCTGCGCTGATAATGCCTCTGTAAATTTTGGCAAAAACCAAAGTGTATTTACCTAATTCAGGCAGCACAATAATGAATTAATACCAATTGGCTGTATATGGCATATACAACATGATTCTTGAAAGAAGGCAATGAATGTACTATCTGTGGATGTCGAAATAATTGTGCTGAAATGTTTTAACTAATTTTGTTCATCAACTAAAAGAGTTGGTGGAGTGGTCTGACTTGGAATGAGTTGTTGCGATATGTACCTCTCAGGTGGTTATCATTAATACCTGCCATCGATATTTTAAAATTTTACAAACCCTTAAAAAAAATACTTTTTAAATAAAGAATTTAAAAGCTGTCCTAAAATTTTGAAAAATTTTTTGGATTATGAAATGGCAGAAGCATATTTAAGATATGTAAAAAATCTACTTCATGCAGTTAATATTCAGTTTTAATTAGAAGATTCTTTATTAATAAAATCATGCTACAGCTCTGTTCATCTCTACAGTTAAAAATGATAATAAATTTTATGGCGCTATTGCTAAAAATATTATATTAAAATGTCCAAATAATACTCTAAATAATACATTTTTAAATGAAGCAGATATTTTTATTAAAACAATTTTAGAATTAAAATCAAAATTTGATTTTAATAACTCTATTTACAAATGGATAAATATTTAGCCTTGGAACAGAAACCATCAATATATGGTTTTTGTAAATTAATAAATATATTAAAAATACTGAAAAACATTGATGTCTAGTTTGAGGAGATTGTAATTTCCACAATTTTTTATGATTAGCCAGAATATTTAAAGTTAGATGATCTATAAGTAGAGGAGAAATGGGTTGAATTTTTTCGTATTAACAATTTATTCTCATGCTTGGGAAAAATATGCGAGTATGTCTTCTCCTTACCTCATTCTAATGCCTCATCCGAGCACATTTATAGCCTGATAAGGACTGGAGAGAAATCGGATTGCTTTAACAACATTAGAGGCCGCGCTAATGGTTAAACAAATTTATAATATATCATGCCAGGAATTTTATAAATATTTCAATAAGGTAAACGTTTTGCATATTTACCATAAAAATTTTAAACAAGAGTCAAACACAACAAATTATAAATCAATGTATAGCCCCATCCCTCATCTACAAGTTATAAAAAAGTGTAGCCCTCTACCTATAATATTTTAGGAGCTATGATTAGTTATGTCAAACTACTCATTTTCGCCATTTTACCCTTACAAGGTAAAGTGATAAGCAATGCGTTAAAGTGGTTAAAATAATATTTGACATATATTTATCGTTTTATTTATCAAATATTACAAATTTAAGATATATTTATGATTTTTATTTACAAACTAATCAATACAATATGGACATGTAAAGTAGTCATAATTAGCACATTTAGAATGCGCCCATTCAAGGCACATTGTACATTTTAACCATTCATCGCCCTCACGACTATTTACATAGTTTTTATTGCAAATAACACATACACAATTCTTTTCTGATATCCTTTTTTTCTCGGAATTAATAATTTCAATATTAATTTGGTAACTTTATTAGTATTGCTCAATCAATTCTAATACAAACAATATAATTTAATTATGTATAGGCGTTAATCATAAATGACCTGCTTGCTTCTAATATGCAATCACGATTCTTCTTCATTTGTAAATATTTGTATATGATCTGAACTTTAAATACCATTTCTATATCTTCTTCTCAATGTTGTATAAGGTATATATATTTTTTAGCAGACAAATTCAATGAAGTGTTATTGTTATTTTATATTTTATGACTTCATCTATTATACTTACATCTCTGAATATGGTTTTTCTTTTATAATTTCTCATTATTTGATTGATACAATTTTAATAAATGAATGAAAGAAAAATTTAATGTGAATAATTATATATTTTAACCGTTTTACCCATAACAGCGTTACCCCAAGGTGACATATATTATAAATATCGTTATTGCGTGACTTCTAGTATAGCTACAAATGTCAGATAAAATTTTATTTTATAGCTAATACATTAAGAAACATGTTTGCCAAATTTTGAATCCTGAGGATATGTATATTTTACTAAAAGCAAAATATACTAGAGAATGATTTTTATATTTTTTGGGTAAAAAACAGTTTTTTGACAAAATATATAAAACCAGGTAAGTTTTTAAAAATATGAACATAGGTAAGAAATTAGATATAAAAATACATCTTCACACCAAATTTAAAATCTTTGTGCTCAAGAGTTAAAAGGTTATTCTCGTTAACATTGTTACCCGTCAATCGTTTTACCCTAGTCTCCTCTATTTTGGTTAACTATTAATAATATTGCAATCATTCATTCATATTTTTGGCGGGAATATATTGAGTGAATACTTTAACTATTACCTTGGCAGATAACGCAAGTAATTTTTTTAAATTACAAATTTTGGTTAAGCTTTGATGGGAATGATAAGAAAACGGGTAAATTCATTACCTATATTAAAGGGTATAGTATCATTCATAGAATCTCTTTTTTCTAGATGTATAGATTCTCTCAATGGTGTAGCCAAGGGGAGCCATACGTTAATATGGTTCAAATATTACTATATATTCATACCTTAACATATAATATTTTTAATCGAAATTTAGTTTAATATGATTTTGAACATTAAAATTTTATGTTGTGGAAGTGGATTATATTAATATAGAATATATGTCAATTATTCTAGGTGATAAAGATCGAATTAATATGCTAGGAAGTTTTTCAGCAATTTAAAAGGTTCTTCTAAACTATAACTCCATTTGATAATTTTCAATAGAATCCTACTTTAATTTTTTATTATATTAATTAATAAAAAATGAATTGTAATTATCTAATTATAATTAATCTATCAAAAATAAAGATATAATCTTTCTCGATAAAAATGGACATTTGGGTTGATCATTAATATTGATTGCTTTTATATTTATCCCAATAATAGAAAAAAACGAAGAAAGGCTTAATTATAGGCACTTTGAAAGAACCGGCTTCAAAAAGGGTTTCTGGATATTGTAAAATTGTTTCTTAAGTTTTAACTTAAAAATCAGCTTATCTTTCAATAATCAATATTTTTCCATCATATATCATTTATATGAAATATATTTGTAGTAGAATATAAAAATGTCGAAAAAATGATAAAGATTACATTCATAAGATCAATTCATATTATCGATTTGGGTGAAGAGAACATAAAAGCCGCTCTATATGAAGGCAAATTGAATGCTATGGACTTATTTATGATTAATATTTTATAAATAAAACAAAAAAATAAGAAATTTAAAAAAATCAAAATTCGTCTCTGCGACAATCACATAATCATATAACCTATTATCATCGTTATAATGAAAATCAGAACAAGTGAAATTTATTCTATAAACGCCATAAAATTTTTTCTCTCTTACTTTTATGAAGAGGTTCCAGCAACGCGAATTGAATTTTTTTAGCTTCTTACTTTTTTGTTTTACCAGTAAAATACAAATCACAAACAGGTTTATAACAGTTATTCTACCATCTTTTGGAGCCCTTTTAATTATATATTTATCCATAGCATTACATTGGGGTACGATTATTACATTGATATTAATGTCATCATATTTGCCTAATTTTTCCTTTTTTTACTAACAAAATACAAATTAAACCTATCTATAATATTTATATTACCACTTTTAGAGGCTGGCTGACTTGCTTTTTATTTTTACTTCAATCACCAAATAAAGTATTTATCGAAAAAATTTTCCTGTTCAATTTTACAAATTTCTCATATAAATGATACATGAAGAATATAAGCTTATGAAGAAAAGCTATTCAATAATGAATGATAAGCTGTTTGAAAAATAACAATAATTGTTTTGAATATTACTAAATCAAATTAAGCATTACCCAAAGTTTGATAATTTAAAGATGGTAATGTAATTTTTATAATTCTGTAAATTTTATCCCCCATAGCAATTGTCTTTATTCCGCACTAAAGAAATTTTATTAGAATGGCAAAACTTTCCCGTTTAGATTTGTTGAGTAAATATCTAGACAAAATATTTATAATAATTAATAGTATATGAAGCTGTTTTCAATAAACATTTCTAAATACAAAAGTCCCGAGATTGTCGAAAACAATAATGGTAATTTCAAATTTGTGAATATATAAAAGACGATAATCGAATTAATATTCTAGGTTTAATTAAAAGGTGTTTTTAAAGTATAACACATTGTTTTCTTCATCAACTATAGTAACACTATTTAAGTTGTTAAATAATTATAATAAAATACCTATAATTAACGATCTCTTTGAAAAATAAAAAATGATAATTTATAGGAAAAATTATACGTTTTCTTTTAAATATCCGTTAAAAGTATTTTCAATAGTGTTTGTTGATTAGGGTAGAAAAATAATCAGTATTTAGACATAAATGATGTTCCATTTTGTAATACAGAATTTTATTGCAAACGTCCTATCATTTTGTATTGTATATTTAAGGAGTAAAACCAACCTTTATATTTTTCAAATATAAAAAGCAAATTTTAATAAAGTATAAAATATTATTTTATTATATGCCAATTAATAAAGTTTCTCATTAGTTTTACCATAATATAATCCTATCTTGAATTTTTACTTTACGAATTGAGATAAAAAAGAATTGTAATTATATAATTAGAATTCTCTATAAAATCACGATTACATGTAATTATTAATTAATAAATAATTTAAGAAATGGAATTTCATAATTATAAATTTTTGCATTACAATTAAAAATTATTTAAATTTTTTGAGTAATTATGCAGCCCATCCCTCTTATTGATAAATAATTTGAATTCAGTTTATAATTTTTTTTAATTATATCATTCAGTTTATTTTTTATAAAGTATAAATATCAATACAAACTCTTTCTTATGATTCAAGCTCCGAGCTATAGAGATATATTCATATGTTTTTTATTCGAATGATTTATAAATTACATTACATAGATTTTAGATTGGGTAATGGCGATATGTCGGTTAATTCGGTTACCGGCTCTTGCCGGAGAACGTTAACATCAAAGTGTTTTAATTTATATCATTTTCTTTAATTTGAGCTGAGCCCAGTGTAAAATAAATATTTCCGAACATATCAAAGTATGTAATAGCAACTAACTATAAAAATATAAAAAAATTAAGATAAATCTGCTAGAAATACTCTTATCACACTAAATTTAATGTGGTTAGTATTTTATGCAATTACGTCCCGCTCTTTATTCTTGTAATAATTCTAAAATTTCTGTTGCAAAACGAATGTTCAAAGTATTTTTGAATCTTTACCTGCCCACCTCTTTAACGCTGCCTTTGAAATGCTTTCAATGGTAAGATAGGAAACTGACATTTAGGCTTAAGACTCGCAATGTTAATGAAATTATGCAGGAAAGGCTCTTATATACGTAAAAAATTGTAATGACAATGTTTTTAAGTATGATTTTTTTATGTATTTATTTAAATATTTGTTAGAATTATAATAATTTATAATCCGATAGTTCTGGGTTCGAATCCGGCAAGGATCATGTTTTTCCTAAAGCCAACTAGATGGTCTTTATTTGGGGGAAGATATATTGTAGATATTCAACCACATGATTCCGTTAATAAATTATAAAATTTTTTTATATTTTTATCCTTGTTTAGCAAGTTATATCATTACCCAATCATAAGGTTGGTAGTTTTTTAGTAGATGAAAGAGTTCTGATCTCAAAAAATGAAAATAATTATTACATTCCATCTATATTTTTACGCTTATGATATATGTGCATGTTATTAGATTGAAATAAATATATTGAAACTTAATAACTTATAGACATATATTTCCTCTTATTAGGTATTTAACTTTTGCAAATCTAAAGACTAAACGATAAGCTATGAGCCATTTAAATAATACTAAATTAACTCTTCTAACGACACTTTTAATAACGTGATCTTGTCCAAGAGATAGGTGTCGTATTGGGATATGGAAAAAAATATTTAATAAATATTCCGAATCCCCATGAAAAAAATAAAATAATTTAATTACTTTTTCTTCTCTTTTTTTGCGGCTGGCACCCTATAATTAAAAGGCCAAAATTAGGGATTTAAAAAGAGAATTTAAAAAAAAGTAAATAGTATAAAATTAAGGCATATAATGAATGCAAAGGGATGAGGTTAAGACTTTTTTGTTTTAAAAAATATTAATAAATATATTTATAAAAAATCCGAATTATTGCACAATTTTCGTTGAACATTTAAGCAGGGACAGTTACGGTTCAGTATGTAAAAAATTATAATGGTTACGTTTTACTTACGGTTCTTTTAAAAAATCGCAAATTTTATTTAAAATTTATTATAACTCACGCCGTAATTTCACGGCCCGCGCTTATCTCTAATCATAATCATTTAATTGTTTATATAAGTTTTTTTTTCATTGATAAAATAATTAAATTATTAAGAAATGGATCTTTCATGGTATTAAGAAGTCTTGGCAGTATATGAGGTAGTAAGAATTTATCATCTCTTATATTATGCATGTGCAATTATTAAATAAGCATTTGTATTAATTTGGTTAATATTTTTAGGCATATTTTGAAATTGGTAAAATAATTTTATGACAAGAAATCAACCTAATTTGCTAAACATTAAAATTTATTAAAATGTAATAAGACGCCCCATTTATTATTAAATATAATATGTATACGGAATCACGAGGTCGAGTCCTATATCATAAACCAGAAATCACTTGGTTATGGAAGTAAAATAATAAAAGAATTAAATTAAAAAAATTTTTAAGTACCCCCATTCAAATTTTTAGAAGCAGTTGCTTCGGACCTTCACCATTGTATTTAAAAAAAAAGATCCTGAATAAAACGTGGGGATTAAAGGGATTCCGAATCCCACGTGATTCCATATCCCAATACGACATATATATTATTTTCATTATCACAATCAGCACATTTTATTAAGATATAATAAAAAACTTTATTATTTATTTTTTTTGTATGTAAATTTATTTTATAAATTTATATTTTTTGCGGATTTTACAAAATTCTCAAAATTAATATAGTCAAACGGGCCCGACGGTCGATTAAAATAATATTATGTATCTTAAAATTTTGAAAACAAAAATTCAACTCCTTCTTCCACTTTTGAACAAAATCTCAAGCTTGCATAATGTTATTTCGGCTAAAATCTAAATAGGGCCATTTTTAAAAATACTAGTCAAATTTGAGCATATTATTTTATAATAAAAAAACAGCTATAGAATCATGATTCCTTCCTTGATTTATAAAAAATTTACCATATTTTGTTTAAAACCTATAAAAAAATACGCATAAATTCAACGAGAAAATAACAATATTTTTCTAATATTTATTGATTATGGTAATAAATAAATTAAGTCACATTAACTCTTTTACATACGCTAAATAGAGCAAAGAATCGAAGAAATAGGTCAAAAATCCATATTTTATTTTTTTTTTCGGTTTGAAGGGTGGGTACAATTGCTGGTTTAGGAGCTAAAAGGCAAAGAGAAAAAAAAATTAATTTTAAATCTATGATAAACTATGTATATTTTTTTTAAATTATAGAATTTTTACCATATCCCAATGAATTGAAGCGAAAAAGGAATGGGAGATTATCTCGCTAAAACCAGTTTTCGGATTACTTCCTAATCTTTCCATGGGATCCTATAAAATTATATTTATTTAATGCACAAATTATATTATCAAACTATATTGAGAAGTCCACTCATAATAGAATTAGCTTCGACTGACACACGCCATGGACCGGAAAACCTTTCTGGTTAAAGTTTTAAGAAAATATTAAACATACAAAATAAGCTGATTATTTGTGATCTAGATCATTTATTATAAGAAAATTTTTTTTTAAGACACTCTAAAAGTGTATTATTGAACCTTGATAGTAGTAGTACGTCGCTTTATCAGACCCTCGAAAAATTATAGGGCCCACTAGAAATTCATAAAGAAGAACACCGAGCGAATACCAATCCACACCAAAATCTTTCATAATTAAAATTAAATTTTTTTGTAGGGAAGAGGATACATTTACCTAATAATTTTTATTTTAGCTAAACCCTAAAAATTATTTTAAAATAAATTTTTGGTACTAATTATTATAATCCTTAAAGTATAATTTGATATTTTTCTGTATTACGAAATAGGAAAATATAAAAAAGTAATCCAAAAGGCTTACCATAATATTCACCATGCCAAATTTCGGGCGCCATATATGGGATTGTCCCACAGAATGTGTTAACTTTCTCTCCTTTCGCTAAACCCTCCTATTTAATTACCGTTAATATAAAATCATTATTAGCTCATCCTAGCTCAACGAAATTAGGTTTGAATATTCTTCTCCAATTTAAGTAATAATATGTTATATTTACACAAATCTTATAAGTTAATTTCAATAGATATACTAAATAATTAAATCTGTTGTGTTTATTTTATATCTAATTATATTTAGGTTTTTTAAAAATAATTTATAAACATTTTAAGTCAGTGTACCGATTTAGGCCACCTATAATGACGGCGGCTAGAAAGCGGCGCTCTCCTGGCCGCCGACAGTTTATTGGGTGCTTTTTTAAAAGATTTTTTTATACCATGCATGCTCCATAGTCGGCTAGTTTGGTATGGCCCTCACGGTCTATGAGTATATTTTCGGGTTTTAGATCACGATGAATGATCCCTTAAAAGATAGAAATATTCAATTGTATTTGAAAAACTATACATTATATTTAATTAATTGTGCAAAGATATGATATTAGTGTTATTAAAGATACTTTAATAATATATAATATTTGTTAAAACCATTGTCGTGTAGAAAATTTAAAGCAATTGCTATTTCTCCTCCGTAGAATATGGCATGGTCCTCCACCAGTCGTCCATATCTATTCAGAATACATCTAAGATTTCCACCAGATATGTAATCCATCAGCAATATATACCTTCGAAAAAAATTTAATATGAGATTTCAAACCGAGATTATCAAATCGCCCTATGTCACCATTTCAAGATATATAAGCATTTTAAAAGCGCTTTTTTAAAAAGCGACTATAGCGCGAGGCATAATCAATTGATATGTCGAATTCTTAATATTCAAATTTTATTATTTATCTTAACTATATATATTTTCTTACTGTTTCTCATTATAATCAATAATCATATAAAAGGAATAAAATACTTGTGGGGAGTTTGGTAAAAGGAATGAAGGCCAACCAGGAAAGGATGGTTCTTGACAGTCTCAAGAACATGTAATTCTGCTCGAATCCACTTTATAGAGGCCATATCCTAAAAGCAAATATATGATTTACAATCCAAAAGAAAAAAAATCTATAGTGTATTCACATTTAATATTTGTTGCAAAAATAGATAAATAAATATGAACCTCAGTGCCATTTACATATCGTCTATTGACAAACTTCATAGCATAGTTTTGGGAGGTATTCTTACGCTTGACTTTGAATACCTTCCCATACGCGCCGCATCCTAAAACGCCATGGCATCTAAATTCCGACAATTGGTACTCAGGTTTTCTTAGAACTTTATAAATAAAAAAGAGCTCGTATATTAAATTACAAAACCTTGATGGTAAAATATTGGAGAAATAAAATAATATATCAAACTTTTTTCCAATTCCCAAAATTCGAGGCCGCTAAATTCACTGCGCGGTTTATTGTTAATCGACCCTTTGGATATAGAATAAAAATGGAAATTTTTAATGCGGAAAATATAATAATGTTTATATATTATAAATGAAATATCGACCTTGATAAAATTCGCTATTAATTTGCAAAAAATCTAGTATAAAAAGGCAGGGGGAATACTGACAAATGATTCTACGAAATAAATTCTTTAACTTCAAAAGTACAAAAATTATTAGAACTATATATAGGAAATAATTATGAAAGTAAATTTTTTTTTCATCCAGAAATTTTAATAGATTCTAAATGAAATATAAGACTTTGATAAAATTCCCAATGATAATCTACGAAATCTAAATCGTTTAAAAAAAGTATAGGAAGTTTAATACTTTTTTTAAACTTTCTGGTACAAAATTTATTCAAGCTACATATGATATATATTTTATGAAAGAATAGAAGAGATAAATATATTGTAATTGAATCAAATATTCTAGGAAATTACCTTTATCATTAGGAGTCCTGGATAAATTAACTTTGGACTCATTGGTATTTGCAAGTTCACTATATTTCGAATAATAATTAAAATAATTATCATTTTATAAAGCATTAAATATTTTATTCTAAATTCCAAATTAGCAATCTCTAAGCAGAATTGTTTTCATTTTTTATTTTTTCTCTCTTAATTTATCTTTCTTCCTCTTTTTAGCCCATCAAATTAAGATTAAATTGACATTATACCTCTAATAAATTATTTCTTATCCCATATGCGATTCGATTATTGATATTACTAATATACGAATATCCTATTTTTGAATATTCCAATCGAATACCAATAATAATAGAGATTGGATCGAATTATTAGTATATTACTAGAAATTATCCCTAAGTATTCAAAATATCCTTAATTTATAATACTTTTTCCATTATTTCAAAGTTCATTTTTACACTCATTGAAAAATATTTTAAATTATTTAATTTTCCAAAATTAAACGAATAAAATTATGGTTTTTATTATTCGTTCCCAACATATTTTATCGCTTTTTTTGGCACCATTAAAAACTATCCTAATGGTTAATATAACCCAAATTTACTTGGAAGCCAGAGGGCTATATCTTAGATTTTCACTACTTTCGCTATCCTTCCCAATATCCAAATTATCAATTGGAACCGTTTTCTTCTCCATTCTCCTCTTGTTGAATTTTTTTCTAAACCAATTCACTAATTTATTACCTTTTTTATCCTTTTTTTTAACTAATAAAATCAATCATGAACGTTTCTCTAATAATTATTTTACCCTCATGTTGAGCTCTTTCACATTCCTCGTCTTCTACAATAGATTTTTTTACAAATTTGCTAAAGAACTTTTTTGTTTCTCCTTTTTTTTTGACTAATAAAATACATATTAAATATATCTATAATATTTATATTACCTTCTTCGTTTATATGGTCAACTTCCCCTTTATCTTTACTACAATTCCCAAATAAAGTTTTTAGTAAATTTTTCATTTTAACAAATAAATTTTTTAATAAATGCTTACGATGAAAAGATATCTGAAACGCAATATTGCTAAAAAAAATTGATTGTTGAGAAAAATCTTATGAACAAATCCAATACATAAACCAAAATTTGAACCAGCAACCCCAGAATCTGAGACAAATTTAGAAATTAAAGAAACCCATCTAATAATTTCCCGAAATTATTTCCAGAGTAGGTTCTAACTGCGAACTTCGTATTTTTTTACTAACCCTTAACGATACTTTATATTAAAACTTATCACGAATGTTTAGATAAAGATTTCTAAAGCGAAGTAACATTACCGAAAAAATTATGTGAAATTGATTTTCGTAAAACATTTATTTCCAAGACAATAATCGCAAAATTATTTTCCTCTAATTTTGAAATTCGATCCCTTGAAGCTAATATATTTTTTAGCTAAACATTTGTCACAAATCCTTTAATGTTAACAGAGTTAGCTTAAATGTGACCTTTATCTAATGTAATAAAAAAAAATAATTTAGCAATTTCTTATTGGGCTCTCATACATAGTTTATACAATATAAATTTAATCTTGACAAATCTTCTGAGATATTATCTTTTCTGAATTTCTAAGGTTTTTTTAAAAAAACTGAAAGCTAATATATTTGAGGGATTGATTTTGTTAAGTAAAAAGACTGTCTCCAAATTCTTTTATTTAATTTTCCGAGTTCATTATCTTTATTGAATTTTGATTTTTTATAATGATTTTTCATATTTATTATGTAAATAAGAAAGGTGTATTTCATTTCTTTAGAAATTGTTTTATCTTTTTCTGAACCCCGGATATCTTAACGTGTTGCGAAGGGCTAGTTTTTTATATTAACAAATTATGAATATTGTAAATTTAAAATGTAAATTATATATAAAGTCTAATATATGATATATTTCAAAACTAATTTTCCTGGAAAAACCTATTATTATAACTGTCTATCCCTAAGATTATCTATTATAAAACATTCATCTTCATCTCTATCTTCCTTACTTTGATTCACATCGCTAGATTCCTCAAGGTAAATGAATGTTATTTAAAAATCTTTATTCTCCAATGGCGGCTAAATTTGATTATATAAATCATTAAAACATTTATATTTTGTTCCAATATCGGGAAAAAAACTATTTAACACACGCCCCCCCCCCACTACCAAAAGGTACTAGAAGACCCCGAGGCCACAACGGGCCGTTTTTGTTTTTATTTCTTATTATATATCTACAATTTCGATACAAAGATTAACAACAATATGGCGTTATACATTTGATATGATCATCATGGCTATAATGGCCGGCAAATTTTTAGGGTTCCCTGTGAGCAATGCTTTAGGTTTATTTAAATTAATTTGGTAAAAAAGTAAATTTAACGCCTACTTATTTATAGGCGAAGGATTTTATTTCTGTCTCTGCAGGGGGTCCCCTTAATAATTTTTCCGGCTTATTTTATTATATTGTATTATGCATACCCGGTTTCGTAGGCCTATCAGCTACACCGGGGGGGGGGCACTTTGGGTCTATCGACCGTGGCTGGAGAAGTTTATCAGCCCTAAGCGCTATTAAATATTTATGCATAAAACATTTTATTTACGAAGGCGTATAATGAATAATAAATTGTGTGCATAATATGTTGTATAAAAAAATGTGGCCAACTGACCTATAATATTAATGCTATTGTGGAGGAGGAAGGGCACGTTCCTCGGGGCCGACCGGCTGTACATAGTTGGCTAACATCCTCCGATATTATCGTGTTGTTTTGTACCGTGAGGTTGAGTGTTTCGTCGAATATTGGTGGGTCGAAATCAACCCCCAATTCTTCCGTATTTGCGACTTCCAGGTCGTCAGTTTCGTCAGCTACTCTAATCGGGGTAGAGTCCTTGATCCATGGTAAGGTTTGATTGATCGGGGGCAGTCCCTCCACATTGACATCGTGTAAGATGTTGTGAGCCTATTCATGATCATCCACTCTCTGCTCAGCTGGTCAGCAGTAATGTTGTTAAGCTGCTCATTTAGAGCAAATTTTTTAACACGGCTAACTTAATATTTTAGCCAGAAAAATATTGCCTAAGCCTCGAGATTTCGATAATATATGCCTTAGACCTTTGTTCCTTCTATGAGAAAAATCTTCAGGCTTGCGTAATATTTTTCTGGGTGAAATATTGAGTTAGTCGTTTTTAAAATTGGCTCAAAACGAGTCGTTTAATAACACTACAGCAAGGTTATCTTTCGAAGCTATCCACGTGAAGTTCTTTGCGAGGTGGATGAATTTATGGAAGCCGATCGATACCATTATCCTTGTTAATAGGTGCTCACATGCTGGGGGCCTCGATCCTCCCTTCTTTATTATCGTGTAAGCCACTTGGCTATCGGTGACCAAGAAGGGACAGTGTCGTATTTGATGAGTCCATACTTGCATCTAACCCATATTGCTAATAGTTCATTTTAATTTATATACGAGGTGAGTAGTTCTGGGATCTCCAACGCATGTTTGGTTCCTCGAACGTGAAGGAGTATTTTTCTTCTAACCTCTCTGCGATTTCTAAATTGGTTGAGGAGGCATCCACGTGTGTATTACGTTCACTGGAAATATGAACGGGAAGGGCTTCATTAGTACTGCTATTGCCGCGTTTTTAGGATATGCCTTGATGTAGTCAATCGGGGGTGCCTCCTCCGTGTTGAGCATTGTGTGGTAGTACGGGGTGAAGACTCTCGATAACCCATGATGAAATATGTAGTGATTCATAAAATATGTAGTGATTCAGGATGTCTAGCACTTCCAACGCAATATCTCGTTCGATCGACATGGTCTACAATGTGTGCTTGTATAGGATATGTTGGCAGAACTTCAGTCTGGTCTTATTGTCCTTGTCGTTCTGCCGTCTTTGCCTCAAAGTCGATATTGATCCCCAGGTATCATATTTTCGCCCCGTTGGGTTGGTTATCGATATGTTGACCGTGAGACCCCATGCTGTGGCCATGTCGAGGAAAGCGATCGTGTCCTGAAATAAAACGTGGTCATCAGCGTGAAAGATGATCACGTCTTCAAGATAGACAGAGTAATTCGCCTTCTTGACCGATTTCGCGCACAGATCCAGTACAATATTCTGGAGTGCATAGAGAGAGAATCCTACCCCGAGCGGTAACGTTTTGTATCGAAATCTTGCTTAAGCTGTCACGAATTCAAAAAAACGTCTTCTGCACCGAGCCAGCGGGATTGAATAAAAAACGAATTTCAGGTCAATCTTGGTTGTACTTCTTGCCCCAAATAGCATTGGCGCTATCATTGGGGTGGTTTTGAGAGTAAAGGGATATTTTATGAAGTTCTTCGACTCGTTGGAGAAATCGAAATGACCCTCAGGAATCCGTCCTGCTTCAGTATGAGGAAAAAAGGGGAGCAGAAGGTGGTGTCTGTTTGTATGATTACTACTCCTTCCACTAGTTGGTTGACTTGAGGTATGTATTTTGCCGCTAGTCTAATGAACCTGTTCCTAAGGTAACCTCCGTGGTCCGCAATCGTTTGGTTGTCGAACTTAAGGCAGAATCTCCTCAGTGCCACTTTAAACGTCAAAGGTGACTGCATTGGATGTGGCCTTAGGGTAGCCAAAGAGAGGTCCAATCTTGCTTGCAGGTTGATTTTCATACTGTCAGTAGTATCAATGCCCATTAGCCTAAGCAGCCTATGGAAACGTCCAATCGTTGTATTGTCGACCGTTGGCGCAGACGGGGGGGGGGTCCTATTGGAATATATATACGCTGGTTCCCCGACTTGTCTCTCCCTGCTGCGGGCCCAGCCTTGCGAACACCTCCGGAGGCTGTACTTGGTCGAAAGGGAATGTTACTCGGCATCGGCGGGAGACCTATAACGAACTTGTTAAGATTATTCTGCGATTCGTATTTTATTTTTTCCCATCCCATGCATAGGATTTTGCATAATTTTATACCTTGGCTGCGACATCCCTCAATTGACGATTTGCTCTTCATTTCCTTGATTGCAATCTTTAACGACTATCGTAAACATCTAGATCTTTGAATTGAAATCCAGACGACCTCTCCGCTAGACATATGGCGTTGGCGAAGTGCTTCTCTCATTTAATGAGCTTAGCCTTATTTGCTTCGGCTATGATATTTAGGGTCTGATAATAAGAATTCCGTCGAGTCTTGAGTGAGGTTCACTAGAAGAATTTCCGGTTTATTCATTAGAAATAGGATAGTAATATAAGATTATCGTCTTGAATTTGACTGCTTGTGTCTTCGATTCTTGGCTTATCTCCCAGTTGTGGCATCTTGAAATCCCTTTAGTTTGACAATATCGTCATTAACTCCACCAATTGGTTGTTTCAAGCTTGGTGTTGATATTGGCCACCGTTGTTGGTCTGCCTCAAACTATAGTTCACCGAGAATTTGACCATCTCATTATCACCCTTTATCGCATTTTCCGATATAGATAGCTTGGATTTATCAACAGGATGTAACTTACAAAATTTTTAGGGGTATTCCATGGGGTTAGGTTTATTTAAATTAATTAAAAAAGTAAATTATTAACCTAACGCCTACCTATTTATAGGCGGACGGCCTTGCAAATGCTCAATTATCCAATTACAATGTTTACTCAAAAACTGAAAATTTTTATCAAAAAAATTTTTTTTTTGCGTTTTCTATTATTTTTTTTACATTTTCTGTATTTTGGCCAAATATTATTTTAAAAAATTATTTTTTTGAAACTTTCTATATTTTGACCAACAAATCTTTTTTATATTTTTTTAGATAAAAAACATTTTCTATATTTTGGAATATAATCAAAAATATTTTGGTGTATAACCAAAAATGTTTGGATTGTAATATTTTTTTATTGTGCGTTTAATTTTAAACATAATTTATTGTAAAAATCTAATGTTAAAAACGATTGATAAATTTTGAAATGTATATATAATTGATATAAAATGCTAATCAAATTTCTAGTTTTTATAATTGTTTTATCTTTAAAAGCTAGGTAATTTTTAGACACCAAATTAGTTATAACTGCGAAAGGTTTTCGCAAGAACAAATGGTGCATCTCATCACGTGTTAACAAGTTTTCAATATAAATGGTAACTGATTAATTATTATTAAAAACATTAAAAAATATTGAATAATTCAAATAAAAATGAATATTTCGATTCGAATAAAATAAATTAATCTAATAAAATGAAATATCCATCGAATATTAGAATTTTTAGATTCTAATACCAATTATTTTAATATTAGAATTATTCATATTCATAATATTATTCATATTCATAATATTATTCATATTCATAATATTATTCATATTCATAATATTATTCATATTCATAATATTATTCATATTCATAATATTATTCATATTCATAATATTATTCATATTCATAATATTATTCATATTCATAATATTATTCATATTCATAATATTATTCATATTCATAATATTATTCATATTCATAATATTATTCTTATTCCAATCGAATAATTTTATATACTAATTATTCGTTTTCATTAGTAGGAAATAATATTATACTACTTTTAATAAAATAAAGGCTTTTTGCTACTTTGTTTCAAATATATTTTAATGATACAACTTCATAAAAGTCGTCAAATGAATAGATATTTTTTCAATGACCAAATCATTTAACAGCTATTGACTTACTAATAATTTATTTTTGAGGGTAAAATTTTAGAAATTGTTTAAATTTGATATAAAATTCATATCAAAATGTCCAAAGGGCAAAAACTTTTTAATTTTTTTAAAAATAATGAACAAATAAAATAAGAAGTCTATTCCCCCACCCCCCCCCCCCATAAAAAAAAATAACATCTGTATATAATTTTTTTAAATTTTTTGAGGGGGGGGGAGGTGTATTTTAACTAATTTGAGATAATTTCCTCAAATGCATATATTCCATTTCAAATATAATTATATGCCACCCCCGAGCCATAATTTTATTAACCATACCAATACAGTTTGTAGGAAAAGGAGCATTTCAAGATAATTAATAAGCTAAAATAGGTACTTGTGACTTAAAATATAGGTCTAAAAAAATATTTTGAATTATTAATTTTTTAAGTTGATAATACATCAAATTCATGTTTATTACAAAATAATATAAAAATATATTATCATAATAAAAAGCTATAAACAATAAAACATATATTGAAGTTTGTTTTTAATCACAAAATTATGCTATCACATTATTACATAAGCAATATTTATTAAAATAAATATATTTTTTTTGAACATATGAATTAAGAGTAGGCAGGATTTATTTAAATACTTCATTTTGCCTCCAATAATTCCACTATATCCTTTTCTATTGACTAATAATTTATTTAAAGATCAGAGAAATTAATTAATGATAAATTACTAGTGGTTCCACATTTGGAGCATATCTTTTAACAGGAACACCTTCCTTATTAATTAAAAATTTTGTAAAATTCCATTTAATGGCACTAGATTGTGTATGTGTTTTTAAAATTTTATAAAATAAAAATTACTCAAATAAAAGACCATTCTGAGCTTTTTTCAAATATTGAAATAATGGCTCTGTATTTGAACCATTTACATCTATTTTTGAAAACATATCAAATGTTACATCATATTTTTTGGAAAAATCCTTAATCTGGCATTCTGTTGCAGGTTCCTTAATAAGTTAAATAAATAAAATATTCAAAATAATAATTTACTTGTCGTGCAAATTGGTTACATGGAAAAGCTAAAATACTAAATCCCTTATCAGCATATTTATTATATAATTCCTGAAATTGTTTATAATTAGAATTAGTAAAACCGCATTGTGATGCCACATTCGATATAATTAATACTTTATCTCTTTATTAATATATTATTTTATAAATAAATATTGGTATTTTACTTGTATTTATCAAGTTTAATCTCTTCCCCATCTATTGTTTTAACTTTAAAGTCATAAATATTTTTTGGTTCATCGACATTAGTAGTAGACATATCAGATCTCATTAAATTAATAGGCAAAACCTTTTTTAAAATTTCCATCGATTTGTTACGAACCCTATAGAGTAAAAAACACATGTTATTTTTCAATTATTTAAACTATTGTGAGAAAACAACTTTCGAAGGATTATTTTCTTAGAATTCTTCCAGGATTTGGGTTTTCAGGTTTGAAATATGAATTGAAAGTATGGTATATAGCAATTACATTTTCGAATGAAAATTAAACAGTTGATGAAAATTAAACAGATATATCTTCAAAACTGTTTTAAGTATCACACATATTACTTTATTTATAACCATATTCTAAATCATATATGATATTTATATACAAATAAAATTCATATAAATTTAACCATTAGTAGATCTTCTTGTTTGTTAAATGCTTCTCAAGTTTCCAAATCTTTCTCCACCTTTCCAATCTTTAAATTTCTTGTAGTAAAGTTGTTATTTGTTTCCTGTATGTCAACCTAGTATTTCCGTGCAGGTCTCAGTAAAGGAAGTAAGATATCATATTATTTGATAATTTAAATATCCTTTTTATACCATTTATATTGCATTATTAGAATATAACTTTTTAAAATCAATTTATTACATTACCCATTAATTAATTTAAAAAAAAATTATTTATTATTTATCGGATACGATAAGAAGAATCATACGTGAATAATGTTCCAGCAAATTCAATTTTTTATATCTTGTATTATATTATAAGTATTGCCAGATACGATTTTGACGCAAACTCCCGATTGGCTTATATTAATTTATGCTTTCTCCCGATTTTATCAAAATATATGTATAGGTTTTATTGAGTATTTTCTATAGAAATTTAAAATATAAAATTCTTAAAATTATTTTAATCAGAAACTTAAGGCCAGTTTTTTATTTTTTTTTTATCATATTTAAAAAGACATCTTGTTTAGGGTTATTTTATTCTATTGTTCATTTTTAGAAAAGAAGGAATAAACAGCTTATAATTTTAAAACGATCTAATTCTCAAAATGATCATTATATGATTGTAAAATATTTATCTTATATTTAAAATCAAATAGATACAATAATATTGGAAGTTTGAAGAAATTTTGCATATTTCAATATTATTTTTTAAATACAAAAACAGTCAATTATTTATTGATTAGTTAATAAAATTTTTAGTTTAATATTTCTTTTTTATATTTTTATTCCATTAATTTAAATCATATATAAATTACATAGATTTAAAGAAACGTAGAGCATCTAATTTTAATAGCAATTAAGACAAAAATTTATTGTAAAATTTTTTTTATATTTTGAATTATGAATAAATTCTTCTCTCCCGCTTTATTTTGAATCTGACAACCCTTATTATAAGTATAATACCATTTTGATGCTTTAAGGCCACAACCCTAATTATAGTATACTATTTGATGCTTTAATTTATTTAGGCTTTTTAATATTACAGTTCATGTTCACATTTCATATACATTATTTAATTTTTTCACTCCACTCTAAGAAATTTTCCAATTAATATTTTTCGCAAATAGTATGTATTTATATATTTTTAATGATAAATTTAATATTATTATATATATTAGCGCTGATTATCTTTGTTCATGTTTCTCTCTCCCAATTTATATATTTTTTAAATTTAAATTTTGATTTAAAAAAAAAATTTTTTTCATATAATAATAATGAATCTCATTCATTATTTTTTATATTCTTTATTACCAATCCTTTTTCAATATCATATTTTTTTACTTTAATGAAAATGTTACCTAATTTTCACTCATATTTTTTAAAGTCCTGTTCTCATTTTCCTGTTATTGTACTTGTTTTAGAAATATAATTTTAAATTTCCTTTATTCTTTTCCCTTTGAATTGTACTAGAAACTGATCATTTTCTTTATTATTTGTAATAACCTGATTATGTTTCATATCAGACCTAATTTGATTTTCTTTAATCACATCTTCTAACATTTAATATTTTACTAAAACATTTGAAGATAACTAATTAATTGACGAGTCAGAGAGTTATTGGTTATCATAATAAATGGGATAATTTCACATATCACATAGAATAGTTAATAACCATTCATTTATTTATACAACCATGATCATTCATAGATATAACAATAAAACCATAATAAAAATCGGATATTCAAATATAATAGTAGTTTCTATATTCTAATAATGTTAGGCAGTCAAGCATTACCACCCGATATTTTACATACATATATAATTATTATTAGACATATCTAAATAATATATAAATAATAAATACTATATATCATGCATATATTTTCTCTACATATGTTTTATAATGCAATTATACATTTAATTTCTACATTACTAGAGTTAACATATTTATATAATAATGATCAATAGAATTATTTAAACAATTTAAATTTATATCCCAATGATCGGCATAATGAGTTAACGATTTATAACATTATTATAAATTGGGTATCGAAAACCTTCATAAAACTTATGTCATTTCAAACATTTATTGAAACTATTGAAATCATTATGTTCAAATTTACAATCAAGCATTTTTTTGATGTACAAAGAATATATTGAATATTATATATTTGATTATGTTAAATACATGTTCAGAATTCGTTTCAGATGCTTCCTAAAATATTAAAACATATTTCATTTATATTGAAATCCTGCCCTATTTATTTTTATAGGAGGAGAGACGAAAGAGCTTAGCAATAATATAAATACTTTTTTTAATTCTCTTTGTTCCATTTTTAGATGAGATATAATAATTCATCTATTTTTTTATAATGGGCTAAGCGATATGGGCGAGGAGAAAGAGCATAGTTATGTAGTAATAATATAATAAATATTTTTTTTTCTCTCTTTATTTCATTTTTGGTTGGGAGGAGATATAATAATTTATTTTATAAAACAATTTTTTTAAAAAAATATCGCTTATATATAACAATTTAAAACAAACAAACAAACTGAATAAATATTAAATTTTTAAAAAAAAAGTATTGTTATCATTGCTGTATGGAACCATGAAAGTGCAATTACTTTCATGAATATATGAGGCTTTATTACTATCGCCACTCATTTGACAAAGTAGCCCCCACAATTTTAAGTAATTAAGACACATTTAAATGCATTAATATTTTTTCTTACGAAATATTATGGCATAATTTAAATAAATATTAATTTCCTTGTCGCATTAAATCATTTCAATTATAATTTCCTCTTTTTCGCCTTAACCAAAAAAATAGTGTTTTTTGAATTAGGCAAAAAAACTGAACTTAGTTAAAATAAATTATATTTTTTGTTGATAAAAAATTTAAAAGATAAAAGCTTTTAGGTTGGCGTAAAAGATAAAAGCTTTTAGGTTGGAGTCATTTATGTATTGGTCATGAAGGTAGATTTCTTTTATATATTTTTGATTAGCGAATACCTGGATATTATAATTAAAATGAAAGATATAAATCTATGGACATAAACCTGATGAAGATCAGGCGAAAGCTGGTCGAATGCTCTCCAAAAGGAGGTTTTAGAGCGAAGACCGAGATAATTTATATATAGAGCACCAATTTCAGAAACTTTTGAAATATAAATTAGCACCTTTAGGTTACCCCCTGTTGTAAAAAGCTAGTGATACCCCTGACTGTTATTATAATGCTTTTCTCTTCCTAAGTCACATATACCCATCGTTCTTCACTAACTAGAATGATATTTGCATTCCTCAAAAATGCTTATAAAGATCATTAATTTTATTTATATATCATCCACTCCTAGGATCCAAAATACCTTTAAAAAATATAAAATGCCAAATAGATTTTGTAAAACAAAATGAATGATTTAGAAAATTAAATGACCTTTGGTTATTTATCACAAGTTTATGTAATTATGAGAAGTTCATTAAATTATTATTAAATTTTAAACAATTTTATATGAATTTAATGTGAAGAATATTACTTATTAAATTAATCATTTCAAATAAATCTGTATTCAATATATAAAATATATGGAAAATTTGCTATACTAATGATAGATATGTAATCTTAATATTTTTTGAGCATTCTTTCACTTTCCTCTTATTTCCCAAAGGTGTTTAAGCATGGAAGTATCCTTGTGTGCACATTGGTAGCTGCAGTTTGTCAAATAATTGCTGGATGATTCCTCTCATTATAATTTAATCCTTTAAAATTTTACCTAACCTGATAGACATGAGATGAATCAAGCATAACTCTTTTGTTTTAAACATATTTCAAAAGCGCTAAAGGAATTAACCCCCGAAGGAGTTGGTGCAAATGTATTTCCATGGCTTGGCCTATTTCTTTATAGGAATTAATTTTTTATACATTTATCCCGAAATAAAAGTAAAAATTATTTTCCGACCACTCATATACTTAAATAAAAATTTATAATTATTCTACAAACAAATAAAAAATATTGACCCCTTGTTTCTTGCAAAAATTTGAAAATATAGAAGTTGGTTTATCAATATTTAAGTAGTTCCGTTTAAACGAAGATTGTAGGAATTTGCTCGTATAAAACCATTTTCAACCTGTTTTTCCCCTCTTATTTTTTTTTCTTTAATTGTTGGTTGTATGTATGTCCTTATAATTAGCATAAATAATTAGGGATTTTTTGCACCATTATGCGTATGTTGGCTGTTAATGTATATGTTTGATCATCATTGGCAGTGTGGTTCATTCAACGTTATATTCTTATTTAGGTTAGCATTATATTTAGTTATATGGTTATAGCAAATATATTATATGTCATTAGAGTGACCTTTAATTCAATTCAAGCCGATTTCATTTTAAAAAAAATTGTTCAGTATAGTGAAAGATTAGTAGACCCATAATTTTACTATTTCGCTAGCCAATAATGTATAATTATTTTTTGTACACTGTGAATTGGGAACTGTCGCCAAGTAAATATAGTTTTCTCAAGATATGGAGTTGGTTAATTGGTAAAATATTATCTTTATTCCATAAATAGTGTTGGACCTAAAATTCAAATTTTTAAAAAACTTTTCGTCCAAATTCTGTTATGGGCATTCCTGACTTAGAGAAATATTTTTTAATGGGATTTTAATTTCTTAGCCATTTTGGGTTTGATTAAAACATATATGTTCTAAGTTTTCTTAGTCTTGATACATTCGAATTTTATTATATATGGAATTTGATATTTAATTATATTTATTTTAATCCGACAATTATCATACTTAATTAAATTTATTCCTTTATTCGAAATAAGTATCCAATAAGCTATATAATAAGTTTTACAAGGAATTTGATAATCAAATTATAATGTATTTCATCATTTTATAAATTATTTTACAAAGAATGTATTTTAAAAAAAATTTACAAATTACATACTTTATATTATTTATTTAAAAAAAGTATTCCCAGTAATTTTAAAATTGATTAATTAATTTTCTTAAACCCAGAGTGTGATAATTCATATAAAATCTGACTCATATATATAAGTCTAGATTATTATTTATTGAAGTATACAATTTAATATATTTATTAGTGTTGTTAAAAGTAACCTTTGAAACATAACTAGCTAGAGCACACTTTAATTTTTACATTAAAAATAGTTTATGTTATTTTTTCTTCAAAATTTATTTATTTATATTTTTTAGATTTTGGATTAAATAATAATTATTTTTAATATAAGTATAATATTAAGCCTACCCGTTAAGGATTTAAGTTACTATCAAATATAAATTGTATAATCGAATTAAAATTTAATACATGTAAATATCTAGTTTTCTTTAATGCATAACCAAAAACTAGAATAAAATACGAAAGATAACATACTTTAATATTACTAGATTTTCAAAAATTTACCCAAATAAATGAATTTTTTTTAAATTTATTAATTTCGATTCTTTTATAAATGACGAAAAATGTTTTGGTGCTCTTATTTATTTATATTTTATAGATTTTGGACACATTTTGAATAATATAAGTATAATAATAAGCTAAGCCATTAAAAATGGATTTAAGTTACTATCAAATATAAATTGAATAATCGAAATAAAATTTTATACAATTAAATATCTAGTTTTCTTTAACAACATATATTTACCGAAGATCTTTACTTGTATTAAATTTTATCTCGGTTATTTAATTTATATTTGATAGTAACTTAAATTTTTTAATGACTTAGCTTATTATTATACTTATATTATTCAAAATGTGTCCAAAATCTATAAAATATAAATAAATAAGAGCACTAAATTATTTTTCGTCATTTATAAAATAATCGAAATTAATAAATTTAAAAAAAATTCAATTATTTGGGTAATTATATGAAAAAACTAGTAATATTAAAGTATGTTATTTTTCGTATTTTATTCTAGTTTTTGATTATGCTTTTTTTATTTTAATTTTTATAAAACTTGGCTGTGTTCAAAATGTTTTGTTATTAATTAACAAAATTTATAAATAATGAGGTTTTTTTTAAAATATTTTGTACGCAGCCTAACTTAAATTATGAATTTCTTATTGTTTTCTTATATTCGATTTACTCTTAAACATTTTTCTTATGCGTAACCAAACTATTTTTATATTTTATATATACTTGCGTTATGAATAGCCTCATTTATAACTAATGCAAAATCCCGCAATCTTACGCAGGCTCATAGCCGATAATTTTCTACAGGGGGTAGATAATTTATCTGGTTCAGCTTCTTCTAATATTTCTCCAAGGGCACTCATTCAGCAAATTCTGTCTATTTGGATATCTGTCATAGTATAAATTAAATAGAAATTTTTGTGGTTGATTAAATTTTCTAATATCCATAAGTATCCTCACCGGCTACTTGTGCTTACAAGATACATGGCAGATTATGCAGCTATGCTCTAGTTTTGTAATGAATTAAGCATCACTTACGTGATATCACGCGTACGATATATGATGTCTGAACAGATTATTTGACCTTGTGTTTTACTCTGGAGCACCTAGATGATTTTAAATTGTATTGGTGGCACTTATACAAAATAATTTCATTTACTCAAAAATATATTAATTGTTGAATTTCTATATTATTTGTTATTAAGAAAATAAGAAATTCTATGTTCTGCATAAATTTAATGCATTATCATATGATTTTATGATGTAAACAATTTTTGGTAGTAAACAAAACACCTTGTTATTAAATATTTTTTGCACATTTTAGAAATATTTTTTAATAAAAAAATAAACAGCCTTAATATAAACTCAGTCCTCCGGGCTATGACCGCCGAAGACTCCTTAGCTCCTAACAATGAGTCTACCTTAGAAGCTCTGCTTCTAAAACACTCTATATGTGATTCAGAATTTGCCTTCTCAAGCCAAATCGATCATACAGCCCCCGAAATCAGTATTGATAAGACAATCAAAGCCGTAATATCTTTTAAAAAAGACTCTGCTGTAGTCTTGATGGCATTCGTGCTATCTTCATACAAGAAATTTTAAAACCCAACATTTCTTGTAGAGCTCTTTTACAGAACCTTACTAGGTTACTAAATATAATTCTTAATGGACCCCTCCCATCACCTATCATTCCTATTCTCTTTGATGTCCGCCTTATAGCTCTCAAAAAAAGGATAAAGGTATTCGCCAGGACCGTTTCTAAGATCATCGCTTCACGAATAAAGGAATCCCCTTCTTCATTCTTGTCGCCACTTTAAATTGGATTTGGTGTTCCTGGAGGCTCTGAAATTTCCGCTCACCTTGCTCGTTTAACTATAGCTAACTGTATACCTGATGACGTGGTCCTTAAACTGGATTTCAACAATACATTTAATACTATAAAACCCAACACTTCGTTCCTCTATTTTGCAACCAATACCCCGAATACTCTACATACATCCTCCACAGCTAGTCGAGTCATTCCTTTTTAAAATACAATTATAACATAATCGTATCTTAGGAGGGAATTCAGCAAGGTGACCCCTGAGGCCCAGCCTTCTTTTGTATCGGGATCCACAAGATTAGGAAATTCATTCTAAATCTAACCTTACTTTAAATTCCTGGTATCTTGATGACGGCATTCTCTCGGGGCAACCTCTCCTCAATCATGTCCATTCCCCTCATCATTGAGAATCTCTCTCATATAACTGGACTATCTCTTAACCTCCCCAAATGTGAGATTTGCTTCCTAAATCCCAGTTCTATCCCTTCAGACATGGCATATCACGTCATCAACATTGACGAGATGACTCATCTTGGATCACCTATGGGAGGTGAAAAATCCATCGAGACATTTAAACAAATCCCTCAACAATTTATCCAAATTAAATACATTATTTAATTACCTCCCAGCCCATCAATCTTTTTTTTAATAAAAAATTATTTAAACATACCTAAAATCCTTTCCGCCCTGAGATCCTCTCCGATCTTTAAATGCTGTGACTTGCTAGTTTCTCATGAAACCTAAATTAAGGGTCTTCTTGAAAACATGCTAAACCTTAAATTTCCCAATTCATCTTGGCTTCAGGCCACTTTCCCGGCAAGTCTGGTGGTATTGGTATCCGATCCCCGATACAACTTTAGCTCTCAGCCTTTATCTCATCTCGTCTTGCTGCAAAATCTATTATCGACAATGGATCCACTCCTTCAGACACTGACCTCTTACAGTTCACTTCACCATCTGGGACAGCAACTGCTCACCCACCCTTTGTCGTCCGGCTTCCAGCATTCAGAAAGATTAGAATGCTCCTCTGATAGCCCGTTCCGTTGAATACCTTATTTCGAACAGGCCCTTTGAGGACAATCCCAATAATTTAATATTATATGCAGGCTCAGGTTACGAATGGCTCGAAACCATCCCCAGTTCAGACCTTGGCCTCCTCTTTTCTGAAGAACAGCTAGGATTTCCATAGCCCTCCGCCTTGGATGTAATGCCATGATTCCCTCCATTTGCATCGACTGTGGCCATCCCATCGAATCGAAAGCTTACCATCCTTTGCACTGCAAGTTCTCCCATGGACGACAACCGCGCCATAAATCTATTAACAACATACTCCTAGCTGCTCTTAAAAAGTTTATATCCCATCCACCCTCGAACCAGTGGGCCTCTCAAACGAAAACGCCCTGATGGCATATCTCTCATTCCCTAGACTAATGGTCTTCCCCTAGCCTGGGACTATACCTGTGTTGATTTTGCCGCCAAGTCCAACCTCTCATTTTTTGCTATCGAAAAGGCCGAAATCCTAAAAAAAACAAATATGCTGGCCTCATTAATACCGTGTTTATCCCTATCTTTATCAATACCCTACGCATATTCGGAAGTGATGTTCTCAATTTCATCAAAACTAAAGGAAAAAAATGAGGCAGATCTCAGGGAACCCCAATGAAGGATTTTACCTTCGTCGGAAATCTGCCGATCCAATTTTTTAAGCATTCACTCTTCTCTAGGGTGATTTGTACCCATTTTTTAAACATTTTATAGATTTTTTTTATCCCATTTCTCACTTATACATACATATTTTTTAATTCATTTTTTATATATCATTAGATTTTATATATATATTTTTTTAATTATAATTCGTAAATGAAAAATTTGTTACTTAAATAAAACTATGATTTAACAAAATAAAATAATAATATTATTATAGAAATATAGTGTTTAAGATAGTTTTTATTTATTTAAAGCACTCTAATTCTCATAAAATTTTTATATTTAACTTAATAAATGTCAAAAATATACCTATTATAGAATAAGGAAAATATATTATTCGATCGAATTATTCGATTAAAATAATTTATATTAATAAATTTCGAAAAATAATCATATATTATTTAATAAAATTTCCTAGTTATTTCTAAATGTTGTTAACGGATGTTTTTATTCGAATAATTCATAATACAAAATTAACTTCCAAAAATTGTTTTATGATGGACGAAGAAAGTGTTTATTCTTATATGTAATTTATAACACATATACAATTATAAATAACTAGTAGCTATCCCGTCAAGAATGACAGGCGAACCAGATATTTCTCCTGAATAATGATGGAGAAATCATAAATTTGACTTTTTGCAAAAACTTTGTTGTTGGTATACTTGTCTTTTACATGATATGAATATTATATTGATTTTTCTACATTTTATATAAATTTACTATATATGTATGCTTCTATATTATCTTACTAATAAAATTTGTACCCATAGTTAAATTTCACAAAATAAATTTAATATGCTATCTTTATTAATTTACGGCAGAGACCTGCAGAGGCACCATTTGCACGGCCCGGCTTTAAATTTTTTAGGCCCAGATCGGATATTTTTTAAAAAAATTTTTTACGGCCCGGCCCGGATTTAAAGATTTAAGGCCCGGCCCGGATTTAAAAATTTCAGCCCGGCTCGGAATTTTTTAAAATTATATTCGACCTGGTATATACAAAAATTCACCTATGAGGTATTTTACCATATTTTTCAGCGAGTATTATCGCTTATTATTTAAAAAATACATGAAAAAAGCTAATATTTTGAGAATATTATATTGAATTTATAAAAATTATAAAACTGTTATTTATAAAAATGGATATTTTGAGCATATACTATATTTTTTGCATTTATAAAAATAAAACTAATATTCATAAAAATGGTAATAATATTTTGAGCATATACTATATTTTATATTGCATTTAAAAAAAATAAAAAAAATTAATTTATAAAAATGGAAAATATTTTGAAAATATAATATATTGTATTTAATTTACTATTTAATTTATAAAATAAAAATAAATCGCTATTTAAAAAAATGCAAATAGTATTTTGAAAATATAATCTAATTGCACAATATTAATATAATTTATTTTATAATTTTTAAATATCTTATATTACATTTATAGGTTGGTTTTTCAGGTGTAAAAAAAATTTATTAATTTTTATGGATTTACCAACAGATTTATGTCATTTTAGATGTGATGTACCATGTTTATAATTATAAGATAATATACTTGAACAATTCTTACATTGTACGTAGCCAATGTTTTTTTTATTTTCATCTATGATGATGTTAAATTTAACCCATATTTCAGATTTTAAATTATTATTTGTATTTCTAAAAGAATAAATATTATTTTTAATTTTATTAATTATATAATTAGTATTTTGTTCCATGATATTCCATTATTTGATTGTTTTGGTAAATATTCTTAAAATTTAGATATGAATTATAAAAAATATATTATTAATACTTGAATATTGGGGCTTATATAAGATATTCCTTTATTTGATTGTTTTGGTAAAATATGTTGTAAAAATTTATGAATTATAAAAAAATATATTAATACTTTGAATAAATTTTCAGGAAATTAATAATTAGATCGATCTGTGATGTGTTAACCATCACCCAATATTATAACCATTAACTCATAATGTAAAAATTTTTATAAAAAATATTAAGGCCCGGCCCGGGTTTAACAATCTTAGCCGGCCCGGCCCGGATATATTTAAAAAAAAATTTTTTAGGCCCGGCCCGAGTATATTTAAAAAATGGCCCAACCTGGGTATAGGGCCGGGCCTGCAGGTCTCTGATTTACAGTTAAATAAAATTTTTGAATTGAATCTAATATTCAACAAATCGAATTGAATAATCATTTTATTATTCGTACGAATACAAATAATGAATTATTAAATTTAAACAAATACGAATAATTTCATTATTCGATTCAGAATTTTGAATCAAATACGATTAATACAATTATTCGATTTGTATTTTTGTAGATCTAGTCAAAAATATCAAATTTTAATATATAAATTGAGCAAAATTAGGTTAATTTTGTCAAATTTCTAAATTAACTCAACAAGTAAACTTTATAACACATATTATTTAATTATCAAAATGTTTATATTTTCAATTGCCTTTGCAATAACATTTATTCTATACTAGTAAAATTATTGAGATTCTAAATCATTATAATAAAAACTATATATGTAACAATTTTCAAATTAATAAATTTCATGGATACAATATAATGATGATCATATACAGCATTAATAATATAAAGAATATATACATTTCAAATGAATTGAAAATTGAAATCCAGAATATTTTATTAAATTTAAAAAAATATTCTTTCATGAGTTTTCTTTTATATTAATGATGATATTTGAAATTAGAATTATTGTTTCTCATCTAATAAATGAACTATGTCATTTTCAAATGTCTAAAATCACTTTAATATAAATGTATATCATTTGTAATATGCTCACAAATGGTTCTTCTTTAGTTCCATATCTTTTTACAATCTTACCTTGACGATTAATTAAAAATTTAGCAAAATTCCATGAAATATCCCTACAAAACAAAATTAATATATGATGACAATCAGGATTGCTTTAATTAACTCATTTTTTTTCAAAAATTTAAATAATGGTATACAATTGTCACCATTTACATCTATTTTTGAGAACATATCAAATTTGACAGGATATTTTGAAACAAATTTTTTAATATCAGCTTCACTACCAGGTTCCTAATGTTTTAGTAAGCATTAGGAGACGATTTTAAAGTTATAGTTTACTTGATTTCCAAATTGATTGCATGGAAACGCTAGTATCCTTAAACCATTCGACTCATACTTTTCATATAAAGCTTCTAATTGTTTATAATTTTTTTCAGTTGAACCTCATTCACAAGCCACATTGACTATCAGAACAACTTTACCCCTGAAATAACAAACAATAAAAAAAAAATTAGTTAAAAAATTACTTGTAGATATCTAGTGAAATCTCTTTTCCATCAATAGTTCTGGCCTTAAAATCATAAATACTATCTGGTGTTTTACAAGCTGAAGTCATTTAAATTATGAATTGAAAAATTTGAATTATGAATTGATAAATTTAAATGATATCTGAATGACAAAATGACTTAGCACTTTATGATAATTTTGCGAATGTCATTTAGCCTATGGAGAATATCAGCTGTTGTAAAATATATTAAACATAAGGAATATAATTTTTATATAATGCATGTTGTTAAGTTAGCCGAAAATTATATTTATTTTATTACTTTTATAATAAATATTTTAAAAGATAAAATTATAATTATTTTACATTATTCGAGCACTTCAATGGAAGATTTTACCAACGTCAGAAGCGGTTTAATTTTTAAAGCATTCACTCTTCTCAAGGGTGATTATATACCTATTTAAATTTTTTTTCTCAATTCTTTTTAATGTTTTTCTTATTTGTTTTTGTGAAAAAATATTTTTTTAATGTGATATTGTTGGTATTTGTATTTAATATTAAAAATTGAAATCGTTTTATTAAAAATTTAATATCATAATAAAAATACTTAAATTATATTATTTCTTATAATCAAATATAATTTTAAACAAAAAAAAATATTATTTGCGTATATGGATATTAGTAATTTAGCTGAGATGAGGTCCTTTGTTTATCCAAAAATATTGAAAGATCTTAATTATGAAGAGATTATGAAGTTGGTAAGAAAGTTTTTAAGCCTATTTCAACATTATTTAGCTCGAGAATTAAATTTATTCGGATAGAAAGAGGGGTTGGTGAATCAGTTGCGGAGTTTGCAGCTCGACTTAAAAAATTGGCTCAAGAATGTAAATTTGAATCTGACCTAGATGGGAGATTGAGGGATCAGATGGTGGTTGGAATCAAAATGAGTGCATTGGAGAAAGATATTTGCACTAGATTTCCAGATGGAATAAATGACTTAGGAGAAATGATGAGTTTTCAACAGGTTTTAAATATGGCTTTGGCAATGGAAAGGGCTGAGGATGAAGTGACAAATATGATGGTAAAAAAAGTCAATAAACCTAAGGAGCAGATAGAGAATAATCAAGAAAATTTTTCAAATCAAAAGTACTCATATAATAATAATAACAAAGAAAAGGGTAATTTTAGTTATTACAATAATAATAATTTTAAGTTTAGAGATAACAATAAATTTAACAATAATGATATGTATAAGTTTAATAAATGCTCAAAATGTGGAAGAACTCATCCCCCTTTCCAATGTTTTGCATCAAGGGTGAAATGTTATAATTGCCAAAAGGTAGGGCATTATGCTAAATATTGTAAGGGACAGAAGTTACATGCTATGCATATAGATGACAATGATTCATCAGATTCAATTAATAATATATCCCAAATTGGTAGAAATAGTGCAAAGATATTTGTTTGGATTAATGGAGTACCTATAGAATTTGACTATGATACGGGGGCACAGGTATCGGTGATTGGGAAACAATATTGGGATGAAATTGGCCGACCCAAACTTGGACCAAAACCTTTATCAGTATATGGTAACCAACCGCTAGATGTGCTGGGTGAAACTATGGTGAGGGTTCGTCTTGGAAAGATAAGCAGATCACTACCGATTGTGGTGACCGGTTCAAATGACATTCCATTATTTGGACTACCATGGATACTGGCATTTAATATGTTTATTCCACGACAAGTGACTATACGTAGTATCACAAATAAAGAGGTTATGACAACCAATAAACAAATTGCTGGCATGACAACAGAATTTATTAGTGTTTTTGATGACAAGCCTGGACGGGTGAATGATATAGAAGTTAGCATACATTTGAGTGAGGCAGCAAGGCCGAAATCATGGCCAGCTTGTAGAGTACCTTTTCCATTACGAAAACCAATTGAAATGGAACTCGATAGATTGGTTAAATCAGGAATATTGAAGGCGATTGATCCAACACAAAAACGATTGACATGGGCCACTCCAACGGTAAACGTACTAAAAACAAATGGAGAAATCAGGATTTGTGCGGATTTTAAGGTGACATTAAACCCATATATTTTGTACGATTATCATATTATACCAACGGTGGATGATCTTTTAACCAAATTAAAAGATGGATTGAAATTTACGGTAATAGATTTGAAAGATGCATATTTACAATTACCAATAAAAGAAAGTTCAAAAAAATACTTAACCATATCGACCCACATTGGTTATTTCCAATATCAATGTATGCCTTTCGGTCTTTCGCGCCGACCATATTTCAAAGATATATGGACAATTTATTACAAGACTGCCAAATGACTGGAGTATATCTTGACGATATTATCATAACGGGGAAAAATGATGTAGAACATTTGAATAACGTAAAAAAAGTACTAATGAAATTAAAACAGGTGGGTATGGAGGCAAAATGGTCCAAAATACGTTTTTTAAATGAATCAGTTTCTTTTTTGGGTTTCGTAATAGACAAATATGGAATACATCCAGCGAAAGAAAAAATAGATGCTATTCGAAGGATACCAACTCCTAATAATATACACCAATTACGATCTTTTTTAGGACTTGTGAATTATCACGAGAGATTTTTGCCACATCTACATGGAATTGCCGCTCCTCTGCATAAATTAACAAGCATTAAATCTTGCTGGGGTTGGTCGGACAAGGAACAAGAGGTATTTGATAAAATAAAACAGCTTTTGTCAACAAATAAAACGCTAATTCCATATTCACCAAACTTGCCAATTATATTGGAATGTGACGCTTCCAACACTGGTTTTGGAGCTGTGTTATGTCATTTAGTGAAAAAAGATATTAGCAGACCAATCGCATTTGCCTCGCGAACACTTCTAGAGTCAGAGAAAAATTATGCACCAATAGAAAAAGAGGCACGAACACTTTTGTTTGGTATGGAAAAATTTCATACATTCATTTTTGGTCGAAAATTTTTATTACGAACAGATCACAAACCTTTGGAAAAATTATTTGGTGATAAACGGGAACTACCAAAAATATCCAATAGTCGATTAACGCGCTGGGCTTGGAAAATGTCCGCATATGATTTTGATATTGAATATGTTCCTGGAAAAGATAATAAAGTAGCTGATACATTATCTAGACTGCCAATAGATGGCATAAAATCAAATAATGATAAAAAAACGCGTTAAAAATTAGAGCTATAAATTTGCACGATATAAATATTAGTCAAGTTGAACTCCAAAAGGAAACAAGGAATGATAGCTTGTTTAAAAAAGTAGTTAAAAATATTGAGCATGGATGGGTGGATTTTGATGCGAAAAAAAATACAGAGTTAGTTTGTTTTTATAATCGTAGAGAGGAATTGTCAGTAGATCATGATGTTATTGAATGGAATGGGAGGTTGGTAATTCCAACCATTTTGAGGAAATCAATTTTAACGATTATACACAGAGGGCATCCAGGAATAAATGCTATGAAATCAATTTTTAGAATGTATTGCTTGTGGCCGAATTGCGATAAAGATATTGAACAATATGTTCGTCAATGTATGCCTTGTCAAAGTAATCGGTCGAATATTATGGAGGTTCCTTTATATTCGTGGAACATATCTAATATACCATGGGAACGAATTCATTTGGATTTCGCGGGGCCTATTGATTCGTATTCATGGTTAGTTGGAGTTGATGCACATACTAAATGGGCTGAGGTTGAGTTAATGAGAGAGACCACGTCCACGACAATGATCAGGGTTTAAGGAAATGGTTCGCACGGTTTGGAACACCTAGACAAATCGTATCAGATAATGGACCTCAATTTATTTCTGGAGAATTTCGAAAATTTTGTTTCGAGAAAAATATTAAATTGATACATACAACACCGTACCATCCAAAAACGAACGGTTTAGCGGAAAGAACGATACGAACCCTCAAGAGTCGATATTTTGCAACTAGGAAAGACATCAGGGAGCCCGAGGAAGCCATGGGAGAAGTTTTGCTAGCATATAGAATGGGTGAGCATCAATCAACTGGACGTTCACCGGCTAAGTTATTATTGGGACGAAATTTAAAAACGGGATTGAATTGGTTACGTCCTAATGTTAGTTATGAAATGGAACGATCGAATATAAGACAAAAAGTAGCGCATGATGAACATAGTCATATGAGAGAATTTGAGATTGCACAACCGGTATGGGTGCATAATGAAATAAATTCAGGTTGGAGAGAAGGAATTATAAAATCCAGAACTGGCAGATATTCTTATTTGGTAGAAAGCAAGGATAGAATGGTACGAAAGCATGCGGATCAACTTCGAAAAAGGGAGGTAGCTAAAGAAATGGAGAAGTCTGGGCCAGAGAAAGATAATGGAGAAAATATGGAGTCAGAGAGAGAAGAGGAAAATATAAAAAATAAAGAGTCGGATATAGTTGAGATTTTAGAAAATGTGGAAGATAACGGAAAACTAGAAACGCGGAAATCACAAAGAGCCAGGAAACCTACAAATCGGCTTATTGAGGAATTGTAAGATCATATGTGTGGGGATATGTTATAAATGAGATTTATATTATATATTATCAATGTTATAAATGTCATATATATATTATCAATGATATAAATGTCATAGATACAAATCAATCATATTAATATATTTCATGAAGTGATTGCCAGTCAAATAAACTTAATTAGTATAGCCTTCGATATATATTCTGAGAGAATGCCTTGAGGAATGCTAAATATTTATATTGAAAGTATATAAATTGTTGCCAATACAGAGCCGTAGCCAGGAATTTTCAGCTGGGGGGGGGGGCAGCTGCTTACTTGAGGGGGTCACTTTTTTAAAAAAATAAAACAAATAATTAAGCATTTATAGAAATATTTTGCTATTTTTATTAAAAATTTATTAATGTAATATGAATATAAAATAATACTATATATACAATTCTTTAAACGAATGATGATATTTTTTTATACGTAATTTTTAGGATATTTTCAATTTTGTGTTTTTTTAACTCCTAAAACTAATAATCCTTTAGCTATTTTATTTTATAATGGTTTCCATTTTTAAGTAATAATGATTCTAATCGGGCCATTTTATCCGATATAAAATAATCAGAGTTAAAGGGGGATAATGTATTAAAACATAATAGAAGATTATAGTCATCTTGAGTATATCTATCTAAAAAACGATCATCACAAAGTAATCTATAATTTAATAATAATTCCTTTTTAAAGAACTCCAATTGAAGTCTTTTCCACAATCAAATTGTAATTTCTCGACTAAATCTTGATAATTTATAGGCGTTTTACGTACCATTGATGATTTGGGGGGAAGGAGATTAAATTTTGTTAAAGGTTTTCAGCTATAATTCTAATCAAATAAAAAATATTATCGCTTCTTTTATTTTTTAATATATTGATAGTGGAATCAATACAATTTTTAGTGTCCACTAGATTAGTACCTACTGAATGTAGATACTTATTTAGTTTAACGCATAAAAAAATACTTTACCAATAGCAAAATATGATGTGAGAGGCTTCTAAATGACCAGTCGACCTCTGGTCTAAAAGTCTCTCAAGAGTATGGCCTGAATATTTACAGGATACCATAAAGCGCCTAAAAAATTATATAACGCATAGGATAAATTAAAAAATTAGAAATGATAATAATATTATTATATTTTGAACACAAAATGCAAAATGTGGTTGTAGCAATGTACATAAGGAACTTTTTTTTTGTAGTAGGGTTTGCACCTCTTCATTTCGGCCAGAAAAAACGTTTACCCCATGGTATGCTGAATTAATATTTAAATGATTAAGTTGCTTTAAAATGTAATTAGTAATGAAGACACTGTAAATTAATAATTCCTATTAAATTTTTTTTAAACTTCTCCAAAAAAAATAGCGAATAATTATACTCAGGTTTTCACAACATTATCATCTTATATCTCATCAGCGTTAAGACAAATAAAAGGTATCTAATATTTATCTGAAATATATGCAAGCACCATATCTGTCATAATAGATATTACTTAGTTTTGAATCTGTGATGTGTATTGGCATGGCATTTTTGTGTATAAATTTCATAATTTATTTAATTCAGGATCTTTTTGGATGGTGTATGATAATATTGCTATAAATAGTCTAGAAGAATAAATTATGTTTTCACCAGTTGCAGCATCCATAATATTTGTTGGACCAATCCCACTAAAAGGTAGCTCCTGCATGCTAAGAAATAGCATCAAATCAAATATTGATTTAAGATAGTAAAGATTATATTATCACTTTTATTTTCAAAAAACTTCAATGTACAGTTATAAAAGTAAAACAAACAATAATGAAAATACTATTTAAAAAAATATTAAAATTATAATTGACATACTATATTTATATTCTATAAAAATAAATTACTATAATATATTTAGGTATGGTCTTAAAACATGATAGAAAGAAATTTACAAACTAGACATGATTTTTGAATAAATATTTAAATTTTTTTTTAAAAATATAAAAATAATATATTATAAAAAATTTTTAAATTTAGGGGCCGGAAAAATTTATGGAAGTCTTTTTTGAGAGCCAAAGATTTTTTCTGGGACCAAAAACTTTTTTTTTTGGGGGGGGGGCTGCCTCTCCCTTGGCTACTGCTCTGTGCCAATATATACTCATTTCTTCATATAAAAAATCGGAATTATTTTAATAAAATTAAGTAATACCATTATATATTTAACTAAATATAACTCAAAAAAAGGAAAAAAGAATAAAAACTAAGTTATGATATTAAAAAAATATTAAATAAAAATTAATATTGCTCAAAAAATAATGTAAATAAGAATTGTTAGAATTGGAAAAGAATTCATAAAAAAAGGAGAAGTTCAAAAATTAAATTGGTAAAAATTTTTGCTAGCTGGTTTACAAATCAGCTAATTTCTCATATTTGTTGTGTTAACATATGATATTAAAAATGAAATGCATAGCTTAAAAAAGACGAAACATAAATCATGGTTTTTATATATCCCTATATTTCAAAATAGTTTCATCAATAGAACACATATATTAAAAAATAATTTAGAAAACAATGAAAATTAATTGGATATTTTAACAATTATTTCGTCGTTATTTTTAATAGAATAAAAGGAGAGTTCGCTGTAATCATTTTCAAGGTCAATGTACACCAGATTAACATCGTTACCATTTTCGTGGCGGATGTCTTTAAGTGTCAAGAGAACATCGCCAAATAGATGAGAGTCAATTTTAAAAGCTCTTTTAATCAAGGATTTGCATTTAGATATTGTCATGTTACCTGGTTTATTTTTAAATATGCAATTTTTAAAAAAATATTAATATTCAAATGAATTACACTTTAATGAAAATTACATTTAAAAAATTAAGGATATGTAATTTAATAATTTTTTTATTATTATAAATATAATCTGAGCAGTATGTGATTTTCAGACTTAAAAAGAATACATATAAATTTAAACGTATTCTAAACTTCATATAAAAATGAATTTATAAAAACCTATAAAAGAGTGTCCTAATTTTCTGAATAGAATGCTCTATTCAGAGGGGGAAAAAATATAAGACGATAGTAGGGTTGGCATAATTTATAAAATTTATTTAAATCGCAATTAAATTCACGATTAAAATCAATGACATTTTTTTGAATAAAAAATCAATTGAATATTTGCATATTAGTTATATAGTTTTTCTTTAATTAAAACAACAATTTTATTATTTCTTATTTCACTATATTTTGTATAAGTTATAATTAATTGCTAAATTTTAAAGTGATTTTATACACTTGAGAGTTGAAATAATTTTGAAAATAATTTCTTAATTTAATAAATCCCTATAAAATTTATCTTATTTATTATTTAATCTTAAAGGGAAATCTCTATAATTATTTCAATTTACCCTAATTTATATAAATGTCAATATTTTGCTTCTAGGAAAATAAATTCATTGTATTAAAATATAGCATATAAATATTGATATTTATTTTAGATAAAGTAGTTTTTAGTCAATCCAATATAGTTTTAACAAATAATTTATTATTAAATATCAGAGAAAAACGGATGTTTAATATAATAAAATAAATGTATATTCAATTAATAAATTTTTTTTCGTGGATTTTTATATTTCTCCAGAACACATAAAATATTTTTATTATTTTATAAAACTTAATCTAAATATTAAAAAAAACAATTTCTATGTTTTTAAATTAAAAATAATCATGATCTTTGCCAACGGATATTATCTTTTGACAAGAATAGATAAAAGTTAAAATAAGAATCATATAAATAATACGCACTGGGTAATCTTTTAACTAAACGTTTATCGTTATACATGAATACTATTTTGATAAGATCATCCGAGATTTTGGAATGATTCAGGTTCGCTACACTAATCATGGAATCAGGAGCACCATATTCTAAGTGTATAGCAATTGGAGAGATTATTTAATAAATAATATTTGAAAGCTATTGTATCAATTTGAAAAAATAATTAAGTTAAACAATTAATTAACTATAACCTTAAGAGTGGTAGAAGTCGTGATAAAGGATCGAATAAAAAATTTATATTTGCAATCAAAACTTTAATAAAACTTTAAATATGTATAAAAAATAATAGTTGTAAATTCTAATCTTTTCTTTCTTTATAGAATAAATTCTCATTGCATATTTAACAATCTGAATAATAAAATAAATAACAATTAATTTACATATCTGGCATTTCTATAAATTATACAATTATCTCATCATCATAATTAAAAATAACTATTAATTTACATGTCTATTTTACAAATATAAAATTTTCTCTTTGCATCATTTAATAATTAAAAGTAACAATTGTTTACATTTTATATTTTATAAAAACAATTTGCGTGTAAAAATTATTCAACGAACTCACAACAACCCTTTCCTTAGCGCTGTTAATAGAGCAAGGCGCTCTACACAGGATTTTCCCGTAACCTCTCTTCTTCATCTTAAACGTGATTACTGATGAATAAAATCTCATTAAATGATTCCACAGGTCAACAAGCTAGCCTCGTCAATTTTATTCATTTGTCCCAGCCCTGCCCTGTTTGTGTGACGATATATTGGCGTATCTTTGGTAATCTCCCCATACATATGTCGTGCTTCTTCCCTGGAGCCGTCTATCTCTGATTTCTTAATAATCTTGTTCCCAATCTAAAGTATGACATCTAAAAATAGAATTTACATGCATATATATATCAGTGAATAAAAACACATTATTGGCAGTTCAAGAAGAAGAGAGGAAAATCCTGCATAGAGCGCCTGGCCGTATTAACAAAGCTAAGGAAGAGGGGTGTTGTGAGTCGTTGATAATTTTTACATGCAAATTGTAATTTTTATATAAAATGATTAATTTTTTTTAAAATTATTAAATGATGCAATGAGCAAATTGTATATTGGTAGAAAAATCAGACATGTAAATTAATAGTTATTTTTAATTATGATGATGCAATGAGAAAATTTTAAATTTGTAGAAAGGCCTGACATGTAAATTAATAGTTATTAATGATTTTATATTCTTATTAGTGTTGTTAAATGGCTTGATTTGAGCTTATTTCCAAATTTCGATCGAACTACATTTTAAAAATTTTTGAAAGCAAATATAATAAGTTTACTTAATTTTTCATTCGATCCATTACCATGACTTTTACTACTTCTAAAGCTGGACAATATTTTTTTCTAAAATATCGCAGTTATCATAATTTTAAATAAATGAATTAAATTTTAAAAAAAATATGACTAATAAACAATACAAAAGATCATAATAATTTTTATAAAAAAATGGCTAAATCATACTTTCAACCAAGCTCGGGTAAGTCGGGTGAAGTGTGCAAAAATCAGATGAGGGGGTATTATCTTTAGCAACGCCGATCTTATGATAATCTTCGGCAAAATGTTTTAGATAATAAATTTCCGCATTTTTCCTGTCCCACAGGTGGAGGGTGCTGCCGTTTAGAATTTTGAGTTTAGGTAGTTTAGCTATAAGGCACCAGTCAATTCGGCTCAACTCCTTACTGTAGGGATCTAAGGTTGAAGAATCGACGTCTGGCTGTTAGTGAAAGATTTTTAATTGGTTTAAAACCCCAAATGTTGAACTGACAATTTTCTTAGTTTCAATTTACTATATTTAATTAAAGTGTAGTTTATATCTCTTAATATATTATTTCCTTTCTCAATATATATGATTTGAGAGTATGTTCCTTTTTAATAATAATCTTTATTAAAATAGATTATATTTGTTATTATAATTTTTGTCCAATCAAAAATACATATTTATTAATAACGAGCTATGTTAAAACTAAATATAATTATCAAATAAATTAAAGATGCTGTGACATGCCACACCTTTATAGGTCAGAAGCATGCTCAGCTTATTGTCATATAAAAAAATATTAAAATTTTATTTTATAAAACTAAAAATTTTTTTTTATAATTACAATTCCTGGTAGGTAACATCTTTACATGGGATTGAAAATTTACAATCGCAACATCCGATCCTGCCACAGCATATAGGTGGGGTTTATCATTGGAGTGTCCAACAATTACTTCTCTTGAAGTTGTAGTATGACAAAGCTCTCAGCGATTTGTTTGGGATACCAAGGGTCTCTACCACTTGAGATAGGGAGGGTTGAACAATTTTATTATCTTGCCTAATCAGTAACATACAATCATATTGACCGCAATATAATATTATAACTTTCAAATTATTTTTCATTTAATTGTAGTGATGCGTGTATAAAGGAAACTTTATTTAAACATACATTTCTCCAAAGAAATGGAGGAACAATATGAATTTCTCCACTGGAAAGCAGTAACCATAGGTACAAGAATATCAATGGCCAAACCTCAAATAAACGATTAGGTCGGGAATTTATAGCTGATATACCGGGATCCACTGTATCTTCTGATATGCAAAGACCCTCAGTATCGCAATTGGATATATGCAAAGACCCGCTATAACTCAAGTTGTAGTCAATATGCAAAAACCACCAGTATCTCAATTGCTATCAGATATGCAGAAAACCTCTGTATTTCAAATGGTAGATGATATGCATAGACCCTTGATATCCCAAACAAATCGCCGAGAGCTTTGTCAAGTAAGACCCACAACTATGAATCAAGAAGAGTGATTGGCGGAGGTAAACCCCACCGACATGCTGTGGGAGGATCTACTGTACTAAAATAAATTTTTTAATAAGTAAGGATATTATCTTACCTATGAATATTTTTTTTAATTTTTAGTTTTTTAAGTAGAATTATAATATTATTTTTATATGACAATACAATAAGTTGGGCAGGCTTCTGGCAGATAAAGGAGTGGCACGCAGCATCTTCGATTCCTAAATGCATTTGATAATTAGATCCAGTAACATAGCCTGTCCTTCAACTAATATTATGTATTTTTGATTAGACAACAATTATAATAATAGATATAATATATATTTTATAAAGATTATTAAACATAATACTTTTTTTTTTGTGATTTTATGAAATTTTTTTTACTACAGAATAAATTATTAATAAAAAGATCATACTCTATCGATCCGAATCAAAACTAATAACAGACATTATTGTTCCCTATAAAATATTTTATTCAAAGTATATGATTGGCATATGACATAATATAAATCTCCGACAGGCATAAATTATCTGATTGTAAAATGATAATTAGGTAAAATTAAATATAATGTAAATCTATCGCATGCCTACCCTTTACAAGCCACGTGATATTGATCTCATAAGCAGATTTTAAAATCGTTCAGCTGTTAAATCGTGTCTGATCGGATCTCACTATAAATGCGGTCTTAACAATAAGTATACAATCGATAATTAAATCAAAATAAAAAATAATATTCGGAAAAATTAAATATTACGTCTAGAGCTATAGGATTGCTGGATATGGTGAGGTTTTCCAAGTTGGGCGCTATTTTGAGCAAATTATTTATACTGATCCAATCCCTTATTTGGCAATCGTGAAGATACAAGGTTCGCAAACATTCAAAATTATATGGAGCTAATGATAAATTATTTTTTAAAAAAAATTATCAAAAATTTAGAAAATTCAAATATTTCAGGGAACTTTTTCCTTCAACTTCTTTTGATTTAAAAAAAGACGTTAATATTTAAATAAGATGTGATATAATGGAGAAAATAATAAAGGAGCAATTTTGTCATCCTACTCCTTCGCCAATTTAATTCCAGCGAAAAATCTTTCAATTCCCTATTAGTTCTAATCTTATATTTTACTTTGGTTCCATCCTTACCCTAATATAATCTGTACACTTTATCTACCCTAAATCACTTTCATCTCTTTCCCACATTTATTCAAAAAAAACCTGATTTATTTTGCCTCTTATATTAATATAGAAATAACTAAAAAAATTAAAAGTAAAAAATAGTCGTCGTCAAGATTTTAGTTGAGGAGGTGAATTATTATTTTGGGTTTTCTTCATCGATTTCATTGAAGGAGGTTTAGGTTACATTTAAAAAAATATGGGTTTTCTCTTCAATTTTCTTTTTATTATAATTTCGTTTTCTGAAAATTTTGAATATTTAAAATGGATAATAAATATAAACCGAAAAAAAAGAAGAAATACCATTTTCTGGTTTATGCAACATTCCATCGATATCGCCGATACACACATGATTCAAATTGAGGGTAAACAAATTGGGAAATATTTTAGCCAGTGGCGAAATATCGTTCTGCCAACTCTTTATTAGTGAATTGCTTTGTATATCTAACACTTTCACACAATTGTTTACCATAAAATTATCGAGTGCAAGATGGGATAGATCATTGTTGCCCAAGTAAAGTTCGTTAAGCGTTGGGAATATCTGTAACAATTTAGCTACCTGTAAATTGATTATGAGAATCCGAATTAATGGTTTTGTTTTATTATACCTGGGACCAGTCATAATTCATTTTATTTGCCACCAGTCTTTTAACATGGGGAAATGTCCTATTAAATCTATCCAAATCTTTTAGTGATAATTGGTTATTGCTTAAATGATATAAAATTTGATGTTTATCATTAGGTCTGAAGTCGGACTAAAAATACTCCCTTTTTTGACCATTGAAAAACAAAACGAGAATATAAAGGCAAAATTTTAAATGAATAGAATTTACTTCATTTTAACATTTAGCTTAAAGTAAAAGTTAAAATTGCAGACAGCGAAGACCAAAACTGGACCGTAGCCCGACATAAAGTAGAAAGACCGGTAATGACATCAGAGGGCAAGATAAGTTTTTTGTAAAATAAGGTGAGCATTTTGGTCAATAGATTATAGCGCACACAATTTGAGCGTTTGTGTTTTGCCATATTTTGTTTTAATAAAAAAACCGTAACGCATCTATTGTTAAAATTGAGGCGAGATATATAATTTTATATTAAAAAAATGGAGTATGTTAGTTTGGATTTGGAACAATGAAAGATCTAGCCTTAAAATAAATATGGCTTCTAGCGCCAAACGGCAATTTGCATGATGTCATTTTGAATTGTATAATTTGTGTTGGCAACGCAGCGTTCGAAACGTTCAATTTATGCGCACTATAAAAAGTAGTCAACATAATAAAGGATATCGTCATTATAAAGAAAATGTTAACCTATTTCGATTTCATAATTTAAAATTTTTATATATTGTCTTGAAGATCGACAGCTTAGAACAGTTTATGGAAATCATTTTGTTAGATCAGTTTCTGGAATTGATTCATGGGAACTTTAAAATGGTGTCTGATTCTTATATTTTATCCGGGTATATTTACTCTGACTAACTGTGAGGGTCAAAACAAAACAAAAAATTTTCTTCTTATATTTAAAAAAATCTGATATAATAATAATGATATTTCAAAACAAAATATTACATTCATTATATATTTATTAATTGTCATACAAAGAAAATTAAAAAAATCTACTCATAAGATAAATTTATAAAACATGCAATTTCTCAAATTGATGCATATATTTTAAAGGTATTCAATGTTAATTTTTCTTTGTTATTAATCAAATTATATTATAACCTGATATTTAATTCTTCCAAAAAAGATAGATCTTCAAAAATGTGAATAATGTCTTTGAAATGCGTAAAGAGATTGATGGATATATCAAGGTTGACAACATTAGGAGCTAGATTACTTAATGATTCATGGTTATCAAGGCAACTTATATATTTATTAGACAATCCAATGATTTTAAGATTTTTGAGATCTCTAAAATAATTATTATAGATATAATAATAAATAATTTCATTTTTTTAAAGTAAAATAATATATTTTGTAATAAAATAATTACCTTAAAAATATATGTTAGAACCCTGCAAATAATTTTTTTTACTGAAACCCAAGCCCGGCTAAATTTAAATTGTTTTTAGGTCCATATGCTCTTTGGAATAATATTGATTTTCCAATGTTAGGATAAAAATATCTTTTATATATATATTTTGTAAAGTTCATGCCATATATTACTTTTGCTTTGTTGTAACATCTTCAAAACCTACTTTTTCAACACATTGGTTATGATTTATATAAATAGATGGACTAGAGAAGGAATCAGAGTATTGATTGATTAGGGCTTCTTTACATGTTTGACCAAAATTAACCTTTTCTTTAATAACTTCATAGGGTAGAAAAGAACCATTTTTAGATTTTCTAATGAATCAAATAAGTATCTATTATGCATTTTAACTTTAACTTTGTTTGAAAATATCGAATATCCTGATAAACCCCATCATGTTTGCCTTTATTTTCATCATCCCATTCAAGACCTATCCATGTACCTTAAAGTAGAAGGCAAACTTTAATTAGAGTGCCAGCCAGATGACCTTATGTCAAGTAAATATTTCATATTAGCTAAATGTCTTTTTTAAAAATTAGATTATTTCTCTTGTAAATCTTCCAAGAAAAGAAAATATTATCAAAAAAATCATGATTTAAAATGTAGTATGTGTTGTTTGCCATTTTCTGGATCATAGAAGTAGCCAGGATTTTCCTAAGATGGGGATTAATAAATAATTTCTGAGGGGGGGGGGGAGGGGGGACTTCATTCTCAGACCCCTCTTTTGGCAGGCCATTAGACTCCTTTTGCCTGGTTTTCTAAACCTTTAATTTTAAAAAAAACTTATTATTTAAATTGTACATAATTGGTTATCAAGAGATGGTATCAAAAGTATGGAATTAGTAACGGCTCAGTTTTAAAAAACGGCTAACGCAATATTTGCCAAAAATATTAAGCAAGTCTAAATTTTCAGTAACGCCATTCGGTACCTTTTTCTAGGAGTAACTAATAATGGTAACGTAAAACTTTACTTTTTTTCTTGAAAAATATGGAAAAAACATATTTTATTATATAATAAAATTGCTTTTATTTATTTTTTAAATTTTATAAATAATTTAAGCCGACTTTTAAATTTATATCAACCACCAAATTTCTGCATATTTATTTTAAATTATTGTTGTTAAATTTTCAATCAAGATTGTTAATCTAATTAATATTGAATCAATTAATGTATATAAATTTATATTCTTATTCATATAATAATTTATTTTATAAAGAATATATTGTCAATTGTAAATTTTCTCAGATGAAGATAAATAAAACGTACATTGGCCCCAATACGAAACATTTTTTATACCAATAAAAAAAACTAAGGGTACAAAGTTTACTCTTTTAAGTGTAAATTGTGTCCAAACTCAAATATTTTAACAATTGTGGAATAAACATGGGCATCCTCCAAACTGTGCAGCTATTTTTAAGGAAAAAATGGTATATTTGTAAACTGGTTATAACAAGATGGAACTCTTTCTATAACTCTGTGAAATTAATATAATTTTACAGGAGAATGGGCACAGATTTGACGAATCTTGTGATAACTCCAAATTACAGAGATTTTCAGATAATGACAGATTGTCATAAATGAATATTGTATGGCTATATATATGAATTAATAGGTTTGGAAACTGTCCCTACATGTTTCCGATTTTATAGAGAGAAGAAAAAATCCATTTGGGAAATCTCACTCCCATGATGACTATTATATAAAAAAAATGGCTTTAAATAATTTCATTTTGTAAGCCAATTATTAAGGCAATTCTGCAAAACAAAGATAAAAGGTAGAGCTGAAGTATTGTCCACAATTTATATTTTTATAATATTTTATTTCAATTGAATATATATTATCAGCAATAATTCACCCGCTATTTAAATCAGATTGGCCCTGATAAAACTAGATATAGTGAAGGAAGGAAGCCTGAACTTATTTCCTGTTTAAGAAAAGATTTTGAAAAAAAGCAGATTTGGATGAGGATCTGAATGAGATTCCTTAGATGTTGAACTGGGCCCTTTTCAAAATAAAGATTATCCTTTAATTTTTAATAAATTCCCCCAATTAAAATCTTTACTTAACCAATATAATACAACACTCCCATCCTTTACGCCAGTTGAATGTGTGTCTAGCCCAGCAAAAGATTTGTTGAACACCTCGAGAATTCTTGTTTATCTAATGAAAATTTCAAAAATAAATAATTACAAAAATATCTTCTTATAATATATTGTTTTTGTACTAATTTATAAAAAATTAATTATTATAAAAAGATATCTTATATTAGAGATCTGCAAAAGTAGGCCCGGCCGGGCCGGGTTCGGGCCTACTTTAAAAAAAAATTCGGGCCGGGTCGGGCCTTAAAAAAATTTTTAATATTGGCACTAATATTTTTTGTAAAATAAAAATATTTAATTTTATTTGAAGAAGCTAGACGCCATATGATGGCATGTATCTTTTATTCTTGGTATAAATATATAATTAAACTTTTTTTTCAAGAAACAAGGCGGCAACATTTTTTATTTGTAAAATATAAATATTTAATTTTATTTATTTAGAAAGTAGACGCCATATGTCATATATATTTTATTATGGGTAAAATAATTTAAATGTTTTTTTATAAAACTTAAATTTTAAATATAATTTAAAAATGAATTTAATTTTTTTAAAAAAACAAATACAAAATGGAACATATATTTGTATGCCCCATTTAGGTAAAAGCAATATATAGGAAAATTTTGAAGACATATTTGATGATAAAAACAAAAAACTTGATTACGTCCAATGTAAAAAATGTAATAGTATATTACAATATAAAAGCACATCTGGAAATTCTCATTTAAGACGTCACAAGTGCGTTAAGAATGACGATTCCTCTATTCCTAAAATAACTAGGTATATTCAAAAGAAAATAGATCTATATTCTTCCTTAACTATTAAAAAGAAACTATGTGATACCTTGATCTATTATTGCGCCAAGGACATGCGTGCCTTTGATTCAATAACTGGAGATGGCTTTATAAAAATGGCTCAAAATTTTATTCAAATTGGCTCCATTTACGGTAATATTGACTGTAGCGAAATTATTCCCCATCCAACTACTTTATCGAGAAATGCTATAGTTATGACGGATCAAATTAGAACAAATTTGGTTAATAAAATAAATGTTCAATTATTTGATAAAAAATGCTCTGCTACAACAGACATGTGGACAGATTCTTTTAAAAAGTTTTCCTATTTAACTGTTTCAATTCATTATATCGAAGGTGAAACCTTATATAAACATGTTTTATTTACGAATAAGTTTAAAGAAGAGAAAAAAACCGCCGCGAACATACATAAGGAAATGCTACAAAATTTTGCTGCAATTGGAATAATTCCAGATCAAGTGAAAAATATAATATTTATATCTGATCAAGGAGCTAATATAATTAAAGCCCTAGAAAAATACACCAGATTAAATTGCAGCGCACATCTATTAAATACTGTTCTTCGAAATACCTTTAAGGAACAATCTTTGAAAATTATCGCTCCTAATATATATCAAACCCTTATTTCTGCTAAAAAATTAACCATGTATTTTAAACATACCGGCATGAATCAATATTTAGACAAAACATTACAACAAGATATCGAAACTAGATGGAATTCAAAATTAAATATGTTGAAATCTATTTATAACCAATATGATGACATCGTCAATTTTTTATCATCCAAGGGAGATATTAATAAAATGGAAAACTTGGAGAAATCTATTTTGAAAAATTTGATTGTTATTTTATATCCTTTTGATAAAGCTACTAAAGAACTAGGAGATATTAATCCTACTTTACATAAAGTACTGCTATGCTTTAATAATATTCTTCACGAGGATTTAAATGATTCATTTTATCAAAACAATGAAATAAAAGAAATAAAAACCAATTTAAAAAATTTTTTATTATCTAAATTTAAAATCAATATTTTGCATAAAATAGCGACATTTTTATGCCCCAAATATAGAAAATTAAGAATGTTATCATCAATGGAAATATTAGAAGTAGAGAATTCAGTCAAAAATATAATTAATTCTGAAGAATATTGTCCTTCAATTGATATTATAGATTTGGATATTCAAGGCGTTTCTCAAATTGTGGAATCGGCTAAAAGATCTAAAGGTACATTTAAAATTGTTCTATTTATATTATTTTTATATATCAGGCAATGAATATGAAAGATGGGAGGACAATGAGGAAGAATATGGAAAAAAAGAAACAGATGAGCTTGAAATTTATAAGAATTTAAATATAAAAGAGAATAATGAAAATATAGATCCAGAAAAAGATATATTAAAATGGTGGAATAAAAATGAAATTAGATTACCAAAGATGACAAAATTGGCTAGAAAAATTCTAGCAATTCCTGCAACGTCCACAACTTCAGAGAGAACTTTTTCAAAGACTGGAAGGTTATTAGACGAAAGAAGAAATAGACTGTCACCAGAAAATGTTGATGCTTTGATATTTTATGATAATTATAAATATGAATCTAATATATAGTTGTGTAATTTAACATTATATTTATTGTTTGGTTTATAGGTATTTTTGATAGTATTTTAAATAAATAATTAAATACTAAATAAATTTTCTGTTTACTAAGATATTTTTTGCAAAAACAAAATCTTAAATATAAAAAATAAACTAAAAGCTAAAAAAAATATAATTATTACTTTAGGATGAATTAAAAAAAAATCGGGTTAGGGCCGGGCTGGCAAAAATTTTGGGTTAGGGCCGGGCCGGCAAAAGTTTCTAAAAAAAAATTTGTGTTCGGGCTGGGCCGGGAAAAATTTTTTAAAAAAAATTTCGGGTCGGGTCGGGCCTAAAAAATTAGACCCGTGCAGATCACTATCTTATATATTCTTTTTTGCATTTTTTTTTATTTGTATTATATATATAGGGAAAAAATTTTTTTTTGTATATTTTAATTTTTTAAGTAATGATTAATAAGTAACCTATTACATTTTGAATAGCCAGTAATGCAAGTTTCTTTTTCCAAAGGAAATGGATAAATATTCCTTTATGAGTAATTCTATCATTTTTGAAGCAATGTTTATAGGCACTCCTTTGGACATTTAGAAGCTTGCATAATTTTTTTTTGACTAAAATAGTGGATTAGCCATTTTTAAAAACTAAGCTGTTTAGAACACTATCTTGAACTAAATAAATTGTACTTTTATTAAAAATAATGTTATTCACTTTATAAAAAGTAAATTTTATATATTATATTATTTAGTAATTCCATGAACACATTAATATTGATTATATAAAATTGCTAAAATAGCATTTGGCTTATATTTCATTTCTTAAATAATATTTTTATCTTACACTTTTTTTATAATGCTTTTTTCCAAAAAATATAAATTATAGTCATTAATTTTAGTTTAAAAAATGATTAACTTTTATATTCTTTCTTTCAAATTGTTTGATTTATGCATATATTTGAAGGAGGGGGGGGGCAAGGGGGAGGGGCCAGGGCTGATGAGGATATTATTTTATTGTTTAAAATGATATTCACAAAAAGTAACAATCTTTGAAGAGGGGGGGGGGGTATTTTGCTTGTTATGCCAATGTTCTTGATGTATGTTTTACAAGAAAATAATGCAGTCATGAAGTATTAAAATTATTAGGACTGAGGTGAAAAAAAATCAAAAATTTTAATTAAAATAATAGCATTATTCTAATGAAATTTTAACAAGGGACACAAAATTCAATAAAATATAATGTATTAAACTAAAAATATACATATTGCAATGATTATATAAATCGTTGGGCCAAACTTCTAAAATTGGAGTTTCCAATAAATTTAAGAAAAAAATTTATAAAATTTTGTCACAACAAAAATGTTTGATCAATTTTATAACCTTAAATATTTTATTATGAATACAGCTGTTGACAAGCTGTCTTTTAATACAATTTAACTAATATTTGCCCTTAGAATTAGCTGTTGTTTAAATTCAGTTACTTATAGGATGGGCCTATGTCACAGCCAAGTGTTTGGCCTGCCTTATATAAATATATTTATATAAAATGTCTCCTTTTTCTATTGAGCAGGAGATAAGTCTAACTTAAATTATACTTTTGTTTTAACCTTTCTTGTTTAACAATGGTCCAACGTATCGAATTGTACCTATATTTCCATCTAAAAGTATCTTTAACCCATTTTTATATTTTTGAAGATTTAAATCGCATAGCATTTAAAATTATGAAAATTACAAAATTGTTCCCCATATGCTAAATAATGACCGATGTTCTATAACTAATTGTAAAATATATCAATTTATAAAGAACCAGAGCGAATATTTATATTATACTATTAAAATGTAAACATGTCTTAAAATAAATTTAATTAATCAAAAGCGCTTCACCGTTACATCCTTTTAACTTTTTCCCTTATTAAGAAAAAGTAGGATGTAACTGGATGTCTAGGCCTTTATGGCTTTGACATCCCTAAGGCTTTATTAACTAATCAAAATTCAGAATATTACAAATATAAAAGAAAACAATAATGAGTATAAACAAGTATTATAAGGTATTTATATAAATAAATATTGCAAGGATGATTCGTTCTATTTGTTTATTATTGTTTGTGAACTATATTTGCTTTTCTCTAATTTCAGAATATCATACTTAAGCAATTTCAAGTTGACATCCTTATTAATCAATTTAAATAATAATTACAATTAAATCTTTTTTAAATCTTAGACCCTTAAATTAGTTTTTACAACAGCCGTAAATATCATTCATTCATTTAATTTTGAAAGCATGCAGCAGCAATATTATGGTTATCTTTTATTTTTGATACCTTTAATAGCAGTGTTTGTAAGTTATTCCCTACACGAAATTGAAGAAGGTATACTATGTTTCATAATATATTATATATTATAATGTTTAGGTCATATGTCTGTTTATTACAGAGTGAGATGCTTACTTATTTATTAATTTAAATCATTTTATAGGGAGGGGCCTTGTTGTCATCAACGAATGGTCCAGGATACCATCTTATGGTTCCGTTTCTAACATCATACAAAACTGTTCAAGTTAGCTATAACTAAATATTGGTATATATTTAAAATAAAGGTAACACTACAAACTGATGAGGTGAAAAATGTTCCATGTGGCACAAGGTTTTATAATTATAATACATAAATAATTAATGCATTTACTATTTTAGTGGTGGGGTTATGATTTATTTTGATAGAATTGAAGTTGTCAATATTTTAAATCCCTCCAGTGGTTAGTCAATTTGATTATTATATTTTCAATATTTTATTTATTTTTGAAAAAAGTACATGCTATAGTTAAAAACTACACTGCTGATTATGACAAAACTCTAATATTTCACAAAGTGCATCATGAACTCAATCAGTTTTGTAGTGTTCATACTCTTCAAGAAGTTTACATAGATCTATTTGGTAAATATTATTAGGGGGATTTATTAATATGTCATAATAAAATTAAATTGATATTGTTATATATTTTATGTAATATATAATTCAACCCCATATCAGACCCATTTTTTAAGGCCTGGTCCAAAAATGATATTTGTATTTTTTCTAGGTCCAAGTCTGACACTATGCAATCTTTTTCTTCTTCCCAGGGCATCCCAAAAATCAAAGATGTTTATTCCTATCCACCTAAGCCTGTTTAATTTATGATATAATATTATATGAAAACTTTACAAAATAAATTTTAAAAAATGGAAACAACTTTAATAAGTTATATACTTTAAAATATAAAGTTTCACAAAGAAAAATAGCACATATTTTGTAAGGCAAGGCCTGGCAGGCTTCAAATAAAATATTGGCCTTGCCCATGACCTTAAAATTTATTATTATATCCTTCCTATTTTTCCTTTTCTGTCTGATTGAATATTATAATTATAAAATGAATTTTAAAAAATTTTTAATAAAAGTTTTAAAAAATATCATAGATGGGAAATATCTCCTGTTTAAAATATAAATATTTTATAACTTGTATAGTAGATTGAAATGATTAAAAATATATTTAATTATAATATTTTGATGGCTTCAGATGAATTAGCTTATGCTAATAGCCAAAATACAATTTTAAAATGGAAGTTTTAAAAATGTATCATGTCCCTCAAAGGGTTAAACTCTTTTAAAATTTTAAGTCAGGGCTAGATATAGATTTATTTTTGCTACCAGACTTCAGATAGATAGGCTTGGCCTATGATATTTATATTTATAGGCCTTTAAAATACACCTTGTTGATATATAAAATATGCCAATTATGATGAAAATTATAATGAAAAGTATATCATTATTTATTCTTCAGTATATTATTTTTAATTACCATCTGATATAATGAAAGTATGTATTTCTTTTAAAAAATTTTCTATTATATTAGTTTAAACCTTTAATAATTTTGTTTATAATCTAGGTTAACAATTTTATTTGGGCAATCATATTTTCATGGGTATATTTTCGAAACTTAAAATATTTTCAAAAAAAAAATCTTTTTTAGGATCTATAAATATGCTGAATATTTTTTTACACAGAATAATTTTTTAAGGGAATTTTTGGGGAATATTTTCCAAAAATTTTTGTTCTAATATATAAAACGAGAATAACTTTTGAATAAAAGAAAATATATAAAAGTTTATTGAAACTATTATTTTATAGATAAAATTGATGAAGATTTGAGAAGTGCTCTTCAAAAGGATCTTAATAATATGGCTCCTGGGCTCACTGTTACCTCTGTGAGAGTTACTAAACCTAAGATACCAGAATCAATCAGAAAAAATTATGAATTAATGTAAGATTTCTTTAAAAATTAGAAGGTATTATGTTAAAAAAATTAAATTTTAGGGAAGCAGAGAAAACCAAATTGCTGATATCGATACAAAAGCAGAAGGTGGTTGAAAAAGAAGCGGAAACAGACAGGAAAAGAGCTATCATAGGTTAAACAAAATTAAAATTATTTTTATATGTCATAGGGTTATAGGAATATGGCACCTAGGGGCACTCGGAATCTCAATTTTAAATCATCTACAGAAGGTGATTTAATTTTGAAAGATCTTATATGATCCGATATGTATTTACACTAGTGTTAAATGCCTTATATGATCTGATTTTTAAAGATGGTTAACTCAGTATTTTAAACCAGAAAAATATTGTCTATGCCTAGAGATTTCACTAAATGATATCCAAATCTTTGTGCTATTGAACAAAATCTTTAGGCTTGTCTAAAATTTTTCAGGATAAAATATTGAGTTAACTATTTTAATATATAGGCTTAATTCAAGTGGTTTAACAACTTAAACTGGTTATTTGGAAGATGACATACATATATTAGATCTGCTGACTGAGGTATCATTTTAAAATTTGGTCCTGCCTAAATATTAAAAAAAATACTTTTTTCTGACCTGATTTATTTTTTTTGTTAAATTAATATTTTTAAGTTTGTCTTGACTTGTATATATTTTGTAGACTATATTAGCTTTTAATTCAACTATTTTAAGAGTCTTGTTCCAGTTTGGGCTTGCACACTGCTGAAAATATATAAGTAGAATAGTGCCGCCACTAATGTTTAAAAATGATATTTATTTAACATTTTGTTGGTCTGGAGAACTCTACTTGCAAAATTGTTAAATGGGATAAACGATTCTAAGGTTTAGATTCAAATATAAGAATAGCTTATAGATTGGTATAAATAAAAAATTGAGAGGTGATTTTCAATACTTTCTAAATGATAGCTTGAAAAATTTTGCAAAATATTTTTGTGAAAATTTATTTGACAAGATTAAAATGCAAGTGGAGCAAAATAAACACTTTATTTTTTTTGCTTTAAAATGTTCCATTTCAATTATATTTATGAGAATTTATTAAATAAAAGTAAAACAAACAGGTTACTATTGTAAAATCATCAAATTATATAACATAGTCACACAATAGAAATATAATTATAACTTTTTTTCCATACATATTTTATGGTAATTTTTGTTTATAAAATTTAAAAAAGGTGCACAATGGGTGATTATAAAATATAATAATATCATATATAATGCATATATAGCAAATCATACTAAAATAGTAGTGTTGTAAACGAAACGAAGTTCGTTTTTTTGAAAAAAGGTGATGAACGGCGTTCCTTTTTTTTTGACGAACTTTGAACGTGAACGCGTTCCTTTTCTTTGATGAACGCGTTCAATTTTACGTTCGTTCAATTTTAAAAACACTTTTTATTTTTATATATTTGAAAAATTAATATTAATCCGCATTTTTTAACAAAAAAGTCTTATATTTTTATTTATTTGAAAAATTAATATTTAATCCAATTTTTTAACAAAAAAGTCTTATATTTTTTAATCAGCTGTTTTTACTTTTTCCTTTTTCATATTGCAATTAACGTACTATAGTGCTACTGCTAGAGAAGATAAGATTAAAGTTTATTAATTTGAATATTTTATATTTTAATTTAATAGATTAGCATTTGCATGGATATAAATATTTCATAATCAGATTCTGAAAATCAAAATTCAATATTAGATGAATTAGAATTACCATGGCCCAAATATCAAAAATATTTCGCTGTTTTAAAATCAATTCCGAGATATCCTTTTTATTTGACGAGGAAGAAGAGGGCAGATTGGAGGATGATAACATAGCTCAATTTTTTGAAACAATGGATAAAACATTAAATTTTTTTAATAAATTCCCCCTTTTAAAAGAATTGTTTATTAAGTATAACACCGCAATCCCTTCATCCGCCCCTGTTGAGCGAGTTTTTAGTATAGCTAACTCTGTATTAACTGACAAGCGTTCATGCCTATCAGATGAAAATTTTGAAAAGCAATTATTATTAAAAATTAATAAGAAAATTTTTTTATAAATTTATTTTTTTATCGTTCTATTATATTGTATTTATAATTATATTATCAAAATAAAACTATTATTTTTTATCATGGCTAATATATTGTGTTGAAAAATATAAGGCATTTATTTATATTAAATTAAATTTAAAAAAAAATTTATCATAAAATTTTGAACGTATGAACGCGTTCCTTCTTTTGAATTTGAACGTGAACGCGTTCGATTTTTTTAAAAATGTTTACAGCACTATAAAATAGCCTAAAATTGACTGTGCTTGGCCAAAAATTAATATTAAATCTAGTTTTGTGAAAATTATTTTATTAATATCCACTCCCAACCTCTTAAAAATGTCAAGTGAAAGCACTCCTTAGATCAACGATTCATAGGTGCAGATTTAATATTTTTAGAGTGCGTTTTCTAAACCTACAGCATATGGCTAACTCTTAAAAAGAAATTTTTATAATTTGCTGGACAATTTGTTTAAAAACTTTTGCCTTTCATATTTTTAAATGGACTAGTTCATTAATATTTAGCGGTTATAAATTGTTGAGGTTGAATTTTTTTTTCTTCTTTCATGTTATATATTTTTTTATATCTCTTATGGAACACATTTTTTTCTAGAGGCTGAAAAGATTTCTCAGGTAGCCCAAATAACTCAAGATCAAAGGATAATGGAGAAGGAGTCTCTTAAGAAGATGTCTCAGATAGATGGTAAATATAGAATGGTTGAGATATAAATCGAAAAAAATTAGAAATGATTAAATGAAATATTAATATTAATAAAAGAGAATAAAATACCTTATATATTAAAATTAAAGATGAAGCGACATTAGCTCGAAAAAGGTCTCAAGCTGATTCCGCTTATTACGAAGCCCTGAAAAACGTTGAATCTAACAAAGTAAGTGTAATAATTTTAATATCATAAAATATTCATATCAAATCCGAACAAAAAAAATATATATCTACCTATTATAATCGATCACGGTTTTAAGAAATAGTCAAATATTTATATTGTTTTGGGAAGGGCACAGGTAATTCATAGTTAACTTTGGCTTTCCAACTCAATTTGTTTTTTGATGTTTTAAAAAATACCCTTTAGTCCTGAGAGAAAGTTTTTTACGATATAGGGAAACAGGATATCGGAGGATAATTATACATTTAATTGAAACATGTATTCAGGCCAGTACTCAAGAATTTTCTATGGGAGGGGGAAAAATTTTTTTTTGAAATATCAAAAAATTTATTGCCACTTAATCATACAAAATTTATTATAACTAATCATTTTTAAAAAATCTCTAACACAAATAATAAAATCTTAGAAAATACAGAATATCAAAGAGCGAATATAAATTATGCGTTAATATTGTTAAATAAATTATATATAAACCGATAAGTAAATCATAATCATTCAGATATCTTAGAATTGGACATTATGTGATGATCTAAAATAGTTAACTAAAATATCATTTATAAATGGAAATTTAATCTTCCTTGAATGCTGCTTATATATTGGGTCTCTCATATTAAAGGACGCATCTACTAGCAGTGAATTTAATGAAGTATATGAAATAACATAAGAAAGTCTATTACAAGTTATTGATGATTAAAATATTTCAAATGATATCATAAATAGGAGTTAAAGCAGCATGTTTAATAGCAAACTGTATGGAAAGCAGTAACTACCATAAGAAACAATCAGATTCCGGGTTCAAGTTAGTGAAATGAGCTTTTCTCACCATGCTCATTAAGAGAAGTGGCTTTTTTAAAAATAATTTCTAGTTCTACTTCTTCCAAAAAAAATTGGTCTATTTGGGTTAATATTCTTACTAAAATAAAATCGATTGAAGATCTCGACTTGATTAAAAATATTAAGGAAAATGATAATATTGAATATGAATCAGAACAAGACTCTGCCACGGAGAGCGAAATATTAGTTATTGAATGTCATAAATAAGATTATAAAATTAATATAGATTCATTTTAATATTTTACACAAAATATTAATATTGTTTAAAAAAACACTTATTTGAATTTGACCGGTCAAAGTCAATTGACCGAATCGTATTTGACCTGTAAAATACACAACCCTGCTTCTTTGAGATTGGGGCAAATTTTCAATAAATTACTCAGTATTGGGGATCAAATATCCCCAACTTCATTTATATACTCGTCATTCGCAGTTTTTTATTTTATGCATGTTAAAATTTTGATAAAAATTTTACTTATTCAAACCAATATTTAAATTTTTTTAAAAATAGAGTTATATTTTAAGAGAAATTAATTTTAGACCCATTTTCTGATAAGATTTTATTATGCCTTTTGCTTGGTTGATTTGGTTAAGCGATCTATTATTCCTTTATCAATTTACCAGAGTGTAAATTAAGCTTGCAGTGGGTATTGATTATCTATTCCAAGACAAAAGAGGATTGGTCCAAACGGGTCATCGTTGGATGTCTTCTGATGATGAAATCAGTTTATCTCCAAATAATGGTGTGTTGTTCTGAAATAGCAGTCTTGTAGAATTTATGAAAATTTAGGATAATAAGAGTTGACAAACTACAAGAATGGCACTGCTTCCTAGGGTGTGAATATATTGGTATAGTATATTTATAAAAATGTAATCACAGGGATTGATATCTACGTACAGTCGGTCCTTGTAAAGGCCAGCTTTACAACCGCTTAACGTTAATTGTTGGAGCTTGACAAAAGATATCAATCACCAATGTAACTGTTATATAGATGATAGAATAATAGGGGACACCACTGACCAAGTAAACCAGATCTAATAGAATTTTATGAGTATGAGAACATATGTCTAAAAATAAATTCTCTTAAGAATGAGTACTGTCTCATAAGCAGCAATGTTCAAAATTATTTTAGGTCAACAATAATGAAAAAGAGGGTTTTACATATCTAGGGTCTCCTTATAGGCATGAAGACTCGTTTTCTAAAAAAATTTTGGACAATTCAGGACGGCACACCAGGCATTTTTTATATTAAAGTATCTAGTACCCAAAATTATCCATACCACCCTCTTACGATCGATACATCATATTTTTCAATATCCTGCAGTTCCGCGAACATGAAATAAAAACTGCCAACCAAAGTGGGTTGAATTGTATATATCCTCACCTTCCTTACTCTCGGTCAATCTTCGCATTTATTATGTGACCAACTCATCAAAAAGCTAGTACATCCAGATCCTCTATTCATCAGGTTATTAACCTTAGAAAGTCTTTCCTAGTCTCTCTTCCCCATTGCAAATGAACTGGGATTTACCCTTGTTGGCAACTTAATTGAATTTAATAAATTGAGAAGCCAACCTTTTGAAGATTATCTTTTCAACTTCTGGAAACTCTTATGAATTCCTTGAAGCAATCCCTTCAAGTAATCTCGACTTATTACTTACAAACGATGAGCTACATTATGCCATTCGACTCATACTTAACTGTTATATTGGTAATACCATACTCATGTGCACCTTCAAACCCCCGTTGACTCTAAAGGTCGCCATTTCCATCATTGCAAGGTGGAGGCAGTTTGTTAAGACATACCAAATGCAATGATATTATATGTCGCGCTTTGAAATCTGCTCGAATTCACTTCTACTTTAACTGACTGGACTTTGCAATATAGGTGGTAAACGTCATGAGTCATCTAATATTTCATGGAAATGTGGTTAGTTCCTAAACTGTGTGTAGATCCACTTGCACCGCTATTGCCAACTTAGGACAGAGCAAATCGACAAAATATTCTTCTGCTTTGCCTTCCAACCATTTATTTACCAATGATTGCTACATGTTAAGCTCTTTTTTATCATATCCTAGCCTTCTTCAAGAATCTAGGGCATCACATTACATCTAACACTGAAAATCCAAACTAAGATTTTCCTTCGACAAAAAGTCGCAATTAGTATAATCCAAACTAACTTTATTAGCTTCATATTCTTCATTGATGGATAGATGAAAGCCAATTTTACATCTCACCATCTTAAAACTATTAAATAACCTTATATTAATCAAATTCATTTTAATTTTACAAATTATATATTATAACGAATATTCTAATAAAATATTCCCAGCATAATTTAATATTTAACACATTAACTATATTATATTGTGATTTGTATATTTTATGTCTAATCTTCAATTAAATCTATTTTTGGTCTTTTCAAATTTTCTAAAAGCTTTCATAAAAATTTTTAAAACACCTTTTTAGTATTATATTTATATATATTAATGAATATATTTTTTTAATTGGTCATTGGTTTCTTTATTTGAATAGTAGCTAATATAATATATTATAAATAGATAATGGCGTATAATTATTTTTTCTAAGATAAAATTAACAGGTGAAAAATAGTATTAAGAAGAAAGGATAAGAAATTTAAAAAGAGGTTAGGGCCGGGTTCGGGCCAGGCATGGCAGATTATTTGAGGGAAGAGATGGTTATAACGAATAATGGCGGTAGCAAGTCTATGTCATAAGAAATTAGGCTGATAGGTCTTGTCACGAATCCGGCTCTCCAAATCTTGAAAAAAGAATTTGAAATCTTATTTTTTTAAGTTGATCATATGCCAAATATAATTATAAATTATATATATATTTATTTTAAACTTTAGCTCTTGTACTCACCTCAATTTCTCCAGCTCAAATTGTACGAGGCTCTTACCAGTAATGTCAAGATGTACTTTGGACCTAATATTCCTCACTTCATTGCAGAAAATATGAACCCGCTCAATTTTACTAACCAATTCAAAACACTTTGATAGAGAATTGATCATTTAAAATTATATATATATTTTTAAACCTTTCTTTCTCGAAAATCAAAGAAAGATTTTTGAAAATTTGTCATACAATATCAAAGATAAATGTACATGACTGTGATATTAAATATATAAATATTTTTAAAATTATCTACCATAATGTTTTAGTATAAACCAGAGACTTACAAGTTGCATAGACTACCTAACACATTAATTTTCCTTATAAATTTAGCCATAAAAATTCATAATTTAAGATAATATATAATCATTAGGGATTTTGAACTGGGGTTTTACAATCGGATGCCCTTCCTAACATCAACACCCTTAGGTGACTTTTCACCTCGTCGAGGAGACACTGATCATATTCTAAATCCAGACCACAGGGAACCTTTTAAACCTATCCCCCCTCCCTTCCATGTTGTGACTGAAGATAGGAAGTCAGTATAAATTATTTAAATTTTTATTTATTTTCTTTCTATAAGATAGAACATATAATTTATAATGAATGTTCCTATTATTTCATATTTTAATATGATTTATTTGTCAGATTTATCCAATCATATAAATTTGACTTATATCTTTTAGTTTTTATAATTGTCTATAAAAAATTTGCGCATGAAGCAAGAACCCTATTAATTAGCAATCAATCTCATTGTATATTGAACAAATTTTAGAGCTATGGAGCAGAGTGAAACAGTCACAAGCATATGTTTTACTAACTATGCAGTTCAGTTAAACTCTAATAAAAACCAAAGAATCTTAAATTGTTGCTAGGCAAAAAAGACAATTAAATTTTTAAAAAATACATTAATATTCGAAATCAAGATTATATTTAAATATTAGTTGATAATTAAGTAAAAATTTTATTATTGCATTTTTTAAATACCGTTTTATAAGTAAAATATGAAATACATTTCGCTATATTTTTCCGCAATTTAAAAAATTCTCATAATATAAAGTCTTCCGAAGTTTTATAATTATAAAATTTAATTTCATAAATGTCTAAAATAACAGAGTTTAATATAAAAATTTGAGTGATATAACAATTTTAAAATATGACTAGTCTGTTCCAAAAATCTTTGCAAGCAGCGTTTACATCACAGAAAATTGTGCAAATTTCTCAAATATATCCTTGTTTTTATGTCCTCACATTTTACTATAGCAACCCCATGATATTAATAAACAAATCTTAAAATGAGACCATATATAATCTCCCAACCAATTTTTAATTAAAACTCACTTATCAAGTCTAGAAAGCCAAAAATGTAGATAGAGGAAGAAAATAAGGAAATTTTTACCAGTTTCCAAATAGTGACCGACGTGACACAATTTATATAAAGAAGAATAATTTGATATACACTTTGATACAACCTTTAATTTAATAAACATTTTTTTTTGAGACATATATCAAATTTATGAAATCTTAAATTCTTTTGTTTTCTTCAGTGGCCATATTTTTAAAATAAATTTAGACATGGCAATCAATTTAATTTTGAAGAAAACTTCTAGCTGCAATGTATATTTTTTTTAATCAAAAGTTGTTTTCTAAATTCAAACAAAGGAGTCTCTAAAATGGTTGATAAATAAAATTCGTGCGGTATTTTTAAATATTAAAAGCACAAAATAAATCACTTACGAATAATGGACGATATTTTATAATCAGATATTGCGAAATATACTATTTATTATATGCAATTCAGGCTTCATTTAATTTACGGATAAAAAAATATAATATTTTTATAAATAAAAATATTGGTTGTTTATAACATATCCTGTTTCTATAATTTTGTAATCTGAAATAAAATATGACATAAGGCAAGTTTGTATCGACATAGATATAATTGTGCACACATACATTCGTAGAGGAGTGAATGAATGCATAATTAAAACATCAAAAGAAGGGAAGGTTCTTTAAAATGTATAAAATTTAAATGACCATTTCCTGTTTTAATGAGGTGGGGGGAGGGGGGGGGCGAATTTATTTTTATAACGATTTATGGATCTCACTCTCCGCTAAATCAATGGTATTGCATTTTGTACAGTTATCAATTAACTTAGTCTGATTGTAATCGTCATGAGTACCATGAGGGTTGAGGCAAGCTAAATATTCCAATCTCGTCAATGATTTGAAAGACTTTAGGGATCCGACGCGATTTTCGATACGCCTGTATTCTTGGAAAAGAGGATTTTTGAAACTAAACTTGTTATCTCTCCAATCAAATGGTCTGAAACGCTGGAAACCTTTGAGTAAATGATAGGTATTGCGACCAGTCATATCTACATCATTTTCGTTATTGCAATTATGATAAACCTTGTAAGGTAGAGTGTCATCTTCAGTATAGGAAGAAGAACAGGAAGGATTAGTAAGCACTAGATTATCAAAGTTTCCTTCCCTACTTTCGATTGCATCTGAAAAAATTAGAAATCCGCTAAGATCATTATTATTCGGAATGATTTGATAGTTATGAGAAATTTTAGCGATGTTATTTGTATCAAATTTCGGGGTCTCATTACTCCTGGCAGAAATGGGCGAGAACAATGAATCTATGGAGATCGACTTCGAATGCTCAAAGCTTAGGGAAATTTCAAAATATAAGTGTAATTATTAAATTAAATATGATAAAAATAAAATTATAGTTGGGTGTGTTAACAAAAATGTATTTGATTTAAATCAATTCGAGTTCAATTATATTTTAAATAAATCAAATCTAATACATTTTTAAAGTTTATTCCAACAATTTTTTTTGTTTATTTCAATTATGTAATTAAAAGAAAATCAAGTTGATAAAATCGATTTTTTTGAAATTAGAAAAATATTAAATACACCCAGAGGTATTTTTAATTGTACTAGAACCTCCAACAACGCGAGGGCCGTTAATAATTGCACAATATTATGATCTACCATTATTAATCTAATTGTTTTTCAAAGAAAAACAATAACTTGAATTTAAATACAACTTTAAAAAAATTCCATTATGTAAATTTAATTTATAATTAAATATTTTTTAAAATATTATCCCTATGATTTTAGACCTTTTTTTTAAATGAAGGTTAGGACAGCGACAAAATTAATTTCAGAATTATTTCCAAGCATCTAGTATAAATTTGATTATCTTCACTTATCATTATAATTTCTTAAATATTTGATTATTAATATTTATATCTCTCCCCGGATATAAACAAGTATCAAAATACTGTTGATTTGAGATTGGAGTTTACTGAATCAAACAAAAGCATTTATTTATCTTTAATCAGATTATTGAATGGTTAAAACCAATATTTTCCCCAAGAATTCAAAAGTCTCTTACAAAGTCCAAGTTATTATTAATTGTTTTAATAATTTATAAAAAAATAATAAACCTTGAAGTTGATGGCGATGTATTTATATAGCCTTCATGGTCTATATTAGAGAATGAGGGAGAGAAGGAAGGGACAGATGTATCCTCGGGGATCAAAATATTTGCAATATTCTTATTAAAGTTTCCATATTTTTTATCCTGGAATTTATAATTATCCGCGAGATCGTAAAATTCCTTTCCCATATCCTGGTTGTAATAGACAAGGTGATTGTTATTGTTATTTAAATTTTGAGCATCTATAAATAGATATTGAAGAAATATAATTTAAAAAAAAGGAAAATTATTAAATTTCTTTCTCTGAATCCTTCCAAAATAAACTTGAATGCACCTTTAAAGTTAGAACATGGCATGAAACAACAAATATATTTATCCGAGATCGGCAAAGGTACCATTTGACGGCACGCCTGGTCTTTTCCAACTTGGAATTTCTTTTTCGGCCAGGCCCGGATTTTATATTTTCAGCTCGGCCCGGATTTTTCAAATTAAATTATATTTATTTTTAAGTTTTGATTTAAAATTTTTGGTTTTAAAAGCCCGGCCTGGATATATTGTAAAAATAGTTTTTAAGCCCGACCCAATTATTTAAAAAATATTTTTTAGGCCCAGTCCGGGAATATCCAAAAAAAATTAAAATACGGGCCTATCCCGTGTACCCAGGCCAGGCCTGTTGATCTCTGATGTCTATATAAACAAATATATTTAAATGTAAACAAAATAATTTAATATGTATGATTTTGTTTTACAATAATTTCCCTCCTTCACGATAGGATCATTTTGTTGCGGTTCTAAAACATTTACCGAGGGTTCGACACGTTCTAATCCAATCATTCGGCCACCTTGTTGTGAGGGTACGGTGATTCGTCGCCTAGGAGTCTGAATCAGCTGTTCATTTTGCTGTTGAGATCTGAGAACGCTAACAAGTGTTAATTTCCGAGCTGGTTTAAGGAATTCCTTAAAACCTTTTCTGTATAAGGAATATATAAGCGCAAAAGGAAAAATATTATAAAACATATCCTTAATTAGACTGTCAGTAATCAAAAAGTTAATAATATGCGAAAACAGGTCCTGTTTTTGAACTTAAGTTTAGAAATTTCAAGTAAATTATATATCTTTTTTCTAAATCTAAAATACGAAAACCAATTAAAGAATTTCTTTCTTTGTATGTGAAAAAGAAAAAGGATAGTAAATGTTTTAAAGAATCGAACACAGAGTAATAAATATTACCTATTCTTATTAATCTCGTTTTTTTGAGTTTTAGCGGGGACGTTCTCACTTGCCCTACCTAGTGAATCATCATATTCCGGACCGCTTATAATTTTTGCCTCCGAGTCTAACTCCTCTTCTTTATTGAAGTAATCCTTATCCTTGGTACTTGGAGCGTTATTATTATTTCCATTGGCGATTTTCTCAGGAAATATGTCAGCTTTCTTAGATAATGCTGCATTTACATCTTTGCTATAGCTATGTGCTTGGGAATATTTGGAGGGGGCAATTGCTATATGTTTTACCTGGGGATGGCTATAAAAATAAAGAATGATTGGTTATAATACATAGTTATATTTTGATGGGTTCATATTTTTAGTTTGCTCTTTAGGCTTAGTTTAGTTATCGTTTTCTTGTTTATAGTTATCATAACCTTTATATTTTAGGCCAAGGTTAATTAATGTGTAACATGATATCGAATTGTTACCATTATAGTGATCTTATTTTCTTTTAAATAACAAACACTTTAAGAAATAAAATATTGATTGCTATTTATTTATCATATAAACAAATCCGAATTTATTCAAGTGGGGTGGGGGGGGGGGGGGTGTATACATAATATAGGTTTACGATTAAAAGGCAACTAAAAATGTTTATCCTAAAAAATTTATAAATTTTTATGTCTTCAATTTGGTCGTCAATACCGCAAAAAATACTACTGTATACTACAGTAAAAAGGTTAAAAAAAATGACTAGGTTTTCCATCTTTATTATATCTAGGGATTAAAAGAGATTAGATTTTAAAAAAGATATTAAGGTTCAAATAAAACTATATAAATAATAATATAATTAACAGATTTCTCATGCATTGATTATAAACGATCTAGCCAGATCAGAGTTGTTAACGCTCCTTTTTAAAAGTAGCTAGCTCCCTCCCGCTACTACATTTTTAAAAGGAGCTAGCTCCCGCTCCAAGTAATGGAGTGCCGCTCCGTAACCGCTCCTTTGATTTTCATTTTTTTAGAGGGTATATGAAATAAAATCTCTTTTTTTTTATCAAAAAGCTTTATTTATATTAAATTATCTATCAAAATATTTATAACCTTTTATTAGCTTTTAAAAGTAATAAATTTTAAATTAGAATCTATCAAACATTCACGCCTCTCCCCTAAGACGTGTTTTGAAATACTAAATAGGCACTCCACAGGAGCACTGAGGGAAGCAGGGTATTGTATTTTATAAAGATATTTTTTAATTCAGGGAATTTATCAAAAATAGTAATTTTGGTATCATTATTTATATTTGTCCAATATATTATATTCCTGATGATCAATTTCATCGAATCCAAAAAAATCTTCCAAATTAATTTGTATTTAAAAGAAAGATTTTTTATTTTAGATGCTTTTTAGATTGAAGCTGCTCACTTTTGAAAATTAAATAGGTTTATTTAAACACAAAAGACATTTTGCCCGTAATTTCTTTGATCATTTGGATCAACATCTTTTAGAAGTTTAAACTATTGTTTGTATGATGGATATGGAATTTCAATTTCTTCATCTATGATATCTAAATCCATAATATCGAAAACTATTTTTTATTATATATCTATAAAACGAATATTAATATAACTTACAAGATTTTCCAAAAAAATTTTAATATAAAAAGGAAAACTTGATGTTTAATATTTAAAATGATTAGATGAAAAATCAATATAAAACTCGGCTAAACCTTTAATAATGGATAAATTTAAATTAAATTATTTTATTGAATGTTAATTAATAAATATTATTAATATTTAAAAAATAATTTAAATTATACATTAAATTTAAAGGAGCGGTGGAGGTGCGCTCCTCCACTCCAGCCCTAAAAGGAGCTACCCGCTTACCAATTTTAAAAAGGGGGGAGGGCACTCCAGGTGTTTTTGAAAAAATGTAGCGCTCCTTAACAACTCTGAGCCAGATAAATAAATTTTATGTATGTAAATAAAACATTATGTAAATAAATATTAATTTAAATTAGCTAACTTATGCAAAGCTTCTCTTCTGTAATAATGATGCAGTAAAACGCCTAAAATAAAGCATTCCATAACTAGAAGAAGATGGTTGAGTTCTGTATATATATATATATAAATACAAGGAATTTAAATGAAAAAAAAGTGATATTAAGATGAGTTTATGAGATTCACTTAACTTGCGGAATCAATTGATTACTATATTTTTAGATGGGGCCCTAACCGATATGTATAAAGGTTCATGGCTCGGTTACAGTTTTAAAAAAAATGAATGGTTCATTCGATTTTTGAAATTTCACGAAATTCGAAAAATATTATTCTCATATAAATGTTTAATGAATATTTATTTTATTGGTTTAAAAGCAGGAAAAAAAATGGGTAATTATAAACTTCTTATCAATTTACTAAACAACGACATATTTTAATAAACCATTTTTTAACTTATTTTAACCTTACTATATCACTCTAATTGATCTAATCCTATCCTCGTTCAAGAGGTTGGTTTTAGAAAGAACTGTTTCGTCAAGCATCGAACCAGGGTTAATGGAGTTTGATTCGCTTTTCTCCAAATGAACTTAATGGGAGGATTTTTGACACTCATTTTGACTTCTTAATCCAGATTTATAACCTTCTAAGAAAAAGGTCAAAAATTAAAATATACACTAAATTATAAACCTCCGCTCACTTTAAATCTATTCGCTCTCCGTTTATTCATTTGTTTTTTTATTTCTTCCATTTATAAACCCATATAAAAAAAAATGTTAAAAAACCTGATCCTCTACTCCGGCTATTGAAAGGTGCCACACATTTTATAACATTTTTGGTGGCGAGAAGGTCTAACAAGGACCCCTGAATGTTACTAAATATTAGAACTAGCTGGATACTTATAAATTTGGCCCCGATGTGGTCGTGCTTGAGATGTTGTTTTGAGACGCGATAAACCATAACCAAGCCGTACATTCCTGTCAACGTGCTAATGGTAGTCATGAATGACAGATATGGATAAGCGTCAGCCTGTGAAATCTTTACTTATACATGGAAATAATATTTTTTTAGCGTGGGGATGGAAGAAAATTGAAATAAGTCATCAAAAAAGATCTTTATACCGTAGCATTTAAAGTTATAGAAATGTAAGGTTCTATCTTCTCCTTTTTATTATACGGTTCGGTTACTAATGTAATTTTATAGAAATAGTAAAAAAAAACATTAGCTATGATATTCTATAGAGATGAATGTGTGCTCCGTTCACTACATAAAATTTAATATTTGGAAAAAGAACAAGTTTAATTTTTTTTTTATTATTTAATTTTTTGGAAATAGACTTATTGTTTTATAAATAATTTTTAAGACCTCATTTATAGTAAACGCGTTTTGTTCAAGCGTTGCGTTATTTAACGTTATCAAAATAGCAGCCGATTCTTCATATCGTTAATAATTTTTGAAATATACCTTTGTAGCATATGTTTTTCAAATTTTATCATAGCGCTATCGTTATAACGCTCCATATTTATAGATTATATATACATATTTATTGGCTTGATTTTATTTATAAAGCAGCATTAAATACCTCACGGCTTGAACAAAACGCGTCTCCCATAAATAAGGCCAAAGGGATAAACTAATTTATTTATTTTGACAGGCTAAGAAAAAATGTAATGTTTTTTTAGCGGGTTAAGGAGGTGCTATTCAAAATAAAGGATCAAGCGGCCATTGGCATAAGTCATAAAAAATACAAAACAGAACAACATAAAAAATAAAAAGTTATACTTATATTCTTTAATTAATTAATATTTATAAAATATAAACGAAAGCTGTATAATACCTGGCCTGGTGTATAATAACTACCGTCTGTCCACAAAACTGCAGATATAAATATTAAGACAGGTCGAACCAAGGCTGTTTGGAACACGGCAGCTTTGAGACGATAGAAATTTTTTCTGTCCCACGAATGGATAAAAAGGGAAAGAAAAGTACAAAATATATATTTTTTTTATTGTCTCTTTACTAATAATTTTATTATTTTTTTACAAATATGTATTCTTTTGAAAATTTCAGATAGAGCAATTATCGAAAATTTTTAGATTAAAAGGGTCATTCTATAATCAGGAATCTGAAATTGAAACTATTTATTCCTGTCTTTAAAAAACCTTTAAGATTTTCGCAAGATAACATCGCGTATCTTTGATTAAACTCAGATAGTTTTTAATTTCTTTCTAAAAAATATACATATCATTTTTTTTTAAACTTAACAAAAGGCACTCTTGGAAGGCACGGGCAACAACAAGCCAGGGGAGGACTACTGAGCTGCAAAGTAGAGTCGGATAATATTTCAAGCATATTGGATTTCCCGCCAAAATATTCGACTATGAGCTGAAAAAATTGGAAAAGCGCGATGGACAAATAACTAGGTGAAAATATGGTAAAGTAGAATGTGGGGTAGAGGCGGGGGGGGGGGGTGGTTATGAAGAATTGAAATATGAATAAATTTAAAATTAGTCTTTCTTCCTTTCCTTTATGATTTAAAAAAATCTTACTACAGTAAAATGTCATACGCCTGAAAGAATGATGGATATTTAAAAATACATTTCAAGAAATAGTTATATTTATTGTATACGTAGGATTAGGAACTATTAAATAAAATTAGTTTTTTTTCAGGAAACAAATACTAAATTGTTCGATTAAAATTCATCAATTAAGAATATTCAATTCGAATTTTTGGAGACCTATACTAGAGGTCTGCAATGGGTGGGGTTTTAGCCTGCCCCTTCCCCAATTTTTAAAGAATGGGCAGGCGGTTTAAAAAAAATTTACCCATGGGGGCGGGTTAAAAGATTAATTTTTAATTGTTACTTAAAATTATTTAAATAAACATTTTAAAAAATATATTTTCCATAAAATTTCAATGTTTATAATACCAAAGTTCCGGCATCTGAAGATGTTGTCTTTGGAAGAAATTATAGAAGTAAAAAAATATATAACAAAAACATGTAGGATTTGATTTGCATGGAAGAATATAACATCGACGTGGATAAAAATCTGATTTTACCCGTTTCCACAAAATCAGAGAATTCAATGAAAGGGTTTTAAATTATAAATGCAATGTTTGAAATAAACATCACCCCACGTCAAAATGAAATCACAACAGATGGAAGGATGAGGTTGTTACAGAGGAGATCACGGTACCTAATGACATAACAAAATATTTAAATCTTAAAGTAATTAGCTTGATCTATATAATTTAGCAATTAATTTAAATTTTAATTACCTTTTTAAAATTTATTATTAATTTATCTTTTATTTAAAGATCTCACTTATGTAAGAGGATATACTTCAACAAACGGATATCGTACTTTGGAGGAAACCACAAGAAAAATATCTACCAAAGCTATCAAGATTAGCTAGAAAAATATTAGCAATTCCAACTAGTGTTTCTTCTGAACGAGGATTTAGCAATGGTGGAAGATTTTTAGAGAAGAACGTGTTTGAATCCGGAAAATGTGGATTAATTATTATTTTTGCATTATCATTGCAAATATATCAATAAATATTAATTTTATATTTATATTTTTTTTCATAAATATGTTCTTAATATAAATTGTATATTTTTTTTATGCTCAATATAGTAATTTCCTAAATTTTAAAACTTTTTTAGTAAGGGTTTTTTTATAATTAGATGCTTAAAGAAATTTAAAGAATTGGCAAATTTAAATTTTATATGGGTAAGCGTGGGGGAAGGGGGTTAAATTATTTTTATAAATTATAGGCAGGCGGGTATATTTTTAAACCATGGACGGTCCTGATTGTGGGCTAAAACCCCACCCAATGCAGACCTCTAGCCTATATTCAAGGGGTAAAAGAAGTAGTGTTGTACAACGGATTTATAAAAACTGCTAACCCAATATTTTAACCAAAAAATATTACACAAATCTGGAAATTTTGCTGAAAGATAGAAAGGTCTAGCTATCTCTTAACGAAATTTCGTGGTTTACGAAATATTATTTTGGCAAAAAATATTAGTTTAAAAAAAGGCGAACTCGAACCGTTAAACAAGACTAAAAAGAAAGTTATAACTGTGTATATTAGATTAGAGGTATATTATATAGGTCGAAAACCATTCCAGAACTTGACATTGGGTCCAGTCCAGCTTGATACGAAAAATATAATAATATTTTTTATTTAGCACACATCTAGTGTCTATTTATACTTTGTTTATTATTATTTACTAATGATATAAAAATTATTTACACTGAAGCCACAAAATCTACCAAAACGCCAGACCGGGGCACGTATATGCCGAGTAAAGAGGTCATGGAAAATACCTAGAAAATTAAAAACATAAAATATTGAGATATACTTATCATTTAAAAAATAATCAGAGCTTCGAACTAGCGAAATATTTTCAAAGGGTTCGGAATAGGAACAAATAGTTTAACTCAGTTAGATTCACCCCCGACCCCCCCCCCCCTTAATGTAACCGGGTTCGGGTTCCAAAAATGTCAATCAAATTTCTTATATTTTTATAATTAAACACTATTTTATTGACTATCACATTTTATTTTATTTTTTTTTGCTTCATTAAGGATAATTAAATAATCATTTATACGAACATATTTTTGAAAAAATTAGAGTTAGAATTTATTTTGTCGTTAAAAATTTGTATTTTTAAATTACCCAAAAATGACTTGTTATATCAGAGACATGCAGGCCCGGTCCTAAGTCCGGTACCGCCCTTAAATATAACTGGGCCTGGCCGGATATTTTAAAACCAAATATTTTAAATCGCCATTATTAACTATAAAAATTAAAAATAAATAAAATATATTTTTAAGTTCGTGCAAATGGTACCTCTGCAGGTCTCTGAAATATATATATAACAAACTCTTGAGAGTTAGAGCTATGCCTTTTTAAAAAAATATTCGTTATTCATATACAAATATCTTATTATTCCATTCGATTGGTTCGAAGAGGAAGGTACAGCTAAGATCAATATTACTATGTTTATTATAGTAATTATAAAATATTAATTAAAAAATATTCTCAACTGCGAATATAAATTTAAATAAGTAAGTGGTTGTAACTGGCTAATTTGTGTTAATAAATATTAGTTCTTCCGTTGTCGCTTCAGGGTCCTGTAACACCTAGCTAGTACGGATCAATTGCTTCATTGGAATCTCAGAGATGATAGGCACCCATTTGATCAAAATACATAGTTGGTACCCATTTTATAATTGAATTGGTCAATATTTCCTCAATCAGGTAGAGGTAGCCTTCAGGGCCATTGGTTTATAAAGATCTAAAGGGACGTGTCCCTCCCGTAGTTTCAGCCTTGTAATAAGCCCAAACTAATTACCCTTCATCCTTACACCTTATATTCTATATTAGTATATAATAAAATTTATATAACCCCCTTCAGCAAAATTTAAATTATAATATTCATATTCATATTCTATTCTTAAATCACGATCTTTTATAATATATAATTTAAATATTTAAACAATATTATCTTCCTTTCTCTTACACTTTTTAAATTATAAAATTGATAAATAAAAGTAAAATAACAAAATAAGACAATGCCATCCAAAATGGTAAAAAACTAAATTTAAGATAAAATAAATTAAATATTTATAAAAAAAATTGATTTGATTTATATTTTCTTGTGATTAAAGAAAATATTTTCCCTGTTAAATGGAATATAGGAATATAATTCCATGATTAAGCGAAAATTTTACATCGGTACACTTTTCTCGCTAAACTTTTATCGTGAATCCAAATCGTCGCGAATACTATGTGTGTATTTTTAACACGAAATCTATATCGCGAACTTTCTAGAACTAATATAAAACAACAAAACTTTTATCGTTAATCAATAGTAACAAAAATTTTATAGCAAGATAATATAGCAAAACTATTTAATGTTGTCATATATCGCGAAAATATCTTCAGCGAGACAAAGGCTCAAAGAAAATACCGTGATAATTTTTAAAAGTGACTATTTTCTTTCTAAAGAACAAATTAATTAAATAAGATTTTAAAAAAATATTTCATTAAGTAAAATTGAAAATTTTATGTGTAACTGGTAACTAGCATTACTTTTCTACAATGACAAATTAAAAATATCTCATTATTCATATTTAAATTTTTGAAAGCATTTTATGTTTAAAAAACTCGCTATAATGGGTTCGCGATTAAAGTTTCTCCAAAAACATTCGCGATATCAAATTAACAATAAAATATCCGCGATAAAATTTTTGCCATAATACATTTACTTTAAAGTGTTTACAATTCAGGTTTCGCGGAAATAAATTCGCGATTCGCCTTCGTTGTTCAGTTTAACTGAAAAAATTTAGAGGGTCTGGTTTCGCGATAAAAGTTTCACTATTGACCTGTTATGGAGGAATAAACTCAATGAATTAATTCTCCTAAATAAATGGTTCATTGGGCAAAGGCAGGGTTCTGGACCGATCCCTCTTTGTATGCGGATTTGGGGAACGATTATCCTGAATCGAGACCTCTCTATGACTCTAAACCAGAACTTATTAAATCTAATAATTTTTTTAAATCATTATATAGATGGATTATATTCTGAAGCGCATGAAAGATATTATAATTAATTACGATATTTTATTTGATATCTTAAAAACAACTAACTTTACAAGGTGACCATTTCTATAAAATCCAGTTTTTAATAAAAAAAATGATATAATAACCACTTAATAAACATTCTTATTTGATTCTAGGATCATTATCATCGTCAACTATCCATAAAATGGGAAGATGTAGAAGGCTCCAAAGTGCCAAAATCATGTGTAAAAGTATAGCAATCGTACACTTCGCGGAGAATTCGCGCCAACTTAAATGCAGGTAACCCGTTCACAGTTAGCGCAAATTCATCACCGGGAAATACAAAATATACTCTCTCTAACTATGAATGATAGGTAAGATGCTTAAAAATAAGATTAAGTGGCATTAGAACCCCAACAAAAAAGTAAATAAAGATATAAACTGAATTATTTATACCGGAAAAATTCCTATGACCCAATAGAGGCGTTCTTTGTGGCTCTTGTAAGGCACTTTAACGTAAATATAGTATAACTCGTCCACGAAAATGAGGAAAGTGAGTATGGAGAGCAAAGTCGCGATTGACAGGAAACTAAATCCAAGAGGGGTCATGGCTGAATAAAAAAGAAATAGAGTGAAAAATGTATTTATTAATCTGCACTTGTTTTATTCCTTCTTTCCTTTTTCTCAATGTTTTTTATTTCCTTTCTTTCTCTCAACTATTAGATGGGGGCTGTAAATTTTATTGCAAGTCTTTAGCCAATTATAGTGGGCCTTTGGCTATTGTTACATTTTTTTAAATAAAAATAATTCATCTTACAGATTATTGGAGATCTGAAGGTATGGAACCGGAAAATTGTAAGATTATAAAAATCCGGGCCGGACGTCAATTTTTTAAAAAATATTAAAATTATAACAATTAATCAGTTGGAAAATCATATAAGGGAGCACTTTAATAATCGTATATTGCTTTTGAAACAATTTGCAAAATTTTTAGACATAACAAAATTAAAAATTTTATCGGCATTAAAAATTATAAATTAAATCAATTAATTAACTTAATTACTAACTAATTTAGTTGAGCTATGATGAGGTATCAAAATTAATGTTTTTTTTTTAAGTTTAAAAAATACAAAGAATTTTAAAATATTACAATGATAAATTTTATATAAAAAATATACATATATAAAAATTATATACTATATCTCAGAGAACTTCGGGGCAAGGCTTATGGTCAGGCCGTATTTTAATTTTTTTAAATATAGCCGACCGGGCCCTAGCCTAACTTTTTTTGCAAAAAAATACCCGGGGATGGCCGAATATTTTAAAACTGAATGTTTAAAATCGCCATTATTATCTATAAAAATTAGAAGTAAATAAAATATATTTTTAAAAAATCCGTGTCGGCCTGAAAATATAAAATCCCGGTCAGTACAGGACCTGCAAATGGTACCTCTGCAGGTCTCTGCCTTATCTATAAAAAATATTAAAAAGAATACAATATTTAAAAAGAATACAATATTTAAAAAGAAATCAATTTAAACAAAAAAAAACAAATTATTGAGGTTTAATTTAATGACCCATTGAGATTATATTTTAAAGTATATTGAAGATTGAATTATTTTTTGGTATTTCCTTTCTTTTTTTTTCTCGTTCCTTTAAACAACACAAATCTTAAAATAAAATTTTTTCTGGCATCCATCCACCCCCTCCCTTTATCGTTTTTTTTATAACCTTCATTTATAAAAATAAATAAAAAGTTTGAACCTTTAAAACTTTCGAAAACGGTAGGTACGTGATTAATGCAGGGTTCGTTGAAATTCATGCTGATCAACGACATTATTATTATCCTTTTTTTTTAACTTTCCAATTTAATAATAAATATTCCTAAAAATTAATATAATGGAGAATTTGGGATTTAGTCTAGAAGATTTTTTTTATTGATAAATATGCTCTCGAACGCTGCAACCACCGTTATCATTTTTGGGGGGAATGGAGGTGTTTTTAAAGTTTTCCATCCGTCAGTGAGAATTGTAGAATTAGATATATTATTTTTTTAAAAAATAGCGACAATTTATTTCTGAAATATATTTTTTTTTTATATTTGTGGATTTCATAAAAATGTCAAATAAAATAATTCTTTTTTAATTTTGAAAATTGGGGTTAGAAAGAAAATTCCAAAATAATACTTTGCATTGCAAAAATAAAATAATAAAAAAAACAAATTTTAAAATTAATAAATAATTTTAATAACCAAAAGATAAATAATAACAAATCAGATAATTAATTAATTGTATTATTTTAATGAATATTTTAGGTAAGCTTACTTTTAAAATGTGCCATTTATTTCTACATATCTTAGGTAAATTCACTTCCTCCCATCTAAATTTAAATAATAAATCCATATCTCATAAATTATTTATTTAGCAAGAATATGAATTTAAAAAATATTGATAAAATTTAATCATTTTGTTTTCTCTCTTTTTCGTATTCGATTCTCTATCAATTTTTTAAAAATATTTATCAAGAAAATTATAAGTTGGTATTAGTGCATGCCAGATATTAGACCCAGAACCAGTAATGGATTTTAAGTTCCTTAAGTAGTTCATATATCTACAATTTCAATAACTAGCAAGATAAATATCTGCAAATCTGATTATTTTAATTAACTTCGAAAGAAAAGAAAAATATACTTTACCAACTTTCTAATTTGGCGCTGAAAATTTGGCGCGGCGTTAGTGCTGCGTCAATTCAGCGTGGCGACAATTCGGCGCAGCGTTAATTCAGTGCCTAGCCAAAAGATCGTTAAATAGAAGCCATGTTGAGGGTTAAATTTTTTTAAAAAAAATTAATTTAACAAATATTAATACTGTGATTTCTTTGTACCATGTTATAAGATATGTTGATCCAAAAAAAACCAATTATCTTTTAGAAATAAGGAACTAACAATAGGATCTCATGCTTGAGGTTAAATTTTCCAATCCCAACGATTGTATTAATTTAATAAATAATTATTGACTTAAAAATAGTTTTTCCTTTAAGGCAACACTCATTTTTTAGATTATTACAAATCCTTAAAATAATTCTATTAATTATTTTAAAAAATAAATATTATGTTTAGGCTAATTTTTTCTATTATAAAATAATCAAAAGCGAACTAACGCACAGTTTTTTTATTTATTTATAAAAATGACTATAGAAAATATAAATATACTATATTCAAGATGCAAAAAATATGTTTAAAGTAAAGGGAACATTTAAAAAAAAAGATAACATCTAAAATAGTTTAATATGTTTGTAACTTAAAATTATATGCGATCCCACTTAAATAATCAGTAATCGGGCGATTTACATAATCAGATACAATTAATATAATATTTTCAGCTGTATCCCCATAAACCTTTCTTGATCTCGGGGGTTGCTTATCAGAAATATATTATTCTATTTTTGCCGGTTAAAGATATTCTAATCGTAGGAGAATCTAAAAATTTCCAAATAGAGAGATGGTGAGATGATAACAGTGAGAATACTCTGCGCCAACCTTAGGCAATAATTGCAAATGATTAAAAAGATAGCAATTTATTAAAATTACCTTTAACTGCATTATTTTTGGGGGATTCTCTTCAATATGGCAGCGTATTGATTCCAAAGAGGAAGTGGAAACCTTGGTTCTTGTCAGTGTCTACAAGAGCGGTGGGGGTAGGAACAGTTTGCATCCATTTTTTAGAAGAGGTAGGGAGTAAGCTTTTAAGGGGGGGTATACTAGGGTCAGGATAAATTTATTAGGAGAGTTATCTATTATATTTTTAGATGAAATAGGGCAAATTGTATTGCTGTAAAAATTAATACTTTTATTATATACTATTATAATACAATAGTAATGCTAAACATCGACCAAATCAATATATTGCACACAATCATAGACATATTTTCCAAAAAAACAATTTCTGGTTTATTTTCTACTAACCTTTTAAATGTAATTTAAAAAGGTTCGATTCTATTAGCAAACTCCTATTCATACCATAATATTGGAGGTTTTTAATTGAATTCATCTTCTAAAAAATAATTCTTTTACGTATTATTAATTTAAGTTATTATTTTTATAATTTATGAATGGAGTATCATTATAATTAAAATGTTGCGATTAATAATGTCTATCACCACCGAAAGTGATGGGAGGGGGGGGGGGGTATAAGTACTTGAGGGGGGTTTGCATCTAGTGATTATCCTGCCATGTAGACGCTGGTTATTGTTTATCTCCATTACGAAAAATCTTACTAATCCAATTCGCTTCATAATCAGAGTTGCCATGTCTCCCCCATCAGTGGGAGACTCCCGCAATTTTTTAGTTTACACGCAGACATCTCTCTCCCGCAAAATCTACCGCAATTTTTTAATTTCTCCCGCAATTTTTTTTTTAGTATTTTAACATTTTTAATATATAAATAATAATTTTGAGAGATATTAATTGATTATTTTTATATTTTTAAAATAATTTTAAATATTTATTCGAAAAACATGTCTAGTTTGTAAATTTCTTTTTATCCTGTTTTATTTTTTTCCTAAATCAACATTATTTCATTCATATAAGTCAGTACAAGGGAGTATATCAACATCGATTGCAATACAAAAATATTCTCAAATAATAAATAATACAGATACAACTACATTTGCAGAAATCATCTATCATGTAGTTCAACATTCACAGAGCTATATCATCACAATGTGGGTCGAATCTTTTTCTCATGATATTTAACGACTCCAATATAAATGCAAACCTTACTTGTGGCAGAACAAAAATGAGCAAGGCTATCACAAGTGTTTTAGTACCTGAATCCTAGAGGTCAATTCTAGACGATTTGAAAGATGGGCATCCATATGCAATTTTAAAAGATGCAACTAATATAGGAAATATTAAAACATTTCCCTAGATCCTTCGCTATTTCAACAAGAATAAGAACATTTCAATAAAACTGTTAAAATTTTTTCCACGGATAGTGAAAAATCCATCGTAAATATAACAGATTCAGGGTTATCAATGATTTGCATGTCAGCATTCTGCGCTGATAATACCTCTGTAAATTTTGGCAAAAACCAAAGTTACCGAATTGACGCAGCACAATAATGAATTAATAACAATTCATTATATGCCATATACTAGATAATTCTTACAAGGCAATAAATGTACTATCTATGGATGTCGAAATAATTGTGATGAAATGTTTTAACAAATTTAGTCATCAACTAAAAGATTTAATGAATTAAAATAGTTGGTGAAGTGGTTTGAATTGGAATGGTGTGAGTTATTGCGATATATATCTATCAGGTGGTTGTCATTAATACCTGCCATCGATAGAATTTTAAAATTTTACAAACCCTTAAAAAAATACTTCTTAAATAAAGATTTTAAAAGTTGTCCTAAAATTTTGAAAAATTTTTTGGAGTATGCAGAAGCATATTTGGGATTCGTTTCACATGTAGGAAATCTACTCCATGCAGTTAATATTCATTTGCAATCAGAATATTCTTTATAAAAAAGATTCACAAAATTATGCTATAGCTCTGTTCATCTCTACAGTTAAAAATTGATAATAAATTTTATGGCGCTATTGCTAAAAATATTATATTGAAATGTTAAAATAATACTTTAATTAATACATTTTTAAATAAAGCAGATATTTTTATTAAGACAATTTTAGAATATTTACAATCAAAATTTGATTTTAATAACTCTATTTACAAGTGTATAAATATTATGACATTGGAACATCAAAAACACCGAAAGACATTGATTTCTTGTTTGAGGAGATTGAATTCTCTCTATTTTTTATGATTCGCCAAAATACTTAAAGTTAGATGGTCTAAAAGCAGAGGAGAAATGGGTAGAATTTTTTCGTAATAACGATAAATCCCCATGCTTGGAAAAAATATGCGAGTATGTATTCTCCTTACCTAATTCTAATGCCTCATCCGAGCTCATTTTAGCCTGATGAGGACTGCCGGGAAAAAGGAGAGAAATCGGATTGCTTTAACAACATTAGAGGCCAAGCTAATGGTTACACAAATATATAATATGTCATGCCAGGAATTTTATAAATATCTCAATAACGACGGTAAACATTTAGTTCTATTATTTAAATCTCAAATAAAATATAATTAATTTTTAGCAATGGCGCCATAAAATTTATTTTCAATTTTTAACTGTAAAGATGAACACATCTGCAGCATAATTTTGTGAATCTTTGTTAAGATTATTCTGATTACAACTACACATTAACAGCATACATGTGAAATTATTTCTAAATATACCTCTGCCATTCATTGTTGAAAAAAATTTTCAAAATATTAGGACAACTTTTACTATCTTTATTTAAGAAATACATTTTTAAAGGTTTATAAAATTTTAAAATTCTATCGATGGCGGGTATTAGGAACATATCGCAAATAACAATGTGCTGACTCAATTCTGTAAATACACTCTGTTTTTACCAAATTCACGGAGGCATTATCAGATATGAAAGTTGACATGCAATTTATTGATAATCTCGAATCTGCTATATTTACCATTATATGGTTACCTATGTCTTTTGATTTTTCACTATTTGAGGGGAAAAATTTTTATAGTTTTATTGAAACGACCTTAATTTATGAAATAGCGGAGCTTATTAGATGCATCTGTTAGAATTGCATATGTATGCCCATTTTTCAAATCGTCAAGAATTGACCTCCTGGATTTAGGTCCTGAAACATTGATGATAGCCTTGCTCATTTTTGTTCTACAAGTATTTTTCATTAATATTAGAGTCGTTAAATATTATGGGGAAAATATTCTAACAACATTGTGATGATAAGTATCTCTGTGAATGTTGTACTACAAGATAAGTGATTACAATTGCCGCAACTGTAGTTTCATCTGTATTATTTCTTATTTTAGGAGTACCTTATTATGTATTTAATCGTGATAATTAAGCCACACACACGGTAGATTTCCAATTGCGATCGTTTTGCGGGACATTCGCATAAAATATATTTTTAATTGTAAAATTAAGCTCGTTTTTTTTATAAAATTTTAATCTTGCATACATATTTTAATAAATCAAGATGTTATTTTATTTTGAAAAATAGTTACCAACTTTGTATTTATATAAACTAAATAAAAAATAATAGGCGGATAATTAAGTCAATTCAAAATCCCGGGTCAATGGCCCGCATTTTTTTTTAGCAAATATTATATTTCTACCGCAATTTTTATATTTATCCCGCATAATACCAAATTTCTCCCGCAATTTGAAAATTTTCACCTGGACCCTGTTTATTATATGTAATAAGATTATCTGAAACTCTATCATTGTCTGATAAAATGGTGTTTGCAAAAGTTCATAGAAGGTACCAGTTACGTCATCCACGGGAATGAATGCAAGAGAGAGCATTTGCCTACCTGCATCTCTATCTAAATAATGAGCTAGTAACTCGCTATCATTTTGTATGTGCCTTCAAATTGCTTGAGTCATATGAAAAAAACACCCTCTTGTACTTATTGAGGGAAATGCTGGAGCGGAAAGGGAACTCTTCTTACTGGTATCGATATAGGAGATGCTGTGCGGATAGTTACTTCTTGGAGTATTAGTTTTCCTAATTTTAAAAAAACTTGAGGAAATATTGATATATTTATGTAAGAGCTATTTTATATTATTTATCCTAAATTCTTCCGGTAGCTTTATATAAATTCTACAAGAAAAGACATTCTAAAAATAAGGTTCTCTCCTTTAACTACTAAAAATTTTCATAATTTACAATGTAAATTGTTTATATGAGGAATTGGCGTGCTTAGCTGATTAACACATGTAAATGAATGAATCGACAGTCTATGCAATTTTATGTCATTACATTGATGTCTTTTGTAGTTGTTTAATATTACATAACTGTCATTCTAATTTTAGCAAAAAATAATTTTTAGTGTAACTAAACTGAGAATTAACAGGTAAACTGAGAATTAACAGGTAAACTGAGAATTAACAGGTAAATTGAGAATTATCAGGTAAACTGAGAATTAACAGGTAAAATTTATTTATGGCCTATCAATTATATTTTAAAAACTTTAAAAAAAAGGTTTTTATTATAAAAATCAAATTTATCCAAAATTAAAATTATCTAAATATATAAATTAGAATAGAAAAGATATTGTAGTCCATAAATTAAACTGAGAATCCACATCATAACTCCAAAAATAATGATGGAAACTTAAAAATTTTTTCATTTTATGTTTAAATAAGTTAGTTTACACCAAATGAGTCAAAAAAAATAAAATATTTTTAAAATCCCAAAAACTTTAAAAAAAATTAAAAAATTGACTAAACTGAGAATCCATATCATAACTCCAAAAATAATGATGGAAACTTAAAAATTTTTTCATTTTATGTTTATATATGTTAGTTTACACCAAATGAGTCAAAAAAAAATAAAATTTTTAAAATCATAAAAATCTTTAAAAAAAAAACTGACTAAACTGAGAATTCACATTATAACTCCAAAAATAATGATGGGATCTTAAATATTTTTTCATTTTATGTTTATATAAGTTGGTACAAATCAATTAATCCAGAGCGAAGAATTATGCTCCTATAATTGATATTATTTTTTAAAAACAAAAATTTTAATAATTTACGCCATCTAGCGGAATTTTATTTATGATATGCAAAATATATTATGGACGTTATATTTTCTATATAATAGATCTGTTCTATACATATTATAAATTTATGGACTACAATATCTTCTATATTCTTATTTATAAAATACTCAATTTTCACTACAAATAATTTAATTTCAATAACTTCACTTTAACTTTCATCTAAAAAATTCCAATAGTATAATCATAAAAATATTCCAATTCATACAATCCTTGTTCACATAAATAATCTGTTCTGGTGTCGTGTGTCTATTTTATAATTCATCACGATATATATTATTCCAATATATTTTTTTTTTACTTTTAAATAAATACTCTAATTTATTTTTTTTTTAAAAAAAAATTTTAATTTTGTTATCAAATATAATTAATGAATTTTCTCTTTTAGAATAAATTACTACTTATTAATTATTTTTTTTAAAATAATTTTTCTCTTTTTAAATATATCATAATTTGCAAATTACCCCTATGTAATTCAAATAAAATAAAAACAATTTTCACTAAAAACAACACTCATGTTATTTTCTTTTACAAAAATATATTACTTTTCACTTTTCTTAAATGAAGAAAATCTATTAATTATCTTTTTTAATAATCTCTCTCTATATTAACACATAACAATACACCTATGTAATTTATATATAACAATAATTTCTCCATTTTCTATAACATACATTATTTACATATTTCCCTTATGTAAATTATATAAAGAAAGAAACTTTCCATGAAAACACCACTCATGTTTTTATTTCAAAAAAATATTTTGTTTTTCACTTTTCTTTCCATACAAGAAAATCACTAACTATTAATTATCAATTTTAATAATCTTTCTCTTTATTAACACATAAAATATTTACCATTACCCTTATGCCATTCAAATTTAAAAAACATTTTCACAATAACACCATTCATGTTTTTATTTTAAAAAATATTTTACACTTCAATTTTTTTTTAAAAGAAACTCATAAAACATGTTATCTTATTTCATAAAAAAAATTATTATGATAATCTTCTCTATATCACAATAACATGATATTAAATAAAATTAAATCAAATATTAATATTTAAAAACTGATATAAATATCATATAAGATTTCTGTCCTAAGAATTAGCTCCCAAGCCTTATATTAATATTTAAAAACTGATACAAATATCATATAAGATTTCTGTCCTAAGAATTATGTCCTAAAAAATTATAAATTCCCCCTTTATCAGTTACCCTAATAAAATCATTTTGACGTACTCCCACAGTACCATCATCAAATCGTATTGTACATAATTTATTCCCAATATTATCTATAACACAACCTTTCTCCCATTTTTTTTTATGGTCAAAAAGTCTACCCTAATTTTTCCCACAGGAAATTTTATATTGGTTTTTTACAAGATAATATATTGTCAATTTCTTTTGACTTAAGAAAATCTAAGGGTAATTTGGTTCTTCTACCCAAAAATAATTCAACAGGAGTAACTCTCTCCTTATTCCTTAAATTATTATAATATAATTGGGCTAACCAGACATCATTTTTTTCTTGTTTCGCCTTTTTTATCCAATTTTTTACAATAGCAACCATCCTTTCAGCCTGGCCATTAGAGCTAGGATGATAAGGTGGAGTCAAAATATGTTTAATTTTAATTGAATTACAAAATTGCTTAAAATTTTCACTTATAAAAGCCGGACCTCCATCCGATACAATTATTTTAGGAATTCCAAATTTAGCCCACAATTTTTGTAATAATTAGGTTAACAACTTTAGTTGTTAACCTTTGAACCTCTTCAAATTCAATCCATTTGGAATATGAATCCACAACCAAAAAATATGATTTTTTATCCAATTCAAAAAAAATCAATGTGGAGACGATCCCATGGTTTCTTTGATTTGGGCCACACTTGTCCCATCTCTTTACGGGGCATAACGGCACAAGTATTACATGGAACACATTCCTTTGTAATTTTTCTATATCATTACCCATCCCAGGCCACCATACATATTCACGAGCCCAAGATTTCATTTTAACTTGGCACTGGTGTCCTGCATGTAACAAATTAATTATTCTAGCACGTAATTTCAAAGGAATTACTGCTCTATTTCCTCTCATTAAACAATCATCCACCACGGATAATTCTTTTTCGAATTTTTGATAAATTTTATAATTATATTTCCATGGTTTTTTCCTGTTAAAAATAATTTTATTTGTCTCAATACTTTATCTTCTAAAGTAAACGATTGAGATCTTCCTAAGTTGTAGGACCTCCCTTTAACATATATGATAGAATACGCACTAATGCATCTTCTCTATCAATAATCATGTTATCAATTATTTCAGGAGTAGCACAACCTGCCCCTAATCTCGATAATATATCTGGCAAATGATTTTATCTACCTCGCCGATATTTTATATCTACGTTAAAACTTCCCACAAGTAACAACCACCGTTGTAACCTCTGAGACATCATTAATTGTTTGTTATCTCTCTTGAACAAATGATTTAATGGCTTGTGATCTGTATAAATCACAAATCTTTTCCCTATTAAATACTCGCGACATTTGGTCAATCCAAAAATAATCGCTAAGGCCTCCTGTTCTATAACAGAGTACCTCGTTTCAACTTCATGAAATATTCTCGAAAAAAAAATAATTGGTCTCTCTAAACCATCAATGACATGTAATAATGCACCTCCTACACCTTTATTGGATGCATCAACCGCAAGAATTATCTCCAAATCATTGTTAAAACACATTAAAATTGGTTCCTTTCCAATTTTTCTCATTAAATTTTCAAAAGCATTTCTTTGTTCAATTTTCCATTCAAAATTAACACCTTTTTTTAATAAGTCATATAGTGGAGCTGCTATTTTTGCAAAATTATCCACAAATCTATGATAATAATTTATCATGCCCATAAAAGACTGCACTTCAGCTTTATTACTAGGCTGATTTATGTTTAAAATATTTATTAAATTTTTATCAAGCGGCTTCACTTCAATTCCATTAATTTGATGACCCAAATACAATATTTCGGTGACACCAAGAATACTTTTCTCTTTACTGGCTTTTAAACCTTTATCTTGTATTCTCTTGAAAACCTCTTCAAGACGTAGATTATGTTGTTCTGGCGTCACTCCAATCAACACATCATCCTTATAATAAAATACGCCTTTCAAACCCTGGAAAACTGATGCCATTGTTCTCTGAAAAATCGGTGCAGATACACTTAATCCAAAAGGTAATCTACAAAATGCAAATAATCCTTTAGGCGTTGTTATTGTTAACAATTTACGAATTTCTTCTTTCAAAGACAATTGTAAATATGCTGATGAAAAGTCAACTTTTGAAAAATATTTGGCTCCCTTTAAATTTGCCAAAATTTCTTCAATTCGAGATAATGAATATTTCACTTCCACAACCCATTTGTTATGTGTTACTCGAAAATCTGCCCATAATCTAAGTTTTCCATTAGATTTTTTAACAGGTACTAACGGTGTAGCACATTCATTATATTCCACAAGAATAAAATACCATCATTAACCCATTTATCTAATTCTTCGTTGATCTCCTTTTTCCACTCAAAAGAAACTCTACGACACGCTAAGAAAATAGGTGAAAATCCCTCTTTTAATTTTAAATCTACTTGATAATCATTTAGACATCCCAAAGTGTCTTCAAAAATTATATCATATTTTTCAACTAAAATAGGTATAGCGTTTTTAACTCTATTTAATTCATTAATTTCATTATTAATTTTTTTATCATTATCAATTTCACTATTGATCTTATATTGATTTGAATCTATCATGGATTTTGCAGGATATTCACAAATATTCTTATTAACGATAGATTCTTTCGCTTCCCTCATTAATTTATTCATTTCCCTTATTTAAGCTTTTCCTGACTTCACTAGCCATTATTTTTCTTTCGGCATTATCTCTAGCCAATTCGCTATCAATGATAAATAAATCCCAATAATTAATTCTAGGTCCATGTTTGCTAATCCAATCCCAACCCATAATTGTTTCAACATTTTTTTCCACTATCCATAAATCCAAAATTATACGAATATCATGGAAAATAACATTCCACTGAGTTCTACCCAAAACTTTGATTTCAGATCCATCAAATTGTTTTATACACATATTATGTCTCTCGACAATACCATTCGGCCAATATTTATAAAAATTTTCACTAGACATTATTGAAATACTTGCCCCGGTATCAAATAACATTTCAACCATTTGTCCACCAAATTTTAAATTAATATGAGGACATGATCTGTTCCTTTGCTTCCTCAGTTATTACATTTTTAGGCAATTTAATCGGTTGAATGGTATTTATTTTAACCTCTTTTTCAATACAATTAATATTCATACCTAAATTCATCTTAGAATTTAAAGATCTCTGAATCTCATTTATGTTTTTATTAAAAATCTCTCCTGGATATTTCTCACTTGTTTGATTACAATAATCCTTTTTATTCAGATTATTGGTTAATTTAAAATTTTTTATTTCATTAAAATGACAATAAAAATTTCCTACATTAAAACTCTTTTTATTCAAGTAAATTTCAATATATAATCATCATTCCCATGATGATTATCTATTTTATTATATATATCCACAAAATTTTTGATAAAACTATATATATCAAAATATTTATTATTCTCTAAATAAGATTTTTCTATTTTTATATGACTCTCTTTCAAATCATATAGTCACTGTGACCCACTCACACTTTGGATACAATGTATGGCAATGTGTCCCATTTCTTCACATTTGAAACACATTCTATCATGGTCTGTATCATAAGTTTTAATTTCATACACATTTATAATCTGAGGATTTTGTTGCGGAAATCCACTTTTGAAATTGGCATCTTTCACCATGCAATTTCTTTTTATATGTCCTACAAAACCACATCTATGACACACTATGTCATTTTTTTCACTTGGTTTTGCAGTTACATTCTCATTAGTTTTTCGGTCTCTTAAATAACAATTTTTACCAATATGTCCTTTTCTTCCACAAAGTTCACAACTTTCAATCACATTATTACTTTTGATTTTTAAGTTGGAAACTTCTCTGGACAAATTTTTCATATTTTCTCTCATTTCTCTAATTTCTCTTAAAATTAGAGATTCCTTGATACTTAGTCTCAAAGTATTATTTGTTTTATTATTTTTCGAAATTTCTACTGGTTTCTCGATTAAAACCTCAGAAATTTGTTTTTTAAATTCTATCACAATTGAATTTAATTTTTTATTTATATCCTCCGATATGTCAATATTTTGATGAAAATTAAATACTTCACCCGTATCTAATATTTTCTCATATTTTTCTTCAACATTTTTTTTACCATTTAAATTTTTTAATTCTAACAAAATTAAATGTAAACTATTTTTGATATCTTCAGAAATATCTGGAGATTTCACCAAAACTTTAGGAATTAAATTTTCAGTATTTGTATTTTTTATATCATTTTCTCTATTTTTAAGAGATCTTCTTTTATTTTCCTTATTCTTGTTTCATTATAATTAAGATTACATAAAACAAAAAAAAATTACTGCAGTAATGACATTTTTGGTCACATCCACTTTATTAAAGTTTGAATTAAAAATTTTATTAAAATTACTCTTAAAATTTGACATTTTATTAATATTATGCTTATTATAATTATCATTAAAATAAAAAGCCATTTTATCATTAATTACCCAAAATTTAAAATTTTATCTTATATATTTCTAATTTTAATCCAAAAAATCTTACTATTGCGTTGTGTAATTTATAAGACAACAAAAATTTCTTACCTTTATATTTCCGGAATCCACTATTATTTTGAGGAACCCGGTCCTAGAAAATCTTTTTCCTGATTACTAACGTCTGAAATTTATTTTTATAAAACACTCTTGTTTTATTTTTTCTCTAAAAATCTCAATTTTTATATTTTCTCTAACTTATTTTTTCCCTAATAAGTGTTCACGAATCTTGGTCAGTCGGTACCAATAAAATATTTCTCAATTTTCACTACAAATAATTTAATTTCAATAACTTCACTTTATTTTTCATCTAATAAATTCTAATAGTATAATCATAAAATCGATATCAAATAATTCAAATTCCAATTCATAAATATACAATTCATTTAATAAAATCTCTTTTTCAAAGTAAAATATCAATTTATAATTTTTTAAAAGTCAAAAGTTTTTTTATGTTTTCAAAATAAAAAATCAATTAATAATCTCATATCTTATAATATATTTTTTTATATATTATTTTTTTTTTAATACAAATTATTTTAATGATTGACATTATATTTATCAATAATTATTTAAATTTATCAATAATTATTTACAAAGAAAATTAAATATATATAAGATATACATCAATTTATATATTTAAATAATTTTAATTTTGGATAGATTTGATTTTTACTTTAAAAAAATTTTATTTATATATTTAAAAATAATTAATAGGCAATAAAATAAAAAAAATTTTACCTGTCAATTCTCAGTTTACCTGTCAATTCTCAGTTTACCTGTTAATTCTCAGTTTAGTTATACCGATTTTTACATTTTACTTTACATGTGTGAAATTTAAATGAAAGCTAAGAAATTTATTGGTTAAATTAAATATAAATAATTAAATAATGTGAATAATTATTATAGATATAGGCGCGAACCTCACAGGTATTATTTATTATAAGTAAGTTTAAAAATTTTTTATAGATAGTATGTTCAAAGGTGTATATAATGGTAAAAAATATCATGATATTGACTTGGACAGTGTTATAAAGAAGTCTTTTGAATTTGGTTTAACCAAAGTTTAATAAACTAATAATTTTATGAAAAAATAATAGATTTTTGTAACAGGTGGCTCATTGGATGAATGTAAAGAAAGTGTAGACTTAGTTAAAAATTATGGTTTGATATTAAAAGCATGTGAATTACTTATTTTAACTAGAAAATTTATATACAACTGTTGGCTGTCACCCCACAAGATGTCTAGAATTTGAACAAAAATATACTGATTCACAAAAATATTTTAATTATTTATCAGAGCTAATCAAAGATAACAAAGACAAAATAATTGCGATTGGTGAATATGGGTTAGGTTTAAATTATTTATACATAAATAATAAGTTGTTATAAACATAATAACATTCAGTTAAATACTAATTTATATCTAATTCTATCATTATTATTTTTAAATGTAAATCTTACAAATTATAATTTTGTTCTGAATAACAGATTATGATCGTCTCAATTTTTGTAGAAAGGACATTCAAATCAAGTATATTATTTAAGCATAGTCCAGGATTTTTCTGGAGGGAGGGGGGTGCATTATTAGTTGGATTTATTTTTTAATAAATTTTATTGGGCTTTTATTGTAAGGCTGTGCTACATTTTATAAAAAATAATCTGCTTATTACCTTTTTTTGAAAAATGTTTTTTTTGAAAATTTCTATTTGTAGTCATAAAAATAAATTATTATATATTTTTGTGGAAAAGGAGCAGGGTTAACCTTTGGTATGCCTATGATTCAATTAAAATTAAGACAATTTATGAGAAATAATGGCTAAATATAATCAAATTCACGGAAATTGGAATCTCTTGATTTATTATAAATTGTGGTATGATTGGATTTGATTGTAAATGTATTTAAAAATGTAGTATCCACAGCATGATTGCATTTTTTTATTTTTATGAAAGATCTCAAGAAAAAAATACAAAATTAGAATAGTTCTAAATTTCATTGCCAAATTTTATGAAATTCACATTTTGCATATTTGTCACATGCTGGAAATTTTTAATCAAATCTAATTGGTCCAATCCAATCAAAAAAAGGTAAGCACTAACCATGATCCGATATTGGCACAGCCTTATTATAAATTTAATCTCATTATATCTTTATATAATATGCAAAATTTTTTATTAAAACTCATTTATTAGTTCTTGTTGCATGCCAAACTATCCAATAAAATTTATTAAAATCAAGGTATTTTGAAATGCAGTTTGAACTCGCTAGGATACATCAATTGCCTTCATTTCTGCATAGTAGAAATTGCCATTCTGATTTTATAGAAATTCTCAAAAAAAACATAGATGTGATTGATAAATTTGGTGCTGTGGTAATAATATATTAAATATATATAAATGGGACTATGCCAATCTACACATTTTTCTTGACCTGATATTAATATAAAACTGATCCTTTATATACATTTTTATTTACCATCTATCTTTGAACCAATGTCATCAAATGATTTAGTTTATTTTAAATTTATTTATTCTTTAAAAGTTAGTCTCATTTAAATTAAAATATAAAGTTTATGGTTTCAAAATATTATACCATCTTTGGACAAAATCTCCAAGCTAGCTTGTGTACTTTTTATTTTGGCTAAAATTTCTATCAGTTTTAAAAAAAAATATTAGTTAAATCGAACTGTTTCCAGCTATGTGTGACTCAATTAGATATCTTTAAACCTTTTTCTTGTTTTAGATAATATAGCATCATATTATCTATCTATCTTTTAATAATTGGATGATTTTAAACATTGTAAATTCGATTTTTATTTTGATTATGAAATTATGTATACAATCGCTAAAAAAACAAGAAAAAATCGGATTGTAGTGGTTTTTTTGAAAATATCGGCCCCGGACTCAATGTCAGCACGGCCCTATTTATAAATTGATTTTTTTAAAGTAATTAATGATTAAGAACATTAGCATAAGTGGTATAAGTTTATAACTTTTAATTTGCCTTGCATTATGTCGAGTAGAAGCTTTTTAAGTAAAGTCATTTAAAAAAATAAGATAACAATCACCAAAATTTTTAATAGGTACATTCATTCACTGGAACTCCAGAGGAAGCGGAAGAATTGCTTAAGTTAAGTCCCAAAATATATATTGGAATTAATGGGTGTTCACTCAAAACGTCTGATAACCTTAAAACGGTGGCACAAATTCCACCGAATAGGATACTCATAGAAACTGGTATTTGAATAAATTTAATTTCTTATCCCTGTTTATGATTTACTTTTTATTTCGAATGCTATTTCTTAATTTTTTTATATCAAAATCAATTAATTTCAGGGAAAAAAAATCGCGCCAAAATTTAAGAATCAACTTTTTTACTATTCATTGGGTAGGATTAATTAAAAGCTGATTGGTTTTAACAAATTTTGTTGATTATAATGTTATTTTTATTAATTAAAAGTATCTGGTTGGAGTAGCTTATTTTTCAAAAATAGATTTGTAAATTTTTTTAAAAGTAAAATTTAAATTATTTCGTTTTTCCCAATTTATCTTTATGATTTTTAATTTTTAAAGATTCGCCCTGGTGTGAAATTAAATCAACCCACGCCAGTCATCAATATATTAAAACTCATTTCAAATCCAAGAAAAGGGACAAAATGAACCCTTGTAAAATGAATACAAAAGATAAAAACTCAAATGAAAACTCTTTGATTAAAGGTAGAAACGAGCCTTGTACTCTCGTCCAAGTTCTGGAGGTTTTAGAGGCCATTTTTTCCAGTTCTAGCCAACCCCCCGATGATTTAGCCGAAATTATCTATCAAAATACGCTAAAATTATTTTTCCCTTCTTGATAAATTTTTAATTCTTAAAAATGTATATCATAATTAAAGCTATTTTTTTGAAGAATAGATTCATTTTTTTTTGGGGGGGGGGGCCTCTAAAAAATATTAATAAATTAACTTGTTGAAAACAAACGAGTATTTCATTTATTTACGCAACTCAAAAAATAACCAGAAACCATGAGAATATAGACAATAGTGAAAATTATTGTCTTTTTAACCTGGATGGAATTTCAATAGGGTAGTATAGTCATTGTCAGAGTGGTTCAACTGGATTCGTCCCCTTAAAATATAGGGCATATATCATAGTTTATTTAAATATCGCTTTTAAAACTGAAGTTCAATTGATTATGAGGCCGGTGTTATGGTTTGGATACATAGAAGAATACCATCAGGGAGAAGTAATCTTAATGGTAACGGGAAATGAAGGATACCTGACCAGTGAAAATGAAGCGATTTGGGGATAGAGGGTATAGTTGTTAGCACGCAATAGATTTTACAAGATAGAGAAAGAATTAAAGTGAAAAGTTTTTATGATAAAGAGTGTCGTGACATCGCAATCCAGACAAAGAATTATCTTGATATAACCTTTAATTTAATAATAAATTTTAAAAAAATAATAAATCTAATTAGTGAAGTCTTAAATTCTTTTTTTAACTTTGATGAACATATCTAATAACAATATTGAATATATAAATATCCTGCTATTTCTACTTGATAAGAACATAATTTTGGAGACAACCTTGATCTGTAATACTTTCAATTTTTATATTAAAAATTTGTTTTATAAATTTATACAAAGCTAATCTCTTAAAACGCTTCAGTGTTTAAATAGACGCGGTATTTTTAAATATAGTTTTTAAAAAAAGCAAATTAAACATGAAATGAATTATTTGAAAAATCCCTCAACCTCAAACATTATAATTTGTAAGCATATAAATCATGTTCTATTTACATCGACTTAAATAAAATTATTTTCAGGATCGGTAATTTCAATGCCCATTAAGATAAGATTTAAAAAAATAATGAAAATGGAAAAATAGTATGGTATTGATATTTTAAGAAGTGAATTTTATTTTTTAAAAATCGATATTTGCTAGACTCCGACTTTTGGATGCGGAGTTTTAGGACCAAGACAAGACAGATGTGTTGTGGCTTTTATACAAACATAAACGTAGAAAATGATTGATTGAAATATTTCTTTAATATATGAAATCATTTTTCCATAAAATCGACATCTAAAAATTTACAATAGGGTCCACTTATTTATTAGCAATCGACACGATAAAATATAACGCAAAATTTTTAAAATCAGACATGTTAATTTTATAATATTATAAGTACTATATAAAATTTTGGTTTCTTTTGATTACGGATAAAAAATAAATATTTTCATAAATAAATAACTCGGTTATTTTATAATAGATTGTAAATATATTTTGAAATATTTATTATGTCGTAAGGCAAGTTTTAAGGTACTTTAACAAAATTGCATTTATAAACATAGGGCATAATACGCATATATTCATAGAAGAAGGAATGAATGTATAATTAAAAAAGCGTAAAAAAGGGATGGAAGATTTTTTTTAATAAAGAAATACAAATTACAAGCTACTGATCAAGTGGGGGGGGGGGGGCTTTTATAACTTTAACTAATAGGTTTATTACGCTTTCCTCATTGCAAATAAAATTCATTGTAGATTTGTTTTAAATGGTTTTTTAAGTGATGTATCTTGTAAGGATGATTATTCAATATCATTCCCTGAAAAATCAATATTACATTGGGTAGAGTTATCAACTAACTTGGTATGATTGTCATCATCTTTAGTGCAACGAGGGCGGAGGCAAGTAAAATATTTCATTCTCGGTAAAGATTTAAATGTCTTAAGGGATCTGGTGCGTTTTTCGATACGCCTGGAATCCCGCTGAATTTTTTTTTTGAATCGATATTTGCTATTTTCCAATCGACTGAAGCGATCGCAACCTTCGTATAAATGATAAGTATTGAAACCAGGATTTACTTCATCTTTGTCATTACAATTATGATATATTTTTAAAGGTGGAGTGTCATGTTCAGTGTAGGAAGAACAGGAAGAGTTAGTAAGCAATGGATTATCAAGGCTGCTTCCCCTATTTTTGATTACATCATCTGTCAAATTTGGAAATTGGTTAAGATCTTTGTTATTTGGATCGATTTGATTGTTTCGAAATATTTTGGAAAAGTTATTTGTATCGAATTTTGTCGCGGTCTCATTACTTTCGATAGAAATGGATGAGAACAATGAAGCAATGGAAATCGACTTCGGACGTTTGTGTTTGAGGCTTAGGAAGGATGAAATAAAAATAAAACTTCAAAATATTTTAATTATTAAATATGATTTAAAAAAAATAAAGTTCAATATAAGTTTTCCAGAGTGAAATCATTGATTTAATTAAATCCATTTTTGAGCTGAATTATATTCTAAATATTGAATCCGTTAAAAAAAATTTCAAAGTTCACCAACAATTTTTTGTTTATTTCAAAATTTGCAATAAAAGAAAATGAAGTTGATTAAATCGAATTTGAAATAAAGTAAGAACCTTCTACAACACTGAATGTCAAGATGAAGATAAATTATACTCAGGAATAATTATTATCGCCTGATTAATAATTACCTATTTATTTACCTTATATAAGTCATTGTTGCGATTTTAAATTGCATCCTTGGGTTGGGGATATTTATTATTATACTACAACACATGTACCAATTCAATTTTTTAATTATGAATACATATATCTGTCTTATATAAATAAGTTTCAACATATAATCACATTTGGGATGAGCTAAAGAAAATATTTTACAATTTTTTAATTATGAATACATATATCTGTTTTATATAAATAAGTTTCAACATAATCACATTTGGGATGAGCTAAAGAAAATATTTTACAAGGTTATTAATTAGGGACATGAAAAATCATGATTTTTTTTTAAATCGAAATTTTTTCTGATTTAAATCAAATTTATAAAAATAATTTTAAACAATGTGCCTCCGAGGAAAATATTTTATAAAATCTGCAGAAATAATTCTAGAGAAATTTAACAATATTTTGATTCTTATAAAAGTTTATTATACCAAAAAAAATTTTGAGAATTAACGCGATTTTAATCTGATAGTATTTTTTGAATGGGTATTAGTTACCAACTTACTAAGATTAAGGGGTTTATGTCTCAGCATTACTGGGTTACTAGAGTAGAGTAGAGGTAGATTCAATAGTGGTAATTTTTTGCTAAATTCATAAAATAATTTTGTAAAAGTTGTTTGGCCCATGAAGGAAAGGAAATAAATTTTCTTTTATAATTCCAAACCAGAAAATCTTTTTGCCGGATGTGGACCGTGCTAATCTATTTCGTAGGGAGTGTTGGATGGGATTATTTTAATAAATCCAATGAGTAATTTGTTATAAAAAGTAAGTAGTAGGCCTCTAACCCTTCAAAAGAATTAATAGAATCCTAAGTGTTAAAATTCATACCTAAAAACGTTAATTATTAAATAGATTGGAGTTTACTGAACTAATCAAGGGCATTTATGTAAATTTTATCAGCTTCCTCTCTTCTCAATTAAAAAATCTCTTAACAATGTTCAAATTATAAATTAAGTTTTTTTATAATGAAAAATACCTTTTGGGTGATGCATTTACATCGCATTCGTGATCTGAATAAGAAAATGTAGAATAACTATAAAGGGGAGGTAAGGAAGGGATAGATGTTTCCTCGGGTAATGAAATATTGGGAATATGCCTAATAAAGTTCCAATTGTTCGGGGTCATATCATTGTCAGCAAGTTCGTAAAATTCCTTTTCCATATCGTGGTTGTAATAATCAATATGGTTGTTATTGTTATTTAAATTTTGAGCATCTATATAAAGATATTGATGAAATTTTGTTTAAAAAAAATTATTTTTCTCTCTGAATCCTACAAAATAGCATAATACATTCTTTAAATCAGGATAATGTTGGTAAATAAACAAAATATATTTAAATGCAAGGAAAAATGAAATAATTAGATTCTTATATTTTTTACAATAATTTTCCTCCTCATTAAAGCCATTTTGTTGCGATGCTGAATTATTTACTGGGGGATCAACATATCGTGGCAATCCAATCATTTGGCCATTTTGGTGCGAGGGTTCGGTGATTCGTCGCCGAGCTGCTCGAATCAGCTGTTCCTTGTGCTGTTGAGACATCAGAACGCTTACAAGTGTTAATTTTCGGGCTGGCTTAAGGAGGCCCTTAAAAATGTTCCTTATTTATTTAACAAAAACTTTCTTGTATAAGGAATATAGCGAGCTAGAGAAAAACGTTATAAAACATATTTTAAATTAGAAGTTCTAATATCAGTTATATAAAAAGTAATTATAAGTGAGAACATGACGGGTTATATATTGTGAAACTTATCTAGCGTTTTTTTTAAATCAATTGAGTTTAAATTTGAATTTCTAATAAATAATTCATTTATTTAAAAATTATAAAATGAATGCTGTTACCTTTTGTAACATTATATATTTTTTATGTTTATTTTTGGGATTTGTCGAAAATATTAATTATTATGTAATGTTTTTACATTTTTACACATATTTTTTTATAATTAATAAAAAGATTCCGTAAATTGTATTTTTTTCCAATTTGAAATTATTACATATATTAAAATTTATAAAAAGTTTTGGATTTTATGATTATTATTTTTGTGAGAAAATTTTTAATAAAAGAATAAAAAAAAATGTTTTGCGTAATTATTTGTGTTTAGTTAACTGTTTCATCAGGTTCTCATATCAGTAGTCACAATAATTTTACTATTTCCTCAAATTCTCATATCATTAATCGTAATATTACCTTTTTTTAAATATAAAAGAAAATGAATTGAAGGTAAATAGATGGATTTACACAAAAGATTCATCAAAAAAATGAGTGTAAATATTTAAAAAAATCGTACTTATTAACTTGAGTTGTATCTGGGACATTCTCACTCGTCCTACGTAAAGAATCATTATATTCTGGGTTGCATATAATTTTTGCCTCCAAGTTAAACGGTTGTTCTTCATTGAGGTAATCCCTATCTTTGGTTTTAGGGGCGTGATGATTATTTCCAATGGCGATTTTATCCGGAAATATGAAAACATCTTTCTTCAATATTGCAGCATCGTCTTTTCTAAAGTTAGGCGTTTGCGAATATTTGGAAGGGGTAGGAGAGAAATTTTCAATTTGGGGATGGCTTTAAAAATAAAGAATTTGATTGGTTATAATATTTTTTTAAATTTTGATGGGTTCATATTTTTTAGTTCGTTCTTTAAGCTTAGCTAAATTTTCGCTTCTTGATTATTAGAGGGTTATCCTCCACGTCGATCAATTTAATATTACAATTTTTAAAACATAAAATTAGTTATCTGATGGCATTCTTAAATGTAGAGAATAATGTGGTGGTTAAAAATCTCCCGCATTTTTTATTAATAAGTCGAATATAGTAGCGTGGATTTTATGACGCTTACTATTTTAGGCTAAGGTTAATAACTAGTTACAGTTACCCAAATCTAATGGTTATGCTTAATAGCGAGCTTATTATTTTTTCAAAAGATTATAAAACCTACTCAATGCATAATAAAAGCTGGTTTAAGAGAAAAAAAAATTTATAACTGAAAATTTGATATTCTTCAACCAGTGTTTTAAATATATTTTTGTCGAATATGAATAAAATTATCATTAGGTTAAAAGGCTTTTTAAAAAAAGGAGTAAAGCTTAAACAAAATCATAAATAATAAAATTATAGTGAACATTTCTTTTAATGCATTAATTTAAACGATCTAGTCAGATATATATTATTTCACCGTTGTAAGAAAATAAAACATTAATTTTATTAAATTATATATTTTTTCAAATTAGCTAACTTATGTAAAGCTTCTTTTCTGTAATAATGATGCAAGAGAACGCCCAATATAAAGGATTCCATTACCAGTAGAAGATGGTGGAGTTCTGTAGATATATGAATGTAAAGAAATGTGAGAAATTTATTTGGCTAATATTGAAAGAAAAGAAAAGCTATTGTATAATTGGAAAACAATAAATTTGAATATCAATAGGTTAATTGAAAGGTTTAGATTGTAATCATACTAAATGACAATTATGATTATTATCGATAATATGTAAATTGTGTTTAAAGTTATTATAAATAGTAAGATCGAAAATGTAATAATAAAGAATAAGAAAAGTTTTGTAATTTTTACTTTATATTTTATTTACTTTCATAGCTTTCTTTATTTTATTTTATAATGATTATTAAATATAAATTAATTTGTTATCCTTAATACTTGATCTTAATAATTATTGATTAAATTTGGAGTGAGAATGAATTTCTATCTCATTTAAAACTTCAAATTTTACATGCTGGAAATAAAATTTAAATAGTCCCTTATAATTTGCGGAATCAACTGAATGGAATATTTTTAGCTGGGACCTTAACTAATATGTACAAAGGTTTATGGTTCGGTTATGGGTTCACAAATATTATTGCTCATGGAGTTTTTGAAACTTTTTCAAGAAAATTCGAAAAAATAATCACAAAAAGGTTCAATGAATATTTATTTGACTGGGTTATAAGAAAAAAACCTATAGAAATTTGTTAAACAATTCATCTTTTAAGATAAATATAATAACCCAAACCCTACCTCACATCTCTAATTTACCTTATTCTAACCACGTTCAAGAGAATGGTTTTTTTAAAATAGTTTGTTAAGCTTTTCTCTACATAATTTTTATATATGCCTTTTGACTCAGTCTAGGTCTCTAATCATTTTAGCCCCGACTGCCATTCAAAAAATGATTTTTTTTGTATATAGTAAATCGGGCATTAAAATAAATTTCAAAAATTCGTGTTTTCCATATTAACTTTCAAACGCATATCATCCAAAAATTAGCCTTTATTAACTCTCCAAGGAAAGGAGAAGCGCCTCAATTGGAAAGAAAAAGGTCATAAATTACCATTTATTTTTAAAAGCACGAGTTTAATTTAATTAAAAGGTTCGGTTAACTTTTCGGGCACTTGCTTTGTGATCATTTATTCATTTCATCCATTTTTTATTTATTCCATTTATTAACTCAATATAAAACAAAAAACCTAATCCTCTAGTCTTGCTACTGAAAGGTGCCACGCATTGTAGAATATTTTTGGTCGTTAGAAGTTCTAAAACGGACCCTTGAAGGTTGCTAAATATTAGCACTAGTTGGATACTGATAAATTTAGCCGCCAGATGGTGCTGCTTTAGGTGTTGTCTGGAGATACGAAATACAATGACCAAGCCATACATACCTATCAACGTGCTAATGGTGGTCATTATAGTCAGGTATAAGTAAGCGTTAGCCAGTGAAATCTTTACATATAAATATAAACAATATTTACTCATAATTTATTTAAAGGGCGAGGGTAGAGAAATTGAAATAAGAAATCTAAAAAAAAAATTACGGCAAAAGTTATTTTTTAAAGTTATAGGTTCTATTTTCTTCGTTTTATTATGTGTTTCGTTTACCAATGATAATAACAAAAATAAAATAAATTATAACTTTATAGAGTTGGCTAGTAACTATTCCATAACCCCAAGATTAAAAAATTTGAGAGGCCAAAATAGAAAAAAAAAAGTTTTATTTATTACCTAATTCAGAAATTGACAAAAAAAATCAAAATTTTTAGACCCAATTTTTTTTTTGTTAAGGGATAAACTTATTTATTTACTTTAGCAGGCTACCATATTTAGTTATATTTTATATATATATTTTTTTATATTATAAAATAATTCTTTAAAAAAATTAAAAATAAAAAAAATGCAGTTAAAAAGTTACTTTTGAAAAGTAACTTGTTTACTAAAGTTACTAGTTACATCTTTTCTAGAGAATTACAATAAAAATGAGATAAATTAAGAAAAATTTCTTTTAAAGGATGGATGAAGGTGCTAAAGGAATGGAGGAACAAATGATCATTGAAATGAGTCATAAGAATTATAGGGTAAAAAAATATATACAATTTAATTTAAAAAGTGTTTACTTATAAAATATAAACGAAAGCTTTATTATAAAATAAAACCTGTCCGGGAGTATAACTACCATCTGTCCACAAAACGGAAGCTATAAAAATGAGGATAGGACGAACCAGGGCTGTTTGGAACACGGCAGCTTTGAGGCGATTATAATTTTTTCTGTCCAACGAATTCGAATGGAGAGAAAAGTATAAAAATAAAATTTTTTTTAATAGGCTAAATAATTATTATAGTGTTCTTGTATCTACTTGATTTATTTATATATGAAAATTTGTAGATAGAGCAATAATTTATTATTGAAAATTTCTCAATTTTTTTCGTAATTTTTTAGATAAGAGGGTTATCGTTAATTGGGAATCTCAAATCGATAAATTTAAAATATATTTCTGATATTATATCTTTTTTTAAACTTAACTAAAGGCACTTTTGGAAGGCACGGACAACAACAAGCCAAAGGAGGGCTATTGAGCGGCAATGGAACGTCTGATAATATTTCAAGCATACAGGATTTCCCGCCAAAATATTCGACTATTAACTGAAAAAATTGGAAAAGAGCGATGGACAAATATCTAGTTGAAAATGGGGGGGGGGGGGGTATATGAAGAATTTAAATGTGAATGAATGATCTATTTAAAATACTTTCTTTCTTTCAAAGGAGAAAGCAAAAAAACGTTTTTTTATTTATTGATTAATCATATACTTCCAAAACTTATATAATATTTATAATATACTTTTATATATAAAATAATTTCCTAAATCAATTAAAATCATGACATTTATAATTGAGCATTATAGTAAAGGAAGTTAACTAACACTTATTTATAAAAAAAATTCCTACAAAATAAGGACAAATAATTCGAAATTATTTCGGTCATAAAAATACGGTTATTTGATACCAAAAAAAATGAAAAATATGAAAATTGTTAAAGGAAAAATTAAATTTCCAATATTCAGGAAATAATTATCTTCAAAAAAAATCCCCTCTCTAGTTTCCAATGAATTTTTAGAATAGGTAGTGAGGTTTTAAAAAAAATAATTGCGAAAAAGTTTAACTTTGATTAAGTCACCTATAATTTTGCCGATATTAAAATGACATGGTCATAAATTTATATCTCAGAATTGTCACCAGATTGGCAGCTAACATGCATAAAAATCTTGGAATTATTTTAAATAGGCTAGAATCGAACGATTTAAAATTTGTTCATAATCGAATCGGCAAAAATCGATACGAAAATAGACTGATTTTCGTATTATTCGATTCATCGTTAAATTCAATATTAATTTTAAAAAACCTACTGTAATCTAATATTATTATTTTATATTGTGATAGTGACAGCGACTTTTATTTAAAAATTTCCTAAAACTAAAATAAATTGTAAGATAGGGGAGATAAAATGAAACCTATATTTTTGTAAGCGTCTATTTTTCTAGGCACAAATATAATTTATAAAAAATCATATTAAAAAAAATCAGATATTTTTAAAAAATTTATTTTAAAAAAAAGTGATTTTTTTAGATAATGGAAATAATAAAAAAAATGAAGAAACAAAATCTTTTATAAGCGAATCTTTTGTTAATTTTCGTGCATAAAAAAATCTTTTCAGGATGCAAAGATTAGATTTTTTTTTCAAATTCTGATAAAGATGTAAGAGGCATGTTAAACAAGCCAAGCTAACCCACAAGATGTATCAAGCGCAGCCCGATGAGAAAAATAAAATATTATATTATTATACTAAAATATAAAATATTATATATAATTTATTTACACGGAAGCCACAAAATCTACCAAAACGCCCGATCGGGGTACGTATATGCCGAGTAAAGAAGTCAAGGAAAATACCTAAAGTAAATAAAAAATATTAGAAAAAAAAATCAGGGTTTCGTAACTAGAAATTTTTTCGCGGAATTAGAACAAAATTTTGAACTCGATTCGATTCAAAGCGGGACGAGCGAAATGTGCAGAAGGGTTCGGGTTACAAAATTCAATCAAATTTTTTTACATTTAAATTATTTACTATTTCGTTGATTATAACCGTGATAAAAGATCAAATTAAAATAATTGTCATAAACCCGAATCGGGCAAGTTTTTGAAAAATTTAGGTTTATTTTTGTTGTTGATAAAATCTGAATTATTACGCAAAATGAACTTACGCATATAACAAACTCTTAGGAGTTGGACCATATCTTTCAAAAATTATTCGTTATTCATATACGAATATCTTATTATTCAAATTAGATGGAGATTTAGTTACTTTAAGACTTTTATTAAAGTTTATTATCCTAATTAGAGATCTGCAAATTAAAATAATCGGGTTTGGGCCGGGTTGGGCCTAATATTTTTAAAAAATATTCGGGCCAGGTCGGGTCGGATTTTGGAATTTTTTTTTAAATATATCTAAATTTATCAATTTTATATTAAATTTTTTATGTAAAATAAAAATATTTGATTTTATTATTAAAACTAAACGACATATAACATATGTCTTTTATTTTAAGTAATTATAAAAATGAATTTCTATATTTAAATAAATTCGGACCGGGCCGGGTCGGTAAATTTTTTTTAAAAAAAATTCGGATTCGGGCCGGTCCGGCAAAAGTTTTCTAAAAAAAATTTCGGGCCGGGCTTGAAAAATTAGGCCCGACTGCAGATCACTAATCCTAATTATAAAATATTAAGAATATTCACATCATACAGCGCTCATATATTTAAATAAATGAATGGTTGCAAAAATGACTTCAATAATGTTAACAAATATTGATCAAGAAATTCCGTCGGACCCTAACACGTGGCTGGTACGAATCAATTCCGTCATTGAAATCTCAAAGAAAAATAAGGTACCCATGTATCCATTTTACAAATGAATTTTTTAATCATTTTGGTCATCAATTGGCCTTTAGAGTCATTTGCTTTAGAGGATTTAAAAAACTATGGCCCTCCCTCATTCAACACACATAGACTAACCACACTTCCTCCTCACAAATAAACTGTTTTAATAACAAAACAATAGATGCCAAATAAAAATGCATTTATTTACCCCTTTTCATACAAAAAAAAAGAATTGTTTTTTATAAATAATACTTTTACTATACGCATCTTCTTAATTGTCAAAAAAAAAGAAGAAGATACGATTTATCTAAACCACTATCGATATCTGGAAACTGTTAAACAATATTATCTTCCTTTCTCATTTTTTTTGAATTTTGAAGTACCCTTTATCTTTTTAAATTAGAAAATAGATAAATTTAAGTAAAGTAACAAAATAATTTTAACCTTGACCAGTGTTCAAAATTAAATTAAGTGCCATTATCTTCTATCGCCTTTATTTTAGTTATTTTTTTTTATATGAAAGCACCTTAAATAGAGTAAATAAATATACAATAATGATTATACCGGAAAAATTCCTATGAGCCAATAGAGGCGTTCTTTGTGGCTCTTGTAAGGCACTTTCGCGTGGATGTAATATAACTCATCCATGAAAATGAGGAAAGTGAGTATGGAGAGCAAAGTCGCGATTGACAGGAAAATGTATCCAAGAGGGGTCATGGCTGATAAGAAATAAATAGCGAAATAATTATTTTCCTGCTTTTACTTTTACTTTTCCTCTCCTTTCAATTTCTTTTTATCCTTTCCTTCTTCCTTAATTTTAAATTTTATAATACAATACTGAGTTTTCTTTTATCTATACATATATGAATTATTTATTATATATTAAATAGATTTGTAATCTGTATGAAGCCAAAAATAAATTTAAAATTTATTTGATAAACACCACATTGCCTACCATTAAGGAAATTTTAAATCTCATTTCCTATTTATATTTTTTTTTAAAAATATAATAAAATCAACATTTGGATATTACATTAGACACTAAATTCAATTTTCCTATTTTATATTTAAAAAAAAATATATAAATCAAAATAAATTTGAAATGTTTGGATATTACATTACACACATTACCGATTATATCTAATTGTGTCTTCATTATATTCCCAATTTCTCAATTACGAAAAAATATAGTTAATTTAATGAAAATAAGGGCTATCGGCATCTTTAGAAGTAGTTTTTGATTTACAAAGACGAGTTATTTGATGGGTTAGCGAGTGGAATGCTCTATTTGCCAGAAAGGAGTACTTTTCCCGTTATAATTCATGAGCAACAAACTTGAGAATCTTTTACGCATGCGTGGTTTATATAAAGTTTAAGATAAAAAAGGATTTATCACCTTTCATCAAAGTGAACCCGAATGTTCTAAGATTAGTGACAAGAAGACAGCTTTACGCTGCAGCATAATTAAAGGGGGAGGGTGCCAGTCGGCATAAGAAAATTGGCAAAAATGTCGGCTGACTTGGGTGAATAAGTTGATTGACTCAGTATTAAGCGTAAATATATCCGAGGTAGAGGCATCTTTAAAACAAAAATCAAAAAGATCCCTCCAAAGTTTGGTTATTTACCAGAAAAGATTCGGAATAGAGCAGTGAAGAATATGTATTTTCCGAAACGCGCCACATGCTGCGGAATAATGAAAAAAAAACGTCGGTACTGAGTACAATATTATTTTACGGGTGGGCAAAAATATTTACCATAAAAACAGGCCCAAATTTCCACAAATATACTAATAAAAAAAATATTTTAAAGAGTCTAATGGGAGAAAGTTAAATCATTATAATATAAAGTAACACTCCATTTTTCTATATTCGCGTTTTTTTTAAACATAAGTTAAACCAACCGTTTATAATACACCATTACATTTGATGCGGGGGATTAATTGGGAACAAGCCATTATAAAAATGGGAAAGAGCCAAGGCCGACTTCGACGAATCTCTTTATATAATAAAATATTAGGTGATTCGCAATCTGTATTTTTACCTCTTCTTCTTTCAAAGGACGAAAAAAAAACCAAAATATTTAAATTCATTAGATTCTTTGATATCACGGCATCGTGGAATAAATTACTTCTTTCATTCTTACTTTTTATCTATTGAATTGAAACGAAGAAATAAGTATAAAACATTAACCGATTTGTTAAGATTTTTTTAAAATATACTTTTAAACCAGGGATTCCATTAATTTATTCATTGAATAATTTTTTTTTTCTTATATTTTTAAAAGGAATAGTATTTCAAAATACTTTTACTTTTATATGATATTAAAAATTAAATTTGAATTTTTAGGAAGAGAGAGAAATAGCAGGAAAAAAAACCAGTATAAGAAAATAATGAAGAAACAGAGAAAAATAGTCCCTTCAAGTTCGCTGCTTTCTAAAATTCCTAAAAGATCTTTCGAACATTAGTGTGGAGGGGTTGGCCCTATTAAATCAAATTAAGTCCCTAGCATCTATTAATATTAATTTCAAATTTACAAAAATTTTTTTTAGGAGATATAAGAGAGATTTCCACATTTTTCGAGATTTAGAACCTATCCCTTTTAAATCAATCTTTTTTTGTTATAATAATTATTTATAGTTTCGTTTATAAATAAATAAAACAATTTACAAAATAGCTAAATTTATTTATTATAAATGGTTTTGTATGTTGCGCATGCGTTAATCCTGAAATTATATTTTTAGTATAAACTATTCTAATAAATAATTTTTAATATTGATAAATTAAAGGAGATACCTGCGTTCAAAAAATATTAACGATCAATATCATTTGTTAAAGCTTTGAAGAATTAGCTGTGATTTCGATTGTATTATATATTGAACATAATGCGTTTTACTATAAATTAAGCCTAAGCTAAGATTATTTCAAATACAGTTTATAAATATTAATTCAAGCTTATTTATGTAAAATATTAATTTAAAATTAAGAATAATCAAACATTGTCAAGATTATAAAAATAGTTTAAAATTAAATACACTCAGTATAGGTATGTCATAGACGTAGCCAGGGGGCTAAAAATGAGGGAAAGCACTATTAGGTGAGTCATCCCTTCATAAATTTTATTGTAGATCTTTAAGTTAGCTTGCAGGCCTTTGGCTGACACATTTTTTTTAAAAAAAATAAGTTTTAAATGCTTTATTTTCTGAAACTTTTAATATTAAAGTATCATTAATTTAAAAAATTACTTAAAAAGACCTGCAGACTCGGCCACAAACCTGGCCTAAAAAAAATCCAAGTAGGGGTTTAATAAATACCAAAAAATAAAAGTACAGGGCGGGGCCAAAATTTATTTGAAAAAATCTGTAGCCTTGTCTTTTTTATTAACTTAGAATGCGACCATTATTTATCCATAATTTGAGTTCAGTTACGAAAACAGACACCCTCACCCCTTCGCTACGCCTATGAAGAATTAATAATTATGATAAAATACTAGTAATAGTCAATTCAATATTGCTAATATCACAATGGTTTAATCACAAATTTTACAGGAAGAGAGATGCAGTGTAATAAAATGAATGCATGCTACATTTAATAACTTTGCATTATGAGATATTTTTCCCTATTCAATATTTTCCAATTTAATTTATTTATTTAATTATTTTTTTTGAACAAATAATATTTATTTTTATTACATTAATTTTAGTTTTACATAAAAAAAATTTATAATCAATAACTAGCATCAAAATATATAAATTTTCATTTTTCAATTAATTTGTTATAAAAAAGGGTGGGGGGAACGTGCACAAAAAATATTAGTGTTAAAACTAATCATCTTGTGGGATGAGGCTACCTATAAAGCTAATGTAATTAGCTCCGTGAATCGCTATGTGTCTTAAGAAGAAGAATTCGTGAGGTTCATCCGTAAGTTTGAGAATCGGCGAGGCAAGTTCCTTGAAAAAGGATAATGCACAATTCCCAACAGTTGTTAAGGTTGTGGAAATAATGGGAATGAATATGTATTCTTGTGATAATTCAGAATATTTTGCAACTTTAATTAACTCCCCTTTCTCCAGAATGTTAAGAGTTTGATTGGATGGAGCCAACGGATCAGTACAAGAATAATTCCAGACCAAGAATTGATCGCGCTTTTGAGAAATTCCATTAGGTCGTTTCCCATAGGATCTGAAATGACCAGAAGGTTCAAAAATAAAAGGAATTTGAATTGATCTCAAAGCTCTAAGGATAATCGAATTGCATAAATTATGTCTAACGATACGACCTTTATACGAACGACAAGACTATGTCTTCCATTACCCAAAACGGCAGTACTGCAACCTAAATAGGTGGAGTTAGGATATTAGGCAGTTTAAACGAATACCAGTAGCGTGAGTGAGCTTATTTTGGTTGTAACTGTAAATTAATTGAGGGAATGACTTCAGAGAACTCTGGCCAGAACCATTAAGGAGAGAGGAGAATGAAGAACAGTTAGATAATTGCATTCTGGAAAGGAGTGATTCAACGCAGCTTGCAATTATAGGCCCATCCCAGTCCTTTTGCTTATTCGTTTCTGGAGTGGGTGAGTGACAATTCGTGATTTCCATTCGATAATAGCACCATTAAAGGAAAGGTCGAGTTTTATCAAATGAGAATTTACTATATTTTTTGTTAAAAAACGATATGAGGGCAGTTAATGCAAGATCGGAAGGAGATCTGATACCAAGTGGTGGGTAAAGAAAATTGTGTCCAAGCTATTGCATCGAATTTAAGGTTTAGAATACTTTTGATTTTTTTATAGTAAAAAAACATGACCTTTGCCAACTCTACTAGTGTTAGACTTCTAGAATAAACCAATAAAGAAATTGGTGGTATGGGTTGTCATATGGCGACTAGCACATAGACTGATGGTAAGTATTTATTATTTTAAAATAGTGAAATATGGCCTCAAAAATCGATAAAAATGTTTACATTACTAGATGCCAAACAATGGTAACGAAAGCATTGATTATATGATTTATTTTTAAATGGGGCATACAAACCTCCAGATTATTATTCATCCTACATTTTAAAAAAGCAAATAAATTATTTAAAAACAAATTAATTTTTTGATTATAATTATTACAGCTGAATAAATAAATAATCCAATTAAGTCATTCATTTTGAGTTATAACTATAGTTGGGTAATTACTATATTTTTTAGCCGAATGTTTAGCCGGTAAATATTCTAAACAAGTTTTTAGCCGAAAACTATTGGCCTTAATGTTTTTTTAAAAAAAAGATAGCAGCTCGAATTTGGAGAAACTAATATAAATTAAAACGCCTTGATAGGGATTTTCTCCGCAGGCGCCTAAAGATTGAACCGAATTAACCGACATTTAGCCATTAACCAAATATAGTTATAACTATAACTACTACAAAAAAAATTATTATAAATTCAATATAAATAATATATACACCCCTTCCCCTCCCCCTAATATAAAAATTAGGAAATTTATTGTGGGTATTGGGTAACATATTTATTTATATATTTTTTTAAAACAGATTTTAGCAGTTTTCGAGTATAATTTTTATAAGGAGGTTTTATATTAAATTTAGATAAGAAGGGGCTATAATAGCTAATATTTCTAATCTAAGGCTTCTTCATTTCCCCAAAGAACAACCGAGCCAGGTCGGGCCTAACATTTTTTTAAAAATTTCAGGCCGGGTCAGGTTTAAATTTTTAAGATATGATATCATATTTTGTCAAATAAATTGATGTATTAAAATTCTTGCAAGAAAGAAGGTTCTAATATATTTTATTTGTAGAATATTTTTCTTTGACTATCAAAATTTTATAAATAAATTCGGGCCGTACCGGGCGTACAAATTATTATTTCGGGTCGGGCTTTACGGGACAAATAAAAAAGATTGGTATCGGGTATCAGACCTTGGCAAGACAATATTTTTTTTAAAAATTCGCCGGTGCAGATAAGGATTAATAAGAACGCAAAATTATAGATCGAGCTTTCATAGTTTTTTTTTTCAAACAAAGCTTTGCGCATATAAATAAAGTTGGTTTACAAAAGAATTTACATTTATTCAATGCCAAAGATAATATAAAAAATTTATAAAATATCGATAGTTCAGTCAATTTTTTGTAGTGAATTTTTTTTCCGACATAAAAAGTTTTAACGTTTAAACAGATGCGAAGCCAAAATTATTAAATAATGTTTAAAAAAAATCTGCTAAATATTTTTAAAAAAATACAAATCATATCAAATTACATTTAAATGGTTTAAATTTGAAGTTATATTTTAAAATATATTTGAAGATCTAATTTTTTTTTATATTTTCCTCGTTCCTTAGACAAACATTTTAATTTTCTGATCCAGTGCCCTTCCATCTTTTTTTTATATAAAAAAACCTCCATTTTATGCTAAAATTTATTGAATTCTCAAATAAATAAATAAAAAGTGCGAACCTTCGAAAACCTGTACCACGGTAGGTATATGATTGGTGCAGGGTTTGTCGAAATTCATGCTGATCAACGCCATTATTATTCTCCTTTTTTCGGACACTTAACGAAGAATTTGGGGTTTTATCGTCAAGATTTTTTTTGGAATAATATGTTCTATGATGTTACAACCACATATATCATTATCATTTATGATTGGAATGGCAGGTGCTTTTAAAAAGTTTTCGATCCGTCACTGAGAATAATAGAATTAAATTTAATTTTCTGTCTAAAAAGGCACATTTCTTTAAAAAAAATTTTTATAATTATTCCTGAAATAATTGTGTGTTTTTTTTGATAATTGTGAATTTAAGTTAAATAAAATTTATAAAGTATTTAATCCCCAATTAAAAAACTATTTTAAAATCAATAAATTATTTTAAAATATAAATAATAAAAAACGATATAATTGATTATTATATTATTTTGCGAATATTTTTAGGTTTACAGACAGATAAGTTAAAGGATGGAATTTTAATAAAAAGGCACATTCGGATTGAGAATTGATGAAAGGTTTTTTAAATATGCTACTATTTTTACATATTATTGGTAATTGCACTTCCTTTCATCTAAATTTAAAAAAAATATAAAAAAAATATACATTTTACAAATTATAGAAAGAATAAAGATATAATAAGTTTTGAAGAAACTTTTTGTAATCATTTTTTCGTATCCTTTTTTTCATATTTTCCCTTCAATTCCTTATTAATTTTCTGAATATTTGTCAAGAAATTCTATTTTAAGAAAAAATCTAAAAAGAGAGATATGGCAGAATCCAGCCATACCTGTACTGGATTTTAAGTACTCAAGCAGTTGTTCTTTATTATTTTAATTATCCTTGCAAAATGAATAAATACCCACCACTATACCAACCTTTTCTATACTGTAATGTTATGTAAAGGTCCTCTTTTTAAAGTATTCTCTCAAAATCTATATTTTTCGGGATTTATGAACCATTTGCTTCAGAGTATTAGAATTCAATCCTATATCTTTATATTTTTGATTTAATATTAAGTATGTCCTAGCTCAAAAAATAGCTATGAATTTTCTCATCGCTTATTATCAAATGTATATATTCAAGATACCTTATTAATATTCAAATTAGTAACCATTTTGGTTAATTAAATTTAGTGGTTAAAAAATATTTTTTTAAAGATTTTATTTAAAATGAAATTTCCTCTATTTGTATAATGTATAATATGAACATTGAATTAGAAAAAGACTATTTTATTGGACATAAAATCGTCAAATTAGTTTGGCATGCTTGGATATATAAATTAAATTGGCAAAAAGTGTTTAAAAAAAATTTAGCGAGCTTCCGCCAGAAATTTTAAAAAAAGTTGTGGACAAGGCGTACCTCTTACAAAATAAATTCGAATATTTTTCTATAATTATATTTTAGCCTATTATTAATATTTTTTATCATCATAAACATTTTTAATTTCAAAAACGAGCCGTTACCTATTTTAATTGGTCTTAAAAAAAATATATCAAATATTAAAAGAGAAGTATTATTGCATCAGATTTTAATAGGTGTGTTATAAAAATGAAAAATATTACAATAATATTGAGAACTGCATATTATCTAGCAAAATCATCACATGTTTGTAGATTTCGAATCATTAATAGATTCACAAAATCACAGCGGTTGAGATATGGGAACACAAATAAAAATTGTAAAATAATATTACAATTTACAATCGAAAATTACTATACCCGTGATGAATATACTACGTTGTCAAAAACCGGTCTTGGTTATTTACATAAAATTGGCATTAATGCTTTTTTATGATGATCCTATTTTTAAATTTCTAGACCTAATATTGTATTCGAAAGATGCAGAGGGGATAGTTCATACTTTACTGAATTTTCTTATATGTTATTTGGAATAAATGAGGCCATGTATACCAATTTAAAAAATTCAGTAAATTCTAGCAACATTGCAAAATTTAAAAGGCTGTCCAACCAGTTATGATGATGTTCCATGATTAATCCAATCTGTCTTTAAGGCTTCAGACAAGAACAATGAGTTTAATGTTGGTTCTAAATCTCTTTAATAATTTCTAAATTAATGTTTATTTATTAATTCTCCCCTGAGAATTAGGTTATTTCATATCCACTTTTTATCAAAAAATGACTTTTTTACATAAATCATTTTTTTATAATTATAATCATATCGAAGACACTTAATTTTTAAAATTGCACTCCTGTAAATTTACAAAAAAGTTGAAATAGAACAATAAGCCAATTATTTCAATGCTCTACTACAAATATATTCCGATTATGGGCCTTCAAAGTTCGATGAGAGCCTTTTCCTCTTTTAGCGAATCTCTAAATATTTTTTGTCTAGAGTAACAAATTATATATCTTTTTGTAGCCCTTAAAATTCTCCTTTATAAAATAAAAAAATATCTTTAAAATATCACCAGTCTTTGTTGTATTCCCAGTAAAAAAAATGATTATTTTGAAAAATGTTCCATTTAAAACGATGGATGAAATGTGTTTATTATTAATATATTATAAAGTAAAAATATTAATGAAAAAAAATAAGAATTTAAATTTTATTTAATTATTTTAGAAATAAATAAATAATAGAGGGCGCTATATTTAAAGGTAATTATAATGTATTTTTTAAATAAGAATATGCATTTTAAATTTTGAATAACCATTAATATTTCTATAAGATATGGCCACCTCCATCGAACTCAACGCCACATTTTTATTATTCGACGCGCAGATCATGTGATTTCTTACTGCGTATCCAGATTTTATAAAAATGGCTACCTCATTTGAACCCAAAATATGTCCTAATTGCCGGAAACTTATACATTTAACAAATGAAGGTGTTTTTTATGTTCATGGACCAATTTCCAACAGGTGTCCTCATTCTAGACTTACTTCTCTCTCTCATATGGCTTACTCACTTCCCAACTCATTCACGGAACCACCTTAAAACCGCTCCTCTAATACCACTTTCTCAATACTACAAAACCAAATATCATATCTAGAATACCCAAAGGAGCGAGATTACAAGTAGCCAAATCTCTCAGTGACTGCATATCCTCTCTCCTGCAAAATTTTGACAATGAAGAAGAATGGTTAAAATTCTTATAATTCGGTTACAATTTTAAAATACCTGACAAATATGTCTAGAAATTCATAACTCAACAAATAAAGGACGCCAGTTTAAATATCCTTAGCCGTCTTCAAGATATCCAAATCTATACCCAAAAAAAACAAAACAAAAAAAGTAACTCCACTCCAGCAAAAAGCTTCATTGATCTCGAAGAAAATCAAAAGTCTTAACATCAAAGGGGCTCTCAAACTCATTTCGACCAATGATACCCTTGCTGATTTCTCAGAAGAAACCTTAAGCAAGATACGCTCAAAACCTCCGACTTCGACTCTTAACCCAATAATAACACAGCCTTACACGCATTGTGCAGCAGACTTCACAAAAGAAGAAGTAAGGAAAGCAATCCTATTATTTCATCGCGACTCAGCGCATGGACTTGACGGAATTAGACCAATTTTCTTATAGGACATAACCACTCCCATGATTTGCACTCATGTTTCAATTCTCACCAAAATTACCAACTTATGCAATAAAATTTTAAAAGGAAATATACCAAGCTTTATAACCCCCTTGCTCTTTGGAGCAAGACTCATCGCACTCCAAAAACCCAACAAGGACATCCGACCCATCTCCATTGGTTCAACTTATCGAAGATTGGTAGCAAAATTAATTTCCACAAGAATCAAAAACGAAGCATCACACATCCTCAACCCTTTTCAATTGGGTGTTGGCGTACCCGGTGGATGTGAAGCTGCAGTACACTTTTCATCTTGAAAATAACCCAAATGACGAAGCTTTAGTGAAAATCGACTTTTCCAACGCATACAACACTCTTTTCCGCAACACCTTCTTACATTCCACTTGTTCCTATTTCCCCGCTTACACCAAATTTCTTTTCTATTGTTACCAATCCCCTACAATTCTACAATTCAACACGGAAAAAATACTTTCAGTTGTGGGTATTCAACAAGGAGATCCCCTTGGATCTCTTCTTCTTGTACTTTATCGCTTCATGGTTGGTACATAGATGACGGAATCTTAAGTGGCTCCCACAGTGAAATTGACAAAGCAGTCAACATAATTCATGAAATGTGAACTGCCATTGGACTCTCTCTTAACCCGAGCAAATCCGAATTCATCCAATTAAATTCAAACGCTCCAAACTCACATAATTACAAATTCACTGTTATTGATGAATTAACACATTTAAGATCTCCCGTAGGAGGACATAAGGCAATTTGTACCTTCCTTCATTCCACCCATCCTTAAACTTGAGGACATCTTTACTCATCTTCCCTCACACAAGTCTTTTTTCTTACTAAAAAATTTCTTTTTCATACCAAGGATTATTTATGCACTTCGCACAACACCCATATTTAAATATCCTCCATTAAAAACATAGGAAAACGGAATAAAAGACCTAACCGAAAAATAATAAATCTAAGATTCAACGAATTCGCTTGGGCGCAAGCTTCGCTCCCCACAAAATCCGGTGGACTTGGCATTAGATCTTCTTATGATCTAGCAATAACCTCTTTCATATCTAGTAGTCTCTTGTCAAAGCAAACAACAAACGCCCATCATTCCAAAGAAGATCTTTCCTTAATTGAGGCCATAAACACTTGGAAAACTCGAATCAATGTTGATTCTCATCCTCCCACAACCCATAGACAGAAGGACTGGGATGCTCCGGTAGTTGCTCGCAGCGTTGAAACTCTCTTATCTAGCATGCAATTAACTGACCGCACCCTATTCTCTTACCTGCTCAATGGTACTGGACACGAGTTTCTCGAGGCCATTCCTTCTATCAATCTTCAATTTCAACTTTCGAAGAACGAACTTACCCACGCCATCGGTATTAGTCTAAATTGCTCAACACCCCCTCACATCTGTTCAGGCTGTAACTCGCCCGTCGACACAAATGGAAGACATAATTTACATTGTCGCTCCTGCAATGGTGGATTCATTAGACACAAGCAATGTAATTCAATCATCCAACACGCCTTGAAATCAGCACAAATCCCATCGATACTTGAACCTCAGGGTCTTTTCAGATCTGATGGTAAATGTCCAGACGGCATCACTCAAATTCCGTGGAGGAGAGGCCAATTATTAGAATGGGACTTTTCTTGATTGACACCCTTGCCCCATCTAACCAGACACTCAGCATCATTGACCTGAAAGAACAGCTTAAAATCTCAAAATACACAGAAATTACTATGACCATTGTTTCATTCCAATTATTTCAACCATATTTGCCACCTTCGGCAAACTTGCTTTAGCTTTTTCCAAAAATTTAGGATCTCAAATCAGCAAACATTTGAATGAACCTCGAGAGGGTTTTTTTCTTCAACAAAGGCTTGCCATAGCAATCCTTAAAGCCAATTATATCAGCTTCAATGGTAGTCTAATATCCAAAGAGCCATCCTAAATCCTTTTTTTCCTCTCATTATAACATCCCTGTTCTTCATTGGTATTTTTAATTTTTTTTTATGAATATTCCTTTTGTCGCATTATAATATAGATTATACGTTCATATATTCATTATTTTTTATTATATACATTTGATTTTTAATTCAAATTTATGTGATTTGATTTTGGAATTTTCATATATATTTTTTTTAATCTAGTTTTTTATATACATTACAATATGTGTTTTCTTAATAAAGTAAAATAAAATTTAAATCATTTTTTCCATTAATATTTTCTGCTTAATTTTTTTAATATATTGGTTATAAGCATATTTGGTGAGTTTCTTCATTTCAAATTAGGTCCTTCTTAAAAAATTTTTGTTTTACCGAAAATACACTAACACTGAAAATATTTTTGAAATAATTCTTGCATTTTATTAAGGAGAAATTTGAGGGCTACAAAATGAAATATAATTTATTACTTTAGACAAAAAATATTTTGAGTATTCGTTAAAAGAGGAAAAGATTCATCGAACTTTGAAGATCCATAACTCGAGATATATATGAGCTAGAGCATTAAAATTTTGATTTGTATCAAATATAAAATCTATTTAACCTTCATGCCACTCATCCATTTTAAAAATGATTGTCCAAAAATCACGTTATTTCAATTGATTTGTCATTAAATTACCCATATTAAAATATCCCAAGCTACGCTAAAGGAAAACAAAAGACATTCTGGTGTCAACAAAAATCAATTCATCACTGCTTTAATAAAAGAATGTCCAAAATAGGTTGATGCTAATTCAGATATTTTTAGTAATTAAGATATTATATTAAATTATAGTTTTAGTTAGCTATCTTATTTGATATGGAATATTTAGAAAAATAACTGGCTAGTAATCTCACACATTTGTTATGAGTAGTGTTGTTAAATGGCTCAAATTAAGTCTATTTTCAAAAATGGTTAATTCAATATTTTAGCAAGAAAAATATTGACTAAGCCTCGAGATTTGGCTAATAGATGTCCAAGTCTTTGTGCCATGTGTGAGATCTCAGGCTTATGGAATATTTTATATTGAATTTCCCTCAAAAAATAGGCTAAAATCTTATGACTAAATGAATTTGTTTCTAATCAAATCTCAAAATAAATGAGATGATAGTATATATTGATGATAATAATGAAATTAACCCCATGATTTGAAAGAGTTTCAAACTGGTAATAACACTATTCCCTAGTACTGCTAAATCACCTTATGAATCTCATAAGATGAATTTGTTTGTAATTATGATAAAACATATTTCCATGATGATAAACATTAACATGCCTCCTCTCAGTCAGTGGTATTCATCTCCATATATTAAAAAATAGCTGACAAGTCACAGGTCTGCAAATAATAAACAATCAAGTGCAGTTAATATTTAAAAAAAGATTTGCTATGGCAAATATTGTAGTTTTTAATTTTTATCTATTTTGATTATGTATTACATTAAAATAATTATATTATTATGAAATGCCAAAAATATGTCATTTTTTTGCAATATATTTCAATTTTTAATTACTCTAAATAGAATGTATTTTATATGAAATGCTTCGATATAAGCTAGTTATAAAAAATTTAAAATCTTTCTCAGATTGTTGAAACCAACCAAAATTTGCCTTTATTTTTTGCCCATTTTAGCTTGCTCCCTATCATTTTTTTTAGAATAATATAATGCCCCCACCTAAAATTTTATGTTAACACAGATATTACAATGGCACATTTAGTGGGGGAGGGGAGGTCATAAAATTAAAAAAATAACTTATAAATGGGGTTTATTATTTATAATTTATTTAACTTAACCCCCTTCCAGAAACAAAACTCTATAAGGACACTGGTATGACATGTCAGATTAAAATTTTACATAGACATGAGATTTGGATCAGTATGTGATAAATATAGATTTGGTACATTTCATATAATTCAATATAATGGTGACATAAAGATATTGATTTACATCAAAATAAGAATATAATCAAATAATCCTTCAAGAACTCCGCAAGAATATTGAATGACCTCTATAGAAAATGATTCCAAAGTAAGTTTTTATCGGTTTTAAACTAATGGTTTAATAAAGATTAGATAAATTAAGGAATTTAACAGCAATGTTGCAATTTATGTAAATAAAATATTCAACTATTTGTACATTCATATTATAAATAAAAAATGTCAGAATTTAAAAAAATATGACTGACATCTTTGTATTTGCTAAATGTTATTTGATTTGAATCAATGATTTGAATATTACGTGATACGTGAAAAAGCGCATACGCCCTCTCAACTTTGTAGATACAACAGAGCTACGCTAGGTATTTCTCATTTCCATCTAATTAAATTTATATAAAATTTAGAGGGAAAAAGATGAGTAGCCCTTTACACGTTTGTGGGCAAGTCGTAAGTACGTACTTGTGCGAACAATAGTCCGAGAACTATTGTTTAAACTTCTGTAAGCTTATTCAGATAGGGAGGACCAGAATAAACAGCGCAAACCCATACCTGTAGCCCTATTGTATTTAAAGTAAAAGGGACAGGGAAAGGCTTTCTAGAAGTAGAAATTAACGTTTAAAAAGTATAAGTACAAATATATGATAAATAATTAAAAAGTGAAACCTATATTCTTGTTGAAGGTATTTGAGTAGTTGAAAAGGGGAGGTAGTAGAGTGGCAAAGAAGATTTCAGATAATTAATCTTAACCCTAAGAAGCTTATTTATGGATTTTTTATGGTTATTTAATTTGGTGAATTGTTTCCAATTTAAGTTCAGGTCTGCCACATCTTTTAGAATTCGTTGGAACCTGAGTCTGATATCTACTATATGATTTTCCTTTGCAGGTGAAGAGCCATGTTAGAGCACTGAAAGCTAAGTTGGAGTTGGGATCTTGGATACGTTTTTTCTTTGATTTTTTCCACAGTTTATCATTTGATATTAATTTGGGGTAGAACACACTATTTATAACCTGCATTTGTTGATAAATATCTGAATTTCTTATTAGCAGTTTTACTAATTTCCTATGTTTAGGCCGTATAACAGTATGGGGATTGCAGTAGAATTGAAGAGCCATAATCTTGTAAGGGCCGGTATCTCCCCAGTCTTCCAGAGCTTTAAATATTTGTAGAATGCTATTCTAGCTTTTTGTATTCTTATCTTTAGTTCTTCCTTACAACATCCTGTATTATTCCGGGTGATTCCAAGATATTTTATTTGCGTGACTACCTTAATCACTTCCGATCCAATTGTGGGAGAGTGTGTCTGAGGATCATGGTCTTCTTAAAATTTATATCTAGGCCATATTTTAGACTTATAGATTTCAATAAGTGGATGAGGTTATGAGTTTCTTCCAAGTAATGATCATTACATCATCCGCTTGTGATATAATCATATTCTCAATATGGCTTCTATAATCTGGGAATGAGTTAAGCTCTAGCAGATTCGCAGCATTTAAGGTATATTTTAGAAATTTGTTCATTACTATGTTGAAGAGGATGTGAAGAGAACACAGCCCTGATTGACTCCTTTCTTAAAAGGTGGAGAGGTTTTGTTGTTTATTCTACACGAGGTGAGCAAATTGTTATAGTGATTCCTTAAAACCTTATGTTAGTATCAATTCCAACTTCTAATAAATTTCTCAGAGAGCATTATGAATGACGTTATCAAACGCTCGTTTAAAATCAATAAAAGTGAAATAGTTTGTATCTATCACATTTTTGAATATTAATTTTAAGGGTGAGAAATGACTTCATAATATTTTTACCTGGACGATAGGCACAAATATATTTTGCAAAGAGATTTTGCAACGTTTGTAGAATACGTGTCTTGAGTATAATCATAAAAATCTTGGACGCAGTCGTAGTAAATGCGATTGCCCTGTAATCACGGAAATTAGTAGGGTTAGAAGTCTTTGGGAAGCTGCAAAGAGTGGATAGATTTCAGTCATTAGGATTCATCCCTTAAGACCATATATTATTGAGGATAATAAGGAGGAAGAGTAGTGTGGCATCCGATGTTGCTTTTAATTGTTCTCTTGTGATATTATTCGGACCAGGAGCTTTGTTATTTTTGAGTTTCTTTAAGCGGTGGAAATTTAATTCAGTGTAAATTGGGAGGTTTGGGAGGTGGTTTGTTGCTCATATGATATCCTCTAAATTTTTTTAGATTCAAAGATATTCATATAATAATCTTTCCAAAGTGGCATTTGATCATCCTGGTCAAATATAACTTTGTTGTTTTCCAATTGATCTAAAATAATATTTATATCCAACATATGATAATTATAAGCTTTTCATATAAATAAATACAATTTTTTTTAAAAAAAAAATTTTTCTTTAATTTTAGATCTATGATAAATATTAAAATTATTGTATAATTATATTGATCAAATTAAATTAATAATTTATATCATAACAAATTATTAAGTAAATTTATTTAAACTTGCCATTTTTGCGAATATTTAACATTAATTCATAGTTACGAACTATAATTTTACAGCTGCTGTGCACTATTTATTATGCAGAAAATATTAATGAAAATACGGAATGAATTTTTATACACTAAAAATAGCTTTTTTTCAAATTGTTTATGAAATAAAGAGATTATGAGCAATTATCACATAATAGCGGGAGACAATACGTCAGAGGGGGGGGGGGTCTCGATCTCCTGAAAATTTGAAGAGCCCCTATAAATTTTATTATTACACCCAAAAATTTTAATGTTAGTTATAAAAAAGTCATATTGAAAATGTTAGTTTAAAAATAAGGTTATTTTGAAAATGTTGGTTAAAAAAGGTCATTAGAATAATTTAAAAAATTTGATTTCCCTAAGATCTAGTTTTAAGTTAAGCTTGGTTGTTTCTTCTTCTGAACCCAATCTCTTAGGTGAGGTCAGCGTCTATATGAGCGGGAGAGATAGGAACAGTTTGCATCCCTATTTTTTTGAGAGGAGGTATTGGGGGTAGGATAAATTTTTTGGGGGGTTATCTATTAAATTTTGAGATGAAATAGGACAAAATTTATTGCTGTAAAAATTATACTTTTATTATAGTATTATTATAATACAATTCATCGACCAAATCTATATATTGCAAACAATCATACACATTGTTTTCCAGATAAACTATCCTTTTTAATATAATTTAAAAGGTTTAGATATTTTAGCAAGCTCATAATGCCATAATAACTAATTAATTGTAAATAATGGAGGTTTTAATTGAATTTATTATCTAAAAAATAAATTATTTATAATCACAAAATATAGATAGTTGGTAGTAGATATAGATTAATTTAGGTTATCCTTTATAAATTCTTTGAAAAGAGTATCAATAAATAAATAGGTAAAAATAATGATAAAGAGACACCGCCGCCGAAGGCGGCGATTTTTAAGGGGGGTGGGCAAAGGTTTTTGAAGAGGGTTTGCATTCAGTGAAAATCCTGTCATGTAGACGCTGGATGAGGTTTTCTCTATGTAATAAATAATATAATTCGATTGCCCACAAAAGAAGAAACTTATCTCGAATTATAGACATCATTTTGTAAACTTTACCATAATATTTACTGCACCTTCCTTCTGTATAAAGCTCAAAATCATGAGTCAAATTAGTATAATAGGCTAACTAATTACGAAGGTTTATAATTTTACTCAATAAGACATATAATATGTTCTTATTTTTCGACTTATGTTTATATACTATATTGACGTTTTTGTTAAATACATTTAAGTGTCCATACATAGAAATGACTTGTAGCACCATTTTGTTTCTGCATAATAATTAATAAATTAATGTGCTTTCATCTAATGATAAATAAATCCAGTTACAAGATTCGATATTAAAGCGAGTGTCAGGCCGGAGGTTTTGATCTGAAGGGACCTCAAAATTTACCATACTCAGAGAGAATAATTAACGGTAGACAGAGGAATAGTCTAGCTGAAAGGTATGATAATTCCAACTAAACTTAGGAATACAATATTGGAGAATATACATACGGTTCATCCTGTGGTAAACGCATGAAATCAATTTTTCTGATGTATTGTCGGTGGCCTAAATACGATGAGGATATTGTATTTTATATAAATAGGTGCATTGGATGTCAGAAAAATCTATTAATTGTAATGGAGTTACTCTTATATTCATGGGAAATATTGAAGGGACATGGGAGCGTATACATCTAGATTTTACAGCATCTGCTGACTCTCTATATTGATTGATAGGGGTAGATTCTGATGAGAGGCATATCTGCAAAGGAAACGATAACTGTTAAATGGGTCGTTTTTTATGTTAAATTGTGAAGTCATTCATTTTTGGTGACAAATATTTTTTTGATTATTTGCGGAATCAATATTAATTATATTATTAATAAATTTATATTTATTTTATAGTAGATATAAAAAGAGAAAAAAACGAAATATTATTTTAGAAATTATAATCAAAATTTATTATTTTTGGCTGCCAATTTTCAGAATAATGAAAAAACAAAATAAAGAAGAAAAAAAGGAAAAAGTAAAAGAAAAAGTGATTAAATGTAAGAACATTTAAATATATTTATATTAAGTAAATAAAAACTAAGAAAAAAGAACCCAAATTGAGTAGCTTTTATACTGGTAGCCAAGACAGATCTAATACTATCTTTTGTAAATAAGATTTGAAGTAGCGGATTTATATTAAGGCTAAAAGGGCAGATTTACATTAGCGCAAATATAAGGATTCATATAAAAGCTAAAAGGGCAAATTTGCATTAGCGCAAATAGAAGGATTCATATAAAGGCAAAGTCAGATTTGCATTAACGCAAATAGGATTCTTTTTAAGGCCTAACCAGAGTCATCTAATCGGTAAGATACCTTCACGTTAATTTTATATAACAAATGCCGAATTACACGGAAGTGCTGCCCATTTTCCACAGATTTACTATCCAAATTTTTGTCATATAGACCTGTTACACGGAAGTGCTGCCCCCCCCCCCACACAAATAGAGGTAATTGAAGAAACCGTTGTATACGTGAATTAGAATTTTTAAACACGTAATTTAACCACATCTAATCGAAAATAAGATTATTATGCTTTTTAAAAAGGGTTGGATTTATATGTGTATCATTTAACTATTTACGCTATTGATTTTATCTTATCTATTGACAATACAAATAACCAAAATATTAATTTAGAAGTTAATCATAAACATTTTGTAGCGTGGTGATGTGATGAAGAGTTTAAAATTTATAAAATACAATAGAATATTTTTGGGGTGTTGATGCAGTTTTATCCTGGGAAGAAGAATTAGGAGATATCGAAGCGTTAGGATAAAAGGGCAAACTTTGACGAATTAAGGACCATTAATGTATTAGATCTGGTCAATGTGAAAGTATAGTTTGAAGGCTCACAAACGCTGAAGGCCATGTGGTGGATTATGATAAGATCCCACTGCTAGGGCGTATGTGGCTCCATGACTTCAACAATATATTAAAAACTTTCTAAGTCGGTAACATTACGAATGATCTCGAGAAGGTAATCTCGACAACAAAAAAAGACCTCGATTCAACTTACTCCTACAAAACCAAAATGGTCAGACAAGAGAAAGTTCACTTGAAGTCCAATGCCGTCCCTAAGATCATACCTACAAGAAGAGTTCAGTGTGCCAAGATCGATGCATCGACTCAGAAATTGGATAGCTTCATAAAGGACAACGTAAACCTTGCTCGAGAGGAATCTAGATGCCCGATACCATGCACAAGCGATCCGATTGGGAAGTTAGCTATGGGCTGCCTTTACTTTACCAAGCCATCGTTCGGTTTGAAAAGAAGACTGCACCATGACATGGATGGCGTATTGCGTGGCGATCATGAATGTCAATGACGTTTATCATTCAACATATCCTAGGAAAAATAAGTCGAATTTCTTTGGAGGGTTGAATATAAAATAAGTAATCGAGATTATTTCATATTAACGTTTTATTTTCTCGTATTAACATATTTTAAAATCAATTTATTTTGACAATTGATATATTTTTTGATATCAAGTTAAATTCATTTAAACGAACATTTTCATTTTATATAATTGGTTATTTAATGATTTATTTATTGTTTAAAAAAGATATAAAAGGAACATTTTTTTTAGTTAAAGGAGACAAATAAAATATAATTCATTATAATAAAAAAAAGCAAAATGTAATTTATTTTAATATGAATAATTAAATTATAATTGTAATAATATATAGAACAAAAAAGTTATTATATCACACTACCTCAAAAAAAGAGAAATGTTTTGATATCAAAAGCATAAATAGAGAAATGTTTTGATATCAAAAGCATTAATTTATTTAAATAAAATATTTTTTTTAGTTAAATATAGAAAGAATTTAATACTCTTTGATAAAGTATGATTTAATATATTCATTGTTTATTCATAATTAAAAGATATATATATTTATATATATGATTAGATAACCTCGCGATTTTTACATTTTTAGTTTGTTTTATTACTAATTTTTATTAGATCATTCATTTATATAATTGTACAATAGGCGTAGCCTGGATTTTCCTAAAGGAGCGAAGCCCCAAGACCCCATTGTAAGGCTGCCTTTGGCCCGCATTTACCCGGCCTTCGGCCACCTTGTTTTTATATAGTCATTACATATTTTTACAAGATAGGAGGTTAATAAAAAAATAAGCCTGGAATAAATATGAAATATATTTTTATTCGTCTATATAAAATTTAATAAATTACTTGTTTATACGTTAATATAAAAGCATGGTAATAATTTATTCCAAACAAGTATAAGAAATTTATTTATAAAAAGTAAGTAGCCATATAGTTGATATTCTTCTATTATATAGAATTTGTTATAAAATACTAGGTAAAATTCTTCTTTTACGACATATTTGACAGTTAGACAAGATATTACAGTTATTACTTTAACAAACTTTACTAATCGATGCTCTTGATAATAAATATAGCAATAATTGCATTAAATTATTTAACGCTTTTAAATAAATAATGATATTAAAAATTAATCTCCATATTATTCATCCCACAATGTTTTTAAAAGATATTCTCTGATGTCCTTATCAATATTTTATAGTTTTCTATAAAATATATAATTCGCTATATTGGTATAAATTATTTGATTGTCATATGATGTAAAATTAGATATATACTGTAAATTTACGACATATAATATTCCACTGTATATATTTTGTTTTAATTTTTTTTATTCAATTTTATGATTTTATTTTATCAATAGTTTTATGATTGTATTTTAAATAAATTAAAATTACTAACTCTATAAAAAATTATATTTGATATATTATATTATTTAGCAATTTTATGGATCCATTATTAATAATTATAATACATTTCACTTTTGTCTAAGATATATCTTTGGCTTATATTCCATTTATTAAAAAACATTTTTAGTTCACTTTTTTTATACTTAGCGTAGCTCTGTTGTACCCACAACCAAAGGGCGACGCTTTTATCACGTATCACGTACAAAAATGTATAAATTTAAATTATGATGAATAGTTTTAGTTTAAAAAAATATCAACTTTTACATTATTTCCTTCAAATTATTGTTTAAGATATATGTATACATTGGGGGGGGGGGTCAGAGAGTAGGGAGGGGACTAAGGGGGATATTTTTTTAAAAGTGATAAATTTTTGAAGGAGGGAGGATTTCCCCAAGCTTCCTATCCTGGCTACGCTTATGTATTGTACACTTTGATTATAGATTAAAACATTATAAAGTAATATAGTATAAAATTTTTTTACATAATATAAGTAATATACCTAAAGCTATTGTTGTTAAACGAGTTTCAACTATTTTTGAATAATCTCAAATTTGATAAATTTTCAAGTATCTAGAGCACAGTATTTAGGTTAATATTCATCGGTGAAGACAGAATTTAGGAGTGAAATAAATATTATCACTGAAAATCCCTATATTAGCCTAGGCCTTTAATTGTTTTAATAATACGATAAGCAGCTATATATAATGTCACTACCTTTAAAGATAATCATCAGTCTGTCTATTTTGACAGATTAATGGAAATTATGTCAATATTTTGCTTTTAGGATCCTTTGGATTTATCTTTCTATATTTTTTCATTTGCATGTCGACGGTAACTCAAATTAAAGTTTTTAAACCTGTACCTCCCGATAATGGTAGCTTTCCGTTAGATCATAACAATCTTTGCAAAACTTACGTACTCGAATACATGTTATGTGTCAGCAAAAACGATCAAAATACATCCAAATGTCGAAAAGAAGCCAAAAATTACCTAGAATGCAGAATGAAAAAGAATTTAATGGCAAAAGAGGATTGGAAACAATTAGGATTTCCCGACGATATTCCATCCTAAAAATATTTTTTTTTTTTGCTACATTTTTTATTTCATTATATATATAAATATTTAATGTTTGCCTGTAAAGAGTGTGATGGTACCTCTTTTATTTGCATTGGTGGTAAATATTATTGTTCTGCATGTAATTTACAAATTTCTGATATACATGAACAATATTCAGAAGATGCTTATAATCTTGGACATTCACAAAAATTTTCAAATCAAACTTCATCCCTCAAAGATATTGCCCCAAAATTTTGTATATTATTAATTTTTTTATTACCTTTTAAATCATGAATTCATAATTTTATTATTAATATGGACACATGCTTATGAGTTATTAAATATTTTATTTAAAGTTAATAAAGGAATTCCTTGGACATATCCGGAAGCATTTGGCATGATCATTAATAAACAAGTCAAAGCTCTTATTCACATGAGTGCCCCTCCTATACTTAACACTATTGTTTTCAATATGTTAAAAATTTATTTCCAGAAATTAGGTTAATTTTTTTAAAATAAAATGTTCATCTTTATTATATTTATACTAATAATAACCTAAAATCAACAAATTGCATATGAATTTTTTGTGCCCTTAACTAACTATTTAAAAATTAAATTAGTAAAAAAAAAATCCTGTGTAAATAATCAGATGTGCCAGTATCACTTTTTTGTCACTACTGATAACAATTAGCTAATACCACTAATGAATATATTTTTTTAATAAAATATAATGAAAAATTAAGTTTATTTAAAAATTTGAAATAAATATAAGAATTTTCTAGTCTTTATTTACAAAAAATTATTTTTGATTTGTAATTTAGGCGATAACTTGTTATTTTTCATTCTAAAATTTAATTCTGCAACAAAATTTTTTAAGAAGAAATAGGGAGAGAATTGGCAAAGCTTTCTTTATTATTAATATTGGTTTTAATATGGTTATTATTTAAAAGTAGAATATCTGGCTTTATCATATTTATTGAGTGCCTAATATTTGTCTAATATTTTACTTTTAAACATTTTCTTTCCAAACTGTATAGAAATTTGTATGATTTTTTTTTTCTTAGAAATTTATGCCCATAATAGAATTAATTTTTTGTTATATGATTTGGGGTATAGTTACTGGTATTGGTTGGAATTAAAGGTATTGGCTAATAATGAATACTATAAGAATCAGTGCATCTCTGAACATAATTATATTAAACAGATGGTAATATATAATTAGAATATGTGTGAAAATTAATATATTATGATATTTTTAAGGTTAAAGATACACCCTTACTACTTCCTTTATGCTAGGTTATTAAGTATATGATGGGTTTCTTGCCAAATAAAGATATTTAATTATCATCTAGAAAACAAATTTCTGTCTTAGTTATCTTTTTTTTTTCTTTATAAATATTTGACATATTTTTATTTTATTGAACACTTAAGTGATTTAAAAAAACACTATTATTAATTTTTTATTATAATATCATTTTAGGCATATTTATTCAGTTATATTCATCAATGTAAAGTATATAAACATTGATAAAACATCTACTTTATTTAATAGTTGTAATTTTTTTTTGTTCCAAAAATCTTTCTATTACTGAGAAAACCATCTAGTCTATTTATAATCGATAGAAATTTTTAGAATTTCTTTTATATGTGCATTAAGTTTTAAAATCATAAACATTCTAAATTAATGCCATTTTATGGGATCTATTGCCAATAGCCAATATTTTAAAAAAGACAAAAAATTGGCCCAATGTAATAAAAAATATTTGTATATCTAAAAGTATTTCTTTAATTAGTTATTTTTAAAAAAGGATATAGCTAGTTTTAGAGTTTATCATTTTTAAAACTATCATCATTCTAAATTTTTTTGGAGAAGTATCACCATGAATAACTTTTACTTTTGTAACACGTTGTTTGAATGTGACTATCTTGATTATATTTTAAAGCTAATCAAAAAATATGTGGGAAATTAAAATTTTAAAATTCCGATGGATTTTTTAACCCTCTATTGCATACATCATATTTAAATACACATACCATAAAAAAGGTATAAAATTTTTACAGTTTTATACACATGATGTATAATAGATACACATACATATATTTTATTTATTTCTATAGTTAATTTTATCAAAAATGAAAGAAACAATTAATATGAAAATTCTAAAATACATAGATTACAACTTTCAAATAGTTGCATTTTCCATTTTATAAATTATGTCATTTCTCTTGTACAAATTTTTAAGGAACAGAAAGTTAAAAATCGTATTATAGTGTTTAAAATTTAAATTTTAAGGTACATGTACCCAGATACATAATGCACACAAATGCAATATGTGGGCTTTATTTTTTTTATATTATTAAATATTCTTTATTTGCTATCTATAGTCAAAATGTACTGTATTCCAAAAGATAGTTCTGATTCTAACCTTAGTAGTTCATCAGTTGAGGATATTCTTGATTCAAGATCACAGATGTTAATTCTAGTGAAAATGCGGTATTTCAACTATTAGTACCACTACATTCCAGTTTTAGATTGGTTTTATTAATTGGTTCTGTGGTATAGAACTTCAAGTATTATTTGCCCAAAAGGGAGTATTGTTATAGCGAGATTGCCATTTTCCAACTGAAAAAGAATTCTAAAAGATGGAGTGTGGATTCACATAAGATCACTTAAATGGTATCACTGTATAGTATTCCATATACTTGATATAATGCTCATAAATTATGGTTAATGTATGAGCGAGGTTTTTTAGCTTTAAAGGTATTGACAAAAGAACAGATGCCATTATTAACATTTAAAATTTCAATAGCAGTTACTCTGTAAATTTAATAAAAATGTGAACGCTAGCATAAAAAAACGAATATCAATTGACACCAAATATAAAGAAAAATCTAGCAAGGGGCCGACAAGTCTTATTACGCAGAAAGAAATAAGACATGATTTAATAACACATTGGCCAAAATAATGCAAAAACCCTGGGTGTAAATTGGTTACGAAAGTGATCCAAATATGGTGTATCAATATGTTTTACCACAAAAAACGATTGTTTTAAATTATTTCACGAAAATGAATATAAATTTGTTTTATTACATTATTTATCAAATAATAAAATTATATATCTTTATTTTAATATAGGTTTGAAATTGAAAAAATATGATACTTTTTACACGCATTGTGTATTACACACACTGAAATTTTTTTTACGTTAAAAATTTTTTTTCCAAAAAATTATTTTTAGTTTATTAAGAGCCCTTTAAAGACAAAAATAAGTTTTTTTAAAAAATTATATCATTTATTGATTTTCGCGCAATAGAGGGTTAAATTGTGCAATATAGGTTTTTTTAAAAAAAATTAATTATATATGATAGATTTAAAAGAAATTTTTTGAGAAAGGATCAGAGATAGAACACTCGATCACGATTATCCTTTTTTTTACAAAGAGAATTCATAATACAAGCAATCCTTTGATTAATTATTTATAACAAAAATACTTATATTATAAAGGCATAGGATTTACTTCTACCCCAAACATAGGACCTAACCCTAGATTCAGAGATATATTGCAGTGCGACCACTGGTCTACCAAGTCCATCTTTCGCCAATTGGCTGATTCTCTAAATAATCAGGATACGGCTGATAACTCAACGGATCAGGGATCAACTATCAAAATGACTGATTTTGGCCTCAACATCGAAAACACAGAGAAGACGTCCGAAAATGGTGAGTTAAAACTTGAAAATTTTGTTGGTAATGGATTGTCCGCCATTTTGGATAAGTATGTTGAAGAAATATCGTTTGAACCAAAGGATGAATGCTCTAATAAAAGAAAACCTTATTCGGAAGAAAATAAAAAGCAAACCCACAAGAAACACAAAAATGATCGGCACCAAAGTTTGGAAACCTTAATTAGACCAGGTCTAGATGCTAAGACTGTAGAGGCTTATTTGCTCAAAAATATTCCCAGAAGATACACCAATAAGTGCCTCAACAAGTATTCTATTAAAGAAAGGAATCAAAATTATGTCCACCGTTTTAAATCCAAACCGATTATTGAAGATAATAAACCTCCAAAGTCAAAAGATTCAAATAACTATGCAAAAGGGAGTCTTAGAACAGGTTGTCTCACACTTCTTTCCACTTTGGGTTTTACCTATCTAGGCGCATTTCTTTGCTCTTCTCCAAATTCTTCTAACGTTAATAGGCCGATTCTTCTATCAGATATAATTAGGTTAGGTTATTTTTTTTCTCTTTTTTAAAATATAGATAGATTAATTTTAGGGAGTTGTAATTTTTAATGTAAAAAGATTATGCATATTTTAAAAAATGTATACTAGAGCCCTTTTTCATATCCAATCTAAGAAATTTTTGTTTTGTTTAGCTTGGTTCACTTGAAATCAATTTTAAAAGTAAAATTCGATTAATTGGATGGATTAGATAGATACAGTGTCTTATATTACTTAATTTCCAGAATTTTATGCAAAGTGACCTGGCCATTATATGCTATATTTTTGGTTTATTATAGCTACAAAAATATATTTTTTAACTTATAATGATTTAAATTTGAATGAAAAATGTTTTTAAAAATAATTGAATAGATTAAATTAGGGACTAGGAAATAAAGCCGGTCTGGTTCAATACGACATTAGCTGAGGGGACTCGGGTAGATCTATGCAGGGCTCTGCCTAACGTTCTTATTATTTATATAAGATATATAAATCTCGTTTAAGCTCTTTTTTAAAAGGGAAGAAAAACGCTTCATATAACTATTTTTAAAATCATTTATTATTATATTTTTTATATAGTATAATAAATATAATTACTAAAATAAATACGATATATATATTTTCAAACAGATTGGTTAACTCTGGCTCCCTTCCATTTTTCGTTAATTCTTTCCAAGTTCTACCAGAAAATATGAGATTTTCAATGTTCGACACCTGTGTTTTAAACACTCGGACACTACCTTTATCCCGAAGCATCAGAATAAATTGTGCCAAACTCATCTCAGCCATGGGATGGCACCAAAATCTCCATTTTGATTCAAATTTCGAAGACTCTTCCAATCTATATTTGAGCGTACTAAGACCTATGATCGATAGAATACTAAGCAGACTTGAATTGCCTGGTGGGTTATTTATTTTAGTCAAATTTAGTTTACTTTTTAATGTTATACAATACAGGGGTGTTTCATATAGTCGAGAAATTTTAATAATAATAAGCTTCTTATATAATTTATATACGATTCAAATATTTTTATTGTTTTATTTATGTTTTATATATAAAATTTTTTAATAAGGATCAGTGAAGATCATAGCCCATACCTTGTTAGACAGTTTTAAGATGAGTAATGGTACAAAAACTTCTTTACATCTAAAAGGAGAAGATGCTGTACCAGTATTGGAGCTATTTACTCTAGAAGATCCTCCCTACAACAAATTTAAAGGTGCTAAATATTGGTTCAATTGGGAAGGTCAAGCTTGGGCACTTGTCTTGGTCTCCTTCAAAATTTTTCTAGCTACTTTTTACTCTTCCCATACCTCATCTCGTTCTCAAAATAATTATAATCCTAATTTTAACGATTCGTTGGAAGTAAATTTCAACCCAGAATTTAGGACTTGGTTGGATAAGTTTTATGAAGGGTGCGAACGAAAGTACGATCAACATTTTAGTATAGATTATACAAAACGACCTAATGAATTAAATCCCTCATTAATTACATCTCCCAAATCAAATGTAGTATTGGAGTCTCTCCTAGATAAATATGCAGTGGGTATCGTAGAAAATGCCGATCCTGATAAACTTGCTTCTATAATGACTTGTTCAAACACCATGCACCGGGCTAAAACTCGTCTGATGCTTCAGCCGGACCTGATAAATGCCTCTGATATAACCGAAAGAACAAACGAATGCTTAAATGCGGCTCGTTTCTCGGCTTACAGACCGAACCCTGATAACAATCCCTCCTCTCTAAAATCTCGTCTTGTTAAAACTTTTGAAGCACTTCTCGACAATAGAAATCTTGATGATTATAGCGAATCGAGGGAAACAAAAAATTTTAAAATAAAAAATGACCTCGAATCAAAGGCCACAAAAAAAATTGAAACAGACCCATTGTTAATATACATGAGTTCCCAATGGAAATACATCACCGTAAAAAGCGATTCTAACTTGTTGGAGGAGATAAGTATTCGGAATATTTTAGACTTCACCAATAAGAAATCCATAGGGGGTACCAAAACTGAATTTAAGAAATTGGTCAAGAAAATGCTTTCCAGCGGTGATACAAATGTGAATAAAAGAAATGAAAATGGTACACATTTAAAATTACCCCATTGGTGGCACGATTTCAACCAAATGCTTAGATTATCAATTAAATTAAGTTACCAAACACTCGAGGAGCTATTGCATCAAATTTGTTCTTTAGAGATTCGTTTAAAATATAATTTTGCTTGAAAATTGCACATGAATCTTGTGATAAATTTTTTACTTTTTTTTAAAATTGAGCTCTCACATTCACTTAATCTCAGGAATATTATATATAGTAATTACCTTCTTATTTTTTTAAAATGAATATATACTTTTTAAACATATTTTTTTGATTGACAATGTATATATAGTATGTTGTGTGTATATATCATAGAGTAAAATGGAATTTAGAATTAAAAGACTTTCTGCCCATGTAAATTCCAGCATGTGTATAATCAGTATCCATCCTTAATTTTATCACTAAATTTTGAATCAATTGAGATGTAGCAGTCAATCATCTTATTAAAAGATATAAAATCCGCATTTAAATTATTACGAGGTTGCAAACCCTAATGGATTTCAGGCGACCAATCATATTTTAAACGTAAAATAAATCATCAATGCAAATTTATTATATATGTTTAAAATTTTACGAGACTTAGCCAAAAGATAAATTTTTTTTTCTCATTTTCTTGCTTAAAATTGCACATATAATCAATTTAATGTAGTTCATGCAAACGATTTTCTCAGACATATATCTTAGAAGCGCGAAGAGATGGAAAAGGCTTTCGAAACCTTTTGAATTATCTACCCTCTTCTTCCTGATTTGATTTTTGCAAATTATCTTTTAATTTTAGATGACAGCAAAATCTTGACAAGCGATATAATAATATTAGTATAACTGGCTAATTAAACATATTTAACAAAGTAATTTCATATCATTTTTCCCAAAATTAAAACTGAAATACTCATTTTTTTTTTACTTAATTGCTCAGAATTAAAAAAAAATTCCTAGGTCGTATTATTACTAAATAACCAAAAAAGCAATACAATAGGAGAAAAAAAACAACCAAAAAAATTAGAAAAACTAATTCAAAAGCTCTTTAACCTATATTAAAAAGCAATTAAATTAAAAGTAGGCAGGAACTGCCTTAAAGTTAAGTATTTATACTTAATTCCACATATTTTCAATCAAAGACGATTTTGCTAAGTAAGAATTTTTTTTTTCAGAATTTGTTTTATTGAATTTCTTAGAAGAAATACTAAATCGCTTAGAAATTTTTGCTATTGAAGTATTTTATTTTCAAGTTAAATGAATTGTTGAGTAATCCATCGTTGACTTTATTAATCTATGCCCTCGAGTCTAAGTCATGGATGAGTGGGGGGGGGGTCTTTTGAACAATATCTTGACAAGGGCAGGTATCAAAATGAAAGCTTATAAAAAATTAATCGATTATATTTACTCAGCAATTTATGTCATCAAGATAGGTGGAGAAGGGTGGGAGTGAATTTTTAAAAAATATTATCTTATCATGGATATTAGATGAAAACTAATAAAAAGAGTAATTGATCACATCAACGCTCAACACTCTTATGTCATAAGGTAGGTGTTGGGGAAGTACACAATGTTAACATGTATATCAAACGTAAAAAAATAATAAATTGATTACATTGCTACTCAACAATATATGTCATCAGGGTAGGTGTGGATACATTTTTTTAAACATAATATCTTTTCAAAGCTAACAAATGAAAACGAATAAAAAGATAAATTGATTATATTCTCAATATCACCAAGAAATTAGTTGAGGAAGAGGGTGGGTAAGTAAAAAGTATATAGTAAAATATCTAACATGGGTATCAAATGGAAATTAATAAAAAGAATTGATTAAATAATGCGCATTTCTCCAGGGTGAGTTTGGGGGCGGGGGTGGTTGTTAAAATTTATTAACATTAAGTCTGGAACTATACCTGTGTCGATTTTGCCGCCAAGTTTAACCTCTCATTTTCTGCCATCGAAAAGGCCGAAATTCTAAAAAAACAAATATGCTTGCCTCACCAACACCATGTTTATCCCAATCGTTACCAATACCCTAGGCATGTTCGGAAGTGATGCTCTAAATTTCATCAAAACTATAGGAAAAAAATGAGGCAGATCTCAAGGGATCCCAATGAAGGATTTTACCTTCATCAGCAGATTTCCCTGGAAATCTGCAGGTCCAATTATTTAAGCATTCACTCTTCTCTAGGGTGATTTGTACCCTTTTTTTAAATTTTATTTTTTTTTATCTCATTTCTCTTTTTACATATATATTTTTTAATTCATTCTTAATATATTATTTGTTTTTTTGATATATATTTTTGGGTTAGGGTATAATTTATAAATGAAAAATTTGTGAAAAAAAATATATATTAATTGAAATTAAGATAATATTTTTTAAAAATATGCAATAAAATTCACAAAATTAAATTCTCAAGTATTTGTTAGATTCTACTATTTGTAAAAATGAAATAAAAAACGATATATTTTTCTCTAAATTAGAGGATGTTAAAAAGATTACTTGACATTTTATCATTGATCAAAGATGTGTGCAAGATTAAAGGTATGTAGATTATAGAAATATTTTCTTAACTATGACTAAACCGTTCTTCAGAATCATACAAGCTAGAATTGTTTACGATATTTAAATTAGTACCGTACATATCTGTTAGCTTATTTGTCTTAGGTCACGCTTATTCGTTTGTTTATATGAATTTCTTAAGATTCACATTAGCATCTTAGAGGTGTTTATTTCGGAGGCTTTTAATGTTAATTTAGGAGACAATATTATCATCTTTAATATTTTATATTGCTAAGATTATTAAAACGAAGCGTTAAATAGTTCTCCAGAATTAGGCTTAATTATATTTATTTCCTCTATTACCTAGAATAAATTTAATCATAAAAAATGATCGACTTTCCTAGTGATGCCATTTCGAAGCCACATACCTAATCACTCTAACAAGTTCATTTTAATATGATTCATCTTATTAATAGTGAAATAGATATCCTCTTGCGTAGTGCGATAAGCGTTAGAATTTCGGGTATCAAAACCTGGAGTAAAAATGACTCTAGTTTCGGTTCTAAATATTTTTTTGAAAAAATAGTTTTGGGTTCCTAAAATTTTGATAAATGGTTTCTAGGCTCCCTTTTAAAAATCTAAGATTATTCTACGAGTTCTCCTGATTCTCTATCCGGTTCCAAACTCTACCAAGTAATCAAAAATGTATAGATAATTTTTCGAAAATTATGCACTGATAAAATAAATATTCAATTCATTTCGAATTTGAATCAAATCGAATAACAAAACGAATATTAAATTATTCGTTTTATTCGAATTAAAATATAAAATTATTCGATTGGAACGAAAATAATAATATTAGAATATGAATATTTCTAATACAAATAAGTGATATTCGAATCTAAAAATTATAATATGCGATAAATATTTACTTTATTAGATTAATTTATATTAAGAATCGAAATATTCATTTTATTTGAATTATTCAGAATATTTTTTAATAATTAATCAGTTATCATTTAAACCTGTCAACACTTGATGAGATTAACAAGTTACACCATCTGTGCTTGTTAAAGACGTATTTCAGTTAACACTAAATTGAAGTCTAAAAATTACATAACTTACAAAGATAAATCAATAATAAAAACTTTTACGTAGAAATTTGATTAGCATTTTAAATCAAATTAGATACATTTCAAACTTCGTCAATCACATGTTTTTAACATCAGATTTTCATATTTTTATGCTTAAAATTTGACGCGCTATAAAAAATTTTGATTATACATATAGAAAATGTTTTCTATCCAAAATATAATCTAAAAAGGATTTGTTGGTCAAAATATAGAAAGTTTCGACAAAATAAATTTTTTTTACATAAAAATATTTGGCCAAAATATATAAAATGTAAATATAAATAGAAAATGTTAAAAAAATAATAGAGACTGAAGAAATAAGGTTAGAAAAAAAAAATAGTATTGATGAAAACTTTCAGTTTCTGAAAAAACTTTGTAATTGGATAATTGAGCATCTTTATTAATAAATAAATATATATCAGAGATATCCCGGATTTGTTTTATGGCCCCCGGCTATAATTTTTTTTCTAAAACTAAATATATTATATATCGATTGCTATTTTTACAGAAACTCCAAATAAACATGTTAGAGACGATGTATTTTTTTTTTAAAAATTTATATCGTTTTTAGAGCGCATTTTAAAAAATTTAAAATCTAATTTTATACGAGAATCCAGCATACTTAAAAAATTTAATATATATATTATAGACACTTTTGCCAAGCCATTTAAAGATCAAATGTTTATGGCAAAATTGTCTGAAATTCATAGGGTTATATTCCAACTTGATGGAAATACATTTCCGGTAAAATAGGATTATTTTTTATAAATTTAAAAAAACGCGCTCAAAAAATGATTATAAGTTGAAAAAATGAAAAATTCTCGGTAATATATATAATTGGAAAGAATTTTTATAATAAAAAAATAATTTTATTAAAATACACTCAAGTTATTTTACCTTTTTCAAAGCTATCCATGACTGCATGATGCTTTCTAGAGAAATTATAAATTGGTCTTCTGATATTTTTAAATAGAATTAGAATTTACGAAACAAGCGAATACTAACCTATATATATACAGATACATGATGGAGGAGGGTCTTTTGTCTCCAATTTTTTAAGTAAAAATAGACACTATATGGTTATATTTTGGCAAAATATTCTTATGTACAAAATAATTTTTTTAAATTCTCTGTTTTATTTATATTTTCTATCTTTTTTTCCAAACATTTTTTATATTTTTCCTACATTTTCTATATTTGGGCTAAAACGTTTAATGTTAATTCTAAATTTTGGGGCACATGAAAAAGGTATGCTATTTTATTCTACTATCTTACCCCTGTTTTCTTTTAAATATTATTATTTTGTTTAGACTTTAATTTAATGATTTGTGTGTGTCCCACATGATTCCATTACGACATATATATGATAATAGGTTTTTCATTTGTGTTAAATCATTTATTTTCCGATATTGGAACATATTAAATACAAATGTTATATTATTTATATAATACAATTTAGCCGACATTGGATTATAAAGATTATTAAATAGCATACATTTAATATGAGCAAGATAGCCATGTAAATCAAAGTAAAGAGGATGGAAATAAAAGGAAGGTTATGTAATAGATAATCTTAGGAGTCGGCGGTAATAATCTAAAGCAACCAAGGAAAAAGTAGGTTTGAATCTCCAGGAAATTTATTTAAAAAAATATATCACATTAGATATTATATATAATGTACATTTTAAGTTTAGAGTATTCATAATTGAAATAAAAACTTGCAAAGGATAAGACAATTTCGAAAGAAATGAGATACACCTTATTATTTACACAATAAATAAGAAAAATCGTTATAAAAAATCAAAATAGAGTCTTTTTACTTAACAAAAACAATCCCTCAGATAAATTAGCTTTCAGATTTTTTAAAAAAACCTTAGAAAGATTGGAAAAGATTCTATCTCAGAAGATTTATATTGCATAAACTATGATGAGAGCCCAATAAGTAATTGCCAAATTATTATTTTTTATTAAATTAGATAAAGGTCACATTTAAGCTAACTCTGTTAACATTAAAGGATTTGTGACAAATGTTTAGCTAAAAAATATATTAGCTTCAAGGGATCGAATTTAAAATTTAGAGGAAATTAATTTAGCGATTATAATCTTGGAAATAAAAGTTAACGAAAATCAATTTCACAGAATTTTTTCGGTAATGTTACTTCGCTTTAGAATTATTTATCGATAAACATTCGTGATAAGTTTGGATATAAAGTATAAAGGTTACTAAAAAAATACGAAGTTCGCAGTTAGAACTTACTCTGGAAAGAATTTCGGAAAATTATTAGATGGGCTTCTCTAATTTCTAAATTTGTCTCAGATTCTGGGGTTGCTGGTTCAAATTTCAAATTTTAGTTTAAGTATTGGATTTGTTCATAAGATGTTTCTCAACAATCAATTTTTTTTAGCAATATTGCGTTTCAGATCAATATATTTTCAACGTAAGCATTTATTAAAAAATTAATTTGTTAAAATGAAAAATTTACTAAAAACTTTATTTGGGAATTGTAGTAAAGATAAAGGGGAAGTTGACCATATAAACGAAGAAGGTAAATATTATAGATATATTTAATATGTATTTTATTAGTCAAAAAAAAAGGGGAAACAAAAAAGTTCTTTAGCAAACTTGTAAAAAAATCTATTGTAGAAGACGAGGAATGTGAAAGAGCTCAACATGAGGGTAAAATAATTATTAGAGAAACGTTCATGATTTGATTTTATTAGTTAAAAAAAAGGATAAAAAAGGTAATAAATTAGTGAATTGGTTTAGAAAAAAATTCAACAAGAGGAGAATGGAGAAGAAAACGGTTCCAATTGATAATTTGGATATTGGGAAGGATAGCGAAAGTAGTGAAAATCTAAGATATAGCCCTCTGGCTTCCAAGTAAATTTGGGTTATATTAACCATTGGGATAGTTTTTAATGGTGCCAAAAAAAGCGATAAAATATGTTGGGAACGAATAATAAAAACCATAATTTTATTCGTTTAATTTTGGAAAATTAAATAATTTAAAATATTTTTCAATGAGTGTAAAAATGAACTTTGAAATAATGGAAAAAGTATTATAAATTAAGGATATTTTGAATACTTAGGGATAATTTCTAGTAATATACTAATAATTCGATCCAATCTCTATTATTATTGGTATTCGATTGGAATATTCAAAAATAGGATATTCGTATATTAGTAATATCAATAATCGAATCGCATATGGGATAAGAAATAATTTATTAGAGGTATAATGTCAATTTAATCTTAATTTGATGGGCTAAAAAGAGGAAGAAAGATAAATTAAGAGAGAAAAAATAAAAAATGAAAACAATTCTGCTTAGAGAATGCTAATTTGGAATTTAGAATAAAATATTTAATGCTTTAAAAAATGATAATTATTTTATTTATTATTCGAAATATAGTGAACTTGCAAATACCAATGAGTCCAAAGTTAATTTTACCAGGACTCCTAATGATAAAGGTAATCTCCTAGAATATTTGATTCAATTACAATATATTTATCTCTTCTATTCTTTCATAAAATATATATCATATGTAGCTTGAATAAATTTTGTACCAGAAAGTTTACAAAAAGTATTAAACTTCCTATACTTTTTCTAAACGATTTAGATTTCGTAGATTATCATTGGGAATTTTATCAAAGTCTTATATTTCATTTAGAATCTATTAAAATTTCTGGATGAAAAAAAAAATTTACTTTCATAATTATTTCCTATATATAGTTCTAATAATTTTTGTACTTTTGAAGTTAAAGAATTTATTTCGTAGAATCATTTGTCAGTATTCCCCCTGCCTTTTTATACTAGATTTTTTGCAAATTAATAGCGAATTTTATCAAGGTCGATATTTCATTTATAATATATAAACATTATTATATTTTCCGCATATTAAAAGGGTCGATTAACAATAAACCGCGCAGTGAATTTAGCGGCCTCGAATTTTGGGAATTGGAAAAAAGTTTGATATACCATTTTATTTCTCCAATATTTTACCATCAAGATTTTGTAATTTAATATACGAGCTCTTTTTTATTTATAAAGTTCTAAGAAAACCTGAGTACCAATTGTCGGAATTTAGATGCCATGGCGTTTTAGGATGCGGCGCGTATGGGAAGGTATTCAAAGTCAAGCGTAAGAATACCTCCCAAAACTATGCTATGAAGTTTGTCAATAGACGATATGTAAATGGCACTGAGGTTCATATTTATTTATCTATTTTTGCAACAAATATTAAATGTGAATACACTATAGATTTTTTTTCTTTTGGATTGTAAATCAAATATTTGCTTTTAGGATATGGCCTCTATAAAGTGGATTCGAGCAGAATTACATGTTCTTGAGACTGTCAAGAACCATCCTTTCCTGGTTGGCCTTCATTCCTTTTACCAAACTCCCCACAAGTATTTTATTCCTTTTATATGATTATTGATTATAATGAGAAACAGTAAGAAAATATATATAGTTAAGATAAATAATAAAATTTGAATATTAAGAATTCGACATATCAATTGATTATGCCTCGCGCTATAGTCGCTTTTTAAAAAAGCGCTTTTAAAATGCTTGCAATGATATAAGAGATAATTTTATCTGCTATCTTTTAATGCTAATAGCGTTTTTTTTATATATCTTGAAATGGTGACATAGGGCGATTTGATAATCTCGGTTTGAAATCTCATATTAAATTTTTTTCGAAGGTATATATTGCTGATGGATTACATATCTGGTGGAAATCTTAGATGTATTCTGAATAGATATGGACGACTGGTGGAGGACCATGCCATATTCTACGGAGGAGAAATCGCAATTGCTTTAAATTTTCTACACGACAACGGTTTTAACAAATATTATATATCATTAAAGTATCTTTAATAACACTAATATCATATCTTTGCACAATTAATTAAATATAATGTATAGTTTTTCAAATACAATTGTATATTTCTATCTTTTAAGGGATCATTCATCGTGATCTAAAACCCGAAAATATACTCATAGACCGTGAGGGCCATACCAAACTAGCCGACTATGGAGCATGCATGGTATAAAAAAATCTTTTAAAAAAGCACCCAATAAACTGTCGGCGGCCAGGAGAGCGCCGCTTTCTAGCCGCCGTCATTATAGGTGGCCTAAATCGGTACACTGATTTAAAATGTTTATAAATTATTTTTAAAAAACCTAAATATAATTAGATATAAAATAAACACAACAGATTTAATTATTTAGTATATCTATTGAAATTAACTTATAAGATTTGTGTAAATATAACATATTATTACTTAAATTGGAGAAGAATATTCAAACCTAATTTCGTTGAGCTAGGATGAGCTAATAATGATTTTATATTAACGGTAATTAAATAGGAGGGTTTAGCGAAAGGAGAGAAAGTGAACACATTCTGTGGGACAATCCCATATATGGCGCCCGAAATTTGGCATGGTGAATACTATGGTAAGCCTTTTGGATTACTTTTTTATATTTTCCTATTTCGTAATACAGAAAAATATCAAATTATACTTTAAGGATTATAATAATTAGTACCAAAAATTTATTTTAAAATAATTTTTAGGGTTTAGCTAAAATAAAATTATTAGGTAAATGTATCCTCTTCCCTATAAAAAAATTTAATTTTAATTATGAAAGATTTTGGTGTGGATTGGTATTCGCTCGGTGTTCTTCTTTATGAATTTCTAGTGGGCCCTATAATTTTTCGAGGGTCTGATAAAGCGACGTACTACTACTATCAAGGTTCAATAATACACTTTTAGAGTGTCTTAAAAAAAAATTTTCTTATAATAAATGATCTAGATCACAAATAATCAGCTTATTTTGTATGTTTAATATTTTCTTAAAACTTTAACCAGAAAGGTTTTCCGGTCCATGGCGTGTGTCAGTCGAAGCTAATTCTATTATGAGTGGACTTCTCAATATAGTTTGATAATATAATTTGTGCATTAAATAAATATAATTTTATAGGATCCCATGGAAAGATTAGGAAGTAATCCGAAAACTGGTTTTAGCGAGATAATCTCCCATTCCTTTTTCGCTTCAATTCATTGGGATATGGTAAAAATTCTATAATTTAAAAAAAATATACATAGTTTATCATAGATTTAAAATTAATTTTTTTTTCTCTTTGCCTTTTAGCTCCTAAACCAGCAATTGTACCCACCCTTCAAACCGAAAAAAAAAATAAAATATGGATTTTTGACCTATTTCTTCGATTCTTTGCTCTATTTAGCGTATGTAAAAGAGTTAATGTGACTTAATTTATTTATTACCATAATCAATAAATATTAGAAAAATATTGTTATTTTCTCGTTGAATTTATGCGTATTTTTTTATAGGTTTTAAACAAAATATGGTAAATTTTTTATAAATCAAGGAAGGAATCATGATTCTATAGCTGTTTTTTTATTATAAAATAATATGCTCAAATTTGACTAGTATTTTTAAAAATGGCCCTATTTAGATTTTAGCCGAAATAACATTATGTAAGCTTGAGATTTTGTTCAAAAGTGGAAGAAGGAGTTGAATTTTTGTTTTCAAAATTTTAAGATACATAATATTATTTTAATCGACCGTCGGGCCCGTTTGACTATATTAATTTTGAGAATTTTGTAAAATCCGCAAAAAATATAAATTTATAAAATAAATTTACATACAAAAAAAATAAATTATTTTAATATTTTTTAAAACAAAAAAGTCTTAACCTCATCCCTTTGCATTCATTATATGCCTTAATTTTATACTATTTACTTTTTTTTAATTTTCTTTTTAAATCCCTAATTTTGGCCTTTTAATTATAGGGTGCCAGCCGCAAAAAAAGAGAAGAAAAAGTAATTAAATTATTTTATTTTTTTCATGGGGATTCGGAATATTTATTAAATATTTTTAAAAAAAATATTTAAAAAAAAAGATCCTGAATAAAACGTGGGGATTCAAGATCTTGAATCCCCACGTTGGGATTCCGAATCCCACATGATTCCATATCCCAATACGACACCTATCTCTTGGACAAGATCACGTTATGGTTAAAAGTGTCGTTAGAAGAGTTAATTTAGTATTATTTAAATGGCTTATAGCTTATTGTTTAGTCTTTAGATTTGCAAAAGTTAAATATTTAATATGAGCAAAATATATGTCTATAAGTTATTAAGTTTCAATATATTTATTTCAATCTAATAACATGCACATGTATCATAAGCGTAAAAATATAGATGGAATGTTATAATTATTTTCATTTTTTGAGATAGAACTCTTTCATCTACTAAAAAACAACCAACCTTATGATTGGGTAATGATATAACTTGCTAAACAAGGATAAAAATATAAAAAAATTTTATAATTTATTAACGGAATCATGTGGTTGAATATCTACAATATATCTTCCCCCCAATAAAGACCATCTAGTTGGCTTTAGGAAAAACATGATCCTTGCCGGATTCGAACCCAGAACTATCGGATTATAAATTATTATAATTCTAACAAATATTTAAATAAATACATAAAAAAATCATACTTAAAAACATTGTCATTACAATTTTTTACGTATATAAGAGCCTTTCCTGCATAATTTCATTAACATTGCGAGTCTTAAGCCTAAATGTCAGTTTCCTATCTTACCATTGAAAGCATTTCAAAGGCAGCGTTAAAGAGGTGGGCAGGTAAAGATTCAAAAATACTTTGAACATTCGTTTTGCAACAGAAATTTTAGAATTATTACAAGAATAAAGAACGGGACGTAATTGTATAAAATACTAACCACATTAAATTTAGTGTGATAAGAGTATTTCTAGCAGATTTATCTTAATTTTTTTTTATTTTTATAGTTAGTTGCTATTACATACTTTGATATGTTAGGAAATATTTATTTTACACTGGGCTCAGCTCAAATTAAAGAAAATGACTATAAATTAAAACACTTTGATGTTAACGTTCTCCGGCAAGAGCCGGTAACCGAATTAACCGACATATCGCCATTACCCAATCTAAAATCTATGTAATGTAATTTATAAATCATTCGAATAAAAAACATATGAATATATCTCTATAGCTCGGAGCTTGAATCATAAGAAAGAGTTTGTATTGATATTTATACTTTATAAAAAATAAACTGAATGATATAATTAAAAAAAATTATAAACTGAATTCAAATTATTTATCAATAAGAGGGATGGGCTGCATAATTACTCAAAAAATTTAAATAATTTTTAATTGTAATGCAAAAATTTATAATTATGAAATTCCATTTCTTAAATTATTTATTAATTAATAATTACATGTAATCGTGATTTTATAGAGAATTCTAATTATATAATTACAATTCTTTTTTATCTCAATTCGTAAAGTAAAAATTCAAGATAGGATTATATTATGGTAAAACTAATGAGAAACTTTATTAATTGGCATATAATAAAATAATATTTTATACTTTATTAAAATTTGCTTTTTATATTTGAAAAATATAAAGGTTGGTTTTACTCCTTAAATATACAATACAAAATGATAGGACGTTTGCAATAAAATTCTGTATTACAAAATGGAACATCATTTATGTCTAAATACTGATTATTTTTCTACCCTAATCAACAAACACTATTGAAAATACTTTTAACGGATATTTAAAAGAAAACGTATAATTTTTCCTATAAATTATCATTTTTTATTTTTCAAAGAGATCGTTAATTATAGGTATTTTATTATAATTATTTAACAACTTAAATAGTGTTACTATAGTTGATGAAGAAAACAATGTGTTATACTTTAAAAACACCTTTTAATTAAACCTAGAATATTAATTCGATTATCGTCTTTTATATATTCACAAATTTGAAATTACCATTATTGTTTTTGACAATCTCGGGACTTTTGTATTTAGAAATGTTTATTGAAAACAGCTTCATATACTATTAATTATTATAAATATTTTGTCTAGATATTTACTCAACAAATCTAAACGGGAAAGTTTTGCCATTCTAATAAAATTTCTATAGTGCGGAATAAAGACAATTGCTATGGGGGATAAAATTTACAGAATTATAAAAATTACATTACCATCTTTAAATTATCAAACTTTGGGTAATGCATAATTTGATTTAGTAATATTCAAAACAATTATTGTTATTTTTCAAACAGCTTATCATTCATTATTGAATAGCTTTTCTTCATAAGCTTATATTCTTCATGTATCATTTATATAAGAAATTTGTAAAATTGAACAGGAAAATTTTTTCGATAAATACTTTATTTGGTGATTGAAGTAAAAATAAAAAGCAAGTCAGCCAGCCTCTAAAAGTGGTAATATAAATATTATAGATAGGTTTAATTTGTATTTTGTTAATAAAAAAAGGAAAAATTAGGCAAATATGATGACATTAATATCAATGTAATAATCATACCCCAATGTAATGCTATGGATAAATATATAATTAAAAGGGCTCCAAAAGATGGTAGAATAACTGTTATAAACCTGTTTGTGATTTGTATTTTACTGGTAAAACAAAAAAGTAAGAAGCTAAAAAAATTCAATTCGCGTTGCTGGAACCTCTTCATAAAAGTAAGAGAGAAAAAATTTTATGGCGTTTATAGAATAAATTTCACTTGTTCTGATTTTCATTATAACGATGATAATAGGTTATATGATTATGTGATTGTCGCAGAGACGAATTTTGATTTTTTTAAATTTCTTTTTTTTGTTTTATTTATAAAATATTAATCATAAATAAGTCCATAGCATTCAATTTGCCTTCATATAGAGCGGCTTTTATGTTCTCTTCACCCAAATCGATAATATGAATTGATCATCGCATTGATCTCATGAATGTAATCTTAATCATTTTTTCGACATTTTTATATTCTACTACAAATATATTTTATATAAATGATATATGATGGAAAAATATTGATTATTGAAAGATAAGCTGATTTTTAAGTTAAAACTTAAGAAACAATTTTAATATCCAGAAAACCTTTTTGAAGCCGGTTCTTTAAAAGTGCCTATAATTAAGCCTTTCTTCGTTTTTTTCTATTATTGGGATAAATATAAAGGCAATCAATATTAATGATCAACGCAAATGTCCATTTTTATCGAGAAAGATTATATCTTTATTTTTGATAGATTAATTATAATTAGATAATTACAATTCATTTTTTATTAATTAATATAATAAAAAATTAAAGTAGGATTCTATTGAAAATTACAAATGGAGTTATAGTTTAGAAGAACCTTTTAAATTGCTGAAAAACTTCCTAGCATATTAATTCGATCTTTATCACCTAGAATAATTGACATATATTCTATATTAATATAATCCACTTCCACAACATAAAATTTTAATGTTCAGTCATATTAAACTAAATTTCGATTAAAAATATTATTTGTTAAGGTATGAATATATAGTAATTTTTGAACCATATTAACGTATGATTTTCATATTTTGGGTTTTTAGTGTGTGGGTGACTTCTCCCCTTGGCTACACCATTGAGAGAATCTATACATCTAGAAAAAAGAGATTCTATGAATGATACTATACCCTTTAATATAGGTAATGAATTTACCCGTTTTCATATCATTCCCATCAAAGCTTAACCAAAATTTGTAATTTAAAAAAATTACTTGCGTTATCTGAGCCAAGGTAATATAGTTAAAGTATTCACTCAATATATTCCCGCCAAAAATATGAATGAATGATTGCAATATTATTAATAGTTAACCAAAATAGAGGAGACCGGGGTAAAACGATTGACGGGTAACAATGATAACGAGAATAACCTTTTAACTCTTGAGCACAAAGATTTTAAATTTGGTGTGAAGATGTATTTTTATATCTAATTTGTTACCTATGTTCATCTTTTAAAAACTTACCTGGTTTTATATATTTTGTCAAAAAACTGTTTTTTACCCAAAAAATATAAAAATCATTCTCTAGTATATTTTGCTTTTAGTAAAATATTCATATCCTCAGGATTCAAAATTTGGCACACATGTTTCTTAATGTATTAGCTATAAAATAAAATTTTATCTGACATTTGTAGCTATACTAGAAGTCACGCAATAACGATATTTATAATATATGTCACCTTGGGCTAACGCTGTTATGGGTAAAACGGTTAAAATATATAATTATTCACATTAAATTTTTCATTCATTCATTTATTAAAATTGTATCAATCAAATAATGAGAAATTATAAAAGAAAAACCATATTCAAAGATGTAAGTATAATAGATGAAGTCATAAAATTAAAATAACAATAACACTTCATTGAATTTGTCTGTATATATACATTATACAACATTGAGAAGAAGATATTAAAATGGTATTTAAAGTTCAGATCATAAACAAATATTTACAAATGAAGAAGAATCGTGATTGCATATTAGAAGCAAGCAGGTCATTTATGATTAACGCCTATACATAATTAAATTATATTGTTTGTATTTGAATTGATTGAGCAATACTAATAAAGTTACCAAATTAATATTAAATTATTAATTCAGAGAAAAAAAAAGATATCAGAAAAGAATTGATTATGTGTTATTTGCAAGAAAAACTATATAAATAGTCGTGAGGGAGATGAATAGTTAAAATGTACAATGTGCCTTGAATGGGCGCATTCTAAATGTGCTAATTATGACTACTTTACATGTCCATATTACATTGATTAGTTTGTAAATAAAAATCATAAATATATCTTAAATTTGTAATATTTGATAAATAAAACGATAAATATATGTCAAATATTATTTTAACCACTTTAACGCATTGCTTATCACTATACCCTGTAAGGGTAAAATGGCGAAAATGAGTAGTTTGACATAAATAATCATAGCTCCTAAAATATTATAGGTAGAGGGCTACACTTTTTTATATCTTGTAGATGAGGGATGGGGCTATACATTGATTTATAATTTTTTGTGTTTGACTCTTGTTTAAAATTTTTATGGTAAATATGCAAAACGTTTACCTTATTGAAATATTTATAAAATTCCTGGCATGATATATTATAAATTTGTTTAACCATTAGCGCGGCCTCTAATGTTGTTAAAGCAATCCGATTTCTCTCCAGTCCTTATCAGGCTATAAATGTGCTCGGATGAGGCATTAGAAAGAGGTAAGGAGAAGACATACTCGCATATTTTTCCCAAGCATGAGAATAAATTGTTAATACGAAAAAATTCAACCCATTTCTCCTCTACTTATAGATCATCTAACTTTAAATATTCTGGCTAATAAAAAATTGTGGAAATTACAATCTCCTCAAACTAGACATCAATGTTATTCAGTATTTTTAATATATTTATTAATTTACAAAAACCATATATTGATGGTTTCTGTTACAAGGCTTAATATTTATCCATTTGTAAATAGAGTTATTAAAATCAAATTTTGATTTTAATTCTAAAATTGGTTTAATAAAAATATCTGCTTCATTTAAAAATGTATTATTTAGAGTATTATTTGGACATTTTAATATAATATTTTTAGCAATAGCGCCATAAAATTTATTATCAATTTTTAACTGTAGAGATGAACAGAGCTGTAGCATGATTTTATTTATAAAGAATATTCTGATTACAACTGAATATTAACTGCATGAAGTAGATTTTTTACATATCTCGAATATGCTTCTGCCATTTCATAATCCAAAAAATTTTTCAAAATTTTAGGATAGCTTTTAAATTCTTTATTTAAAAAGTATTTTTTTTAAGGGTTTGTAAAATTTTAAAATATCGATGGCAGGTATTAATGATAATCACCTGATAGGTACATATCGCAACAACTCATTCCAAGTAAGACCACTCCACCAACTCTTTTAGTTGATGAACAAAATTATTTAAAACATTTCATCACAATTATTTCGACATCCACAGATAGTACATTCATTGCCTTCTTTCAAGAATCATGTTGTATATGCCATATACAGCCAATTGGTATTAATTCATTATTGTGCTGCCTGAATTAGGTAAATACACTTTGGTTTTTGCCAAATACAGAGGCATTATCAGCGGAGATAGCTGACATGCAATTCATTGATAACCCTGAATCAGCTATATTTACATTATGTGGTTAGCTACATCGTTGTTTTCACTACCCGAAAAATTTTTTTTAACAGTTTTATTGAAATGTTATAATATTTCCATTATTAGATGAATCTGTTATAATTGCATATGAGATGCCCATCTTTCAAATCGTCTAGAATTGACCTCAGGATTCAGTTACCAAGTAAGGTTTGCACTTATATTGGAGTAATTAAATATCATAGGAAAAAGATTCTACCAACATTGTGATGATATAGCTCTGTGAATGTTGAACTACATGATAGGTTTATACGATTTCCGCAGCTGTAGTTGAATCTGTATTATTTATTATTTTTGGAGTATATTTTTGTATTGCAATAAAGTTGATATACGATATACTCACCTGTACTGACTTATATGAATGAAATTATGTTGATTTATTATTGGATAAAAATAAAACAGGATAAAAAATTTTTTACAAATTAGACATGTTTTTCGAAATATTTAAAATTTATTTTAAAAATATAAAAATAATTAATTACTATCTCTCAAAATTATTATTTATATATTAAAAACGTTAAAATACCTTTTTTAAAAATTGTGGGATAAATTAAAAAATTGCGGTAGATTTTTGGGGGAGATTTCCAATTGCGATAATTTTGCGGGAGAGAGATGATCTGCGTGTAAACTAAATAATTGCGGGAGTCTCCCGCTGATACGGGGAGACATGGCCACCCTGTTCACGACTCAAGTTGGAAGTCTAAAGTTAAAAATAAAAAAAATAGAAAAAATGTTTTTTTAATTAATAACTAATTTGAAATCTTCGTCCTATAGTCCCATCAAGTTAACGACTCAGCTCATAGAACTATTTGACCTCTAGTCGACATAAGTATATATTTAGTATTCACGACCTTAAATTGGAAGTCTAAAGTTAAAAATAAAAAAAATAGAACAAATGTTTTAGTAATTAATAGTAACTAATTTGAAATATTCGTCCTCTAGTCGACTCAAGTTTAAAGAACTATTCGACGATTAGCCGACTATATTATATATTTCGTATTCACGACTCAAGTTGGAAGTCTAAAGTTAAAAATAAAGAAAACAACAAATATTTTATTAATTAGTAATAAATAACTAATTTCAAATCTTCGTCCTCTAGTCGATTCAAGTTCATAGAACTCTTCGTCCTATAGTCGACTCAAGTTCATAGAACTATTCATCCTATAGTCGACTCAAGTTGGAAGTTTTAAATAAATAAAAATGAAAAAAACAGAACAAAATCTTAATTTAATAACTATAACTATTTGAAATATTCGTCCTCTAGTCAACTCAAGTTCATATAACTATTCGTCCTCTAGTCGACTCAAGTTCTTAAAACTATTCGTACTTGAGTTCACGATATGAGTTAGTCGACTTATTCAACTAACGACTAGAGACTCTTAGTTGGAGTCGGGTTAACTCGACGTTTTAACAACATTACTTTTATATCTAAAAGATGATCGAATTAATATGCTAGAAAGTTTTCAACATTGTTTTCTTCAACAACAGTAGAATAACTATTTAGCTTTAATGTCGCTAAATAATCATAATAGAATACTTTTATTGATAATCTCTTTGAAAAATAAAAAAATGATAATTTATAGAAAAAATATACATTTTCTTTTAAATGTACGTTAATTCAATAGTGTTTGTTGATTAGGGTAGAAAAACTGCATCAAATTTTTGACATAAAGGATTTTCCATTTTGTAATACAATTTGATTGCGAATGTCTCATCATTTTGTATAGTATATTTAAGGAGTAAAACCTTTATATTTTTCAAACATAAAAAACAAATTTTTTTAAAGAATAAAATTTTATTAAAATTATATTATATGAAAATTAATAAAGATTCTCATTTTTATTTACTATTTTTAATCAAATCTTATTTAAAATTTTAGAATTCTTTATTTGAAACATTCTAACAAATAGTGTTGGTTATAAAGGGTGCAAGATTTTGTGGTAAATATAAACATAACTTAATAGACCATGGATAATCTAGTAACAGTTTATGGTATTGAAAAGAATACCTTTGGTTAGAAATTTAATCAAAAGAATAACAGAAATAATATTTACTCTAAAATATAAAACGGCAAAGGTTAAAATATATGAAATCAAAAATAGCTGCTAGATCTTGATACCACTGACTTTTGTTATTCGTTTTCAAATTGATAACTTAATAATTACAAAATAAATATAGTTTTCTTTTCAATAAAGATCTTATAATTTAGTTAATTTTAATACATATACTAAAGAATATTTATATCTGTTGTGTTTATTTGATTTCTATTTATATTGCTTTTCTTAAAATAATTTTTAATATATTATAAAATTCTTATTCGGTGTACTTTACGCCATATATAATGACAACGATAGAAAGCGGCACCCGGTCTATGATAGTTTTATCGATGCTAAGTTCTTATTTCTTATCTTTTTTAAAATGATTTATTGCATATACCTTGCATGCTCCATAGTCGTAGGTATGGCAAGGCCCTTACGATCTAATAGTATATTTTCACGGTGAAGATAGCGATGAATGATCCCTTAAAAGATAGAAATATACGATTATATTTTAAAAACTATACATTTTGTTTAATTAAAGGTTGTGTTATTAAAAGTTAACTTTAATAATATGATAATTTTGTTAAAACCGTTGTCGTGTAAATAATTTAAAGCAATTGCGATTTCCCCTGCATAGAATATGGCGTGATCTTCCGCCAGTCACCCATATCTTTTCATAATAGATCTAAGATTTTCCCCTGAAATGAAATGCATAATATATTGCGAAAAAATTTAATATGCGACTGAGATTTTTAAAAGATTTTCTTGGGTCACCATTTTAAGGTAGCGTATTAAAAATGCTATTATTCTTAAAAGATAGAAGATAAACTTATAACATTGCAAGCATCTTAAAAGCGCCGTTTAAGAAGCGGCTCTAGCAAGCGGCATAATTAATTGAAATGAAGAATTCTTAATATTCAAATTTTATTATTTATCTATAACTGATGAGGAATTTGTAACAGCTCCAAACGAGGGTAGAATAATTATTATATAAACTGTTCATGATTTGATTTTATTAGTCAAAAATATAGGGAAAATAAAAAGGTTCTTTATGAAATTTGATAAAAAAATCTAATGAAAAGAAGGGAATGGACATTTGTGCAATGAACGAGATTACCATTCCAGACATTCATTGAAATGATGCTAATTTATTTAGTGATGTAGTAGATGGAGAATTTGTAACAGCTCCACAAGTGAGTAAAATAATTATTATAAAAATGTTCATGATTTCATTTTATTAGTCATAAAAAAGGGAAAATAAAAAGGTTTAAAAGATTTGATAAATTATCTATTGTCGGGAGTGGACATTTATGAGATCAACGAGATTACCATTCCAGGCATTCGTAATGCTAATATATTTTGTGCTTGTCTCGTGGAAAATGAGAAATAAAATGTTATATAAATTTAAACTTTTTTCGAATTCCCGTGATAGCCGCTAAATTCACATGTAGGAGAATATTGTTAGATGACTCTATATATATAAAATAAAATGAAGATAATTTATAGGTGGAAAATTTAATAATTTTTATATATTATAAATGAAATATTGATAAAATTCGCAACATTCATTTGTTAAAAACCCTAGTGTAAAATAGCGAAATTAAGATTATAAATTAAATTCTTCAACTTCAAAAAGCAAATATTTTATTTGTGCAGAAATTTCAATAATTTTTATAGATCATAAATTTGGGCTTTGTAGAAATTCGCTATAATAATTTCCACAAAAAGTAAATAGGGTAAAAGTTTACTGACAAATTAAGATTTTAGAAATTAAATTCATTAATTTCAAGTAGAAAAATTATTCGAACTATATATATATGGAAATAATTTTTTATGAAAGTATAGTTTTTTTATCCAGAAATTTTAATAATTTTAATAGTCTGAAGTTGATAAATTCTCAATGATAATTTACAATCTAAATCGGTTAAAAAAAGTTATAGGAAGATTAATACTTTTTTTAAACTTCTGATAGAAAATTTATTCTAGCTATATATGAAATATTATTTTTATGAAAGAATAGAAGGGAAAAATTACTATAATTGAGTCAAATATTCGAGAGGCAAAATAATATTTGTTTACCTTTATCATTTGTTAAGTCACTTCTGAATGGCTTCCAAGGTAAGTTAACTGTGGACTCAAGATTGCTATTAGGATCTATTTCACTATATTTTGAATGTTATTTAAAATAATTATTATTTTTCGTAGCACTAAATATTATATTCTAAATTTCAAATTGGCATCTGGTAATGCATTTCATTTCAGGGGAAAATCTTAAATCTATTACGAAAAGATATGGCGACTGGGGAAAATCACGCTATATTCTATGCAGAGGAAATCGCGATTGCCTTAAATTATTTACACGACAACGGTTTTAACAAAGTTATTGTATTATTAAAGTTAACTTTTAATAACACAACCTTTAATTAAACAAAATGTATAGTTATTTTCAAATATAATCGTATATTTATATCTTTTAAGGGATCATTCATCGCAATCTTAAACCTTAAAATATACTCTTAGATCGTAAGGGCCATGCCATATCTGCGACTATGGAGCATGTAAGGTATATGCAATAAATCATTTAAAAAAAGATAAGAAAAAATAACTTAGCATCGATATAACTATCGTAGACCGGGTGCCGCTTTCTATCGTTGTCATTATAGGTGGCGTAAAGTACACCGACTTAGAATTTTTATAATTTATTAAAAATTATTTTAAGTAAAGCTAAATATAAATAGAAATAAAATAAAATAAACACAACAGATATAAATTTTCTTTAGTATATGTATTAAAATTAACTAAATTATAAGATCTTTATTGAAAAGAAAACTATATTTATTTTGTAATTATTAAGTTATCAATTTGAAAACGAATAACAAAAGATGTGGTATCAAGATCTAGCAGCTATTTTTGATTTCATATATTTTAACCTTTGCCGTTTTATATTTTAGAGTAATTATTATTTCTGTTATTCTTTTGATTAAATTTCCAACCAAAGGTATTCAATATCATAAACTGTTACTAGATTATCCATGGTCTATTAAGTGATGTTTATATTTACCACAAAATCTTGCACCCTTTATAACCAACACTATTTGTTAGAATGTCAAATAAAGAATTCTAAAATTTTAAATAAGATTTGATTAAAAATAGTAAATAAATATGAGAATCTTTATTAATTTTCATATAATATAATTTTAATAAAATTTTATTCTTTAAAAAAATTTGTTTTTTATGTTTGAAAAATATAAAGGTTTTACTCCTTAAATATACTATACAAAATGATGAGACATTCGCAATTAAATTGTATTACAAAATGGAAAATCCTTTATGTCAAAAATTTGATGCAGTTTTTCTACCCTAATCAACAAACACTATTGAATTAACGTACATTTAAAAGAAAATGTATAATTTTTTCTAGAAATTATCATTTTTTTATTTTTCAAAGAGATTATCAATAAAAGTATTCTATTATGATTATTTAGAGACATTAAAGCTAAATAGTTATTCTACTGTTGTTGAAGAAAACAATGTTGAAAACTTTCTAGCATATTAATTCGATCATCTTTTAGATATAAAAATGTTGTTAAAACGTCGAGTTTACCCGACTCTAACTAAGAGTCTCTAGTCGTTAATTAAGTCGACTAACTCATATCGTGAACTCAAGTACGAATAGTTTTATGAACTTGAGTCGTCTAGAGGACGAATAGTTTTATGAACTTGAGTCGACTAGAGGACGAATATTTCAAATAGCTATAGTTATTAAATTAAGATATATGTTCTGTTTTTTTCATTTTTATTTACTTTAGACTTCCAACTTGAGTCTACTATAGGATAAATAGTTCTATGAACTTGAATCGACTACGAAAAGTTTTATGAACTTGAATCGACTAGAGGATGAAGATTTGAAATTAGTTTTTTATTACTAATTAATAAAATATTTGTTGTTTTCTTTATTTTTAACTTTAGACTTCCAACTTAAGTCGTGAATACGAAATATATATTATAGTCGGCTAATCGTCGAATAGTTCTTTAAACTTGAGTCGACTAGAGGACGAATATTTCAAATTAGTTACTATTAATTACTAAAACATTTGTTCTATTTTTTTTATTTTTAACTTTAGACTTCCGATTTAAGGTCGTGAATACTAAATATATACTTATGTCGACTAGAGGTCGAATAGTTCTATGAGCTGAGTCGTTAACTTGATGGGACTATAGGACGAAGATTTCAAATTAGTTATTAATTAAAAAAACATTTTTTCTATTTTTTTTATTTTTAACTTTAGACTTCCAACTTGAGTCGTGAACAGGGTGGCCATGTCTCCCCGTATCAGCGGGAGACTCCCGCAATTATTTAGTTTACACGCAGATCATCTCTCTCCCGCAAAACTACCGCAATTGGAAATCTCCCGCAAAAATCTACCGCAATTTTTTAATTTCTCCCACAATTTTTAAAAAAGATATTTTAACGTTTTTAATATATAAATAATAATTTTGAGAGATAGTAATTAATTATTTTTTTATTTTTAAAATAAATTTTAAATAATTCGAAAAACATGTCTAATTTGTAAATTTCTTTTAATCCTGTTTTATTTTTATCCAATCATAATTTCATTCATATAAGTCAGTACAGGTGAGTATATCGTATATCAACATGATTGCAATAAAAAAATATACTCCAAAAATAATAAATAATACAGATTCAACTACAGCTGCGGAAATCGTATAAACCTATCATGTAGTTCAACATTCACAGAGCTATATCATCACAATGTTGGTAGAATCTTTTTCCTATGATATTTAATTACTCCAATATAAGTGCAAACCTTACTTGGTTTTAGTAACTGAATCCTGAGGTCTATTCTAGACGATTTGAAAGATGGGCATCCCATATGCAATTATAACAGATTCATCTAATAATGGAAATATAATAACATTTCAATAAAACTGTTAAAAAAAATTTTTCGGGTAGTGAAAAATCCAACGATGTAGCTAACCACATAATGTAAATATAGCTGATTCAGGGTTATCAATGAATTGCATGTCAGCTATCTGCGCTGATAATGCCTCTGTATTTGGCAAAAACCAAAGTGTATTTACCTAATTCAGGCAGCACAATAATGAATTAATACCAATTGGCTGTATATGGCATATACAACATGATTCTTGAAAGAAGGCAATGAATGTACTATCTGTGGATGTCGAAATAATTGTGATGAAATGTTTTAAATAATTTTGTTCATCAACTAAAAGAGTTGGTGGAGTGGTCTTACTTGGAATGAGTTGTTGCGATATGTACCTAACAGGTGGTTATCATTAATATCTGCCATCGATATTTTAAAATTTTACAAACCCTTAAAAAAAATACTTTTTAAATAAAGAATTTAAAAGCTATCCTAAAATTTTGAAAAATTTTTTATATTATGAAATGGCAGAAGCATATTCGAGATATGTAAAAAATCTACTTCATGCAGTTAATATTCAGTTGTAATCAGAATATTCTTTATAAATAAAATCATGCTACAGCTCTGTTCATCTCTACAGTTAAAAATTGATAATAAATTTTATGGCGCTTTTGCTAAAAATATTATATTAAAATGTCCAAATAATACTCTAAATAATACATTTTTAAATGAAGCAGATATTTTTATTAAACCAATTTTAGAATTAAAATCAAAATTTGATTTTAATAACTCTATTTACAAATGGATAAATATTAAGCCTTGTAACAAAAACCATCAATATATGGTTTTTGTAATTTAATAAATATATTAAAAATACTGAAAAACATTGATGTCTTGTTTGAGGAGATTGTAATTTCCTCAAATTTTTATGATTAGCCAGAATACTTAAAGTTAGATGGTCTATAAGTAGAGGAGAAATAGGTTGAATTTTTTCGTAATAACAATAAATCCTCATGCTTGGGAAAAATATGCGAGTATGTCTTCTCCTTACCTCATTCTAATGCCTCACCCGAACGCATTTTTAGCCTGATAAGGACTGCCTGGAAAAAGGAAAGAAATCGGATTGCTTTAACAACATTAGAGGCCGAGCTAATGGAATCAAATTTATAATATGTCATATCTCAATAACGACGGTAAACGTTGAGTTCCATTATTTAAATCTCAAATAAAATATAATTAAAATAATGAATTTGTATTCACATGTAAGAAATCTACTACATTTTGTTAATGTGCAGTTGCAATCAGAAGAATATTAACAAAGATTTACTCACAAAATTATGCTGCAGATGTGTTTATCTTTACAGTTAAAAATTGACTATGGCGCCGTTGATAAAACTATTTAAAAATGTTCAAATATAAAAATACCGATAGACATTGATGTCTTGTTAGAGGAGATTGTAATGCTCTCTAGTTTTGATTTACAATGTAAAAAATTTATTTATTTTATGCGAATATATAAATATGATTTTATAAAATATAAAAAAAGTATGGAAAATTAAATAGATTACAATGTGCCTAGAATCTTTCCCCATAATATTTAACGACTCCAAGATAAATGAAAACTTTACTTGTAGAACAAAAATGAGCAAGGATATCATCTATGTTTTAGAACCTAAATTCAGGAGGTCAATTCTTGACGATTTGAAAGATGGGCATACATTTGCAGTTCTAACAGATGCATCTACTAGGGGAACTTGATCCTCCGCTATTTCAACAAAATTAAGGACGTTTCAAGAAAACTATTAAATTTTTTCCCCTTAAATAGTTAAAAATCCAAATACATAGTTAACCATATAATGGTAAATATAGCAGATTCGGTATTATCAATAAATTGCATGTCAGCTTTCTGATCTGATAATGCCTCAGTGAATTTAGAAAAAACCACAATAATAAATAAAATAATTATCATTGAAATGAGTAAAATATTACCTTATTATGTATTTAAACGTGATACGTAATAATGATGCGCCTATCCTTATAATGTTATAAACACACGCAAGGTATATTTCTAATTGAGTATGTTTTGCGGGACGCAAGGAAATAAATTGATTAACTGGTTCCGAATTAAACTTTACAACATAAGAATAGATTTGGAACCGTTCCCGTTATTCATTTGGATATTGACAAGGAGGGTGAAAGGAACCAACATAGAGCAATATGAATGTATTGGATATTTCATGAAATTAAATTATGTATAAAGATAAAATTATGGTTATGAAATCTGTCATCGAATCAATTATTATATAAAACAATTATATCTGATTTAACATGAATTTTTATTTGACAAAGAAAAATATTGATGCAAAATTTTACTGAATATGGGAAAACATGGATTATTAATGACAAAGTGAAATTACATGGAGATCGAGTTTATAGATGATGATTATTGAACTATGGTTTGATAGACATTTGTATATAGATATTGATAAAGAAACTTGGCTAATTTAGATATAGATATAGGCTCTCAAATCGCATGACCTTTGCAAAAATTAATAGGGTTTCTATGTGTTGAACATGGATTATTATTTTATTATAATGGTTATTATATAGAGCAAATTTCGATATGTTACATTCATTTAACACCATTTATATTAACTTAACTTAATAGTTTCATTTAACTTAACTTGATAGTTTCTAACTTAACTTAATAGTTTCATTTAATTATTTAATAGTTTTGCTTATATATATAAAGGATAAAATTATTATAGTTTTTTTAGTGATATATTGTAGTTAAACATTTTAAAATATATTTATTAAATAAAAAATTTGTCTTATCTTCCTTACTCCCTGCCAACCCTAACATGGTGGCAGTGGTGGGATTTACAATTTTAAAATCTTTTAAAGTTATTTATTTACAAAATAGAATTTAGATCAAATGGATAAATCAACAACGAGGACAATTGTTAAACTAGATATCAAACTAGACGAACTTATTAAAATTGGGCTATGATGACTCAAAAAATATTCTAAATCCATATACAATATAATTTTAGCTACTGGTACATAATCAAATTGATGTGATTTCATTCTAAAAAAAACATGTAAGAAACAATTAATTTGAAAAAGTAAAAAAAAAATTTATTAAAATTTTAATTATAAAATCTCTAAAATATTTATAAAATAAACATATTATAAAAATAAACATTATGATATTATCTTTTCCGGAGTAAAGCGGCAACATGCAGTCTTATATTGCTGAGGCTGAGAATTTTTTTTAAAGATAGTAAGCTCAACAGTAGTTGTGAAGCTATGCTATTAACTGTTAATTTACCAGATAATATCTTTAGCTTAATTAGAGCCATGTCGACAGACGAGGAGTTTGAATCTCCAGATGCTTTACTGAAAAGGCTCAAATGGATATGTAAAATTAATGAAATAAATCTTATAAATAAAAATATTGATAAACGTATAATTAATACTTATAAATTAAAGGAAATTTTTGTTGATATAATATCATTTGAAATAATTTTAGAATCTAAATATAAAAATGATGAAAATATAAATATACCCATAAGATCACATGGTGAAATTTTAAAAGAGTATTATGACTGTAAAAATAATGATATAAATCTTAGTATTGAAAAAATTAATGAAAATGAAATAGATGAAATTCCCATACACAAAAATTTAAAAAAAATAGAATCCAAATCATTAAAGCTTGACGCTTACAAATATAAAAAAATCAAGAGAATAGACAATACAAATAAACATTTACCTTATATAATCAATGATAAAGTGGACGAATTTTCCAAATTTAAAATTTTAAATACAATGAAATCTAAATTATGTTTAAAGGACAAAACATGTGTAAGTAATAATGACTACTTTAAAACATTATTTTTATTGAAGATAAAAGAAAACAGTAATTTTGAGTTATTATTTGATTTAAAAAATGGGAAGTAAAATTTAAAATAAAAATAATTGAAATATGATATTTATAAAAAAAAAATTATTATATAAAACGCTAAAATTCAAAATATTCAATGATTCTATATCCCAAATGATAATTCTTATTCCATAAATGATTCCTATAAATTAATTCCATTATTTCTATTATTCCGAAATTATTTCATTCGAGTTAAATTAATCATGATTATAATATCAAGTGATATATAAATACAAATGATAATACACAATGAGATGATGGTCAAGCAAACGATTAGACAATCAGAATAACAAGCTGCAAATAAGCCAAAATGATGAAGAAACTAAATAACTACTGAACCAAACAAACAATACATCACTATCGAAAATTTTTTGCAACAGCATGGATAATTCATAATTTACCAGATGACAATTTAAAGATAAACAAAGAATTAGACGAAACTGACATCGAAACATATATACATAAGATTGTTATCAAAGAAAATACACACTCTGATCTAAAACGTTTGGAGGGAACAAGACAAGATAAGATACCATATTTTTCAAGACAAAACTTTGACAGATTTTATGATCAAAATAGATGGGAAACTCCTTGAACACAAAAGATTTACATTTAAAGAGAACCTAGGCGGGGTTCCTGTAGAGGGTGGAATGTTGAACATGGATTATTATTTTATTATGATGGTTATTATATAGCGCAAATTTTGATATGTTATATTCATTTAACACCATTTATATTAACTTAACTTGATAGTTTCATTTAACTTAACTTCCAAAAGCCCACCCACTCAATGTTTTATAGTTTTCAAAAAACTAAAAATCTTTACCCGCCAGCCCATTATTTATAAGAAATTTTAACACAAGTCCACTTATAAAATTTAATAATAGCCATTCTTTCAATTTTTTAAGCGTCTAATAAAAATATTTCAGCATTACACCGCTACAAAAAGTTTATAATTTAAGAAATTAAAAGCATAAAAAATATATTCAATTTAAATTATGAACAATATATTTGATCAAATAGAATATTTATGAAATAAATATAAATATAAAATTGATATTATATGTAATTATAATGCAAAAATAATAATAAATCGACATTTTCTGGATTCAAACATTTTCTTCTTTGTTCTAAAACAACAATGCTAAATCCTGGTTCAGAAGAAGCACTAGTTGCAGGAATCGCCAATATTTTTCTTGCTAATCTTGATATCTTTGGCTCTCTTGTCTTTTCCACCAAATTAGGATATCGGTCTGTAGTATATCCTCTTCATCGAGTGAGATTCGGATGTCCCGTATGAAATATATGTAAAACTCTTTTTTAAAGTGAGTACGAAGAATCTGCCATTCTAAAATAAAATCCTGTGCTATTTTCGTAATCGTTTCATGCTATATGGAATAGTAAGAGAACAAAATACCATATAGTTTTATAAACCATACCTCGAGTTAATATTAGAAACAGATGCATCTAACCAAGGATTTGGAGCTTTATTCATGCAAAAATTGATCATGGTAACGAATTTCCAATAGCTTACACCTCAAGAACTTACAAGAAGAATAATTCTACAATAAACAAAGAAGCAAAAGCATAATAAACGGCGTAGAAAAATCTCATAACAGAGATTTAAGCTCATTAAAAGATTATTACATTGGGCTTATAAATTATCAGCATATGAATATAATATATTTTACAAGAATGGGGCTAATAATATAATTGCAGATGCTTTATCGCGAAACCCAATCGAGAAAAATGATGATAGAATGACAAATGAAAATAAAACAGTGAAATATATAAGAAATCTTACTTATGACACATTAACTCTATCAAGAAAAGAAATGATGCAAATATACAAAATCAAGCACCAGAATTACAAGCTTTTAGAACAAGAATAGATGAAATAGAAAATGATGACCATATTTTATTTTGGAATGGCAGATTAATTACTTCATACTCACTTTAAAAAAGAGTTTTACATATATTGCATACGAGACATCCGGGTATTACATCAATAAAATTAATTACGAGACATTATATATGGTGGGAACAATTAGATAAAGATGTAGAAAAACTAGTAAAGTGTTCATCACTTAAAAAAAACGATTGGTACTATAAAAAAAATTTATTGATCATTTAATTAATTATGATTTTTCTTTAGTTTGTTTTTGAACAAAAATTTTAAATTTCCTTAACCCGCCCACTCACCCGCAGGACCATAGTTTCAAAAAAATTTTAACACGCACCTGCCAACCCATTCTCAAAAATTTTTTTACCCACTCAATGCAGACCTTTATTTTAGATTAGTACCATTCATATCTGTTAGCTTATTTGTCTTATTACATGCTTATTCGTGCGCTCATATGAATTTTTAAGATTTTTAATAGCATTTTAGAGGTATTTATATCTGAGGTTCTTAATGTTAAGTTAGGAGACAATATTCTCGTCTTTAATATTTTATATTGCTAAGATCATTAAAACGAAGCGTTAAATAATAGTTGACCAGAATTAGACTTAATTATATTTATTTCTTCTATTGCCTAGAATAAATTAATCATATAACGTGATCAACTTTCCTAGTGAGGCATTTCGACTCGAACAAGGATATATCCACGATCATTTTAAAATGATTGTACTTGTTAATAGTGAAATGATATTTTCTTGCGTAGCGCGATAAGAGTTAGAATCACGGGTATCGAAACCTGGAGTAAAAATAACTGTAGTTTCGGTTCTAAATATTTTTAAAAAACAATAGTTTTGGGTTCCTAAAATTTTGATAAATGGTTTCTAGGCTCTTTTCCCAAAATATGAGATTTTTCCAGGAGTTCTCCTGATTCTCTATCGGGTTCCAAGCTCTACCAGGTAATCAAAAATGTATAGACAATTTTTCGAAAATTATGCACTAATAAAATAAATATAAATATTCAATTCATTTCGAATAATTAGAATTAAATCGAATAATAAAACGAATATTAAATTATTCGTTTTATTCGAATTCGAATATAAAATTATTCGATTGGAACGAAAATAATAATATTAGAATATGAACAATTCTAATATTCAAATAAGTGATATTCGAATCTAAAAATTCTAATATTCGATAAATATTTACTTTATTAGATTAATTTATATTAATCGAATCGAAATATTCATTATTTGAATTATTCAGACTATTTTTTAATAATTAATCAGTTGTCATTTATATTGCCTGTCAACACTTGATGAGATTAAGAAGTTACACCATCTGTGCTTGTTAAAAACCTTTTTCAGTTAATACTAAATTGAAATCTAAAAATTGCATAACTTACAAAGATAAATCAATAAAAACTTTTACTTAGAAATTTGATTAGCATTTTAAATCAAATTAGATACATTTCAAACATGGTCAATCACATGTTTTTAACATCAGATTTTAATTTATTTGACGCACTATAAAAAAATTTGATTATACATATAGAAAATGTTTTCTATCCAAAATATAATCTAAAAAGGATTTGTTGGTCAAAATATAGAAAATGTAAATATAAATAGAAAATGTTAAAAAAAATAATAGAGACTGAAAAAATAAGATTAGAAAATAAATACTATTGAGGAAAACTTTCAGTTTCTGAAAAAACTTTGTAATTGGATAATTGAGCATCTTTATTAATAAAAAAATATATATCAGAGACCTGCGGTGCCATTGGCAGGGACCATCCCGGATTTGTTTTATGACTAGGCTATAATTCTTTTTCTAAAACTAAATATATTATATATCGATTGCTATTTTTACGGAAACTCCAAATATACATGTTAGCGACGATGTGTTTTTTCTGGCATTGTGTTATTTTATTTTTTAAAAATTTATATCGTTTTTAGAGCGCATTTTAAAAAATTTAAAATCTAATTTTATACAAAATCCAGCATACTTAAAAAATTTATTTTATATATTATAGACACTTTTGCCAAGCCATTTAAAGATTAAATGTTTATGGTAAAATTGTATATTCCAAACTTGATGGAAATACATTTCCGGTAAAATAGAAGTATTTTTTTAAATTAAAAAAAAACGCGCTCAAAAAATGATTATAAGTTGAAAAAATGAAAAATTCTCGGTAATATATATAATTGGAAAGAATTTTTAAAATAAAAAAATAATTTTATTAAAATACACTCAAGTTATTTTACCTTAAAGCTATCCATGACTGCATGATGCTTTCTAGAGAAATTATAAATTGGTCTTCTAAATAAGATATTTTTAAATAGAAGTAGAATTTACGAACCATATTTGTAAATACTTACCTATATATAAACAGATACAAGATGGAGGAGGGCCTTTTGTCTCCAATTTTTTAAGTAAAAATTGACACTATATGTTTATATTTTGGCCAAATATTCTTATGAACAAAATCATTTTTTTAAATTTTCTATGTTTTATTTATATTTTCTATCTTTTTTTGCCAAACATTTCTTATATTTTTCCTACATTTTCTATATTTGGGGCTAAAATATTTAATGTCCATTTTAAATTTTGGGGCACATGAAAAAGATATGCTAATTTTATTCTACTATACTTACCCCTGTTTTCTTTTAAATATTTTTATTTTGTTTAGACTTTAATTTAATGATTTGTGTGTATATATATGTCGTATTGGGATATGGAATCTTGAATCCCCACGTTTTCATGAAAAAATAAAATAAAATATAATTACTTTTTCTTCTCTTTGTTGCGGCTGGCACCATATAAATAAAAGGCCAAAATAAGGGATTTAAAAAGAGAATTTAAAAAAAAGTAAATAGTATAAAATTAAGGCATATAATAAATGAAAAGGGATGATAAGACTTTTTTGTTTTAAAAAATATATTTATAAAAAATCCGAATTATTGCAATATTTAAGCAGGGACCCTAACCGTTAATTATAACGGTTCAGTTTGGTTACGGTACGGTTCAGTGTATAAAAAATTATAATGGTTACGTTTTGGTTACGGTTCTTGAGAAGAAATTTATATTAAGGTTCCATTCGGTTCAGCTAATTATAAAGGTTCATTACGGTTAGAAATTTTTTTTTTATTGAAGCAACACCATCTTCTAATTTATTTTTATTATATGCATCTATGAATTATATATCAAAAAAATATATAAGATTCAAAATAACTCATTCTTAGATATTTTATTTGAACTTATAAGTAATATATTTTCAAGTATAAATGGATTCCTTTTTGTTCGTTGTGACGATAACGCAAAAAGCCCTTTCTACAGAAACTTGTGTTGCGGGAACCGCCAGTACTATAAGAGCACGTTTATATAATTCTGGATATCAAATAATTTCCATTTCTAAAATATAAAAACTGAAACGGTCTAACCGTTTTTTATAAAGGTTCTTTTTGCTCCTTCAAAAAATAATTATATCGATTCGGTTACGGTTATGGTTCAGATATTTATAACAAAAATAAATTTTTAAAAAAAAAATATTTAAGGGGATTCGGAATCTTTTTTTTAAAAAAAACAATTAAATTATATTTTTTGCTTCCTGGCTGGCACCAGAAAATTTTATTTTTTAGAGATAATTAATATGTACTTTTATGCTTTAAATCATTATATACTCAAAGGCAATATTTTGTTTCACGCCAGAAAATTCACAGTGTTTTTAAATTTATCAAAACTTTAATGCTATAAATTTTTACACTTTTTTGAATTTATTCATTTATTTCTTTATTTCTTTAATTCCATAATCCATAATAACAAAAAATAAATACATATAAAACCAAATTTTACTTAGAAAAAGAAGAATGTCTATTTTTTTATTTCAATTGTGTACGCCTTTCCTCTAATAGGAGATTGGCTACAGAAAATAACCTTTCACTAGATGCCGAATTTGCCAGGGCTGACAAAATTTTATTCTCTAATTTTCTCAAAAAAGGAAATAAAGTTTCCTGCTTCCAAAACTTGAAAATATTGCCATTGTTATTTGTTTTATTTTTTAAAATTTTATTTTGATAATATTGATATTGGTATAATTTAAAAAAAAAGATAAAACACTAAAATATTAAAACTATATAAAAATATGTAAAAATATATGAAATTACTAAATAAAAATAAACATTTTGATAATCTCAACATAAAATTTGATCGTTGTTATAAATAATTTAGTTTTACAATCTCTAAATGAGTCTGACCTTATTTGGCTCAACCTAAAGATACATAGTATTTTTCCATATTCATAATTGATTTTTAAAAACGGCTAACTCAATATTACATCCAGAAGAAATAAACCATTATAATTTTTTATATACTGAACCGTAACCAAACTGAACCGTTATAAATGTTCGGTCGCTGCTTAAATGTTTAATGAAATGCCATATTGCATTGAATAATTGTTGCAATAATTTGGATTTTTTATAAATATATTTTTTTAAACAAAAAAGTCTTAACCTCTATGCTTAAATTTTATACTTTTTATTTTTTTTTAAATTCTCTTTTTAAATCCCTTATTTTGGCCTTTTAATTATATGGTAGCCAGCCGCAAAAAAGAGAAGAAAAAGTAATTATATATTTTTTTTTCATGAGGATTCGAAAAAAGATCCCGAATAAAACGTGGGGATTCAAGATCTTGAACCCCTCCTTGGCATTCCGAATCCCACATGATTCCATATCCCAATACGACATATATATATATATGATAATAGGTTTTTCATTTGTGTTAAATAATTTATTTTCCGATATTGGAACATATATAATATAAATGTTATATTATTTATATAACACAATTTAGCCGACATTGGATAATAAAGATTATTAAATAGCATTCATTTACTATGAGCAAGATAGCCATTTAAATCAAAGTAAAGAGGATGGAAACAAAAAGGAAGGTTATGTAATAGATGATCTTAGGAGTCGGCAGTAATAATCTAAGGCAACCAAGGATAAAATAGGTTTGAATCTCCAGGAATTTTGTTTTGAAATATATCACATTAGATGTTATATATAATGTACAATTCATAATTGACAATTAAAACTTGCAAAGGATAAGACAATTTCTAAAGAAATGAGATACACCTTATTATTTACACAATAAATAAGAAAAATCAAAATTAAATACAAAAAAATGAACTCGGAAAATTCTATTAAAGAATGAGAGAGTCTTTTTACTTAAAAAAATCTATCCCTTAAATATATTAGCTTTCAGTTTTTTTAAAAAACCTTAGAAAGCTCAGAAAAGATTCTATCTCAGAAGATTTGTCAAGATTAAATTTATTTTCATAAACTATGTATGAGAGCCCAATAAGAAATTGCTAAATTATTTTTTTTTATTAAATTAGATAAAGGTCACATTTAAGCTAATTTTGTTAACATTAAATGATTTGTGACAAATGTTTGGCTAAAAAATATATTAGCTTCAAGGGATCGAATTTAAAATTTAGAGGAAATTAATTTAGCGATTATTGTCTTGGAAATAAATGTTTCACGAAAATCATTTTCACAGAAGTTTTTCTGTAATGTTACTTCGCTTTAGAATTATTTATCGATAAACATTCGTGCTAAATTTGGATATAAAGTATAAAGGTTACTAAAAAAATATGAAGTTCGCAATTAGAATCTACTCTGGAAAGAATTCGGGAAATTATTAGATGGGCATCTTTAATTTCTAAATTTGTCTCAGATTCCTTGGTTGCTGGTTCAAATTTCAAATTTTGGTTTATGTATTGGATTTGTTCATAAGATTTTTCTCAACAATCAATTTTTTTTAGCAATATTGCGTTTCAGATATCTTTTCATCGTAAGCATTTATTAAAAAATTTATTTGTTAAAATGAAAAATTTACTAAAAACTTTATTTGGGAATTGTAGTAAAGATAAAGGGGAAGTTGACCATATAAACGAAGAAGGTAATATAAATATTATAGATATATTTAATATGTATTTTATTAGTCAAAAAAAAAGGGGAAACAAAAAAGTTCTTTAGCAAATTTGTAAAAAAATCTATTGTAGAAGATGAGGAATGTGAAAGAGCTCAACATGAGGGTAAAATAATTATTAGAGAAACGTTCATGATTGATTTTATTAGTTAAAAAAAAGGATAAAAAAGGTAATAAATTAGTGAATTGGTTTAGAAAAAAATTCAACAAGAGGAGAATGGAGAAGAAAACGGTTCCAATTGATAATTTGGATATTGGGAAGGATAGCGAAAGTAGTGAAAATCTAAGATATAGCCCTCTGGCTTCCAAGTAAATTTGGGTTATATTAACCATTGGGATAGTTTTTAATGGTGCCAAAAAAAGCGATAAAATATGTTGGGAACGAATAATAAAAACCATAATTTTATTCGTTTAATTTTGGAAAATTAAATAATTTAAAATATTTTTCAATGAGTGTAAAAATGAACTTTGAAATAATGGAAAAAGTATTATAAATTAAGGATATTTTGAATACTTAGGGATAATTTCTAGTAATATACTAATAATTCGATCCAATCTCTATTATTATTGGTATTCGATTGGAATATTCAAAAATAGGATATTCGTATATTAGTAATATCAATAATCGAATCGCATATGGGATAAGAAATAATTTATTAGAGGTATAATGTCAATTTAATCTTAATTTGATGGGCTAAAAAGAGGAAGAAAGATAAATTAAGAGAGAAAAAATAAAAAATGAAAACAATTCTGCTTAGAGAATGCTAATTTGGAATTTAGAATAAAATATTTAATGCTTTATAAAATGATAATTATTTTAATTATTATTCGAAATATAGTGAACTTGCAAATACCAATGAGTCCAAAGTTAATTTATCCAGGACTCCTAATGATAAAGGTAATCTCCTAGAATATTTGATTCAATTACAATATATTTATCTCTTCTATTCTTTCATAAAATATATATCATATGTAGCTTGAATAAATTTTGTACCAGAAAGTTTAAAAAAAGTATTAAACTTCCTATACCTTTTTTAAACGATTTAGATTTCGTAGATTATCATTGGGAATTTTATCAAAGTCTTATATTTCATTTAGAATCTATTAAAATTTCTGGATGAAAAAAAAAATTTACTTTCATAATTATTTCCTATATATAGTTCTAATAATTTTTGTACTTTTGAAGTTAAAGAATTTATTTCGTAGAATCATTTGTCAGTATTCCCCCTGCCTTTTTATACTAGATTTTTTGCAAATTAATAGCGAATTTTATCAAGGTCGATATTTCATTTATAATATATAAACATTATTATATTTTCCGCATTAAAAATTTCCATTTTTATTCTATATCCAAAGGGTCGATTAACAATAAACCGCGCAGTGAATTTAGCGGCCTCGAATTTTGGGAATTGGAAAAAAGTTTGATATACCATTTTATTTCTCCAATATTTTACCATCAAGGTTTTGTAATTTAATATACGAGCACTTTTTTATTTATAAAGTTCTAAGAAAACCTGAGTACCAATTGTCGGAATTTAGATGCCATGGCGTTTTAGGATGCGGCGCGTATGGGAAGGTATTCAAAGTCAAGCGTAAGAATACCTCCCAAAACTATGCTATGAAGTTTGTCAATAGACGATATGTAAATGGCACTGAGGTTCATATTTATTTATCTATTTTTGCAACAAATATTAAATGTGAATACACTATAGATTTTTTTTCTTTTGGATTGTAAATCAAATATTTGCTTTTAGGATATGGCCTCTATAAAGTGGATTCGAGCAGAATTACATGTTCTTGAGACTGTCAAGAACCATCCTTTCCTGGTTGGCCTTCATTCCTTTTACCAAACTCCCCACAAGTATTTTATTCCTTTTATATGATTATTGATTATAATGAGAAACAGTAAGAAAATATATATAGTTAAGATAAATAATAAAATTTGAATATTAAGAATTCGACATATCAATTGATTATGCCTCGCGCTATAGTCGCTTTTTAAAAAAGCGCTTTTAAAATGCTTGCAATGATATAAGAGATAATTTTATCTGCTATCTTTTAATGCTAATAGCGTTTTTTTTATATATCTTGAAATGGTGACATAGGGCGATTTGATAATCTCGGTTTGAAATCTCATATTAAATTTTTTTCGAAGGTATATATTGCTGATGGATTACATATCTGGTGGAAATCTTAGATGTATTCTGAATAGATATGGACGACTGGTGGAGGACCATGCCATGTTCTACGGAGGAGAAATTGCAATTGCTTTAAAATTTCTACACGACAACGGTTTTAACAAATATTATATATCATTAAAGTATCTTTAATAACACTAATATCATATCTTTGCACAATTAATTAAATATAATGTATAGTTTTTCAAATACAATTGTATATTTCTATCTTTTAAGGGATCATTCATCGTGATCTAAAACCCGAAAATATACTCATAGACCGTGAGGGCCATACCAAACTAGCCGACTATGGAGCATGCATGGTATAAAAAAATCTTTTAAAAAAGCACCCAATAAACTGTCGGCGGCCAGGAGAGCGCCGCTTTCTAGCCGCCGTCATTATAGGTGGCCTAAATCGGTACACTGACTTAAAATGTTTATAAATTATTTTTAAAAAACCTAAATATAATTAGATATAAAATAAACACAACAGATTTAATTATTTAGTATATCTATTGAAATTAACTTATAAGATTTGTGTAAATATAACATATTATTACTTAAATTGGAGAAGAATATTCAAACCTAATTTCGTTGAGCTAGGATGAGCTAATAATGATTTTATATTAACGGTAATTAAATAGGAGGGTTTAGCGAAAGGAGAGAAAGTGAACACATTCTGTGGGACAATCCCATATATGGCGCCCGAAATTTGGCATGGTGAATACTATGGTAAGCCTTTTGGATTACTTTTTTATATTTTCCTATTTCGTAATACAGAAAAATATCAAATTATACTTTAAGGATTATAATAATTAGTACCAAAAATTTATTTTAAAATAATTTTTAGGGTTTAGCTAAAATAAAAATTATTAGGTAAATGTATCCTCTTCCCTACAAAAAAATTTAATTTTAATTATGAAAGATTTTGGTGTGGATTGGTATTCGCTCGGTGTTCTTCTTTATGAATTTCTAGTGGGCCCTATAATTTTTCGAGGGTCTGATAAAGCGACGTACTACTACTATCAAGGTTCAATAATACACTTTTAGAGTGTCTTAAAAAAAAATTTTCTTATAATAAATGATCTAGATCACAAATAATCAGCTTATTTTGTATGTTTAATATTTTCTTAAAACTTTAACCAGAAAGGTTTTCCGGTCCATGGCGTGTGTCAGTCGAAGCTAATTCTATTATGAGTGGACTTCTCAATATAGTTTGATAATATAATTTGTGCATTAAATAAATATAATTTTATAGGATCCCATGGAAAGATTAGGAAGTAATCCGAAAACTGGTTTTAGCGAGATAATCTCCCATTCCTTTTTCGCTTCAATTCATTGGGATATGGTAAAAATTCTATAATTTAAAAAAAATATACATAGTTTATCATAGATTTAAAATTAATTTTTTTTTCTCTTTGCCTTTTAGCTCCTAAACCAGCAATTGTACCCACCCTTCAAACCGAAAAAAAAAATAAAATATGGATTTTTGACCTATTTCTTCGATTCTTTGCTCTATTTAGCGTATGTAAAAGAGTTAATGTGACTTAATTTATTTATTACCATAATCAATAAATATTAGAAAAATATTGTTATTTTCTCGTTGAATTTATGCGTATTTTTTTATAGGTTTTAAACAAAATATGGTAAATTTTTTATAAATCAAGGAAGGAATCATGATTCTATAGCTGTTTTTTTATTATAAAATAATATGCTCAAATTTGACTAGTATTTTTAAAAATGGCCCTATTTAGATTTTAGCCGAAATAACATTATGTAAGCTTGAGATTTTGTTCAAAAGTGGAAGAAGGAGTTGAATTTTTGTTTTCAAAATTTTAAGATACATAATATTATTTTAATCGACCGTCGGGCCCGTTTGACTATATTAATTTTGAGAATTTTGTAAAATCCGCAAAAAATATAAATTTATAAAATAAATTTACATACAAAAAAAATAAATTATTTTAATATTTTTTAAAACAAAAAAGTCTTAACCTCATCCCTTTGCATTCATTATATGCCTTAATTTTATACTATTTACTTTTTTTTAATTTTCTTTTTAAATCCCTAATTTTGGCCTTTTAATTATAGGGTGCCAGCCGCAAAAAAAGAGAAGAAAAAGTAATTAAATTATTTTATTTTTTTCATGGGGATTCGGAATATTTATTAAATATTTTTAAAAAAAATATTTAAAAAAAAAGATCCTGAATAAAACGTGGGGATTCAAGATCTTGAATCCCCACGTTGGGATTCCGAATCCCACATGATTCCATATCCCAATACGACACCTATCTCTTGGACAAGATCACGTTATGGTTAAAAGTGTCGTTAGAAGAGTTAATTTAGTATTATTTAAATGGCTTATAGCTTATTGTTTAGTCTTTAGATTTGCAAAAGTTAAATATTTAATATGAGCAAAATATATGTCTATAAGTTATTAAGTTTCAATATATTTATTTCAATCTAATAACATGCACATGTATCATAAGCGTAAAAATATAGATGGAATGTTATAATTATTTTCATTTTTTGAGATAGAACTCTTTCATCTACTAAAAAACAACCAACCTTATGATTGGGTAATGATATAACTTGCTAAACAAGGATAAAAATATAAAAAAATTTTATAATTTATTAACGGAATCATGTGGTTGAATATCTACAATATATCTTCCCCCCAATAAAGACCATCTAGTTGGCTTTAGGAAAAACATGATCCTTGCCGGATTCGAACCCAGAACTATCGGATTATAAATTATTATAATTCTAACAAATATTTAAATAAATACATAAAAAAATCATACTTAAAAACATTGTCATTACAATTTTTTACGTATATAAGAGCCTTTCCTGCATAATTTCATTAACATTGCGAGTCTTAAGCCTAAATGTCAGTTTCCTATCTTACCATTGAAAGCATTTCAAAGGCAGCGTTAAAGAGGTGGGCAGGTAAAGATTCAAAAATACTTTGAACATTCGTTTTGCAACAGAAATTTTAGAATTATTACAAGAATAAAGAACGGGACGTAATTGTATAAAATACTAACCACATTAAATTTAGTGTGATAAGAGTATTTCTAGCAGATTTATCTTAATTTTTTTTTATTTTTATAGTTAGTTGCTATTACATACTTTGATATGTTAGGAAATATTTATTTTACACTGGGCTCAGCTCAAATTAAAGAAAATGACTATAAATTAAAACACTTTGATGTTAACGTTCTCCGGCAAGAGCCGGTAACCGAATTAACCGACATATCGCCATTACCCAATCTAAAATCTATGTAATGTAATTTATAAATCACTCGAATAAAAAACATATGAATATATCTCTATAGCTCGGAGCTTGAATCATAAGAAAGAGTTTGTATTGATATTTATACTTTATAAAAAATAAACTGAATGATATAATTAAAAAAAATTATAAACTGAATTCAAATTATTTATCAATAAGAGGGATGGGCTGCATAATTACTCAAAAAATTTAAATAATTTTTAATTGTAATGCAAAAATTTATAATTATGAAATTCCATTTCTTAAATTATTTATTAATTAATAATTACATGTAATCGTGATTTTATAGAGAATTCTAATTATATAATTACAATTCTTTTTTATCTCAATTCGTAAAGTAAAAATTCAAGATAGGATTATATTATGGTAAAACTAATGAGAAACTTTATTAATTGGCATATAATAAAATAATATTTTATACTTTATTAAAATTTGCTTTTTATATTTGAAAAATATAAAGGTTGGTTTTACTCCTTAAATATACAATACAAAATGATAGGACGTTTGCAATAAAATTCTGTATTACAAAATGGAACATCATTTATGTCTAAATACTGATTATTTTTCTACCCTAATCAACAAACACTATTGAAAATACTTTTAACGGATATTTAAAAGAAAACGTATAATTTTTCCTATAAATTATCATTTTTTATTTTTCAAAGAGATCGTTAATTATAGGTATTTTATTATAATTATTTAACAACTTAAATAGTGTTACTATAGTTGATGAAGAAAACAATGTGTTATACTTTAAAAACACCTTTTAATTAAACCTAGAATATTAATTCGATTATCGTCTTTTATATATTCACAAATTTGAAATTACCATTATTGTTTTTGACAATCTCGGGACTTTTGTATTTAGAAATGTTTATTGAAAACAGCTTCATATACTATTAATTATTATAAATATTTTGTCTAGATATTTACTCAACAAATCTAAACGGGAAAGTTTTGCCATTCTAATAAAATTTCTATAGTGCGGAATAAAGACAATTGCTATGGGGGATAAAATTTACAGAATTATAAAAATTACATTACCATCTTTAAATTATCAAACTTTGGGTAATGCATAATTTGATTTAGTAATATTCAAAACAATTATTGTTATTTTTCAAACAGCTTATCATTCATTATTGAATAGCTTTTCTTCATAAGCTTATATTCTTCATGTATCATTTATATAAGAAATTTGTAAAATTGAACAGGAAAATTTTTTCGATAAATACTTTATTTGGTGATTGAAGTAAAAATAAAAAGCAAGTCAGCCAGCCTCTAAAAGTGGTAATATAAATATTATAGATAGGTTTAATTTGTATTTTGTTAATAAAAAAAGGAAAAATTAGGCAAATATGATGACATTAATATCAATGTAATAATCATACCCCAATGTAATGCTATGGATAAATATATAATTAAAAGGGCTCCAAAAGATGGTAGAATAACTGTTATAAACCTGTTTGTGATTTGTATTTTACTGGTAAAACAAAAAAGTAAGAAGCTAAAAAAATTCAATTCGCGTTGCTGGAACCTCTTCATAAAAGGTAAGAGAGAAAAATTTTTATGGCGTTTATAGAATAAATTTCACTTGTTCTGATTTTCATTATAACGATGATAATAGGTTATATGATTATGTGATTGTCGCAGAGACGAATTTTGATTTTTTTAAATTTCTTTTTTTTGTTTTATTTATAAAATATTAATCATAAATAAGTCCATAGCATTCAATTTGCCTTCATATAGAGCGGCTTTTATGTTCTCTTCACCCAAATCGATAATATGAATTGATCATCGCAATGATCTCATGAATGTAATCTTTATCATTTTTTCGACATTTTTATATTCTACTACAAATATATTTTATATAAATGATATATGATGAATATATGTATCAATGAAAAAATATTGATTATTGAAAGATAAGCTGATTTTTAAGTTAAAACTTAAGAAACAATTTTACAATATCCAGAAAACCTTTTTGAAGCCGGTTCTTTAAAAGTGCCTATAATTAAGCCTTTCTTCGTTTTTTTCTATTATTGGGATAAATATAAAGGCAATCAATATTAATGATCAACGCAAATGTCCATTTTTATCGAGAAAGATTATATCTTTATTTTTGATAGATTAATTATAATTAGATAATTACAATTCATTTTTTATTAATTAATATAATAAAAAATTAAAGTAGGATTCTATTGAAAATTATCAAATGGAGTTATAGTTTAGAAGAACCTTTTAAATTGCTGAAAAACTTCCTAGCATATTAATTCGATCTTTATCACCTAGAATAATTGACATATATTCTATATTAATATAATCCACTTCCACAACATAAAATTTTAATGTTCAAAATCATATTAAACTAAATTTCGATTAAAAATATTATTTGTTAAGGTATGAATATATAGTAATTTTTGAACCATATTAACGTATGATTTTCATATTTTGCGGTTTTTAGTGTGTGGGTGACTTCTCCCCTTGGCTACACCATTGAGAGAATCTATACATCTAGAAAAATTAGAGATTCTATGAATGATACTATACCCTTTAATATAGGTAATGAATTTACCCGTTTTCATATCATTCCCATCAAAGCTTAACCAAAATTTGTAATTTAAAAAAATTACTTGCGTTATCTGAGCCAAGGTAATATAGTTAAAGTATTCACTCAATATATTCCCGCCAAAAATATGAATGAATGATTGCAATATTATTAATAGTTAACCAAAATAGAGGAGACCGGGGTAAAACGATTGACGGGGTAACAATGATAACGAGAATAACCTTTTAACTCTTGAGCACAAAGATTTTAAATTTGGTGTGAAGATGTATTTTTATATCTAATTTGTTACCTATGTTCATCTTTTAAAAACTTACCTGGTTTTATATATTTTGTCAAAAAACTGTTTTTTACCCAAAAAATATAAAAATCATTCTCTAGTATATTTTGCTTTTAGTAAAATATTCATATCCTCAGGATTCAAAATTTGGCACACATGTTTCTTAATGTATTAGCTATAAAATAAAATTTTATCTGACATTTGTAGCTATACTAGAAGTCACGCAATAACGATATTTATAATATATGTCACCTTGGGCTAACGCTGTTATGGGTAAAACGGTTAAAATATATAATTATTCACATTAAATTTTTCATTCATTCATTTATTAAAATTGTATCAATCAAATAATGAGAAATTATAAAAGAAAAACCATATTCAAAGATGTAAGTATAATAGATGAAGTCATAAAATTAAAATAACAATAACACTTCATTGAATTTGTCTGTATATATACATTATACAACATTGAGAAGAAGATATTAAAATGGTATTTAAAGTTCAGATCATAAACAAATATTTACAAATGAAGAAGAATCGTGATTGCATATTAGAAGCAAGCAGGTCATTTATGATTAACGCCTATACATAATTAAATTATATTGTTTGTATTTGAATTGATTGAGCAATACTAATAAAGTTACCAAATTAATATTAAATTATTAATTCAGAGAAAAAAAAAGATATCAGAAAAGAATTGATTATGTGTTATTTGCAAGAAAAACTATATAAATAGTCGTGAGGGAGATGAATAGTTAAAATGTACAATGTGCCTTGAATGGGCGCATTCTAAATGTGCTAATTATGACTACTTTACATGTCCATATTACATTGATTAGTTTGTAAATAAAAATCATAAATATATCTTAAATTTGTAATATTTGATAAATAAAACGATAAATATATGTCAAATATTATTTTAACCACTTTAACGCATTGCTTATCACTATACCCTGTAAGGGTAAAATGGCGAAAATGAGTAGTTTGACATAAATAATCATAGCTCCTAAAATATTATAGGTAGAGGGCTACACTTTTTTATATCTTGTAGATGAGGGATGGGGCTATACATTGATTTATAATTTTTTGTGTTTGACTCTTGTTTAAAATTTTTATGGTAAATATGCAAAACGTTTACCTTATTGAAATATTTATAAAATTCCTGGCATGATATATTATAAATTTGTTTAACCATTAGCGCGGCCTCTAATGTTGTTAAAGCAATCCGATTTCTCTCCAGTCCTTATCAGGCTATAAATGTGCTCGGATGAGGCATTAGAAAGAGGTAAGGAGAAGACATACTCGCATATTTTTCCCAAGCATGAGAATAAATTGTTAATACGAAAAAATTCAACCCATTTCTCCTCTACTTATAGATCATCTAACTTTAAATATTCTGGCTAATAAAAAATTGTGGAAATTACAATCTCCTCAAACTAGACATCAATGTTATTCAGTATTTTTAATATATTTATTAATTTACAAAAACCATATATTGATGGTTTCTGTTACAAGGCTTAATATTTATCCATTTGTAAATAGAGTTATTAAAATCAAATTTTGATTTTAATTCTAAAATTGGTTTAATAAAAATATCTGCTTCATTTAAAAATGTATTATTTAGAGTATTATTTGGACATTTTAATATAATATTTTTAGCAATAGCGCCATAAAATTTATTATCAATTTTTAACTGTAGAGATGAACAGAGCTGTAGCATGATTTTATTTATAAAGAATATTCTGATTACAACTGAATATTAACTGCATGAAGTAGATTTTTTACATATCTCGAATATGCTTCTGCCATTTCATAATCCAAAAAATTTTTCAAAATTTTAGGATAGCTTTTAAATTCTTTATTTAAAAAGTATTTTTTTTAAGGGTTTGTAAAATTTTAAAATATCGATGGCAGGTATTAATGATAATCACCTGATAGGTACATATCGCAACAACTCATTCCAAGTAAGACCACTCCACCAACTCTTTTAGTTGATGAACAAAATTATTTAAAACATTTCATCACAATTATTTCGACATCCACAGATAGTACATTCATTGCCTTCTTTCAAGAATCATGTTGTATATGCCATATACAGCCAATTGGTATTAATTCATTATTGTGCTGCCTGAATTAGGTAAATACACTTTGGTTTTTGCCAAATACAGAGGCATTATCAGCGGAGATAGCTGACATGCAATTCATTGATAACCCTGAATCAGCTATATTTACATTATGTGGTTAGCTACATCGTTGTTTTCACTACCCGAAAAATTTTTTTTAACAGTTTTATTGAAATGTTATAATATTTCCATTATTAGATGAATCTGTTATAATTGCATATGAGATGCCCATCTTTCAAATCGTCTAGAATTGACCTCAGGATTCAGTTACCAAGTAAGGTTTGCACTTATATTGGAGTAATTAAATATCATAGGAAAAAGATTCTACCAACATTGTGATGATATAGCTCTGTGAATGTTGAACTACATGATAGGTTTATACGATTTCCGCAGCTGTAGTTGAATCTGTATTATTTATTATTTTTGGAGTATATTTTTGTATTGCAATAAAGTTGATATACGATATACTCACCTGTACTGACTTATATGAATGAAATTATGTTGATTTATTATTGGATAAAAATAAAACAGGATAAAAAATTTTTTACAAATTAGACATGTTTTTCGAAATATTTAAAATTTATTTTAAAAATATAAAAATAATTAATTACTATCTCTCAAAATTATTATTTATATATTAAAAACGTTAAAATACCTTTTTTAAAAATTGTGGGATAAATTAAAAAATTGCGGTAGATTTTTGGGGGAGATTTCCAATTGCGATAATTTTGCGGGAGAGAGATGATCTGCGTGTAAACTAAATAATTGCGGGAGTCTCCCGCTGATACGGGGAGACATGGCCACCCTGTTCACGACTCAAGTTGGAAGTCTAAAGTTAAAAATAAAAAAAATAGAAAAAATGTTTTTTTAATTAATAACTAATTTGAAATCTTCGTCCTATAGTCCCATCAAGTTAACGACTCAGCTCATAGAACTATTTGACCTCTAGTCGACATAAGTATATATTTAGTATTCACGACCTTAAATTGGAAGTCTAAAGTTAAAAATAAAAAAAATAGAACAAATGTTTTAGTAATTAATAGTAACTAATTTGAAATATTCGTCCTCTAGTCGACTCAAGTTTAAAGAACTATTCGACGATTAGCCGACTATATTATATATTTCGTATTCACGACTCAAGTTGGAAGTCTAAAGTTAAAAATAAAGAAAACAACAAATATTTTATTAATTAGTAATAAATAACTAATTTCAAATCTTCGTCCTCTAGTCGATTCAAGTTCATAGAACTCTTCGTCCTATAGTCGACTCAAGTTCATAGAACTATTCATCCTATAGTCGACTCAAGTTGGAAGTTTTAAATAAATAAAAATGAAAAAAACAGAACAAAATCTTAATTTAATAACTATAACTATTTGAAATATTCGTCCTCTAGTCAACTCAAGTTCATATAACTATTCGTCCTCTAGTCGACTCAAGTTCTTAAAACTATTCGTACTTGAGTTCACGATATGAGTTAGTCGACTTATTCAACTAACGACTAGAGACTCTTAGTTGGAGTCGGGTTAACTCGACGTTTTAACAACATTACTTTTATATCTAAAAGATGATCGAATTAATATGCTAGAAAGTTTTCAACATTGTTTTCTTCAACAACAGTAGAATAACTATTTAGCTTTAATGTCGCTAAATAATCATAATAGAATACTTTTATTGATAATCTCTTTGAAAAATAAAAAAATGATAATTTATAGAAAAAATATACATTTTCTTTTAAATGTACGTTAATTCAATAGTGTTTGTTGATTAGGGTAGAAAAACTGCATCAAATTTTTGACATAAAGGATTTTCCATTTTGTAATACAATTTGATTGCGAATGTCTCATCATTTTGTATAGTATATTTAAGGAGTAAAACCTTTATATTTTTCAAACATAAAAAACAAATTTTTTTAAAGAATAAAATTTTATTAAAATTATATTATATGAAAATTAATAAAGATTCTCATTTTTATTTACTATTTTTAATCAAATCTTATTTAAAATTTTAGAATTCTTTATTTGAAACATTCTAACAAATAGTGTTGGTTATAAAGGGTGCAAGATTTTGTGGTAAATATAAACATAACTTAATAGACCATGGATAATCTAGTAACAGTTTATGGTATTGAAAAGAATACCTTTGGTTAGAAATTTAATCAAAAGAATAACAGAAATAATAATTACTCTAAAATATAAAACGGCAAAGGTTAAAATATATGAAATCAAAAATAGCTGCTAGATCTTGATACCACTGACTTTTGTTATTCGTTTTCAAATTGATAACTTAATAATTACAAAATAAATATAGTTTTCTTTTCAATAAAGATCTTATAATTTAGTTAATTTTAATACATATACTAAAGAATATTTATATCTGTTGTGTTTATTTGATTTCTATTTATATTGCTTTTCTTAAAATAATTTTTAATATATTATAAAATTCTTATTCGGTGTACTTTACGCCATATATAATGACAACGATAGAAAGCGGCACCCGGTCTATGATAGTTTTATCGATGCTAAGTTCTTATTTCTTATCTTTTTTAAAATGATTTATTGCATATACCTTGCATGCTCCATAGTCGTAGGTATGGCAAGGCCCTTACGATCTAATAGTATATTTTCACGGTGAAGATAGCGATGAATGATCCCTTAAAAGATAGAAATATACGATTATATTTTAAAAACTATACATTTTGTTTAATTAAAGGTTGTGTTATTAAAAGTTAACTTTAATAATATGATAATTTTGTTAAAACCGTTGTCGTGTAAATAATTTAAAGCAATTGCGATTTCCCCTGCATAGAATATGGCGTGATCTTCCGCCAGTCACCCATATCTTTTCATAATAGATCTAAGATTTTCCCCTGAAATGAAATGCATAATATATTGCGAAAAAATTTAATATGCGACTGAGATTTTTAAAAGATTTTCTTGGGTCACCATTTTAAGGTAGCGTATTAAAAATGCTATTATTCTTAAAAGATAGAAGATAAACTTATAACATTGCAAGCATCTTAAAAGCGCCGTTTAAGAAGCGGCTCTAGCAAGCGGCATAATTAATTGAAATGAAGAATTCTTAATATTCAAATTTTATTATTTATCTATAACTGATGAGGAATTTGTAACAGCTCCAAACGAGGGTAGAATAATTATTATATAAACTGTTCATGATTTGATTTTATTAGTCAAAAATATAGGGAAAATAAAAAGGTTCTTTATGAAATTTGATAAAAAAATCTAATGAAAAGAAGGGAATGGACATTTGTGCAATGAACGAGATTACCATTCCAGACATTCATTGAAATGATGCTAATTTATTTAGTGATGTAGTAGATGGAGAATTTGTAACAGCTCCACAAGTGAGTAAAATAATTATTATAAAAATGTTCATGATTTCATTTTATTAGTCATAAAAAAGGGAAAATAAAAAGGTTTAAAAGATTTGATAAATGATCTATTGTCGGGAGTGGACATTTATGAGATCAACGAGATTACCATTCCAGGCATTCGTAATGCTAATATATTTTGTGCTTGTCTCGTGGAAAATGAGAAATAAAATGTTATATAAATTTAAACTTTTTTCGAATTCCCGTGATAGCCGCTAAATTCACATGTAGGAGAATATTGTTAGATGACTCTATATATATAAAATAAAATGAAGATAATTTATAGGTGGAAAATTTAATAATTTTTATATATTATAAATGAAATATTGATAAAATTCGCAACATTCATTTGTTAAAAACCCTAGTGTAAAATAGCGAAATTAAGATTATAAATTAAATTCTTCAACTTCAAAAAGCAAATATTTTATTTGTGCAGAAATTTCAATAATTTTTATAGATCATAAATTTGGGCTTTGTAGAAATTCGCTATAATAATTTCCACAAAAAGTAAATAGGGTAAAAGTTTACTGACAAATTAAGATTTTAGAAATTAAATTCATTAATTTCAAGTAGAAAAATTATTCGAACTATATATATATGGAAATAATTTTTTATGAAAGTATAGTTTTTTTATCCAGAAATTTTAATAATTTTAATAGTCTGAAGTTGATAAATTCTCAATGATAATTTACAATCTAAATCGGTTAAAAAAAGTTATAGGAAGATTAATACTTTTTTTAAACTTCTGATAGAAAATTTATTCTAGCTATATATGAAATATTATTTTTATGAAAGAATAGAAGGGAAAAATTACTATAATTGAGTCAAATATTCGAGAGGCAAAATAATATTTGTTTACCTTTATCATTTGTTAAGTCACTTCTGAATGGCTTCCAAGGTAAGTTAACTGTGGACTCAAGATTGCTATTAGGATCTATTTCACTATATTTTGAATGTTATTTAAAATAATTATTATTTTTCGTAGCACTAAATATTATATTCTAAATTTCAAATTGGCATCTGGTAATGCATTTCATTTCAGGGGAAAATCTTAAATCTATTACGAAAAGATATGGCGACTGGGGAAAATCACGCTATATTCTATGCAGAGGAAATCGCGATTGCCTTAAATTATTTACACGACAACGGTTTTAACAAAGTTATTGTATTATTAAAGTTAACTTTTAATAACACAACCTTTAATTAAACAAAATGTATAGTTATTTTCAAATATAATCGTATATTTATATCTTTTAAGGGATCATTCATCGCAATCTTAAACCTTAAAATATACTCTTAGATCGTAAGGGCCATGCCATATCTGCGACTATGGAGCATGTAAGGTATATGCAATAAATCATTTAAAAAAAGATAAGAAAAAATAACTTAGCATCGATATAACTATCGTAGACCGGGTGCCGCTTTCTATCGTTGTCATTATAGGTGGCGTAAAGTACACCGACTTAGAATTTTTATAATTTATTAAAAATTATTTTAAGTAAAGCTAAATATAAATAGAAATAAAATAAAATAAACACAACAGATATAAATTTTCTTTAGTATATGTATTAAAATTAACTAAATTATAAATTCCTCATCAGTTATAGATAAATAATAAAATTTTAATATTAAGAATTCTTCATTTCAATTAATTATGCCTCTTGCTAGAGCCGCTTCTTAAACGGTGATTTTAAGATGCTTGCAATGTTATAAGTTTATATTCTATCTTTTAATAATAACAGCGTTTTTAATATGCTACCTTAAAATGATGACCCAGGAAAATTTTTTAAAAATCTCAGTTGCATATTAAATTTTTTTGCAATATATTGGTAATGCATTTCATTTCAGGGGAAAATCTTAGATCTATTATGAAAAGATATGGGCCACTGGCGGAAGATCACGCCATATTCTATGCAGAGGAAATCGCGATTGCGTTAAATTATTTACACGACAACGGTTTTAACAATATTATTATATTATCAAAGTTAACTTTTAATAACACAACTTTTAATTAAACAAAATGATAGTTTTTCAAATATAATCGTATATTTCTATCTTTTAAGAGATCATTCATCGCTATCTTCACCCTGAAAATATACTCTTAGATCGTAAACCATGCCATACCTACGACTATGGAGCATGTAAGGTATAGGCAATAAATTATTTTAAAATAAGAAAAGATAACTTAGCATCGATATAACTATCGTAGACCGCGTGCCACTTTCTATAGGTGGAGTAAAGTACACCGACTTAGAATTTTTATAATATATTAAAAATTATTTTAAGAAAAGTTAAATATAAATAGAAATCAAATAAACACAACAGTAAATTTTCTTTAGTATATTTATTGAAATTAACTAATTATAAGATCTTTATTGAAAAGAAAACTATATTTATTTTTTAATTATTAAGTTATCAATTTGAAACCGAATAACAAAAGATCAGTGGTATTAAGATCTAGCATCTATTTTTGATCCATATATTTCAACCTCTGCCGTTTTATATTTTAGAGTAATTATTATTTCTTTTATTCTTTTGATAAAATTTTCAACCAAAGTTATTCTTTTAAATACCATAAACTGTTACTAGATTTGTCAACCATGGTCTAATAAGTGGTGTTTGTATTCACCACAAAATCTAGCATCCTTTCTAACCAACTCTATTTGTTAGAATGTTTCAAATATAAGAATTCCAAAGAATTTTCGAAAAATGAGTTTTTATATCAAAATTTTTAATACAAACATTATCTATTTAAAAAAATAAAAATTATGGTATCTTTTATAGTTTTAGCTTTTTGATTGATTGAAACCCAGTCGGGGCAGATCTGTATTTGATAAAATTATTTTAATCAGAGTTTGAAATTGTTACAAAATACCTGAATCCACGAAACCAATATGAATATATGAACCACTATATTGAACCTTAAATTTCCAGAAAATTATTCTCATTAAAATAATTAGAAACTTTGTCATTCCTAAAAAAGAGTTTGAAATTGGAATTATACCCTATAAGAAAAAAGATTGAAATAAATGTTGTCGTTTTTAAATTTACATTTACGAAATTTTCTTATAACTCTAATTACTGATAAAATTTCTCGCCAAGTAAAGGTTAATTCTTATTAAATGTAGTAGGTATCCAAGAAATATTACAAAAATTAGTGATAATTTTGTGTAAAAATAACATTAATACTTTAATTCAAATTCGAAGCTAATTTTGTTGAGCTAGGACGAGCTAATATTGTTTATTAACAGCTGAAGAGAGTGAACACGTTCTATGGGACAATCCCATATATGGCGCCCGAAATTTGGCATGGTGAATTCTATCGTAAGCCTTTTGGAATAAATTTTTATATTTTCCGATCTCGTAATACAGATTATTTATTATTTTTATACAAAATATTTAAAATTAAACTTTAAGGATTTTAAATAATTAGTTTAATATTAAACTTTAAGGATTTTAATAATTAGTTTAAAATAATTTATAAGGTTTAGCTATAATTTAAGAATTATTATATAATGAATCCTCCTCCCTAATAGATTGGTATTGGCTCGGTGTGCTTCTTTATGAAATTCTAGTGGGCCCTAAAATTTTTCGAGGGTCTGATAAAGCGACCTACCACTACTATAAAGGTTCATTTTTTACACCTTTAAAGTGTCTTAAATTTTTTTCATAAATAATCAGTTTATTTTTTGAATTATTATTATTAATTTTATTATGTTTAATTAGGAAGTAATCCGAAAACTGGTTTTAGCGAGATAATCTCCCATTCCTTTTTCGCTTCAATTCATTGGGATATGGTAAAAAAGTGTTCTATAATTTTAAAAAATAACTATACAAGTTTATCATACATTCAAAAATTGTTCAAATTATTTTTCTCTTTGCCTTTTACCTCCTAAACAAGCAATTATACCCACCCTTCAAACCGAAAAAAAAAATTTGAATTTTTGACCTATTTTTTCGATTCTTTGCCCTATTTAGCGTATGTAAAAGAAAATTTAATTTATTATTATTGCCATCATCAATAAATAGTGGAAAAAAAATTGCTATTTTCTCGTTGATTTTTTTTTATAGGTTTTATGAAACCTAATGTGGTAAACTTTTATAAATCAAGCAAGGATCATGTTTTTTTTATTATAGAATAATATGTTCAAAATCATTTTGACTAATATTTTTAAAAATGGCCCTATTAAGATTTCAGCCGAAATATCATTATGTAAGCTAGAGATTTTGTTCAAAAGTTAAGAAGTTGAATTTTTATTTGCAAAATTTTAAGATACATAATATTATATTGGTTAAAATTTGAATCGGGCCCGTTTAACTACACTAATTTTGACGAATTTTGAAAAATTCGCAAAAAATATAAATTTATAAAATAAATTTTCATACAAAAAAAATTAATAAAGTTAATTTTTATTATATCTTAATAAACATAAAAATGTGCTGATTGTGATAATGAAAAAAATATATTCATTAAAAATATGCGTCAAAATAATGTTAGAATATTTAGTCGATATTGGTATTTAAAAAATAGCACATTCACATGAAAATTTTCTTTTATGTATATAAACCTAACCTATCAATATTGTTAACAAGAATGGTGGGGTAGAGGTTGGCATTATCCATTTGCCTCTTTATATTTTTGAAATGATAGGCTAGGGTTCCTCAATTTAAAACTAAATTCTACTCATGAAAAAAATGTTGTAAGGTAAATGGCGAATTTTTTCCAAGTGGGTAGATAATGATCCATTATTTATTTTGTCTTTTGTTCGATTCGATAAAAAAATAATTTTATGAAAACCTATCTCTTGGACAAGATCACGTTAAGGTTAAAAGTGTCGTTAGAAGAGTTAATTTAGTATTATTAAAAATAATGGCTCATAGCTTATCGTTTAGTCTTTAGATTTGCAAAAGTTAGCCACCTAATTTGGACAAAATATATGTCTATAAATTAAGTTACAAAATATCTATTTCAATCTAAAATATACATTTCTCATATGCGTAAAAGTTAAATACACGGGCAGAATATTGGTCCATGTATTTTATTTATATTTATTTCAATCAAATAACATACACATTTCACATAAGCTTAAAAAATGGATGAAATGTTAAAATTATTTTCATTTTTTGGGACATAGGAACTCTCTGTTCATACATTTAAAAATGATGCAATCAATATATCTATTAAAAAACAACCAAAACTATGTTTTTTGCTAAACAACGATCAAAATCTATTTAAATTTTTAATATTTATTAAAGGAATAATTATATTGTTAAATATCTACAATATATCATCCTCCCAAGGTAAGGACCACCTAGTTTTTTTAGGAAAAATGATCCTTGCTGGATTCGAACCCTAAAACTATCGGATTAAAACCACGCACTGAACCGATGACTAGGCCACAGACGATACTCTAAAGCACCACGTTTTTTGTATACAAAGATTTAAATAAATACATTAAAAAATCACATATAGTATTACCCATAATTTTTCATTTAAAAACAACATTAATTTTTTTAAATGAACCTTAAAAACATTGCAAATACAATTTTTTACGTTTCCTGCGTAATTTCATTAACATTGAGAATTTTATCCCAAAAGTCAGTTTCCTATCTTAACATTGAAAGCGTTTCAATAGCTTTAAGAAGTGGGGCAGGTAAAGACTAAAAATACTTTGAACATTCGTTTTGCAACAGAAATTTTAGCATTATGACAAGAATAAAGAGCGGGGGCGCAGTTGCATAAAATATTACTACATTAAATTTAATGTGATAAGAGCAGGGATGTACAAAATTTTAGCCCGGGTTCGGTTTAAGGTTAAAAAAATAGGTGAGTTCCGTATCATAATTAAAAAACTAGACATAAATTTGATATAAAAATTAAATTTTTTATTTTATTTATAGGCAAAATATAGTTAAAAATACAAAGCAGTCATGTATCAATTTTAATAATTTTATTTATAGGTATTTTTTTAAATTAACAATATCCGATGTAATGATTTTTACTTTGACTTATTCACTTTTATTTTCTTCTAATTAATAATCTTTGAGAATTAATTAAAAATTAATAATAAATGTTGTAAATGAATTTAATTGTTTAAAATTTACTAACACTCAAATAGGAATCTTTGAGAATAAATTTGGCGTAAATGAATTAAGTTGCTTAAAATTTATTAACACTTTGCTTAATAAGAAAAGTTGAAAATATTAAAAAATCTCAATTAAATTATCGATATTAGTATTTACAATTATACAAATATCTTAATATATGATTTTAAACAATACACTAAACCCGGCTGAATCCGGGTTCAAATAAAAATTTCTGGTTCGGTTCGGGGTTGTGAAAATTTTATAAACGCAGGCTCGGTTCGGGTTCATTTCCCTATAAAAAAATAAACTGAATATATAATTAAAAAAAATTATAAATTGAATTCAAATTATTTATTTATACTAGGGATGGGCAACATAATTACTCAAAAGATTTAAATAATTTTTAATTGCAAAACATTTATAATTAATTTTAGTAATTCCTTCTTTAAATTCATTAAAATTAATTACTAATAACATGTAATCGTGATTTTATAGAGAATTCTAATTCGTTTTCATCTCAATTCGTAAAATAAAAATTTTAAATAAGATTTGAAAAAAATAGTAAATAATAATGAGAAACTTTATTAATTTTCATATAATATAATTTTAATATAATTTTATTCTTTATAAAAATTTGTTTTTTATGTTTGAAAAATATAAAGGTTTTACTCCTTAATATACTATACAAAATGATGAGACATTCGCAATCAAATTGTATTACAAAATGGAAAATCCTTTATGTCGAAAATTTTGATGCAGTTTTTCTACCCTAATCAACAAACACTATTGAATATACTTTTAACGGACATTTAAAAGAAAACATATAATTTTTCCTATATATTATCATTTTTTATTTTCAAAGAGATCGTTAATTATAGGTATTCTATTATAATTATTTAGCAACATTAAAGCTAAATAGTATTTCTACAGTTGATGACGAAAACAATGTATACTTTAAATACACCTGAAAACTTTCTAGCATATTAATTGATCATCTTTTAGATATCAAACTAATGGTGTTAAAAAGTCGAGTTCACCCGACTACAACTCAGAGCCTCGTTAGTCGAATAAGTCGACTAACTCAAATCGTGAACTCAAGTCTTAAACTTAAGTTGACTAGAGCACGACTAGTTCTATGAACTTGAGTCGACTAGAGGACGTATATTTCAAATAGTTATAGTTATTAAATTAAAATATTTGTTCTGTTTTTTTTCATTTTTATTTTAACTTTAGACTTCCAACTTGAGTCGACTATAGGACGAATAGTTTTATGAACTTGAATAGACTAGAGGAGGAATAGTTCTATAAACTAGAGTCCACTATTTTTTTTAACTTTAGACTTCCAACTTAAGGTCGTGAATACTAAATATATACTTGTGTCGACTAGAGGTCGAATAGTTCTATGAACTTGAGTCGTCAACTTTAGTCGACTATATATAGGACGAAGATTTCAAATTAGTTATTAGTTAATAAAACATTTATTCTATTTTTTTTATTTTTAACTTTAGACTTTCAACTTGAGGTGAATACGAAATATATACTTGAGTCGACTATAGGACGAATAATTCAGTTCACGACTAGAGTTTATTATCTTGAGTTTAGGAACTTAATTTACAACTCGAGTCCTTTTTGGGTTTCTACTCAAAACTTAGCTCCAGTTTTCGGCTGTCGATTCGACTTAGTCGATTAACAACACTATATAAAAGAAAAATTCATAAATTTTAAATTATCATTATTGTTTTTGACAATTTCGGATTTTAATAAGATTTTTCTCAATAAACAGATTTTTTTTAGCAATATTGAGTTTCATTTTATCAATCAGCTTATCTTTCAAAGATCAATATCTAGTAAGCATATAATCGCCACGTAACATTTATTTAAAATTAATTTGTTGAAAATGGAAAATCTTTTGATAGAAAATTGTAATGAAGACAAAGAGCAGATTAACCAATCTAAAAACGAAAGTAATATAAATATTATAGATATGTTTATTTTATTATTAGTAAAAAAAATGGGGAATACGAAAAGTTCTTTAAAAAATTTGGTAAAATATCTATTGAAAAGAATGGAGTGGATATTTGTGAGGTCGAGATTACCATTCCAGACATTCATTGTAATGATGCTAATTTATTTTATGGTTTCCAGTGGAAGATGAGGAATTTGTAACAATTCCAAAAGAGTGTAAAATATTATTATAGGAGTGTTTACGATTAAATTTTATTGGTTAAAAAAAGGTGTGAAAGGAAACAAATTACTGGTTCAGAAGTAAACTTAATAACTGGAGAATAGATTTGAAAAAAACAGTTCCCATTATTCATTTGGATATTGATAAGGAGAGTGAATGCAATTAACATCTAAGTTATAGTCCTTTAGCTTCTAAATAAATTTGGCAGATTTAGTTAAATTAACTAAGTATGTAGTTCTTAATGATGACGAAAAAAGCGATAAAATAATCTGCTAACGAATAAAAAAACCTACAACTTTCTTCGTTAAATTTTTGAAAATTAAAATATTACAGACATAATGTCAAATTAATTTCAGTTTATGGGCTAGAAAGAGGCAGAAAGATAAAGTAAAAGAGAAAAATAAAAAAATGAAAACAATTATGCTTAGAGAAGGCCAATATGGAATTTAGGATATAATATTTAGTGCTCTAGAAAATGATAATTATTTTAAATAATATTCGAATATAGTGAACTAGGTCTTAATACCAGTCATGATTTCAAACTGAATATATCCTGGAAGACTTTCAGAAGTGACTTAACAAATGATAAAGGCAATCAAACACTTTTTCTTCTTGAATATTTGACTCAATTACAATATTTTCCCTTATATTCTTTAATAAAATAATATTTCATATATAGCTTGAAAAAATCTTGTACCTGATGTTTGAATAAAAGTATTAATCTTCCTATAACTTCTACTCACATAGTTAATTTAACTAAATCTAGCAAATTTACTTAGAAACCAAAGGACTATATCATAGATGTTGGTTGCTTTTACTCCTTCAATATCCAAATTAATAACTCGAACTGTCTTTTCCAAATCTATTCTCCGGTTATAAATTTATTTCTGATCCAATTAACTAATTTATTTTATTTTACACCTTTTTTAACTAATAAAATTAAATCGTAAACATTCCTAGAATAAATTTTACCTTGGAATTGTTACAAATTCCTCATTTTCCACTGGCAACCAAAAATAAATTAGTATCATTACATTGAATCTCTGGGATGGTAATCTTGTTGATCGCACAATCCACTCCCTTCTCTTTAATATATTTTCTATAAAATTTCTTAAAGAATTTATTTTCCCTATTTTACGACTAATCAAATCAAATCATGACATAATTTATTTTACCATCATATGAAGCTGAATTCTTCATCTTCCACGAGGCAACCACAAAATAAACTAACAATGTCTAGAAAGGTAATATCGCTGGCCCAAAAAATGTTACCTTCCTTTTTTCAGTAGATTTTTTTCCAAATATCTTAGAGAATCTTTTTTTCTATTTTTCTTAATAAAATATAAATAAAACATTATAATATTTATATTACCTTCGTTTATAGGGTGGATAACCTGCTCTTTGTCTTTATTACAATATCCTAATAAAGATTCTATCACAAAATTTTTCATTTTCAACAAATTAATTTTAAATAATGTTATATGAAGATTATATACTTATTTATATGTCGTAAAAAGAGAAAAATAAAAGGTTAAGTAATTTGTATAGAAAATCTATTGAAAAAGCTGGAGTGCATTTGTGAGGTCAACGAGATTACCATCCCTGAGATTCAATGCATAGGTGAGAAAGGAAATAAATTGATTAACTGGTTCCGAATTAAACTTTACAACATAAATGAAGTAAGCCAGAGAGTTTTCTAAGTTTGAAGTACTTTTGTCCATCACCATTTAAGAAATATTATTCATCAATATCAAAAAGAAACACAGGAAATTTTCTAATTTTAATAATTTTATTTCATAATAATGCAACTATCTAATTAAAAATTTATCTTTATAAATACTTTTTCGAATTCAATTTAGTGAATCAAATTATCAATATTAAGTCACGTGAAAGAATAAATGTTAATATAATGGTTGTTGTGTTAAATATTTAATATGTTAATGAATGAATGAATCAAATAACAATTAAGGCTACACAACAACTAGTATAAATAATAATTATATATATAAATCCGTATTTAACATTAAGAATGGATTTGGAAACAACAGTTCTCGTTATTCATTTGAATATTGACAAGGAGATGGAAAGGAACCAACATAGAGCAATATGAATGTATTGGATATTTCATGAAATTTAATTATATATAAAGATAAAATTATCGTTATGAAATCTGTCATCGAGTTAATTATAATATAAAACAATTATATCTGATTTAACATAAATCTTTTTTGACAAAGAAAAATATGAATGCAAAATTTTACTTAATAAGGGAAAACATGGATTATTAATGACAAAGTGAATTTACATGGAGATCGAGTTTATAGATTATGATTATTGAAATATGGTTTTATAGACATTTGTAAATAGATAATGATAAAGAAACTTGGCTAATTTAGATATAAATATATTCTCTCGCGTGACCTATACAAAAATTAATAGGGTTTCCATTAGCAAGGTGTAACCGTATTCGGGTTAAAGGACTAATGTTGACTTCTTGCGCTATGTAGGGATAGGAATTACCTCATAGACCATCCAAGGATGGCAGCACTTGGCCATTTTTAAAATAAAAATGACTGGTTATATCAACCATAATGTCTACTATAATGGGCACGTTAACATTACTCTTGTTGGTGAACCATCGAGAAGATATTCCAATGGGGTTCAAGCATACAATTGACTCGATAACGATAAACTGGTGGGAGATCCGTTGAGATTAATACTCGGATGGGAGATAAATCATTCAACAAAATCGATGACGTGATCTGTTGATATTGATCGTCACATGGGATATCAATTTACAATGAACTTGATAATGGTACTCTGGTGGATAAGAATACTTTGGTGGAATATGTGTCGATATTGATATTTCAGTTGGCGATTAAGGGAATCTATTTGAGTACTCTGAGGGAGGGTGAGATCCGTCAATATTGATTCTCCGCTGGGATATCAATCAACAAGAAAAACAATATAGATGCTACAGGTGAAATCAATCATACTAAGAAAGCTAATATTGATGCACTTTTGAGAGATCAAAATTTTGATGGGGAGAAGAGTGGATATTAAAAAAGTGTATATCATTTATATATTAAGAATTAGAATATTCGTTAATTATATGTTTTATAATGTTTATATATGTATATATAATATCAGATGATAATGTTTTAACTGCCTAACATTTATTGTAATGTAGAAAGATATTATAACATTTCATATTCTGCCTTATAAATGATCATTCTTGTATAAATAAATGAATGTCGTGTGAATTATACTATGTGATATATGAAAAAACTTGATTTACTCAAAAGTAACTTTTTTAAATACTGCAATTAATAAAAAAGATAATAAAGATTTTAATTATCCAATATCTATTTTATATAAAAGATTAAACCCTATTCTACATAAAATTATTCTTTATTTGAATAAAAATATAAACACCTTAAAATTACATTATAAAATTAAGGATGTAAGGCTGTTTTCAGAGGTTAATATGAGCTTTTTTAGCGCTATTTCTAAAACATGAAATTTGAATATGGTAAGTAATTATATTAGAAAAAAGTAGCAACTAACTATATTTAATGAAAATCCGCCCTTGCTAACCATTACGAAGAAAACAAACTTAGGTTATGTAAAGTAAAGATATAAATCAAGATTAATGAAACAACAAGATTTTAATTGTTTACACAAGACAAATATTCAAGAAAGAGCAGTAACAATACTAAACAATTATCTATAAACACCTAAAAATGTTTATGAGTCTGCCATATGTAAATTCTCTTTTTGAGCACAAGGATCCTGTTGCAAGTTTAATCCATTTTTTAATTGTTTAAATTGATAATAAATTTCACTAATTTTTTATAAATATTTTCCATTATGGCATATTTCTATATAAAATATTTGCAATAATCTATATATAGATCATTTATATATTTAAAATTAATATTTTGCACCTAAGAAAGAAACCTAATAGGTAAACCCTACGGTAGCTCATCCTTTCCCAAAAAATTATTTTTAGGAAATATGCTAAAGTTTCTAAGTATTTATTCAATATCAACAAGAATTCTATTGTCGATTGCCTTTTAGAACTCACATGCTCTCCGGTTTCCTACATATATCTTCTGATGGTGTAGTCAAAATAATATTAACGAAGAAGAGTAAAGAGAAAAATCAAGCTAATTGAATCTTGACTTTGAAGCACAATGAAAAATCTTTTTCCGTTTAATAATTTTATCTATATAAAAAACCTTATTCACAGAATAAGATATTGATAATATTTTATAAATACGTTTGCACTTTCATTCTTTCATATTATTTAAAGCATTAATTTAGTTATTTGTCAAAAAAGATTATAAATTTAGTTTCACTTAGAACTTTCAATCCTTTTTTAAAAATATTTATATATTTTTTATATCGCTAATGTACTTTCTAACTTCAAAAAATATAATCAAAATGGATGATTTTTTTGCAAAAACAAACAAAAATATCAAATGTAAAAAAGAGTTTGGTTATAGTCTTGTCTTTATCAAGGGATATTTTATAAAAAATAATACTTATGGGGAAAGTAGCAATTTCTATAAGAAAAAATGAATTCCGACTTAAAGTTAGTGGATAAACTTTGTTAACCATGCCCATTAAGGGAACAATTCCTAGTTACTTTTTATTTAGAAAGAAATAAGTTGATTTGGGTTAATATCTTTACGAAAACAGAAATTAATTGAAGATCTCGCCATCAGGAAAATTGATTAAAAAATATTAAAGTAAATGATAATATTGAATATGAATCATAACAAAACTCTGCTACGGAGAGCTAAACGTTAGTTATTGAATGACAATGAATTTAAAAAATTAATAATATCGAATCATTTTACTAATATATTCAAAATAAAGTTAATATTTACTTAAAAAAACATTTATTTGAATTTGATCATATTTGACCGTATTTGACCATATTTGATGTCAAACGTCAATTGACCGAAACATATTTGACCGGTCAGATGTACAACCCTGGCCTTAGTTGCATTAAAAATCAAGATCGGCATTAACAACACTCAACATAAATGTTTTTATTGAAAAATTATTACAATTATCAAAAATAGTTAAAATATCTTTAAGTAAAAATAAATTGACAGTAGTACTATAAAAATCGAAAAAGAATTCGTATAAGCATATTTAGATACTATTTTTTAAATTATTATTATAAGTACTTAATTATAAAATATTATTAATAAATGGAGAGAAAATGGGATTAATTTTAAAAAATCTCAAATATCAAACCATTGTTATTACTTATCTAATAGATTGTTATACAGACATTTCAAATGCATTCCATAAATGATTAATATAATTATGCCTATAGATTTTGCGCCGTCATTCTCATGTCTCCTAAAGCAGCATTTTATAATGATTTACTCTGCCTAAATCATACTCACCTTCAATATATATCCCGCATGTTATCATTCTAAAATTTAAATACATGTCAAATCTTATGCCTTATTTTGAATCCTCCTATGTATTGATAAGAGGGTTGTCAAATAAAAATTGTAAACGCATGATATGTGTCCCATATGCAATAAATCTTCAAACATAACCAAAGCAAGGATTCTAATTCATGGCCCTCCATCAATTGTAAATGGATTTCAAACACAGATATATACTATTAACTGCATTCCATAATAGGTCAACATAATGCCTACAGATCATGCACCATCATTCTTATATGGTTTTTTAAGTTATTTTGTTTATAAAAAAAATATGATAATGATTTATAAATCTTAATGTCGATGATACTTTTAAAACAACTAAACCCTAATTACTCTACTATTTCACAGATTCCTATAGCAACTTTTAATATGATTTACCCTGTCCACATCTTACTTAATCTATATATATATATATATATGTCTACCTTTGAAACCTTTCCTACAATACACATCCCGCATAAGTTATTATTCTAAATTTTAAATATATGTCAAATTTTATCTATCACTTTGTTCACCCTGAATTCTATGTATTAATTACAGTGTTGGCAAATAAAAATTTAAATGCATGAAATATGCCACTTATGCAATAAATCTACAAATATAACCAAAGCTAGAAAGTTTCAAATCCATGGTCCCCAATCTTCCTGATGTCGAGGTTCAGGGCTAAAAAGTATAACTCCCACAGATCCTCCTTTATTCAGTCTATTAAATCTAGCCAGCCCTCCCTCTCCGAATGTTGCCACTGTTATGTCTCCCAGTCAACTAACTCCCAACACCCAACTTTCTCATTATATCACGCATACCACGGGGTGCTCGTAATTCCTTTGCAGACTCCTTCAACAAGTTAATCTTATTAACAGTAAACAATCCGGGAAACCTATCCAATTGAAAAAACTTACTAAGTTTTACCAATTTCACACTCAAAATCCTCGATAATATAAATATTTTATCCAAACATATATAATCATCAATATCCTTATTCAACCCGGATTCCATACAAACCCCTACACCCCAAACCCACCAATCCAATCCACTCTCCATTGCTCATAGGGCTAAAATAATTTCAAACAAAATCAGCCTAAATATAAACACAGCCTTTCGGGCTATGACCTTTACTCCTTAGCTTTCAACAATGAGTCCACCTTAGAAACTTTGTTTCTAAAACACCCGAAATGTGATTCAGAATTTGCTTTCTCAAGCCAAATCGATCATATAGCTCCCGAAATCAACACTGATGAGACAATCAAAGCTGTTAGATCTTTCAAAAAAGACTCTTCCGTAGGTCTTGATGGCATTCGTGCTATCCTTATACAAGACATTTTAAAACCCAACATTTCGTGTAGAATCCTTTTACAGAACCTTACCAGGTGGACCCCTTTTATTAACTATCATTCCTATTCTCTTTGGTACCCGCCTTATAGCCCTCAAAAAAAGGATGGAGGTATTCGCCCAATTGCTGTCGGGTCGTTCTTCCGAAGGACTGTCTCTAAGATTAATTCACGAATAAAGGAATTCCTTTCTTCATTCTTATCGCCACTTCAACTTGGGTTTGGTGTTCCTGGAGGCTCTAAAATTTCCGCTCACCTTGCTCGTTTAACTATATCTAACTGTATACCTTATGGCATGGTCCTAAAACTGGATTTCAGCAATACAGCTATTCGAGCTATACTTTCTTAAAATTTAATAACATAACCGAATCTCAAGAGGGAATTCAACAAGGTGACCCCTTAGGCCCAGCCATCTTTTGCATCGGGATCCACAAGATAATCCAGGAAATTCAATCTAAATCAAACCTTACCTTAAATTTTTGGTATCTTGATGACGGCATTGTCTCGGGCAATCTCTCCTCAATCATGTCTACCCCCCCCCCCCCTCATCATTGAGAATCCCTCTCATATAACAGGACTATCTTTCAACCTCCCCAAATGTGAGATTTTCTTCCTAAATCCACTTCTATACCTTTAGACATGGCATATCACGTCATAAACAGAGATGAGATGGCACACCTCGGATCAACTATAGGAGGTGGAAAGGCCATCGAAACATTTTTAAACAAATCCCTTAACAATTTATTCAAATTAAATACATTATTTAATTACCTCCCAACCCATTAATCTTTTTTTTTAATAAAAAATTATTGTAACATATCTAATCCTTTACGCCCTGAGATCCTCTCCGATTTTTAAATGTCGCGACTTGCTCGTTTCTCATGAAACCCAAATTAAGGGTCTTCTTGAAAACATTTAAACCTTAAATTTTCCAATTCATCTTGGCTTCAGGCCACCCTTCCCAGCAAGTCTGGTTTGGTATCCGATCCTCGATACAACTTTCCCTCTCAGCCATTATCTCATCTCGTCTTGCACCACAATCTATCATCGATAATGGATCTATTCCTTCAGATACTGACCTCTTGCAGGCCTTCACCTTTTGGGACAGCAACTGCTCACTCACCCTTTGTCGTCCGGCTTCCAGCATTCGGAAAGACTGGGATGCTCCTCTGATCGCCCATTTTGATGAATACCTTATTTCGAATAAACCCTTTGAGGACAATCCCAATAATTTTGTATTATATGCAAGCTCAGGTTTCGAATGGCTGGAAGCCATCTCCAGTTCCAATCTTGGTTTCCTCTTGACTGGGGAACAGCTACGAATTTCCATAGCCCTTCGCCTTGGCTGTAATACCGTGGTTCCCTCCATTTGCATCCACTGTGGCCATCCCATCGAATCGAAAGCTTACCATCCCTTGCATTGCAAGTTCTCCTATGGACGACAACCGCGTCATAAATCTATTAACAACATCCTTCTAGCTGCTCTTCAAAAAATTAATACGTCCACCCTCGAACCAGTGGGTCTCTCAAAAGAAAACGCCCCGATGATATCTCTCATTCCTTAAACTAAGTGAAAGTTAAGGCGATTCATTCATTATATTAAAGCGGAGAGGGGAGGAGGTTTAAAAATTTTATGGCAAAATACCTCAACATGGGTGTTAAAATATCCATTTCTCCTTTCGCTGCTACCCCCGCATACTCATAACATTGATAACAGAAAATTCTCCTCTCTGTGGAAATCCTCCCCTTTTATCTATCTTCCAACTCCGTAATCATTTTCCACATGCCCAAATCTTATACATCTTGCGCATTGTAATCTATCTTACCCGGAGAATACGATGTAATATAACCTTTTCCGCATTCAAAATATATAAACAGCAATTCACCTGCAATGTGTCCCCCGACACTATATTTCTGCACCTCTGACTTCAATACTAAACGGTCACGATACTTCTCGACACCCTCAATAAATGACCACCCCTCCTTCATTATCATTTTCATCCTCCCAACATCATCATTATTCACCCATCTTTTCATTATCTCCTGCACCAATCACCACATCACTCTACCTAATCTATCATCCTCTCCATTATATCCCTCCACCAATAAAGACTGCCCACGAATTCAAATACTTCTTACCCCGTATTTTCCTACCAAAATACTATATCAAATCTTTGAATTTATCTTTTATACGTAGTGGTTCAATTAAATTTCAATTCGTTAAACAGTTTTAATGAATGTTTATCTATATATTTAGAATAATAGGGTTTAATTTAGAATTCGCTATATGCATTAAAGAATGCCATGATATGTTTGATAATCATAACCCTTATTTTGGTTATAGAAAGTTGAGCGACATTTTGGTACCGCACAATTAATGTCCATTTCATGATCATGAAAAATTACTTTACAACTTATTATGAAATAAATATATCGAACAATGGCTACTTTAAAATGTTTCTAATTATTCAAATATTCAGCCCAATTTAGGTGAAAGTAATTCTACGATCCTATATGTACATTAGCCAATATATTAATGTTTAGATTAGATACCTATTGGAATTCGTTATTTCAACCAAATTTCTTTATTTTTATATATTTGAGATTTTAAGCGAGATACTAATCGTAGGATTTCCAATGCTGGTCATAGCCGTATTGAGTTATTTTATTGTCGTTGCTCATAGAACCCATTTTATGAACAAGAAAAAAGATGAAAGAAGCTTTTCATACGCATAAAAATATCTTTATAAACAATAGAAATATCAGCAATAATAATATTTACATTTCTAAAAGCCACAGTACAAACTTTAAGATGAGTGCCCAGGAAGATAAGGCAACCTTGATTCAAATAACTAGAGTCATTTAATTAATTATTTGTGAAATTCCTAAGGCAATTATATATTTAATTTTCAAATATTTTTATGTGCGAATCAATCAAAGATTTAAATTGTAATTTTAGATATTATTTAATGTTAAACAGCATTCTGAACTTGGCTAATCATTGCCTCACTATCTACATTTATATAATAATCAACGATGTTTTCAGAAAACTTATGGATATCATTATCCGATAAATAGAAAAAATTGTTAATTGCGCTCAAATATTAAGAATAATATAGGCTGTAACATTTTGAAATGAATTCCAATTGATAAAGAAAGGTTGTTAAAATTAAATTTAATGTAATAAACATGGAATTAAATATATCATTTAATCTAGCATACCTATATTATGTGAAAATTTTGTATTAAAAAACATTCTATCACTTTTTATTTTTAGACCATATTTAAAAAAACACTTTAATTATTTATAATGTTCTCTTGTGGTGTTTAATTATTCCTTAATTTTGCATATAGTTTATATTTGTGTTATATTATAATTCTATAGTATATAATAAAGAGGGATATATTTTTAAAGATAATTAACAGCCATTAAAAATAAATTTACTCTTTTTCTGATTATTATATAACACCACAAGAGCTTCAATCTTTTATCGGTTATAGTTGACTTTAACTGGCTCTTATTAATGTAAATTAAATATTTTTAAGTGCTTGCCATGGTTTCTATTAACATTAGTACAATTAATAAAACCAGCAGATTTTCTCTATTTTCGATTGTAAATAAATTTTGGCAAAGCTTGTGGCCTCATAGTCGTTTAACAATTTTATTTCTTTATAAGCTTCTAATACATATATATTAGATGTAACTCTGCAGTCACTATAATTACTAAATCCTTATATATTTGGGTAAAGTTCCTAATGTCCAATCAATCAAGGAACTAATGATGTGAAATAAATCAATATGCAAACTGTAATACTTAATATTTTTAAATCGATTTTCCAACGATATGTTTGTTACTTATTGTTATATTATAACTGAAAATTAATTAGTAATTAATTTGAATTTAGAAATTACTTACTGATATTGAATCAAATCGCAATAGTAATTGAATTAAAACACGTATTAGAAATTACTTCCCTTTATTGTAATTCATTACACCAAAAATAATAATGTAAATCTTCACAAAAATAACGGAACAGTTTATTCAAAACATAATACCTCTTTAGAATTCAACTAATGTTTTTTCCGGTGTAAGTGGATGCTACAAATGATAATAATAGAACATCAAGAAAACAATACTATTCGAACTAGAATATACAAATTGAACATCTTATTTTACCAGAAGTTGAATAATATATATTAAATTTTGTTTCTTTAGGATAAATCGAAATTCATTAGATATAAACGTTAAATCTCTCAATATCGATAGTAATATTTTAAGACTTACACTAAGGAATTTAAACTTAAATCAGCCACCTACAATCCATAAAATAAAGTAAATAAATTATACTGTAGTTCTCGGATTACCTAGCATAGCTCTGTTGAACCTTCAAGGATAGAGGGCATAAGAGCTATAGATCACATATCAGTAATTTTATTTTATAAAATAATACTAAAAATTACTATTATGACAATATCAATACGCTTTGTATTAGAAAAAATATATATTGTTTGATTGTTTTGTGTGTTTTTAAGACTGCTTTCAAAATGTATTATAATGATCATCAGTAATAAAATTTTCCCATAAAAGAGTAAGAATGGATTTCATATTTAATGAATTGGTTATCTGTATAATATACAATATAAAGATATTCTCTATATTTGTATTAGACCAACTCCTTAATTTAGTTTGAAAAAAATTAAATAAAATGTCGTCATTAAATAAAGATAATATGTATAGCAATTTTCGGCTGAGTTTATATTAAAGATGCTTTCACATCTCCAGCAAAGTTTTTTTTTCCTATATGAATATAGAACTAATTATATAAAAGTTGTTGACATATAAATTTGTCATCAAATTTATGAGATAAAGATTATCTTTAAATTATTCCTCACTGCATGATAAATTGGCGATGATATAATTCTTGTATATTTGATAGAAAAATATTCTCTATAAAGCTATAAAGTACAATGGACTCTTCATACTTGTTTCTGAACAGAAGATCCTTTTATTTTTGGGAAGAAAATCTAAAAGCAATTATTAACATAAAGCTAGCTTACACCTATTTTCAAAAATATTAAAAATTACAAATAGTATACATGTATTTTTTTTGAATGATTTTCTTCCTTTTAACTTATTTTTCAGTTTCATTATTATTGTTACCGTGATCAAATTTTATGAGATTTTAAAACTTTTAGAAAATACTAATATTATTTAAACTGGACTCTTCAAAATTTCTAGACATATCTCTGGGCTTAATTAACTTTCATTTGATCTAATATCCTAATAAACTTTTATCGCTTCTAGGCTGATAAATAATTCTGATACTGGCTTTATTCCCAACCGATTTATAAGATTGTGTAAAATAAATGAATCTTTCTTTTTTGAAAACACGTTATTTATATATATTAATTTTCTTAAGGATTTTGTTTCCATGTTGCTTTTTGAAAAAATGTGCCACTTTTTATTTTTAAAAACTATTTTTGAAGCACTCATTTATTTCACAATTTACGTTATATTTTTTTATCATTCATTGTTAACTATATACTTTTAAATTATATTAGAGGCCGGGCCCGGCTTAAATAGTTTTTACCAGAGCCAGACAATTAAATCAACATTATCTATAAAAATTAAAAATAAATAGAATATATTTCATAAATACGCTTTCAATTAATGATTTAAATGCAAAAAAATATAAAAATTTACTTACATTTTTAACTGTAAAAATAATATTTTATAAATAAAAAATATTAATGCCTTGACTCATGCAAAATTTTAAAAAATATCAATTTTATTCACAAAATTAAATTTTATTCACAAAATTAAATTTTATTCACAAAATTAAATTTTATATTTAAAAATAAGCCTAACCTAACATGGCCCGATTTTTTTTAGAAATTACTAAGTACGACCCAAATTTTCAAAAAATAGACCTGGTCCAAAGCTCGTTCAAGCCTTACATATATTTAATTCTCATTATATATTTAGCATTGATCCAACAATCTATTCGCCTACGAATATAATAGATAATTATAAAATTTAAATATAGATATTATAAATAATTTTGATTTCAAAATATTCTACTAAATATTCAAACAAAGGTGATTGAATATTAGCTGATATAAATATTAGTTTTGAGCGTTTGCGATTCAAAATGAATAAATAAAATCGCGACATAACGATAAAATTGCGCCAATTCGAAATTCATTATTTGCGATTAATGTAAGCGTCAAAATCGCGCAATTTGAACGCACTATAACTATAGGAATTGATAAATATAATATGACGGATGTGAAAATCTTAAAAATCAATATCACATCTATATAAGTAGGGTCGCGCGAACTAGCAAATTTAACCATTTATAATTAGATAAAATCGCAAAAAAATATTGTATAAGAATCTTATTGTATAATAATCAGAAAGTAGCAAATTTAATGATACAAATGATAAATTTTGATCTTATCAAGTAATAGAACTTATATAAAAAAATTATTCTGAGTATGTTTGAAGGAATGAATAATATTTTTTTCCTCAATTTATATCGGTAACTCGTTGTGACATAATTTGGGAGACAGTGTAATCGTAAAATTCGTCACGGATTCTTGAAAATTCCATTATATCTCTGGGCTCGCGGGAAATCCAGAAGTGGTGAAAGGAGAGTAACAAATACGCTTTAAATAAGAAAAAAAGTTTTAAATTATAATACCACCCACTAATAATGATAATTAAACAATAATTTAGATTTAACATTTTTTTAAAATAATAAATGTGCTTATTATATGAAAATAACTATTTTTTAGATTTAGAGTTGTAAAAAGATTTAAAGAATAACATTAGCATCAAGAAATTCCATAAATATAAATGCAATCTTAGCAATCTATTCATTAGAAAATCAAAAATTTATAACATATGGGGATTTTTTTTTACAAATATAAGGCTTGATGTGGGATATGGGTGATATGTCTATAATACTGAAAGAGTGAGATATGATTAAAAACATTTTTTTACTAAGTTATTTATTGTGCATTAACTAAATTATCGTAAATACTAATTATGAAAAATGAAAAGGAGAGAGATATCTTTACAATATATCTTGTGAAATTCTATGAGATCTATGTTGCAAAGGGTTTTATGCTTCTTGTCAAAATAAGTAGGGCATTGGATTTCCTCGCTTATCATTTCAGTACCCTCACCTACATCATGGTTATAAAAGGTTAAGGATCGTTGGTCCAAAGAATCTTCGAAGTGGCAATCGTAAAAGTAATATTTTAAAGTGCCATCTATGAACAAATCCCTAGTCATGGATGTCAAATTGATTCCGACTATTGCTAATGGATAACTTTTATCATTATTTTTTTAAAAGTTAATTTGTTAAATAAATAATTGTTTAGAGTAGGGATGCAACGATATTTTTATCGGATCGGGACGATATTTCACCCATTTTAAAATATCGGTTATTGGTCAATATTATAAAATATTCCGACCCAATCTTATATAAATGGCGTCTTTACCAAAAATAAAATGTTATAAATTTTTTTTTAAAAAGTTATATCTAAAATCATTTATTTTTAAAAATAAAATCGAAATCCATTTTTATGTATGTTTTTTTAATAATAATAATTAATTAATAAACATTCTGCCATATTGTAATTTTTTTTGGGCATTCTGTTTATAAAAAGTGTGCGATAATCTCTTCAGAATCTGTTTTTAGTGAAGCTGGTGATATTGACAGTTACCATCGTCGCAGGCTGACCTGATATGGAAATTTTGGTATTTCTAAATAAAAATCTTCGATATATTAATGTTAAATATTATTTTAAATATTTTTTCAAATTTCATAATATATTTGTTTATTACTTATTATGTATATAGATTAATGTTATTACTTATTATATAAAAGTGATCTAACAATGAAAATATTTTATATACTCTTAGAATTGTTATTGAATTGAATATAAACTATAATTGATCTATAATATATTTAAATGACATAAGTTATGGTATAGTTAAATTATAGATGCTATACTAATAAAAAGTATATTAAAAATTAAAACCAATGGTATCTTTACAGAATACAAAATTAGATGTTATAGGATCGGTAATCGGCCGATATCAATTTAATACCGGGAATCGGCCTCCAAAAAGTGGTATAGGTACACCCTTAGTTTCGAGTTAGTTTTATTAAATGCCTTGATTTAAAGCCGATTTTAAAAAAAGGCTAACTCATTATTTTAGTCAGAAAAATATAGCCTAAACCTCGAGTTTTCGCCAATAAATGCCTTAATCTTTGTGCCATCTATGAGCAAAATCTTCAGGTTTGAAAAATATTTTTCCCAACAGAATATTAAGTTAGCTATATTTTAAAAATAGGCTTAAATCGAGTTTTAAACAACACTAGCTTAGAGTGTTTCCACTAAAATATTTATAATATCATACAGGCAAAGATACTATGGTTTTTAATTTTAGCGATACATTGGCCCAACCCGTAAAAATTTTGCTATTCAAAAATTTTATATTTTGTACTAAAAAATAATCCAAAAATGATTTAAATTACAAAAATATAAATTGGTGATGTTGGCATGATTTATGCAATTGTAAATTAAGATTTTAGTCAAAATAATGTTGTGCAAGCGTCGAGATTTCGTGAATAGTTGTCCATGCCATCCTGCCATCTACGAGTAAAATCTCCAGGCTTGCATAATATTTTTTTGGTTAAAATATAGGGGTAGCCGTTTTTAAAGATCGAATCGTTGAACAAAACATAATATACAAATAACCATTTTAAAACTACTCATGTTTTTTGGGAACTTGCACTCCCATATCCGTTTTAATAGTATGAGTTTTTATAATATAATATTATAGTCCGATTGGAATATGTTTATATATATTATAAATAAATAAAAAATTTTATTATTAAAAAAACAATACAAGTTAGCACAACGACAGCTAACAAGACTGAAAATAATTGATGCTACAAAAAATTTTGAATTTATAATGGGATAATATCATAACTTTTAATTTTTATTTACTGATATTATTTATAGTATTTAGATATCTCTTATACAAAAGATAAGCATATAACTAATATAATCAGAGTATTAACTTAAATTAAAAAAAATATAACAAAATTAAATGCCTAAGCTGGCCATCAAGTTTTAGAAAAAATTAGTATTTGCAAGGCACTCAAGATTTTTAAGTATAAATTGTCCAGCCCAGCCTAAAAAAAATTATGTACAAATTGCCTGAGCAGATATAACATTCTTAAATTGCCTTGGCCCACAAGCTGGGATTTTTAGAAGTCTAATTTAAATATAATATAAATTATGTGACCAATATGACTTTTTTGGAGGCTGATCTGATATCATATGTGATTTTGTATTCTGTAAACATACTAATCGTTTTAATTTTTAATGAATACATCAAGTGTGGCAAAATCACTTCATTTGAGCTGATTTTTAAAAATGGCATAAGTGGAGCTATTTTGAGTCTCTACATACATCTATCATCTTATACTTTTTTTAATAGTATAAAACCTATAATTTAACTATACCATAACATAATAATGCTTAGTTATGTTTTTTATAAATCTACTAAAAGAAAATATTTTTATTGATAAATCATTTATTTATATAATAACAATAATCCATTTGAATAATAAATAAACAAATATATTATGAAATTTGAGGAAATCTTTTAAAAAATTAAGATGCCATTTTATCATATTGGGAAATTTATAATATAGGCCAATAACCGATTTAAAAGGGTGAAATATTGGCCAAATCCAATATAAAATACCTGTACATCCCTAATATAAATATGTATAGTGATTTAATAATTCAATGG